>NC_066248.1:3406436-4763404 GCF_024542735.1 Bombus huntii | reverse complement strand
TTAGATCAGCCAAATGGTGCTGTTCTTTCCTTACAAGAAGCCACGAATATTTTTCCACTAAGTCACCATATTATGTATACAGTAAGTTATATTATCAAACAAAAAACTAAAGATGAATACTTTCTATTTTGCATAACTTCATTATCATGATACAATGTATTGAAGCTACTTCTCATTCCAGCGGGGTCTTCTTCATGAATATAAATTGGAATATATGGAAGCAAAGCAATGTTATCAGAATGCAGTTTCAATTAATCCATCACATATCAAAAGTTTACAACATTTGGTAATGTTTATTGTAATTTATAAAATAATAGTTATTACTGTGTGAAATAGTATACAATTTTTTAACGATTATTTTTATTATTAGGGATTAATTTATCACTATTTGGGAAGTCAAAGGTTAGCTGAAAAAACTTTACGGGATGCTGCAAAAATTGACCCAAATTCTCATCAAACATGGTATAAAAATATTGATTTATTTCCATTTATATTTGAAAGTGCAATGGTCTAAATTTTAAATAATTATACTTTTAGCCGAATTAAATCTTTTTATTTGTAGGTATAATTTGGGAAAAGTGTTGGAATCCTTAGGTGAAGTAGAAGCAGCAAGTGATTGTATGGCAACAGCATTGGAAGTGGAAACCACAAATCCAATATTACCAATTCTCTCGATTCCAGTTACATTTGAATGATTTAAAATTTTAATTGTTTAAATATAATTAAGGACAAATCACAATTTATTGTGCAACATTGGCATTTGTTTGCTCTTGTGGCAATAGTACCTGCTTATCTCTAAACTGTTGCATTATTGTACAAATAAATGAATTCTTTAAAAAGTATTAGAATTATGCAAATAATTTATCAATAATCAATGTAAAAATCTCTAATAAAGAAATAGTTATAAGATACAAAATTATTATTCCTTTAGATTTTTTGTAATATTTAATTTTAAATGTTTTCTACGAATAAATTTTTTATATTTTATAGATATATTTATATTAGATAATATCAAACAAAATATTAGAAATACGTTTATAAATATTTATTTTTATACATTATAGCTGTTACACTATTTTTATCTTATGATATTCTACTATTATATATTTATTCTATACCTTAACGCTATATTGTTAATATATAATTAAAAAAACATTAAGGTTAAAACCAAATGACTGTAGAATAATAATTATTCAATAAACATTCTAAAGGGAATGTTATTTCGTAAGAATTACGTTCCGCTAAAAAATATTTTGTTAAATATAAATCAATTTACTTTTTATTATTGAAAATGCATATAATGTAGGTTATAATATAATATAGGTTATTTTCTTCTGTTTGCACATATTGTGATTGAAGGTAAGGGTTTTTTAAAGCTACTAGATAATGTTAAATAAATTTATTGAACATCTTACAAGTTACAGTTGAATGTGTGCCCTTATAATTTATTACGGTAGAAATATTTTTACAGTGGATATTGATTGATTAAAATAAATTCTAGACTTTTGCTACAAATATTTATAAAGTAATATTTTTTAAATAAATATCTTTGAAGGTTTAATATTATAAAAATTTAATAATTATGTATATATATCATATTTTTTAATTTCAAAAGAATTTTAATAAACGAAACAAATGGAGAAAGATATACATGAAGTATTGGAGAAACGAGAATAATTACGATACAATACTGTATATATGATATAATACAAAATTCGCGTAACTTCACGATAAAATCACTAAAATTTAATTTACTCAGAAGACTTCATAAAATATTTTCACATTGGTGAATGATGAATTTTTCTAAAAACTTACTGTATACCAACAAACTATCGTACAATATTTCTATATAGACTGAATTTAAACGTTTTTTATTTAGTACAATATTGATATTTCGAATATAGTATCATTATTTCCTTAATCACACGTACAAGTATTGCTTGCAATATCATTAATTAAAAACAAAACGTAACAAGAACCTTCTAACATTTTTAATAATGCAATCCAGGAAATTTAATAATCGCATAAAGTTTTCAATTTTTTCGAATACAATACAGAGACAGCATCCTCTGCTGTATCAGATACATATTCAAATATAAAGCGATTGAAAATGAACATTATTTTGTAAATTGAACACGAAATAGTCTTCAATATTGTATTTTCTGTGAAATTAACACCAATTAGGCGCTACATCGATGTACGTAAGGTATAAAATTAACATTCTTTGCCGTGACACCCATTAAATTCCCTTCCTTACCGTTAATCGTGAACGCCGCTGTGCGCTTCTCCATCCCCCGTTCCGTCTCTTTTTAACGAGATTACGAGACTCCCTGTCCTATTCTATCGCGTGTCGCATTGCGCGTTTATTCGTGCGCAGGCTCACTGCAACTTAGACACAGAACTTTTTCGAAAACCTTGCTTAACAGCAGCTAGGCCCTTTGAGGAACTGCGTCATGAATCCATATTTTCTGTGTCCTATCAGGTCGAACATCGATTTTTCCCAGTAACGATGCCCAAAAACAGTGTTCCGTAAATACTGTTAACCCGCGGAACGTCGTACCGCGTCACGTTTAGCGCATCACGCATCTGCAGAGCTTACGGCTATGCGTAATACAATCGACCAACTATTATCATCTTACTCCTTTTTTCTTTTCATACTGGTCGAACGATACTTAGAGAGGGTTACAAGGCTCTACTGCATTGAACTTATAAAGATGTAGTAATACTGAACGTATGAAAGACGCAACTGTAATAATTATATAGGTTAGGAACTTTGACATCTTTTTTAACGTACAAGATACTTAAATACGCTTATAATAAAAGGGGGAAAAAGCATGCTACAAAGGATAATAGTAAATAACGTAAATTAAGTCAGTGATTCTTTTTTACATAATTACAGTGGAGAAAATTTGTTTGTTTGCTGATAATACATTAATAGAATAAAATATGCTAAAATTCATTGCGAAAAATATTCAAGTAAACGATATTTTACCTTACTAAATCTAACCAATGAAAATATTCCTTTTTTATATTTAAATGATTTCTTTTTTACAGTAGTTAGTTTCTTTCTGCAAATATTTTATTTTCTACATATTGTACTTTTACAAAATATGAGGCAATAGCTGTACAGAAATATCGTAGAACCAATTTCTGCTTTTTTTCTTTCTTGTATTAGAAGTTAATGCTTATTATTGCAAAAAAATTGAAATTATATGGTTAGTTATTGGAAATTTTTGGGAAGAGGATTACGATGAACAAAAAATTCATTTAAACAGATATCTCGTACATATTTTCATGATCAAGATGTATTTATGCTTGTTACTGATACTGGTCTTTATATCGTAGGTTCTTTTGACAAATCCAAGGTGACCTTGGTATATTTTCAAAAAATTGGCGTGGAGGAATCGTCACTTCCGTTAAGTAGCTACATACGTGAACGTTCTTTTTTGCCGCACGCATGCTCATCGCTTATTATTGATATCGCGAACATCGTGCGACGGCGTTACCGCATATCGGTCACGGCCACCAGCGAAACTGTTAATTATCTATTAGATACGAACGAAGTTTACGAATATCGATACTTAAGCGACATCGTAATTTTAAATGAATTAAGAGTTTTAGTATACAGGAAATAAGCGAACAAGTCATTTACACGTCGATGAAGAAAACCCGTGTTATATTTTATCGCACCGTGACTAGATTAGCATTTAATAGAAAGCTGCACTTGCAACCATATTACAACTTCATTATGATAATCAATATTAAATAGTAATTACACTATGCAACAGTTGAACAGATATAGCAAAAATATTGTGTTATTAAGACATTACTTCATTTTCTTCAATAAACTAGGAAAATGATATGGTGTAGAAATGTTTCGAATTATGTATAAACAACATCTGTACTTACCTTTAATTAATTTGTTCTTATCATAATAGTATAAATTATATTATACATTTTGCAATACACCATATGTCTCATCTTGTACATTTAAAGAGTTAACAACTATGTATTCATTTTATAAAATTAATAAATGATCACTTTATCCGCACCTAGCTCATAATTTAGAGAGCTAGGTTATGTAACTAAATAAAATTTCATACAATTACAATTATATTTTTAATCTTAAAAGTAGATGCAGCAAGGTAAACGATAAGATAGACAAGCTTATAATCCATAACTGATATATGATTATGTTGTATGACGTAACATGGCATAACAGTATAGTATATAATATGTAGTTAAAGTAATATATGAAAGATTCTATTTTATTATATGTTAGAATTATGCAAATTATAACTTATTTCTCTTCCGAATTAATTTAAAATCTATAATTATAAATGTTACAGGTTGTTAAATGTAATTGTTTCAAGAATGTCTAACAAAGGTTTATGTATCATACTTAGACAAATATCAAAATATGTATAGTATTCAAGTATAATATTATGATTATCTTTTTAATGATCGAACAGTAGATTATCTATAAATGTGCCAGTTTAAGAAGGAATTATGTACACAAATTCTTTAATGAGTGCAGTTTTGTCTTTTAATACTAAACTTAAGTAGCAATAACTGATTACGATAAATGAATACATGTCATTTTAATTATTTGGTCTTGGAAAATCTAATTTTTATGTGAAGTACAATTGACGAATTACTCGCTACATAATGTTGGACATACCGTTGACGTAAGGAAATAAAAAAAACAAAATAACTCTGAAACGTTGTAACGTTTGAAATTACCTGGAACCTTTTAATTGTAAATGCAACAGAAACAATTGGTTTATTGGACATTTCCTTTTTTCCTCTTGCATAGAATCGTGGATTCGTCATTCACATTTTTCTCCCGCGCGTCATGCGATGATCGTATTCAACGTAATCAACCGATACATTCTCGTAAATCGAATATCTATCCTTTTAGTAAGGTGTTCAGTCTCCATTCTGCCTCATCATCTTTTTTTTTTTTTAAGATATTCGTAATTCTTATGATGACTCTGACTAATACAGAATTCAGTTTAAGATTGACTTACCTATCTCTATTTCGGTGGACCTAAATTATTATACAATGCATCATCAAAATAAGAAACGTAAAATCTCTCAATTTTGTAATTCAGTTTATACTAGATTAAATTTTTAAAAATTATTGCACAAATTTACGTTCAATTCGTACTTATATGATAAATTATTCGAAGCAGATTGCAATGTCATTAGATATTCCTATGAAATTATTAAATAAATAAATAAATTATTCTGATATATGAAAAACGTAAAGAAATGAATTAACAACGTGTTGTAAATTGTATCATGCCAATTTAAATTGTGTTTATCCATTGATGTAATACTACGCAATCTAATTAAATTTATGCACATCGTTACATACGTACAAAACTGAATGCTAATTTTTTTACAAATCAAATTCTTTCTATCTACGAACTTATCTATTCTTCACTTTATTTCCATATCTTTTGCTCCGACCATTAAGAATGTTAAACCCACCTAAAATTATACAGGTCAAAATGGAACTAAAGCACTAAGAAGAGCTAAAATTTTTTGCATAATTCAACGATGATAAAAGCTCTTTTGAGAGGCATCGCGAAAACAATTTATCTCGCGTTCTGATCTTCGAATTTTAATTTCAATATCGTACCCGAAAAAGAATCTACGAATAACTGCAGCAAGGAATAAATTTTGGGAATTAAATATCACAATCGATAGTTGTTTCTTGGCCTGAAAACGGCATTCGCCTAATCGCACTATATTCTTTTATCCAACGAACGTGTACGCGCATTATTTTTATTTAAGAAGATATCGACCGATGCTATGAAAGGACATTGAAACCGCCAGCACTTCTGGGGTTAACGCAAGGGATGGTCCACGTGAAATAGGCCATCCAAATATTTCCTTTCCATGAGAATACGTGAGAACAGCATCGATGAATTTTTTGTAAAAATTTTATTGTAATAAAAAATTTCAATGAAAAGTTTTGTAAATCGCGCGTAAGGAAAAATAGAACTTCAAGGAATAGAAAAAGGTAAGGATTTATATTACTGAAAAATTATTCCAATTCGCTTTATTTATCTAAATTAGTAAAGATATGCAAATATCAATTAACATGTCTACTATAAATAAACGAATGAAAGATACAACTCTCTAGGGCATGAAGAAGTTTGATTCAGTGATAAAGTATTCGAAAACGTTTCCTATAAACTATAAGCATTAATCCATCGTGACCCAATATCATTCGCAGGACGAGACAGCGAAGCAGACTCAAGAACCTGTTTTGCACCTGACGACTGTCATGTAAGATGCGAATTTCCGGCCATTCCAGAAACTGGAGTTGAAATCAGAAGCTGACTAAAAATGACGAATGTTATCGGGATTATGATACCAAACGAACGAAATATCGTTGCAGCAATTATTCTTGTCGGTAGAATAAGCTACGATAGCTTAGGGCTTAGGGGACTAACGATATAGAAATCGTAAGAAAGCGAATGAAAAGAGAAAAAGAGAGAAAGAGAGAGAGAGAGATAGAGAGAAAGAAAAAAAGGCAGAAGAGAAAAGGTAAAATGGAAGAAGAAAATAAGCATAAGATAAAGACAAAGATAGCAAAGAGGAGGAAGAGAGAAAAAAGAGAAGGGATATGGTAAAGAAGAGAAAAGGAAAAAGAGAGAGAAAGAGAGAGACGTAAGGCCTAAACGCAGCCGAAAAACGCGCTCATTGACCATTGCATTCGAGCCATCTCTCGCAGGGAAGCCCGGCTTTGACCCGGTAGCCGGCGGCGGCACAGTCCGCGCGGCTGCCTGACGCATTGCAGGTGCGCGTCGGCCAATCACAGGCCTGGTTAGTTCGCCCGGACTTGTCCTGTAAACACGACCGCACCCACCCCGCATGTAAAGCGGATTTGCACGATTGTCTATGACGACCGTTCTCTACGTTGGACGTCGTGTCGTTCCTACTTCTTCCCATTTGTCCAATTAAAAACCAGTCGTTTTTTCAGGGTTTTCGCAGAGGAGAAGCCGCACGGAACTATCTGTCGATCGCGTAGGAAACGACGCAGCGCATCGCCGCGTGAACTCCCCTTAACCCCCGTCTAGACCGTCGACCAATCAGGAGACACCGTCATGTAGCCCGTTAGGGGCGGCGTAGTGATACCTGACCGAGACAAGCGGCAGAGAGGCTCGTACACCGAGAGAGAACGGTGGACTCCATTGCTGTTCGGAGTGCGTTTCTCGTCGGCCGTGTCGTATTGCGTGTCTGTCCGCGCTTTCGTGCACACAAGTTTTACTTTCCACGTTGGCCCAGAGAGAGATTGTGAATAGTATCCTTTGTGTTCAGTGCCTAAACCGATATTTCAAATCGTCGAGCGTACTGAGATATAAAAGAACCGAGCCAAAATGGTAAGTCGAATATGCTTTCTTTCCTGGTGCGTGTGCCTATGCGGACGTCGTTCAGCGGTCCCTCGCCCTCACCCTCCTCCTAGGCTTTCGTTTGCCGCATTGACGCGTCGAGTGCACGTGCAACCTACCGATACGCATTTATTGCAAAACTTCTTTTTTTCCATTTTTATCCGATTCAAAAGATTTCATTTCCAGATCCTATGATATTTTTCCACTTTATCCCACGTATGTTTTTTTTACCTACGCACTATTGCAATATTACATTCGTAATGGCCGGTATGCGGAGATGGACCGACTATCGATCCATTTCTACTCCGATGGCTTACATACGTTTTTCTCAGTCTCTTTCGAGATGTCATGAATTGTGAAACTTCCTCCGATAAAAATCGCAAAAAAACATCGAACGATCTAAACAGGAAACAATGATTTTTCAAATCTTCCGGCCGACCGTCAAGATACAGCGTTATGATAAGGCGCTACGGTGAAAACTTTTTCAGAGTCAACGTCGTTCGTATTACGTTGTGTCATGTATCAATGTAATGTGTAACGGTACGTTGGAATATCGAATGACGCGAGAAAACTTTCTTAAAATCGTTAATTCACAACTTTTATCTACATAAAATACCTTATCTTTAGATTATCAAATCTAATGAGATAATAATTGCTATCGTATTTTTTTTTGGATACATCAAGGAATTCCAATTGACGATAAGTTACTAGCGCTAAATTCGAATAAATACATTTCTTCATTTATTCGTCGAAAAAATTCAAGTTTTATGTGAGATATTTCTAAACGTAACAATAGTAGTTGCATATACTGGATAAAATCTTGTCGCTTATAGGCTTGATACACCTCAGTATCGTTTTCGTTTCGAAAGGAACTTGTTTTCATCATACAGTACAAACTCCAATATTTCATCCAATTTTTATCTTGTATCTAACAGGTTATTTTTTCGTAACATTTTTTAGGATTAAAGTACTTAATGAAAGAGTACAATAATCTTGTACATTTTCTTTTATCATGCGTAATCCGTTTTTTTCGCGATATTCAATGTTTTTCTTATGTAGCATATAGTATTCGACACAGTCAACCGTTACACGGTATACCTCACTATTGATTTTCGCGGTCTCTTGCTGTTGCGCCAATTTCCCTGATTCCTTGTACGTTCTTGCATTCATCTTCTTCTAACGATGACTTCAATTAACTTTTCACAAAAGTTAATTTTTTTTAATACGAAAATATAAACATTAAATTCTACATTTTATTTTTATACTTAATCACGAGAACTTTATGAGAATTTTATACTCACAGTATAATATAAACACATTTTTTGTATATTTTCTAATTGCATAAGTTCAATTTTTATGATTTCAAATCAAACAAGATCATACGCTATGTAGTATTCAAATTTTTGAAAATATTTTCCATTTTTAGTTGCAGTTTTATGATGTTCGACGATGTTGGTCGATCGTCTTACCGCATAACCTAAAATATAGATACGACCATTCTAAAGTGTTTCTTAAGCATATAAATATTTAGTTTTTATAAATAAACCTTCAGTTGTATTAAAAATTAATTATACTCCAACGTAATATAAACTTTTTTAGTTAGATTCTTAACGAATATATATATATATATATATATATATATATATATATATATATATACACATATATACTTTCCTTTTAATAAACAACTGAAATATTAAATATCGAATTATTAGTTTATTTATGACATTTGTTTTTATATAGGTCTAGGTGCTCAATGGATATTTTTGTATAAAGTATATAGAAGAAAGCATAATATGTAGTACATATATATATATTAATATATATTTATATATATATGCACAACTGACCTATATTGTAAGGTGTTTTATTCTAGAAGTCATAGGCTGATTTAAAACAACTTTTTATATTAACGACTGCACTTCCTTATCATTTATTTAATAGTTGTTTGTCTACAAATACAAAAATGTATTTAATTCGTTATTTTATTTAGGGATCTGATTATAGCAACAGATAATTATTTCTTAGATATTCTTCGACCGGAACGAGCTTATGGTAAATATTTATTGATAGTTAAACAGCCACGATATGTATTTTATTTAGAACTAAGGTTGAATGAATTGGATTTCCGATGAAATAAAACAAATACTTTAAGTTTAATTGGTTGTTAGATGTACTTGCGATTGAACGTATACAAATATAAGCATAGCTTCATTTGAGAAATGAATTCTTCATATAGTATAAGTTTATCGTATGGTTTGACTTAGATTAAATCTCGGTTGTGTGTCTTAGTTAGATGTTTGATTGAATCTAATTCGAGTAAGAATCGAAGCTTCTTCGAGCGTTCAAGCTTCGCTCTACGATTTTTCAAAAATACACGTTGATTAGCAGGTGTCTTAATTTTCCAATCAACGGTATCCTAAGTATCTCGACCCCCCCCCCCCCCCCCGCGCTTTTTCTTAGTGAGGGTGGGGCAATACCTGAACGGACGTAAAGCGTTTCTAGTTTTCAGCAAGGTGGCGGCATTTCCTCCAGATCGAAACATCGGCAATGCATTAAAGAGCGTTATGCATTAAGCATGAAAGAAATGAGAAATTTTACAGAAAATAATGTTCATTGCTGTCAGGAATTTTACTCAAAAATAATCTTTCTTTGTAATCGTGTTACGAATCTCGTCGATGAAAACTTAACGTATTATTTTTGTGAGCGTTTCTACAAAATATAGAATGTTCTTCATTTTCTCAGCATACACACTTACTCCATATGACATACTTCAGACAAAAGTATATCTTCAGTATATACTCATAACTAGCAAGTATATAAACAATAGAAAATATATATATTTATGTATTTTATAAAAGAGAAATATAATTCCCATTATTGCAACTAATAGAATGGTATTTTATGATATATCAAATTATTTGTATGATGTCTGATAAAATAAAGATCCCATGTAATTGATTTAACAAAATTTTAACTAGATTCTTTTAACAATATTATGCTAATAATGTGAACATGTAACTGTAACTTTTATTTTTTATTTCAAGGCTGATCAACTCACAGAGGAGCAAATTGCAGAATTTAAGGAAGCATTTTCGCTATTTGATAAGGATGGGGATGGTACTATCACAACCAAAGAGTTGGGTACAGTTATGCGATCGCTAGGACAAAATCCTACAGAAGCTGAGCTTCAGGATATGATCAATGAAGTGGATGCAGATGGTATTTTACCCTAATCTTATTTTATAACTGACGTATAACTCATTGCATTGTTATTATTCATTATGCAATTTTTGTATTTCTTAGATTGCATGTGATATCAGCATCATTTTCAAATCTATCAATTTAGATTATCATTCAATATATTTGCATAATGAAAGAATGTTTTTTTACACTGTTATCATTATCTCGTTGTTAAAAACATTGGAAAAAATCTGATTTCAGAAAAAATCAAAACTAAAAATACTTGGAATTGTAGGTAATGGCACAATCGATTTTCCGGAGTTCTTAACTATGATGGCTCGCAAAATGAAGGATACTGACAGTGAGGAGGAAATTAGGGAGGCCTTCAGAGTATTTGATAAGGATGGAAATGGTTTCATATCTGCAGCGGAACTCAGACATGTTATGACAAATCTTGGCGAGAAACTCACTGATGAGGAAGTTGATGAAATGATTCGGGAGGCTGACATTGATGGTGATGGCCAAGTTAATTATGAAGGTTGTGCAATTAAATTTATATTTACTGTAATTTCTAGATTAAATTACTTTTATCAATATTTCGTAAATTTTGATTAAAAGTTTTAAAGCATTTGTGTAATTTCTAAGTTTAAATTACATATTTGCAATAGTAACTCTAACTGTGTTATATTCTTTGTCTAGAATTCGTCACAATGATGACATCAAAGTGAATGCAACCTGTGTAATGGAAAAACTTGCAACTTGGAGTGGTGTTGACGTATTAAAATAAATCAAGAAACAAAGAAAAATATAATGTTAACAAAAACGAATCGACCAGAAAGTGAAAAAAATCTTGTATCTGGACGCAAAGATGTCTTTAAAACGCGAAAAGTCAACGTCCAACACGCGTTAATCATCATTAACGATAAGTAATACAGGGCAATTGTTTAATTAAAGAGTTATACCACTAAAAATCATTATCTCTAAATACACAAAATACTTAACTACACGCAACATAAACATAAAAATACATATTACACACACACATAAACGAATACAAAAAATATGCAGTACACACATAAACACATCTATACATAAAAGATGATTTATTTCCGTATAAAAAATATAATTATATATATATATAAAAATGTTAGATATATATATGTATAAAAAAACAGACGCGCATGTTTGTTGATGATAAAAGTAAATAGTGTTTCCCTACTTTCCTCTCTTTTTGGCCTTTTCCTATTTCTTCTCTGCACGTATCTTTGAAGACTTTCACATGCAAGTTTTCCTTGTAAATTCTACTTTTCAATGTATTGAAAAAAGATTATTAATCAGTAGACAGAAGAGAGGAAAAGTATTAAAAGAAGGGAAAAATCTAAGGCTATTATAGCGCATTGTGTAGGTTCGTTTATTGATCGAGATAAGTTGGAAATTTATTCTACTTGTTTCTCGATCAAGAAGAACGTGCTTGTGTCATCGATACAGCATTTGTTGTAGCGAAAAGTTTTATCAGTAACGTACATGTTAAGCGTTTGTTTTACTTTGCCAAAGAAAATTCGGATTGGACATCGTTTTCCAGAGTTCGAAATATAATGTCTTCGACCTTTGGTTTATCGATGATTCCGTACATACTGAATTTGTTACTACGCCATAATGGATAATTTAATTCCTTTAATAGCTGAGAAATAGTATCAAAGAAAAAGTATTAGGAGGATTAAAAAAAATACGGAGTATCCTCGAGAAGTTCAGAGATGCGCGTAATGCTATCTTGGACCACGTTTATGAGATCTATGGAATCGGGTTATATCAAAGTATTGATATTTCTGGTGAAACGTCTCTATGCTTTTTCAGCTTTGTTAAGCCTTTGAAAAAACCTATATAATACATGACACGTATTATACATGTACACATATATACACAGACACACAAACGCGTACACAACAAAACATGTAAGACATATTTCACCAAGTGCGTTCTGTATCCAATTTCATTATAATCTCCCGTTTGTATCTTATCTCCACTGAGAAAGCCTTAAAACGCGTGCGCGTTACACAACGTCGACACCACTTTTGTTGAAATATAAATGAAAGCACACAGAGATAGGGATGAGGGATTAAAAAAGAAGTCAAGTCACAACAGTGATTGGTGCATTATATTTTCCTTCGCCCAGGGGTGCGTGCCAGTCTCGCAAGATAAGCAGGAGAAACTGGTGTGGTTTTGTGAGATTCGTATGATAATGTTAAGTACTAAGAGAAAAGAACGATCACCGAAAAGTGGAAACACATGCGTGTCGGTGATTCAGTCATTAATATATATGTAATATATATTATATATACATATATATGTATATATGCACACATATATACACATATATGTGTATATGTATATATATATAAAAACTAATTTACGAAGAAAAAAGGAAGAAAAGAAGAAATAATTCCTCCACAGTCCTTTATTATTTAATATTGAAGTGAACAAAATGAGAAGTACTTGTATTTCTGGTGACCTAGATCGCATTGATCATAAAAAGACAAAATAAATGTACCCTCATTTTTAGGTCACAACTACTCAATTCGTTTCCTTCATTAACCAATGGACCTCTCGTTTCAGCCATTTTTATCTTCATCGTCATTTTCAATGGCATCTAGTAATAGTTTGCCGACAAAATGTATGTGTATAATTCACTGTCAAGATTCGCGTTAACATATCTACGAAGTTTCATCGATTCGGAAGCCTTTTATAGAGATATTAAGGCATACGAATCGCAAAAGGAGAGCTCTTAAAACTATTTTACTTCACTTGCGGTCGTTCTGATAGTTGTTATCGTTATTGTGAACATAAAGTTAAAATTTAGTGATTTACGGCGAAAATGTTCTCACTTTGTAAAGATGCAAAAAAAGAAAAGGAAAGAGGAATCACGACAAAGTCCTTTTGTAAATGGTGATATAGAAGTTATTCAAAGAACATCCCTATTTAAATGCTTAAACAAGTTATTGCTCGTTTCATCGATCATTGACGGTTAGTGTTTAAGTCTAAGTTAAAAGAATATATTCCAATATTTAATATTAATTTTATATTCGTGTCGCAAGTTATACATAGTCTAAACTATAATTTTATGAAAGTTCTTTACAGCGGGCGCTAAGAACGATATTAAGTTTTAAAAATGAAAAGAAAAAGCAAGTCAGTATTGTATCTCAAGAATAACTAAAGCTTGAGATCTATTACAGAATCATATTCTCGTTTTCTTCAAGGATCGTTTCCCGAAACATTTATTCCTCGCAAATAAAATAGTGGAGATTCTACTTCAGTCACTCTTGTTCTCAATCTTTTGTCCGAAACTATATAAAATATTAAAATGCGATATTTATGAAACTCCGTCGTGACGTGAATAAGAAGTTATTTATTTTTGATGTTTATCTTTGAAAAATAATTCCAATAAATGTATTTATTCATTCGGCTAAAGAAAAAATATTCGCTATATGTTTTTTTCTCCTGTATTTGAGATTGTACATTCATAATTTCTATTTTATGTGAGATATTTTCCGCCATATCAAAGGCATACTTCACTTATCGTGCATGACGAAGCGACACAGTTTGTATAAAGTGTTGATATTAAGTTAATAAATTGTTCCCATACATTAAAGTACTGATTAACTCTTGTTTCTTTTAATGTGAGAATAGCAGGTTTTTTAGTTTACCAAAACAGATTTTTTTAAGTATATCACCACTCTATTATATGTAAATCTTAATTTATTCAATTTATTTATAAATCCAAACGTAAAATGCATTATAACCGAGCAATCAAGTATTACTAATATTAACATTTTATATAATGACAAACAATTTTAAGTTAAAATAATATTGAACATCATGAACAAATTTGAAATATATATATATATATATATATATATATATATATATATATATATATATATATATATATCATTAATAGAAATAATACAACATAAATATTTTAGTTTACTATCAGTCATAAAATAAGTGTAATTTAGGGACTAATGACCTAGATCTTTTAATTTGGAATTTTCAAACAATAATGCTACTATATGTTACATACCAGATAGTAACAATACGGAAATTTCAATATCTTAAAATAAATAAAATTAAAAAATTTTTTTAAATAGTTCTACAAAGTATTATATATGTACTTATACCTAATATATGCCCTTCTTTGATTCACTTAATTGAATTTTTACATTTTTAATTTCATTTCTTATTCTTAATAAAAAATTGGAAGGCATTTTTCGTTTAGATCTTAACATTCATTAGATACATAAAAATTTATGTAAAAAATATTGTATTTCATGCAAATCTATCAGGGAAGTATGTTTTATAAATACTTGATGTATCTTTATAATATACAACCTTCTGGCATAATTTTAAATTGTAGGCACACTTCATGTAGTAAATTTTTTAATATCCTTGCCTGATTCTCAGAATTCTGTAAATCCATATTTATTATAATATATATAGGAACAAAAATTTTTAATAATTTACATTGATCTGAATATATTATTTTGTGTTTTAAAATTTCTTGACTTAAAAAACTTACCTCATTTAATACAACAGTTGGTATGAAGGAAATTTGTGGTGTTAAAGCATTTGTTAATTCCCCATATTTAGCCAAAAGTTCTTTGCCCTTATCTCCAATAAAGCACTTAAAGATAGGATTATAATCTATGTTCATTTTTTTTGCACAAATTTCCATGATATTTACTGGCACTATGTTATTTTTAATCATACAAGATAGATACTCTAACTGAATGGAGGTATTCTTCAGGATATCTATGGAACATGCATGAATGATATTTGCTCCACATTCAATGGGTCCATGTTGGCACATAAATTCATACCCATTTTCTGTTTTCACAGTCTGTAAGAATTTTGTAAACTCAAATAAGCTTAGACTTTAAAAGTTCATACTTATTTTCATTTATCTCTAGATTAATCAAATATTTCCAACCAAAAAATAATTAAATATTAAATATTAAGATAAGTAAGATATTTTCTAGTAATCTAATGTTGATTGTTACTAAAGTCAAAAATAAGATAATACTTTAGTTTACCAATAATTAGTCATTGTTTTAATTTTATATTGTTTCATGTTGTTCTTTATGGAAACATATCTTATTATACATACGTTATAATGTAAAAAGTAACGTTGATACGTATTTAAAAAAGGGATTGTACAGTATAACAGGATAAAAATATTTTACTATGTATATTATCTCTACTGTATTAATATCTGTAGAATAATAAACACATACATGAAAATCAAAATTAATATGTTACATTGTGAACGTATTGAGGAAACATACTGTTTTTAAATCATTTTTTCTCTTTATAAAGTATCCTACCGTAGCTTTCCCATATGGTATAAATTCCAACTGTACATTATTTGGAATTTTGTGGTACATTGGCAATAATTGTTTTATGAAAAAGTTGCGTGAATCTGGACATAGTGCTTCGTAATACACAGTTATGTGAACCTTTTGCTTACTCTCGTCATTTGTTAGCTGGTTGTCCTGAAGCTGTGCTATAGAAAACTTAGCAGATACCCAAGAAAATCGAGAAAGTTACATAATAGTAAATTAAAATTTTTATTTAAGCCATTGACACAAAAATAAAAATTTTATCTAATATTTTGTGTTGATATAACAGATAATTTCTACATTTAGAAAACAAAAATACAAATTTTAATAAAATTTCTGATTTTGGGCTTACTACAAATTTTTGCACATTTATATTTTTTACTTATTTAATGTAAATATGCGATATGTAATATAATAATGAGTAGAAGATAGGGATTGTCATCAAAACAAACCAAAAAAGCAGAATCCATAAGAAAAGCAATAAAGATATTATCTATCTATCTATTTAATGTAAAAAAAATGCATTTTTATACAATATTCTTATAATTGGAAAAGTTATTAAATCAGTTAATTTTAAATAAAAGTATTAAAGAAATAACGAATAATTCTAATATACAAATCAGAAACAAATATAATCTTGAAATATTAAATTATTCCATTTCGCATGACATTTGCTCGTAGATATATGGATTTTTACCTTCTATGCCATATTTCTCTTGAGTTAGATTCAACCATACTTTCGAGGATTGCCAAAGAAGTAAAACAGATATAGCAATCAATAATATCTTCCATCGAAAAATTCCTAGTCCCATTATCCGCAATTTTAAAGGTAGAAACTAGAACGATGGTACAGAATAAATCTTACTCGTGATATAACAATTTTAAACCAGACAAGAAATCTGTGCTGTCACATCGCAATAAACATGGAAGTGAATTAACAATATTCCGTACTGCCTACATTCCAACCGAGTTTCATTTTATCATAATATAAAACGACACACTTAATATAGATAAGATAAAATTCGATCAATATATAACTTACTAATCACATTCTTAAGATTATTTTCAATTCTTTTTATAAGTCCACTAAATAATGGATATATATACATACGTATACATGATTCTTTACTTTTACATTTATTATTAGTAAATTAATTCCCATAAATAGAAAATTAAATTTTGATTATTTATAACTTTTGAAATAATATGTTCTATTCACAAATTATATATATATATATATATGTATTATTAACAGTGGTAAACCAGAGTCAACAAATAACCTCAAATATCAATGAATCATTGGAGAAAATTATCATGCCTGCATAATTTGAATTCAACATATGATGCTTTTAAAATCAAAACTATCACAAATATATGTTTATATATATACAATTTTTATAATCATAAAAATTGAAGAAAATCAATAATTGGAACTAATTTGTATAATAATATCAAGATATTCATAGATCTTACATATAGTATTTACAATATTTTTTTTATATTTTTTATTAAATATATTGTACATTACATTTTTTATAAAAGTAAATTTTAATGAATTAAGTAAAGTCAAAAAGTTAAAATATTTTTGATTGTCATTACTAACATCTTAATACTTCTAGCTATTTTTCAATGTTTTCCAGTTCTTCCAAGAACATTTTACACTTTCCCTTAAGTATCTTAGTTGCTTCTACAAATAATACAGATGGTGGTAATGTTCCCACTGATTCAATGGTAACTATAGGAAGAAAGATATACATAATTAATATATCAACATGTGCATAATCTTTAAATGACAAATTTTTTAAATAAAGTATTTAAACTTACAAATAATATGATTTCGTACTCTACTTAACCGTACATATCCTTTGAGGTCTTCATGTTGAAACACATTTCTAGAACAGCTATCATAGCGAGGATTTTTAACCTTTGCTTCGCGTGATTCTGGATCACCTGGTTTAGTTTCAATTACTTCTATAACACCAATACTAAAGCAACTTTTCAAACGATCCGCCATTTCTCCTCTGACAGGTTTTACTAGTTGTATATCTGGTAATAGTCTATATGATGCAGTAGCTAAATAAAAAATAATTTCGAAAGTATTACAAGTAAAACTTATTAAAATAAATTCAGTTATATTAATATTATAAAATTTAATGATTTAAATGCTAATATTCAACCTACCTACAGGAGAAAATTTAGCATGGTCTTTCCCAATTCCTTTCACTGCATGCATAAAAACATGAATTTCTTGACCAGGGCGCATTTTACATATTAAAATATCATCTTCTAGAACACCTAATTGCTCTGCTCCTCGAGGATAAAGTTCTGCTTGACGACCAATGGGAACCCATTTAATATCTTTACTATACACTAAAAACAAAATTATTTTTCTTCTTACATTTGTATAACTTTTTTTTAACTATATTAAATATTTATGTACCATTGCTATTTCTATACATATCATTTGTTCTTCGAGAATCTTTAGGTGCTTGGGGATTCCAAGTACATGATACTTTAAGTTCATATCTTAGAGTATCTTGATCACTAACTTCATCTTCATCTTTAATAGTGGATGAAGGATACTCAAATAATCTTGGATCAGCTTGAAGTGGTACTAAACCTAATCTTTAATATGAACATACATATATATAAATTTATTGTTTTTGAATGAAAAAATAATATACATTTTAAATATAAATAACTACCTGTGAGCTAAAACTTCATCTTGAATTAAACTTGTGTTATTTACAATGTAAACCTTTTCTATAGCCATGGTTGGTACTTCACTTAAAAGGACTCTACGAAATGCGTTAGCAAATCCAACAGGATAACCTATTAAATCAAACTCTAACTCTCGTTCATCTTCAGACTCTCTTATCACTTGTATTTTGAATTCCTAAAAATATAAATCAGTATAGTATGTAATAATTTTATAAATATTAGAAATAATATATTTTTTATTCAGGATAAAAAATACTTTTTTAAAATTATGCAAGTTCCAATCTTGTTGTGGTTGATAATTAGTATATTCAGAAGCCTAAAAGATAAAATTATTATTAATAATTGCTAATTTGAATTATCACAAATATATATATACATATGTACATTGTAGAGCCTCACATTAGGTATACCATGTTCTTCAAGAATAACACGAGATTTTCGACTTCCTTCCATTATTTAATATTTGTTATGACATTGAGGTTACATTTACAGATAGCAGGAAAACGTGGAATAACTCTGGTGTTCCTCAAATTATAAAATATAAAACTGGTGTTCCTTAATACATTATGTTTCGCTTAAATTTAGGAAATATTTTTAGTATAATTTATGAATTAATAAAACGAATCACACAACTACTTCAGAAATATTAATATAAATAATATTTTACTTAGTTATCAGTACAAAAATTGATGGTATAATGGATTTTCAACGAAATTTTTCTTTATTTTTTTATTTTAATTTTATATTTAAATTAAAAGTTTATAGATATTATAGGTAATTCTTTTTTGATCACAGCCTATAAAATGCAAAAAAAATTTCATATACTTAAATTATTAAAGTAAATTTTTTATAGAATATACAAAGAAATGACTTAACAATAAATAGCAATAATGATAATAAATTGCATACTATTACATACATAAATATCTAATAATTCTAATATGTATTATTAGCATAGATATAATTTATTTATAGATAAGACATAATTTATTGCGTTAATAAATACAAAAATTAATAAAATCATCTAGTTTATTTGGCAGTTTTAATTGTAACAAATAAAGTATTTCAGCGAACAGTTTTTAACAGTTTATTTTCATGTTGGGTTATAAACATTATATTTTTAAATGATCATTTTTAGCAATTTCGAGAGATTGAAATTTGCTTTTCAGAAAACGACACATTCAAATGTCAATTGACAATACGTTTGTGACCTACTTCCCAACACTATGATGTTTTCCCTTTTTAATGCACATTATATATTTCTTTAATCCAAAGCAGCAGCACCAGAAATGATTTCAATTAATTCTCTAGTAATTACAGCTTGCCGAGTACGATTGAATGTCAGAGTTAATTTATCTATCATCTCCCCTGCATTTTTGCTAGCATTATCCATAGCAGTCATACGACTTGACTGTTCACTACAGGCACCTTCTTTCATAGAATAAAATAATAGAGAAGCTAGAGAAAATTCCAAATAGCTCTGAATTACACTTTCATCCAGAGAGTCATAAACTGACAATTTTGGTGCATTAACTACTGCATTTTTGTCAAAAAGGGGTAACTGATCAACAGCATATGATACCACAGACTTGAATCGATTGTACACAATGCGGCCAGAACCAAAACTGTACCTGTAGACATCAATATATTGATTCACATATGTTAACATGAAACAATTTTATACATTTGAAAATAATATATAATTATTAGCATACCCGCTATTCATAATTTCAATTGCTACTTTGGCAGCATCATTAAATGTGGGTGGTTTACGACCAACTTCAGATGCAACAAACAATATATTGTTAGCAAACAAACGTGATAAAATCGCTCGAGATTTTTCACCAACACATATAATCTTCGTATTTTCACGTTCTTTGGGATCAGCTAAAAGGACATCCCTAATGTTACGAGAAACTCCAGTGTGTACAGCACCACACAATCCTCGATCACTTGTTATTGCTACTACAAGCTTTTTCTCGTCATCTGGTGGTGCTTGAATTTCAGCTTGTTCATAAAATGCTTTTGTACCAATCCCAAGAGGTCTAGCTTGTTTTAAGTCTCTTTCCGCTCTATTATATTTAGCAGCTGACACCATCTTCATTGACTGAGTAATTTTTTGAATATTCTTTACAGATTTCAATCTTATAGAAATTGCTTTAAGAGTTGCCATACCACGTTTTTGTTGCTGCTGCTGCTGTTGAGCAGCAAGCCGCACAATTGTTGTCATATGATTAGAAAACATTTTGAAGTTGAATGTCCCTGTGAAGTTAAATAAAACATATATATATATATATATATACACACATTTTTATTGTAATCTCATAATATATACATCAATGTATTTATTAACTTAGGGTTTACAAACAAATCTTACAATATCAAATAGTCAAAATAATTAAACTTAATATCCGTTTTTCTCCAAATGAAAGAATTATTTATTAGAATTAGGAAAATTACTTTCTTACATTACCTTCATATAATATACTTTAATGTAGATCTCAAATTTTATTTTCAGATTACTTAATACTTTATTGGTAAAATATAACAGAAGTAAAATAAATTATAATACTTAAAACAAATATTGCAATTTTTAATGTAGGCTACTAATCATACATATACAAAATTTTTTAATATATTAGTAAAATTAATACTAATTTATAATTTCAACTTAGACTAATTAAATATAATCAAAACTAGTGATATACTACATAGAAATTGAAAAACATAACATTTTAAAGGAACACAAAGAACATTACTGCAAAACTCTTGTGTGAAAATACATTAAACTTACCAACACCGTTATTTAAGTTTTGGAAAATAAAACAATAAATTACATAAGACATACATTAATAAGATCATAAACTTAATAAACAAGATAGTAAAATACATTCGTAGTTTATATTCTTAATACATATTAATATTGCAATGTTAACATTATATCTATTACCAATATTAATTCATTTATTGTAATTTGTCATACTGAAAGATAATAATTACTATATTGTTCCATAGAAAACATTCATCTGTCTGACTGATTTAAAGATAGACTTCATAATGAAAATGAAATTTAACATAGATAAAAGTTTAAAAAAAAGGGAGAATGTAGAAAGCGAATAATATATGACACAATATAATGATATCACAGTAATAGCAATAATATATCAATAAATGTGAATTATTTTATACTTAACTACAATATTATCTGATTTATATAATCACAATGGATACCATTTGTGTTCAGAATTAATTTATTTCAATGCATATATTTGTTGCTTTTTATTTATTTTTTTTATAAATCAATTTATTAAAATAACTACTTTAATTTTTATCTATTATAATAATTGAAACTCACCGCACGACTTAGAATAATGCGATAAGAAATGAGAAAACTGTGTCAAACGGAATGGGAATTATCATAGAGCATGAAGTCCCTCACGAATCACGAACAAGTGTAATATCCATATATGCATGTAACTTCTATTACGGACGATCAATAGGCCCCCTGTGTGTAAAGATGTCTTACGACCTAGGGTATTTATGGATTCAGTGGTTATTTCAGGATTTCATTTGTATAGGTTAGCACCAATGGTATCCTAACTTCTCTGCTCATTAGACTGCCAAAATTTAAAGTAACTGCTAGGACATAAAGTCGACTATTTACAATTTTAACTAACTTAATCGACTAATTGTACGAGATATAGATATATGATATGTGAAAATTCCCTTTTTTCAGGACCCTCTTACTAGATCTAGGTATCTTCCTTTCCAGGATCCAGTAATCAATTATACATTTGATCGATAATTCTCGCCATTATTCCTAACAACGTAATGTACACGTATAAATATAAATGCATTATGCATGGATTTAGTTAACATTAACATAATGTACATGACTAATTATGTTACTATTAGTTTTTATGTAAGTTTTTGTATTGGGTAGTTCAGGTATTTGTTGTAGCAAACAATACAAAAAAGGTTAATAATTTATTTGAAATTTTATTTTACTCTTATTACATAATGAATTGTGTATTTAATATAGAAATTGTGACTTTTATCTCTTTTTTAATATCAATTCATTATTAAAATTGCTTATAAGAAAACAAAATGAAATGTTTCAAAATATATGATTTAAGATACGTAAAATACACATGATATAATGTACATGAACACATGTATATATACATATTTACATATTAGCAATATTTTCACAGTTTTAATTTTTATTAACAGTATATGAGTTTGTTCCAAAAGTTTCTTTTGTTTTATAAGGAAATAATTGATGCACAACATTTTTTGTTTTATATTATTTTATTGAATTTTATAATAATAGAACAAAATAATATAAAACAAAAAATGTTGTGCATTTATTATTTTCTTATAAAATGAAAGAAACTTTTGGGACAGCCTAATATATTATTATATTACCAATAGTGTTCACAGATATGCCAGATTTCAATGAATTTTATTATTAAATTAGTCAGCTTTTTTATTTCCCCGTGTTTTCCAAGCTACTATAAGATTCCAGGAAAAGAACAAAGAAAAAGAATGAACTTGAGATGCTAAAAGAATAAATGCATACCATAATAATCCATATGGTAGATCCTAGAAATTAATTTTTATAGATTTAACAAATATTTTATATGAAAATTTCCAATAATAGATAATATATGACTTATTAATACCTGCCAAAAGTGAATTTCATTTGTTTTACCAACAGTTAAATATTTCCAAACATCCTTGAAATAATATACAACTCCATAAAGTAATGGACCATATCCTAATAGGATGATACCTATCATGTACTGTTTTAATGTTTTAATTCTGTTTCTTTTAATAGCAGACAATGCAAGAAAACTTAACATCAAACTTGTGCACCAAATATATTCCCACCATAAAGGCTATAAGAAAAGGGAGATATTATAATTTAATAGATTAATGTTTTATATTAAAGATCATATACCTGAGGTACTTGTAGTTCTTCAATCTCCAAAATAAATATATCCAAATGGTCTAAAATATCGGCTGATAGCTTGGCAAGCATAACGAAGAAAAGAAGATAATGAAAAAATATGCAATATTTCAGTCTTGATTTATTTGTTGCGCTAAAAGGAATGCACGTTTAATTCTAATAATAAATAAATAACAGTTGAGGAATGATTTATTTTTAATTATTATTTTATTCAATTTTAGAAATATTATACGTGTAGAATATCAAAATATTTTTAATGAAAGAAAGAGAAAAGTAGCTGATATACATGTCGTTTTTGTTATGTCTTAATTACCTGATTTGATAATGACCAGCAATCTTTTGTCTATGATTAAAATCACTTCCATCTGTACCCAGAGCCTGGGACAGTGTTACTTTTGAAGCCATATTTCGAAATTATGGTGACTAAGATATAAGAAATCAGTTTCTGTTTTAACAACAGAAATTTACGTATAAACAATTTTCGAGCTGCAATTCAAGATAAACCATTCGGCACTTCATTACCAACTATTTTACTATTTTTAAACTTTTTCGAAGCTCTGTTAGTGGCCTCATGGGTCACGGATCTGTGCAAATGTGTCGCTTTTATTAAGTCACGTTTTCATTTTATGAAACTGAACATCATTTTTACTGATTTTCTTTTTTATATTTTTTTCACAAATAGATATTTTTAATTATTATAATTTATTATTTGTATCATTTTGTAAGTCGATAAATCAAAATCTTGTAACTATTTAGTAGATATAGATAAATAATGTAAAATGAAGATTATCATCATGAACATTAGTTTCGCATTATATTATATGATATAATTAGAATTTATTACATTTAAAAAAAATTTTTTGAAATAAATAATACAGTTTTGTTTCTAGATAATACACAAAATTATATTACGTACCACGCAATTACTTTCTATTATGTTTTATATTAGCGAAGGAAATTATATGTTTTATATATTATATGAAGATAGGCAAGACATTTTTTTAGAGTTTCATTTTTAATTTTATTTATACATAATGAAGTGAATTCATTGTCATAGATAGTAGACAAAAAAATGATAGAATGCGTACATATAACATACAAGTTCTATTTCAATTAATCTATATAATATATATGTATGTATAACAGTTTGAAACATGACTGTAATTTAAAAGGTGTGAGATTTAAATATTGAACACGTGTATTACGAAACATAACCTTAAATATGGAACATTGAATTTAACATTCAAAATATTATAAAATATTATGAATGATATAAAGTGATATGATAATAACAATGTTACAAAACGTATAAAGAAAAAGTGTTATTTATACAAATTGATAATAATTATGATGTAAAATTAATAATGTTATGATATAAAATAGAGGAATATTACTATAATATTATTTAACGAATAAATCCAATTTGTTTTTATTAAAATGAGTTTTAATGAAGTAAAAGAATTCATTGAAGAAGGAGATGTAGTCATTTTATACTTAGGACATAATAATATGCATTCTTTAGAAATAAAGGCAAAAATTCCCAATAAAAATGGTGAAATGGTTGACAATGTTTTTCAAACAAAATATGGTGCACTTAGAGTATTTTCTCTTGTGGGACACAAATATGGAACCATGAAAAGACTTTCGAAAGGATGGGCATATGTTTTACAACCAACATCAGAACTTTGGACATTGACAGTACCTCATAGGACACAAATTATATATAGCCCTGACATAAGTTTGATCATACACTTGTTGGATTTAGTACCAGGAAACATAGTTATTGAAACAGGTTCATCAACTATTAACTATTTCCTAAATACTTGTTTGATTTAATTCTAAAAGTACTAACTTATCAATATATTTTATATTGGAATTTTACTTATTAATGCATTTTGAAGTTACATTTAGTTCATATAATTATCACATTCTTAGTTTTACTATCTTATTGTTTTAGGTACTGGAAGCGGATCTCTTTCCCATGCTCTTATTCGTGCAATTCGCCCTCACGGTCATCTTTATACATTTGATTTTCACGAGCAGCGTGTAAATATTGCTCAAGCAGAGTTTGAAAGACATGGTCTTAGTAAATTTGTAACTTCAAATCATAAAGATGTTTGTATGGAAGGTTTTGGAAAAGAATTAGAAACAAAAGCAGATGCAATTTTTTTAGACCTGCCACATCCATGGTTAGCAATAGATCATGCAGTGGTTACTTTAAAGAAATCAGGTACAAATTGTTTTAGCGAAAAATTTTATTTTAGTTTTTCAGTTACTACGAACTTACATAAACAAATTAATAATAATTAACACAGTAGGACAAAGAAATGATTTTTTGATTATTTTATGTTTAGGTGGAAAACTATGTTCTTTTTCTCCTTGTATTGAGCAGGTTCAACGTACTTGTGCAAAATTAGTATCAAAAGGATTCATTGAGTTGAATACCTACGAATGTTTACAAAGAGAAGTACATGTACAATATAGAAACCTTCCTATACTGAATTTAGAATACCTGCAATATGAGGTATATATAATAGATGCAATATATAGAATTAATATATGTGTCGTAAAATGAAAGATTCTTTTTATTAAGTATTATTTTTCGTTAAATTCTTATAAAAAGATATGTGTATAAATATCATAACTCAAATGGCACGAGCTTAGTTTATGTTTTACACTTAGGATGATATTAAATATCAGTTTTGAAAATATTAATATGACCTTTTTTGGTAACTATGTTTTAGGATATACACGAAGATATGGCACAACAAAGTGAATATGAAAAAGAAGAGAGAAAGTTGCTTACTGCAATGCATGCTCGTTCTTTACCTGGTCATACAGGATTCATTACAATTGCTACATTACCTCCATTTTGTGTACGAAAGATAGAAATGGATTTAAAATAAAAAAATTGAGAATATTTGTAATTGTACTAAAATATCATAAAATTGCTATTTACTATATGTATAGTATTGAAACTTAATTTTCGTAGAACAACTTTAATACTGCTCAAAATAGCATCTGTGATAATAAAGTAAAGCATAAAATAACAAGTGATAATCAGATCTCAAGTTTTTCTTTATATGCACGATAATCTTATTAAAATTATTGAATATTTTATGTTTCTACTTTGCTGGGGTTCCATGATAAATAATCCACTCGGGTGGCTGCCTGGTATTCCTTTACCAAATATTCAACGACTTCTCTAGAATTATCCAATTCGTCCAAATTATCTTCGAACATTTTTTCCTTACGAAATTGTTCTAAAAATGCTTCTCGCTTTCGTAATTTATCATACTGTTGTAAGGCACGGTCAAATAACTGAAATACATATGTATTACAGATTTAACAAGGCTTTTAATTGTTTGTAAACATAATTATCAAATAATTTTGAAAGCACTAAATTTAATAATTAAAATAATTTAGTACCGTTTAATATAAAGATATTTTTGCAACTTACTGATGATATGTTAGTATGATTGGCTAACATTAAGCCAGATACTCTATGTGTACTTTGAATATATGGTGATTTTCTTGAAAGGGCTACTTGTATACTAGCAGGACCCCAAGGTATAAATTGCGCAAGTTTTCTTTCTCTGATCCTTTGTAAAGATTTATGAACTTGGGTTGGATCTACTTCACCCTAAAACATTGTATTTATAAGATTTTATTTTTATTTTTACCCTTAATATTTCTAATAAAACGTACTTGAATGATGTTTAAGATAGATATATAACAGTGAGATGCATTTCTATCTAATGCTGTAGAAACCATCATATTTTTCGGCTGAAGCAAACGTCTCATTACATCTAATACAGAAGTTTTTCTTACAGATGCTCCCTGTGAATTATATTTTATTAAATATGTATATTTTTAAAAAAATTTTAAATTTGGAATAAGAAACAAAGTTGCTCTATATATTTCATTAAATGAATACTTACTTCTTGATCTGTAGTAAGAGGAGTATAACCAGTCATGAGGAAATGTAATCGTGGTGTTGGAATTAATGGAGCAATTAAACCAACTAAGTCATTGTTCATATAAGAAGGATACCTAGTATTACATGTGAATTAGATAAATAAATCTTTATAATCTTTTACATTAATTTTTTAAGCAAAATACATATAAATGGTATATTACCGAAGTGTGGTGGTGCTAACAGACATTATTGTAGAAACAAGTTTATTAATTTGTGTAAAACTAGGATTTTGGATATGAAGTCTATCTGATGCTATTCTATTAAGTGCTGTGTTGTCGAGAACAACAACACAATCAGCACATTGTGTTAACCTTTTTAAAGTTAATAAGGAATTGTATGGCTGTACAACTACATCGCTGAAAAGAATTTTCTTTTTAATTTATTTATATTAAAAACGTACTATTGTTTTAATTATTATAATATAGTTTTATTGCATAATATATACCTTATCTCATCTTGGTTTGGGAAAACGCTATATGTTTCAAGTAATTTTTTTGGAAACCTATCTGCGAGGGATTCAAGCATGAATGAACCCATACCTGAACCAGTACCACCTGCGATAGAATGACACAAAACAAATCCCTGTAAATTAACATAATGATTACAATATTAATGATAGAAATTCAAATAACATAACTACACATACCTCTAAACTATCACTTCCATCTGCTTCTCTGTCTAAAATATCAAATATTTCTTCTTGAAGTTTCTCTCCTTGATGATAACCAGATGCCCAATTATTACCAGCACCACCTCCATGTTTTGATAAATAAATATTCTCTGGATTATATAACTTGTGGAAAATAATATTTATAATAACAATGTATTTTAATAAAGAATATATTCATATAAATTCATGAAGTTAAACATACTTATAATATTTATACAAAATATAGTAATGAATACCTTTGAGTAGGGAGAATTCATAATTGTATGAATTACTCTGGGTTCCAAATCTAATAATACTGCTCTTGGTATATAATGTTCATCATCTGATTGATAAAAAAATACATCTTTTCTGTCTGTACCTTCTGTTGCATAATCTTTTAAAATACCTTCTGGACTAATACCATGTTCAGCGCATAATTTTTTCCAAAACTCAAATCCAACTAAAAATTGAAATTCTTTTATTATTTATTTTTTTGCTAATGTAGTATCATAATACATCTTATGAATATATCTTCAAAACAGAAATTTAGTTTCCTACTTTCGTGGTACATAAATTTTACAATCTTTATATTTCTAGTAGAAAACTAAAGATAAACAAAGATTATTTTAATAAAATATTAATGAAATAATAAATTATACGTAATTAAAAGTAAGTTATTTGGTTACATTTGCAAATTAATAAGAAGAAAAACAGAGAACAACATTTTAACAAAGATGTAAATTGCATGGTTACTTACTTTGATTACCGCATTGGCCAAGTTGTAAAGTTATCATTTCACAAGGCATCTTGAATTTCTTATTTAATTCTTATTGAGAATTCAATTCTTTATTATAATTACTTCACTTTGATTTTACGCGCGATGAACCTTCAATTTGATTGATACTTCACATATTACAAATATAACTATTCTTTGCGAATATTACAATAATATATATATATATGATTATGTTATTCGTACAGTTACGAAATATTTTTGATTACTGATAATAGAATTATGCACACAGAATAATATTATTCGAATCTGAATGTTATTGCTGTTGTATTCAGTTATAGATGGTGCTGCGTTAAATGTCAATGTTTTTCGCCGTTTGAAACTTCAATCAGTTTAAAAATGCAAGGAAAATTTTCATCATGAATGAATTTATATTATAATGAAACAATACAGACAGAAAAACATTTTTTAATTATTTTGGATAGTTTTACATTTTAAAGAAATAATGGTTTTTATATTTAAAGAGGTTGGACGCAATAAATAGATCTTACATTACACTAATCAAAATTGTATTATTATTTTTATTTAAGTTATTAAGATAATTGTAAATTTTATGATGTGTTATATAACAAAACAATTACATGAAAGTTAATGTTACTTTGAAAATTACATTTACATTGGACGATGAAGAAACTATACATATAGTCATTTAAAGCAGTGAATATATGCGCATATTTTTTGTATTCAATCTAATCCTTATGTCATGTTTGTAATAACGAGTGTGCTTCCAAACTATTTGATTAAGATCGTTTTATCAGACGAATGTTAAACTTATCCTGATTCTACATATTTTTATGTAAAACACGATATAATAAAGTGTGACATAGTCATCATGTTATAATTATTTAATAAAATTATTTAACCTATAATACTTGATATGTCATCATTTCAATAATTTAAAGTTGAACATAAAGAACAAAGGTAATTTCAAAGTATGATATAAAAATTATTGTTTTTTCATTATTGCTTAATATATTAAAAGTAATTCTTTTATTTATTTTTTAAGTATCTTGCATAATTTAGGGAAACATTAATAAAATTTAAATATTTTAGTTATGCATTGATTTTGAACCATAAAAAATAACATAAATTATGTGAAAATGTCGTTTTAAATTCTTAATAATAAAGATTTCCTTTTGAATGATGGTGTTGTCATTTAACAGATGTCTGCGAGTAAGTGTCGGAATTGTGGATCTACAAATATTGAAACAGATCCAGCCCGAGGAGATGCTGTCTGTACAGATTGTGGTTTTGTGTTGGAAGACCAACTTATTGTTAGTGAAACAGCTTTTAAAGAGACACCATCTGGGAATATGATGGTACTTGGTCAATTTGTTGCTAATGACAGCACTGGTGGAGCTACAGGATTTGGAGCAAGTACGTTATTTTATAATAAATATGACATTAAATATTCTTTATTTTCTTATTACTAGTTTCCATCATTTGTCTAGTTTAATCATTTTTATGTTCATAGCATATCACGTCAATGGAAAAGAATCCAGAGGAATAACATTGCAAAATGCAAGAAAAGGAATAACTCATTTATGTATGCAATTACAGTATGTAAATTTTTTCTATAATACAATCAGTAAATTATTAATTTCATTTATTATATTTTATAAAATATTTAATATGTATTTTATTTTGTTACTAGATTAAATCAGCATTGTATTGATACATCTATGAATTTTTATAAAATGGCATTGAATCGTCAGTTAACTCGTGGGAGGAAGCAAGCACATAATCATGCAGCTTGTGTTTATATTACTTGTCGTACAGAAGGCACTGCACGTATCCTTTATATTTTCATAAAATAAAAAACAATATTTTTCTTATAATTATCATTCTTGAATTTATTTTTGCTACTTTATATCTATTTCATAAATACAAAGTATTTGGTTTAGTGTGAAATCTTATTGAAATATAAGTTTTTTTTATGATATAAGTCGGAAGCTATTCCAAACTGAAAAGCAAGAATTATAATAAATAATAATATAAGTTTCGTTTGTTATGTATGACAAGTTTTCAGAAGTAAAGTATGTACTTAACCAATTATTTAGATATGCTTATTGACATCAGTGATGTGCTGCAAATTTGTGTTCATGAATTGGGACGCACATATCTGAGGTTTACGCAAGCTCTTTGCATCAATATACCTTCAGTAGGTAAGCATTTTATAAATTTGCATGTTATAAATTTTTACTTCTAATTTATGCCTGTATTCAATTTATTTGCTCTCATTTAAGAACAAATTAACTAATTTTTAAGTATCATTAAATGTTACATGATACATACATAATCTTTAACTTTTAATAAAATAAAATAGTTCGATTTGCAATTAATTAGATTGACATGTTTTATTCTTCAGATATAAATTTTCTTATTTCGTAAGGTACTTTTATCAGAAACAACAGTTATTGTTACATTTATTACCGCTTGAAAAAGATTATAAACAGTGATTTCTTACATACATTATCGTTGTATTAAATGTTAAATTTGAAAAAATACAAAATTAAATACTTGATTAACTATAGTAAAAATTTGTTCATATTTGAAATATCTCTAAGTATTAAATATAACATTTGTGTCTTCACATACACTCAGTTTTTTAATAGTAAAGTATAATAGTGAAATATTAATTCAAAATTTAGCCCTATTGTATACGAGATGTACAAAAAAATTGAGGACACTGCTAAAGCTGAGGATAGAAACCTTAGAAACATGTAGTATTCATCATAACAAGCAAAAAGCTTTTAATAATCATGGGTCAAAAACCGTTAATTTCAGAGATGTTTAATTACGAAATGTTTAGTATATAATAAACCAGCTGCTTTGTTGCCAAGAGATATTAACTTCACTTCCGTAAAATCCAAAACCAAGAGATAAGGAAAATGCCGAGATTTTTCAACGTATATGTATTTCTGTAAGAAAATATGCTGAAGTGTATGCTGAACTGAACAGGGGTCATATTGAGCATATGTTGTAAGGGTAATATCTTACTGACAAAAAACTTTGTAACTCTGAAATTAATAGTTTTTGAACCTATGTTTATTAAAAATTTTTGCTGAGTACTACATGCTCCTAAAGTTGTATTCAACTTTTTTGTTCACTCCGTATATTACTAAATAATCAAGAAATCTGAAGTACTTTAATACATAAAAGTATAATATAAGATGACTATTCTTTAAATTTATTGCTTGTGTAGACATTTTCAATTACACTTTTCATATTTTATATTGTAATGTTAAATAATTTTTTGATTTTAAATAATATCAAATATCTAAAATGGAGAATACAAAACTAAATCTCTTATTTATTAGTAATAAATTAATCTAACTTAAATCCAAACTAAAATTGTTCACTGAATATTTTAATATTGTTTTAGAAGTTAATGATATAATTAATATCTTTTTTAATGCCAATCTTAAGACAGAGATGCTCTCAAAATTTACTTGTTCCTTTTTTTGGCACCAGCCAGTCATACTAGTAGTAGGAAGGCATTATTTTGTACATTTTATTATTATTGGTATTGCAATCCATTGTACTTTTTTAAATAGTATTTACTATTTTGCAATGTAGACTTTGGCGCCAGATTCTATAGCATTACTGGATACAATATAATGTTTATTATAAAAAAAAAATAAGAGAGTTATATATAATTAGTATATACTTTATCTTGAAACTATACTAGAATATTTTTCTACTTTTTACATAGATTATAGTAAATTATAAAATTATATAAACATGATTAAAATATCGTAGAATGTACATATAAAGTATTGTTGTGATTTTTATATTGTGTACAAAAACGCTATTTGCTTTAAGGATCTACATTTAAACATTCCTTCTAATAATTTAACAATCACCTTTTGCAGTACATAATTTCATACATTAAAGAATCAATAAATCTAAGAAAGTAAAATGTATCTCCTCTCTTATGAATATGATACAAAAAACAAAATAATAATGTTACAATAAAAAACAAATATTATTTTGTATAGGCAGTTTCACTTATAATACTATTCTAAAATTGCTTATGACGCTTTCCAATAAGTATAGTATATTCTAAAATACATGATATATGAATGCAACATTAAATCAATATTACTTATGTTAGCAAAAACAGTATATTCTCCTCCATAAAACGATAATGTACATTGTTCATTTAAGATTCTAAAGCATTTCAATTAAAAAAAATTATAGTTTATATATTAGTATTTTTTAATTGAGAATTAATTAGTCGAGATAACAATATAGTTTCCAAAATTAATTGATTTTTGCTTATTTCTTTATATTGTTATTTAACAATAATTTTTAAGATAGTAAATCCTTTTAAATAGCACTTATTAACTTTCTCAATTGTTTTCTATCAATTTAAAGATCGTTTTTACATCTTCTTCTTCTTCTTCAAATCTAACAAGTATTTTATATACTTCACTTGTTGCATATTTACAAATAATGTTTCAAGTATTTAAGTTATATAAGAAATGTAATATTTTTTCGGAAGAAACAAAGCATAAATATGAATACATCAAAAGTTGTAGTAGACACACTCCTCTGCAAAAATGTAAATTTAAAATTTAATTTTAATTTAAACATAGTAAACTATTTATTTCCTTAGTTTAATACTGCCTTATTATTTGATATAAAAGCAAATATTAGTTTTTATATATATATTTGACTTTTATTTTACGAAAATAAATTTTTATGCAATTGTTCATATTTATATTCAATGTATCATAAAACAGAAAGTTTGTTTTCAAGTCTTTGAATTAAAACAAAGACATTTCTTTTTATATTTGATTAATAGAGTGATAATAACAGAAATAAAATTATAATTTCTTCTGCAAACTATTCATTATGATTTTATACTAAATTCAAAATATTTAATATTTTTTAAAGTGCATCTATTACACAATATTCGTCATCGATTTAAAAATAGTACTCAAAACAATTATACAAAATCTTGAACAATGTCAAGGTACATATTTTTAGAGACCAGCAGTTAAACCATTATTTCTGTGGTAAATTTCCATCAGTCATCTACTGGTGGTCCATAAAAAATTAATTCGGGTATTTGCCCTCCTTGTACACCAGTACCATTCGTACTTTCCGAACTGCATTGAAATTGAAAATTTACATTACCAACTGTTATCTCTGACATTCCTTCTTGACCGAAGTAACTTAGCTCGCCTCCGTCTAATATTACACTAGCTGTATAAAAGCATTCTGGCTCGATTTGGATTGGATTCTCAAAATATACATGAAACGTACTGCTCGAGCCATCCGAAAAAAATTTCGTACTATTTTCAGATAAAACACATCCCAATCTTTTAAGTTCGATTCTAACATTATAATCTGCAGCACCAGATGAACTTCCATAAAGTCCGAAACCAACAACAAATATTCTTTTATCAACGCTAAATTGAATTGAGTCACATCTGCCTCTGTAACGCCACTGATTTGATCTATATGCACATGACTGAAACCTATGACACACCTGCAAATAAAGCATAAGAAATTTTAGTTCTATTACTCTATATGTAACTTATGCAAGCTTACTAACTTATGAATAGTTGTTTTACATTAAACCTAAATAAATGATTTTGTTTTATAGTACTTACTTGAGTTTTTAAACCTTGTCGAGGTTTGGTAGGGAAACAAAGTTGAGGTTTATTACTAGCAGTGAAATGCAAAAAAACATCAATTGTTTCTTGTTGTGTTAAGATTCCAGTCTGAGCAGCACTATTGGCAAATTCTTCCAAATTCATAGCAGGAAGTCTAATTAAATATAAAGCAGATCCTAGAATGAAAAAAGCACTAGTGATACTAGTTTTTGATTTAAAATTTTAATTTAGATATTTACCTAATAGTCGTCTTTGATTGGCTGATGAAGGTTCAAGTTCTTGCCGAATACATTCTGCAGTAGCCCATCTTAATGCAGCATCCCATATATGTATCTCTTTACAGTTTAATGTTTCTCGAGAGAGCACTGATTCAAGAGTGTGAATATCAATATCCACAAAACCATCTGATCTTAGCGCCATTTCTGCCTGTATTACATTCAATTTTATATATATAAATTTAGTAAAAATATATATTATCTTTTGACGAAAATTTAATTATTAAAAAAAAGGATATATTTCTTAGGAATATATTTTCATTGATTTTATATATATTGTATGAATTACTTAGAAGCCAAAGTGATCAACTCTATTTCCTGAAAAATACTTAATTTTAATATTAGAATATATTAGAGTTTAATTTTCTAAAAATTAGATGATTACCCATGATGTTATTAATCAGTTTGGCCTCTGCATGATGCATATGTACATATATTAATCTTATATTCAAAACATCCAAAAAGTATATTTGTGTTCTTTCTAAATTTAAAAGTATTTTTTAAATTCTAAGAATTCTTTAAAAAATATTAAGAATATTATCAAATACAATTAGTATATGTAAAATATAAGAAAATAAAAATATAAATATAAAACTAATTTCAATGATTTAGTTAAAACTTAATCCTTTGTTAACATTGATATTCGATATATTTACTAAAAAAAATGTTTATTATATGATACAGGATACAATTTAAAAGTAGAAATAAATTTTTAAAAATCTGTTCTAAATGTATATATTAAACATGATATTTTTATGAGGAAACTAATTTTATAATTTTTTGAAAAACATTTAATTTTATGATGGTATAATTTATTACAATTAAATATTTTATGAATATTAGTGTAATAGTCATATATGTACATACAAAATTAATTAAATAAGTATGATATAGTATATAATATTACAAAAAAATGTTGTTGAAGTATTTTATTTTCATACTTTATAAAATTGCTTATTATGTATTTAATCTTTCGTAATATTATCTTTAATAATTAATGAATGGAATTTTTATAATGAAGTTTAGACGAATTTTGATTAAAAACGTATTTTAAAAATTAAAAAAATATATTTTTATAGCTTTTTGTCAATCAGTCTTTCAAATATTCACTCAATTTAATTAAAAAAGGGATAAGCAATTCTATATATCTTGAACTTTTTAATATACAGAATAAATGTTATAAATTCTTTAAGTAATTATTGGACTAATATTACATGTTATTTTGGAAAAATCATTATAATCATTTCTGTTGTGTTCATATTCTTCTATAAAGTTATCTTCATAAGTTACATTTTGTGTTACTTCAATTTCTAACTTATTATCTGTAAAATAAGGTTCACTTCGAGTTCGAAATAATGAAAACGATAATTTTTTGTTGTTAAGTTTAGAACAACAATTGTTCTCAGATAAACTGAAGCAATGAGATACTACTGATAGTCCATTTTTTATATTTCCATAATTATTAGTTTTTGTAGTTTTCTGAATAAACTGCTGTTCAGAATCATGTAGTTTGTTATTCAAACAGTTTGAAGAGTTTGATTTACTCTTTAACGTTACATTTAAATTATCATTAAAAGTAAGAGACTTCAACATTCTTTTATTTAAACTTACTTGAGCATCTATAACTTCCCAGCAACGTTGCATAAGATCTGGTTCTTCAAACAAACGAGATTGACTTAAAAGTAAACATGCATTCTTTGCTGTTAAACTTGTTTCTAAATAATTAACACATGCTCTTGCTAAATGAGGGACTATATATTTTTTAGCAACATAGAGTGTTGCTAACACTGTGTCAGCTTCTAATTGTACTTCATCACAGTACATATACCTGAGAAAAGATAATAAAATAAGTAGTGAATAATTTAAGATGTCTTCATCAAGTTTAAAACATTTACCTTAATAGAGCAAGAAAAGCAGCAGGCTCTACATCTGGTACTTCTATATCTCTTTTATTCTCTGCTAGACCACCATAAAACATGGCATAAAATACAGAACTACCAGTGGCCAATACATACTTATGTGCTGGTATAGTTTGTATGTGACCTACATTGAGTAATCAAATATATTATTATTTAATATATTTAATACATTAAATTATTTTTACTGCTTATCCAATTACTAAATGACTTTATGATTAATTACCTGGGCTGCCAACAATAAATATAATATCAGCCATTAAATGATTGTTAAACATGGCAGCATTTCGTTCTCGAACTGTAGGTTTTGTTGCCTGCCAATTAGGATCTTGTGTACAGTCTTCAGGTGATGACAAATTCAATTGAGTTAAAGGAGATGATAAGGAAGACAAAGGTGAAGCAGGTGCACTAAGTGGTTGGTTTATCGTTCCTTCACGTTGTAATACAATGGAAGAAGATAATGGGCTTACAGTAGGTGGTGAATCTGATACAGGAATCAGTGATTCCGCTAAAACATATACAATATCAATATATTAGGTTTAAGTTAGGTGAAATTCATTTCTATCTAGTATTTGTTTTTGTTTTTTTTTGTTATCAAACAACATATTTAGGCAAAATTATTATCTTATTATGTTAAAACAATTTAGCATACAGAACATTATATAAAAAAATTTAATGGATTTAACGGAATAAAATATGTTTAAATATTACTCTTTTATTTATTATTTTTAGTATCATTACATAAAGATTAAACTTAAAAATGGATGAGTAAATATTATATAAAAAGTAATTATAACAAACATTAAGCATATGTCAAAGTAACAATAGTAAAGTTACAAAAAGTAACACTATTCTATATTAATTTTCATTAATTCATTAATAGTACAATTAATAGATAATATCTTTATATAAATATATTAATTATATTAAGCTAGAATATATCGAAAGCTGATATTACCGATTGTATAACTTCATCAATAAAAAATATTTTTCATTACTAATAGAGGTTATGCAAGACAATAACTGTAATAAGGTTTAAGATCTCTAAATTAGATTATTCTTCCTAAAATTAATCAAAGTTTGTTTTCGTACATCCATTATTTTTATTTACCATCGCTTTAAGATGTTGTATAATCTATCACCTTTTAGCGACGGTTCAATTAAAACGAATGCAAAGCAAAATCATCAAAATTTTACCGTTAGTGTACATTATTCCACAGTTTTGAGAACAATTTTAAATAGAATCTTTTACTTCTATCATAACATAGTAAATATTTGCTACCACTGTAGCTTTAAAGACCACCTCTCATATTCAAACATTACGAACACAAATATACACTTATGTATATGTAATGTACACTATACACTTAAGGAAAATTCATCTATAGGTATAAAGACTTCGAATGATATTAAGTTCGGTTTGTTCCGGTTTTATTCGTATAATTTCGCAGAAATTTTGTGGTGCACGTGATACGTATGTCAAATAAATTCATATGAATGTATGTATACATACATATTATAGGGTTAATATACTTTTTGCATGATTTCAAATTTTTATTAAATTGGATGTATCTTTAGCTATTACAAAAAAATTTATTTATTATATAAAATAGTCAGAAGACTTTATAACAATATAATAATAGAAATTATTTAAAACAGAAAAGTCACATTTAGTTCGAAATTTTTAAAATATATATTTGGTTTAAAATAAAACATAGGTTAATAAGTATTATAACGCTATTATCGATTTATGAATTTTTCTAATTTTAATTTTTATGTTTTAATATCATATGAATAATACGAAAAATATGATCAAAATTAAACGTTAAAAATATGTACAATATTATTCTATTTGATTCAACATTTTCTGATTCATCGAACATTTATCGTAATAGACATATTTTATGAAAAATCATAAGATTTAAATGAAATTACGTAAAATAGTTTAACACTATAATATTGTATATTTGAAGTCTGTACAGTTTCATGTTATATACTACTTTGTAAAATATATTTACTATTTCATCTATCATTCATAATTCCTAATTGACCGAAATTATTTTTACAGAATGCATTTCCAAATAAAATATTTCAAAGCTCAAGGTAAATTAATTAAAATGTTGTTAAAATATCATTGTGTGTTTCAAAGTGAAAATAAACATTATGGAAATGATACAACATTACTCGGATATAGCTAAACAAAATAAAAACAATTTCATTTATTCTTATTTCTATAATTCACTTTAATAAATGCATGGACAGTATATATTTAAAGTGCATATTATGTTTATTTATATCTGTAATAATCTCTCACCGTTTAACCATGGATTAGTCTGTTTGACTGTGACGTTGTCCTGGAACCGTTTCATTGGCTTCGTTGATATTTTCGAGTAAAGATTTGACATCGCCATTTTCACTTTTTAAACTTGATTGCCCGTTTTCTCTTCAATTGCAACACGGAACGATTTTGGATTTCATTTACATGGGCGCCATGTCAGACGGGCGCTGGTTAGATAGTTCCGTACGTCGGTCGATAGGAAACTTAGGGCACGCGCGTCCATATATCTGGTGTTTCTCAAAAACGCAATCTTTAATCTGCGCAGTATGTGTATACAGGGTGTTCGCTCTAACGTGTGATTTTTCATCTGTTTTGCGATTATGTACTGTCTTGCTAACTGGCCATCACCATCCTCACCATTTCTTGAAAGTATCTTTATGGAGCGTAACTCCGGTGTTACGTACATATATTTCTCTCATTTTGCTTACAGGAGTTTTGAAATTCAATTGTCTTGTATAAAATATCTGGAATTGAGTACCAAGTATTATTATCTTGCTCTATATTTTTATCTATTTCATATTCAAGCATAATTATTGATGGTGTAAACTCCTCCCTTGTTAATTGGTCAGATTCAGTATCAAGTCGTGACCAGTTACCAAGATAGTATTGTAATAAAAAATGTTAACTATAATCTATTTATAATATGAGTGAACAAGATGTAAGGATGATGAACATTAAAATAAATCCCTTTTTTAGTGTAATATGATCAACAAGATCAATATGATCGAGACTAAAGAGAAAAAAAATACATTTTATTTTAATACGTTGTCCATTCAGCATAATATATTGTTCATTCAACAGAAATAAAGTTTATTTAATAATCTTTTTATTATATTGCTGCGAACAATTTGAAAATTGTGCGAAACATTAAAGTGAACACCATCTATATTTCGCAAGTAATGTCCACTTACAAACAATAGCGTACAATACAAACGTAATCTAATGGAATAAATATTAAATAGAAACTTCAGGAATTATATAATTACTATATATTTTATTCTTTTTGTTATTTTACCTTCTACATTTAAGTAAGAATAACATAAAAGTGTATTATATATTATAAAAAGGAAATTCTTGGCAATTATTTTAATATAATATACTATATTAATAAACTAATAAAATGAATTTGTTAATATTTGATGAATTTTTAAATTTAACACATTGTTGACATTATTTTTCTTTATAGATCCATGTTTATATATTATGAGATTTGCAAATAAGCTGGAATTTGGTGAAAAAACTCACGAAGTATCAATGACGGCTTTACGAGTAGTTCAAAGAATGAAAAGGGATAGTATTCACAGCGGGCGTAGACCATCAGGATTATGTGGCGCTGGTATTAGAAAAGTTTCATTTATTCGTAATCTAAATTTTATTTAATTTTAATATAAATACTTAAGTTTTAATTAATACATTTTAAAATTTTACATATGATGCTTGCATTAACGTTTGTTACAAATTCACCTAAACACTTAAAAAGTCAAAATTATATTATTAAATATAATTAAAAAAAGAGATCATTGAAATTAAATCGATATTAAACAAATATACGATATTTCTTTTACATTAGCTTTGCTGATGGCTGCTCGATTACATGAGTTTAATAGATCACCGGCGGATATTATTAAAATTGTAAAAGTGCATGAATCGACATTACGCAAGAGGTAAAAAGTATTCAAATAAGTCTTTTTCTAAATAAACGTAAAAATTGATAACAAATTTTTATACATTAACATCTATAGGCTTATAGAATTTGGTGATACACCTTCAAGCGCATTGACTCTTGAAGAATTCATGACGGTCGACTTGGAAGAAGAACAGGATCCTCCAGCTTTTAAAGCAGCACGAAAAAAAGACAGAGAACGATTACAAAGGGTATAGAATATTTTTATTTTATAATATATCGTATATCTACATAATTAATTATGCATAATTTGTTGTTTTTTCTTAGTTAAACATAGATACAGAAATAAATGAATTGCAAGCAGAAATTGACAAACAATTAGAAGAACACAGATTAGGAAAAATGAAAAAGCGCAAAGATGGTAATTGTAATAATAATTAAAAAATTGATGAATTATTTTATTGTTTTTATTATAGAAAAAAACCATAAAATATTAATTTCCAGCTGCTTCTATAGAAAGAGCAGATACTGATAGATTTATAAGGGAAAGTAATTTAGATGTAATTAAACATTACGTTGGAAACGATGTAGATGACCCTGACAGTGATTTTCAAGATTCCGAAATGAATAACATAAACGATCGATTAATTACTGGATTAGGCAAGGATTTAAACAGTTTCTTAAATTCTATTATAATGTTATATTATAAAATTTATAATACGCCTAATTGTTTAAAGGACCTAATATTGCTTCTATGGGATTGATATCAATAAATGATCGAGAAAATGAAACAAAAGAGTCAGTAAACACAAATTTTGAAAATGTAAGTAAAATTAATTTTAATCAAAACAATTGTTATTCATTAATGTTTTCTATTTAAGGATACTGGAGAGATTGATGTTGCTGATTTAGATGACGAAGAGTTAGATAGTTATATTATGTCAGAAAAAGAAGCACAATTCAAACACAATTTATGGAATAAAGTGAATGCTGAATATTTAAATCAACAAAAAGAAAAAGAAGAAAGACGGCAGAAAGAAAAAGAAGAAGGTAAACCTGAGAAGAAACGACGGCGGATTACTAAACGTAATAAAAATCAAGTACCTGCAAATACTGCAGGTAATGTTATAATATTTACTACAAATTCTATAATATTAATTTTTTATCAATTGTTATAGTTTATTATGTTCATTTTATAATTTTATTAGGCGAAGCAATTGAAAAAATGTTACAAGAGAAGAAAATATCATCGAAAATTAATTATGAAGTACTGAAAAGTTTAAACGTTAGTTTAAATAATTCAACCAAAGAACAACAAAAGGTCGAAGAGCCAATTCAATCACCAAAGAAAGAAATGAACACTTCGTCAAGTTCTAATAAAATGTTAGTATATAATATTTTTTGTTATTTTTTTATTCTGTACAAGAAACGTATCTCTACAATAAATATCAATGTTTATATTTATAGATCTAATATTTCTAACTCATCAAGAATCAAAGATAAGCCAATCACACCAGTAGTAAAGAAACCTCATGTAGTTAAACCTCAAATACAGAAAACAAAAAAAGAAGTGCAAATGCCAGTTGAAATAGAAACTAATACAACTGAATCTATACTTCCAAAAATGGATACCTCTTGTGATATGGGTAAGTTATTAATTTCCACTCATGTAAAATTTCTTTTGCTTGATTAAATTAATTATACTTCTCTTTACAAAATAGATGAGACCGATGATTATGTTGATGAGGATGTTGAAGCTGATCCCACAGAAATGACTGTTGGAGAAATGCTTGGACATCATGGGTCAGAAGATGAGAATGACTTTGGATATGGATATGATGAAGAAGATTATTAATTATATTTAGTGAACTAATATTAAGATCCTAAAGATGCGTTTAACATTTATAAAATGATTATTTATTTATTAGAATACCATTTACTAGGATTTAGTAAAAAGACTGCAGATATAATGTAAAATAAAGCATTTACTATTCTTAATTTATAATTCTGTAAATTTTTTATTTAATTGCAAAAGCATCATAATAATAAAATGATATAGCGGTTAGGGTCCAACCTCTTGAAGGCGTCATTCAAACGCATGCGATATAGAAAAATTAACTGCGTCGCGCTATATTTATGAAATAAAATTTATCTCTATAATACCTTTTTCTATGTTACTTAATACTTTGGAATTAATCGTAAATTAAACTTTGCAGTCTACTTCTTAGTATACTTATACTTAATATTTTCCTTACACGCATATTGGAGATACATAGTATCAGAGTAATAATAAACAAGATAGGTTAAAATCTCTCCTTGCGAGTAGGGAAAAGATCATCATATTACATAAACTATAATATTAGGTATTGTATATAACATAAAATATTCAATTAATACCGCAAAATATAATAATGAAAATCTTGTTGATAGATGGCGTTAATAATACGATGTATTGAAAGACGTGGTGGTGGTCTATCATTTATTATATTATAGTATTGTTCAATTCGAAACAAGCATATGACGTAGTAATTCAAAGTGTTGTGGTAAAAGTATAGGAGTATGATTTTGAATTATTTTTAATTTTCGTATTAGGCGGTTTAGTAAAGGCTTATAAACGTAATTTATCAAATATCTATACTTGTATTAAACAGTCACAGAATACATTCTCATATTTGGATTATGTAAAAAATCAGATTTATGCAGTGATTTAAGATTTATATACTGTTTCATAAAATATTTATCATTTGATAAATGATCAGTGGAATAATTTTATTTATTTTTTCATAATTAACAATTGTTTTGATTATAGTTGGAAAAGGTCTTATCCACATTAAATAATAATATATGTATACATTCAAGTATAATATTGAGAAAGAACATGACAAAATACATATGATAAGTCTAATTTATAATTTCTTTATTTTAGAACTTAAGCTGTTGAATATAGATTAAATATGGCGAGCACTTCTTCTGACCAAAGTACAATTGCCAAAAAAACATGGGAAATGTCAAATAATATTGAAACAATTAGCACTGTTGATGAAATTTATAGGTATGATCGTAAAGAACAACAAGATATATTAGCTGCAAAACCATGGGAAAAGGAGTATGTTATTTTTTAAATATTTGTATCAATATTAAGATATATTTTTATGATCTCATTTCCAACCACACATTCTTGATCATATTTCAGTCCTCATTTTTTCAAAGATATAAAAATCTCTGCATTAGCATTATTAAAAATGGTTATGCATGCTCGTTCTGGAGGAACTTTAGAAGTAATGGGTCTTTTGCTTGGAAAAGTTGCAGCAAATACAATGATCGTTATGGATTCTTTTGCATTACCTGTAGAAGGCACAGAAACAAGAGTTAACGCTCAGGCACAGGCTTATGAGTATATGACAGCATATATAGAAGCAGCTAAACAAGTACTTAATTATTACAGATATAACATGTAACAACTGCCTATAATGTAATATTTATTTTTCAATTTATTAAGGTTGGAAGACAAGAAAATGCTATTGGATGGTACCATAGTCATCCTGGCTATGGATGTTGGTTATCGGGTATTGATGTATCTACACAAATGCTCAATCAAAATTTTCAGGAACCATTTGTTGCTATTGTAATTGATCCTGTGAGAACAATATCTGCTGGCAAAGTTTGTTTGGGTGCATTTAGAACATATCCAAAGGTGGTATATATTTGCTAATATTTATAATACATAAAAGAAATAATAAATAATAAAAAAAAAATTGATATAAAAAGGGATATAAACCAGCAAATGAAGAACCATCTGAGTATCAAACAATACCATTAAATAAGATTGAAGATTTTGGAGTTCACTGCAAACAATATTATTCTTTGGAAGTTTCTTATTTTAAATCATCATTAGATAGAAGATTACTAGATTCTTTGTGGAATAAATACTGGGTGAATACTTTAAGTTCCTCTAGTCTTCTAACAAATGCTGATTACACTACTGGGCAAATATTTGATTTATCGGATAAACTTGAGCAGTCAGAGGTTGCACTTGGAAGAGGATTTATTTTGGGTGGAACGGATCCTCATGATCGCAGTACTGTAGAAAAATTAATGAAAGCAACAAGAGACAGTTGTAAGACTACTATTGAAATTATTCATGGATTAATGGCACAAATAATCAAGGACAGATTATTTAATCAAGTTGGGTGTAATCCTATTGAAACTCAGCAACAGTAAAACATATATATAACGTGTAATAATTACAATAAAAAGAATGATTATAATCTACGTAAGTTGTAATTAATATAAGGAACATTTTTTACTAAAATATAATAAAAAAATAAGTTTGTCTTTATATTTTTACTATGATCATAATTATCTTAATATACATATTGAAATTATTCTTGCATAAGATAATCAACAAAAATTGTAATCTAAAAATAAGTGAAATAACTAAATAACTATTAATACAATATTTTTCAAAGAGTAGTGGAATAAAAATACATTTTATTTTCACACCTTGAGTCTCTAGAAAGTATATATACAGCATCTTTATCATTATTCAATATCCTCACAGTTGATTTATATATATTTATATTTATAAAACTAATATAATATTGAGAACAAGTAGGCAGAGTACACCCCACCGAAGGGCTGACACTGTGTCATAGACTTTAGGACAAGGCCACTCAGAAACACACCCACCTGTTCTAGAATTATACACCGCATTCATAGCGCACAACATATAAGGGACGGAGCTAAAATGCATACAGTTATACTGATAATATACTTTTACTAGTATGTTATGATAATTATGCTTTAAAAGAAATTTAAGAAAAAGAAATAGTAAAAGAACATTTTGTTAACTTAGTTATTCAAAGTACTAGACGTTTTATAATACTAAAATTAATTGCGCTTAAAAATCTACATGTTCATACAATACTATTAGAATAAGGTAAATTAAATACAATTAAGTACAACTGCATCGTAACTTCATTTACATAAAATCTTGAAAAAGGTGAATACTTGCGAGTAAGATTTGCTATTGCTACTTTTTACGCAATTTATTGTGTACTGTTTCGCATGATTTAGACGCACATTCATCATCAAATATTTGCTTCATATAGGAAAAAATAACACGTATAAAAAGATATGAATTTTTGTTTCAAAAGGTTCAATTCACTCATACAATTTTCAAATCCATTTAATTAAGATTAAGAATTAAATCTTTTAACTTCTCTTAAATTGAATCTTACACATTTTTACATAGTTAAATAAATCCTATAATAAAAGGAATGTAAAAATACTTCTTCATATCATAATTTCTACTCTATTTTTAGTTAGTTCACAAAGAATATTCAAATATATGTTTTTTTCAGAAATTATGTATTACAAAACGATGTTTATCAATAATAATAATTTTAGATTTTGTGCATGATGCTTAAATTATTTAAAGTTTTATGTGAATTTAATTTTTTTATGAAAAGAAAATTTGTTAATAATTTTAAGTGATTTAATAAATGAACATGTATATATAAAATAATTTGACAACCAGAAATCAGCCCTCCAATGATATCATATACTCCAAATACATTCAAAACAGTATAAACACCACCCATAACAGACGTAAATATGGGGTATAGCAAACGTACACGCTACATGTATATGTATTTATGTGTAACCCCCTTCTCACTTAAAAAAACTTTTCGTGAAAGAAGCAATGTTCCTCTATAAATTGTTGACATGTCAATTGTATCATAAACATATGTAGTAAAGAACCCCATTTTACATTCCTCGTAATAAGAATTTAATTACTTCTATGTTACTGTAATTATTTAATTATTTACAAGGCAATCGCGTCCGTTTATTACTTACAAATATAGTAGAAAAGATCAATTATTACAACGAGATTTAAGTGCTTGTCATTTATAATTGGGCAGCAACATTTTTAGGGGCAAACACCTTTTATCAGTATTATTAAGTGAGTTTAATAGTTTCTCTTATGTATCCTTTTTTTCGTATGTATTTTTTATTTTAATTATTCTATACGAGAAATTATACGCTAAATCAGAAGCTGTAAGATTAGAAATCCAACAGATCAAATAACAGTGTTGCATGTAATATTGTTCTATCTGTCTATTATTCAGTTAGAGAAAATATTTACACATCTCACAATACATGCAGCATAGTACAAGAGAAATTTTACATTCCTTTCTTTCTTTTTTTGACATTTAATAATTTCATTATAATAATAAATTTTACTATTTTTGAAAGACTTCAAAATAAATATCGTACCATCTGCTCAACAAATGCCAATTTAAATCAATTATAAAACTATTTTATAATAGCTAAAAAATTATTTTATAATGGAAGTAACCAATTTATTAATAATACTTGTTTTAAAAATACTAAGAATGGTTGTTTATTGTATAAATTTTTAAATATTTAAAAGATATTTTATTATGTTATTATACTCAACAGTGTAAAATCAGAATTTAAAAACAATTTATACACAAGCATATTTGCAAAAATCATACTTACAAGAAATTACGTCCTCAGCTTTCTATAAATATAAAATATGGCTTGTGAGCAGATGAAAAATTTGCAGATGTATGTTAAAAAAAATGTAATTCATTATAGATTTGAATCTTATTAGATTCAATGATTATTTCTGACGAATTATTAGATTAATCAATCGGTAAGCGTTTTTGCCAAACGTGTCATTTTACCAATATATTTTCATTTTATCTGATGAAAAGATGAAATTGGGTTTCAGTCTATTTAAGACTCAATAATTATTTAGACAGGCATATGTACAATTGTCTTCCTTAATATATCTTGTCACTGCAATGTTAGGGAAGGAAAATTATTTACTTCCGTTTGTTCCAAAACTGGTCCTGTTGGTCCAGTGTAAGATATACGTAATCTCATTCTTAAAGGTACCTAAATTAGGAAAATATATGGGTGATCAATAATAAAGTGAAACACTTCTGTAAAAATTTTTTAAATAGAATACTGTCATATGAACTTACTTTGCTGATATTTGTAACTTTCAATACTTGAGTAACTTGCCCAGAAGGAGGAATGACTGTGCTTGATGGTGACAACATTTGTAGCTGGAATGTCTAAATAATAATACATAAAAAGTAATCCCCATGATTCTTTATATTTAATAACTGTAACACGAAATTGACTACTACCTTAGGAACTGCTGCTTGAAACAGAAAATCAGTCAATATAGCACTTCCAGAATTTTGCGCTGACATATTAATAATTAATAAATCAGCAATGTCTGGTGGTCTTTCCAATTTGAAGGTTATTTTAAGTCCTGCTTTATCCAATACAATCATAGAAAGTGTATCTAGAGTTATAAAATAAAATGAGATTTGTATAGTATTAGCAGTAAGAAATAAGTATTTGATTAAGTTGCACAAACCATTTTGAATTGATGATGAATTAAGCAAACCATCCATTAAAAAGTTTGTTGTATTAGTGGGACTAAATATTTGTAATGGCGTTTGTGCCTGTGGCAGTGTAGATGTAGATGTAGGTGCACTTAAATCCAAACTACCAAGTAGATCCAAAAGATCATTATTGTTTACTGTATTTGTTGAATTAGAAGGTGGACTTTTATTTGATACAGAAGATGTCATTCCTAAGTCGGTGGTTCCAAGCAAATCTAGAAGTGCACTCTAGAAAAATATAAAAAATATTAAACTCTGTTAATTAAATATAAAAATATTTCACATATTTTGCTGTGCAGGTTATTTCATTCAAATTATAATTCTTATAAACTGTTCGATACAAACTTACTGAATCAGATGGCGGAGTACTTGCTTCCAAAACTGAAGATTTATCTTCTTCTGGTTCTGGTTCACCATTTACCATACCAATAATTCCATTAGCTTGTGGTCTAGCAGTTTCCATAGGAGGCATTCTTTCAAGTAATGCAGGTCGTAAATGATCATATTTTCTGAACAACTGTGAAAATTCGATACCTCGTTGTTGCAATTCTATATGTAAATTGCTTCCAAATGTATCAATTATTTGACGAATTTTTCTGAAATATATATAAGGCTTATGTAAATAATTATTTAAATATGAAAATGAATGCAAAAAATAATATAATAGTACCAGTAATAATTAGATTTTTCAGCAATACTTACTCATTACCCTTCTGAAATCTTGTGCTAAGTTTTGTGAGAGATAATAATGTATATTGTTTCGTGACTACTGTATTTTGCGGACTCCAGAGTAACCTTTGATAAACATCAATAACTTCATCTTCTGTTAACTAATAATAAAAGAAAAAGATATACATATATTAATTATTTAATACTTTTTAACTATCTTAATTTTATCATAAAGAATAGAGGGTAAGCATATACAGATATACATAGTGTCTAACATACGTACATTGACAGGAGTATCTATATCTTCTGATGGTGGTCCATATAGTAATAAATCACCATATTCACCAATACACCATGTTGCAACTTGAGCCAAAGGTTGCTTATCGGATGTATCTTTTTCCAGTGCTCTCCACAATGCACTGACAGCATAGCTTTGCTGTGATTGGGTTTCTGAAATTAACTGAATGGTGCATGCTACTACATCATCTCGAACATAATTACCAGCCTAGAAACAAGAAAATTACAATGATGAAGATTGAAAATAACTATAAATAGTGAAATATATGTAAAATTAATGTAATAAATTTCATACAGCAACAAGAACTTTGAATAACGTTTCAAGATGCCAACGTTTATTTGGCGCAAATCTTTCGGCAGACATTACTATGTTACTACTACATTGTGCTTTAAATTCTGGATCAGCACGTTCCAAAAAAAGTAATAACTCTTTCATCATGTTCCTAATATTGTTTGAATTTACAAGTGCAAAACTAAGCTCCATAGCTCGTCTTCTAATCGATACATCCGGGTCTTTTAGACACTCCTGAGAAACAAAAAATGAAAGAAATGTTTAGTAATATAATAATATCAAATATAAAGATATAAAATAACATGATAAACATTACCAGGATTGTTGAGCGATGTCTTTGTACTGCACTTGTATCTACATAAACTGTTTTTAATAACGTATTCAAAGCAACATATCGGATGTTCTTATCGTTATTTAATAAAAATCGACCTAATATATTCACTGCTAACACTCTCAGTCCACTTTCAGATTTTATATCCATAATAGATAATACAGTTTCATATAATATAGTATTTCCAACATTTTTGCTAGTTTCTGTATTAGTTGCAACTTGCGCAAGTATATCGTTCATTGCTTCGGATGCATCGATATCATTACGTCCCAAAATTCGAAGGAGACGTAATATTTTTACTTGAAGGAACGGGTCAGATACTCCAGATACATCATGTTCTGGAGAATATCCAGCTAGTATTAAATTTTTTAAGATCCTCACAAGATTTGGCACAATCTGAAATAATAATTTTATTTTTATTGAATAATATATTATTTACACAATTTTAAGTAAACAAAGTTTAACCAAGAAATCTGTAAACATATACCAATAAACAAATTATAATAGAATGACAATGCATAGTTCCATTAAAAACTTTTATGAAGTTATCAAAAAGCAATATTTAATTCTAGATACAAAAATAAAGATATACATTGTTATATTTAAGAAACAGATATAAGCTGCTAAGAAAGATCACAAAGTAACATCAATTATATTACATTATTTGTGCACAAACAGATACACCTTAACATCCATAATATAAATAATATAACTAGAAAGATATTCAATAACTGTGCTTCATATAATTAAAATACATTCTTATACAAACATATGTTCAATAAAAAAGTAAAATATTAAAATGTTATTTATAAAAATTCAATTAATATTCAATATGCATTTATTGAAAGTATTTCATGTTATAGGTACTATAATTTTAAAATACATGCATGTGTTTTCATATTTCATTATTTTATATTGATTTTGTATTAGTAAAGCATTTAATATAAATAATCAAGTATCTTCAATAAAAATTACATAGAATAAAAGATAAAAATGATATCCACAATAAGCATAACATGCAAAAATATAAAAAATGCTCGTATGCTTTTTACCTCTCGATGGCCGCATTCCTAAAGAAGATAAAACCATACTTATATTATGAATATCACTATGAGCAAAGAATTATTAAACAATAACACTTATTTAAGATTATTAATCACATTTGAAACTTTTTTATGAAATATTTTATATATATTAAGACATTTGTGTTTTATCAACAGATACATTTATGTCCTTTGTCATAGCACTGTTATTAATAAAATATAAGTAAAATTATAGACTACACATTCTTTTTGGTAATCTTTTTTAGTAAATGTTCAATTTGCTTCAATATAAAAATTTTTACTAGGAGTATGAGTTCAATGCTCTGGTTAACTGATAATGCTACTACGATCTAGCTTGCAGCTATTGAACTAGCAGACTAGATATGACAACATTAAAAAAACTTAAATTGAATTAAAAAAATAATGTATAATGTTCTTTGATGCAATGACAAAATGTTTGTAATACTAGTCACAAACAACTAAGTATTTTACTAGTTTTGATGTAGTATCCCTCTATCACTTATTAAAACATGTAAAATTTACCTTTTTAAAATGATTCAATGTATCAACACTATTTTCACACATTTCTGTAATAAGTGTGACACCTGTAATTAATACACCATGGTTTTTCTCTGTAATTAAACTACGAGTAGCAGGTAGAAACATTTCCATTAACTCTGGTACACGTCTAATAATTCTGAATGCACAAAGTGCTGCTTTTTTTCGAATATATGCATTTGCTGACTTCATTAGCCTTTCAACTTCAGATGCCAAATCCCTTGCCATTTCTGGTGATGCAATTGCACCCAAAGTACATAATGCCAAACCAATAACAAATTGTGTGGAGCTATTTAAATCACTGCAAGAGGAATTAAATGTTTAAAATATTAAAATACCCTATTATATAGGCTTTTAAAAAATATTAAAATAATTTTAGCGAATTATTACTTTTTTAAACAATTTGTAATTAAAAGATGAACATCTTGTCGTTCATCTAGCAGTAACATTGCACCTAAGTAACCAATTCGTTTGTCTGTAAACCTTGGGGATGCAATAAGTTTTAGACATTCTAGTTGACCAAAATGAGCTGGATATCTACAAAATTAATAGAATTTTTATTTCTAATAAAAAAAAGAATATTAAATATACATTGTTGAACTTATTAGTGAATATAAAGAGAAAATTTAATACAAACCCAAGCATATGAATATATAAAAGTTTCGCAATATTGCGACATCTCCATACACTATCTTCTTCTCTGAATGTTGAACGAATATAAGCACATTCCTTGTTAACAACTGTCCTTTCTTCTGCTGCAGTTCTAGCAGCTCTTATTTGTCTGATGAGATCCCTCAATCGAGTTGGTGCAGGCATTCTAACTGTTGAGACTTTTAAATTATAACATGTTATCAAGTTTAATGTTAGTAGGATTTAATGAGTTAAATGCTCAAGTTATGAATAATAATCGCAGAAAATTATTTTGTATGTGAAATACAAGCAATGATATGGAGCAATATTTAATTCTACAGGAGGAAATTATATAATAGTAAAGTTTTATAACAATGATATTTTTAAAATTATTTATGTTCTATTCTTATATCACCCTTCCATTTATTTTAAAAAACATGATAAATATTTCAATGTTACTTATTTATTGAAAAATTAAATTATATTCATTACTAAAGATAATCAATTTAAAGTAGATCAATGGAGTTAATTATGACACCTATTTAATTAGAGTTTTAAGTTAATATTATAAAAACATGAGATATTTCTTAAGTTTGAGGCTTGTAATATATAGAATTAATAATAAGCATATAAATTACAAAATACTATAAGAACTAATACAAGTATTCATTATATATTTATTATAAATAAATATTGCACTCTCTTACCTCTTTCTACTGCTTCATTAAATGCTTGTTTTATGGAGGCCATATTAAAGGCTGGGTTAAACCTGCAATATACACACCCATGCTATTTACACACACAAACCATTTACATACCATTTTGTTTGTTGTGCAATGACACTCATGATACGATTCCAATTATTCTATACTTGCTTCAAATGAACAATGTTTTTTTCAAGCAATATTACAAAAGACTATTGAAATAACATATTTTCTATCATTGCAATAACAAATTGTTCTTTCAATTAAAACTTAAGAATAACTGTATTAAAATTAGTATAGTATTAGAAAAAGATCTAAAAGATTAGCAGTAATTTACATTTAATAACATTTTCATATCTTTTCATTATATAAGGGGATACTGTTATGAATAATTAACTTAATGTTAGAAAATATATATTACCCGTGTTCTGAAGCATTCATGGTTCTCAATGATGTTCTCAATGATGTTCTCAAATGTATATGACGAACTTCAATAATACAAATGAAGTATAGATGAGTATGGAACACACAGTTTCCTTCCTATTGAGAAAAGGTCACATAATATTATGGACAATTGTAAAATATCATTTGCAAAAACTTTAAACAACTACAAGTATAAAATAAATAAAAATAAGTTGATGTTCTCTATCTTTCTTCTTGAAAAATTTTTAATCATTAATTTAATAAAACCATCATTATATAAAAATAGTACAAAATGAAAAATATATTAAAATTACAATATAACAATATATGACATAAGAACCAATTAAAATTATATTTACATATCACACAATATAAAAAGTAAACATATATATTGTTTTTGTATACATTATAATTGTTTAATTATCTTTCACAAAGGGGATAAATAAAAGTAATTATGAGCAATACTATTTGGAAAGTATTATATCTTGAAACAAATACAAATAAATTATTTGTAATATGATTTTAGTTTATCAGTAATTTGTTGCATACAATAAAAGCTTGAAAGTTTGTATATAAAAGACAAAAACAAATACAATATACAGGTTCTTTGTTGAATAGAGAACATAAACTTAATATTCTATTTTAAACGCGTTATAAAACGTGCATATAAATACAAAATAACCGGTTTCGCTGGCGAAATCTAAGTAGTCGATCAGAAGAGTGCAATGCATGCAATGGATATTACCTAGTTTTTGAATGTCATTCGACCAGAAATTCACGTGCTATAAAAACGCGTCGCGGTCGTACGCTCGTACAACTCGACAGCATATTGTAAAACGTGTAAACCGGTTATATAAAAGATCGTTCGCACTGAAGGGCATCGAACCAAGGGTTAGTTTTCTAGCTGTCAAACAGTACCAGTCAAGGACGTCGTTTTCAGCAAACTTGAGATCCGGAAATATCTAAACGACGTTTCACAGCGTACGTATGAGACGACACGAAGACGCCGTCGAATCTATCGTCGTCGTATCGCCCACCTTTTACACGTAACGTCGTATGACAAATACGGCGAGATATGCCTCGCCTCCTAGGGCGCGAGTTGTGCGCCCTCACTCACTTCTGCATAGTCTCTATTCTGCACCTGGTATATCGGCCTGTATCGGTTTACATATACGGTTTGCATTCCGAGTATTTCGCTCCTAATTTGACTTTATATCGTTGACAATACGTACCGTACGAAACGTTTGATTCACAGTAAAGGGTTAATCAACTGGGAAAAAAACCATGGACATAGTTAAACGTCCACAGTCGTTTAGCCTATCACACGACAAACACTCTTCACGATGGTCCGCGGTATTCGCACACCAAAAATCAAAATGGCTACCCATTTTCACTGACGTTGTTCCTGATAATACCGTGGCTTTTTGGTTAATGTTATCGTGACCATTTTCTACAATATACATTCCTTACAATTGAAACATCAGTGAATGGATGTAACAATTATTCTTTTCCGAAATTCCAATTGTTTCATTATACTTCTACCGTTAATTCCAACTCTCTTATTTACACTTTTGCTCAACGTAGTGAATAAAAATGATGTTCATTTCTAAAGCGCGAAATTTGTACTGTTTTGTTCAATCGAAAGTTTATGATCCATTTTTCCCCCTATGTTCCGATAAGATGTCTTTATTGAGAATTTTAGTGATGCATATTTTCTCATTGAAAATAGAATTTTTTCTTTCTCTCTCCCTCTCTCACTCTTATGATGAAATATTAATATATAATTTGAGCGTCATTGCACAATTTGTATTAAAAATAATAAAATTGTGACATACATATGTATATCTACAATATGTTAGCATATCTAATATAAAAATACTTATTTGGTATAGATTGCTATTAGATATTCATTAAATTAAATTACATAATTTTTTGTTATTTCATTTGTATCAAATAAATTTTTCAATGAAATATAATTTTGTAATATTTTTCATAGAAGTAATTCTAATAATATAATTATATACACTGTTAATGTTATGGAATAATTTATATCACATGCTTGTTACAAATAAACATTTATTATATATATATAAATAGTTTAAAGTGATAAATAGATATGTGATTATACATAATTTATATATATCTAGAACTAATTTTTGTATGAGATGTTAGAGATAACAAAATCGTCACCTTCTATTCAATTCTGGTGGTAAAACACTCCAATCTTCAGATTCGTAATATGTCCACATGGTGCACTAGAAGATTATTACAAACATTTAATACTGAAATTATAAATCGTATATTGTCTAGTAGACAACTGAAGTAACAGTTTTGAAGACTTTTTATCACCAACATGACAGAAGGGGAAATAAGGTGTTAGCATTATCTCTTATCTCAACTACCTTGATATCAGTAATACAGATCAGTTAACAGAGTAATTGGGAAATTCATTAATTATACTAAATAAAGAATAAAAACTACTAAAATATCAATTGGTAATAATTATCATGTAACAATTGATAATAAAGCTGATATTAAAGTAGATTAAAAAGCAATGAAACAAATAATAATAAATAAAATGTAAAAGAGCTACCTTTTACAAATTAAAAAGAGATATTAATATTCTGTTATCGTAAATACAAAATGACAGAGTAAGTAATTCAATTAGTACAGATTACAAAACAAAGTTTATTAGTAAAAATGTAGTTTCTAATGTAAATGTACAGAGTTTTTACATTAAAATACTGTTCATATATCAACTTATATGAAAGAAATCAGGAATGTCTTGTTAGGACAGACAATTGTCATTCTGATTACGAGGGGGCCGAACGTCATTGTTTCTCTTGACACAATCCACGAGCCAGTGAATTCCTTCATCTATGCCATCCCTTTTGTATTGTATAAATAATTATATGATATAATTGTTTTAAATAACTCATAAATTTCATAACATGCCCATCTTATCAATATAACATATTCAAAATTATACAGTATAATTTGATTGATAATTTATTATTTACATTAAAAATGTTTTATGTTTTCATTAAATCTTATGTAATTATATGTATAAAAATAATATTTAAACTCAAATACTATTGATTAAAAAATTAGAAAATAATTACTATTTTAATTGTAATTTTAGTAAATCATTACAGAAATAAACAATTTACAACTAAAATAGAAAATTGACATGATATCATGTTATGAAGTATTTTTTTTACTTAACATAAGATTTGTTGCATTCAACTTAAAGTAATTATTCTTTTTAAGCAATTTTCTTTGTAATTCATATTTTATTCATTTATCAATTAGTCATTTATGTCATTACACTAGAAACTTAAAAAAATTATATGTAACTCATAAAATCATATTAATATAAATAAGTACATAATACAATTTAATTTCAATAAAAGAAAACAAAATTAAAATAAATAAGTCTAAAAATGTACATACCCATTCAAAGCAGAAACAGGCATCACCATACAATCTCTTCTACCTATTAGGTGTGCATTTTGATTAAAAATTGGTTTTACTTCTCTAACACCCATACAATCAGGCACATCCTGCTTATTAGCTAGGACTAAAAGTGGTACACCTATTAAGTGTTCTGACGATATAACTCTATCTGTAATAAAATATAAATATTTATCCAATAAAAAATGTAATAATTCAATGTATATTCTATTTTTTTTAAACTTTACCAAAAGTTTCTTTAGATTCAGGTATCTTTTCTCGATCTGATGAATCAACTATGTAAATGACAGCATGTGATTCTGCATAATACTATAAACATAAAATATATATAATTTCTTGCAATAGAATAAATAGATATATATCAAATTATCAATTACCTTATCCCACAGTGATCGAAGTTCCTCTTGTCCACCAAGATCCCAGAAGTTAAAACGAACACCAGCTATATCAATTTTTCCAATATTTAAACCAACGGTTGTTGTAATTTTGCAAGGATTCATACCTTTGTAATTCTTTGTAAATTTTGTTTTCGCCGCCTCTAAATATGTCTATGGATTCAAAAACCATTTAGAAACGAATTTGTTTACTTAACCACAAATACACAGCTTTTTAATTCCTCACCGTTTTCCCTGCATTATCGAGGCCTAATATTAATATAAAATATTCATCTTTTTGCACAAGATACTTGTACAACCCATGTAAAAGTGTGTACATTTCAAAGCGCGATTAATTATCAAAAAATTTACATTTCATGTTGTTTACATATCATGTTCGAAAAAAAATATATATGTATATATGGTCGTCCATGCAGATCATATATTCTATGTGCGTATTTTACATATATGTAGTATGAAGTCACAGTGAGATTAATAAAAACAAATATACTGAAATAATGTACGCATTACTAAGTGTATGTGATATAAATTACACAATATATATGTATGTATTTTTTACGTACAAACTATGTATATTGTAAAATAGATATTTACAATTTTAATTATCTATTAACATATAACCTGAGAAAACATTATTATTTTATATTACTTCTTATTATATTCGCATTCAAATATTTATGCAATGACTTCGTTAACTTTTTATGTTCTTATCTTATTTTTTATCTTCAAGTTGAAACTTTACTAATTCAGCCAAATTAGCCCCAAAATGGTCCAAATTTGGCAAAAAATCGTATCTGAAATTTTATTATGCGAATTTGTTAAAATCATATTCAGAAACAGATCCGATACGTCTGCCACTCAAAATTTCTTGCACAGATTCTGTAAACAATCTTCAAAGTTGCTGAAAACACATTTTTTGCATGTAACAATAAACGTAATAATCGATCCCCAAAAAGTTTACAATAAAAGTCGTAGATATTAAAAATATCTATCAAATGAGATATCGAACGTTAAGATTGGTTAGCTCGTTGAGCTGTAAGCAAATAAAAACCGTTCAAAAACGCACTTTTTTCAAATGTCAATTATTCGTGTAAAATTGAATATACGAAGTCGAAACTTTATATAAATGTAGCTTTTATCATCCTTAAAAAGTGTACCATATTTCATTCCCAAATATTTATTAGTTTTTGCAAAAAGCTATTTGTCACATAAACACACAACTTCATAAAAGTTAATTTTTACAATTTTAAGAAATCACACAGCAAGTGGCAGAGGCTTTCTCCATTCTTGAAGAGTTGTACTATTATATACAATTCGAAACTAAGCGACTTTTTAATTATAAACTATTAAAAAATAACGTCATATCATTATGTCATATCGTGACTTTGACAAATTCGCAAAGATATTTTCGACATTATATATTGTACTTCTACAATTTTGGATATGTTTGGGTTAAGTTCTGTAGCAAAGCATAAAAATGCAATGTCAACAAAATCAATAATTCGTGCGTTATTTCAGATTTTTATATCAAATATTTCATTTTTTAATTTAATCATTGATTTCTTTAATGTTATATTTTAATAAGTTTTGACGTAGAATGTTCCGCCAAATCGATATGTGTAAAAAAGATATATAGTTCTATTTCTCAGAAAAAACTATTTTAACTTTCATGTGTTCTCTATGCATTCTTTTATAAAAAAATAATCACATCAAATTATTTTTTCCTTGAAACCACCCAATTTTTATCCAAAATATTTTTCATTAAAATTATTACTTACGTAATAATCGATTTTATATTATTAGTACAATATTATTATAATATAAATAAAATATTTGTATTAATAATAAAAAATTGTTCTAATTAAAGTCATAATAATCTGCAAAATAACAACATTTATTTTATGAAAGATACATATATCTTGTACAAAAAACATAAATGAATTTTTATTTCATCGCAAAGCTACTTTTCTTTACTGTTCCTGTTTTAGATCAGCAATATTTAAGGAACATTAATGTAGAATAATCGCTAAAAAATTTTTAGGAGAAATGAGTTTAAAGATATTTGTTTCCATATAATTTTTCTACCTACTTGTTCTCTGTTATGGCTAGTTCTTAGTAGTATGTATTTGGTCCAAATACATTTAATGCAAAGCTTCCATAAGTGTTTTTTTTCAGAACTATTTTTTCTTAAAGCTATAGCAATTTCCTACATAGAAATACACAAAAATAAAGTACAAATTACCGTTTCATATTTCTAAATAGAATTTCATTCTGACTCCAGTAAAGTATAAACAATATCTGTTATGATTGTCTAGATGACTGTCATTGTACATCATGTGTCTGTTGCTTTTGTGAGCCACATAGCTATTGTTGAGTCAATTGTGGCAATTGTTCCTGTGATTAAATGTAGAAGATCCATGTAAGAGATCAGAAACTATTACAATTTTTTTAATTTTTACATTTGAATTATTTTTCAAAACTTAATCATTTCTGAGACATTTAAAATCACTGATTTCACTTGGAGATACTTTCTTATTATTGTGTACTATGTAATATGTAATACCAGAGAGGAAATGTAGTACTATATTGTGGTAACGGTACCAGACAGATGATCAACAACCACAACTTGTGATTATAGTTAGTGGATTACTGACGTCATGACTCATACTTAGTGTTGTATACAAGTTATATACAGTTTTAGAAACTCCCGTAGAAAGAGTAAGATTCTTAAAGCGCTTTAATCAAGTGGTTAGGATTTGTTGTGCAACGCCAATATGCAAATATAGCCCGGGTTCGTTTACCTCCGTCTCTTTCTCATTCAAGTGTTACTAATCGCCAACCAATAGTTGCAATCACAGTAGTCAAGTTTTGTTTACGTTTACTGTCTCGTCTTGTTAGGGAGACTATATATGTACTTATTTTAAGTAAATGGTAAAAAATTATAAAAATTATGTCAGTTTAATCCAGTTGAGTAAACCCAGTAGTTTAGTTTATATTCTTTACTTTCAATCAGTTATTGTTTTCACTGCAGGATGGCGTTAAATGCAAAATCCTAATCACTTGAACCCAGCGTCTGTGGTGGCCGATTTATAAAACACAACTTCCAATGTTAAGACCTTTACCCCATCCACAACAGTCTCCAGATTTGTGGATACGACCATGCTCTCGTCCATACTGTAGAAAAATGGAGGTAAGGGGATAACGTTGTAGATGCAACGCGAAGAAACATAAAACGAAATTCATGTGATATAAGCGAGTGGGATTAATACGACGTTATATTCTCTCAAGAGAGAAATTTTGTGATAACATCTTTATTTACACTGTGAACATATATAGATACGGTAATTCGAATTTTTCTCTTTTGGGAATTTCATGACAGCGCCGTTATGCGGCTAGTGAGAGGATTAAAATATATTAAAATGATGACATTCTCCACCACCAAAATTTCGACGAGTTGCCGAACCTATCGTATACATACTTATACTGTATAAGATCGTGATGATATTTCTATCCTGCATTGCAGGTCTCATACTGTGAATATAAACTTACTCCTTTCAATTCTATCAAAAAATGTCAGCAATGGTAAGTTTCAAATATGAAAGTGATTTAATACTTTGTTTTATTTATTTATTTTATATATTTTACGTAATAAATATGCGTTGTATGTAATTGAACATATCTTTAAAAAGAATTTTGTGTCATCTCCTCCTTGCTCAATACTTCATCAATACCTAGGACTATGAAAGTGATATGCTGTCAATAAGTATGATTCACTTTTTTAATCGTAAAATTTACTTTTTTTCATAGAGGATGAAAGCAGTAAGGTGTCCTACTGATGAACTTAGTATTACAAATTGTGCTATAATCAATCCAGATGACTTCCCAGATGATGTCAGGTAAAGGTATCTTATTAATTTATTGATTTGTTACCTATAATAAGATTTAAAGCTTAAGTGTCTATGTATACATATATGAATACATATATAGATTTTGATAAGACTTTAAACCAATTAAATTGAAATGTAATTTAATTTATCTTTTTATTTGTAATTGTTATATATCAATCTTATGTATAAGATATTGAGTACATATTGATAGATAATTCAAAATTTCAAATTTATATAAAATAAATGAAATAATTTAATATTACTATAATAAGATAAAAGAATAATACAATTTAATTTAATTTGTAATTTAGAGTTTTAGAGATAAGTTTAACATGGTCGTATTTTTTAGGCATATTGAAGTTACCACCGCACCAAATCATCATTTTGTATTTACTGTAAAACGGCATCATGAAGTACCTAGGGGAACTGTTGGATTTAGCTTACCTCAGAGAAAATGGGCCACTCTTTCCCTTAATCAGGAAATTGAAGTGCGACCGTATCATTTTAATCCTACCTCAAGTACAGAATGTTTATGCACTATTGTCTTGGAAGCAGACTTTTTACAAAAAAAATCGTATGTACATTACATGAAAAATTTAAAAAAAATGGCACCCGTAAGAAAATTTATGATACAATTTATTTTAGGACTACTTTGGAACCATATAACACTGATGAAATGGCTAAAGATTTTTTATTACAATTTTCGGGGCAGGCATTCACCGTGGGTCAACAGCTGGTGTTTCAGTTCAAGGATAAAAAAATGCTCGGCCTTGTAGTTAAAAGTTTGGAAGCTGCTGATTTATCTGCTATAAGTTCTGGACAAAATACAGCACCTAAAAAGACCCAAATGGGACGTTGCTTGGGTGATACTGTTATACAGTTTGAAAAAGCAGAAAATTCAAGTTTAAACCTTGTTGGTAAAGCAAAGGGGAAAGTCGTTCGTCAATCAATTATCAATCCAGATTGGGACTTCCAAAAAATGGGAATTGGTGGTTTAGATAAAGAATTCAGTGCTATTTTTCGGAGAGCATTTGCGTCACGAGTTTTTCCACCAGAAATTGTTACTCAATTGGGTTGTAAACATGTGAAAGGAATTTTACTTTATGGCCCACCAGGTACAGGTAAAACGTTAATGGCACGGCAAATAGGGACTATGTTAAATGCTAGAGAACCTAAAATCGTCAATGGCCCTCAGATTTTGGATAAATATGTTGGAGAAAGTGAAGCTAATATTAGACGATTATTTGCTGATGCTGAAGAGGAGGAGAAGAGGGTATGAAGATATTTTCAACCTTCATTAGGTGTTTTATACAAATTATTACTAGTATACTAATAAATAAATATTTATTCTTAGCTTGGACCAAATAGTGGATTACATATAATTATTTTTGACGAAATTGATGCTATTTGTAAATCTCGAGGTAGTGTTGCCGGAAATACAGGGGTTCACGATACTGTTGTAAATCAGTTGCTTGCAAAAATAGATGGTGTGGAGCAGCTAAATAATATTCTCGTTATTGGTATGACTAACAGAAGAGATATGATTGATGAAGCTTTATTACGACCTGGTAGATTAGAGGTATTCTTCTTAGTATCAAATATGCTTTAAAAATAATGTTCCAAAGACCATTTACTTAATTAAGTAAAATTTGTATACATACAGGTACAAATGGAAATTAGCTTACCTGATGAACATGGAAGATTTCAGATACTTAATATTCACACATCTAGAATGAGAGATTATAAGAAGATATCACCAGATGTTGATTTAAAAGAATTAGCTACATTAACTAAAAATTTCAGTGGTGCAGAATTGGAAGGTCTAGTTAGAGCTGCACAAAGTACTGCTATGAATAGATTAATCAAAGCTTCTAGTAAGGTAGAAGTAGATCCTGCTGCAATGGAAAAACTTATGGTTTCCAGGGCAGATTTTCTTCATGCTTTGGAAAATGATGTTAAACCCGTAAGTAATTTTTAATAAAATTCAAATGTTATTAACAGAAAGCTATAACTTTTATTTATATTTTATTATATATTTTTTATTAATATTTGCACTTTATGTTATAGGCATTTGGTACAAGTGCAGAAGCATTAGATCATCTTCTTATACGTGGAATCATTAATTGGGGCAAACCAGTGGCAGAAATTTTGTCTGATGGTAATTTATATATTCAAGAGGCACGCTCTACAGAAGGTTCTGGTCTTGTATCAGTTTTGTTAGAAGGACCGCCGAATAGTGGAAAAACAGCACTTGCTGCTCAAATAGCTAAAAATTCTGATTTCCCATTTGTCAAAGTATGTACACCAGAAGATATGGTTGGTTTTACAGAATCTGCAAAATGTCTTTTAATTCGAAAGGTAAATATAAAATGAATATTTTCTAATTATAATATATTTAATAATATTTGGTATATATATATGTTTTTTTAGATATTTGACGATGCATATCGTTCACAACTTAGTTGCATTTTAGTTGATAATATCGAGCGTTTGTTAGATTATGGTTCCATTGGACCACGATATTCTAATTTGACTTTACAAGCGCTGTTAGTTTTACTGAAGAAACAACCACCTCGTGGTCGCAAATTATTAGTACTTTGTACCACGAGTCGTAGGTAAAATACTTAATGTTAATACAATGATACTTAAAGATAATAATACAATATATATTTTTATTAATATAATTACCGTACCCTTTTTAGACAAGTTTTAGACGATATGGAAATGTTGTCAGCATTTAGTACAACTCTTCATGTACCTAATTTATCTACTCCTGACCATCTCTTAAGCGTTTTAGAGGAAGTGGAACTATTTAGTAAAGATGAAATAGTATCTTTACATGCCAAACTTCTGGGAAAACGGTATGTCTTTATACTAAAAAATTATCAATATCGAAAGCATGATTTGTATATTTTTCTTTCAGAGTTTTTATTGGTATAAAGAAGTTGCTATGCTTAGTAGACATGGCACGTCAAGTGGAACCAAATTATAGAGTTTCAAAATTCTTATCAAAATTAGAAGAGGAAGGTGGTTTGGAGTAATAAGTATATAAAGCTGTAATTATTTGTGTAGAAATGAATTAGATGTGATTTACGGAAGAGTATATAATACGTACGTAACAAAGAAATTTGCATTTACATACATATGAAATCTATACCAGTCGAAAAGATTAGGTACAATTGTGTGAGGTATATATATCATAGGAATACTTAAGTAAAGCATTTTAATTATTTATAAATGTTATGCATATGCTTTATATAAAAATGATATTTTCTACTATTTTTTTAAATGATTCTGTTAAACATACAGTATTCATAATTTTTTAATTGTATTTTTTTTAATTACTTGATAACAACTTGCTTTAAAGTTCCAAAATAATTCCACTAATTTAAAAATATGTAAAATACACAATGTAAAAAGATGCAAATATAATAGCCAAGATAAATGAAAATTTTCGTTAAGTGATAATACAACTAAATATGTGCAATAGATTATTGCATAAATTTTTAATTTTTAATTTCTTGTGAAAACTAAAAGTTTATTTTACATTTAACGTAATATAATATATAATATCATTCATATATAATTTTATTATATATGAAATGGGCACTATGTGTTATATCTGTGCAGAAATGAAATTTACATGTATCTTTGCAAAAGATAAAGAGAAATGCTTCCTTTAGTTTTAATTTGTTATTATAGTCTACTGTAAAATCAGTTTATATTAGTAACATGTTTTCTAACAATGTTGTAGCAATAAACATAATTGTTTATGTATTATCGAAATTTGTTACATGTATTATAAAAATATATTTGTATGCCTTCACTTGTATGTAATGTATATCCATACAACAATCTGCTATGTATTTATTATTACTTTACAGTTTGCTGTAATTCTAGTTGTAAATGTATGTATGTATGTATGTATGTGCGTTAGTATTGATGTTTGTAGCATCTACATGCTCTTAATGCCTTTTAGAGATAAACAAAACCATTCCAAGAAATATTTACTTTTTTGCAATTGATAAGAAATATATGAAAAGATGAATATTTTTTATTAATTAAAGTTGAAAACTAATTTGATTTTAGATAAATTCTAAATTAATTTTGAAATTATCGTGCATGTTATAAATAAGTAATTTATTTTGTGCAAGTTATTTAAATAATTTGTTTCATGTTACTTTCTCTGTGTAGTGAAAATGTATTGAATAATTTCATTTAATTTGACATATGTATTTATATACAGTTAAATTGTCTACAAGAAAATCTGTATATCAATATTAAATATTAATAGTTATACTTGATAAATATGTAATGTGAATCATATCTGTGTTAATATATTACAATAATAAATTTACGACATATGTAATATGTGTAAAAGTAAAATAAAATCTGATCGAGTATAGTGATTAAAAATGTTATTATCTATCTACATTTTACCTAATTAGTAATTTATACATAAAAAATAAAACATAATAATAATCATAATGTCGCTCACTTGATATTACTCTTATTTTGTTTTGATAGTTTGTATACAAATATGATTATATTACAATTAAAAATTACAAACTATGTAATTACATTAGTGTATATAATTGTGCAATAATTTTTAATTTTTATACTGATCGGTTTTTAAATATGCATACAGTATGTTATAATAATACAGCTTAAATTTTTCATGCAATTCTTCATTGCATTGGGCCTGTTTCGCGTTATATTTATTATTCTTATTTACAAATTTTATTTCATTTGTATTAATAATTAAAATTATGATGATATCTACTATTTAATTCAAATTATTTACGTTAGAAATATTAAAAATTATATTAAAAATCAATAGTAACAAATTATATTTGTTATAAAAACTATTTTATTCAAATTTTATTATAGCATGATAATTAAACATGTTAAAAGATCACTCCATTAATTTTAATAGTTCTTTTTAACCTTTTAGTTACAACTTTGTATTAATATTTGAGAAAAAAGAAGTTTACAATTGAAAAAAATATTGGGGGACATTATATACTACTGATATATAAAAATAGTACACATATATTTTCATGTATATGTCCTTTTTTTGTTAAATTTACTATCAGTTTTGTTAATTTTATTTTGCATATTACTAAATTTGAAAAATATAAGTAAAATAACAAATATTCAATCAAAGGTAATTAACAAAGCAGTATCCAAACTTGATGTCATCAATATTCCCTATTTTCCCATAAAGTTATCATACACTTCTTATCTAATACCTCATATTCTTTAAAGTAACACATACAATTTTACAATAAACAGTTTTTAACCAGAAAAGCAAGATTTGATTATCACATAAACTTGATATGAACTCCTACTTCTTAATTATTATTTCGTTCATTCTTTACGTAACTAAAAATAATTATAATTCTTTATTGTTTATAATATGTACAATCATAAAAAGTATAACCATTTTCCATGTGCTTTCAGTGCTTGGCAGTATTTAGGCACCTTAATTCCGTCAAGGAAAGAGAGAAAGAGAATAATTTATGATTTTATTTTTGTATAAATTGCGCAGGCGAAATAAGCATATTTAAAATAACATCGATATCGATATCGTTGATCTTCGCTTATTCTAAAAAGAATATTTCTTATTCCTGCAATAAAATTTTTGTTAATATTTCTTTCTTGAAATAAATAATTCTATTGTGGAAGCGTATTAGATACATAATATATCTAAACGTCGAAATGGTCGTATATCTTTTAACTGTTACATTTACAATTCGTACTTGAAATATATGTATGTATGTGTTCCTGTACAAAGATTTTATACACGCCAAATTTATCACACCCCATTGGCAATACTTGGTGTAATATTTAAAGCATGAATATGGAATATTTAGTACAAAATTTAAAAGTAGACATATAAATCAACAATGTTGTATTTATCCTTAATGATACTCAAGTACGCTTTAATAATATCTATTATAAGTATGTGTGAAACAATCCTCAATATTCTTGTATTATAGAAGAATCGATGTTTTATATTAAGTCATGTTACAAGAATTGCGTTAAGTGTTCATAAGTCATCTCACGATGATAATACTATAATATATATGCAGTCTACAAACACAGATCATATTTTCTAAATAACAATTATATATAAAATATTTTTAACATGTACATATATTGGAGGAAAGTTTCAATGTCGATTTAAAACAATATTTGTGACATATGTTTGATATTAGTCAGCACCAAATATTCTCTTTGTATGCTCGAATAACCTTATCCCCCATTATAACATCGGTCATAAAGTTTTTATATTACAAATAGTTTGTTGATGCATTATATAAATAAGCTTGTTTAATAAACAAAAGTTTCTGCTTTCCACTGAAAAGATAAAAACGAGTACAAACTCTTACAACGTCAAAGTTAGTAAAAAAACTCACACATATTCCTTTCAGAGTAACACGCTTTTTTTAATTTATAAAATGTGAGAGTAATAGAACAATAGCAAAATGATGATTGTGAAAAGGATACTAAAAATAATTTTATAATTTTCTCTGTGTTGCCTTTTAAATCTTTTTATCGCCTATGTTAATAAAAAAAAAGAAAGAAATTGTACAAAAAAGACGTTTAACAACAGATATCCTTAATAATTGTAACTTCATTATGGCACATGAAAGAAAATCACTTTATTTGGATGTCGAGTCACTAACCTCATAATTAATAGATCATAATGAATTATCTACTATGACTATTTAATATTAATATCACAAATGTTTACATTTTCAATGTTTTTGAATTAGTTCAAATTTCATACTCAATTCGAGCTGTAGCTGGGTCGTTATTCTAGCACGGTTCAGCATTTATTAAATTTTCAGTCATCTCCATTGCAGAGAAACTTTGTATCTGACATAGTCAGGAAAATATATAATAAAAGATAAGCATGGTAATGAGTCAAATCACGATGGCTTACAAGACGGAAATTTCTTAACGTTAATACACGAAATTGGTTTGCGCCATCGCCGTTTACTTTGATGTGAATTTGGTTTGCTGTTGTGACTATTCCAAGTAGTTTTTTGGTCTTCACTAATTTTGTCCATTTCTTGAAGCCGTTTTTCTTCTGGACAAAAAAAAGACAAACTTATTTAGTAGTTGTTTATAAATTTATATTATGAGGGTTAATTTTATTTTTTTTTTTTAATGTATATAATATAATAACTATAGTTAATCGTGCAATATACAAAACAAGTCATCATTGCAATAGTTATAATATTACTACACACAGTTTAAAATATGCATGACACATTGCAAAAGCTAATACATAGAACTATTCGAAAACATTGTTGAGTTAAAGATTTTAATTCCATAATTAATTTATATATAACTTTAGATGTTACAAAAGGCATAGGGGCAAAACAGGGTATACACTATATAGAGAGTACCCGTTTTTGTCAGCTCGCAACATCATAGGTAGATATAAGCGTGTCATTGTTACAGAATGGTGCATGTCTTTGATAAGAATACTAGTAGTCGATTTGAAAAAGATTGTTCAGTATTCCGTTTAGAATCTGAAAAGCAAAAGCTGTATTTTATTCAAGTGTTTATGTACTTTTATTATAATTATAATTTGTATAAATATATATTCTCTTTAATGATAATTGTTTTCTAATAATGTATATAAAAAAGATAGATAAGTTTTTGACCAACTTTTAATAACAATTTCCTTTGTCTTCAATTTAAAATAATCTATACAAATTATGCAAGACATCTTAATTTATAAATAAATATGTACAAATACTACGCTAATTCTGTTAAAATACAGTTATAGAATGTTTGTATTAGATAAAATTATTAGTTCAATTATAAAATAATATAATTAACTTAATAATATAATCGTTGCATAAATGCTACTTATGAACTGTAATGTATTATACCACAAATGTACTAACATCTAGTTTGTATATTTCTTATTGGTGTCTTTATACATGCAGATTTTATCTTACCTTTCTGTTAGTTGTGAGAATACAAATTAATATCAAATATTATCGCAACAAAAATTTAAGCTTTAATACATAAATACAATAACACATAGCACAATGCAAAAAATCTAACTAAAAAGAAAAAAGAATAAAAATACATACCATTTAGCTGATGTTCGGTATAATACGTAGGATTGTCGTCACCTCCGTAATGATACTCCATCAGGTACGGTAGTACGGTCATGCTGTGCCATTTATGTCCTTTAAGAGGAGGTATAGGCACTTCTTCTTGCGTTTTAGGATGCCTGCATATAGTCCATGGGTGTTTTTTAACTTGTTGCAAAGTAAATCTTTTATCTGCGTCTTTCTGCAGCATTCCTTGTATAAGAGATTTTAGTGGCTCTTCTACTTCTTCAGGTATAGTATATTCACCTTTTCCTATATTTTCATATAATTTATAAATATTATCGCCTTGAAAAGGATATTGACCTGTAGTTATATTGTACCTATAAAATATTTATAATCTTATTAAAAAGTGTTTGCTAAATCCCCTTATATTATATTTTATGAAAAATAGAATTTGATTTGTAAATATAACTTATTTTAACACAACAAGTAAATAAATATAACTTATAGAAAAGTATACTTACAATGTAACTCCACTGCTCCATATATCTACTTTAAAACCAGAAAATGTTTCACAGCCATTTGCAATTTCAGGAGGCTGAAATGCTGGTGATCCTTGTCCCATTTTACATGTATCATCTTCAGAAAACATATCTAATGCCTAATAAAAACGTAAAAAATTGTACAATGTAATCTTTTAGTTTATGATCTATTCTATTAACACAAACTTTAACTTTATTAATTTGGAACACTTGAATTTAAATATTACATTAGTATAATAAAAAAAAATAAGTTAAATATATACCTCTGCAACTCCAAAATCACTAATCTTCAATGTGCCATCTAATGCTAATAATAAATTCCCTGGTTTTATATCTTTATGTACTATCCCTTTGCTGTAGAGGTATTCTAAACCATCCAGTAACTGACAGAAATAGTCATGTGCTTGCCAAATTGGAAGCTTCTTAAGAGGTGTGCTTCCCAACATATCCTGCAAAAAATCTAATAAATAGAAATCTAATTGTTGTTAATTCCATGCAGGTTTTTATTATACATAAAATTTACATAAAATAACAGATTTTAAAGTGTAAAAAGCTATTGTACTAAATTACAAAAATTATATCATATGGAATTAATTAGATTAAAATATTAATTTTGTTATATATACTGTCTATTGATACATATTACATTAAAAAATTAATTTTAAAACTATATCTTTTACTCTTATACTGAATATATAAGATAAATCAGTTTTAAATATTGTTATAATATATAGTAAAAAATTTTTCAAATGTTTATAAAAGCACTACAAATATATAGAAATGTTGAATTAATTATCACACAGATTGCACTAAAACTTTAAACACAATCAAACATCAATGTATAGAGGCATATGTGTATAACACATTCTAAAATAAACCATGTAAGGCTTTTGAACTTTACCTGTAATCCACATACACAAAATTCCATAACTAGGTACATCTTCTCCTTTTCATCATTATATAAAACATCTACAAGGTTAATTACATTCTTATGTTTTAATATCCTTAATAGTCTTATTTCCCTGTTAATGAATGTGAATAAATAGTATTTAGAATTCTAGAAAGTAATCATATATATGTCTTAAAAGATATATATTACTTTTATGTATCAACGTAGCCTTCTTTTCTAAGGTATTGTATAAATTATAAATTGTCAGCAAATATTTATGATTTCTAACATTGTGTTTTTTAAATAAACTACATTAAGAATAATAATACACACATAAATTTTAATTTTTTTGTATATACTAAAATAATTGTTATAAGTTTTATAATGTTATGTAATGTTACATTAAACTTTTAACGATTCTAATAATGTAAATGTTTACATTACGTGTATTATTCTATTTTGTACATTCATTCTTGTTGGATTAATATGAATATCATACGAGTAAATATTGCTCTTTCTTTGTGTTTTGTACAAATAATAAAAAATAAGATTTAATATAACAGAAATCATGTGGTATCATATCTACAAAATTCAACAGATTGACTGCATAGTATTAGCAATTAAAAATTGTTTTAATCGATTTTATTTCATGAATAAATAAGATATAAAGGAAATATTAAAATTTTTTAATCGTACCGTTGAACGTTAAGCTCTCCATTTGGGATTCTACGAAGTTTCTTCCTTTTCAAGATTTTCACGGCTCTTCGACAAAGTGTCTCTGAGTCCAACACTTCTTTCACCTTTCCGTAACTACCTTCACCAAGAACATCACCCATAACATATTTACCGATAAATTTACATTTTTTCTTTTTTTCTTCGTATATAATCTGATCTGAATCCACCCTATGGAAGAACATGTTGATCTCATCCAAATCATAGTTCGGATCATCATTGATCCACGTGACTGGCTCGATATCCCGAAATATTTCATTGTTAATTTCTTCTTCGTCTGGGTCACATATTGTGATCCTATTGTCCATTTTTCACAATGCTAATTGGACTAAAGTTACTGAAAACCACGCAACTTTAACCTAAAACACGACCGGCACCACCATTGTTGTGAATTACAGCTGTGTGTTCCACCACGGCTTGTGATAATAAAGGACACGATCGTCATCCCAGTTTCGGAACAGCATGTACTTACATACTAACTATACTAGCGCTTAAATTCGAAATATTACTTTCGCACCTGAAAATATACAGTGGCTACAAGAAATATTAACACATGTTCTTATTTTCCAATGAAGCGTTTTTTAATCGAGTTCTACATTTTGTTTTCATAGTATTAAATTTTTGTAACCATATGAAAATATGTACTATTAAATGGTACGAAATTTTATATACTTGGATTAGATTAATTAGTGTGTAGGTACTATAATCAGGTACTAAATACTGGGGTATATCAATACTTTTTGTAACCTCTGTACAAGTATGTATATTGAATTGTATTATATTTTGTGTTTATACAAATTTTCTTTTTGCTTGTTTATACAGGTATTCTATTCTTTCACTTTAACATATTGACTACCATATGAATTTTATATGCATATTTTGTCTTGGGAGCCGTAATAGATTTAAATACATATGTATTTAATTTTATATATATAATTTTTGCAAAATATTTTTAGTATATCTACGCACTTTTGTCTGACATCTAAGTCATTCATATTGTTAAATATTTCTTAATCCATGAAATTTATCTTACTTTAATTATACCAAAAAATTGAGCAATGTGAGTTATTGATGACACATTATAGTTGTCAACGGATCAAAGCAAAAGTACTGAAAGATACAAAAAAATTTTAATTTAATGTTAGCAACTTAGACTAGTAAAAAGAAATGTATTGCATAAAGATATATATATTTGTATGTCAGATGTTATATTTATTTAAATATTCTTGTAGTATTCTTATAAATAAATGGATTGATATAACAACAATTTTTTAAAATTATTTCAATCTATCCTTATAAAATAACGTATATTTTGATAAGAATCAGATAATTTACGGTCCCAAAATCTCATGAGTATAAAGAACTTCCTACTATGATTTCTTAAAATATTTTATATAAAAATTAAAAATATAGATTTTAATAGATGAAATAAATTAATTGTAGTATGTTATATTATTAATCAGGTACTGCTATGTTACAATATGAAATATATTTCTTAAAACATATCTTTTATAGTATAAACAATAGAATAAAACTTTAAAAGTATAATACAAAAAAGTTTTATAGTATAATCAATATGGAGCAATAAAAAAGTCCTTTAATTTATTTTTTATATTCAAAGTTCCATTTACTAATAAATAACATTTATGAAGTTTCATTGGAAAATGAAAACTTGATAGAAATGTTTCTTGCGTTATTTTATATAACTCTGTGTCTTACTCTTTTATCTTTAAATTTATACAAATATATAATAATATGATATGCCCTTTCTACAATTATGTACAGTACATAAAAGTATATCTCTTGATTATTATTGAAACAGGTGTCTGAATTGACGAACTTTCCAGTTGTCACTTCATGATTTTATATAAAAATCATGGAATATATTAAAATATTATACCTTTTAATGAGAGGGACATTTTATATTACACATAGTGAAAAAAAGATGTATTTTTTGTATGATATTTTGTCAATGATGATGACCAGTCGTAATTAATGCAGGTAAAAGGGAGCCCAATACTAAAACTAATATTTCTTTAACTTTTAGTCCAGAAGAAGACACTGCAACATTTTCGGCAGTTGGTAGATGTGTATAGTTGCCACTATTTCTTGTCATTAGTTCTGGTAAAACATGTACTGTTGCAACATATAGGAATGTACCTGCACTAAATAACATTGCTACTCCAGTTGCATTAACATTACTAAGTGTTTCTTTCCCTTCCTAAAAATATATATAAGTATATCAATTTTACATTAATGTTCCGAGAATATATATTAAGGATTCATTTCATTATTTAATCTTAAAACAATTTACCTTCCCAATACCAAAATATGTTACAAGAGCAAGACAAGGTGCAGCTAAAGAAAATACTAAAAGATGTCTACCAATTTTTTTTCTATCTACTCCCTCATGTAGTAAAAATGATACCAGACCAAATGCAGCAGGTGCCTGTAAAAAATACCCGAGTTATTTATTTAACACTTACTACATATATTTTTAACATTTTTCTTCTTAGATACGGAAAACTACTTAATTTATTTTGTTTACCTTATGTAACATTATTGCTAAAAAAACAATTAATTCTACATCAGCCTGTGATGTAGTTGCAGCAGCTCCTAATGCTACTCCATCAGCTGCTGCATGAACTACGAGACCTAAGGTGGCAGTGACACTCCTTTCTCTTACTCCACTTCTTCTAGCTGAACATTGATCAATCAGTAGCATAAATACAAAACCAAGTATTAAACTAATACCTATTAAGGAGTGAGGATCACCTAAAAAGTGGAGGTCAAAAATATTAAGTTTTACTGAAATAATATCAAATTACATCTAAAGGGATTTCAAGTATTTTAATTGGCTATATATATAGTTTTTTATATAAAACTAAAATACAAAATATGAAAAATATTTCTGTTCATTACAAATATAAATATTAATATCTTATATTATAAAAAAGATACAAAATATGTATGTTTATCATATATAAAAAACTATTTCATTATAAATATTATAGTGAAATACTAACTGTGAACTCCTTGATCACTATTGCTTCCATCAGTAAACAATGCTCTTATACCTTCAGGTATAATCACAGCTAGCGCAGTGCCTACAAGAAGTCCAGCACCAAGTATCGAAACCAGTTGTAATTTATCCTAGAAAGATTAAAGGTTCATGATGTTCATGATCATGGGGTTCTTTGTAGAATCTGTAATCAGTAGTTTAAGTATATGACAATCACAGAAAATGATAGATAAAAAAATTGTTCTTTTCATCTATCGTCAAATGAAAAGGACATTACCTCAGATAAATTCATGACTAATGGCAAGGATCCAGCTATACAGGAACCGACTAACATTACCAGTGAAAGCATCCATAGTATTGTACTTTCTTCCATTTTCTAAGATGTATTTTTTGAATAAATGAAAGATATTTACTTCATCGAATTAATACTTTCCCATTGCCATTTAATATTAAGTTATCAGTTCTATTGTACCTGCTAAAACAATTCAATTTTTTTTCTATAACATTCTAACTAAAATACCATTTCTGACAGCGTTTAACAATCTGTTTTCGTCTACGTAGCAGTTTCGCGGTGAATACTGTGATTATAGCAACGACATAGAAGTGGAGAAGTTAGATGAAAATAGAATATGTCATAATGAAAAGTTTTCATCGAAGATTCATTTCGCTGAAAATATTAATATTTAATATATTTCTGTCATATTTGAGAAACTACTTAAAAGTAAAATGAATGCTTAATGAAAAATCTATTAGTTTATTTAAGAAACAAGCGACAGTTTTTTATGTTTCATATATGTAAAGATGTTTTACATATATGTATACAAACTAAGGATGATACATTCAATGCTCTATGAACTTAAAAAAAAAAAAGGATCAACGAACTCAAATCTATATATTTCTATTTATTAATTTTCATGAATAATATTTACTTGCATAGATGGCGTATAAGGATTTATCTCATAACTACGTAAAAAAAGTAAACAAACAATGCATATAATCAATAACTATAGATAATTCATGAACCCTTCTTACAGATTTCATTTATTCTATCCTATAAATCATTTTTATACGAAACATCGTTTTAGGATTTTTTTTTCGCAATTGATAATAATACTTGATTTCTTTTGATTTTTTAATTTGAATTATTTTACTAGATGGCAGAAGTGTCGATTAGCCGTAGCACCCCTAGCGGAAATATTAATGTACTAAACAGTAAATGATTGGTAACGAGTTGAGCGAGACAAGTGATTAAAAAATGGCATCCGCGACGACGTCGCACAATGAAGTTTCGCAAGAATTTTCTGTCAACAAACTTATTCGTGTCGGTTATTACGAATTGGAAAAGACTATTGGCAAGGGAAATTTTGCCGTTGTTAAAATGGCCACCCACGTTGTGACTAAATCGAAGGTAAGTCCATTGTTAACGCATTTTTCTCACAAACACGAACACCCGTCATTTTGTCGTTATATCTTTGGATAACGGCATGGACATATAAATTATATCACATTTTACGCATCATAAAAGCTTTCTATGTAATAACAATGTTTCAAAACACGAAGAGAGCTAATAACTTGAAAGAATGTTTCGCGAACCTATGTTACCAACAGATACTATTACATCGATTGAAATATGTTCGTTGGATGTTTTTTCAAATCATTATTAATGATAATAGATTGGATATCATTGAAAAGTAAAAATAAAAATACCGTCAATTAATGTTCATATAGAAATTTATTGATTCGATATGTATTGATTCTATATGATCCTATGCATGTAGTATTTTTTTTTAATTTGCATTCATTTGTCTTGTTTTTCCTCTTTGTATGTTTTCCTGTTTTCATGTAGTAATTAAATCAAATATATTACATTACTACAATTTTATATATTAATTTTCTGGTACTGCAATGCAATTAATTTTTATAATTAAATACGAATTATATAAAAAATACATCTCTTTTTTAATGATCTTTTATGTGCTTTGAAAAATTTGTAAACATTTTGTGTTAATAGATGATATATATTACTAATGATCATGTTGTGTTTTAAGTTTTTTAAAATAACAAAATATCAAATTAAACTGAACACATTAGACGTTACTTGTTTGTGATATTTCTTAACAGTCATAAATTCGTAATATGTATATTTCTGTTATAGGTTGCTATCAAAATAATAGATAAAACAAAATTAAATGAAGAAAATCTAGCAAAAATTTTTCGTGAAGTACATATAATGAAACGATTAAGGCATCCACATATTATAAGATTGTACCAAGTAATGGAAACAGAGAAAATGATATATTTAGTTACTGAATATGCTCCAGGAGGAGAAATATTTGATCACCTTGTACGGAATGGAAGAATGCCAGAACCAGAAGCAAGAAGAATTTTTCGTCAAATTGTTCTTGCTGTTCGTTACCTTCATCAACAGAGAGTTGTTCATCGAGATCTTAAGGTTTAAATGCAAAAAAATGTATTTTTAAAATATTTCAAAAATTTATGAAAAATTCAAAAAAATGAAAAAATTGTTGGTATTTGTATATAAAATGACTATGTATATATTATTATTTTAGGCTGAGAATTTACTACTTGATGCAGACAATAATATAAAACTTGCAGACTTTGGATTTAGTAACGAATATACTCCAGGTGTTCCACTTAGCACCTGGTGTGGGTCCCCACCATATGCTGCTCCAGAAATTTTTGAAGGAAAGCACTATGATGGTCCAAGGGCTGATGTATGGGTATGTCATATTATTATTACAATGTATTAAAATAACAAAAAATTCTTATAATTTAAATATTTCATCTGTAATTATAGAGCCTAGGTGTTGTTTTGTATGTGTTGGTTTGTGGTGCATTACCATTTGATGGACCCACAATGCAACTACTACGTTCTGTAGTAATCTCAGGGAAATTCAGAATACCATTTTTTATGTCTGCAGGTAAATGTACAAATTTATATAATTTTAACATATTGTACTCCATTATGTGTTTTAAATATATACATTTGACTAATATATCAATTTTTTGTAGAATGTGAGAAACTGATTAGACATATGTTGGTAGTAGAACCAGAACGACGTTTAAGTATTTCACAAATTTTAGCACACTCTTGGATGGGTGGAGATGGTACAACAGAACCTGAACCAGGAGGGTAATATATAAATATTAATAAAATACGTACAATAAATATATGAAAAAGGTATTTTATTTATTTTAATATATGTTCTCAGGTGTAATCCTGAAAATGTGCCACCACAATTAAATCAGGTAGTGATAGAAAATATGTTAAGATTACCAGGGCTTAGTCCAGAAACATTGTTAAAAGCAGTTCAAGGAAATGCTTTTGACCATGTGTCAGCAATATATAATCTTCTTGTTGACCGATTAGAACCAACAATGCCTAGTTTACCTAGTATTCAAAGTATACCAGGAGATTATGCTCCTGATGGAGCACATCAGTTAGAAAAGGTAAATATTGCATTTTATCCTGTTATCTAGCAGCATGTATTTCAAAATCATATTCTTCTTCTTTGCTGTTCAAAAGTTTGGTGATACAGAAGCAGAAACAGAAGAAAGAAGTGGATTGCAACTTACACCTGGCACACCTTATCACACAACAAGAAGACACACAGTTGGACCTGGTGATACAGCTCATCAGCCACCAACATCATATCCTTATAACTATAACCATACTACAGGCGATCCTGCATTACGACTCCTTCCTATATTACAGTATAATAATACTGATCCTCAAGTGTTACCTCATACAAATCTACCCTTAAACCTTCCTTTAGTACAACATCAACCTCCTCAAAACTTCCAAATCAAAGATCAACATTTATTAAAGCCTCCTCCTGTGATGGGAGCAAGTAAGTAATATATACTACAATTTATTTTAATAAATCATTTCACTTTTTAATAAACATTTTATTAATTATAGCGGGGAGTTTTGGAAGAAGAGCTTCGGATGGTGGAGCTAATCTTCATGTCTTCTATCAACAACATGGCAGCAATTCTGGTGGTACTGAAGATGGAGGATGGAGTCAACCTGGTAGTAGAGAACACTTACAACCTGTAAGAAAAATAAATACTATGACGCTATGAAATATTTATTAAAACATTAGTTTGCAGCACGACTAATTTGTTCATGTTGTATATAGATACAAAGTGGAAGTCCAACTTTGGTACCATGTGCTCAGTCATTAAATGTTGGAGTTAATAGTGGAAATGGTGATGCAAATGGTAATAATAGTGGAAGTGGAAGTGGCGGTAGCGATAGAAGAAGACGAAGTGGTGTTACTGCCGTTATGCAAAGACCAGGTACTGTGGATTATCCTTTTCAGGTATTTGTGTGCACATTATCAATGCACTTTATTACAACATGTTTTATATCACTTCGACGAAAGTTGATTATTATGATTTGCTGTATCAATTAGTTTAAAAGCTTGCTATATTTCTTCATTTCTAAGTTGTAAGTATTATCATGCCTTGTTTATATCTTTGCTTTTGCAATATTTGCATATTGGTATGTATTTTTGTTTCTTTATTTTGACAATAGTATATTGCATGATAAATGTCCTTATGTGACAAAATCTTATATTGTTACTATAAATATTATAATCATTGTGTATTATTTATCACTACTAGTATAATGTTACATACTATATGTAAATATATTTGAATAATAATTTTATTTTAAATTCGTATATAATTTTATTTAAATAATATACATGTGCACTTTATCTGCCATGTACTTCATTATATTTGATTTTATTTTTGATTTTGCATGGTTTTTTGTGTCTACTGCACTACCATGCCTCGTTGGTTGGTAATATGCATGTAGTTATAAATCCGGAAATGGTAATGGAGGTGGAAGCTAGGATGAATAGAGCTTACCTCCCATCACGGCTGTTACCAACACATCTTAGAGGATCTACACATCCTAAGAAGAATCCATTGTATCATACTAGCACTGGTAATTTTTGTGTGGTTTTTTGCGTTTTGTATAAATAGAAAAACGAATTACCATAAGTATTGTATATTCACTGTTAACACATTTACATGCTTATTTATATTGTATCATATATACAAGTGTGTGATTTGTATAATTATAATAATTAAATAATACATTATTTTGTTTTGCTGTTTTTAGTAGGCAACAGAGATTCATATAAGGAACCAAGTACTCATGTTTCTACAGAAAGATATTCTCCTGTTCGAAGAGCATCCGAAGGTTCTGGTCCCCCTGGACCTGGGATTCAAGCACTTCAGCAAGAATATCAACAGTTGCAAAGGTTAGCGTCACCATCACATAGTCCTGCAAGTATTCCTGGATCTCCTGTACATGAAAGAGGGGTAGCAGCAATCACACAAGGTATTTTTAATCTTGTTGTTTGTTGTATGATATATAAAGTCTAAATAGAAAATTTTTAAAACTATAATATAATTCATTTTATTGTTAGGTTTAAGTGGATTAACTACAGCAGCAGTACAGGGCAGCATAGTTCATGGTACTCCAACGCAACCACCTGCAACACCATTAGATTTGAGTCCATTAAGACACCATAGATCACCAGCTACCACACCAGTTAGTTATTCGCCTAGTAACAGTCCAGCTTTGGATATGATTCAAGAAGAACACCCTGTAGAAATACCAAGGGTAAATAAATAACTTTCTTATTGTTAAACTTATTTAACAAATTGTTGCTGAATTATAATTTTCTATATTGAAATATATATATATATATATATATATATATATATATATATATATATATATATATATATATATATATATATATATATATATATATATATATATATATATTTCAATATATATATTTATAATATATATATATATATAATATATGTTATATAATATTCTATTAAAATAACTATCATATTGTAATTATTTGTTCTAGGTACCACCTCAAATATCTGTAACAGATCTTGGGGGACAAGTAACACTAATTAGTTGTTCACCTTCACCATCTCCATCGCCTGATTCGCTCGAAGATACGTTACCTCATTACAGTCCTCTTCCCAGCTTCATCATCTCTGAACCATGTGACCCATTGAGACCTAGTATTACACGCGGTATCGGTAGGCCACTAAATACGTCAATACCTACAGAAGTTGAAGTTACATTATCTGATGAATCGAGTAGGTTGAATTCAGAAGCTATATTAGGTCGTGTAAAACAAATTATAGATGCAAGAGCCCCTCCAAAAGGATTTGTCTTCTCTAGAGAAGAAGTGAAAGGTGGCGGGCTTAGTTTAGAATACCCAGGTGGTGTTCAAATTGAACTTAGAGTATGTGAATCAGAAGAGAAGGAAGTAAAAGGCATTAAGATGCGAAGAATTAGTGGGGACCAATTACAGTACAGTCAACTTTGTCAGCAGCTGATCTCGTGTATTACTGTTTGACGACAGCCAGCTTATAATATAATGTTTTTCTTATATATTACGTTACATTCCTGGTGCCACACACACCACTCATTACAGTATTGCACATGCATGCTGCATACGTACGAGCGGTACTTTAAGCATACCATTCTTTATATCGATACATTCATATATGTAACATTCAGTGTGCTTCGTTTTTCAAGATTCTTTCTCCTTTTTTGTTTTGATTTATAAATCTGGAAAAGAGGAAATTTTTTTAACTTGTGCATAATATGAAGTCAGAACAAAAACATTACAATAATTTTTGAAAGTCTTATTATTAAGACTTTAAAAGATATACAAACATATATGCTTTTACGCAAGCAAGACGATGTTTTGCTACTTCTAAACAACCTAAGTATTAACAACCTGGACGTTTCTCATAAACTTTAATCGTTAATGTACATCACACATCATTCCTTTTTGTAGAATATTTGTCTTCATGTTAGAAGTTTATAGCTAGTAAATTCATATTTTACTGTTCAAATCATCATCAGGTGCCCTTTTTAGCTTAGGTAAAAAGAAAAGCGTCTTTTGTACCGAATTAGATGGCAAAATATAAGCATTTTCATGGTATATATGTCTTTCTAATATGATAGAGATGTTTTATATGGAATTTACTATACTTAATCGATTGCCATTGCAGACAATTTTAATTTCATAATCTATATTCCATGTTTGTAAATATTCGTTTTACAAATACTGCAATCTTTTTCTTTTATGTTATTGAAACTAGAAGAATTGCCTTCTTTTTTCTGGTACAAATATTACTCCGTTGGATAATTTAATTTTAATAGCTAGAGACATATACATAATCTTTTGTATAGTGCAAATACACTATTGTGGTTTGTAGTTCAAAAACTACACAGACTGAGTTACGATTGTATATCTTTTTTTTTTTAAATCGGATATTAACATTTGTTGCAATTTTTAATGATATAATCACAGATTATAAATTTTTGAAAAACAATGAAATATCAGAATAGAATACTTTCCAGTGGTTGCACTTATGGAGCATTTAATTATTGCCATTTAAAAAGAAAAGTATGCAACCTAGCTCTCCTTGTGTAACCAAAGAGTTGAGTTGCTTTTATAGTATCAAATATTGAAGGTACATCTTTTACCCACATTTTAAAAACAAAAGGGAAATATGAACTATAATAACTTCTAGGTAATATTAAATGAAGTTGTAACTAGGCTAGCCCTTTTTTTATCATTATGTTGCAATGAGTAGATAAAAGACATTATATTAGTGTCATATAAGAGAAGTAGAAAATTTAATTCATTTAACATAAACAAAATATTTTTCTAAATTTACTTATTCGTGAACTAAACAAAAGATAATGCGCAGAGAAATGTTTTCTGTGTATAGAACTAAGTACAATGTTTTTTATAGGATACAACTTGTACATGCTTAATTTTTTTCATTATATTATTAGATGTGTGTTTATTCTCTTTCTGACAAAAATACTTCGACTTAATGTATTTATTTTTTAAATTTATTTATTAGGTTCAATGATAATGTTTAACTCTAGAATGTTTTAAATTCATTACGATTACTTTGTAATAAATACAACACATGTAATTCGACGAATAATTTATATACTATATACAAGTTGTATTCTGTAAGTGAAATTGCAAAACGTTGTATTTCCCGTACTAGTACATCTTTTATTTGAAAATTCCACTTTAAATTATAAATCAATTTATGTTTATTAAAAGTAATAATGCTTTTATGTTTCTGTAAATAATGAAATTTGATGTAAATATATGATATATACTATTTAGAGATCTCTAAAGTATACATTATGTAGGCTATTCTATTTGAGATAACTGTTTTTAATATTTTAATGCATTGAAATATTTGTTAATGTATAATTATTCTTGCAGTATATTTTATTATAAAATCTCTTGTAAAAATGTATATATTAATTTTAGATTCAATTAATATTATGTTGAAAGAATAATCGTGGAATCATTTTCATATTAGATTAAATCAAATTGTAAAGGAGTTTACATATATTCAAATTATATGAATAAATTATTTCATTAGAGTTAGTCAAATCAGAATAGCCTACCAATATTATGTAATGCCCAATTTCCATCGAATAATTAGTAGTTTATTAAGTTTTACCATTTTTAAGTTTTGTTTCTAGATATTCAAATCAAAGTGGGAATCTTGTACATTTGCACTTATATTAGAATTAGATTTATAATGAATATATATCATTAAATGTTATGATATAACTTGATAATTCTTTGAAGATTATTCAAGTTGCAATTTTTTAGTAATATAGATGGTATATTTCATTATAAATCATTTCCGAATAAATCTTCTGAATAATTCTTAATATATTAAGTATTAGATATCTAAAAATATCTACTACACTATATAAATTAAGTATATTGCTAGTACATGAGATAAGCGAGATTACACTCTTAGCATCTATTTGCAAAGATATCTTAAAGCAGTGATTCATTTGTACAAAAATGTTTTTTACCAAATGTTTCAATTTTTTTTCTATATTTTATATAGGGCAGTAATATTATTTGGGTCTTCCTTACAAATTTTGATTTTCTTATGATAATATTGGAATGCATGTTTTTATCCTTGTACATTATGATGTGTTGTGTATATTTTGTAAATTTTGAAATCCGGAATACCAAAATCTAATAATTGAAAACTATATAAATTATATTATTTTAGACATTTTCTGCTATCAGTTAAAATGTACATAATTGTTACGAGAACGTTAAAAAAATACCAAAAAATTTAATAACTAAATATTTTTTATTTTAGCTGAATTTTTAAATATCATGATTGAAAATGCAATTGTGCACAAACAAATTCTATATTGATGGAAAATGGGCAAAAATATTACAATTACGCACAACAGTGAAAGTGTAGATCAACATAATCCAATTTACTGTACATAACACATATACATAATTATTCATTTAGGATACATACTACGTGTATGTATGCAGAAGCAAACTATGTACATTGTAAACATTTGCTATATGGATAGGATACAGATAGTATTTTCTGCTGTCAATTCTTCAACTAAGACTGTGATTTTTAAATATACTAATGGCTAGGTAGATACAATACATATTGATTAAATATGATAAAATAAAAATAAAAGAGATATTCAAGACATGTGCATTTTTAATGTTTCTATTCATTTTGTACAACAATAAACGTATTTGTTAATTGCGTTATTTAGTATCTAGATCTCGATTGACTAATATATAAATCACTCTTTTGATTATACCCAAATGCTTAAAAATTATATATTATGAGTTGTACCAGGATTTCCTCTACTTATATTTGAAATTATGAATATTTCCCGCGCTAGTTATTTGGTAGGTGGCACTAATTTGTCTGGCTTTCATATCGTTCTGTTGTAAATAAACTAATAATGGACATTTTATTTATTATCATTAAGTTTTTTTGACCACCCGTGATATGAATAAATGTAAAAAGAATCAATGTATAGAATCAACAAAATATGAAATGTTTAAATATTTTTGTATGAATTAAATTCAAAATCGAAAAAAGTTGTCGAATAAGAACATATTTCATTAAATAGTTTCATCGAATAATGTATTAAAGAAATTGTGTTTATCTGCTATTAATGTAAAAATTGTTACTTTGGTAAATATTATCTTTTTTTACATTTTTAATACTTAATCAATATTTTAGTTATCTAACCTATATATTTGTTTTTATTTACATTTACGTTATTATACTTATCTGTAAATAAATAAACATTTCTTTGTTTCTAAGTTACCAGAAGATTATAATACTTTTAATAATATTGTACAAAATGGAAGTCATTGAACTTGTTTCGGATGATGAAGCATCAGGGGATAACACACAAAAAAATAGAAGTTCAATAATTTGCAATTCTAATTGTGTCAACTTTGAATGTTCTTCTGGAGTAGATATGAAATTAGCACCTTCTTTTGCATGCGCTTTTTATGGAGTGAATACAGAAAAAAAGAAAAAGCGTATGATATGTACAAAGTGTTTTATTGTTGCTTTAGAACACCAAAAGGTTTGACTTATAAAATATGTATTTTTGACTACTTAATGTGGTATAGTAAGAGACAGATTTTTGTTTGATATTTACACTATGATATTAATTTTCATAGCAATTGGTCGCAGCTTTCGTAGATCGTAAGCCATTATTGAAGTGTGAATTTCCTGACCGTACAATGGAGGTAGAAATTTCTGATAGTGATGATTCAGATGATGAGAAAAAGAAAGATACATGTGATGAGGGTAAAATTAAAATTGTATTACAATGTATTATGTATATTTGAGATATTGGTACATGTTTTATTTGTTTCAGAAAAATATTTGCCAGAAGAAATGCTTGCGGATATGGAAGAAATGTTAGATAGCACATTAAACAATATTTTGGAGAAGTATGATGTTGACTATCAAATTAAACAAGCTCATAATGTACTAAAAGACCAGTGGGATAGAATAGATGGTATATAATTATTTCGCAAAGTATAATTTATATATATTTGTTACATTTGAATTAGATCACATAATTTTTTAAACAGAACAAAATGAAATTCTGGATAAAACAATTAAAGATTTGATGTGTACTATGGATATGTTACGTAATAATTTATATGACGAATTCAGACCACAAATTCAAATGCTCCAAGAACTTCAAATAAATGATGGATATGTGGATAATGGATTTTATCCATTAGTGGCAACAAAAAAAGTTACACAAATAAGAATTGCCTCTTCTTCAACGTTAGAAGATAATCAACCAGAAGTTTTACCAATTGAACAAGATAATAGCCAAATTGTGGTTTTGGATTTACCTCCAATTGGTCCACTTGTGAGAGCACAGATAGATATTGATACCATTGTATATATTATGAAGCATCCACTTATGCCATGGATTAAAGCAAAGGTTTGTGAATATATTCTTACTTAAATTTTATACAAATAGTTCTACATTTAATCTACTTAAAGATTTACTTATTGTTTACTAGGTGCAAACTGTAGTCTATAGAATTCCCTTACATTGTCGTGTAAAATTATTACAAAAGAAGTATAATTCTGTTACTAAATCTGTTTCTGGTAAACAAATCGCAGCAGCTGTAACTAGCCAAGTAGTAATTCCAATTGGTACACGAGTAGTTGCTCTATTTAAAGATGTTTCATCTAGTAATTTTTATAGTGGAGTTATAGCTGAACCACCAAAAGCTACAAATAAGTATAGGTATATTTCATAGATGAAATTTTAAATAAATTAATAATATATGAATAATAGTAAGTAATAATAGATTTGTTACTTTTTTAGATATTTGGTATTCTTTGATGATGGTTATGCTCAATATGTTGAGCACAAATGTATTTATTTAGTTGCTGAATCTTCCAACAAAGTTTGGGAAGATATACCTAATGAATCTCGTGATTTTGTGAAGAAATATATTGAAACATATCCTGAAAGACCAATGGTCAAACTACAAACAGGACAAGTAGTAAAAACAGAATGGAATGGTAAATGGTGGGTTGCAAGAGTAATTCAAGTTGATGCAAGTTTAGTACAAATGCATTTTGACGCTGATGGAAGAACAGAATGGATCTACAGAGGTTCAGCTAGATTAGGGCCTTTATATATTGAACTTTTAAAAGCCAATGCTAGACAACAAGGACATCATGCATCTGTCAATACACCTAGTCGACATCGACTGCCTGCTATCTCTAATGTATGTGAATCATTTTAATTCTATTTTTATAGGAGATAATTAATTAATGTAAATCTTACTAATATTTTAGAAAAGCAATTTACCTTATGTAGAATATACATCTAATCTAGAACCTGACGAAGAAAGATTTTCTCAATTAGAAAAAGAACAGAATATAGTAAATGAAACTACAAATACAGTTACATCAAGTGCACCACAGCAATCACGTGCTGTTGCTAGAAAAAGTACAAGTAAAAAGCAAAATATTGTGGATACAAGTTCCTATAATCCTACAACAGAAACAAAACCTTCTCATAGTATCGTTGTAAGTGCATTAAATAAACTAATTATAATTCTTATAAGATAATTTAAAATGAGATATAAGATTTAAAAGCATATATTATCACTTCATCTTAGTACTACCAAACGCAGAACAAGATTCAAACAAAAAAATTTGTTCCACATAAATGTGGCCCTCAGTGCGTTCAAGGAATATCTTTTACACCTGATGACTTGAGAGGTTATTCACCTCTTTCAATACCATTACTTTGTGGTTGGAACAGACAACTTTGTAAATATCCAAAAGGCAAGAAAATTACATTATATCAAGCTCCATGTGGTGTCAGATTACGAAATATGGAAGAGTTACACCAATATCTTCGCAAAACAGGCAGCCCAATGTCAGTTGATTTATTTGATTTTGATTATTGGGTGCATTGTCTAGCAGAATTTGTCTTGGATAAATGTTTTATCAATATAAAGGTAAATAAAATATTACGATTATTGAGATAATTAATACTTGCTTAGTATTTTATAACTCAATCGTTCTTTTTTTAATTTCAAGGATCTCAGTTATGGTATAGAAAATGTACCAATACCATGTGTTAATGAATTAGATCACACTCAACCAGATACCATTAGATATAGCACTCAGAGAGAACCAACAGAAGGAGTTAATCTTAATTTAGATCCAAATTTCTTGTGTAGCTGTGATTGCGAAGACGATTGCCAAGTATGCTCTTTTTATAATAATTTAAATTATAAGATATCTAATTATATAAATCATTTTATAGGATAAAACAAAATGTCAATGTTGGCAATTAACAATACAAGGTGCTACTCTCGGAGGAAGAGTGCCAAATACATCTGTTGGTTACGTATATAAACGTTTACCAGAGCCAGTTACTACTGGAATTTATGAATGTAATTCTGAATGTAAATGTGCTGTAAAAACTTGCTTGAATAGAGTAGTGCAACATCCATTAACATTAAAATTACAAGTGTTCAAAACAGCTCCTCGGGGCTGGGGCATTCGATGTCTAAACGATATTCCTCTTGGATCTTTTATTTGTATATATGCTGGTAGATTACTTACAGAACAGGTAAAAAATTATAATAAGATATAGTACAAACAGTATAACTTATTTTAAGATTTATCTCTAAGGGAGCTAATGAAGGTGGTAAAAATTATGGAGATGAATACCTAGCAGAATTGGATTATGTGGAAGTAGTGGAAAGTATTAAAGAAGGATATGAAAGCGATGTTCTCGAATCAGAAATGCCATTATCTACCACAGAAGATAAAAAAAAATCTATAACTAGCGATGATGAGGATAATACGAAAATAAATGCAAATGATTCAGACGAAGATTTCAATGTTAGTAGATACTTAAATTTCAATGTAGATTCTACAGAACCTTCTATTAGGTAAGTAAAAAGTACTTAATTATTAATAAATGATGTAGTCTATATTAACAGAATATTAATAATAAAGAAAAATTATTAATAATGATGTAGAAAAAGGCTAAGAAAACGAAAACGAGATGATGTCAATCAAGATGGATCTGAAGAAAATAGCGAAGATGGACACGCTGCTAAAACCACCGAAAATATTACGAAGTCTTCTACCAATGAAAATCGTTCAAATGATCTAGATGCAATTACTATAAGTGATGAAGAAGAAAATAGAAGTGGCAGACGCGAACCAAGTAGATTTGATCCAACAGTGGAACCAACGCAAATAGAAAGACCTAAATTTAAATCAGTAAGAGATTTCTTTGGAGAAGATGAGGCTGTTTATATAATGGATGCTAAAACAACTGGAAATATTGGACGTTACTTAAACGTAAGATATATTTTAATTGAAACTTTTACATGACTAGAATACTTCAAAACAGAATTTGGTATTGTTACTTCTATTATTAACATTATATTTGAATTATAATTATTGGTCATTTTTCAGCATTCATGTGATCCAAACGTTTTTGTGCAAAATGTATTTGTAGACACACATGATGTAAGATTTCCATGGGTGGCATTCTTTGCTTTAAATTACATAAGAGCAGGTCAGGAATTAACATGGAATTACAGTTATGATGTTGGAAGTATACCAGGTAAAGTCATCATCTGTAAATGTGGTGCATCTAATTGTAGAGGTCGACTTCTCTAATATGTGACATACTTTATATGAAATTAATAAAATTTGATTAATAAACGTGATTTAGATTTCCCTTTTTTTTTAAATAATATGGTTTGTTATTATAAGTTGTATGAAATGCGCAACAAAGTATTTTGCTCATCATTAAAAAGATGTCATTTTTAAGTGGTTTAATAATATTTTTATTTTATATTTATATTGTATTTATTGAAATATTAGAAGTTAGTGTACAAAATAAAATAAATGCAGAAAATTTAAAAATCAACTGCACTATATTTTACAAACATAATGTTTTGTCTTAAAATATTTAATATGTTAATAGTGCATTTTATATATAGATATGATATGAAAAAAATAAGATATTAGCAAAAATATATATTTTATAACTATAATAGATACAATTTGTATTTTTAACAATTGACATTTGACAAATAAATTTTGGTATATAAAACGTTTTAATATATATATTATTTATATTTTATTTTTATTATTTAATTGCATATATATTTTATTTTCTACTAATATATGTTATATTAATATACTGTAAGCAATAATATGTTGAGTAATAAATAAATGATAAATACAGGTTTAATAAAATACAATGATATACATAACAATGATGCACTGGTTTATTATTTTTGATTATTATACACCTTTAAAACTTCTTAAGACATGTTAGATAGTTAGTACCATAAAGATAGCTCTTTAATTTTCTTTTCTATAATTTATACATATCATTCTTGAAACTGAATTAAATTATGTAGTATCTTAATTCAAGCATTCAAATATTTCAATATATACTATAACTTTTTGTCACAAAAAGCTGTTTTAGTTAGTAGGTAGTTGTAAAAAAATGTATAAAAGAAATTTGTAATATTTGTAAATTAATAACAAATATTTAAAACACGATGCTGCTTCTTATAAATGTATCAAAATATCTCTTGCTATATAATGTTACATGCTTTAAAAATAAATTTGTTTCTATTGTTAGTTTGCAAAACAATCTGTATGATATAATATTTTAAAGCTGAAACTATATATAGTTTAAATCTCTAAGAGTAACCATATAAAATAATATGAGTTCATGATTATATGCTCCAGATGTGCAATATATTATTATAAAACTACATGTGTGTACCTATATGTTTTTGTTTTTTAATTTAAAGTGTATAAATATGATAGCCTAGTCATATGCAGAAAATCAAGACAAAGCAATGATGATACTCCTATGAGGAACATTAAAATACTAAAATAACAAAATTATTGCTTCATGATTTGTTTGGCTTTGTGCTAGTGGAATTTAAGCAATTCTTTGATCTCATCCTTTTCAGCAGCATCTAAATAATTTGTTCCATTTGGTGTCAATCCATCTGCTCTAGCTCCTTTTTCTAATAGTAATTTTACACAATTTGTATGTCCTTCCCAAATTGCTGCTAATAATGCTGTTATTCCATGTTTATCTGTTACCTGTAAGTGAATACATTTTGCTTAAATCATTGTAATACGATTCATTTTTAGTATAATTTCTCTAATGTTCATCTCTTATATTTCAAGTAAAACTAATAAAATATTATGTACAATGCTTAGTAAAAAGAAAGATAAATAAATTTTGAATATTTTCATGTTTCAATCTCACGCATATTATCTAATATTTATATACATTTACATTTGCATTTGCACCCTTTTCCAAAAGATATCTGACTACTTCACTTTGGCCATAATCAGCTGCATAATGTAGGGGTGTCCTTCCATCAATCATTTGATTGACATCAATATTCTACCAACAGGAATATATTTAGACAATTTAATATATGTTCACTTGTAAAAAAAGTGTATAACTAATTTGAAAAGGAAATATGAATGATCTTTACAACTATTAGTTTAATCGGGTAATTAGTATTTTTTTATATGTTTTGAACTATATAAAATTCTATGAATTCTATATTAAACATCATAAAGCGATATCTTTTTATGACGTTTCTGAGTAGCGGCAATCAAAAAGCAATAGAAGAAAAAGATGATTTAACGTTTCATATATTTGCCTTTTTCTCAACGATATCCCGCACTTGCTCCAAATCACCATTTTTTATTCCCCACACGAGTTCACTCATTTTCGTTGTAAGCTATTAGAAAAATTTTATATATCACACAGCCTCTCAAATTTCTACGTTTATTCTAATCAGTTCACGTTCGTACTCACTCAAGTCTCACGTCCATTAAATTTGGTTAAACAGCGAATTTCGCTGGAACAATCTTTCCAGGCTGCCAACATATATAATAATAAAATGAAATCTTCTAAGATACCAACATTAAAGATAGCGTACTAAAGTCAGATAAAATGAACGATTTTCTGTTCCAATTAAATAACCAATGCTTATTTTATAACTACAATTCTATATGGTGATATTAAAAACAAGTAATGAACTATACTGTTTAATTTTCAATTTGTGTCTATATTCAAAGTTCTCTCCAACTATGTATAGAAATAATGATAATAACAAGGTAGAAATTTTTTAATTTCTCAGTATTGCAAAAGTTATGCCTCTTTGTTTTTAATGTAAGTACAGTAATTTAGCGTATATAATTTAAAATTTATTTATTACAGCTGCTTTTTCATATTTCTTTAATTAAAATTCTATTAGTTATGTTTATAGAACAATTACAAGATCAACTTAAATACTATTTATTCTTCCCGGACATAATGATAATAAGATAAAGATTTCCCAAACACTTGGTAAAACAATTTTTTTCTTAAAAAATTTAAAAATCAAACAAATATTATGCACATTAATTTATATTAGGAAAGTAGTTACGGTATATTGTATTCACTATTGTCGGAAGTATGGGATAAAAAGTACACAGTGTATGTAGTATTGAATTAAATAAGTATTAATTTAATCACATATAATTACAGTCACACATGTTTTTACATTACATACGCAAGACTTTCTACTTTTGGAGAAAAAGAAAGAATTAATTTCCTATGTGACAATTATTGTTTGGAGAAGGGAATAACAAAACGGCTATAGGAGCATCTAAGTCTCGACTTCCAGGACTAGGAGACTGAAGAAAGTCAATATTTTCGAACAGATTCCGAAACACTGATATTACTTGTACACCATCGTTTATCAATGATAATGTTAACAATACGCTTACTTTTATCTAAGCTATGTATGTTTTGCTATTTTTTGATAAGTTCTTCGAGTTAACTCCTGAATTATATACAGTATATAATTTTAGTCTCGCATTAAGTTAAGTCGAATTGCGTTGAAGGGTAACAGGATGTTGCAGTAAACCGCCTTCTCGTGATGAAACAACGGGTATCGATGCGCGACGTTAAAAGTAATACATATTCTTTTTGCTTTAAGTAAAGACGTTACCGTTCTTTTCGACAAAAAATCTCAACTAAAATTATTTTTTCCTGTTTCAGTTATTAAAAACAGTTATCTCAGAATACGATAACAGATCTTCGACTTCTACCTTTTAATCGACCGTTCAATTTATTGTAGTTTACGAAAGTCACGACCTGCATTTTTTTCGTTTCTTTGAAATTTTTTTTAAATTAAAAATTTAAGCCTTCGCCGGAGTCGCTTCCGGGGTTTTCTCGGTCTCTACGATTTCCGTGGGTGGAGGCAAAGTCGGAATTTCCGGATATTCGAGTTTCGCTCCTTCTTCGCATTCGAAAATGGGACAGCAGTCTGGGAACGTGGCAGTCTTGTTAGTTTTGTCTGACAGTTTGCATTTCGGGTTAGCCTTCGGCAGCGGTCCACAGTCTTCAACGAGTTCGAAGAGGCGACCAGAGTTATCGTCGGCTGGCACGCAAGTGGAACGGCCGCAGAATGGTGTCAAATCCCAGGATTTCGTTGGTTCGATGGTAGCGCATCTTGTTGAGGCGAAGCACATACCGGGGAAATCTAAAAAAAAAAAGAGTTAGATGGAACTATATAATTTATATCACAAAATTAATCTTTGGCAGTAAGAAATTAAAGTTTCGAATTTGATAATTCTTATCAAAATGTTATTATAACATTCGTATAAAATTTGTGCATAAAATTAAATTCTTTCTAATTCTCTATAGTTTGTTATAATGTTATATCATAAGTAATTGAACGAGTAATCGAATATCGTAACAACTAGACAATCGCTAATATTTTTACGGAATACAAGTTTCTGAATTACATAAAATATATTACATAAAGAAGATATCGGATTGATATGTTGTATTAACTAGAACACTAGATTTGATTACGTAACGGTACAGTCTTTTATGCAATAAAACGTAGCAAATGGTAGCCTTTCTTTGTGGAGAAAGGAATCCATATCGTTTAATTTACTAGGAATAACCGTAATCTTCTACCCGGAAGGTATTGCGTATTTAGAACTGGATTTTTTAGCAAGTAAAAAAACAAGAAGCGATTAATCGTGGTCTATAGTAAATATCCTTATCAAATATCAAATTATTTCCGCGATTCCTAAAAAAAAAAAATTAGAAGAAAAAAATATACATGGCATTCAACATGGTTTTTTTTTTAAAAAGGAGCAAATCTATATAATTGCAGTAAAAAATTTTTTATATTTATTATATTTATATAATTTCTTCAAGATGTTTTGAATTCCAAATGAATCATCAGCGGATTTTCACCAACTGTGACGTAAAAGTAAAATCTCATTCTATAAGAGCAACGACTTGTACAGGTTGTGATTCTTCGACAGAATGCATCGGTACCGCGCACGATGCGTGGACGTGCTGCATTATCTGATTACACGCACACCTGTGAAAGGTTTCATTACTTTCTAACATTAAGCCATTTTTAACGTCTCGTCGCGCCTTCTAAGTTTATACAGACACACACACGCACGGTATTCTATTATAATGCGTCTCGATCGATCGTAGATAGATGACAGAGGAGTTTCATTGGTGCCGATCGGGCTAGAAACTTCAAGGAGAAATACTTTCACTGTCACGCCGTGTTACCACTTGTGTAATTATCGCAAACTCTGACTAAGCCAATTGCCATACTTTTTTACTTCTTTCTTTTTTCTATTATAGAGTTCCCTGGATTTAACAAGGAAAGTGAATCGCTTGAAATGATTGGAAGATGATTGAATAGAAAGCTTTTATCGCTTGGCAAGATAACGTAATACATCGAGAACTTTAACATAATGTACAAGTTGAAAAATTAAGATAAAAATTGTTTAAAACAATTGAAAAATTACTGAAGTATCTATCACTTAGGGGGTAAAGTATAACTCGTTCTTCACGTATTTGTGCATTGATATTTGTGTATTTCAGATCTATAGAAGGGACGATAATGGCAGAAATAAAAGAAAACTTTATTCGAAAAAATTATTCAAAAGCTATTTAGCGTTCTTTACTTTTTAACGACTCGACTTTTTAAACATTACGCAATATGAATGTCTAATTAATTATGAAAGGAAGACGCAATGTCTAAAAAAATAACAAGTATGTCGCTCAAACATGAGTCGCTTGTTACCTTCTAGGAATAAGATTTATTTGAATAATGACGTGTCTGTTACCGTTTTCTCAATGCCAGTTTCGATACGTCGAAGGCATAAAACGATGGGCGTTTACGCCAACGCTAAAAGTGCCGTGGTATACGACACCAGTTCTTGCGAGTCACCTGAATCATAAGAAAGTGATTCGGGAGCCTTTATTCTAAATGATCGGATGTTCAATGGAATATTCCAAATCGAGGAACATTTTGACTCGATATCGATGAGATACAGATACAAGGTTTTTCCTTCTAATACTTTTAAACACCATAATCCATCTTTCATGCAAACTTCATACAGGAAATTAAGTGCTTAGCAAAATTATAATCATATAATAAAGCTCATAATTTCCAATTCATCGTAATGACATTGATTTATTTGAAAGTAAAGCTAAATATAAAATTTAATTCTTAATGATTCAATTGATGGGCGATAACCAATATGGAATCCAGAATCATCGTTGCAACGTGAATTTCAAATTCCGTATACATGTGTACAACTGCAAACAGTACAATTGTTGCGAAAATAAAGTGAGTATGTGAGCAGTTTCACTTTCCTTTCTATATGGAACATACGTGATCTTAAAAAATGTTATTGAATGTGATTTACGCTAATTAATAGCAGGATTGCAGATTCGAAGGAAAGAGAAGCGTGCTATTCATACGCTAACCGAGAAAAGTAACTCGAAAAGAGAAAGGGATGATGAAGTCGACTTCATGGTTTGCTGTGCAATTTTGTTAATAACATTGTAAAATTGCTGGCTACGGAAAAACTTTAATCTGACGCCATTCACATGGTAAAAGGCAACAATTTCGACCGGTAAATTGGTAAAAATCGTAGACTTTTTATCGCCATCACTGAGTTGAATGTATTGATCTGGAAGGAGTTATAACATACAAACACGGTGCAAATTAATTTGTAATTTTCATGGAAAGAGCTCTGGCCTCGTCACTTTTAAAGCGAGCCATTTAAGGAAGAGGTATAAAGAATGATTTATAGTGGACATTCTTAGACTTTCACCGACATTAAAGATTCATCTGTCTGCAAGGGTCGACTTTCATGCTCGTAGGAGTAACGTTACGTTCACTCACTTTGTTTTTTTCGTCGCGGTTGGCTACGTTTCCGTCTGTTAACGCTTTTCATGACTCGTGGATCATCAGTGACCCATGATATTCCAGATAGAAATAGAACTTTCATTGAACGGACAAATATGTTCTTCGTTATACTCAAGTAAGATAGATGAGCGAAAAGATCAACGTACCAGATGTATTAAAATGTTTACTTAGAGAACCTTACATGGTGTGTATAGTTAGAAAAAACTAATGATATGAAACGTGTTAAGATCTAACTAATTAAGTATTTGTCATCTTGAAATGAAATTACTTAACAATTTTACTTAATAATTATTTAAATCTAAGCACGTTTTATTGTGCTCATAATGTAGTATTCTCGCATATATTAGTTTATAATAGTATATAACATAATAGCTTGTCAATTTCAATAACGCTAATTAAGTAGGAACTTGAGATAGAGATAATCATAGCTCCTGTCGCTTGGTTGTCCGATCAATAAATCTGCGATCCGACATTTCAATAAACACGCGATATTCTCGAGAAATAACACGTTATCTATTGTATGGTTAATCAATGATGCATGTCGCGTTTAGAAAATTAGTCACTCGTCACAGGCCACGATCACGAATTGCACATCGAGAGAATAATCGAAGGGTAACGATCTCCCGGTTGGAAAGTCGCGAAGCTAAGGGGAACAACAGAGTGCAATCAGCCTCTTTCTTACGAATTTTCATTCTGGCCCCGCTTTCGTCGCCGATGACCCAACCCAAGACCTACTTTCTGTAATCATCCTGTTTCAAAACGGGTACACTCGAACCAATGTTCGTGACTGTGTAAAACTTAACTTCAATGGGAACACGCTCACCTGCACTTAAATAGACATATTTCTCGTTTTTTATATTTCGATGTATTCATTTTTTCATGCATAATAATATTTAATACGTGCATAAGTTTTGTGAAGAAATTTATAAAACTTTGTAAAGGCTCTTCTGTTCACGAAAAGTACAATATTTATTGTATCGCGTGTTTCAAAAAATTTATAAAGTAATGGTAAAAATGTGTCTCATATTTGCCTTATCTTTTTTTTACAGATTACAAATTTTCGTTCGCATTATTTTCGTGTCACTCTGTATACCTATTGGCAAACCAATCGTGCGTAGAATGTGATTATGGAACGGAGTAAACAATCGTCTAGCTGTCTTCTACTGAAAATTTCATAATTTCACCTAATTTCATTATCTTTGTTTCGATAGGATTGAATAAAATAAATGTTCTCAATGCGTAAATGACGTTCAAGACATCGTACATAAACGTACCTACGACGACACCATGTTCAGCATTCGCCGCTAGCAACTCATCAGCAATTCGATTATTCATCGGAATCTAGGTCTGGAGCGAAAAATACGGAGTAACCAGGCCACAGTCTGTGAATCAGCAAGACGCTATCTCCAGATTGTTCTTAGATCCTTCTCAACGATCTCTAATTATAGATTATTGGAACGATCAACAAACGAGGAGAATCAAGGACTATGTTCTGCATCGTTAACGATTACCGTCGATAAATGGTCCAGACTCACGACTTCACGGAAGATTTCTGTGTGATAAAAGTCGCCAACTTGCTTCCTATTCGATTTGTATGGATACTGTGTTCTTGAAACGTCGTTGTGTTTATGTATGTTTTATGTTTGCCTAGCTATACGCTACTAATGTTTTTACCTTTGAAGAATTACAATTCGCACCTCATGGACTCGATACGCGAAAAACTGACTTTGCTGCGGTAAATAGAATGACACTTAATTATAAAAAGATAACATTATTCTCTTAAGAGATTAAAACGTGGAAAGTAGTTTTTGTAGAAGGTATCTTACGGTGAACGGTAGGTGAAGTCGAAGCTTATCCGAACACGTATATCCCATATAAAGAAAAGGCTGGAGGGCAGGTTGCGGGATCGATCGAAGAAGAAGAAACGAGTCTTCGCAGTACGAAGACTTTCACGCGATGATGGTCTTGTTATTGTTTCCTATTCTTCTGTTCGTGTAAGTACGTTATTCACCTAAATTGTCACATAACTGTGGATCTACAAACCTATGAAAACGCTTATCTTCTCGATCTATCTTTTTCTTATTTTTTTAAACGAGGGAAAACATACATCTATCCGCCTTTATTTGTACTGTTGCAAACATGTCACGACATGGTGAATAATGCGAGAGGACAAGATGGTAACGACAATGGTAGGGTGAAAAGAGCGTGGTTTCAAGGACCTGATTCCTCTATCGCGAATGGAAAGTCGAAGAAGCAGGAATTGTCAAATGAAACTGTGATTTATGCCCATTTCTGCAAACTCGTTGGTATGGTCGCTTCATTTGCAATTCTGGGAATGGTTTTCAAGTCGAACGACTGACGATCCGAGGCAAAGGATGGAGAAAATGTCGAACAATTAACAAGATACGTTTACGCGGTTTTCGATTTTCTCTGCTGATCAGTTTGCTCTTCAAAAGTAATACCGATTCTTAGGCATACGTTATGAATGTGTGTGTGTTTTTTAAAGTATTTTCTAAGTGATTTCAGTTTTGGAAAAATGATAAAAATCGTTCTACTTTCGTGTCACGTATGTACCGGGTCACGTCTGCCGTTTCAAAGAACCGCCACACCGTCATCCTGACATACGTTTCTAGGTAAGAATAATACTGTTTGTGGTAGCACGATTGGATGTTGTTAATGCAAAGGAAAAAAGGGAAAAGAATTTATTCGAGTAAAATCGATTGATTTGACAAAATTATCGTGGATAGTATTCTTTTTCTACAATTTTTATTAAAATTGTAACGGCAAACATGTAATAGTTTTGGTATACTTTAGATTCTAAACTACTTTAAATTGTGACGTTTCGTAAAAAATGTTTTACCTTCACAGTATGGCGCAGCTTGCTGTAGTTTTGGAACAACAGATATACAGAAATATGTTATGTTTCATGAGATTCATTATAAAAAATTCTACCTACATTGCTTAATCACCATTTAAATATTTTTAAAAGTTTTAGAACTATCTTTCAGTATCTGGCATAGTTTAATTAGCTTCGTTAGAATTGGCGACCAAATCCATTTACCAGGCTTTCCTAAACGCCTGACAAAAAACATTAGACATTGGTACCACGATATTATTTCATATTTCTATGTGCGCGAGAGATATACATATTGCAAGGAACTACGTAAACCTTTCAAATTCCAGAAACGTTCATGAAGAAAGAAAGAAAAATAGCCCTCAGAAAAATAGAACTTACCGCGAAGAACGTCAGCAGGTATGAGTCTTCTAAACGTTTTAGGACGTTCTTCCTCCTTCTTCTCCTCGGCGGCGAAAACGATCGCTGCGACAAGCAACAGGACCGGGACGAGCTTCATGATCTCGACGATGACACGGACAGAGAGAGAGGAAGGAGAGAGCAGACCCAGCGTACCTCTGAAGAGGAAAGGAAAAAAAGGATCTTCGTGTACTCTGATTAAGACTGGTTGGGTCCGATTCTCGTACCGGCATTTTATAGCTGTTCATGGGGCGGGGTCCTGTCGTCCCCACCAAACATTTATAGTCTCTCACCTCTTGAACCACCAGTCACCAAAGAATCGTTCGCGTCCCTCGATGCTCGATCGTGTGAGCTCCTCGTTCCTTGACGACGGACGCGCATGTATACACCTAATCGGTACATGAAGTGTACGATAATATACATATATACTTTGCTCTCACACCATCGAAATATGTAAATCGAATCAAATCCACAACCAATGTATTCCACTTGAGAGCGATACATATGACAAAGTGGGTTACCATTTGGTTTACGGATCTTTCATCCTTTTTTTCCTCGTTTCCTTTTTGATTTTGTTATACCAAGTTTCTTGGGCCGCTATTTTCATTCATTCATTAGTGGTGATCAAAGTATTCTTGATTCGATTAATTAGGAGAGAGTCCCAAAAGTATTCGTGATCTCTTAATTAGTGCATCTATACGATTGATATCTCCATAGGAGAATAAAGATTTAATAAAGATACGCGCTATATTAGTTAAGTCTTTCACTGGCATAAATATTATGAAGAAATAACGATGTAATATATTAAGAATAATTAGTTTAACGAACGTTACTAAAAGTTGGAAGAATACATCTGTAACCAATTGTACTTTCAACAGATCGTCGATAGCTAATGTATTAATTAGCGCTCTATGGATATTTGATTCAAGTTTTCTATCGTAATTTTAGCATAAGGTACAAATCGAAGTAAAAGTTTATATGAATCCAAATTCGTGACAAAGTATATTATATTCAGTTCAGTGAGCATCAATTTTACAACGTCGAACAAAGGGGACTAACAACTTGTTCGTGATCGGGTCACGTGTCGCGAAATCGTCATTGTATTCGAGGAAAAGAGGCTGGGGCTAACCCGTTCTCCTTTCGTTCGCCGGTTTCGTCGTTCTACCACGCACGATGCGCTCTCTTAGAGGCTGAAACAGTCGAATCTTTCACAAAACATCGCTTACTACATCACGAGTTTGCCATTATAAAAACTTGTAAAAGCGTATCGCATATACTTACTCGATGGTAATTGCCAAGCGATTAGGATACACGCGTGCTCGTTTCGTAGGGTTGATGCAGAAATTTCGACGGCGATGTTTCGTGTCTGTTAAACTATATTCTTTTTAACCAACTTTCGCTGTTTCATTACAGTATCTTGTGGCCAATTAAAGAAGCGGCGTTCTCTCGAGAGCACTACTGTCGCGTAAGAAAACAATAATAACGGGCCATAGAGAGTTTCTTCCGGGCCATTTGAGCCAACAAGTAGGAAGCTAATCGGGTCTAGGTACCTTATGGTTAATTTACGTAACAACCGTACGCAATATAGAAATTACGATCGAACTTTAAAAAAATGGAGCTGATAATACCGTTTCTTTAACGTTCGCCAGTTACCACGAACCTGCTCGGTGTACGATAAATTTATTAACCGCGCAATCGCGTTTTATCATTCTGTTATGCATAATTAACGAGCTGAAATTATGAAAAGTGATCGCAAAGTAAAATCGCGCGATATCACGGAGGAAAGTAAAGAAGAAAGGGAAAGTTGCCTAGTGGCATCGTTCTTCCGAGTGAAGAGACTGTAACCTTCTGAATCACCGATCTCGGAACAAGTTCGTGGTATTTCAAGCGTTAGAGATCCTGTCTTATACCATGAATGTCATTTCTGTAAACAGGTACGTGTTCAGACTTATATCGAAATACACGACGTTCAACCATTCCTTGAGAATAATTTTTGATGATGTTGATATTATAAATAACATTACAGGGATTCCACGAGGTTGTCCTAACATACGTTTGGCGAATTATTAATTTCTACGCTATCATGGATCCCTAACGACGGTGAGGCAAGGAACAAAGAAACAGGTATATGCCAGGAAGAAGAGTGAAATTTTTGCTCATTTGCTAGAACAATTTAATAATGTCATCCGTACAATTTCGATTCGCATTTACTAAACTGGTGTCTCTAATCATCTCCTTTGCTTCTGCTCTATTCTATAATATACTCTGCTTGAAGATGTTGAACCTCTTCTGCGGAAATGTTCCTGTATTGCCGTCCTTAGCTAGATCTCTTCGAGTACCTCGTCCCTACTTACTTCACTGACCATTCTTCGGTGTTTTCCTTCTTCAATAGGGAAAGACGTGCCAACGGAGGTAACTTAAGCTCTCCTGCCCATGCACCAGCTTCGGCGGATGCCTCTGAAGTCGCCGCAGCGGCAGATGCAGAAGCTTGTGCTTCCGCAGCAGCGGAGGCGGCTGCTTGTGCTACACCAGCGGCGCTCTCCGCTTGTGCCGAAGCTTCTTCTTCCGCCTCAGCAATGGCGTTCACTGCGGTCGCACGAGCTGCGGCTGCTTCTGCGACTGCTCTGGCTTTTGCGGCCGCAACGGCGGCAGCTGCTGCATCTGCTTCCGTTTTCACCGCAATTTCGGCAACTTTAAGGGCGAGTTGTGTTGCCTTGGCAGCAGCGGCGGCTTTAGCCTGGGCTTCGGCGGCGGCTGCAGCCTCAGCTTGCGCTAGCTCGTTCGATTTTTCCGCTTGGAGAGCAGCACGGGCATTCGCAGCAGCGGCGGTCGATGCGAGCGTTTCCGCCTTTCCGGAGGCAGCCCTGGCAGAGGCCACGGCCGACTCAGCTTCCTCAGCAGCCTCTGCGGCCTCTAAGCTAGCCTTCGTCGCGATTGCTGCGGCGGCAGCCGCTTTTCCTTGTGCTGCTGCTGCTGCAGCAACCAACGCAGCAGCACTGTTGGTGGATTCACCTGCATTCGCGGCAGCTGCCGCTGCTGATTTTGCTTGCGCAGCGGCGGCGGCTTGTGCCTCTGCTGCAGCTTGTCCCGCGCCAAGGGAAGTTGCGATAGCCTCGCCAGAGGCCGCCGCTACTTCAGACGCCCCGGTTCCTAGTTTCTTTCCAAGGATAGGTTCGCCCTTTAGTATGAGCTCGTCCTTCGTGGCAGTTGTCAAGCTCGCTATCTCGGTTTCTGACGTCAATGCCTCGCTTTCTGACGCCAACGCCTCGCTTTCCGAAGCCAATGTCTCACTTCCTGACACCAATGTCTGGCTTCCTGACACCAACGTCTCGATTTCTGAGGACGATGACGTTTCGGTCTTGACCTTTCCTACTTGCGCATTGGCAATGAGTGGTTTGCTTGCGCTGGCCAGACCCCAAACCAGCAGGGACACCGCGAGTATCGATGGAATCTTCATCTTCGAGGCTGCTTCGCAAGATTGATGCCGATTGGGACACGATTTGCCCGTTTTATACGGCCATTGGCAATTGTGAAAACATCGTTGTTATTACGCGAAATGTTGTTTCATGGGTTTCTAAATATTTCTTTATCTTTTCTCGTCGATATCATTATTGGTCGAACCAGAGTTTATTTAGGTGGATTCGAGTCTGAAATATAGCGTTTGTTTCCTTTCCGGACTGGTTCGGTATTGTTCGAATTATTGCAAGATTTTGGCGGCGAACATTTATTATTTCAATTGTACCGACCCAAAAGTAAAGTAATTGCTTTTGGAACCCGTGTTTTGAGAGAAAAACAAACGTTTGGGAATTTTATCGGTATTTCAATTATTCTGCTTCAAGTATTCGTCACATTTAAAATTATAAAAAATATTATATACATGTTTATATCTTCTAGCGTGAAATGTTGCTTTTAACATAGAATGCAAATGTCGTCATTGACATTGAACACTTTTACTAAGATAGCATGCATTTCACCTTTTCAAGATGTATTCGTGCTTTCTCTTAATTAAAAGTGATTCTGGATACTCGCCGTGTCTATGCTGAGTGCTTAGTATTCTCCATTAATTCGAAATATTATTTTCTTATTTGCTACTTTCTCAAGCCTATCATTTAATGATTCAGTGTTCCAATATTTCATCGAATCCTGTGGCACAAATGTTTAAATCAGTTGTAATTTCACTATTATTATTTGCTGCTGCGATTTGGACATTTAAATATTTTTAGTGTAGCTTATATTTCTCAATATTTAGAGACGAAAGTAGTGACAGCAAAATAAAAAGTTGCAAAGAAGGCAATTGAGGAAGGCAAAGGCAAATTAAAGTAAATTTATTTATTACATTCATAGTCTACAAATATATTCGATTAAAATAACATGCTTCACGTAATTATTAAATACTATAGGTGCTATAAAAGATAAGCTAATCTCTTATCTGCTTTCCAATGTATGCATTAAACAATCACTATTTCGTTTCGCATAATTATTCAGTTGTATTCGATAATCCAATATTTATCGACCAATGTAGCCGTGCATGATTAAGTAATTAGACACCGGTTTTAATGTACATAAATTTAAATAAGTTAATTAAAGTTTGCATATTTTTGTGATAATTTATACTCATATATTTAGTAAGTGTTATTTACTAATTTATTAATAGTAAATACTTGTTGTTTTAATCTAGATCAATTTAATGCAAACTGGCCTGATCTAAGATAACTGTATTTAATGTATATTTATATGTAGTCGAATTGTACACACACATGTGTATTACATGTTCAAAATACAAGCTATTTTTTCGTATTCTACGTTAGAAACATTTATCAAATATACAAGATTATAAGAAGACATTTATTAATTGTTTAAACTTTCATATACTAGAAATCGCAGGCTGCTCTACCGTCGCCGACATCCAGCATCTTAAAGCCAAGCCAGGCATGACTTCAACTCAGCAATCTCACGAAAGATTCTATGGGAGATCCATCTATCACAAAGGATTGGAGAAAAGGAAGACAACGAAAATCATCAAGAAAATACATATTTGCTAAAACAGTGGACCTTTATTATCACGTAGGTAAGCTCACTTCGACAATGTTACTCTTAATTTTTATCGACTCCGTCTGTCGTTCTGTAATCATATTCAAATAATTTTCTATCGTGCTCAATCAGAAATTTCTCAAAATCGTCTAAGAAAGACTTCCTCTTGTCCCCTTCAGATATCCCTTCATTTCCTGTCCTTGTCTAAAGCATCTAAGCTGGCACTAGCTTCAGCTAAGGCTTTAACTTCAGCGGCTGACTGAGCCGCGGCACCAGCGTCCCGTCCAAGTCCTAGAACAGCTCCATCTCCGATAGCTGCGGCTGCGGTGGCCTTCGCTGCGGCGGAAGCTTCCAGTTGTGCGGTTTGCGAGTTCGCGCTAGCCCAGTTGGAAGATCCCTCGGTGGCTGCTGCACCTGCGATCCGCGAAGCGGATTGTGCCTCCGCTGCAGCGGCAGCTTCTGCGCTGCTAGCGTCAGCGGCCAACACGGCGGCCTTACTAGTAGCGGCAGCGGTGGTTTCCGAGGAAGCGGTGGCCTTTGTTTCTGTAGCGGCTGCAGCAGCGGCGGTTTGGGCGGCCACTGCGGCGGACCATTTCGATTGCGCGGCGGATTGTTCTGCTCTGAGGGTGGCACCTGATTCAGCGGCGGCTAAGGTGGCGACACGTTTCTCCAAATCGCTGGAAACGTCTTGGGCGATGGTGGCCGCTCTGGAGGAGGCCTGGGCGCGTTCTAGCGCGGATGCGGCTGCGGCAGCCGCGGCGTCCGCGCGAGCAGAGGCAGCTTGTTGCTCAGATTGAGTTTTCAACGCTATCAAAGCCTTCTCCTGTGCCAACAGCTGTGCCTGCGTTGCTTCTTTTACAGCGGCAGCAGCTTTGGCCGTAGCAGCAGCAGACGCTGCCGACGCACGCAAGAAAGCCTCAGCGAGGGCCAAGGCAGAAGCTTTCACTTTGGCGGATGCCTTAGCCTCTGCGGCTGCAGTTGCCTTGGTACTAGCCAGAGCCGCAGCTGTGCTCTCGCCGAGTTTCGGGGCGCCGTTCTCCTTTCGCTTCGCGCTAGTGTCCACGTTCTTCAATAGGAGTTGCTCCGCGAGGGCAGACTCCTGCTTGGGGGCACTGAGTTCGATACTTGCGTGCACCAGGCCCCATGTGAGCAGGCACGTGACGAAAATCGCTGGGATCTGCATGGTCGACGGAACTTTGCCGATTGATGCCGATTCTTCCGGCACGCGCCAGTTATATACCGGGGGTTGCAGTTGTACAAATAGTTAGGGCAAGTGTAGTGACTATGCAGTTGTGTAAATGCAGGAAGGTGTTGTTGCGATTGGCGTCATTACTCGCTGTCTCGCTTTGTTATTCTCACCTTGATGAAGTTGTAGCTTATTTTTTCGGACCCAGATAGTGTTTACAGGTGTGCTTTGCTTTGCCTGGTGAGAAACATGTGTAATTTTTGTTGTTCCAGCAGAGTTTTGTGTAGAAAGCAAATGTTTAGTGAAATAATAAAAAGATATGGTTGTCTGTTGTTCTATGGTATTTGAAGACAAATTTTTGGATTCGATGTTCAATATTATTTATCGATAATGTACATATTTAGAATTTTGAGGTATTAAAGCGTATTGTATGTACAAGGTAATTTAATTTGGTAGCTTATCAATGAAAGTAAGTTTTAAATCCAATAGAGATATTTCTTTCGAAATTACGTCAGTGGCCATATGCCCATAAGATCTTGAACAGTACTTTAAAATTGGCATAGTAAATTAGCTATGACAGACTAAAACAGTTTGAAACGTCTTATAGTTTAGACTTGTTTTAATATTTTGATGTATATATCAACAATTGCAGTATTAACAATTGCAATAATTATTATTATAAGTAGCATATACACATGTATCTACATGTCGTGTACATTTTTATACATTCTTCTTATACATTCTATACACATTTATTTCAAAAAATATATCGAGGGTAAAAGTCTAATCTAGCTTTAATTAGTCGATTAATTTAATTAATTAATTAATCAAACCGACATCAATAGGATTATTTCTGTATAAAGTAACACACTGGTTTATTATTCATTTTTTAAACATTTTATTTACACCTTTCTATTTTTACATCTTCTTTTGAACAACAATGACATGTTACAAATGACGTCTTAAATTTCATGGGAAAATAAGATACGTAAGATGAAATACGCAAGATCGTATTCTTCGTAATCTTGTTTCATATAAAAATTAAAAAATTCGATGGAACGAATCCATCCATTGTGAATTTAGTGTAGAATTTAAAAAAATTATGCGAGGAAAGTCTTTGTTTTCACCATGTTCAAATGTAATTACGTGATAATTATCGTTCAAACTTCCTCATATACTTATGTAATACATATATTATGAAACTACGTTAAATTGTTTCATCGTATTTAATTAATTTCTTTCAAACAATAGGGTTTATAAAAAACTCATCAAAGAAGAAAGATTCAGATACTTCTATTATATATCGTTTCATTGTAATATAAAACAAATGAAAGAGAATCAAAATATGGAAGGAGAGCTTATAATCAGGGAAGGAAGAAAGCATTCGCAAAGATTTCGGGTTGCTACGACAATTTATTTCCACTAAAACAATACACGGACGAATCTCAGTTGTGCTAATCATTATCTGCCTTCATATTATTCCGCCAGTAGTCATCATGTTTAACCAAATTATCAAAGATAGTCGCGTTTGTCCCATCGACAATGTCTTTCGTCTCTTGACCTTTGCTCTGGCTTAACCATCTACCAATTCTCTTGTCTCTCGTTTAATCGATCTTCGCTAAAAGTAACTTTTTCTTGTTGATGACGTTCTTTGCCCAACCGGTAGCTTTGGTCGCGGCTTCGGCTTCCGCGGCAGAGACGGCTTCAGCCGTGACCAGCAGAGTTTCAGCCTGTGCTACAGCGGAGGCTTCCGCGTTAGCTGCTTGAGATTGCAGCTGAACGGCCGTGGCAGCTTGAGCGGTGGCGGTTGCCTGTGCGCTCTGCGACTGTTCGACGGCGACTCTGGCCTTGGCCAGTGCTACTTCCGCTTCGGCTGCGAGTTTAGTGGCCTCGGATTCGGCGCTGGCCGCTAGTCTAGCCTTAGCTAATAAACCGGCGGCCGCTTTCTTGGCGAGTTCCGCCTTAAGCGAGGCTTCCGCTGCGGCTTTCGCTTCAGCTGCCGAAGCTCTCTTGGCGATGTTTGCTTCAGCGTTGGCCCTCACCTGGGCTTCGGCAGAAGCGTCAGAGGCGGATGCAGAAGCTTTGGCAGCTGCACTAGCTGCGGCCGTCAATTGCGCCGCCCTCTCCGACGCTGACGCGGCGGCTTCGCTGGACCCAACCGCGGCTGTCAACAGCTTGCTGGCTAATTCGCTCGCTTTGATAGCCTCTTCACGCTTGGCGATAGCAACGGCAATCGCAGCGCCCGCACCAGCTTCCGCGGCCTCTGTGTCTTTGGCCTGCTTGGTCGCAGCAGCGGCTGCAGCCCGCGCGGCTGCGTTCAACTCCGTGCTCAGGCCCACATTCTGCGATGCTCTGGCGACTTTGATCCCGTTCTCCATCGAGGCACCGAGCGCGTCAGACCCATCGCCGAGTAGTTCTGGTAAAGGCGCGGGTGCCTTGAGCTCCTTGTCGCGCTTCACCACGTGGCCCTCGGCCAGACCACCCCAGACCAGCAGAGACGTAACCAGTATTGCTGGAATCTTCATGTTCGACGCAGCTTCGCTGATTGATGCCAATTCCGGACAGCATTCGCGGTTATATACTGATGTCCGGACAATTGTAAAAACAGCAGGTGTTTTGCACGAAATTCGCGTCTGTTCTGACGCCACCCTAAAATATTGTTTCAACGGGTTACTGGAGGAGAGGATGTTCCGTACTGGAGCTGCATATTATTAAGACACGTTTATTTAGGTGTAGTGATTGTTTATAGTTAAATATTTTTATCTTGCCACACACCTCTCGGGAGCGTTTCCTTGAAGAGCGGGAGAAGAAGGGATTTTACATTGGGGAAATTTGGAAAAGAACAGAAACGAATTGATAGAGTTATGGTAGTTCGGTGGTCATAGTTTTAGCATCTATGTTGTTCCTCTTTTTTTGCAAATATGTACTCTTACGAAATAGTTTAGAATAGGCTGAAATTTTCAAAGGAATCTTTCTTAAGCTATCGCTGAATTATTCAATTATTTGAATGAATCCTCGAGTCTTGTTGCTCGATTAGGCAGAGAGCTAAATTATCATTGATTCAGGCTAGTTCTGCTAACAGAAATTTCGCACGTTTGCGATTGCACGTTGACAATGAATCTCTTTAATCGATACGATCAAAGTCTACAATAGTGGAAAGCGAGTAAACATTATAGGCGAATGAGCAAATAATGCGAAGAATATCTTTATTCCAATAGTGACATTATTATGACAATTGGTCACAGTAAAAGCTACTTTTGACTTATCCAGCATTGAAACAAACGTGTTGATACGATAATATAATGTAATGAACTTAAATGTATTACGAAAATTTACAATAATGTTGGAATAGAAAATTGTGAAAGTACAAGGATACAGAACAATGGCAAGGACATTTCAAGTTCAGTTTAAAAATAGAAATAAAGCTCTTTCATAGTTTTCATTTTACTATATATGTTGAACTGTGTTCTGTAGGGATAATCATCTTAAAAAAAAAAGGATAATATATAATACAATCATACAAGGAAATCCGAAGTTCAGTTGAATAAATCATATAATTAATGTTTTCTTCTTCTTATATTAATATTATTAAATCTATTGAAAATTTTACAATGTTATAATGATATTATCAACAATTGTATAACCATATAATTTCATAAAAATAGTATGCGTATTGACGGTACTTTATAATACCGATCAACGTCATCGCTTTCATATATTTCTTGTTTTCTGTATCAACTCTGTATTTTACTTACAATATTTAATTTACTTTTCAAAAAAATTATTTTAAAACGGTCTTTAAAATGAATGACCATCATCCATATCGACTGTTCCATTATTACATCCTATTTATTCGCGGCAAATCAGCTCCATCCTAGTCAGTCGAAAAAAGGTTTATAAAAATATAAAATAAAAGACAAAGAGTTTCCTATTACTGGCAATAGTTTCTTTATTAAAATACTCTGGACAGAGTTGCAGGATAGAGTACAGCTTTAATTAAAAATTCCAAAATACGAAACTAAATGAATTTATGTATCCATCTTAATTTCCCATTTAGCTAGAAAAGTGCAAAGAAGGCAATGCAAGGAATAACACCACAGGCCTACGTATATGCTAAACCAATTTATTTTCATCATTACAATCTCTGTCTGACTATAGGCAACATTGACACGTGAATTTCCTTTGGAAACATCGAATACATCCTACATCGACCAAACATTATCTTCGAACGAAACGCGTTCCCTGGTACTGCATCCAGTCATCCCTTAAATTGACCATGCTTCGCTGCTCGTTTCTACCGCCACGTCACTCTCTGAGCTCGCGATAGCGGTACTCTCTTCTTTCAACGCCAGCCCTGGCTCCGGAAGTTTCGCTGGCTCGATGGGAACCGCCAAGATCTCTTTGGCTAAATTGATGTTAGCTCCGGCAACAGCCGTTTCTATGTTTCTGGAGCTAGCCGCGGCAGCAGCGCGTGCCTTGGCCGACGTGGAAGCGGCGAGTTCCCTGCTCTTCTTGTCGAGTTCGCTGATCAGTAGGGCGACTTCGCTCCTAGCTTCGGCTTCGGCGGCGCTCCTTGCGCTGCTCGTGGCGGCTTCCTTCGCGGAGTTTAACGCGGCTGCAGCGGCTCTGGCGGCTGCTTTGGCAGCGGCTGCCTTGGCGATGGCTTCTTCCGCTAGTTTCTCGGCTTTCAGGGCTATCTCGGCGGCGGCGCTGGCTGCTGCTGCTGCGCTGGCAGCGGCGGCTGCCTTGAGTTTGGCCTCTTCGGAAGCCAGAGCTTGATTCTTGGCCGTCTTTTCGGCGAGCTTCGCCTGCACGGCAGCCGATGACATCGCGGATGCGGAGGCCTTCGCGGACGCTGCAGCCTCTCTGGCAGCGGAACTGGCCGATGCAGCAGTGGATTCTGCCTGCAACTCGGCTTTGGCCGTAGCTGCCGCTGACTCCTCGGCTGATTTTGCTCTGGCGGCAGCTTTGGACTGCAAAGACGCCGACTGTTGGGCTAGACTGGCCGACTGGTCGGCGGAAGCGCGTGCAGCGGCCGCGGCAGCCGCTGAGGCATCTGCCTGAAGTGTGGCATCCTTCTGCGAGGCCAGGGCTACCTGACCGGCACGAAGTCCGGATCTAGCGGTCACAGCGGTGGATGCGGTGGCCGACGCGCTACCCTGCACGATCTCGAGCAGAGATGAGCTCGGGCTGGCGGACGCGAAGCCCCAAAGATAGAGGCACGTTACGAGCAGTGCTGGAATCTTCATGTTCGACGACGCTTCGCGGATTGATACCGGGTGTGCAAGGATGGACGGATTTATAGCACCGCCGACAATTGTGAAAATAATGGCTCGCCTGTCTGACTAAGCGAGATTAAAAATATTGTTTCAGGTTGTGCTCTGGAGTTGGTTTGCAAGATGTTTTGCTTGCAAGTTTGGAGGTGTTTGATTAAACAGCGTTATCAGTAAAGAACAGAGAACGGAAGTGTTGCACGATCGACGAATTTAGGTAACTAAATTTTGACGATCTTCAAATGACGACTTTCGTGGTATCTTTATTCTTCGGTATCAAGGTCACTTGTTTTCGTTGTTTTTTTTTTATGTTTATATTGTTTCTGGTTAGGGAAATATTTAGGGGAATGAAGAATTATGCTTTAATTTTGAAATATTTAGAACCGGTATTGCTTTTTTGGACTATTTTTGATTCACTGGTATGGGTGATGAACAATGGAAAGTTATGTTATTTGAAATGTACCAGATGTACGAATCGTGGTAAAAATAAAATTTAAGTATGAAGATAGAATTAAATATATATAAAAATCGTATCGTAAAAGGATAGAGATACGTAGATATTTTAATAATACTGATTCTTTTGCACGTTAAGTGATTATTCTAACATGGTACGTTAGAGAATGACGTTCTTGCATTTATTTACTAATTTCGTGCGTTTATTCTAATAAACCATATAACAATTCGTTAAACCAGCGTATAATGTTCATATATTATACCGTTACATCAATACCCAATTGTACAATTTTTGTTCAAACGCAAAGTACGATTTAATACAGAGAAAGTATGCTATTCGAGACATAGGTAATTCTTTATTCCATACAGGCAATTGAGCTTAAGAAATCTACGTATGTTACAAGAAATCTGTATGTTAAATTTTATTTCATATTTTCGTAGAAAAAAACACACATATAGATCAGCAAGTAAAATGAACTACCGCATCGTCATAGTAACACGCTTTATTGACAAAATTAAAAAATCACAAAATATACATCAAAATATATACAATAATTTCGCTCTTTATGCTTCTATCCGTAATACATGGACTTCTATATAAATTCTACAAAAGAGAGGACGAAATCAAAGGAATTTAAAGGAAACAAAGGGAATAAAAGACAAGATCTACATTGCTACATTGCTTATATTTATAACTTTTCATATTCCTCCTCTAAAGAAATCAAAATATCATCGCTCTCCTTTACATCTATCCCAACCCTTTGCTACTTCTTATGTCTCTGTTATCTCTGCCTTCTTCCCATCTTTGGCGGATGCATCCCATAAGGCTACCGCCTGTTGCTCGTTAAGATTGGTAGCGGACGAATCCAATCCTATTACAATTCCGTCCCTTACACCTTGAAGCGCACTCGCTTGAGCCGCGGTCGCAGCTTCAAGAGCAGCACTTTCAACATCTGCTCTCGCCATGGCGGCCGCCTCCTCCTTGGCCGCTGCATTCACTTCCAACAACGCGGTTTCCGCTCTAGAGACCGCAGTTGCTTGGGCGGCAGCCAGTTTGGTAGCAGCGTTCAGATTATTCGCCTGTGAACTTGCCAATTGATTAGAAGCAACAGCTGCAGCGGCAGCCGCGGAGGCAGCCGCTTCCGCGGAGGCTTTCGCCTTCGCGATCGCTTTCTCGCGTATTTCAGCTCTGTATTTCGCATAGTCCAGGGCAGCACCTTCAGCCACAGCTGCCTGTACGACTTTACGAGCTATGGCGTAAGCTTCCGTTTGCAAAGAAGCCGCAGCTCTCGAAGAAACTATAGCCTGTTCGAGGGCGGCGCTCAAAGCGCTAGCTGCGGCTCTAGCGTTGGCGGAAGCGACTGCCTGGATAACGGTGGCCTTCTGAGCCGACAAAGCCTTAAGGGCGGCCTTCGTTCGAGACATGGCCGCGATCCTGATCGATTTAGCAGCTTCTCTGGCAGCCACGCTCGCGGCTATAGAAGCTTCCACCGAGGTCTTCGCCTTTTCCTTTAGTTCTTCCGTGATTGCGATTTCCTCTTCGTTGGTACGAGTACGCGTGTCGAGGATGGAAATGAGTTTAGTCTGCAGTACGGAACGAGCTTGTTGCTCCGCCTTCGCCTGCGCTTGTGCCTGTGCAGCTTCCTCGGTACTGGCCTTAGCTATTGCTCGAGCGGAAGCCAAAGCCTTGGATTCCGACGCGACCAATGCTTCTGCCTGTGCTCGAGCCTCTGCTTCTGCCTGAGCTTTAGCTTGAGCCTGTTTCAGGGCATTCAATTGAGACTTCAACAACTTTCGAGCTTCCGCTGCCTCCGCCTCGGCCTTCGCTCGTGCCTCCGCTTCCAACTTGATCCTAGCTTCCGCCTTCGACTTTTCTTCTTTAAGAAGCTCAATTTCCTCATTGGAGGAACTCTGCGACTCATTGCCCACGCTGCTCCAGCTCCAGGTCTTAACCGGCCCTTTCTTCACGTACGTCTGAACAATTCGATTCTGTTCGTCGCTGTTCGATTCCTCCTGGACGCCCTCCCAATTGGATTCGACTTTAGAACTCGATTCCTCGCTGATCTCAGCTCCGATAGATTTCTCCTTGGAAAGCGATCCATCGGCGATCAGAACTTCGCTGGAAGGTTCACTTCTTAATTTTGACGACGCTTTCTCTTCGCCGATGTCGAGTTTCTCATCCAACGCCGATAAAAGCGCTGTCGATGACGCCGCGTTTTTCGACGATGTTCGCGCAGACGAAGAGGAGAAACTCGACGCGAATGTCTCTCTGCTCGATGACGACTCTGCCTCGACTCGTTCCCCTGTCTTTCCATCGCTCTCGTACGATAAACCATCCAACGTAGTCGGCAGTATGTACTTCACGTTCTCTACTTGGCCATCATTTTCCTGATTCTGTGCTTCGATGCCGCTCGCGAGTACGATTTCTTGGTTTATCAACGTCCAGATGACGAAACAGGCGACGAATATCTTCATCGTCGATGGAGCGACCTGCATTGATGGACGTTTTCGCGATTCGTCAATTATATACCGTGGTGAACAGTTGTGAAAACAATGCCGGTAGTTGGATGACGTATCATGCTGATTGGAAAAATAGTATCTTCCGTCGGAATTTTTAATTTCACATGAAATACATCGGTTTTTCTTTTTCCCTTTTTTTTTTACTGTAGGACCACTTTCTTTCCAAGGATTCTACTTTGAGCGTTCAATAATGATAATATTTTCATAGCTTTTTTTAACATTCGTAATTTTCGTGTTCTATGAATTATCGAAGGATTCTTATATCGTAAGGGAAGCTTCGGACCTTCGTATTAACTTTTAGAATTTCTTTTAGCTTTCTTTTTACGAAAGTCCCCGAAGAATAATAGGAGCTGAGAGATTTTATTGACCCGTCAGCGAGACTGAGCAGCAGTTCGTCGCTTGAAGAGCTCTGCAGCGGAAACCTGTACGTGTTTTATCATATACTGCCCCGAAGTCTCTCACTTCCTTAAATAAAGCTCCGTGTAATAACAGTGTGTGCAGACGTGTGCAGTCCCTCGCCCCACTACCATAAATCTGTAGTGTCGCCTTCTTTTAACACCCACACGTTGTATTTTCTTTCTTGCGTGTCGTATAAATTTCTCGACGAAGACGTCGAATAAATACAAATTTCTAAAAAGAGAATGACGTCAACGATTTCTTCTCGTAGCTGATAACGGAAGCTTCGGGAAGAACTGAGAAAGATCCACAGAATTGCATTAACACCTTCCTCACGAGAATCACACGCGAAGCACGCGGGAGAAACATCTCTGTTCAAAATGATCTTCATATTTATCAGAAATTGAGGAAAAACAGCCATAACACTTTCAATCGCGTCGCTTATATAGATCTACGTCGTTTACCTTCGGTTTGGGAGTGGGAGTTCTCCTCTTCGATTTATTGAAATATTTATCAGTAGACTACGAATTTCTATGCGTTTTTTGGAAAAATTTGGAAAAATTTAGAGACGCGAAGATGCATATAGAATACGCATAATACGCAAAAATATATAAAATATCCAAAGTAGGTGTACCGTTTGTAATGCTTAAAACGGATAAAACAATTTCTCACTCATGTTGCAATTTTTTAGTCATATTCGCAAAAAAAATGAGTTCGCATATGTATCTACATATCTCTGTTTATCGCGTCAACGACGATTCGTCAAATAAGAATTTTCGATAGATATTTGCTTTTGAAGACAATTACATGCTAGACGTAGTACGTGTACTCGCATTTCGTTGAAAATTTCCATTCGTTTTTTTAGTCTATGATTAAGTAATAATATGTAACATTTTTTTCTTAAAGAAAACACGCATCGGCTGCTTGAGTCGCTATAGTCATCCATCGTGGTGCGAAACATTGTCGTAAATCCGGAATGTCAGGTTCAACTCGTGTTGCAACCGGTTATCTGCTGCGAGGTTTAGTAACATCGACAATGCGCTCTCAAGTATTCCAGAGAAGGTGGCTGTTGTCGAAGGTTGAGCTAAAGAATCGAACCAGATCGTATTGTTGATTACGATTTATTAAGTGGACCCCGATCACGCCTGCGGTCGCTATTGTAACATTATATCGCTAGGGAAACAAGACGACTTGCTTTGCGATCTTAAGTAGTTTCGAAATTGCTCTAATTCAAATATTGCGGTAATTGTGGCAGTAGCGTATACAACGATATACAATAGAATTCGTATAAACATTTCTATAGAAATCAGATGTCCTGTTATTTTGCTATTTCGAAAGTAAGGGGAAAACTGGATTTTTATAATATCCTTTGATATTGCGCTACGAGGAACACATAAAGGTGCTTTCGTGCCGGATATACGGATGATGTAATTGTTTTAGAGTTCCGTAACCGGATATCGTTGCATCGTAACACATATGTGAATAACGTTCCGATCTAGTTAAATTATACCGGTGCATATATGCAGACAAATGTACAAACACCTGTCAAATCTCTCATTTCGTCGTTAATGTGCTTACATATATTCGCTTAAGTGCACGGTGCACTACCTAAGATATAGTACATATGACTAAATGTCTGGTCGGTGAAAGGGAACTTCGGTTTGGCGGATTTATAACGCATAAAATTCTAGGATTTATACGAACTTTTTGCGCCAACGATTTGCTCCGCTCGACATTATTCATACATAACGAACCGCTTATTTTTATACGGATATCTTTAACAATCGGAAACAGCAGAAGGATATTAAAGACTTTTTTTTATATTTCTACGTACGAGATGCCGTATTTTCCCAAGCCTTTCATTTATTAGTAAAAAGACTTATTAAGTCACCAACAACTTATTTTAAAAAGAAATAACGAGTGAACGAGAAGGTTCAACGTTTTCTAAAGTTTCTAAAGTTTTCTAAATTTCTATTATTTTTTAGATATTTGGATGAAACTTCGCGATGATTGACGACCGTTGTCGACCGGAAATTCAGCTGAATCAGGATTAAGTGCAGATTTTCGCGTACTATGTGCATTCTTTAAATTTCCCAGAAATGCATAAAAGTTCATAATCTGTATATTAGTGTATCAGAAGTAACGATCATTTGATCGAGGATACTCGACACTGTCGTTGGCGATGGATGATTCGCTTCGTACATTAAACGGCCATATCTTATTACAGAGCACGAAGACCTTATCGTCGGCATAGAAAACCGGGACAACCGCTGTACATTATCTAGCCAAACGAGAAGCCTTCTAAAATTTTCTCGTACCGCGCGGAACCTAACGTAGATATGCGTCATACGCGGTCTGCCGTCCTCGTCGCCGATCGTGAAAAGGTGAAAGCAGATAGCGTGGAATAATCCTCCAATACTCACGACTATTTTCGTTTCTTCTCTTTCCATTAGAGACGAAAGGTTTGCACTCTGCAGACGAGAAGACGCCGCGTGAAATCGTAAGTCACGATAATCCGCATTTAGCAATGCGCGTTAGAAGCGACGTGTGTTGGTTTTAAATGTGTACCGTATATTCTGATAAGAAACGAACATGTCGTTGTTAGAACGAAGCAATGATAAGGAAAAAAGAATGAAAGAGGAAGAGAAATACTGAGGAGATGTTTGAAAGAATGAAAAGGAGATTATGAAATATATCGAACAATATACAAAAACGCTAAATTGTGTAACAAATTGTTTTTATTGGGATGTAAAGAGTATCCTTACGTTATCGATATGATTTACTATTTTCGTAGATGCGTAAGAAGCATGATATCGTACCTGAGAATTCATTTAACTGACTAGTATAATATATACTTCTCCTCGTCCAACATTTTAAATAATTACTCACTATTTCTTTATTTAAGAATTGTCATATCTTTGTTTACTAATTCATTTTTCGCGATACACAATTGAAGTTTACTGTTGTCAGACAGAAATATTGCGTCAACTGAGGAAACTTCCCTTGAACTTTATTAGTATCATTATCTGTTATTGGCCACATTAATTGCGTTGGCAATTAATTGCAATGACTGATAATTCTGTAAAATTTAATAATTTCGTAGCGCAAAGCCAAGAAGCGGACACCGGATAATTTCGTATTTTTGCAATCGAGCGACTCGTCATTTGACCAAGGGTCGACGTTTGTCAACGTTGTGTCAACAACACATCGCGTTCTACATCGCATCGAGAAACTACAGTGTTGCAATGGTCCGTGGTGTAGCCCTCTCTATTGCGCCAGCCATCCAGTTAAAATCGTGCCCATCCTCTTCCGGTTCACCTTCTCTCCTCAGTGCTCTTTTCACTGCAGATGTTTGACACGTTTCCTGGACAATGATGAATATACTGTTGCGAGTCGTTGTCATCGTATTTGTCGTCATTTTGCTTGATCTTGTAAATTATGTATCTACTAATAAAATTGCAGAGATCGTAATCTCTTACTTCAATTAAATCTTAATTTCTATAAGAAATTTTTTATACAGATTTGATTCACGCATATTGAGCGAATTCTATTACACTTCTCTACTATTCATTTCTTGAGAAATTCCCTTTACATTTATTTCCTAAGGAATTTCTCTTTCTCTGATATTCGTTTCCTGGGAAACTTTGTATAGAATTAAATCTAGTGAAAATGTGTTGAAAAATATATTTGAGGTTTCAGGGAAACGTCCTGCATAAATGAAACGCCGACTAGAATACCTACGATATAACACGGCTATATTCCGTTATCTCATGTTTTCATTCATTCTGCAGGCGTTAAATCATTTAACCACTTCGAGCAACACATTACGCTTCTACTGCTTAATAGGTTTCTTCATTATATCACGCGCGCTATACCTTATGAACAAAGAAAGCGCAGCAAAAGATCAAAATTTCTAATGCTGTAGTTGTAATTCAATTCCGTGGAGTCATAATTCATTAAACGGCGCACGAAACGGAACCCTAGTAAAGAAACGAACTTCCAGGAACATAACTATACTGGGACTAATACGCTCGCGGTAATTAAATGCAATTCGATCTTTCTAAATCTTTCTAATCTAAATCTTTCGAGCGTATCTTTCTTATCCAATCGCGAGAAATCTATCGCAAATAAAAAATGCACCTGCACAGATTACGATAAAATACATCATTTTCTGTGGAATAGAACGAACAACAACGGAACTTTCCCACGAGATATTTTTCTGTTCTTCAATGTCAGAAAGATATAACAGCTGAAGGATAAAACTATTCCACTCTTATTATTTCTACTGCCAAGGCTGCGCCTTTGATGATACGTATTACTTTACTTGGAATGACCATTAGTATTTCTAATTTTCTAACGTTAGTAATTAATTTAGACATCATTAGTAATTCACTTTCACGTTCATTTGTGAATCATTGGTTTAAACACAACACTTGATTTCTTAAAAAAAAAAAAAAGAAATAAAAAAGGAAATAGTTTAGTAAAAAAGTAAATATTGTCTAATTAAAAACACTGTAATGAACCATCTGTACATTAGCCATGAAAGTATCGGTACTGTTAGAAATATCCATCGTGTCCGTTCCATCGGAACCAAACGCTACAGTGTCGAAACGACATTGTTCTTCAAAATGAATTCGTAGGACAATCCGTAGGCAATTAAGAAGCGAGGTCCGTAACTGCAACGTTAATTTTCTGACCACCAATCAAGCACTCTATAGTCATGTAACTTGCCCTTGGCATAATTCGGATTGTATTATTACATTCATTGTTAGACTCTGAGAAACTTCTCAAGTTACTCATGACAGGGGCTCTAATAATGTGTCGGAACCGTTGTCAGTCCTCCCTCATTGGCATATGCAATTAATAACGTCATGTTAGTGACAATAAGAAGTGCATCTAACTCCAAACCAGCAAATGTATATACATATTTGGTATGTGACCAAAATTAAATGATAAAATCTCATACCAAAGCGTTTGTTGTTCTGTTACATGAGTCAGATTTTATTTTGGTAAGATCTAGCCTTCTCTAATGGTGTTTGATGGAAAATTACATTAATCAAAATCGTGAAATGTTAGTTGAAGCTTTACTCCTGTTAGTGGGTATCATATATACAGTGAAAGTTACTTTTACTAAACAGGTGTCGAAAATTTTTTCAGACCAAACATCTCATAAGCCATAGTAAAAGAGATTAATGTGTTTATTCAATCGAATATATACATATATTTACATGCTAAATACATACGTAATGTTACTCTGATTTCCAAAATGAAAATACTATTTCAATTTTCCTTGATAAAAGTTAGACATAGGCGACTACGTACGTGAAGATAGAGTCTCCTTTTTTGTAATGTTACATATTAGAACTTAAAATAATTTCTAAACTAATGGAAAGAAGTTGTTAAATAAGTGTAAGTAAAAGATTATTATAAAGTAGATTATAATTTAATTATACAGATTTTTCGTATAGCGTCACACATATCATTGACTTTTGTTATGTACACGCAGAATAATTGCTAATTGATTTTAAATATTATTAACAGTACACAAGTTTAGCAAGAAGAATTTTCTTTGTCCTAGTCCAAATTAAATTTAACAGAAACTAGACTTATAAATTAACGTTTCTTCAAAAGCATTAAAAACAAATTTATGTTCATTCGATTGAATTATGAACAAAATATGCATCATTTATGCAAATATATACTTGAACATAAGTTGAATATTTATTTATTAAATATTTTCGTTAATGTCTTCTATACATATTTAATATAATTACAATCAAAAATAAAATTTAGATACAAATAAATACATATGATATTAGATAATGATTAAAACTGAAATAGAATTTATCTTATACCATCTTGATCTGATTGTGAATTTCAATTCCTAACTTATTGTAACTTTGCCTTGTTATAATTTTTTTCTAATTCCAATATTCGCGATACAATAGTTACCCATAAGAAATATTCAGATTCTTAAATAAAATTGTGATAAGAAATCTTTCTAATAAAAAGATGGAAGATAAATAATGCATATTAATAAATAAGGCAGATGTGCGTAAGCTGCGTATTTGAAAACGAAATTGAGTGGACATTTTTGATTTACATTTACTAATTTTTTATTATTTAAATTAGTAGAAAAGAGTAATTATATCAAGCATTTTATATTTATACTTAATATTTAATATCTACTTGAAATGGATTTAATTATATCGTACAGAATTAAATCTCTATTACACGTGTAACAAAATTGCTACAATTACGTGTAATTTTATGTGATTTAATCTCGTATTTAAAAAATGTACATATTTTATAGTTACATTATTGGAAATGTTATGAAAAAGTCCCGACTTTATTACAAAATAGTTGCACAGATGAAGAAATGATGTATATTAAATATAAGAAACATGAATAACTAGTAAATTTCGATAATTTATTTTTCTGTCATACAATGAAAATGATATCTATTTATATATTTAGTGACTAACATATAATTCAATTTCATATTTCATAGATTAGATAAATAAGATGAAATAATTTAACCAAGAATATATATGTATGTATTATTTACATATATATAGTCTGTTACCTTATGCTATTTATTAATAGTTATCAGATATTTGAGAAATATTAATAGAGAAACACTTATATAACTTAAGTTTCCATTCTTCTCAAATTATATTAAATGATCCAATATGAAATTTCCATGTCTAGTAGGATATAAAATTTAGTACTTGTTGCATTGATTTATAAATTTGTAGTGAAAACAAGTATGTAGAGTACACCGATCAATATAGATAATCACAGAGAACAAAATTTATTTCCATCACTAATGAATATATTGCAATTTAACACAGACATCGTACACTAGTAACTCACAGCCTATTTTGTCATCCTACAAGACTTATTATACATATTTTCTTTTTCTTTAATACATCATCTCTTCTTCTATCTTATATAACATTAATTTTGAATGATACAGTTACCTTGAAGGAACGGTGAATATCAACTTTATTCAGTAAGTGTAAATCGCTCATGCCAAATATGAGTTCTGTGCTGTACTGTTAATATAGGACTAAGAATACGTTCTATAGAATTTATTCGGCCTCTAAATCGGTCTCTATCTCTCGCCATTTCTTCCCATGGACCTTTTCGAGCTGCACGGTATGCATAGTCCCAATGCACCATTATATGAATTACTGGATTCAAATTAAATTTTACCTATAATAAAAATTTTACAATAAAAGTTTTAATAAGCGGTAATTCACAAAATTGTAATAGAAAAAGTTTAAGTTGTAAACGATTAATTACTTTTTGAATCGGAGATACAGATATTTCATCTTTGAATATTTTTTCATCTTCGTTTGTTTGATCTACATCGCTCTCTTCACTGTCTTCGCTATATTCAACATCACTTTTGCAAGTTACTTCGGAACCAGTCTCAAATACTATGCAGTAACTATCTTCTGAGTCAATAGAACTTTCTGATATTAAACGTGGTCGAAATGTATTCTTTTGCAAATCGTATCTGTTTTCAACAAAATTGTGATCAAAGGTATCTGTTTGTTCTGGATATTCGAGTATACTTCTCATTTTTGCAGAAAATCTAGATATACCACAATTAATGTTTCTACATATTTTTTGTTTCTGAATTTTGGGCTCTACATTGGCAAACGTATATGTTAGAGGACTCACTGTCTCTTCTATAATATATTGTACAGTATCTACTGTAGCTTCACCTAAATATAAATTTCCTGATTCTTCTGTTTTCTGAATTTCTGTTATATCATACTCTTCAAGTTCTTGCCAGCATTTAAAATCGTTTTCTATATCTACTCTAATATCATGTTTAGTACGTTCCTTTCTGTGTCTCGTTTGGCTGACTCCAGAACGCCTAAGCTGCGACTTTGCTCGTCCCCGTCCTCGACCTTTTGCCACTATATTAAGTTTCCTCCGTTGCCTCGGTGAGAATGATCGTTTTGGACCCAAGTCTGATTCAACAAGGTCTGTTTTACAAAATCTATCTGTTACACTGCTAATGACTTTTTGCAACATATTTGTGAACAAATTAGGGACTGCAGTTTGTTGAACTATCTGTGTATTTAATGCATTTGTACTAGGTGTTGAACAAGAGTTTTCCTTATTTATAATAATCTTATCATCCACACTGTTACTAATGCAATTAAAACATTGTTTTTTATCGGACATATCCTTACTGTATGTGTCTTCAAAATTATAACAATTTTCCATAGCACTCATTTCCTTCGTGTTTATATCAGAACAAATGTATTCAAACAATTCCTCCTCACTTGTTTTGTTCGAATTTTGAAGTGATATTAAATAATTACAATTATTTGTATTACATCTAGCATCTTTATGAATGACTGATTGCTTTTCATCAGATCTCTCTGCATCTTTGTTCTTGATACCAATATATTCATAACTAAATTTTAAATTATCTTTTGTATTTTTATTAAAAATTTTGCATATGTATGATTTTTTTTCATCAAATACATCATTATGAATACTCTCGACAACATCTAAAGATTCTTTGATCTCGCCATTGGAGATGTACACATTATCGGTATTTAATGGTTCTCTTTTACCTGTCAGATTCTTAAAAAAGTCGTGTGAAATTTCATTGTTTACAACTGTTACAGACAACGGATAATTAATACTTGCTATGAATGAAGCAGGAACTTTAGAAAATTGTCCCCAAAGTACGTTCAAAGCGTTGAGGACACTGTGAAACATGTTTTCTTTCTTTGGGCTATGCATGTTTGTGTGTCCATTCAATGTATCGTTCATCGAATACATTTTTTTCATTGTTGTATCTGCAGGTAAACTCTGCATAGAACACATGCTTAACAATGAAGCAAAATTTCTGCTAAAAAAAAAACATTGAATTTAAAAGACAAACTCAGATTTTTGAAATATCATATGATATACATTTAATTATACATACATTATTCAACACAATGGTACTTTTCGACAACCTCTTCCTGTTCTCATAAATCTTCTTTGTTTAGCTGCAAAATCAAATTTAGCATTTTAGAAATATTGATTAAAAATGGTTTGCTAACTGTAAAAGCAATAATATTATAGTTATCTTTCATAGTTAGCAAACCATTTTTAAACAGTGTTTCTAAAATGCTAAAAGCTGCTAATTATTAATAAATAAATTTAAACTTGATAATAACATGACAAAATGACAATATGTCAAATTTTGCAAATTATCAAATGTTTTCTAAAACTTTACAAGAAAACATTCGATAATCATGATCGTTAGATTTTCAATAAATTATGTATATTAATTTCCAATGTAAAAAGGAATTCATATTTTATAATATATGTAATTTTATTATTTCGATATTCAATATTTAATTAATTGACAAAAAGTGTCATTTTTGCATTTTCAAAAACACGCTTGAAATCAATATATATAACGTTTATAATCACGATAGGGACATCGTGAATTTATCGCGCACACTCCAAATATTAATTAAGATAATAGATTATTAAATAACGGCATATCCAAATTTGAAGAATTACTCAGATTACTTCCGTATGATCATAACGGCATCATTATAATTTTAATATTAAACATGATAGAACAATTTTACAAGATATTATTTTCTTTCACTCAACATACAACAAAGATAGCCTCCACAATCGCGACAACCACAATCACGTAGGATATTTTGTTCACAATATGACAACTGATTTTTTCCTGTACCACACTTTCTATGCTTTAACAATGGATATTCGATAAACTTCGTTACTTCAGATACAATATTTCGCTTTAATTCTTTAATAATTCCGGAGGGTTCCATTGTAAAATGACGCATTATTATAACACACATTTGAACTATAACTTCTAAGCGGCCATTTTCAACTGGTTACTGCATGGGTCATTTATAACTCATTTATCACAGGGGCGCTGTCTGTCACAACGATTCACATTTAGACTATCAATTCACGAAAGATAAAAGTCTATAAGTAAATCCAATTCTGCAAAATATGTCCTTGATAACATCTGATATTGGAAAATAACATATGCATTTTATTTATATTTTATTTATTATTGATTACACTTAAATATTCAAAAATATAGACAAACCATACTATGTAATCATTCATTTCAAACAAGTATGCATCATAATAAACTGATTCATCATACTTTGATGCAATCTCTGACTTTTCGCAGAAAATTGTAGTTGGTTTCGTACTTGATGCAAACTAGGAAATATATGTGCTCATCTTATGTAAACAATTGTAATATAATAAGATGTAAAAAAAATTCCGAAAATACGTTTGAATTAGCTCTTATTTGAAATGCTTTTTGCTGATACTTATCTCTAATGGCATTAGAATGTATTCTTCATAAGAATAATAAATTTATAATTGTAATTTATTTTACATTAAATGCGTACGATTGACATAAAAATAGTATAGAATATACAATTTACTATCCCAAAAAGTTATTTATAAGTACTGCAATCCAAGCCCGAATTGAAATTGTTGCAATACATCGCTTCTGACAAATAACAAAGGCATAACTAAATTTAATTCTACTCTCGCTATATTTCCAAGTTTCATCGCAATACCCCCGCCAACTGCACAACGAACATTTTCCTTAAAAATTTTCATATTTTCCTTATAATCATTTGCTGCAAATAACAAAAAATTACTTATTTTTGTAACTTCACAGATGATTGAAAATAAAGATAAAAAAAGATATTTCAAAATTTTTAATGTCGTACCAAATTTGAAAGTGAAATTTGATACATTTCCACCATTGATGAAACCATGTAACTTGAACAAATCACCGAAACCGTGACGACCGGGCCTAAATGGCAGTGGTGTGTATAAATGAAGCGCAAGTGCCCAATATACATCGCCTCCAATTGAATTTCCATCGTGGCGAGGTCCACAACCTCTCATATCGAATCCTCTAAGATTCAATGGTCCACCCAAGAAAAATTGATCGGCGATATTTATTTTCATATCATTGCTGATTCCTCGAAGCAATCCAGATTGAAAACCCAGCTGAAAGGTCTAATAAAATTTCTATAATCAGACAAATTGTATAGAAGATAAATCATTCAAAAGTCTAATCTAGTTCTGAGTTAAAAAATACTTGCTGCATATTCATGAGGCGTCCAATTAGTTTGCATGATAAGTTCATTTTTAACAAATCCAATATCTCCTCCGAGACCAGCTACTTCTGTTGAAAATTGTACGAGACTTCCCGTAGTAGGAAATATTAACGAGTCTCTTTTATCGATGGAACAAATATGTCGCAGTGCAGATTTCAAATTTGGACCACATTGTTCCCTAACGCGAAACGACGCTTGTTTGGACGAAATAATCTCCCTATATGTAGCTTCATATTGTAAATTATGCTTCAGTATACTTGCTCCATCTGTGTTAAAAGCAATATCTAATAATAAACCTTTATCACATTGACTAAAACCAGACCATGGAAACCTATTTGATGTGTTAAACACACTGCCAGTTAATCTGTAAAAAAAGTTAAATTATATATTAACTGTAATTTATAACATTAATATTTAAAATGGAACAATTTTACATACACTTTATGAGGCCAACTGCCTATAAATGGTTTAACAGCAGATATACTTATATTAGTTGAACTTTTTGAACCATAAGAGTATTCCATCTGAAGACGTTCTCCTCTTCCAAATAAATTGGGTGCTTTTGCTTGAATAATAACTGAACCCTCATTATTTCCAACCATAGTGCTAATTCCACCTGTTAGACGTCTCATTTCATGTACCATAAAAGTGACCTGAAAAAGAACATGATTTAAAGTCTCTCATACAAATATAAGCTAACTTTTAGAGAAATGATTCATGAGTGAACTGGAATGAATTAAATCTGAGAAATTACTTATTTTTTGTTGAATTAGTGTGTAATTATATAGACCCACTTCAACGCCTTCTGGGGTAGCATGAGGACCTTGACTGGTATCAATGTAAATTCCAATATTCCCAAAACATCCTAAACCTTGCAATTTTTCTCTCACTTTATAGGAGCGTAAAATAATATCATAAAAATCTTCAGCTTTAAACAATTCTGTTACTTGGGCTTTTATTATGTCATCTTTTGTTCTCATGAGTCCATCTACATGTATTCTATCAACTCTTGCCTAGTTTACAAAATATCAAGACTTAGAAATTAGTAATTTATATAAATAAAACAAATGTTTTATGTTTATATTAATGAGTGTACCTTCACTGAATGAAGATCAATGGATTTCTCTTTCCTTTTTTCAAGTAAATTCATCTTCTCATGAATGTGTGAAGACTAAGGAAGATCGTTAATCATGAAAAATATATTTAAAATATTGAATCTATATTGGATAAATTTTAAGTCAAAATATATGTATATTACTTACAGGATTATTTTTTTTGAAATTTTGTCTTTCATTATTTGAAGATTCGTTTATATTTCTAAACATATTTGATTCCTGAAATGACAAAACACGCGAAACGTTAACGGACAAAATTTAATTAAATAGTAACTTGCAAAAATTCACTAAACGTACAATGACAACCTGTATAATAAAGAAAGGAATACTCAAATTTAATAGAACATTTAGCACAATTATTAAATTTAAAATAAAGACGTTAAAAATTATTATTAGAAATTACTCATGCAGCAAATTAATGGTTTTAATTTTAGGTTATTCTGTAATTTTCTAATAATAAGCGTGTACCTTCGCATGAACAGTTCCCATTTTTGTTAGAAATTAATTTTTACTATTTGCATAAGAATTCACATTAAAATCATGTAATAAATTATGTCAGATCTCTTTTAATGTTTAGTAAAAAATAAATGTAAATTTTTTTAAATCAAATATTCGGAATGACTGAGAATAGGGTAATGTGGTATTCTCAATACCGGTTCTATGATATCGCCCTCTGCAATACAATACTTTTGATAATAGAATAATAATAAAATTATATCACTTTATTAAACTTACAAAATTCAAAATTTTCATTGTATATATGAAAATATTTATTTACTTTAATTCAAGATTTTATTTATTTTAATTGCCTTTTATATTATTTGAAGGCTCTTTATTTTAGTTACACATGTATGATGTAAAAATTGCATACATTCATAAAAGTATTACATATTTATCCTTATTAAATATAGCAACTGTATCAAAATGTATATTTTAATTATATATATTTAAAAATATTACAAAGTTTATGAAAATTATGGGAAAATTTTGTAATCAAGTAGAGGTAGATGTTACTATAATATCAACAATACACATTATCATAATATTAAGAAACCTCATTGTTACTTAACAGTTAATAGTTAATTGCTATATTGTGCATAAATGTAGAATAATTAATTCATTCTTAAGAAGTAAATCCATATATTAGAATATAATATCGCTTACAGGAACTTTTAGAAGAAGCTTTATCAATTATGTTTATGGAATTAAACTTTGAAATAATACAATAACAAAAATGTAATTTATGAAAGATGCAATAATAAGTGAATAAATAAATTACATTACTACGCGCATTTTTCTGGATTAAATATATAATTTGGCATAAAAGATAAAAAAAGACAGAATAATGTAATATATTCATATATGTATGTCTTTAAATTAGGTCATGAGTCTTCATTTTCATTTGTTAGGAACAATAGTATAAGATCCATATACATACACATACATATTTTAACAGAGATATAAAATATCAAAATTTGTTATAATAAAAATACTTCCTTCTTTTTAAATAATTATTCATAAAAATATATGACAGCTTCAATATCAACATATATATAAATTATTATCATATATATCTAAATATCATCTTTCTTATTTTTCTTTATTATTAATATTAGTTATACTTTTTATATATTTCTATTAAATAATTTTTTCAAACACATTCATTTGGAAATCAGATTAATGAAACCAATATATGTAGGTGTGACTAGCATCACAGTTATTACTTTCTATTGATTTCGTTAATTTGGTCTGCAAAATGGTTATAACGCGGCAGGACCAACTCGTGAATGTGTACTAGTCGGTGATACAGGACTTCCATGAACTTCTAAATCAAATTCAGAATTAGATAAACTATTTCTTATGACTCTGTTCCATCGATTCGTGTTTTCATTTAATGTAATATGTTGATTTGTTTCTACATCATTAGCGGAACTTTCACGAGCACGAAGTGCTTCTTGTTGAATAATTATTTCATTAGTTATATACGTCTCGCGTCGAATTTTATCCCTTAACTTTGGATGGATATCGGGGATACACCATCGCACGAATATCATGACCAAAGCAACAACATTCTGGAATTGATTTTGTTAGTTGTTAAAGTTGATTTTTGAATTTAAATTTGCATTGATGATATAACAATACCTCAAATACAACAATAAAAGCAAGTCTCGCTGCAAGTACGTGCCAAAACATAATTGTATATTGATATTTGTTTGGCGATTCAGGAGGTTCCCTATAATCTGGATATCTACATATTTCAACCTGCTCGTGAGAAGGTAAAAATGGTTCAGTACCATTTTTTAAGTCACTTGTATTAAATTTGGAGAGAGAATGATCTAGAAATCCTTCCAGAGAATAATTATCAGAGACAGTTATTCGATAAACTAGTCTTGGTATAAAATTAGAAGTAAAAGCTATAATGAATGCCTAAAAAATTCAAATTATGAGTATAAAAAAATTATATATTGTTTACATAGAATACTTTGTAGATAGATACAAACTTACATTAGTTATAACTGATAACTTAGAAATAGAATCAAGAATACGGAACCATATGCCTATATCTGTAACACGTTGTCCAACTGGCCTTCTGTACATTGTCAATAACTTTTTGGCATCTAATCTCATTTCAAAAACGTTATTCAACAGTGCAAAAAATGGTGCTAACGGAAATGCAGCAACAAAGATAGTAACAAATCCATATTGTAACACTGTAATATATAAAATATTAAAATTTAAGTAGGCAATATAAATATATATATCTAGTTTTAAAAATATAATACCGCTACCCATTTCTAAATACTCAGGAAATAAACTTCTTGGACCCCAGTCCACCAATTTATAATCCTTAATCCATTGAAGATATTTCCGAGTAGTAACTTTTTTCTGCCCATCTTTTGTCTTCATCCCAACATGTACTTTTAAAGTATTTAACCATTTGTAAAATAGTGGAAACAACATTTCTAATATTGTATTCATAGCCTGCTTGCCAATCATGATAATGCTTAACTGTATGCATAATTCCATAAGGCAGCCACCAGGGCCACATTCTTCTTGTCGATATTCGAAAAAGCGATTATAATTTCCCGGATAACCAACGAATTTTCCTTTAAAAAATGCTATATAAAATATGGAAGCATAGTAATTAACAAATTCGAGTAAATATATTTTTAATGTTAAACTATCATCAAATTCAGTTTGAGTTCGAAGCAGTTCAATCTGTAAAAATAAAAAGAAAAATTTAATATTTTTAAAAACGGAGGAAAAGATATATCGTTATTATGATATTAAAGTACCTCGGTTAAATATTCAGCTAACCAAACATAGACCCAATTAAATACTATAATGCAGCACAAATTAATGCTGGCTGCAGTAGCTGTTGTAAATAATATTGCATAACTTGTTACCATAGGATGTCCATAAACACTTAAGGCGGTTAAAACAGACATTCTATATAAAACAACACCTAACACTGCTGCCATTGCTATTGCAATCTATAATTTAAAACATAAATAAAAAGCAAATTTTTTGAAAAGAAATCGTAATTATTAAATTCATTTCTTTTTTATATTCTATATTTACAAACCAGCAATAAAACGACGGAAAAACTGAGAATCGTAGCGGGAACTCTCATTTTCCAAAAGGGAACTTTCGGTTCTTCGGTATTTGTAATAATATTGAGCGATTTCTTTTTTATATGTGCTAAACGTGCTAAGTACTGAGGACGAGGATGTTCCTCTTGAGCATCTAAACCAGTTAAATCCCATCTGTGAGTTATTTCTGCTGAATACCTCTTCCACAATTCCAAAAACAATGTAGCTAATAAAATATAATAAAAATAATAATGAAACTTACATTGTGCATGTGTATAGCTATTAAAAATACTATTACATACCCCATAATGACATAAATATAGAAAAAAACACGGTTGATGGATTATCAAACAAATACGTAATTCTTGCGTGTAAGCACGTTTCCTTTAAATCCCAATATCCACAAAAATGATCACATAAGGGACACATTTGAATGATACCCTTACCATTACAAACATCTTCGCTTGGTTCGTTAGAATACAAAGTTGCGCAACTGTATATGAAGCATAAAAGGCCTACGATACTAGCAGGTATCAGCATATGTGTATAAAATCCGAGCCAAGCAAAATAAAGTCCAATTTTTACTCCAAAATATTCTTTGATATAATCCAATGGTTGATAGTGAAGACATTTTTTTAAACATGCCCATTCTTTGTATAAAAGATACCTCATAGAATCTGGTGCTTGTAAATCCCCCTGAAAATAAGAAAAAATTTTATTAATTAAAATATGTCCTAAATAAATTTTTATCTGAATTATATCTAAATTTGTTTGAAATATATATTGCATGAAATATGAAAATTTTTAAATGTACATTTACTTAAATTTATGTATAGTAAAAAGTATAAAATGTTGTTTACTCAATAAAATATTTTAGTCCTTGTTTTATAATCAAGATAAATTCAGCATTTTTAGTAATAGTCATATGTGGTGTATTAACGAAATATTCACTTACGATCGCTAACAGAATTTTATAGATAAAAGGAGATACGAACATAAACGTTTATTGTCGTATATAAATTGAAGATGATAATGAACAAAAGGACAATAAAAGTTCAAGAAACCTCAGTATATTTACATACCTGAAAATTCACCCTTAATAATTTGTCTATCTATATAAATATATGTATAAAAACGTATTAAACACGATAAAATACGGAAATCCTATAAACTGCTTTCTGTTTAATATAAATCCACATAGAACAACTACATTTGAAATGAAAGGGTAAACCATAAATTATATATTGTCGTTTTTTCTTTAAAGATTTCAACGGATAATTCGATGTTTTGGAGATGTGAAAAACGGCGCGAAATAAGCGAATGGAAAACAATAAAGCTTGTTGATATTACGATATAGCCGTCCCTACTTGTTAACGACACTAATAATGTAGAAAGACAATACAAGCATGTACCTATAACTTGACATAAATAGATGTTATTACAATAAATTTAAAACTGAAAAATTCGGAGAAAAAAACAAAAAGATATGGCTTACATCGTGAAGAGGATATGCGGCTATGTATGCTTTTTCCGAAATCAACCTTTCTATCCCAAATGCAAAATCATCATCCTTGGTTTCTGTAAATCTGGTTCTATCTAAAATAAACTGTACAATTCTAGCACGTGTTGCGGCAGTAAAAAAGTTTGGCGAGTCCAAACTGAATAAGTACTCTTTATCGCGGCTATAAACAGCCGTAAAATTATGTCTCATAGTTGGAAATATTGTTTGGTCTACATAATATTTTTTCATAATTCTCTTGAATAACGAATTGACTTCTTTAATTAATGCGTTACTACGATTTTCAGGAATTAACACAGTAGGTAATTCCTTCATTGGCAATCTAAGTTTTAATATTTCAGCATACCGTCTTAGTACTTCTCGAGGTGCATGAATTTTTATAAAATGAAGACCGTTCGGTTCTGCCTGTTCATATTCTAACTGTAAACCTTCCTTCTCCAAATTCTTTTCAAATACCTAAAAATTAAAAATAGATATTAAATAAAGAATATTATTTCTTCACTATACACTTACTTACACGTCTATATTCAGTACAGCGATATGTTTGAGCTTCCACATTGTACTCATCCCAAACAATTACAAAATCAATTGTACGAACTTCGTCACGAAAATATAAACTAAAAGCTGTTCCACATTTTGAAATCTGAAGAAAACAATTATTATTTCATGATTAACACAGTTTCATTTTTAAGTATAAATAATAAAGTTATAAAAATATAATAAAAATAAAAAGTTATAAATTTACCGATTTTGAACTTCTTCTACTATTCCTTAAATCTGTACAACTACCATCAATTGTTGTTCCATTATTAAGGGTTGATAAATCATCATTATATGATCGCTCAATATCTTGTAAGGAGATTGCGCTATGCATACTATTCATACTCATACTTGTAGCATTATTTAATGATGAGATATTACGAACACTTTGATACAAAGTTTGTATAGATTCTGCATTTAAATTACTTGGTATCGATCGATAAAGACTTGCTTCAGATGTATTATTTCTATCTTTTTGTATCCATGGTATAGAAATTTCTTCATCATCCTCTTCCATTTTGAATTGAATTGATCAGTATTCAAATCCTATTTATTTGAATCTAACAACGTATACTACATGCAAGCCAAATAAAAAATATTTATATATTCATAAAAAAAGTGTCACACAACATGTACATTACAAATATTTTACTCGATTGGATATTATAATCTTATGATAAACTGAAGAATGAAATACATGTCACAAAGTAAGACATGAATAAAACAATGAATAGTATTAATGAAGCTATTAAAATGGACAAAGGATTATATTAAAATTTATCCAATTTATATCAAATTATTCCAACTTTACAAGAAAAGATGATTTATTATTAATTTTATACAATATCTAATTATAATATGTTTACAAAATTTTCTATGTAAAAAGCACTAACTAAAATATATTAGTATGCTTACAGAATTTCCATGTTCCAATTAGAAATCTTTAATTCCGGATGCTGTACAGATATGGTACAGGAAATTGTCACAATATAATCGTATCGTGCATGTATTTTTAACCTTTGATTTACTACTACACAGATTTCTTTCTTATGAATTAGTTAATTTATGTGCATTTTTACAAAAGTAACATACTTAGCATTTTAATTTTATTTTTTGAATAAATGCAAAGTAATGTATATAATCACGAAGATGTAATTTCATGATTTGTATTAATATATTGCACTACACGTGTGTGCAATTGTATGTATTGTATTGTATGCAATGTGTTAAATGATCACGTAGTCCATATAAATTGATACCATTTGTCACCTCCACTTGTTTGTGTCAGTTCAATTTATATAAATTCTTAAATTTGTAGCGACCAAAGACACGTACAACTAAAAACCTTTGGTGTGTCAACAATCAATATGATTTGTGACATACGGGCCAGCAAAGCTATTTTTAAGAAAACTATTTTTTATGTGTCGCTTCAATTAGTCTCATCTGTATGTATCTTTTTGTTCAAGTTTTGTTATCAGTCTCAATAGCATCCACAAAAGTCATTAATCCCAAGTTTCTACGGACGAGACAACACGAGCGTCGAATCGACGTGTTGCGTAACGTCTGTGTAGAATTATATGTATCTATGTTGAAGAGCTCGCACTAAGAACGCGCGTCACTTCAGTATACGATAATACATACATAAATACATATATTTCTACAAAGGATATCACGCAACGGACGTCGCTCGACGTCGGTGTGCATCCAGGCTAAATGGCCCATTCGTCGAAGATCTAGTGATCACAGGCCAAAAACAACCAGAGACGTCATTAGAAACCACATCACATGCCTTAGGCCAAGGAGAAATTACCCTGGATCACTAAATGTGATAAATAACACTGATATACATCATACCTTATATATCAGTGATAAACAAATTCCGCTTTTGAAGCGCGTTAAGGATGTCGAGAATACGATGTGCAACAAAAGTAATTAAATGCCTAATTGGTTGCGCTAGTGTGGGAATCAGCGACAGTTAGAGAAAGTTCCTATTTCATTTATCCGAGAAAAAGTCTGTAATCCATTAGCGAATAAAAGACTTTCCTATCGAACTATTTTGTAGTTAATAATACCATCTCATCCCTTCAAACTAAATAAAAAGCAACGACGTTTCTATAATACATTACAATCAAATATAAATTCTCTAATACATATTTCATGATACATTCATATTAAATATTTTCTTCAATAACGAATGTTGAAATGAGACTATCATTAAAAATATTTTTACAATTATGGGATTTTGGAAAGCTACAATTAATACAAATATTTCATTGTTTTATTTAACTTCCTATTACAAATAGAAATATTTATTTTGCAATAGTAGTAGTACAAAATTATTCTTTGGTACTTTCTGTAACAAAGTAAATTATATATAAAGATCATTCATTTAACACTTTGACTACTATGTTGCTCATATATGACCGGCCATGGTTCTTCTTGTGACGCCACGGTGATCATTGGTGATTAGGGCATTTTGAATATAATCAACAAATAGAAGATACTTTGAAATAAAAAGTGCCCCATTGAACAATTAAACATTTTTATTAGAGCATCAATAAAAAAAAAAAAGAAATGAGAATATATCTTGCATCTAACGGTGCACTGTGTTAAAACACTTTAAACATAAATGTGGCTCATCAATACAATCTGGACAATAGGTGGTCACCTTTTTGGTGCGATTCTTAGCAATTTTTGACCCTAACTGTTTAACATTTTTTTTATAGCACTCTCTGCAAAATTTTCGTGCCAGGTACGCTTGCCCTTCTTTCTTCTGCATTTCGTGTCGCAACCTTTGTCGAATAAGTATATCTGACGGCTCTGGTGAGTGGCATTGTGTAAGGTGCATTGCAAGTGCCATTCTAAAATCTGATACCTTGATTTTTGTTTTTGTTGCTTGTTTATAGAGTATCATCGCGTTTGAAATTGATGTAAACAATAACTCTAAAGCTAATTTTATATACCACTTGAGGGTTCTTCTATGTGGTGTAGAATATGCTATCATTTGATCTGATAAATCTACAGCACATCTTCCTCTGCTGTAATCTACCACTACCATTGGTTTATCACAAACATAATTTTTTTTGCGGACCTCTACCATTTCAGCCGAATGTTTCGTCGAAATCATAAAAATGTCACGCTCGTCTCTCCATTTGAGGACCGTAATCCCCTTCTTATTTTGCATTGCAATAAGTTCACCGCGTTTTAATTTTTTAAATTTGATGTCAACAGGTATTCCCTTTCTATCTTTTTTTAAGGTTCCTACTAAATGAGTATTGCAATCAATTAATTTTTCAGCTAAATTTATACTTGTATACCAATTATCGGTGTAAATTGTGTGGCCTCTATGAAGAATATTGTTGCATATATTCATTACAACATTTGTGGGGGTTACACATGGCGCATCTAAGTTTTTTCCCGAATATATTTCAAATTTGTATGTATATCCTTGGCCTGAACACATTTTGAAGACTTTGATGCCGTATTTATGTCGTTTCTGTTTCAAAAATTGCCTGAACTTTATGCGTCCTTGGAAAGGTACCAGTGACTCGTCAATGCATATCTCTTCATCTAAATCATAGTATTTAGAAAAATTTTGATTTAGTATATCAACAATTTGTCTTAATTTGTACAGTCTATCATTTGTGTTTGCCGTTTGATTATTTGTAAAATGAAGGAATCGTAATAACAACTCAAACCGATTTCTCGACATAACTGTTCTTGGAAAAGATTGGCAGTAGGTGTTATTGGTACACCAATATGCGTCATATTTTGGTAACTTGACTAGGCTCATCCATATTAGTAGCCCGAAAAATCGTCTCATTTCATTTTTGTCGGTTAGTATCCATTTATCTACACGAACGGATCTTCTATTTTGCATATATTGTTCAGCATATCTATTGGTTTCATCAACAATTATTTGTAGAATTTCTTCCGTAAGAAAGGCAACGTAAAAACTGTATGGCTGATTACCCTCGATCTGTACAGCAGTTCTAGATTTTACAAATGGGATTACACTTGCTGCAGTTTGTGTTATATTATTTGACCATTCGTTATCCTCTATATTATGTTCATTTTCATTTTCGATATCCATTTCATCCTCGGTATCCGGTTCGATTCGGCGCCGCCTTATCGTGGGCGATACGTGGAATATTTCGTCTTCTGATGCTTCATATTGAGACGAGTCTTCCAATGAAGACTTCTCGGATGCACTCGAAAAATATTCAGTGTCCGCATCCATATCTTTGAGGGGTAATCTATGAATATTATTATAAATACACCTTAGGAAATAATCGTAAATGCTGCTTTATAATCATATAATTGAAGTTAGAAGTGTGCACATACCTTACTATTATATATAGAATGAGCAAATACTGTTTACTAATATCTTCTATACGTTTCAACAATATATTCTGGACGTTTTGCTTACGACGAAATAACGAATGCGAATGGTTTGTTGAAATAAACGAAGCCTTGTTATAATATATCGCTATCAACTGTTACCAAGGCGCCACGGTGGTCACCCGTGACCACTAATAAGATAAACGGTCCATTGGGGAAGAATGTTGTCTTACATCATCAATTTATTATTATTTTGTCATTATATGCTTTAAATAATAAAAATACTCCCGTAGCGTCCTGAGTGAAACATGTGATTTCGACGTGGCAGTCAAAGTGTGAATATATATATATATATATATTATTTAATATTACTTCTATTCATTAAAATTAAGTTTGACACATTATTCTACTAATTATATCTTACATACATATATCTTTTAGTAATGTATAATGCTTTATATTATCTACATATTACATAAAATTTGATTAAAATTTGATATAGTACATATCTATTATAATAGGGATCACACTTCTTGCATAACTAAAGAATTGAGTTCATCTTCTCCTGGACATAATATTGAGTCAATATTATAGAATGCTGCATGTAAAGTTATTAGAAACCAGGATACGCCTGAGAAATAAAATTTACATATAAATAATCTTACATTATATCTAAACAAAAGGATACTTGTTTTATTTACCAAGAACCCAGAAAAGAGCTGCACCAGCACCTACTAAATAAAAGATTGGTAGTGAACAGATTCCTACCAAAGAATAAACTTGAGCTAGCGTTAATTTATGATTGAATATTGTAAGCTCCTGTTTAGCATGACGTTGCGAAACCTTATAACAAGTTCCAAGAGATGCAGCAACAGCAAGCAGCAATAATGGTGATGTAATCCTAATATCAAATATTTATTTTGAATTATTTAAGGTAAAAAGATATTCTATATAAGTGAAAGAATAAATACACTGTAATAAACCTTACAAACAATATATAACTAATCCAACAAACACGAACAAATAATTGCTCTGGAAATATTCAATATTTCTCATAATTCTTTTACTCAATCTTGGTAAACTGGGTGGAGGTCTTATGTTGCTTGTATTAAGAAACATAGACCAAGGCCTGATATTAGCTTTTCTGTGTTCAATCCATTCATGAGCTTGTGGATATCCTATGTTACTAAGTGGAAGTTGTGGTATCTGTAGGAATTCGAGCCTAAATAACAAAATGTACATGAATTATTAACATAAATTACTATAAAACAATACAAAATTAAAAAACTTTCTGTTTCTTTTTAAAATGTTCGTAATAAAGAAATAATTGTACAAGATGCTTTTAGAAATGTAATCACAAGGGAAGTGTTATTGAAAAATATGGTAACTTTAATTAACCAATAACTATCAACAAGATGTCAGTGTTCTTATCATTGTAAAATTTCCTTGCGTATTAGACAACAAATATTTAACATTCTATCTGCGATCATCATATCCGCCTATCATGTATTTAATGATTACCCAGTGCCAGATTTTTGCTTTTGTTGAGGTATTTGCATATCTCCCGCAATCTCAATTCCCACGTCTGTCATTCTCGTTTTTTTTAATGATCAAATTTTCGGGAATGGAAACGTGTGATAAAGAAACAACTACTTATTCTCTCTGTTTGGCTGTTTTACGTGGAGCCTCGTATCCCCACTGCAAAGCATTTGTAGCCTCGTTTTAGAAAAAACCCGTCGAAGGCAGTAAAACTCCCATCATATCGCACATCGAACTACTATGTTACCCCTACCACTACGACACTACTACACAAACACGAGCCAGCCGTCGCGCATACAAACGCTACAGGTTGCAGCTGCTCGATAAAAATTCTTTCATTGCCTCCGTGAAACTTCTTTCACGAAAAGAGCTCTTTGTCTGAGTAGAGGTAGAAGACGCGATACATTTTTCCCTTCCTTACGTGAGTTTTCAATGTTTTCATTTAACAAATGTAAAAGATATGTAACCATACATTCAGTGCATGTTTAGTTTTGATTGAATTTTTCTTTTAAACTTAACATTTCACTTTTACTTCTTTCTATTCTCGGAAATCGGATTATTCATCATTTCGTCTTGATTTCCTGATGCTTACAATTTAAAAATGTAATCAAAGCAAAACTGTAAAGATGTAAAACATTTCTACAATTAATAAAACGACCATATTAAACTAATACTAATAGTAAATAACACCAAATTCTCTTACAATCAATTAAAGTTTGTACGATATTTTAGCCACACAACGGATGTTTATGCATTTCTAGGAAATTCAAAGCTATACAAATGTACGAAATATATATAATATAGAAAAATATGTATATAAAATATCTAACATAAAATTGTGGATGAAACAAATTACTATTTAGTATCCATTTCTTTATTTATATTCACAAGAAAGTATGAATTTGTATAAAAATTCGTAACGTATTCATAAATCCGAAATTCTTATTCAACTTAACTTTATTCAGTACATGTTTTCGAATTTCTAATTTATACGTCGTAATCGTATGTATACATAATTTAATTCATAAGATTGTGGCATGTGGTTTCATTTGTTACAGAAACGTAAGTTTTTTAGACGTCGAATGAGATCATCGGTGCAAAGGTAAAAGTTTGTTTTTGTTCTTTTATTCGACGAGTGATCATCGGCTATTTTAAGCATCGTTCGGTTTCGTCGAAAACTCGCGGAATAAAGTGTGACAAAAGTTTTTAGAATTTTCATCAAGAATGATTTCACCCTCTGAAACTATGTGCAGATGACGCTGCCATGTATTAGCATTGTGAGCAACGAGAACCAATAAGAGGACGCATTATATCGAATCCAGTACACCCGTTCTCAAGGAGGCTTTTGATTGGTCGGCTTTAATTTCCCAAGTAACATCGGGCCACCCGCCATAACGAACGTAGCGTGGTACGTACGACTGTTTGAATGAACATTTTTGGAAAGCGTGATTGATAAGGTTCACAAATTAGTACCTTATTTCAGTTTAATACTAATAGTGTATACGGAACTGGTTGTATACGAGGAAACTTATGGTGACAATTTGAAAGACATGGAAGTTGCACAAAAGTTGCATTTCGACGCATGCGACATTCAAAATGAGGAACTAAATATTAGCTGTCATACAAACAGCTCCGGCTGTGATGTCGATGATATATTGGACTCTTCCGCAGAGGATCTTGGATGTTCACCTCCGCTTCAACCGAAAAAATTGTTCAGAAATACGATGGGCTGTTGTGACAGTGAAAGTAAGTAATCAATCCGTTCTAATTGCCTTGCTTGATTGCCGAATCGGAGATGCTCAGTAAGGTTACCCAACAGACTCGTATCTTAAATATGCTTGTATGGAAAGACTTTTAAGCAAGTACTTTTAAAAATTGTGTTTTCGGTGTGTATTCCTCTAGTGATGAATGTGAGAGGATTACAACATTACGTTATCTCTGTATTTCTATGCTGTTAGATGTCGATTATTCTTTCATTAATTTTGAGAAATCAATAATAGAATTTTATGTAGAGAAAAGGAATTAATAATTTGAATCAAACATTTTTCAACAGTTTCGTATTAAATCTTATTTGTTTTAAGAAAGCGAATGACAAATTATTAAATCAAATTCATTTGGACTAAAAGATGCCCTTTGAAAGTGATTCATCTACAACTCAGAGTTAATTAATTAGAAATGTTATTGAAATAAAAATTGGTGTGAATAATAATGAATAATAATAATAAATAAATACAGGAACAAAAGAAACATTGAAATAACGCAACGATACTCGTTTTGGAAAGACAATTCAAAACTTTAGTTAATATTCGCGAAAATCAATATGAAAATCTAGAAAGATAATAAAAAGATAACTTCAGACATAAATTCTACTTTCCATTAGCGATCTCTCATGCCAAGATAAGTCCCAGTACAGTGTCGAATAAAATGAATCTACTTGAAGGAAGTATAGATATTGTAATATTTATTTAAATAAAGTTAATACAACTGTTAAGAACGTGTAATAAGCTTACACCTTCGTCACAAGGCAACGGCGTCACTCAGCTTATTTTTGCACATGCGCATTACTGCGCTCGCCAGCGACGCGCTCGGCTATAACAAACAACTCTATCACGACGTTTTCTTTCGTTCTTCTTACTTGCCAAATTTATGTTATCTGAAAACACAATAATAATAAAAATATGAATAATAACGTGACAGGTTAGTGCAGTTTCCAATGTTTTCGTACTTTTACGAGATGTTTTTGTTTGGTATCCTGACTGCAACACATTTAAAGGTATTTCATTTATTGTTGTATATATTTCTATTGTAAACAATTTTAAAAGTCATAATTTTGTTTTTTAAAACATCCTATTGCCAAAACTCAAGTATCTTGTATCTTATGGTGTTGGTTTTTTTTTTTTTTCAAATTTTAATTGTGTACTCTAAGTAATTCTTTCTTTGGTTTTTTTGTTTTATTATTGTAATTTTTATGATTGTCTGCATCATTTAAAATATAGTTGAGGTGAAATTACATTTTTGTTTGTTTCATATGATATGTCAATAGTATATGTGTAATTATTAATATATTATGTAGTATACTTTAATTTTTAATTTTACATATATTAAGCATGTTTTTCTAGACCTTCCTTTCATTTTTAATTATTTATTTGTGAAAAAGTTATGTATAACCTTTTAATGTTACTGCGATATTTTCATGCATGGTGTGAGAAAATTGATATTTTTGTTGGGCAATTGTTTTACATCATGCTAAGTTGTTTATAATCGAAAATATACAGAGGTCGAGAAGTAATCAGTAGATACAATAGTATTGTGCACTGTTATTACCTCAAATCGTTTCATTATGCATGTACATATATACAAATATTTGTGATATATGTATCTGTATGTATAATTCTATGCATTTTCTTTTTAAATGGCGATTAATAAGTAATATTTATATGTGACTTTTTGCAAATTCTTTTTTTATTGTTAATAAACATTAAAATATATATATTATATATATATAATAATAATATACATATTTCATTATAGGAAACAAGTAAAAAAAAAATATATATATATATGTTTGTTTTATTTTCATGTAAAAACGTAATTGTACCTATATATGTATATTATACTGTAATTTATTGTCAACACATTCTATTGATTTTATATGAAGTCTTTGTTTGAAACACAAAGCTTATATTTGTCAAAAATTGGTATCAAAAAAGACAAATTATATAAAAAAAATATGATTAACATTAAAAAATTAAAAGAGAGAAAAATAAAAAGAAAATAAAAAAATATAAAAAAACAATAAGAAAACTATGAAAAAAATAACTACCAATAAAGCAGTAAATATAAGATTTGACAAAAGTTCTTGAGTTTAGCGTGCATATGTATAGAGAGAGTAGAAAAATTGGAAAATTGTATGTTTCAATAAATATAATTCACAGGTACATCAAGAATTAGGATTCCTCCTCGTGAAAATATATGTTCTCAAAAAATATCAATGGCATGTAGTCCACCTTACAAACGTGTTAGAGCATTACGGCTTTTTGATTCTCCCGCTACTCCAAAAACGCTAATGGAAAAGAGTACGATGCATACTCCATTTCCGACTAAATGTACCAGACTGTTTTCATTAGATAAACCTAGACCATGTAATTACCAAAATAAATCTGACAAACCTGCTGCTAATGTGAATCCTTTTACACCAAATGGAATGCTGTTAACTGCAAGGAAACGCACTAGATCTAAGCGTAGTTTGATTGGGTAAGTATACATATAAAAATCAATATAAAAAATTCAATAATGCTGTCAATTTTAAAATAAAAATGGTTTTGTTTTTTTAACGTCAGTTCTCCAGATATTCAAATTCCAAAATTTGATCTCGGCGATTCCGAAGATTCCGATAACGAAATAGAACAAGCTACAAAACGTGTAGCATTGCAAGATTCTAATATTCCACGATATCATCAAGAGTTCCATGAGCTTGGCTTAATTGGGACAGGTGAATTTGGTTCCGTTTACAAATGCATTAACCGATTAGACGGATGCATTTATGCCATTAAGAAAAGTATTAAACCTGTGGCTGGAAGTATTAATGAAAAGAATGCCTTAAACGAAGTATATGCGCATGCTGTACTCGGTAAACATCAACACGTTGTAAGATATTATTCTGCATGGGCAGAAGATAATCACATGATAATTCAAAATGAATATTGTAATGGTGGTAGTCTAGCAGATGGGATTATCAACTTAGAAAAAGAAAAAAAGCATTTTACTGAAGCAGAAATGCGACAATTATTGTTACATGTTGCTGAGGGTTTAAGATACATTCATAGCATGCAATTAGTACATATGGATATTAAACCTGGAAATATCTTTATTTCCAAAGAGAAGAGGTTACTCGCAGTTAATTATGATTCAGCTGACGATGGTTTCGACGAAGAGGAAACTGTAGAAGAAGAAATTACTTACAAAATAGGAGATTTGGGTCACGTTACATCCGTTAATAATCCTCAAGTTGAAGAAGGGGATTGTAGATATCTTCCAACGGAGATTTTGCGGGAAGATTTCAGTCACTTACCAAAAGCCGATATTTTCGCTTTGGGATTAACTGTTTATGAAGCAGGGGGTGGAGGTCCATTACCTAAAAACGGACCAGAATGGCATGATATTAGAAATGGAAATTTAAAGGAATTACCACATTACAGTCGTGATCTTAACGAATTACTTAAAGTAATATCATTATCAAATTCTTTCTTTTTTTTAATTTGAATTAGAATATGAAACTCAATGAAATTTTTTTCTGTTTATAGTTGATGATTCATCCAAATCCTGAAATGAGACCATCAGCAATATGTCTTATACAACATAGAGTATTGTGTCCATTTGGAAATAAAACAAAAGCACAACTTCGGCGGGAATTGAATGCAGAAAAATTAAAAAATGAAATTCTATCAAAACAGCTGCAAGAAGCTGCTAAATGTCTAAAAACTATTGCCCCAAACGTAGCAGCAATTAATAATAATACAATGAATGCAGGAGGCTATGAATTAAGACCTACACCAACTAGAACTTCGTCTCGAGTAGTGGGTAAAAAAGTCAACAGAAGCAATAGCACTACAAACTTTTAAATGTTCTGTGTTATGTTTGTGCCGGACTAAAGGAGAGGGGTATAGGTGCTTAAGGAAAAAAAAAATAAATTTTCTAAGTGCCTTGACATTGTGATATGAATTAACTCTAGTTTATAAGAAAAACTATGATCAATATTTGATAGTAAGAGAATATGATAAGTATACAGAGTGAAATTGTACAATAGCCACGGGTATACTCTTGCAGCGATGAAGGCATTATACAGATAAGATAAAGTGTGAATTTTATGCATGATAATTATAAACAGGTAACTTCTTAATTATCGGTATTTTACATTTCATCATTAATTAAATTTTTAGATGGATAATACAGTAATCTAATATCGTTTACTCATGTATATTGTTTGGTTTTTTTTCTCTTATATAAGATAAAAATTAGATTCATAAGGTTTGAAAATTCTAATAATTATTGGTATTGTTTATCATTAGTCTATTTATCATAAAAATATAGGAAATGTAACAAAATCTATTTCTTTATAAAGAATGAAAATAATTTTATTAAATACTTCCTTGTATGCCTTTAATGTTCCTGTTAATAAGTTTTTAATTACCTACTTTGTACAATTACAATATACATATATTTTATAACATTACTGCTTTTTTACTCTATTCAAGCAGTATTATAAAAAAGAGTAGTATTGACGGAAATCGAATGAAAATATTTTTAACATCAGTTACTAATTAAGGTTTTGACATATCATTGTGTTATACTTCCATTTTTCCCGTTTTTGTTTGAGAATTAATGTAATAAATAACTGGAAGTACTAACAGTAGACTATGAGAAATTGTCCATTATAAATATATTTTTATATATAGATATTTACATATAATAATAGTTCGGCGTTGTGTATTGTTTAGTGTGTAATTATTAATTAATCTCTGTATTATCCATCGTTTATTATTATCAGATTCTTATAGGGGTGTTCAAATAATTACTTTTTTTTGTAATTTTCATACTCAGATGAAAGACTGTTACCTTAAATATATTGTATTGAATAATTTTTATATTTTTGCACGACATAGACTCAATATTTTTTAGGAGTATATATATACATGTTTTTTAAATTAATAATGAATAAATCGATATTATATATTGCTTGTATAGAAAACTAACCAAATAGAAACTAATGACTGACATAGTACTTCATCTAAGCATAATTCCTAGCCCTAATACTTACAATTTTACTCTGTGTATTCTTTATATAAGGGAATAAACTCTTAAAATTACAAACAATTAAAGAGTGAATCTTTGAACGTAAAAATGTTTTTAGTTTAAATTATTTTTATGATACCTTTTTATAGTCATATTATCTTTGGCATGCTCTAAAATTCGTATTATACAAATTTCCCTTGTGTTTTTAATATATATACATATATTGGATAAATATTGATGTAAAATAATTTGCATTTTTAGTGTAAGTGGTACTACCGATTAGATATTTCTTATTCTACTTGCTAATACAAAAATTCACAAAAAAATGTATTTGTTTCATTATCGAATGTGTATTCAATTTAAAAGTACTACAAATTTTTCTATGTTGGACAGACTGACCAATGCATTTTTTTACTTCACTTTTTGTTTTGTAATATACTGTGTTTCTTGATCAAGAATGACAAAAACTAATGGTTTATTACGGTATAGTGAATTCAAAGCCTTGTACCAGACAAATGCATTCAATGAATTATTTTGTTCCTCAAACTAGCATCGAATAGATGTCTTATGTACAATTATTTGGCTTCTAGCTAATAAACAAATCAAAGCTTTTGTACCTTGACTTAATATTCTCGTGTCACTGAGCATGCTAATATGTGATCTTTTTTATATCTGCATTACTGAAGCATTTCAATATTTATATGAAAAAAGAAAGAGGATATATATATATAGCATGTGTTGTAATGGTTTACATTACTGTTTACGAAACAATCTAGATTGCAGTTTTTAATATCATGAGGTTCTTTTTTTTGTAGTTTGTGTTACAAACTACTTGTGTCTTTTATTCGCAGTATAAATTCGGTTCTTAAAAATAAGGTTTATTAAAAAGTTTTCTGTTATATTGTCAAAATGTTGAAAAGTAATGCAATCAAATATTAATTCCCATGAGTGTGTAACCTCGTTTACAAACCAATGTTATGAATGTAGTCATACACCGCGCTATGTATAAAAGTTATGAAGTTTTGTAAGAAAAAATGTGAATAATCGATAAAGGAGCTGTGTAAGCTTCAAACTGTGTGCTAAGAAGGGTGGACCCCAACTCATGGCAGCACGTTTATTGTGAACTGTTGTTTCATTAATCTTATTATTATTATTATTAATATTATTGTATTATTATTATTATTATAATAAATAATTAATGAATGAATAATTAATATCGTTTGTTTATTCATCGTTATATTCATTCCAAGTATAATAATTTTGTAAATGTAAATTACTAATTATTGCGTTTTTCTGCTTTTAATTTATTACAAAAAATAAAGACTTTCATACTAACATTTTGTATTATTGTAACAATTTGAATAACAACACATACTTTTTTATTATATTCGAATTATCCTTATAAACAAGCGTTTTGTTAATACAACTTCGTTAATATTGCAAGCAGCGTAAATTTTGATGATACTTTATGACATTTCTAATAAGAACTGAATTTTGATAAAGATGATAATAAAGTTGGAAATGTTTGTTTTCAATTACGCATGCGTAAGAAAACGAAAACAGGTTTTCTCGATACATTTTGATGCTATAGACATTGGTATTTTGATACGATGCAGTAAGAAGCATTGTATTACTTGTTACTGTTGTTACTTGAAGAGTTGACCATTAGAGATAATAAATATTTTAATTAACTAAACGTTACATGAAACTGTCCGTTATTAATGTTTGAAGTATTTTAGAAAAATTTTAACGAGTTCTAATGAATCGAAACTTCGAATTTATTTGTTATGGTCATGTAATAATTTTTTGTTCTTTCATGTACAATTTTTGAGTTTAAACAACTATCAACACGATAACGTGTAAATACATAATTATATTTTGATACGAGTTTAATTAGCACAAAATATTATTATTTCGTGCAATATAAAAATCACAAAAAATGTTAAAAGATGAATGACAAGTTTTGTGCATAGTATAAAAGATTAATTATAAATTTACATATTGCTTCAATTTAGATGCATTTATACTTTAATTTATATTTGCCTAATTTTATACTGTAGTAATTAAAATACGTACTTTATAGAGATTTTTAGTGGTAAAATATACCACAGAATAATTTATAAGAAGTGAATGTATAAATACTATATCAAATAGATCTGATATAGTATTATAGCAAATAAGGCTTGCTTTATTTAATTATAATATTTCAAGCATGTTTAAATAGGACTATAGTACATATAGTATTTTGTACAAATATGCACGCACAAAATCTTTTAAGAGAGAAAGTGCATGAAATTTTCTCAAAGAAGATCCAGAAAAAATATGCTACACTGGCTGAACTTGCTCGTAGGCAGATGTACTCTAATTTTTACAAAAATGGTTTGAATCCCCTTTATTGTTATCGACACTTTTATTGTATAAATCACATTGCATTTTCTTCCATTATTACTATGGTAAACAAGCTTTTTGAAATAAATTCATATTAAACTATTTAAATTATTACAGGCACATATAAAATTAAGTGAAAATGCGAACAGATTATGTACAGGATGTTCAACCAAAGAAAAGGCAGAATGAACTTTTATATAGATATGGATATTTTCTATCAATGCTTTTATGTATGATGCTTGCCTCACTTAAGCCACATTTTGGTAAAACAAATGGTATTAATTCTCAAACAATTAAATTTGTAAATTATATATTTTATGTCTTACTATTCTTATGTTGTATGTTTGTAATTCAGGTGTTCTGAATGGAAATATTATTATTCGATATTTTGCTGTTCCTTTAACGTACTTAGAAGCAGGCCTATTATGTGATCCAAAAACACTTTATTTAACATTAAGCAATGGTTCTCTCTTAATATTTACAATGACTTTCATATATATTTTAATGCCCTTTCTGATGAGAGTTGGAGTATGTTTATTGACTTATGCCAATGTCAATGTGTGGTTATTGAAAGGAATGGAAGTAAATAAATGAAAATCAAAATATTTTCAATAATTGTATAAATACTCTAGTCTAATACAGATACTTTATAGTAATCTATTTTAATTTTTTTGGTTTTTAGGTACTTTACTGTATGCCACCTCCATTTAATACAAGTTTTGTTTTGTGTCAATTGGCACAAGCAGATTTGTCAACAAGCATTGTGATTACTTTAGTATCTCATTTTGGAGGATTATTTATATCTCCTATATTATTATACTTTGTGGTATTTATTCATTATTAAAACTTAAATTGGTATATGTTTTTCATTTTATAAGAATTTTAATACTTTTAGTTAGGGGCATCTACACCTCCCTTAGTTGGTGTGAATGTAAAGGAAACCATTTATAGTACAATTGTACCATTAATTATTGGTATTGCAATTCAAATTGTGATCTTAAAGTATGATGTTTGTTTCAAAATTAAGTCACCTTGGTTTTCTCAAGGACTATTATTAGCTACAGCATATCATTGGTTTTGTGATGCTGTGTTGGTAGACGCATCATCTTTGCAAGCTACTGATGTGTTATTATGCGTATTACTTGGTAAGTTTCTATTAAAATTTACATCTATGTAACCAGATGAACATTAACGGCAATAATTGTTGTAATAATGTTAGTGCATGTATGCACACCATCTTCATCAGTCAAAGTACTATTAATTTGACTTAAATACAAGATATTGTATGTTTTTTGTTACTTCATTGTGTTATTAGTATCCTTTTATGTTCAAGCTTGCGTGGGACAACTATTTGTTAGCTGCTTGTGTTGGATTTTGTGCTCTCGGTGGTTACCTCGGAATATCTTGCTAGCTGCACTTTTTACAAGTACTCACAAATCAGTTGGTCTTGGAAGCTGGGTTTTACGTGGTGCTTATCATGGTTCAGCCCATGGTCCTGCAGTAAATTTACCATTGTCTGTACTACCAGTTGCACAATTGCTGTTAGGTAGTTTATTAGCTAGTTGGTTGTCTCCATAATGTAAAATACGTTATGTGATTAATTTGAATAATTTTGTTTGTATACTTTGCATTCCATGTGAAATTGCATGTATATACTATTTGTTGTTTATGTAAATTTCCTTTGATTATATGTATTTTTTGTGTACTTCCTAGTATATAAGCTTTTTAATAAGAACATTCTTTCCTTTCTTCTCTTATGTTTGTTAATGTACTTACATAATAGCGAAACATTGAAAATATATACTATATTACTTTTTATAGTAGTAAAATATTGTAAGGTATTTCGGTACGTATTACTAGAATACTTAAAAATGTAATTAATCTGTTTATTTAATGATCACGTTCATTATAGAAAAGGATGCCTTAACAAGTAGTATTCAAACATGGAGTTAAGAAATAAAAAAGGCTTAAGTAGATTAAGATCTTAAATTTTAATATATAAAAATCGTATGAAAATTATTTACATAATGTAATTTGAAAGTGTTTAAAGAAAACGTTTAACAAAATATTGGGTAGGATTTTACTCAAAATTGTTTTCAAAATGTATCAAATAAGTTTATTTATATGTATAACGAAATGCCAAAGGCTTTGAAACATAGTCTGTGATTCTTTTTCTTTAAATTTCACGCAGGGTGTATATGAACTTTATTTATTGCGAAATTTAATACTTACCTTGGAAACTAATTTAAAAAATTTGTATATAACAATTATATATTATTTTTTCAGTATATATTGAAACAACTAGTGTAAAATTATGCATGAATAAGTTTTTTTCAGTTCTAATCAACTTAGCTTCATTGACATTTGATAAAAGGAAATCATGACAATTATACATTACACTGTACATCATTACAGGAACAATTTTAAATAGTACATTAAGTGAAAGTAAAAAAGAAAAACCAATTACACTACTTAAAAGCGTTGTACGCTAAATCTTATGTAATAATTATATAATAAATTGTATTTGTATCTTACAAGTTATAAATATAGTTTCCTCACTTTCGATTGTAAAATTTCTGAAAATTATAAGTATCTACCTACATCTAAAAGTCTGGTTACTTGTTTATTATAGATTATCTCGAAAGAAATAACAAGAGACAAGTCACAATTCTACACACAAAGAAAAAGGACTTTGAATTCAGAATAAGATGTTTCCCATACAAAACATAGCGATTTTATTCTACAAATAATGGGATAAATTTGGTTAATTTTTTTGTTGTTGGAAACTTGTATATCTGTTTTCTATTTCACTATGCGCAATTTGACACGGCACATGTTTTTATAATACCGTTATAATGCGCATGTGTATATATTTAATAATATTAACAAATAGTGTAACACTCATAATAACGTGTATGAGCTCATAACCTGATTTTTTCATGTAAATCATGGCATTTGACGCATTAAACGATAGTGCAGCAATGGCGCAAGTGCTGAGCATATATTGATTCGCCCAGATCATCACACAGTCATTGTAGTTGGTACCAAGTTTTTGTCACGAATAACGCTGACGCTGCTATCGCCGCCAGCTTCGCGACTCACCATCTTCGTCTTCTTCTTCTTCGTTTTCTTCGAGAAGTAATGCCTCAGCGTTACCCTGTTACACAAATACAGGTTTGTACCATGAAAAAGATGAACAAAATATTTCGCAATTTTTATTATTTATTTGTATGTTAGAAAACAATTAGGAGATTTTAATAAAAATAAAATAAAATAAAATAAAATAAAATAAAATACAGGTAATTGCGTTTTTAGAAATTACATTGTAATCTGAAATTTTAATGACTCACTTCTAAGTCAATATCCTCATCGGTGGGTGGTGGTGCTTGCTCAGAACGTGAAGAAAGTTGTACAGATGCATTTGCATTTGTACCACCACCGCCACGATGTAGGTGATGTCCAGAGACCCAAGTTATAGACAATAATCTATCCTGAAATGTGCGTCCTTTTACTAAAGCTATCTCAGCTTCTTTTCTTGATTTGAAATTGATTACAATCGAAGGCGTTGCGTCATCTACTATTTGATTCACTATTTCTCCAAATTGCTGAAATACGAATAATACAGATTTTCATTTATATGATCAGACAAAAGTAGAAACATACGTATGTACGAAGAAATAGAAATGAAATCCTACTTGAAAATGTGCTAAAACTTCAGCCTTTTCTTCGGTTTCGTAACCAGAGACTAGAAGACTTGTAGGTCTATGATCTACTGAAACATGGGCAAAGCTTCCTCTGCCGCGTCCCCTATATGATAATGCATGACTACCTCGTATAACTCTACTAGATCTTGTACCTCGACCAGCAGTTGGCCCTGCATTTAAACCTAATGCAGCAGCTTGTGCTCGCAATTCATTTAATCTCTTTTGCAATTCTCCAGCATCTTGTCCTTCCTGTTGCGCGGTCATTAAATCTAATTCTGCGTCTAAGATCTCTTTTTGGGTTTGTTCTCTAGATTTGATTTGCGTTTTGTTACCACCAATTTGGCCGTTTGCAGCCAAATCTTTACGTAAATTATCAATAGATTGTTGCATCGTTTTGATTGTTGCCATAATTGCATCTTTTTGTTCTGGATTCTTTTCAGCTTTGTCAATCAAAGCTCGAATTTCTATTAAATGCTTATCTAATAATTCTTGTTTTCTTTTACGCAAATCAGCAGTTAATTTTAATGCCTCTTTACGTTTCTCTTCCTGTTTTTTCTTTAACGTTTCCTTAGCGGCTAATATTTCTTGTGTCTTTTTTATTGCAAGAACCTTGTCTTCTCGCGTAGGAACAGTGGTGGTTTTTGGCGAAGTTGGAACCAAAGTCTGTGAGACTTGTTCTTCGGTTGAACGACGAGTGGGAATATATTCATTTTCTTCAGTTTTTGCTGGCGCAGTTACAGCAGCACCTAATCGTTCTTTGACAGAGGGACGGCATCCTGAATGAAATGGAGCATTGTATTAAATATGGAATTTTTTTATAAAAAAATAATTGGTGAACAAGTCAATGTATGGGAAAAAATATGAATAGTACATACCTGGTGGTACGTTTTCAATAGCACCACCAGCTGCATTGTTGTTAACATTGTTATGCCAAAAAACTTTGATAAATCTATTATTCAACACAGCCTCCGTGCTTCTGTATGCAGCCTTTGCTTCAGCTGGTAGCTGGAAGGTAACCAGCGCTCCCTCAGGATCTCCCCCGAAATTAACTTGGATATTTACAATTTTACCAAATTTTGAAAAATGATTATTCAACTGGGTTATGTTGTTCAGGCTACGCGGAACTTTTTTTAATTCCAGAGAACAATTAGCTGGATTATGTACCACTCGTTGTTTTGGTCCAAGACGATTAAAATCGAATGCTTGTTTACGTTTTAATGGATTTGTTTGAGTATGTGGTATATCAGACGAGTTTGTATGTGGAATTACTGGCACACTGATCAGTTCCCGTCGACCCCTCCCATAAATTCCAGGTCCAGGTTGAGGATGTCTACCCCATGGCATTCGCGGCTCCATACTTGGTGCATCTGGATTGTATTCCGCAAAAGCATCTATCAAGATTCACATTACACCGTTATTACTACTATGTATTAACATTTTATATATGAATAAAAAATACTTACCCATATCAGAATGATGTTGATTCCTTAAATGTGGAGGAGGTAAACTTGCGAGAGGGAGGTGTTGTGGTGGAGCATTTCCATTAGGTCCTGGGGGTGGTTCTGGTACTGCTGTTACAGGTACTGTTCCTGGTGCTTGAGCACTATGTGGGCCAAAGGTCAGAACGCGACTTAGAGCTACATCTTCTAATACAACAGGATCTGTACCATGATCATAGGGACAAAGATCACCTCTCATACAGTAACCTTTTTCTGTGAATATTAATTATTTATTACACAAAATTCCCTACATTCTTCTTTGAAATCTCTTGATGATAAATACAAACCATCAAAATCCCTGCACCTCCTCTTGGCTTGAAAACCTGGTTGGTTATTTGGAACACTAGAAGCGACGGCAACGACGCTTTGAATTGATTGACTAGTAGTCGACAACCTCATGTCTACATCACCATGATTGCTATCCTGTGTTGGAGTACCTCCACCAGGACTTCCGTCAATTCTTTCTGTTCTATCCACTTCCATTCTTTCGGTGCGATCTATCTTTTTACGATCTAATGATCTTGATCGGGATCTAGATCGAAGTGGTGTCGGAGATCTATTTCTAAATCGCGCTCTGTGATCACGATTATCAGGACCATCTCGTATTCTTGGTCGTATTGGTGATGTGCTACGACTTCTGCTCCGTCTATAAAATAAATTAAATATTGTAAAAAAAGAATTCAAATATCTTATTAGTTGAAATAAATTTTGTATAGACCTTCTGTCATGTCGTCGTGTATTTGGTGGCGATTCGTTTCTCCATGGCCGACTCCTGTCGCGTTCTCGATCACGACGAATATGTTCCCTGCTTCTTGATCTACGTCTATCTCTCTCCCATGAGCGCGAACGTGACCTTGTTCGGGACCTCATCCGACCACTTCTGAAATATGTATAGATCATACTCCAAAAAATTATATTACACACAACTTGTAAGATTTTTTAACAATTTGAAAAAAAAAACTCACCGACTCCTAGAACGTTTTTCCTTCTCTTTGTCAACTTTATCAGAGTCTGATTTTCTAGTTTCACGTTTACCTATTGCCATAGGTGCAGATCCATTCATTTGAAGTGGAGCAGGAGGATTTGTATTCATAGAAGTAATTGCAATTGTACTTTCAGTTACTTTATCTGTAGTTAATGCTGGTGGTGGTGGATTTACACCTGGTGGTGTCCCACCACCATCTGGATCACTTTTTGGAGGCGGAAGTACATATTCTTGAGTCTCTAATGTTTTAAATAACAATTCCACAAAATTTTTTGTTTCTGTAAAGAAAAGATATCATAATACAAAATAAATTTTCCAACACTGTTTGAATATACCTTGCTGCAAAAATACATCGAGCTGTTCAACCATTCCACCTCGCAACTCTTCCAGTGTTTTGTCCTTCTTAACGAGAGCATATACATATTTTGCTAATGCAGCAGGATCTGCATCACAACTGTAAGATTGTATTAATATTAATGTTTTGGAATAAATAATTGTAAAATAATTATGTCTATTATATGATAGATACATAAAAAATTATAAATTAATATATATTAAATTATACAAAAATTATGTAACAACTAAGTTTATATTTAAAATCTTATATCGTATATATAGTAAATAATTATGGAACATAATAATGTAATAAGCCATGCAGTAAAATTTTATTTTGTTAGTTATGATATGTTGCAATAGAAACCTGTTTACAGGTTATAAAATGCAAAACAAAAGGTTAAACTTTATTAAATCAATAAATTACAAATGAATAAATGAAGTTAGTTACGTGTTTGCAATTAATTAATTATATATCAATGAAAGAATTATTTTAAGTAATATTAAAGATCTAATTCAATATGTATGTATGATTTAAATTTTAACATATTTAGAAATATGTCTTTAACTAAAGTATCTTCTATTTTAGATGTAATAATATATAATTACTAGGATGTTTATAATAAGAATCATATATAAAATAAAAAGGTATTTCGAATATTGATCCCTGTCCATAGGGTAAACGATGTTTTAAATAAGCATTACTGTCAACAAATTGTTATGGAATAAGTAATTGCTTAAGTTGTTTATGTGGGAAGATTAGCAAATAAAAAGTGTGTTCTTATTAGTATATTTGAATAAAACACATATAAAATATGTGTTGCGGGTTAAAATGCAACATAATTGAACAAACTACGTTCAATTATTTGAAATGCGTTCGCTGCAAAATAGATACGATATAGTCATGAGAATGGGGCATATCATTACTTGATTGATTATTATTAAGAACACGATAAATTTGACGGAGGATCGCTAGTCGAAATGATTTATCAACAATCAGTCAGAAGCAGGCAACAATAATACATGTAAATATAATTCTGCATAGGGTGTAAAGCATAGCACATGTACGGCCATTTACAACATCAAATGCGTACACATACACCTAAAACTGTACTCGGACAAGCTGGCCTACTTACAGTGGTTCCAAGACGGCAGTGAGCCACGCCTTGAATTGATCCGGGTTCTCTATTATCATTTTCAGTAAATACGCAACGAAAATCACATGGAACTTTCCAAAGACACACGTTAATTATACAATTTCTGGGCGGGAATAAGTACTCTCCTAAGTAAAGACAGTCGCCATTCTGAAATCTCTCTCCCTATACATGCAATGTTCACATAGATAGACTTTTCACTTCTAGAAAATGTCACGGGAATCGCTGCAGCAGTATGTTAAGTAGGTTAGGTTCGCTCGCTAGTTTATTAGCATAGAGTATATTGTACATAGTTGTGTTTGCATTGTTCCAAAAAGTCTTCGTTTTAGTGGATTTTTGATACATTTAAGAATGCCTATACCTTGTTCAATCAGTCGAATTTGGAAAAGTATAACTGATTTTAGTTAATAGTTGATTACTATTGAATTATAATTTTCAGATGATAGCTTTATATTATTGTAGAAAATGTTTAAATTGAGCTATTAATCCTGATAAATAATTCTTTAAATAACAGTACACATATTTATTTAACTGTTTGAGGTTAATGAGGTTAATATTCGAAAAAGTAATTGTCTATTTGATAGTAGATTTCATCTTGTTTCCTCTAGATTTTGATCACGTGGTTTTATGTATTTATTTATCTGGGCTCGACTCGTTAGCAAGAGCACATTTAAATTCAATATACTTCACGTTGATAAAATGTAATTTTTAGAGCTAGTAATTCTTATCGTATATTAAAAAATTGAAAAAGACATAGTTGTAAAATATTCTTAATTGAAACCACGAAGATCATTGCAAATAACTATCCAACATTGTCAACACAAATTACTAATACATTACTAGACTAGTGAAATTCTGAAAATCCTTAAATTCGTAAAATTTAAATTTCTTTCGATGAATACTTTATCACTTATATATGTAATGCAAATTTAAAAAATTGATTTAAATCATGGGAAAACATATCGAATATCTTTATAAAACTTGAAGAAAAATATAAGAGGACCTTTTAAGTTTACATTTACAGTATACAAACATTATTTTGTTTACAAATGAGTATATTTTTAATAACGTTTAATATTATTTTTTACATTCCAAATATTTCAATAATTTTTGATTTACTTAAAATTTCAACTTATTACGCGGAAGTATATAATCCTATTTCCTCTGGTATAGAATTTTGTTTACTTTTTTTATAATGATGACTTATTATGCCAGCCCCTAATGCATCTGCTATGATGTTTAAAGTGGTTCTAAAACGGTCTCTAAACATAAATTGTGATTATTAATATTTTAATGAATATTTAAAATTGCATAAATACATCGTTGGATGCTTACACGAACCAATCAATGGCGATAATTAATGAAACATCTTCTACTGGAACTCCCACGGAATTTAATACCATTATTAACATTACATAACCACCACTAGGTAAGCCGGCAGCACCAATACACGACAAAGTACATGTTATACTGTAAATTTTCCAATATTATTGTATTATTATTAGACTACGGATTTTTATGCAAATTTATATTTTTATAATTGCAGTTAAAAGAATTAAACCTATGTAGAGAATTCATTTACTTCCTAAATATTATAATAAGCACCTTCAAATATTTCACATATTTTTACATATTATATCCATTCTCTACATGTTTGCACCTTTAGATTTTCTATAAATGTAATTCACAATTTTATAAACACAATTCAATAAATAAAAATTCATAGTCTAATTATTATTTTTCATTATGTTTCTGAAAGTTGTTTATCAATTCATAAATTTATATAGGAAGGTTGTTTATCTTCATACAAACCAGATTATTATGATCTTGAACAATGAAAATTGTAATCCATGCAATTGAATTATAAAAATTGCACCAATGCTTTCATATAATGCTATACCATCCATATTTATGGTGGCTCCAATTGGTACAATAAAATTAGATATTTTAGAAGGTATTCCAATGCGTTCCAAGCATGATATTGTTACTGGAACTGTAGCTGTGCTGAAATATAAATATAAAGTATATAATATAATAATTTTATTAACAAGCAATAAATTAACAACATATTGTCTTAGTTTAAATACCTTGATGATGTACCAAATGCTGTAGCAAAAGCTGGTCCAAGTTTAACTATGATGTTGTATGGAGATTGACGGGTACATATAAAATACACTAGAGGAAGTAATATTAAACCTTGTATAAGCAAACCACTAAAGACAGTTAAAATATAAATTCCAAGCCTTTTTATTAAACTGTTAAAGTCTTCTACTTCAAGAATTTTTGCAGAAATAAGAAATAGTGCACTTATTGGTACTAGCCTGTATAAAATGGATATGTCTGCATGTAATAAAAGTTAATGATTTCTTTTTTATTGTATTTAGCATTTAATAATTTTACATTATTGCCCAACTCATGATCTTCATCATTGCATCTGATAAAGACAGAAAAAAGTTTATTAAAGGTTCTCCGTTTGCACCTATATCTCCAATTGCTAATCCCAAGACTAAACTAAAAACTACTAATCCTAATACATCTGTTCCTGGTACATTCATATGATCTATTTTCCATTCATCAATTGGTACTAAAAGATAGAAATCAAATTTTAATTTAACTTTTATAAGCTCAATTTAATCCTTTCTTATGTTGCTATAACATACCTGATTCATTCTTTTGTAATACAGTTTGATACTGAAATAGTGTTTTATTTATTTTTGTTGTTGTTCAAATTAAGTTGTTGTATTAAGTTGTAATTTGTTTTAATTAAATTGATCATAATAATGGCTGCAGATGAAAGATAGAAACTTATAAAATTTTATTACCTGGAATAAGGTTGCACTCACTATGTTTTCTGGGATAAAATTTCTGTAATATAAATAAAGAAAATAGATTGAATAAATAAAAACAAGAAACAAATTAATATTATACATGAACTACCGAAATAGATCTAAAATTGTGTCCACTGTTATTGAATATCTGGTTGTATTTTGTGTTATGATGTTTTTATCTTTAAGTAAATCACCAGGTCTTATTGTTTGAACTAGTATAACACTTAATATTATTCCAAGTGATGTTGTCGTTGTATAGTAATATAATGCCATTGTTCCAATGCGACCTATGCATTTTAGAATTTTAAGATTTGTAATAAGAAATTCTTGTTTAACAGTGATGACAATGTAAGTTGCTTTATACTTACCTGATTTTTTCAAGTTGCAAGTAGCACTCACTATACTGGATGTTATAAGAGGCAATATTAAACAATTTACAATTCTCATGAATAGTTCTCCAGGAAACTTTAGATACATTACATTTCGTTTGGTCCATGGTTGAAGAGTAAAAGTTTTAAGAATGAGTCCTAATGAAATTCCAGCACATACACCAATAACTGTCCACAATATTATCTTCTGTCTCAGTACTTCTTTTAATATATTCATTATGTATCAATTTACCAATATTTGTCACTAAATTATCGTGATTTAGTATAGAGGAACTTGTATTTTGTATTAAAAACTATTAAATTATTTTTTTACATAAATATTAATAACGCAAAATCAGAAAGAATTTTGTATGTATAAGAGATAAGGATTCTTATCTAATGTAATGATACAAGAAAATTTTTTCTTTGTTATAGAATTTTCAGAAAAAATAACTTTTTATGAAACTTACTGTTTTATCTAAAGTGTTGAGGATATGGATGAAGCACTACTTAAAAATAGGGAACATTACCTTGAGAAAGATATCTTATGACAGAGATATATTTATGACCCTTTTACAATCATAATACAATATAAGAGATAGTTGTACTTTTATCTTACAACTATACTCTAAATGATTCTGTTTCAAATTAGTTTGTTGAAAAAATAGCCTTGTCATATAAATAAATAAGTGACTAATATTGATATTTTATTTTTTATTTATTTTGCATCTATTACAATATAATAAATATGATCGTGCACAGTACATGAAGAATGTGTATTTACACACGTTTTTATTAATTTTCAGGCCATAATTTTACGTATTTGTAACTGAGTTCGCATTATAATGATATATTTTTTCTTAAATCGCTCAATATAATTTATACATATCTTTACAATTCTGCATAATCCACATCACATTATGCATTTCATTTGCACCCAGTCTTCTGAAGAAAAAAAATCTCATATTATATCGTCCTCTCCCATCAAAGTCATGACTATTAATCCTTAAAGATTTCAATAATTAATTCATTTTTTATTTCTTTCGTTTATATGAAGTATTAGTGAGATCAGTAAAGAATTTTATTAACGTTACATTTATACAAAGTCATGTTTCGTAAAGTTTACATATCTAGATCTACATATTTCTCTATACTGTTTAATATTTGGTTTTTTTTTGTATTACGCAATTTTCATCTTCTTTCTTTTTTATTCAACAGCAATTCTTATAAATCATATTCTTTTTCGTTTACTTTTTCATACGAGGTAATTTGATTTTGCTCAAATAAAAAGAGAAGAATTTGTTTATTGACTTCCGCTTTTTGGTGATTACGATTCGCCAGCCGCAATAACGGATTCCGGTGTCCTGCTGAGGTGTTTCTGACAACACAACCTACATCACAAAAAATTAAGGTTTTGATTAGTCCTTTGTCTTTGTTTTTTTGCTTTATTGTTAATTATTACGTAAATAATAAACTCGACACGACACACTTAAACGTAGATTAGTGAGATGGTTATTCTGAAAAGATTAAAACATTAAAACTCTTTAAATTTCATGTTTTGCTAAATTTCTAATCTTATCGTAAAATCTAATGTTATATATGTATAGTTATTTCTGATCATGCAAAATATTTATAAGTTACGATTTAGTAGAAAAGGAATACAAAAATCTACTGATACCACTTCCAAAACTGAACACTGTAATTACAGTGCATAAGGATCAGCTACTTCTATTTTCTTATAAATTGAATATATATATATATATGTATGTATGTATGTCATTCAAGTACTGTAATATTAAACAAAAAAAAAAAAAGAGAAAAAAGGAAAAAAAAGAGAAGAAGGAAACTTAAAAATTTATCATTCAATAATTTTCAAATTAAAACTGAATTAAACGAAAACTTCAAGGGATGAAAATATTTAAATTCTAATACTAAAGTGTACGATTGAATGGCAATTGTAAGTATATATATTTGTAAAGCATAATGGAATTATGCAGTGCATTGTAAAGAAAAATACAATTAAATACAATGCTGTAAACATTTGTACAATTTCATACGAATCAAACATTTCTTTAAGTGTTTGGTGATTTATTGTCTTTTACAATCATTCAAAATACGTTGTATTTGTATCATAGACATTTTTTATGACCCTCAAAAGTGAAACTGTGTCAATACCTGTCCCTACAAAGGTGTTTCCTTTCGTGCCTCGGCCTTCCACTGAAATCCATTAACTCGTGTTGTGATAGGCTTATTTCTATTAGTTGCATTTTCAATTCCATTTCTAACACCTGCTACTAATCTCATGGCTGGGTTGGAAACCAAGCCATTGCGCTTTGGTTTTGCATTGCTTGCACTGTAATAAAAAAATCAGTTCTTTCAAAAAGTGTCTTTCATGCTTAATCTCTAATATAGTCTATTAGAAAAGTCGCTCCAATATGTTTTAGAAACAATTCACAACCAATTAACCATTATTAGTGGTTTATATTTAGGACGCAATGTGGAGGGAGTTTCTTTAACATTTTTATTATATTATTGAAACGCAATCTTACCTGGCAGGTGTATGGTCAGAGGTATGTTTCACGCTTCTGCCAACACCAGCGCCACTGTTTCCCAATATTATCCTCATATGAGTGTCCCTAGTGAAATGAGTATCGGCCGAGTTTCTTTTCTCGTCAAGACCATTTTTCTTGTCCTTCGTCACGCTTAAACCTAACATTTCGTTTGTTAATTCAAACGGTTTGCTAATGTCGTTTTTATCGATGATCTCTGTTTTTATGTTGATCGGTTCGTAAATGGCTGACGTGTGATTGTATCCTCCGATCTGCGCTTTGTACGGTATATTCTGGTTTCCAGTCAATAACGATACTCCGAGCTGACTCTGTATCACGTTTGCAGCGGTCTGGGCACTAGGTGGACTCGTATTCGTCGGCGAGTAGGGTATCAGGCTGTCGCTTAACGGCGAATGAGGCGGCGACGCGTAGATAGGACTCTGCGGTTCGCTTTTCAGAGGTGACAAAAGTTTGCTGAGCGGACGACTCTTCGCTCCCCTCGAGCATTGTTGCAGTTGTTGCGTGAAAGATAATGGTGTCTAAAATTATAGCAGTCAGATAACGCGTGGTTCCCCATAGGAATCAAATTCGTAGCGTGTATAGATCGAGTTGGCCTCTAACGTTTGCATAAAAATCAATCGAATGTACGTTTTAAATGTGCATCAGGTTGTTCGAGAGAGTTAGTAGATTGCATTTAAACAAAATCTTCGTACGAAGAGTGGCATTGTATAAATAACGATCTGTACACGGGTGCATGAAAACAGAATAAACAAAACATGCAGCCAGAAAGAGATGATGGAACGTGACGGATGAGAGCCGATTGGAAGTGGTATCGGAGAGCTCGAACTGGCTCCTCAAGTTACACAAAAGAGTTAATCGGGAAAGCATTAGAAACAACAATTGTTACCTACTTTTATTACCTGATTCACCACCGAGTTCTGGTTGAATTTCCCTTGATCGCTTTTTGTGCTACCAGTCAAGTTGCTGCTGGATTTGCTGTTGCTGGAATTGTTGCCTAAGGACACGCAGCTTCTTCTTTTCGTCGAATCAGGTGACTCTGCTGGACTGTATTGCGTCGACAGAGGATTCAAGATTGCAGACGATGGTTTCGTTTCAGCTGTGGAGTTTGATGTCACCGAAGTAGCGCTACTACTTTCACCTGCATTATATATGTATTGTAATAACGTAATAAATAATATACATAATTATGGACATGACGAAAAATTACGTATTGGAGAATTATGAGAAATAGACGAACCTCCGTTGATACCGGGCCTCAGACTTCGTTGATTAGCCGAGTGTTCCTCGAGTAGCCTGACCACAGTGTCATGGCCACTTTTGGCAGCAACCTTGATAGCGTTTCGGCCACAATGATCAGAATGACTGGGATCAGCACCGTGATTTAAGAGTGCTCGTACGCAGTGCTCATGACCCTCTTGTGCGGCGATACCTAATGAATGTTGACCAGTTTAATTACTTTCTTATATAAATACAACAATGGTGATAGTCAAGTATGTGAGAAAAAAGTCATGTTACTGATCAAACTTCGGTCATTATCAGTACCCAGAGCTGTTGCGCCTTGGTTGCAAGTATGATCAGGGGTTGCTCCATGTTCTAGAAGCAGCCTGACAATGGCTGCGTGACCCTGCCAGGCAGCAGAGTGTAAAGGAGTTCTTTTCTCATTGTCACAGGCGTTTACGCTCGCACTGCCTTCTGTTAGCAACAAAGCTACCATTTCGACGTGTCCTTGCCAAGCACTCACATGCAAAGGTGTTCGACCCTGGAAAATCACATTAAATTTACAAACATATACAAAGCAACTAAAGAGATACAAGAATTCTTATACTTACTTCTGAGTCTCTACTTTCTACGTCAGCTCGCGCATGCTCCAGCAAGAATCGCGCCATCGCCAGTCTGTTCTCCAGAGCAAGGATATAAAGAGTGCTTCTTCCATCGGCATCTTTCGCATTAACGTCTGCATTGTGACTCAATAGTACCCTGACGGTGTCATAATGCCCCTCCAAAGCTGCGAGTCTGCAATTGACACCATGAAGATATTTTATAAAGTGAAACAGATAGAGGATTTAGCTAAGGCATCGTTATTACTAAATTACCTTAGAGCCGTCTTTCCATCGTGAGCGTGTTGATCGATCGGTGCTCTATGTTGTTCCAGGAGTCTCTCAAGTAACGCAGCGTGTCCTTCTTGCGCGGCTAGCATCAGAGCGCCTTTCCCATCGTTGTCAGTTTCGTCAATTTTGGCTCCAGCTTCCAGTAATGCTTCGCAAACATCGATATGCCCCTCGAATGCCGCATAATGTAATGGCGTCCATCCTGAATTGTCCCTGTGTTGCTCGTCCAAGCCTAAAATATCGAAGATTCATGTTGCAAGTTATCTCCAAAAATAATTCAGAGGACTTAATACTGTATTAAGATAAAAGTAATCAGGAGGAAAGGGAAGGTATTTTATACCTCTGTTCAATAATTGTTTCACCACATCAGTGCCTCCTTGGGCAGCAGCAACGCTCAAAACGGTCCTGCCCTCGTTATCAATGCTGTCAACGTAACATCCCCAGAATAAGAGAAGAGAGACCACTGATCCATGACCCATGCTGGCAGCTGCCCACAAAGGTGTGCGCCCCGTAGCATCGCAATGATCCACATCTGCCTCGTATTCCAATAACAACTCGCAAACGTCTTTGTGTCCCTCGAACGCGGCCACTAACAATGGTGTCATGCCATCCTTATCCTGGTGATCGACTGCAGCTCCTCTCTCCAAGAGGATCGTAACCACCTGTGACACAAGATCATATATTCGTTTATATACGTATACCGAGATCTCACAAATAAATAACTTCGCGTAATTTTTAATTTTCATGCTTCAACTGACTGTTACTTGTGCATTTTAGTGCTGAGCGTTACTAGGATCTTTTAATAGGAATTTTAGATCTCTCTTTTTATCACCCTATATATATATATATATATATATATATATATATATATATATATATATATATATATATATATAGTGTATAAAGATCATCATAAAACGTTAAAAGCCTTTCAGTTCGCGGGGGATGGGATTGGACATAAAAATTCGAATGCAGCCAGCTTAAAGACATCAGCACTAAAATGATTAAGGATTTCTAATGTCAGCTAGTGTCTGCATAAAATCAATCGATTAATCAGATCGCATTTACGATCTTCTTAAACTTTAACTACCTTATACAATACTAAAAAAAAAAAAAAAAAAAAAAAAAGAAACAAAGAACAATAGTGTGATACGATAATGGAATGATATCAAACAAACTAAAATTTCGTTGTTAGTACGTATGAAAAGAAACAATATTCGTGTTCCAGCAGTGTTTTGTGCAACGATAGATCTTGCAAGTATCTCGTTCTTGCTTGTCCCATAACATCATTGTCTTTCTTTATCTTTCGACAGCCGTGAAAACGAGGGGAACGGAAACTAACTTTTGCATAGCCATGATTGGAGGGTACACATAGGGCAGCTACGCTGAGGGCAGTCCTTCCGTCGTTATCAGCGTGATCGATCTCCGCGCCGAAGTCTAGAAGGTGTTCGACGATCTCGCTGTGACCCATGTAGGCAGCGGCAATTAAGGCGGTTCTACCCTCGTCATCGGTTCTGTTGACGTCGGCGCCGTGCTGCAGAAGCGCTTTAACGATGTCCTCGTGGCCACCCCATGCGGCTGCTCTGAGCGCGGTTCGTTGATCCCAATCGGCGCAATCCACCATTGCCCCGTGCTCCAGCAGCATTTCGACTACCTATATTTTTATTTCACCGTTTATATTCCTCCACTGACTTGCCCCTTTTATTATCATACTTCAATACTTGCAATCCTCATTAAGATATTCAGATATATTAATCGACTGTTACTGTGTATTGTTTGACTGTTAACACGTGCTGCAATCAAATGTTATTTCGTCTGTTAAACGTGTATCAACAACGACTATATTTTTGACTGTATGGAAGGATGATGATGACATTGTTAAGGATAGATGATTCGATGTCTCGAGTTCTGTTGTTTTGTTTTAACGATTACCTCAGTATGTCCACCCCAGGCAGCAGCTCTCAGGGCTGTCCATCCGTCGCAGTCAGCGTGATCCGCACAGGCCCCTGAAGCCAGCAAAACTCGTACTACGTCTGCATAACCGTGTCTCGCTGCCAGATTTAAGGGTGTTTGACCGTGACGATCGGTGGCTTCCAGTTTTGCCTGCGTGATTAGAAAATATGCAACATGTAACATGGTATTAAACACGGTTTGCTAATCTGCTTTGCTAATTTTCGGATTTGCGATTTTTTCGTAGCTGGGAAATGTTTTTTATTATTTTTACTCTATTAATTAAATACATATTGAGTTGGTAAGTTTTATTAAAAAAATTTTGTATAGAAGCCTGTGGTTATTACTTTTTATTACGTATTTATTTAAAGATTCTAGCACTAATTATAAATATAAATTAAAAAATTATATACCTGAAAATTTATTTTATTTATCTTATTAAATACTCTCTTGTGTAGGAGGAGGGCGATAATCTCATTATCATAAAAAAGTATCGCAACTCAAAAAGTGTAGGGAAACACCGGTATAAAGGGTTTTAATTTATGTGAATCTACTTTTCTACAGAGTGACTGTCGAAATTTTCCAAACTATATACCAATTTTGGTTCATATAATATGTTAATAAAAATTGTATTTTATGAGCCCAGGTACAAATTGTGTACTTTTCCCTTTATTTTCAGAAAGTCGTTATTTCAACAATATAATGAGATTACACCGTAGTTAGGAACTTTTGACAAGCGTTGTATTTATGATAATTGCTGCAACTAATAAGGGAAGATCGTAAACCGGTACAGTTGCGGTTAATGCTTTATGATTCGTTTATGCTTCTTCCTTATTACATTGTAAGCTCGGTTTCCCTTAAATACTGTTCTTTATGATGTCCACTTACAATTATTACGGTATAAATGCTAGTATACATACGTTAGGGAAGTGAATATAATTGTCAAACATGATTAATTATTAATTATATATTATAAAATGCTTATCCAATTTCATATTATTATGCGAATGTTACTAAACGGACAAAGATTTCTTTCACCCACTATATATCATAATGATTATTTTATTTTATGCTCGTATCTTTGCATATTTGTACATTTTTACATTGAAATTACCACAAATGCGTAAATATCCACAGTGTAATTAAAATTTCCATAGAAAATCCATTTGTGTGTTCTAAAATTGTACATACTATGGTTTAGACTGTACAGAACATTAAGAAAATTTTTCTTTTGTAAATATTTTTCTGTAAATTTATAATTCTTCGTTCGGCGTGTGAAAAACGCATTGTTGGTATAAATCAAGACGCAGCTTTTTAAAAATGGGAGAGGTTGATCCTTACCTGAGGACATGTCGTCAGAGCCAACTCCAGCAGAGATGCATTACCGTCTGCAGCAAGCGTGTGCAGCACTGTTTGTCCGCAAGAATCAGCTTGATTGATGTCCCCGCTTTCGCCGAGCAGTTCCGTTAATGGCTCGCTGGGAGATTCATCCATAGGGCTTACGTCTTGCGAGACCTGTAACAAACATTACAGTTATACGAATTCTATTTTTAGCTTTAGTCCTTGCGCAATCGCGAATTGCTTTTGTCTATGACATATAAATAAGAAGAAGCTTACTACTTATCCTAAAACTGTCGTTTAACAAAATTAATAATTTCAAATCGTTGTCCGCTCCTTGTCAGATAAACATCTTCATTCTCTTAATTGCTAGAGTCTAAGTTTAATCGACAGATCAATTTACTCAAAGAGAACAGCAACAAGTATTCGCTTTTAAAATTTCAGTTTCCCAATAAACGCAAGCTTTCGAAATTAATTACTTGACTAGAAGAGACAGCATCCTTGCTGGTATCGTCCTCGACGACCTTTTCCGAGGGCTTGGCACCCGCATCGATCAACAGTTTCAACAGCTTCACTTCCTGCCTGGGCCAGAGGATGCACTCTGAGCTGTCCAGGTAGCAATCTTCTATCGGTGCTCCGCTGCCTATCATCCAGAGTACTTGAAGCGTGTGCACGTCCAGGTTACAATTTGTGGTAGCGACGTTCGTTATGGACCGTTGCAGGTGTTGTCCAAGCACGCAGATCTCATCGGCGTTCAATTCCGGTCCGCGAAGGGTGTAATAAGCGGCCAGCATCGCGTGACCTTCCACAGCGGAGCACAAATACTTCTGCGTGCAGTGTTTCACGTCCAGCAACCATTCTGCGAAGCTATGATGGAATAACATCAACGCCCCTGCACGAGAAACAGAGATGACTCTGCGTAGAAGGTGGAGACGTCGATTGAAGTCTTCTATGGTGATGTTGGTGCACGCAGTTTTCACGCATTTGTAGAGTATCTCCTGGGTGATGGGTAGTTTTGCGGCTAAGATCACGTTCAATAGAGGTTGGACCTTGACGAATTGCTTTCGACTGAAGAGCCTTTGACACAGCCATAGGTAGAGACCGTTCAAGGTGCATGGTATCTCGCGAACCTCGCGTAGAACGATGAAGTTCTCTGCTACTCCGTCGAGAACTTTTTCTATATAGAGGAAACAGCCGTTGCTCTTGATGTGCAGCTGGTTCAGCATATCGGCTGTGTCGGGCGTGATGTGCTGCCTGGATGAATGAAAATTAACTCGTATTTAGCGACTGTAATTACAGGTGTTGGCTTTTAGTTATCAGTTTATACGCCACAAACGACTATGGAAGCTTGGTATTGAAAAGACCAATCAAATATCGATATCAACCATGCGATATCAACAAATACACACCTGATCGCCTCTTCTTGATCCAACCGTGCCAGGATATACTGTTGGATGTCTCTCATCACCAAGGGCTTCCTTAGATCGTCTAAAGGGATCTTCCGGAAGCCGCTGAACATCCGTGAGAGGGGTCTGCTCTGACGTCGAGCAGTACAAACCAGAAGTAGCCATTGAGGGAATAGGTGATGATGATTACCCAATAATTCAGCGATCGTCCTACTGACGTTATCATTCTCCCTTCTCGAGTCTCTGGTGCCAGTTTGAGGAAAATCCAGAGTCTGTCTCTCGTCGATCGAGTCGACTAATAGGAACAGACAACATTTTGGTGGCTCTAACTCCAATAGAGGGAACAGCAGTGCTTTCTTTAAAGCGTCATCGGGATCTCTGTCGAGGACATCCGGTTGCAAAGCAGCTTGTATCTCTGGATCGGTTCGAAGCTTCTCCGCGTAGGCTTCTGCTACCATTTCCCTCGATGTCAATGGCACTGTGGTGGCATTGCTGGTTGTCGTCGCGCTGCCTGGTATCGGTGAGCTCGAAGACACTCTGCGGAATGTTCAAAGAAAATCATTTGTAAAAATCATCGTTTTAATATAGTAATATTAGACTCATCGTTTGGAATTAATGGAAATTGTGGAATATATTTTCCAACCATGTAAATTCTACCTTTACTTATCTGTATAACTGAGATAATTTTCACCTGATCAAAGCGTAATTCTAGCGTATAATATAAGTATAGTATTTTAAGATTAAGTTACGAATCTCTGTATAACAGTCACTGACCTATGAATCTCATCCGAACCAGGTTGCAGAAGCTGAGCAACCAGAGACCTCACGAATTGAGCTGGTGACAACGAAGCCTCGCTTCTAGCCTGACAGAAGTGCCTGGCTAACAATCTCTTGTTTAAGAATCTCTGATGTCTAGCATTGGCACCAGCCGATGGCCAGGCTAATTCTGCACTGAGCGCGGTCTTTCCACTTCCTGAGCCACCAATGACCAAAACGCCACACGTCTTCGAGGTTGGCCTCTGTTCCAAGTAGTGGGACAGTTTGATGAACGCCCATTCGCGGCAGAAAAACCGCTTCTTCTCTATCACTGGTGCAGCCATTCTCTTGCAATAATTCTTCCCGTTTATAGTTAGTCGAACGATCGGTAATTAATCTTTCGTTGCACGGTGTTCTTTCAATGGACCTTCTCCGCGATGTCTACGTTTCTACTAAACACAATTCTGTCGATTTGAAGCAACTTGTGCGTCTAGATAGGAAACAAAGAGAGGCCGTGTCACCGATGAAGTACGTCTTTAGAATTGCCTAGGCTAATTGCGTTGGTTTATATCTCGTGTTCAGGTATATCAATTCTTCAGGATACTTCTTCAAACAGCGAACCGAAGAGAATGTTACAGTTTTTCTCGTGTTTCGTTGGTAGACGATGGTATTTATTTATTTGTCGTGTCCTTAATCGTGGTTCTTGGTGCAGATTGCAAGAGTAATTGAAACAGGTGACAGTTTAGATTGGCTGTGGTGCGCCACTACGGTTCATCTCGCTGTACTCTGACGAGGGAACATTGGTCGGAGCCCCAGGGGGCTCTGAGGCTTCCTCGGCCTCCATTCAGCCTTCTCATCGCCTCGTCGCGGACGAGCACCGCGCTTCGTATCGCTGCATTCTACGACACCTGAAACAAGGAAAATGGTTTACGTGGACACGTGGTTTACGTGGATTTCAAAGTTATTTTACCCATGCGTAGTTATTCTATGGTTACTTCGTGTTTCTACGTCTCTTACGTCTCTCTCAATTCGCAAGCTTAAAACTTTTCCGTGTGTTTTTCAAAAGAAGCTCATCGTCTCCGAGACTATTACCGTCGCTAATTAAAGAGAATTCGATTATTCCCCTCGACACTTGTTTGCATTGGAATTATGTCGTTTCGAGGCGACCCTCGACCTACACCGGAAGTACCATTGCATCTTAATGGATAGCAACGTCTGAATACCGTAGTTCCCTTTTTTCTATTTTTCTGTCTCTTGACTTCTCGTGATTGGATTCGACGTTAAAATTCCATAAAAGTCGATTTGATTAGCTTTAATTAAATTGGAAATTTCTTCGTGGATCGAGGCCCCGACAGCTACCACAGAGAAAGGACATATTATTCCCCCTTTGTGCTATAATTATCGAAATTACAAGTTAACCACGTACCTATCAAATTCAGAGACTTTTAACGCTGCCGTGTAACGATTATTTCCACGTACCGCGTATAATTGATATAATCGTTCGATGATTACTACTGTTCGCGCAGAACCGCGAATTTTCAGTCCCATAAATATAATACGAAACATCTTGTTGTTATCACTTTCTCCACGATAATTCGCTTAAGCTTATGAAAGAGCGATTTTCATTTCCATTTATCGTAGTTCGTACGAGTGTAAAAGCGGCCGCGTATAGAAAGTAAATTAGCTCGTGGAAAGAAAGAAGAAACAGCGTGGCAAAAGATCGTATCGTGCGTGCAAAACGGAGGAAAAGTCTCGCCAATTCCAACTGCGAACGCATTGTTCAATTGGAATATCGAAATAATTCACGATATTGTAAATTAAGCGTGTTTTCGCTTCATTCAGAAGCATCCGCCGTTCGAGTTTTCCCAGGGTTCAGTCTCAACAAGCGCAAATACGCGGCGGGTAATAATTAGAAAAGTCAGACGCCGAGGTATCTCCTTCTCATTAGTGGAACTAGTTTGTCATTGGCTCTGCGCGTTTACGTTCGTCTCGAGCGTACTCCCGTAATTTTAACCCACCTGTCTCCCGCGAACAGACAATTATCACGGTCGTTTAATACGAATTTCAGATCGTTCACCGTGCAACGAACAACACCGGAATGAGGCTTTTCACTACCTGCGACAGAATCTCTCTCTCTCTCTCTCTCTCGCTCTTTCTCTCGTCGTATTTCATTCGATAAACTGCTATAGCTAGAAACAGAGTCGTTTGTTATGCCACTCGCAAGTTTGAACGGCGAACAATACAATACATGGAGATTGCTTTCGAAACATTTATTTTTCATATGTAATATGTATCTCTCTCTGTCTCTCTTTTCGAATACTAAGAGGTGATTATACGAAACAATGGAATAGAAGGAATTGTAGGAATTTCTTTTGGACAACGAAGCTTCAGACGAGCTTAAGAATAACAGAAATTGGTAGAACAGTGGAATAATAGAAATAATTTTGATAGCGTTTTCCGATTAATAAATTTTAAAACATCGAAGAAGAATAGCAAATATTATAGCATCGAAGAAGAATTAGCAAAAAGATAACGAAACGAGGGAGATTTCAGTCGTCTCTTGGAGAGAGTATATTTTAAGGGGAACTTTCTATCGATATTTTTAACGAGCGATTGAATTTTGTTTGTTAACGGTGTGTGGAAGAACCGAGTATATGCGTATGTGTGTGTTAAACGTATCGAGATATATATCGATTAAAGAAATTGAGGGATTAACGATGAAAGATTAGGAAAGCTTGAGGAAAAAATTATCCAACAAGTTCGCGCGTGATCCTAAAATGTTTCACGCGATATCTGTTTTCGATGATTATATATTCAGAGAATCAGGCGTAGAATTGACGAACCACGATGGATCTTTGGCGTGGCGGTTTTAATATTATCAAATGGTCGTTTATAAGCGGGCTTCTGGAAAATTTAATATTAGAACCGGGGGTATGTGGTGGAAAGTAATTCTCATTGTTGCTTGCTTGCTCGCTGTTGCTGCTGCTGCGGTTCTTCGAACGTTCCGCAGCGGACTTCCGGCGGCGAAATGAGGTCGTATCTTTCGTGGATGCGAGTCGACGCGTGACTGGTTACCGCAGGCTTTTCAAAGCATCTGCGTAACGTCTATCAAGATGCTTGTTCTCCCAAAGGAGAACTGTCGTCCCTGATTTACTCCCCCGGAACAACATCTGTGTTTTGTAATTCGCAATTAATCAGTTACGTTTGACTAACTAGCACGTATTTTTCTATTCTCTCAAGTGGAATATCGCGGAATTAGAATCGTAAAATTACTCTATGATTGTTACATCGATACACCTTTTCCAGGATTTCAAATTACCAGGCGGATATTACGTTCTGTAGACGATAGGATCTCATCAGATATCATGAAATACAGACTACTGCTTGTGAGCAATTTATTTAAGATAAATATATTGTCTATAAAATTGATTTGATACTCATGAAACTCATGATATTCCGAAACAAAACAACAACAGGATTTGAATTTGTCCTGCTCGCGTGCCGCTACAGTTCTATCCCTTTGACGGTGTAGCAAAATGGCGAGGAATTCAGAACGAACGACTCAAAGAACGAACCTCACTCGTCGGATATAGGAAACTATGTACTTTCGACTTTTCGTTCATACCCAGTTGCCCAGTTATAACTGACGAGTCTACGCTGCAAGTACCTTAAGACGTGCACTTCTATCGCGAAGAACACACGAATATCTTCAGATTCTCTTCACCTCGTTCTCCGAGAAACTGAGCTAGGAGATATTGCTTCAAATTTTAGCTACTCGTAAAGAAGGACACGGTGTACACGTAGCTAAAATTTGAGGAAGCCTAGCGGTACCGATGTCGAGATATTGCGCCCCAAAGTAAGACCATGTTACGCCAGAACTGTGCAACGTATACATTGTTTATTTATCTTATCTTTTGGTTTGTTCGTATTTATGATTTATCGGAAAATCGCATAAGAAACTATCGATCTCTGCTGCTATAAATTTCTCGAAAAAAGCGCTACGAGAACGGGGAGCCTAGCAACCGGGTCCGGAACGACCGATTACGGGACTTGGTGTCGATAGTCCGCGCGTTAAAGGATCTCGCTATCGAAGACAGACGATCGACAAAATCCTCCGATCCTTCGTAACAGCTTCCGTTTGCCCGAGAATCACGCGCACCGATACGAACAAATCAAACGTCTCGTTGGACGCGGGATGCATCGAAGATTTACTGCCTGACCATGCAGGCTACGCTGGCGGTTTTCGGGCTTATCGCGTTTGTCGCGTCACTGATAGCGAATTTTCGAAATACCCTGGGATAGCGGCGATCGCGAACCCCGACCAGCCTCAACTATCAACTGCGCCGATAAACCTTGACGCGAACGAGCCATTGTCGGCGTTTCTCTTGCTGTTCGTTTTTATCTCTAAACAATGTCGCAGCGCGTTGCGTTGTCTCGAGGATATCGTGGTCGACAAATTAACGCTAACAAATTTCCAGGCTGATCACGAGCTGATTCGATGGGAAAAATTGAACGCGCAGTTAATTTATTCGACATTTTGCGGATCGTTGGCGATGGAAGACGCCAAAGTGGCGCGTGTTGAGTGGAAAATTACCTCTCGACAACATTTTCTTTTTAATCAGTCAGCTGTTGAAATCTCTTGGAAAACTTTGAAAGGCGTGTACCTAAAATGCGTCGCGGGAAGTAAACGATGACGAGTATACTGGTCGAACGTAGAGTACGTGTAGCTGTTATAATTGACAGTAGAATTAAGTTGCAACGAAACGACCGTTTTACTTTGTAATTTTATTAGCGACAGAAAATTCCTCGCGAGGAACAGCTAACTGGTTAAGCTTCCGCAATGTTTCGGGAAATTTTCGAAACACCGGCCGTGGAAATGGAAAGACGACGTTCTTTTATGACATTTGAAACGTTTGTTGCGTATCGGAAATAATCCATTTGCGTTCTCAATGCTTCGTACGTAGCAATATGAAATTCTAATATTTCTCTATATATTTCTAACATTAACTCTGCTTCAAGTTGCTGGAAATTGAAAACTGAGAGCGAAGTACGAACACTGTTCTACTATATGCAGGAAGCAAAGGAAGTTAAGACGTTTCGCAGAAACGAAGAAAACAAACTCGTCGATTCGAGATCTCATCGTCGCTTGCATATCCAAGTAGTACGGTAAATAAGCGTAGCGATTGTCGTTTAATTTGTTTGTCTTATAGCACGCTGAGTAAATAAGCCTAACGCTAGAAGAAAGTACTATAAAAAGTAAATATAAGAAAAGGTCGAATATAAATATAAAGTAATCAAAATACAGACGTACCTTTTCCTACATAAAGTTTAGCTTTATAACTGACAAATTGCGATAGGAGATATCTTAAATTGCCACAAAGAACACATATATGCTTGCGCATCTACAAATCTACACAAATCTACTCTGAGTAATTAAAAACGTTCCAAAGTTGAAGCGTTTCTTTACTTTCGACCGAATCGTAGCTTTCTATCATCGGAAAATTTCTTAGATTTATGGAAACTCGCCTTCTTTCGCTTCCTATCTTCCTCTCTTGTTGTATCGAAAACCATAAGATGTAGCGTTAGAATCGCAACGAGATAGATCGTTATACATAAATAGCCAACAGACGATTCCGCTAAAGGATCTGTGCGTTTTTGATCGGTTGGGTCGAAGAAAATTGTACGTTGAGGGATCGAAACAGCCGTTCGACGGTCGCATTATACTAAGAAGACCTCGCTTCGATCGTCGCGGATTCAGCTTCGCGCTATTTAAAATTCATACAAAGCGAAGTGATGCCAGGCTTGACCCACTTAGAGGCTGGTGAACATCGCCACCCTCCGTATTTGGTCAGGAACGAGAGTCTAGCCAACGATGTTCATTAAATTCACGACGGATAGACAACGACGTCGACCTCGGGGACCAGATCTCACTCGTTGTTCCGTCGTTGGCGTATCGTAGCTTATCATCATCTGACACGAATAACTCGAACGTTATCCCAGATTCGATTTTCCGATACGTCGATCGCGTCCCTCGGCGAAACATCGAAGGCTCTTCTCCGCGATTCGCCAAGGTTTCTAGCCATTTGTCACGGTTCTCCCTCTCCGTGGCAGATCCTTCTACGCGAAAAGAACGTTCCGCGAAAGATACGCGTGTTACAAGGCTGCCGCACAGTCAGCAGAGCTAGGTATTTAACAAACAAATTCGGCATAAAGTTATAAATTCCTCAAGAGATTCAGAATGCGTTTGCTCGGGAAGTGCAGAGTTCCTGGAATCGTAGGCGCAGGTTTTGATCAAAATATCCGAGAAATGACGGTAGAAGGACGCGGCGATGGAACTCTTAACGCGTTTATGGGAAATTGGAAGGGGAAAGAGGGCTGAAGATATGCAAAAGTATAGTATGTATTATATAAACGTACAAAAGCGTATAGAAATGGATATTCAAAGTGTTGGTACACGTTGGAATATTTAATAAGCCAGGCAAAATGCTGTTTCTTTAGTTGCGTTCGTCAAAGAATGTAAATCTCCATGGATATCGCCAGTCTAATTAATTAACAACGATCGGAGGAGAATTGGAGATTTGTATAGGAAGATATGGTGGAATAGACAAAAGACGATGATCGCAATGGGAGCCGAGAGATCGGATGCCTTCTAATTACGTTTCTGAAGCTGCTTGTTCGAAAGCAGCTCGAGGGAGAAGAGGAACAATCGATCGTCGCGGAAGAAACCGAGGGAAAACACGCTTTCGCGTTTTCGCGCAACTCTCACGGCCGACGTGAGACAGATTTACGGTAATTAAAACGTGGCGAATGCAAGGAAACTCCGGCAGGATTGGCTAACGGATGATCGCGGATTAACTCCACGGAATCATGAGAAATCAGCAATGTATTTTGTTCAACAGTTTGTTCGGTTTCGAAAGGTAAATCGTACGAGCAATCCATTTTGTCGAGGATCTTCATCTATCACTGCTGATATTCTGTACCAATGAGGCAGGCAGCACCATGAGTTTTCGACTTGAAGTTGTTCGATGGAAATTAATTCTTGCACTCTGTCGTACGTTTGATTAATAATATGATATTAATATAAATTTTACAAGCCAGCGAGAAATTCTGTTTAATTCTACGATCTATTTGCAGAACAAATATTTTTAGAGAAATTTTACAGGTCACAAGCTGCCGATTTGTAATATCAATAACTTGTTCTTAACTCTTCGATCTGCTCGTGAAACAAACCTTTATTTGCGTCCTATTTTCTTTATTCGTCTTTTACGAACATAAGAATCAGCATAAAAATTCGCAGTCCGATTGCTAGTTAGCAAACTATTGCGCAAGAGAAACTTGGAAATTCGTGTCCGACTCTATCTACACCCACGTTTCTCCACTGATCCTTACGAGATTCCTTAGCCCACGATGAATATTGTTTCAGCGAAGATCAAACTCGTCGAACTGTCGCTTCGAAATATCGTTTGTCGTAAGATTAGGTACCTAAGCAAGGAAAAAGGAAGGAAAAATATGCAAACGAAGCTGCGTTAACCCAGTGTAAGGTTAAACTTGTGCTATCCAAGGTGTGACGGTAGTTCTGCACGTATTACGGTCTTAACGCGGACAAATTGGATTTGTCGTTAGTCGAGATTAGGGTAATCTACTTAGAAAGAGATGTAAATCATGCTATTACGACTGATCTCAGCCTCCGTTATGATTCATTGTTACGCAGAGTCGAATTGCTGTAGGATTATTTTAGTTTCAATATCAGAACGATTTGTCACACCGTAGTGTCGACAGATCGAACTATCTTTTATCCGCAGTTTCGCATAATCAGATCGAGTCGACGTGAAAATCCACCACGTGCAACCTGCTCCTGTTGCAGTGACGATCTTTGGCGAGAAATTAGCGAAGAATTTAGACAGTTTAATAGAATTTGATCGAACTGTATATTGTACGCATTCTAGGCCAGCCAACGATTGAGGGAACCCTATGCTCAAGTGTACTTGATAAATTTTCAAACTCGATTTTCTCCAAAGCTAAACCTTAAATGACAAAAATGTTGTTCCACATCTCGTTCCTATTTTTTCATAAGGAATCACCTCGTGGCTGCTTGTACGCGTTATTCGGCCGCACCCCGTATATCTGTCAGGACTTCAATTGGCGTGGCATTCACAGCGCTATACAATCAGATTGAATCGGCGCGAAAAACCACGCGCAATCTACTCCCACCACCCTCGAACCGGTAATTAACCGGTGCATTATACTAACTAGGAACGCGCGAACGCGTGAAATACAATGGGGCGGTGCAGGACAAGCGGCAAACGAGACGTCGACCATTCGAATTCATAGCGAGCAGGAAGGCCGAGTAATTAGGTGACCCGACTCTCAAACGTCGACGTCATTATCCGTGCAAATCGTACGTTGCAGTGGGAGGAAGGGGGTACAGGCTGAGGATACACTCTCTCTCGTACGCGATTCATAATTATCGTGGACCCTTCTTCTTTCTCCTCGCCTATTCGCCTCCTCTCTCTCTCTCTCTCCAACGTTCGTCTCTTGTTTGTTTTTTTTTCTTCTTTTCCCCTTTCTTCCCATGTTTGGTGGCGCGACACGTGAATCGAGTCGGCGAATTAACCAGACTGCCGTCGTAATTAAAGCAATTTGTCGGGTAACACGGCGGCGATGCGAATCGCCGGGGCGACAAATTCAAGATGCCTGTCGACGATAGTCGATTTTGTTGATAACGAGGAAAGGAGAGAGGGCAACGTCCTTTGTTGAGACTCTGCCCTCCTACGCGTTGAGACTGACTGCGACGCATCGACACTTGGATTCGCATCGGTTTCACATTGTCGGCATTTAAAACGATTTCTCTCGGTTCGTCGCGCGTAGCGTTGTGCTGTCGATCGCTTGGAATCGCGTCGACTATATGCGAACTGCCGAAAGTCTTGGGAGTCGTGAAAGCGTCGGATATTTGTGTCGAAGATCTAAGCGGTGGAAAGCACAAGTCTCGAAAGCTTAGCGCGCGTAGTCGATGTTTCGCGAGCATTTAGAACGCTTTAATCCAAACAACGTCGATATGGCGCGAAATATGGGAGAAAATATAAGGAAGTTGGAGGTATCAGTGGTAGAGGAATTCACCGCGAACCGCTTCCAAGATTCACAAGGCTTAGAAAGGCTTACTAAGTTGCCAAGAGTTCGATCGAATACAGACAATTGCTACAAGCATCGAATCGTTTCGAAACTGAGTTTCGAGTGTCCTTTTTGCATGCGCTATGTGTACCAAATTATGCGAAATTTACAACACAAGCAGTTTTCGAATAAATGTGTACGACGTTAAACTATGTTCGTCTTAGATTTTGCGTTTGAATGAGTTGCAGTTGGATGACGTTCGGACGATGGAATCTCGTTGAGAAAAATCCGAGCGTTCGATGGACCGTGTTGCCTTAAATAAGTTTGAATTTTGATCCGCGGCTTGGGCCACGCGAGAAAGAATAAGAAAATTCCATTTTCTAATTGTTGCGAATTATCGACTAAAGAGCAACCGGTCAGGTGAAACCGATCGGTCGATATCGCGTACCTCGAATGACTTAACGCTCAAGGCGAAGGAGGTTTAATAGATCGAGTGTTAGAGTAATCTAGCACTGTATTTGCACTTGTTGTATAAAAGTAACGTTTGATGTTACGAACACGGCGGTGGTAAGATCCTGTTGAGAGCGAAGTATTTCACCCGCACGGTACGATGTCTGACGATGAACTGTCCTCCTGCGTTGCCGATTCTCCCTACCAGCCGTTGGGTTTCGTCTGTTCTTCGTGTCCTTCCGACTGGTCCTTCCCGGGGTTTTTTACCTGACCTCGGAGTCATTACGTTTACAACTCGGGGAGGACATGTAATTCGGAATTTTCTAAAGAAGGGGATGGGCCTGTTCGTGCCATAAACGAACGATGGTACCCCGCTGGGGGTAGCCACCCACGTGATAATCAAACAGCCAAAAAATTCTACCAAATGTCCAAAGCGGACAAATTGTGAACGTAAACAACTAAATAAAAAAAAAAAAAAATAAACGAACGGCGACTCAAAATTCCGAACAATACTAGAAGATGAGTAATTTTAAAAGTACAATTTCATTAATTACAAGAGAAACACGTACGCGGTGATGTCGACGAAGCAGCGTAATTCTGCGAAAACTCTCTTAATTTTCTCGATAATAAAAATAACAATATGTTATTCGATCGATGCCGCATCGATCACGATGAACTGTTTCCGTACCTACAGACTGATAATTTCGATAAACAATAGGATACTTAAGCCATAGAATTTTTCGACGTTTGCGACGGCCAGTGATACGAGGATCTCTGGAACAATGGTGAATGGTATCGATGGGACGTTGATGGGGATTAATGGGCCGTGTCTGTTGCGAGATTTTCATGGTGCGATGAAAGGTATGGGCGCGTTTCGATGTAGAGAGGAAAAGCTTGTAAATTATATAAGTCAGCATATTGTACTTCGTGAATGTAAATCATATGCATGGTAATTTATGACAGCTTGAAAAATTAATTTCGAGTAACGCAATATCGACTATACTTACAATTTATGATCCGAGGGCGTACGAACGTTATGTTCGTTGCATTAAATTAACAGAAACGCGAAACCACTCTGATCGTCCATATATTTTACACCTTCGATATAAATATAGCTTTAGAAAAATATCTCTCTGGAGATCTTTAAGATCAGTTTTCAAGCTCGATCGCGAAAATGTTTCACGCGCTGTACGAGACACTCGCTTTTGTTTAAACAAACCCTATACTCGACGAAATATAACAACCGTTATAATAACGTACTTACTAAATGTTAATTACATAAAGCAGCGATAAGACAGTTGCTATTGTCGGAACTAAATTCGCAGTACTACGATGACTTTCCAGTGAAATATCGCGGTATTTTATTTCGATAAAAATAAGAAGAATTCTGCGAGAGAAAGGATTAAAGACTTAAATACTCAGCCTTCGATAATAACTTTGACGATAACGAGGTATTCGATGGATAGGTAGACGCGAAACGAGGAAGACAACTGAAGGAGAATGTGTACAAACTTTGTACGAAGAAGTTCGGATCTTTGAGGCATCGATACGCTTTTCACGTGCTACGTATGTGCGTGTGTTTCGACCAGTTCAGCTGTTGTCACTTCTTAAAAAAGCGTGTACCTAAAAAGAGTAAGCGACGACGAGTATACTCGTCGAACATGGAGTACGTGTGAAATGAATGAAATGATTCTTTTATTCTTTTTACACGACCAGTGGGCGGGGCAGCCAGCTACGCTCGTTAAGGCCCAGAACTGAAGACGACGCGTCGCGAGTTCGAATCCTCGGCAAGAAGAACTTGAAAAAAAGGGGCGGAAAAACCAAAATTTCTCTTACACGACCAGTGTACTCGTCGCAACGCAAAATATCGCCGTTTCTTCGTGACGAGTATACTCGTCGAAAACAGCTAACTGGTTAAAAAATACACGTTCGAAACACCGTGATCTCTGATACAGATCCACCGACGCGAGAAGAAATCCTCCCCTTCTAAAGATAATTTCTAAAGATAAATTTATCATACGCGATACTTTATGACGATAACGAGCGAAACGAAGGAAACAGAGGGAAGATGTGTTTAATGGCGTAGATCGAAACGGGCCTGGCTTAGACTCGCGTGCAACTAGTTTCGTACAATGAGGATCAAAGCTCTACGGAGAAGGAGGGAGGGATCCAGTCAAAGTTACTTGGTTGGCCGAAGGACGCTGCTGGTTTCAGTTTTCGTCGGAAAATTCGCCACTTAATGAGGCGGCGTCTGGCCGAAGAACGCGCAAATTGTGACGTCTCACCTGCATGGGAAAGTACGGTGACAGCGCACAGGTGTCGATGACGTTATTATCGCGAAAGGCGAGGAAGAAAGATGGAAAGGTGGGGGGTGGGTTGACTTTTACAGTGGACTGACGGGAATTCCATCTCACGGAAGCTCGTGTACCGCTTTGCCGCGCCTACAGTGTGTTTAGGAATTGTTAGAAGCAGAAGTTGCCACTTTGGATGCGCCTTCGAGGTCGACCAAGAGGAATACTTGAGAGTTGCAGAGACTTGAAGAAGAGAGGAACGCGAGGAGCGAGCCAATGTCTTCTCGAGTATTTGCAGTTAATCGCGTATCGTGCAAGGACTTAAACGATGTTTAGTTTTGTACAATGGCTCGTCTGATGGTCAATTTTTGAAAGAAGTTTGGCAAATACATATGTACGTACTCGTGGTTGGTCGTGAAAGTTTCGAGTTCGGTGATCCTCTCTGGACCGAGGATCCATAGAATAGAACGATCTTTTTCAATAATAAAATTCAGCAATCGTATTCGATGATCAGCTACTATCTATAGTATAATAACGACGAGTGCATCTGACGGAATAACAACGATGAAAAACTACTTGTTTAAAAAACGTCACTTTTTACCATTTCTCTGTCAAAAATTGGAAATTATTATGTGATCGTCTGATAACGTGGAAATCGATCAGTGCCGATCGGAAAGCAATTGAATATGAAGGAAAATCTACTTGAAAGTAGATTCCAAAGTAAATTCCGATAAAGTACACGCAAAGGAATAAAGAGATGAAAGCAGTTACCACAAAAACTTGGATTTCGACATCGAATCCATTCGTTTCCTCTTCTTAAACGACGCGACGTATCAAAGAGACCAAAGGTTTGTGCAGTTCGATCGCTTTGTCTTCGCCAGTTGAAGTATCCTTAACGAGAAAAGTTCTCGTTCTCGGCGATATCCATTAAAACTGAACACAAATCCGATAGCAGCGAAAGCGTCGTGTTATACACATTTCTAGTCGACTAGAATGAACGACGAAATAAAGGAGAAATCGTACAAGACGCGACAAGATCGTCCAATTAGGAGGACAATTATACCGGTAACACCTTTCGCGGCGGACTTGTTGATCGATCCATCGAAGCTAATTAACCCTTCAGCTATGGAGTAGCCGTAGAAAAACAGCGAGGAAAAAAGAAAATACGCCGCGAGGTATTTGCAAATCACTTGTCGCAGGTATGTCAGAAGTTCTAAGCCTCTATGGAATTTTTCTACGATAGTTTCATTGATAAGATTTGAAAAATTTGTCAGTGTAGAGAGAGTCTTGAAAGATTCAAGTATCTGAGAATTGGTACATTTGACAAATTATAGAACTGAAAAATTGGAAAATTTCCAAATTTGGAGGTTTCGCGATTCGAAGCTACGAAGATTACAAAATTTGTAAGTTTCGCAATTTAAAGGTAGAAAAATTTCCAAATTCGCAAATTTCGCAATTCGAAGCCGCGAAACTTTGAAAATTTGCACTTTTGAAAAAGTTTCGCAATTTCGCTGCTATAAGAATGTGAGAATTTCAAAGTTTCGCAGTCTCCGAAGCTACAAGAATTTGAAAATTCGAAAAATTTGAAAAAACTTCAAAACTCGAAAGCTTGAAGATTTCAGTTATAATTCGAAACTTTCGAAATTTCTACATTTCACAAGAACAACAATTTCAAAATTCGTGCGTTTCACGCCTCGAAAATTTTAGATTACTCAACAACCTACAAATTTTCGCAGTTTTCTACATTTTCCATTTTACGAACGACTAATTTCTCGATAGAATTTAAATATTGCGCTGGCAACTAAGTGATTGCGGATTTTATCAATACCATCTAATGACAAAATCCGCAATCACTTAGTTGCCAAGCCAATAATACACAGTGGCTTTTTCCAAGTCATTACGTTCGTACAATAACATTCGTTCGAGCATTCGCTGTTGCATCAATCTGACAAATGCGTAACGATCTAAAATCTAAAGTGCCGTACATTGAAGCCATTCATAGCTAAAGGGTTAAAAGGAAACGACGAATGTAAAAGGCGCGGACAGATCTGTGCAACGAATAACGTCAAAATTCCGATAGAATAAGGAAAGGCCAGGCCTCTTATCTTGTTAGATCTTAGATGTATACGAGATCGTTAATGCGTTCGTGGTTAGCCGTATTTGGTTGATTGAGCAACGGCCTCGTTTCAGACAGGTCGGCACACAACGATCTTGTCTTGCCTCTCTACACGTGCTTCTGTACCGATGCACTGCCTTAATCGGTTCTCGTTCGTGCGTCGTGATCGATTTAATTATGGTACTGGATATTGAAACGTTTTAAAGGGACAATGATGAACGCGGTAATTAAGAAGGATCGAAGCTTGAAGGAACAAAAGCTTCGATTTATCCGGAGACTCGCGATTCGTGTTCGCTTAAGCTTACGTTTTCGCTTGTAATTTCCTATTTGATATTACAATACTGAAGTGTTGATCGTCTCGTATCTGTTATAGTTTTCTTTTATCGTATTAATCGTATTCATTCAAAATTTTATTCACGTTACAAGCGTACTTCGAAGATAAGGAACACCAGGGGAGAAGATTAAAGTTTGTTTTATCTTCGAAGGGAATATCAACTGAAGAGATTATCAATGTGTCAATTGGAGAATATCGACTCGATATTTGCTGTTTATAATTTACATTAAACAATATATACGTTTGCTTAGTCGGAGAAGCAGATACGCTTCCGATTCATTTAGATCACCGAATCACAAAAATCGTTGACTTGAAAGTTTGAGAATCAATATGGATGTAATTTTGTATAAAATGAAGAAAATTGCTTACTTAGTTTCTACATGGGAAATTTAATGCAGAAGCATATACCTTATAACGCGCACTGTCGGAGAGAGCATTGCCACCACTCGAGGACAATGCGTAGTAGAGCTTACTATAGTAACACGACGAGGTTTGGCAGCTCAAGGTTTCTTCCCCCACCATGCGTTAAGGTTAAGGAGAATTTGGTCCTCGGTTTTATGGTCTCGCGCGTACCACGGTTTTCGATATGTTTATGGGAAAAGCGAATATTTCATTTTACGGTATAATAACGTTAATGTGTTCGGCTGTAACACCAAAATGTTTAGTCACTGATACACAGAATTAATATTAATATTAAATTAATCCTTTTCAAGCTGACATTTCACGTTGATTTTCTAGATTTTCCTCCGACGATATTATCTTTGAAAATGAGGAGCAAATTGTATCTGCGGAGATCTCACAATCTAAGATAAACCAACAACGTGCCATAAAGAAAGAGAAGAATCGGTTTACGGGAATTCAAATCGCACAGATGCTTCATTTTAGAAAATTTCTGGGAAAAATTATGAATCTTAACCTGAGAATTCCGGCGTAAACTTAATAAACCCAAACCGATCGAAGACAAAAGTGCAGGTGTCAAGAAACAAGCTTTCCCGGGAGGAAAAGGAAACTTGTGCGCGAACATAGTCGAAATTCGCGAAGAAGAAAAGCGTATCCTTGGGAAAGCCTGTATGTGTCTCCTCTCAGTTCATTCATTTCGATAGATAAAGGCCAAGAAACAACGAACTAATGTATTTTCCTCTGAAGAATCCAGGGAAACTGCACTTATATTCCACGCTACGGTGTTCTCGTTGCTATGTAGAAAATTTTCCCACCGAATGATCATGAAATTTTCCAATTTTCCCACTTACAGCGTTTTCTACAGCCAATTAGTTACTTAACTTAATCAATTAGTTAGCTGTTGCGATCTGTTCGAAAACTTTGAACAGCGTGTAGCTAAAAAGTAAGCGATGATGACAGAATGACCGTTTTAGTTTTTAATTTAATTTATTTATTTAAACGATTCAATTTAAACCTCGAATCAACGCGCGAAAAAGAAGCAAAAAATGTTTAATTTAAGAGGGTGGCACAAAGAAAAAAGTTATCAAATGGCACTGTCCCTCGGAGACGTAGTCAGCTACAAGAATCGGGAATCGAATTCACGCGACAGAAAGAAGGATGACGAGATTCGAAACGGAAATGGTTTCAGCAGCCGCAGAATCCTTCGGAACGGAGTCAGAGTCGCGGCACGTTTGGGACGATCTCTATCGTACGTAGCGCGTTGGTCGGAGACCGTTGAAAGCAGGCCCTGAAATATTTATAAGCTGTACACGCTCGTAAATTACAACGGATTTCGAGGGGGAGGCTTTCCACGGATATCATGTTCGGCAGTTTAATTTTTCATGGACGAGCACGAAGGACAGAGGCGAGTGGCCGCTAACTAGAAGCGTGATTAGAATCTCATTGAAACGTCACAACCTCTTCCCTACGTTCCTTTCTACTTCTATTTCCTCTTCTTCTCTTCCATCTCCTGCTACTTGTGCAGAGTATAGGAGTGACTTTAAGAGGATGTAAAAAGTTCGGGTAGAAAAGCGCTCTTTCGACCCAGTTCTCCAGTTTATAACACGGTATAAAGCATCCTCTTGCTTCTACTACGCGGGACTTTCAAAATAGCCATTTCTTTTTTCTTCCTCTTCAACGTCAAACGTTTCATAATTCATAGGACTGTGCGAAATGACGTTTAAGAATACGGCCAGCGGGAAGCGTGTGAGGGCAAATAGGCACCGAGTACCTACATCCGACAGTTTGCTGAAATAATTTTTCGTTTATACGATTTAAACGGATTTTTATGCAAAACATTGTACGCTCCTGGAATATTCGCCAGAGTTTCGCGGACGTTACATTTCACAGCATGAGAACGGTAATTTAGAAATAAATAGCACGCGTTTCGTGCCAGTTATACAAAGAGTAAAATGTCTTTGTTTCAAATGCTCGCAGTATTACGTACGTAAATTGTGGTTTCTCGAAGTTTCTTGCAAAAATTTCCTGTATCCATATCAGACGTTCCTTAACACGGTTCCATTTTGGATAGTACAAGATTATGTCTCTACAGCGTCTTTATGATTTAAATATTACACGTTCATCCCTGACGAAGGCATCGATCTTTCAAAATGAAACAAATGACAAGTAAAATTAGGAATTACTCGCCAAACGATCCATTCTCTATCACGACGTTCGACTTGAAACGTCTGCTGATAGATTACTTGGATGGTAAATGAAACACTCGTTGGTTGATCCCATCGCCAATGGGGATTTTACCGTTTAATTAAAAACACGTGACAGAGGCGAGCTTGAAAAAGAAAAAAAAAAAGGAAACGAGGAAGTTCAGGGTTGCGGACGAATTCATCATCCGCCATCGGGTGGTACGCTTACGAACGTGGACGAAGGGAGTTATTAAAAAAATTTCCATAATGTGCATCGCCCGCCGGGATTTACATTCCGCCAGCTATTAAATCCTGACTCGCGTCTAATCGCGGCCAAACAAACGTCAGGGCCAAAGGGTTAGGGGATGAAGGGGCAAAGGACGAAGAAGGGAGGTTAATTAACGAGATTCGAGATATTAGACTGATTGCAGTTCTTTCGAGGGGAACGGCGGTCCTGGAAATTGAATACAATGCTTTGGTTTTCGCGTTTCAGCTAGATTGGCTAGTTACTTCCATTTTTCTCTCTCTTTCTTCTCTCATTTTTTTTTTTTTTTTTTTTTTTTAAACGATGAGCGAACAAAAGAAGCAGCAGCAGAGTTATGGCAGCGGAAGAATTTTTCGACCAGGCTTAATTGCGACGGCTGATACAGTTCGACCAATCGAATCGCCGGAAATTGAAGTTCAACATCGGGGTGAAGTTTCATGGTGAAGTAAACTGATTGGACTTGGAGGCTTGTGTTTTTTTTCCCTTCTTTTTTTTTTATTTTTCGTTTCGCTCGTTTCTTTTCCAAGGGCTCACTTTTTTCAGCTGTAATTAATTCTAGTTCGTTATCCGTCGATTGATTTCATCGTTCGCGATCGGATTTTACAAAACCAAATTACGAGTCTGAGTTTTTCCACGATGAGGCGGATGATCGCGAGCAGATTGTTTGAAGGTAAAACATCCGATGATGCGTCGATAGGACAACGAAGGGACAACGTTTGCGTAACGCGTACGCGCATACAGACACGCGAAACGTTAACGCCCAAGTGATGTTGTAAATTTGACAGTAATCGATTTTATTAAGACAGAGTAGACATATCGTGTAATTTAACGCGTACGCGTAATATTCACAGCGATTGCGAAATCGTACGTAACCAGCAGGCATTTCATATTCCATATTTTATACGTTACTTTGATATCACGTTTCATATAACACTCTGATTTTACATTTCATAGGATCTTTCATATTTTACATTTCTCATGTTACTCCTATCTTAATTACCTTTTCACCTTTCAAGTTAATATCTCCTATATAATCTCACTTCCTTTTCTCGTTTCTTCCGATTAATTCCGCTCGTTTATCTCGACATCTATTCCAATGACGATGCAATGAATTTATCTATCTGCAGGAACGTGTACGCAGTAATATTATGTATGCGTAGGTAGTACGGATTGCCGACTGTTCTCAGGATAAGTAATATCCTTTTGGAAAGCGGCACTGCGGCATCCTCAGGCTTCCTGCGCAACTAGTTGAAGCTTTAACCAGACAGTGAGATGGTTTTTCAAAAGGACACGATTCACCCTCTCGAGTCTTTGAGAGTTGACTCTGTAGACGACGCACATCAGACTCGCAGTAAGTTGAACAAAGCAGCAATAATTTAACGAAGTGTAATAGAATTTAGTGGAAATGGTTCGCCTGTGATAAGACGTTAAGGGGGTATTCTGGTCTAGAAATTTGAAAAAATCGAAAAATTTCTTTTTCATATTTCCAAAGTTTAGACATTCAAGAATATGCCATTAAAAGGATTCTTCAAAATTTCAATTATTTTATGTGTTACAGTCATTTTTGTGACGCGGCATTTGCTCCGGTTTCAAAACTTGTCTCAAAACTTTAAACGCGTTTTTCTCGAAACTACTTTTTCCGAGTTGGCGTGCACGATATCTCAAGTTCTAATGAACCGATTTATTTTAAATTTGGTCTGAATATTCCTTATATACTCCTCTATCGTCCGGATCACGCTCAGCTCAAAATCTTTAATATTACTATTTTTTAAACGTTCGGAATTGTCAAAAAAACGTGCGAAATAAGAAATTTTTTTCAAACGGCCGTCATTTTGTGAAAAAAATGTTGTACTGACTTTTCCAAGGTTCAGACGATAGCAGCATCCATACTAATTAAGAATCCGTTCGCATTTTTTGCTTCGGATGACCAGAAGGGTTGATATCATGCACGCCACGACACCCCATTTTTTGGCAGTACCCACTTTGCCAGCTCGTAACTTTTTAAATATTGAGTTTTTTTTCCAGTGAATTTTTTACGTAATCTCGAAATATCAATAAACGAATGCTAAAAAGAAGCATAGCAAAAATATTTTTTGTTTCGCTTGTACAGAGCTTCAAAAATCGCGTGAAATTCATGCCTCTAGACCAGAATACCCCCTTAAATCGCGTCTAAGGTTACAAACGCATCGGTGTACGATTATAGATTCCTTCAGCAGTTTCCAATTAAAATGATCGATTTAAAAATTACACCGATGATACAAAATTACAGATTCCTCTTGTACAAATACAAGATACGTATAGAGCACGCAGCATCGAATTAACCCCTTCCCGTGCCATTTATTATAGTTCGACGAAACAGACCAGACTGATGCTCGTAACTAACATTCAGCGACGATCGTAACGGGCAAAGAAACAGTCCGCGAGCTCGGCTTGTTATGTTTACGTTTGGGCCAAAATCTTCATCGCGAGTCTGACTCGCTAAAGTACGGGAAGGGGTTAAAATTACCGTAAATATTACATCAATGCTAAAACACAGATTCGTCTGATAATTTTGAAGTGTGATTAACGTTAAATTCATGAAAATACGAGCGTTAGGGGGAAAAAAATATTTGCAAAAAACGCTTTTAGAAATTGGCGATGAGTCGCAATTTTACGATAGCTATCGCGCGAATAGATAATGTGCGAATGCAGGATGATAAGAGTGCAGTATCAGCGCGTTGCAAACTCGATTACTCGATGACGTGGGCTACGGTGCATGTTCGATAAATTTTTCACCGACCCGACTTCCGATGTCGCGTCAAATATTTACCGTGCATCTGTTGAAGATTCGATTTTATTTTCCAGTACGTTGATTAGCCCGCTCGGCAATTCCGCTGACCGGTTACGCGGTAATCGATAGCGACACGACGAGATTGTTAACCGGAGGATCCAATCAATTTTATATTTATGGTTCTAGCTCGTAAATTAAAAGAAAAATTGATTGCGATACCTGCGCTAACGTTAGAAACGAAATTTCTAATTGTTTCGCGAGTTAAGCTTATCGATGATCGACAAATAATTCATAAAAGGATTAAATAGCATCGATCAAACAAGCATTTCGTCGTTGTCTAATTCCATTTTTCGGCCCAGTTACCTTGAAAGAAAAACTTGGCTGTTTTAGCTCAGGGAAAACTACAAGATGAAAAAGTATGTCGAGGTACGGAAAGAACGTCGCTGCTAAAGTTAAACGATTAAATTGAAATTGTATAGGATCGTAGTAAAATTAATTTGAGATTAATTATTACATGTAATATAGAATCGTATAATATGTAAAGTATTTTATATCTGGCTGCCTTTAAATCATTTAAAATTGGCAACAAATTTGCTAAATAATTTGACCAATATTAGAAACTAGATTTCCGATATTTATTATTATCTAAACTTTCATACCTCGCAATTCAGAAGAGTCAAATACTTAAAATCTATGAATCGATATTACTGATCAAACACCTGCTGTAATTACGATCGACTTATTTATCTCATTCAAATTACTCGAGCGCAAGAACGCAAGCCCATGGCAGATCCAACATTCGTCTACAAGATCATGGACAATTACATAAATTTTCCTGACATCCTCAGCCTCGTGAAGCTTAATGTTCCGCCTAGAACTTTCAGGTCACATCCGCCATTCCACTCATCTCGGCGTTTAACCAACTTTGCCGCAAACAACTGTCTCGGCCGTGTCTGTAAACAGGCTAACTCCATCGCTCGCCAATTCCATCTTTTCCGTGGTTTATTGCTATCGTTCGAAGCTCCAGCGAGATCCGTTTTACACGCATTGGCTCGTTTCGAGAATCGACAAAGAAAAAAAAAAACACACACGATATAGCGCATTTGAAGAAATTAAAATCGATTAGCGAAGGACTTTATCGCGATCGGCAAATAAAATACAAAGTAAAATGAAAAGGAAAATTGTAGCAAGGAGTGTAACCCGTTAACTGATAAACGAAAAGGCAGACAAATAAACAAATAAAACGACAGAGAATATATTCGTGTAGCTGGGATCGTCGAAAGTTAGCTTCATGATTAATAATAAGATATCCAACTTGCAATTAGCTGGCCTCAAATCACGACGTGACCCAAAACTCCGTGCCACGGGTTAATTAGGATAACAGGTAGGGAATATTCAAGACTCGTCCTCGGTATAACAGAACAAAGTCCAGAGACGGTTCTTGACATTTCTATTACTCGAGAGTGGTGCTGCTGGCACTAATAGAAATTGATACGCGCCAGACAAATTGCCATATTCGATGCTTGTTCTATGATCGGCTCGTTTTACGTTTCATCTTGGCGAGGGCGGCAGGAGACAGAGAGAGAGAGAGAGAGAGCCTGTTTGTGTGTAAGAGAGAGAGAGAGAGAGAGAAAAGAAAGAAAATTGATCAGGATTTATGCGAGTCGCTCAACACGTCTACATTTGTCTCGCGAAGCACGTGCAGTATTTCATCTCCCTGGTTAGGGGTCAAGCGAGCGGAATGCGTGGAGTTAACTGAGACCCAGATAGGTTTCAGCCGCTGGGATGAATCGAGATATCTTTCACGTGGCCTCTTCTATCGATGCTCGTGAAATTTGATGTGCCACTTTCATCGTCTTCGAATCCTCGCGCGTGAATAATTCCACGATTCGGCTAAGGTTTTGGAATGGTAAGGTGGCTCAGCGAACTGGAGCGTGAGGACGGTGTGCGGGCAATATTGCAAATTTTGTCGATGTAGTAAGTGTATAATCGAGATAAGGAGGAGATACGAAGGCCGAGTTAGAGTAGTATTCGAAGACGCATAGACTTTCAAATGGGATCTTGATGTATCGTACAGTTCGGATTTTTTGGAGACCTTGAGTAACCCCGAAGTTAGGCCATCCATAGTGGAATCAACGACCTATGGGATTAGGGAGCTCAGGTAAGATTTTTCTTCGTTGGGCAGAGAAAGATTCTTTGGCTCGTTTCTTCAATAAAATTCACGTCAGAGGCGAAATTGCTAAGAACTTCAAGTCTATCGATATTTTCCTACAACTGGACGTTCATTTACGAACAAACACAAGCCCTTTGATGTCTCGAAGATTTTAAATAATTCATCACGAACGCCAGGTAAGAACGATATTCAAATGATCCCAGAAACACGTTGATCAATCGTCGAATGATAAAGAAACTTATCCATCTTATTTCGTTTTGGATAAAGATACGACAAAGATGCAAAAAGCAGTACGATCTTGCGAAATGAATGGCTGGAATGAAAATGGAAATGTTCAGCGCTGCTTAATAAAATCGACGATGGTCTATGTTTCCATTACTATGTCAATTCCAAACCGCTAACTACATGCAGGATCAAATTGTCCACGATACTATTCATAGGGATATCGAGCCCCGAGTGCATTGCCAATCAGAACTTGGAATACGGCATTTGCATTTGGTCTAATACGGAGTATCCCCATGAGATACTAAGGGTAGGTTCTGGTCCTTCGATCCGCTAACCTATACACGATCAGATACGATCAAAAGCTTATTAATTCCATTGCGCTGGAGACTAAGAGATCCTGTTCGGCTCCATCGACAGCCAATCATCGATTCGATTAGGATCTCCTCGAATAATTCATTTTCACCACGATCGTGTCCAAAGTGGGTTTTCGCTGTTAAAAAAAAACGATCAGTTTATGTATTTTATGCAACGGTATAGTTTGTTAGTTCGCTTAACATTTTCTCGTATCCTTCGTCGATTTTCGTCGATTCGGTACAACTATCAGTCAGCATCATCAATTTTCGTGCAATTTTCTGATGAAACTTGAGTCAAATATTTCTCGTGCAAACATTCCTGCGCATTGTCCTAGTGTAGATGGAACATAAGGTAAAGTAAATTTTAAAATGTTCGACTCGTTTAAGTTTTAGACTTGCGCTGTTTTCATACTCTTCGGCAGATATGTGCCGAATATCTTCATCAGTCAGTTCGTGGTATTTCGTAAATAGGGCGATCTCTTCTCACAGACAACCAGCTCTACTTTCTTTCTCAGCATTGTTCCACTACCTTCCTCCCCCACCGGTGTATCGCGTAAATTTTAATAGTTACTTTTCTCACGAGTAATCGCCTGGCAACAGAAACCATCAGATGCTGCCACGCACGCATTTCCATCGAGATCTATCCCGAAACAGTTTCGTTCATTCCCTTTAACCGGCGGATCGATCGATTATTAATATCAATCTCATGGAAAGCAGATTTCGTTTGATGGCGAATTTCGAACGATTAAAGTATACGTATAATATATGTATTTCTGACATTTAATTGATTAGAATTAATCATCTTTAATGGGGCAGCTCTCTCTAAAAAAAAAAGAAGGTAATTATCGAAATTAAAAAATTAATTAACACAACATATATACGTATATTTATGAATATTTTCCTATTACAAGTTTTATAAAGTCTCAGATTTAATAGAATTTTTCTTCAATCAGTTCGTACATATTTATGAACATTTTAATTAATTAGAACTTTCTATGCTGTAAACGTGTATGCACGAATGTATATATTTCTGAATATCTTCGTATTGCAATTTTTAAAACGTATATATACATATTTGTTTATACATAATGCACGTATTATACAATGTACGAAACGTATGAACGTATATATTTATGAATATCTTCGTACTACGTTTTTATACAATTTTAAATCTACATGATTATGTTTGCGCGAGACCGGTTTTTCTAATATCATCGCGTTGGCAATAAGCTTCCATTTAATCCGCCCATTTTCTCCCAGCTGGTTTTCCAAACGAGCGTGTCGGAAGGTAACTACAAATTTCCGGGAACGCGGCGTTAAGGAGTATAAATCCTAATGACGGTTTCCGGTCAAACGAGTCTGACTCATAATTGCGATCGTCGCGATGGTAATAACGCTGTTAAACGGCCTCGCTACAGAAACAAACGAGGTCGCTCCCTTTCGACGATAAACGAACTTATAGGCGGGAAAATGCACGACGATGCGTTACGTGCCACGAATAATCCTTCAGCAACGAAGGAAAAACCCATCGCGGAGAAAGGAAGCTGGTTGATCTAATTGGCATGCGGTTGATTGTCGAGAAGAAATGCTAAAATATAAAGAGGGGTGAGTTGGAATTAAGTTAGCTTCTCCAACTTTAATAATAATCACTTGCATATTAGATTAAATTAAAAAACCAAAAGAGAGTGGAACAAGTTGTTTATTCGAAGAAAAAGAACTCATCGACTGTAAGAAGATTAACATCGAGGACGAAGATAGTTTCTTCTAGGAAGATATTCTTGGCATTAACGAAATGGGAAAATATAGGGGCGAACGGAAAAGCGATCAGAAGATAATAATTACTTGTATATTAAATTAAATTAAAAAACCAAAAGAGAAAATTAACGGTGTAACAAGTTGTTTATTCGAAGAAAAAGAATTCATCGACTGTAAGAAGATTAACATCGAGGACGAAGATAGTTTCTTCTAGGAAGATATTCTTGGGATTAACGAAATGGGAAAATATAGGGGCGAACGGAAAAGCGGTCAGAAGATAAGGCAGACACATTAATGAAATTCGTAGAAATCGGCCGGAAGAGAAGCGTCGGGGCGGAAGTTTTTAAGTTTCGTTCATTCAACTTTTTCAATTCTCGAGCAAAAGTGCAGAGCTGTGTCCTATGCATCGCCCCTCCACCTGTCGAACTGAATACGCTTTGAAGAACTTTTATCGTTCTTTCATCCCTATCGCGAAACACAGCTTAAACGGTTGTTCTTCCTGCCGTTAGTCTCGTAGGTATGCAGAGTATTACGTAACAGAACTTTCGAGCCTCGTCCGACATACAGTATCACAAAGTTGCTGTGTTTCGTCGTTTCGAATGTACGAAAAAGAAGAAAAAGAAGGATAGTAAAACGTAGAGTAAGAATGAAAAATTTGGACGATGCGAGTTTCGAAAGATCAAGATATAATGGAACTTTGGATGCTTGCGGGGAATCCTAAAATTCCGCTGACTTTGAAAGATTTCGAGAATTTACAATAGTCTAGAGAAGTATAACAAAACGTATAGTAAGAAAGAAAAGTGTGGAAAATGTAGCTTTTGGAAGATTAAGATGCACCAAAGCTTCGAGTGCTTATAGAGAATCTTAAAATTCCGTGAATTTACGTTGGTCTGAAAGTCTGCACAGTCTAGGAGATTTAAGATTCCGTTTGGGAATGCTCGAAAAATTGTAAATTCTGAAACTTCCCTCCGCGAAATCTGTAATTGCCATCAATTTTCTTCTTCTTTTCTTTTCTACCTTGGATAGAATTTTTCGAAATGTCTGTACATTCGAGAATTCCCAAAATCAAGAATTCCGAGAGCAAGCGTAATAAATTTTAACGCTCGATCCTCGATATTCAAAATTCGCTGGATTCACGAAAATGAACTACTCTATGTTCTAAGCACGCGCAGCTCCAAATATTCCCTGGAATCCTAAGTTGCTTGGTAAACTTTACACTTTTACCAGCGAGCAATTTCTTCGACTTGACGGTGTCGGAATGTTTCCAACTAAATAGAAGAAACATCGGGCGAAAGTCAATCATAAAGAATCCCGGTCGAACAATATCATAACAGGGAACTCCGTGAAACCAATAAATTCAACAGCGAGACAGGGAGAACCGGCTAGATGGATTTATCACGTTCGAATCGGATTCGCGTCGCTTTATCATTTATTATTGGAAATTCTGTCGCCTCTAACAGCTCGGCTCCACGTCGAAAGGAGCAGCCTATCCCGAGGCACTTTATTCAACGTAGTTGACTCGCATTAAAGCCGAAACTCGGCTTTGCTTCTTTATTAAAGCAATCTTCGCTGTCTGTGACCTCTCGACCAGCTGGAAATCGCTTATTGAAATTTCCTCCGAATATCTCGACTACGTAATGAGATAAAGAAAAAGAGTAAGAGAAAGAGAGAGAGAGAGAGAGGGAGAGGGAGAGAGAGTGAAGGAAAAATCGAGAAGACGAAGAAGAAAAAGGCGCTTTGCTCGAGTTTCCTTCTCGATTTTCTCCAGGCTCTCGTGTTTTCGCGTTCTCGTTACGTCAACAAGGGGCTGGAAACACCGGGGCGATTACGTTGGTTAATTAACCAGCCGCCAAGTGTAACGCGACTTAATGAGACATCACTCGTGTAATTACCGAAGTTGCGTTGTTGATAAGCGACCAAACGAAACCGCCAGGAATTTAGAAGCGGCGGGACCCTTGCATTTTTCCACAGCCACGTTGATTAATTGCCAATTATTTCTCTAATTGCGCTGATCCTTGTACTCCGAATGCGTTTTCTCCTATTTCGTACTCGGCCGCTGCAGTGTCGAGTTAATTGGAAGAACCGCTTTACTCGGCCCGAACACCGTACGTCTTTCTTAACGTCGTTACGTGTTTGAACATTTCGCCGTAAACGAAGTGACACTTGTAGAATTGACCGATACAATTAACAGGAAGCCGCCTACGAGGATATTGGCTGTGGAAAACACGCAACTTCTCCGTCAAATTTTTCACACACGTTCCATTCTTTTCTACGCGTATGAAATTACGTGTTTTCGTTACGTCGAAATCTTAGTATTTTGGGAGAATTTCTTTTTTTTTTTTTAATGTAAACCTATAGCGAATTTTGTAACTGCGTGAACTTTCTACTGTTGATTAGTAACATTTCTGTGAACAGAGGAGTCGTAGCAACTTTGGACGGGTGATAATAATCGGGACGTTGTGGGATACCGAAACGTCCCTGGCGCAAGGTCGATGCAAATAGCTGCAGTTAATTTTATTAACAGAGATCTGAAGGGGATTTGATCGATATACCATCGCTTGACCCACAATAAATCAGCCGTGCAGCTTTAAAGAAAGGAAATCGAAGGCATTCGAGGTTGGAGAAAATCTCTCTTGGTCGATGTGAAAGCTTTCATAAAGCGAATACAGTAGAGACGAAGCAGAAGTAATCCCTAAAGAAAGAGCATCCAGAATAATAAACCAGATTGACGGTAAATACCACTATGTGTAGCCAACACCGCTTATTTATTTATTATATTAAATAATTACACGGAGATATTATCAAACACAGCGGACATTATTGCTGTAATACGTTCTCTACGATCCTATTCTTTTCGAAATCTTTATGACAGCGTAACTCTTTCTTTTCCATCGACGATATATTATTAAATAATATACTAACACGATCAAAAGTTCAAAAATCCTACTTTCTAAATACAAAGGACAAAAAAAAGAAGAATATTCTAAGATATTCCCTGTTACGATCAGTTGATGGAGCAGTTGATTAGCAATATATTAATCGTAGGTAGGGTAAGATGAAGAAGTAATTTTAATTTTAATTTTGAAAGTGGTCGTTTAACCGGGTCTGGTAAGGTTAGCGTTAAGATTAGATTAGGTCAGCGAATTTAGAGCCAAGGTAGAGATAAGGTTTGTGCAATAAAGTTTATAAAGTGGCTAATATTATACGTGCAACGTACTAGTATGGCTTATACTAGAATCAAATGTATATATAATAATACCGTATGATATGTGCTATTTGCGTGCAAGCGGAACATCGTAATCCCGCAGAGAAAGCAATAAAAATTACAAATTACGATCGATACTTGATTCAATTATCACGTACGGTAAAAACTCTTTCTCGAACCAAAGTGAATATCGGCTCTGTCGAAAGCATCTGCATAGTTTTTATCGAACTACGTCACTTCGACGAGGTTTGGTAATTCCAGCGTTAAAAGATCAGCGCATCCCTCGTCCCTGTGTTCCAGATTTTCATTCGCACAGCTCTCGACGATTTCAGGTAAAAACTGGTAGCGATGAAAGGAGAGGAGAGAGCGGGAAAGAAAAAAGGAGGACACAGGTGACCGACCATCGGTTCCACTGCACCGCCACTTCCTCTTCATCCCCTGAGAGAGCAAGAAGATCCTACTCTTTCGGGTGGTTCTTTTCACGCGTAAGCCGGAACCTCGACGAGCACCCTCCAAGCCACCACGCTATTTCCGATACGGTCAGGTCGCGCGTGTCGCCCCGAGATTAACGATTCAGCCCGGCGACACGTGCATGACCTATCGGCTTCCGGCGACGCTGACTTGGTGTCACGACGCGCCGCTACCCACGGACGCGTTGTTAATTAATTTCACAAGTAGCCGCGGGAAAACGGGTTGCCGCCGTGAAAGAGGGAGAGATCGAGCCCTCTCGCCGGCCCGGATTTCTCGAGCACGCGACAACCGTGCCTTGTGATCTTCGTGGTCGATGAACCCAGCCGGGGGAGACGTGTTCCGGGTCTTATAGAGATTTCGCCTGGCTCAGGTTTCGCTCGGGTTTCACGGCGCGCTTCGAGATCGCGAAAAGCTGTGTTCTTTTGTTTTCCACGAGGAAAACAAAATTGTTTCTGACGAGGTTTCGTCAGATGCCACTTTCGAACGTTCCAATACTCCGTCGTAATCGAACCGATGATGTTACCGATGGTTTTAGGAGTTACGAGTCCACTGGCTCTGATTTAAGCTAAGCGAACGCGTAATCATTTTCGTCTTTGAAAACAAATGAGGATTTTAGTGGAAGTTAGAAGTCATTAGCGCTACTTCGCGGTCGATTCTAGATCGCGAAAGTGGAACGTTTCTGACGAGATTTATTTGTTTCTCGGTACCAAGCCCGTAACCAGTTTCACGCTCAAAATTCATCCCCTATTTTTCAGACGAATAAATTGGCGCACGTTGGATTTTAGCCTGGTTAACCGGGCTGACCTTTCTTCGGTGGCCTGAAACCGCAGAATCTCGGCGAAAACACAAAGTAAATGAAATCGAAAATCCGTACAGGGGCTGCACGTGCATCTGCAATGCGGCCTGGAGCTTGGCAAGAGTCGAACAACCCCATCTGACCGAATGTTGCCTCTCTCTCTCTCTCCAATTCTGTCTCTTTCTCTTTCTCTACTTTTATTCAGCTTTCTATTCCTTTCTCCTACCCTTCGTACCTGTCTCGCGAGAAGAAAAAAACGATAATTATCGGATGGGTGCCGAGATAGCGAAGGAAATTGGTCGGGTGGTATTGCCGAGCTGTATCCAAGAGAAATTGATGTTTCCATGTTGGAAACATCTCTGATCGATCAGGGGAGGGTGGGGGCAATGATACGGAGAAATCTTGTGATTCCTGGTAAAGAAGTTGCCCAGATGTAATTTATCCTTCTGGATGTAACGTAATTTTCTCTGTCTCTGTAGAAACTGAATTTACGTTTCTTCTGCGTTGCACCTTTCTACGTTTATCTTTCATTATTCTTCCTTTGACACCCTCTTAACTTTTTCATCCTCGTCCTTTATAATTTACGTCCTTCGTGTTCTACTATTCCCTTTCGCGCTTTCTCTATCTCTTTGTTAATTTAATATACAGCGAAGATATTTGCACATCGTTAATATTTATCGTAGCGTTTGCACTATAATTTTTCTTTATCTTTACTTTTGATTAGTCGGCTACGTTAAATATTCTATCACGGTTACAGAAATTTTACAGCAAAGATGTAGGCAAGCAGAATCCGACGGAAAAATGTTTCGTTGGAAAATTAGAGTTTAAAAGAAACGATGTTTTTCTTAAGCGTTTCCTAGATTCGTTAACGAAAGAAGAAAAATAATTTCGCTTGGATATTAATTAATTGGACGAAGATACCCTCCGGCGATTTTCTCTTGTCCAAAGCGATTTACTCGTATACCGGTCTATTTTCTTTCACGCTACTTGAGGATTGTGCGGATAGCACCTAGCGGTACTACTATGACTCATTTCGGTATACGGCGTGAAACGCGCGTCATTTCGCGCAGTGTAAGCATCGTAAATTACGGCTGTCTACGATTCACCTGACGTGATTCACGTTTCTAGAAAAACAGCTTCTCTCGATCTTCGACCCACATTTCTCGAGCGGTATGTAATCCTCTATACAAACTCGTAAATCTTCTCTTTGCAAACGGTGTGCTTCGAAAGAATTTTTACAAATGCGAATCTCGTACGAAAAAAACGGCTGAATTTTAAAACCAGGCAATCGCAGAATTTTCCGACGACATTCCTCTCGCCATTTTTTCCCCCTACCATTTTTTTATTTCCTGTCTGGTTTGATCAAAGTCCCTCGATTTGTCCGACATTCGACGAGAAAGATAAGAGTGGCTCCTCTACGAATACCACGGGCGGCCTCTTAATTCGCACTTGCACAAGCCTTTCATTGACCGAGTCAAGTGAATGACTCACGATCTCGCAGACATTAATTAATCATGCTGCTTCTCGCCCAGCCTTTCTGTCTTACTTTCTACCATTTCGTTCGCGTTCGCACGAGACAGACGTGCTCCGGCGACGCTTATTCTACTTTAATTACGCAACGTCTTCTCGTGAATTCACGAACGACATCAGCGATTACGCAATCTCCGCTACGACATTTACGCGGAATCCAGGATATCGGCGGATTCAACGAGGAAGTTGATAAGATACGGTAGAACCGTTTGGACAGTTAGATTTTTAATAATCATCTTTCGTCGAGACTCGCCGCTTATTTGAACGATATATTACGTTTCACGGTTGGTACTCTACAAGCATCGGGTAACAGATAATCTCGACGGACATTTCCTTTTCCCAACCGACAAAGTAATCGAAGAATAAAGATACACTGGCCCTGAGAAATTTCCTCGGCAACAGCGTAACGATTTAACGAGATACTCGACAAAGGACAATACTTGTTCGGTGCCCTTGCTCCTCGAGGCAGAGTTCAGCGCGAGTAAGAAAAGCACTCGCGGACTCTAGCAGCAACGTTTACCAGAAGGAACACGATGTCATGGCCGAAGATATATTGCCCGGAAGAATTCGAGACTGCGCCGGTTTATTGCCTTAATATTAAAGTTGGACCTTTTATCTTCTTCCTCTTCGGTAGAAATAAGTAGAGAAACCTCGGCAGAAGAAGGGTGAAAAGAAGAAAACTCTCTTCTATAATACGTTGCCGCTTTCTTCCTCTATAGCCGTCTCCTTCTAACTTCGCAACTGGTCGGGGAATCTTTACTCACAGCGCGAAAGCCACTTCAAAGATTTACAACTTACACACCGCGGGCGCAACCTCTCCGCAGGAGTATTACCGTGCCACTTCGAGCCAGGGAAATATTCGACTTTATTCGAAAATTATGCGAGAACTTGGCCCCGCAGCGGTCCTCGCTGCGCGGTCTTCCGGGCTGATGTACCGACGCGCGTGCGAGTGATCCTACAGCGCGCACCCCGGGAATCTCTGTTATCCGGTATTAATGTAATTCGCCGTATAATTCAGGGCGGTATCGGGCCGCGTGGTCCGCCACGTTACAAAGCTAATGAGTTATTCCTCTCATCATCGTGAAGGCGTGCCACGCGTGCTCCTCGCGTCAATGTGTGTACCCAGCTTCGTAAACACCGGCCGGTTATTAGGAGCCGGAAGTTTAAGGGGAGTTCGCTAAATTGGTATGCCGATGGTTCCCGGATGGATGTTCCGGTTGTTAGAAGCGGGCAGAACTTCGAATAAACTTTCGCCTCGTAATAGAGCAACTTTCGGCTGGATTTCTTTTTCGGCGGGCAAAACTTAGTTTCGTACGTTGATGGATTGGAGACTTTAACAGACGTGATAGAAACGTTGGCGTGATAGATTGACGCGTTGGTAGGTGGTATTAGTGCTTCTTAACTGTAACTGGTACGAGAGACGCGGAGAAAAATTGCCGCAGTTAGTTCGAAGATATTCATTCCGTTAAGCGGACGTGTTTGTCATTCGAAGTGATTTTCACGGCAAGTGCATGGCAACTGTATATAGCGTCCTGATTCCAGCTGGTTTATCGTATCGTTAGAATCCTCAACTTCGTTGTAAGAAAATCATATTCGTTTTATAAATTTGACGCCCTATCGAATTTCTTTTCAATTCCACCTCGAAATGGAGAAGAATATGTAAATGTCGAATACGATACGACCAACAAGAATGAAGAAATTGGTACGAAGATTTGATCGACTTATTAATCGACTAGAGATATATATTTCTATTAAATATCCTGTAGCTTGTATATACATTTTCAAATTGCTTTCAAGTCACGATGAAACTTCCGATTGCTTCACATAGCACGAACGATATATCCGTCAAAATTTTCTATGGCGAGTGTTTGAATATTTTTAGGAACAACCGTATACGATATTTTGCTACGACGAAATAAATTGTTTCTCTATTTGCAGAAGGAAAATCGAACAAACGATTAAACACCAAAGGACACATTGTATGTCGGCGGATCGGCGGAATGCAAATTCCCTAGGAACACTGATAAAACATAATGCAATTGTATAGAGGGCGGTGTGCAAGCCGAAATCAACGTAAATTGTTTGAGGATATCAACGCACCAATTGTAGCTGGTTCGTGGCTCGTGATCGATCCGCGGTATTGACTATTGGCGCAACTGGTAACTAGCCAATCTGCTACGTCGGTCAGACATCTGATTACGAACAGTAATTAGCGGTGGATCGGTATACCTGTGTTGACTGTCACTGTACGAGTAAACTTTGTTCCCTCTCCCACCCCCTCCCCCCGTAACGCATAAATACGAACGACGCGATCGAACTTTAGAAACGCGAAGCTTTCGTTCCCGTTTCCACGTATAGGGTGGACTGAAAATCCTGCTGCAAGCCGTGAAGTGATTATTCATGAAAAAGTAAGTGAAATGCGTAGAACAAGAATTTTCGATACGAGGCTCCGTTTTCGAGAAAATCGACGATGAAGTTTGGTCGGGTGTGTGTGCACTTGAAACGTAAGAGCGCCAACCGCATCAAACTTGATAGTTGATTTTCTCGAGAACGAAGCGTCGTATCGAAAATTGTCGTTCTACGTTTTCGATCTGTTTTTGCGCGGAGAATCGCCATCCTTCGGCTTGTACCACGATTTTCAGTGCACCCAGTACATCGCCGACGAGCGCGAACGTACTTAATGCAGCGAAATTCCAACATGGAAATGGTGTGTTTTAAACATTCGTGCGTACGAGCTATCGTAAAGATGAGAGCGATTTGTCGACTACGTGGAAACGCTCTCGTCAATTTATTCGTTTCACGTCCGCCCGCTATCCACGTATTTTACGGCTCTAACCTATAATATAATTCAAGTCATTTCTCTTAATTGGAGGTTAAGCGACATCGACGTGGCCAAAGGGTTCCAGTTTCCCGCGAATTCTTCGTTGTATCTTTCCGCGTTGCCAGCTGGAATGAATTGACTTTTTTACGAGCCTAAAGCCGTTTACGTTCGAATCCGATTGGAATTTACATTTTCGATCTCTCGAAGGCTTATCGTAAAACGACCTTGATACACGAAAATGATTTCGGCGGTGCTCTTCGAGAAAAGTAGCTTCTCTCGTCTGAAGGGAATACCTGACTTGTTATCGATAAGTTGTTAACGGACATTTATGCAATTTCACGTATTTATAAATTAATAGAGTAACAGTAACTAACATTTACCAAATATTACAATATGTGATAAACTTTGCATATTTTATATATTTGCTCGTATTATGCGCGTTCCGTGAGTCTTTGAACTTAGAAAATTTTCATAGACGCGTAAAGGTTTACGAAAGTCGAAGGTCCCTCGTTGAAAGAACAGAATTTCTCTTTCGAATTTTCGCCAATTTTTCGCGCGACAGCGTCCAATTGGCGCACATGCGCGTTACGTCATCGTTAATGTGGCGGCAGATTTTTTAACCCATTTTCTTTCTGCTTTCCCGTTTCCCTCGGCAACGTTGTGCCAACTGGAATTGAGAAATAACGATCTCGACGGTTGTATGCAAATATCGGAAAATAAAGTGCATTTCGTACTCGTAACCGGTTCCAAGCGCCAAGCATATATGGAACGGCGGAAACATTATCGTATCGCGATTTTTCTCCATCGAGAAAAGTACGCGATAGTTTGCAACGGCGATATTAATAATAAACGTTATTGAATATAAAATGAACGATATAGTTCACGAGCGAAATAGATTGTTATCGGTTATTCAGACTACGATGAATATTATGAATTTCAGGGAATTTTAAGCTCTTTATCTTTTTCGCCTATCGCTAGAAGACAGTACGCGCATACGCAATGAAGCCAATTATACGCACATTTTAAAACGCTTAACCTGCTAACGAACGGGTAGAACGAGTTAATTTGTGTTATTTCGCTTGTTAAATATCGCGAAATTGATAATTTGTTTATCCAACGATTGGCTCTTTTTAATAGCCCATTACGTTTCTACTGTGTATACATTACGCGTATTCTACGTATCATATTATTAATAAATCGTATTAATTCATTCGTCGAATCGCTCATTATTCCTCGAACAATAATTTATATCGTTACTTTTACGTTAAAAAGAATATTCTTTATTTCCAGTCTCACCACTAAGAAACGGACTTGGTTTGCGAGATTCTATCCGAACAAATAATTTCCATTCGCTCGAATCTCTCGTTTTCATACTTTTAAATCATCCAAACATCTCGTAGTGCAGTGCGAAAAGAAATTTTTAATCAAGAAAACAATCTTCTAGCTATCGCGTCAAACTCGTGTCGCAGCTGAGAAAATCGTTCCCTAACGAAATTTTAACGCGCTAATTACCTGCGAAACGCGCTGCTCCGCTGCAACATCAGCTCCTCTCGGTGCCGATGTTTTAATCGAACTCGACAACAAAGGCAGCTCGTAATTACCGCGTTATTAGAGTCGGATATAAATCCACGTTGCGTTAATAGGTACATGGAGCTCGAGTTGCATCCCAGGGTGCACTCACGCCAGCCAGCCTCTCCTCAATGAAATTCTATTAAAACGAAGCCAGATTCCGCGGTCAGATTAATCTCGCTGTCAGTCTTATCGCGTTTACCTCTCACTAGACTTGATTCTTCCTTAGTCACGTTCGCGTATCGCCTGCTGATTGAGACAGCCGTTCGACAAAATTGCTAATAACATAATATGAAATCGGGGAAACAAAGATGATTTTCTCATACTCTTCGAAATTATACTCGACAAGGTCTCTGACGCTCAGCCTATTAGCCTTCCTCTGTAGATTTCACTTACTTTCGTTTCTAAAGATCGCTCTGACTTATTTTCTCAAGTCAGAATTCTGCCAATGAATATTTAGAAGAAACCAGCTTCTTTGTTCGTCTTCTTTAATTCTCTATCGACCCTGTTAATTTTCCCTACGAGCACAACCAGCGAGCATGGTAATCAATGATCCATTAATAAACCTAAATATCAGACAGACTCAATGTAAGACTTATCGTACGTCTCAAACCACTGTTCTTGCTTTCTCTAGTAAATGTAATATGTTCGCATATTTAAATGCGCGGTAATTTTCTACATAAATTTTCAGATTTCAGATTTCACGAAAATAATCAGAGACGGTGGTGTCTGGTACGTGTCAACGATATCTTAAAACGGTCTTACGTACAACACACGCGATATACGCGCGAAACTTTTCCACGGTAACCGTTAAAATACTTTCGCGAGCCGCTATAGTTGCAAGTAGGATATATTTTGTTTAATCGCTTTATTAAAACTTAAGCAATTTCAACCGTACGAAAACCAGTTATACTTGTAACTCGCGCAGTGTGGAAAAAATCGACTCGTACCGTTGCGCGTGTAATTCATTTACGATAACCGATTGCCATAATCGTTCCACGCAACGTTACCGATCGAAGGTCACTAAATAAAGCTGCCAGGTTCATAGGAGGGTTTCAATTAAATTTTAACTGGTCGCATCGGCGAATTTGCAGATTTCGCGGCCAGATTACATATCGCCGGCTTGCCTTATCGCGATTGCAGAGGGGGGTACTTTACTGGAGCACGATAATCTATAAGCATTTATCGATTAAACGTTCCCTTGGTCCAACGCGCGCTAAAATAGAGTGTTGCGAGCGGAACAAGCCGGCAGCGATGCAAATAGCCTATGCGGAATGCAATATGCAACAGCACGATCGTTTTCGTTCGGTGTCATTATCGGAAATTAAGCGTCTCATTTTCATTCGAATATTCCAATGCTTCGTCATCCGGTGGCCGATTAATTTGCATCCTGTTTTTTCGCTCGAATGACCACCACGTAGGTTGTATTATAACGTTAGACTAAAATCGGTGTTTCATGATTATTAAAGTGGCTGGTAATTATGCCTGATGTATCGGCTATTTATTTAATCGACGTATAATTATAATAAAATGTAAATGTATGTAGATATTGGACCTTCCATATGGATGAATTATATCAATATCACACAAAATTACAATTTCTCTGAAATCATTCGTATTACCGGCAACAGTTGAGAAACACTTCTTCATTATCATTTAAGAACTTCTAGCTTTATTCTCCAATGTATATCAATTGCTGAAATTCTTTTATCGTTTAAAAGGTGCTGGTGTATCGTCGAACAGATAAAAGTAGAAAATTTCACGCTGAATCTAAATCGAACGTATTAAAATGGATCGTAGAACATGAAACACCGTAAATTTCCTTTAAGAACTTTCTTGATATAGTATACACGGTGTTTAATTTTAATCTATAAATGAGAATTATTAAAGTATCTGCTATATATGGAAAATATTGCGACAGAGATTGAATGGTTTCGAGAGCGAGATAATCTGGTGTAATTAATTTTTCTGCAGATGGACAAGTAGAGATTGTACGAGGGTGACGTACGTCTCTTGATATTCTGTATAAAAAATTATTTACCAGATATTTCAACTTTTATCTCGTGAAACAGCGCCATACGAAATACAGGGCAAACACGTAGTTTAATTAACGCAAACGTGCATTAAAAATTATATCACCTCATTTAAGAAAACGTACGTTACCTTCGTGCTATCTCTGTGCGTTCATTCACGGGTAAAATAGTTACACCAGATCGTAATCACCTGAAAGCCACCTCGACCTCTTGTCCGAGCCATTTTTTCTATATAACGGACAGTTCACGAGTAATTCGCACCTATAAATAAAAATCGGACAGCCCGTAGAAAATTGCAATTTCCTTCAATTATTCGCTTGCCACGAGACAATCGAAAGTCTTCTCGAATGTAAAGTGAAAAATTTGTCACTGTCCGGAAACTTTGTCCGGAAACAGCTTCACGTACTCGTACGCATCCTCGGTGATCGCGAAGAGAAGGAAACTGGAACTCGTTACTCTGACATTCGCGATTACGCAACGTTCCAAATGGCCACTAGAAATGTTCAGCTTGCCAGTGCCAAATCACCGTGGCAATTTGAATTTGCCACAATGTTTATTCCGCGCTATCCCACCGCGTCGCGTTCCACTAACAGCGTGGAATTAATGCGAGATAGCCGTGGCGCGTATGAAATAACGCGTATTAAATAACCCCGGACAAACTGAACACCGGCGACAGATCGTTAACCCGCGGGGCCAAGAGCGGTCGAATAATTTCCGTGGCCTCTTATAATTGGCCGGGACACCGCTGCCGGACGCTTTAACAGCGCTTTATTTTAACCCGCTGCTCCTCCCATTCATTCCCTCCGGATAAATTAATAATTAATAGATAAACACCGGTGAACGCCGATTATATCCTGCAACCGCGGACCGGTTCGACCTGCTAATGTAACAGGCTGCCGATAATTTAAGCGGTCGCCGCGAGAGATCACCGGTCACGTTCTTCCTTTACCCATTTTATACCCGTGGATGAGCAGCACCGCGGATTCTTACGCGAATCTAAAATTTTCACCGCGCCAGTTTGAGAAATCGAACCTGAGCGGAGATTTCGTTCGCTCTTTGCGCGTTACGACCAAGTACTTTGAGAATCTCGCGTATCTTCCCACGTTGCGCGCGTCTTCTCTACATCTTCGCACGTTTACGACGGAAATCTGCGATCTATCGACGAGCGTTCGAGGTTGAACTCCCAGTTACAGTCGCGAGAATCGAAGAAACCCAAGAGTCGAAGGAGAGTTCTTTGAATTCCGAAGACCAGAACTTAAAGTTGGCGCAACGACTGTCGTTTTCGACGACGAGGCAAGTTTAAGGACGACACAGTTTAAGGGATAGCTCGTTTTTGTGGTCGTTACGTTCGGATCCCGGAGGCTGAGAGAAAATTTTTGAGTCGCGCGTTCCAGAGACTTCGAACGTGGCTCGACGAAGAAGGAAGCGAAAAGTCAGAAAATTAGGAGAGCAAGGGGAACTTGAAAAACTGGATCATTAGCGAAATTAGACCGGAAGAGGGTTGGCAATGAGAGAGACGGGGCTCTGGTGTATTGGGAATGCACCGCGAGCGTGCGGTGCAGCAACAACCGACGACAATCGTTAGGCATTCGAGCGAACCGCACGTGACCGAATCGGGAATTCCGTGGATGGAGTTGGCCGGCGCTCGCTTACGCGATTATTTCGGGGCACGTACGGCCATTGGACTTTTAGCTACGGCTTGGAAACGTCGAAGAATGTTTTGAAGGCGAAGGGTGGCGGGAAAACACGATCGTTCGGGATCGTTATGGGCCTAACGTCTGTTCGAAAAGACGACTTTCTCGAAACGCGACGTGGGCGAATTCAACGTGACGGTCGTTGCGAATTCCACGTAAATAACTTTGCTCTTCGTTGGTGTAAACGACCAGGTTACTCGAGAAGTTACACCGGTTTAAACGCGATCGTGCGAATCACGCGATGGTTTGATCATCGTTCGAGCAGCTCTTCGGATTACGGCCATTTCTCGAGATGTTTCCTTCTTCCGATTATCGCGATTTCACGGCCTACGAGCTTTACCATACGTGCGTCTAAATTCCAAGCAACGTTGGATGGAAAATGAATTAAACGAAGTGCGCGTTTTTCGAGAAAAGTTCTATTTCGATTTGATATCTTCCAAACCACGGAAGACCACATTTTTGAAGATATTCGAGTCTTTTACTTTCGAACATTTCGGACAATTTTCGTCGATTTTCGTCCTAATCCTTTTGAAGAAACTTTCTTCTTTTGATATATCTTCCGTGCCTTCAATAATAGCGATAACTTCGATGCCTAGCGCATTGCGAAGTCGCGCTAGTTTAGCAACAGAATTGACGCTGTAAAATTACGAAGAATTATCGAAATTGAAATTTTCGACGCGTAAAACATACTATAGATATTTCTTCCATTATCGATACAACGTCGGATCGGGCTAAGCTACAAATGTAATCTCTCTTTGTATTTTGAGACGCTTCTACCTCCGTTTTTATCTACTTTCTTTACTTTATTTTATCCACTTGCAATATGCATTTAACAAGATATTGTAACACATAGGTGTAATTACTTTCAAGATAATGCAATTACTTTGAATGCACCAACGTAACGAGAAAATTCGATATGCGGAGAAAGCGGCTGCAAAATCATTTATCTAAAGTTTCATCGTTTCTCGTTGCAAGTAAAAGATCCGTCTTCTCTGATGTCATTTTAGCCTACGTGAAAAGCGAACTTGACGCGCTATCGATTTTACAGACTTCTCGTAGGTATCGCGGTTCTGTAAACGAAAGAAACTTTCGACTCTGAATACTGAAACTTGTGGAACACGATTTTAGCAGATACTCCGCAGCAACTCCTCGATTGTACTTTGCAACGGCAAAGGAACGTTCCTCGTTCACCGACCACTTAGAATTGCATTTTTAAAGCAAACTACAAGCTTCCATTTTCGCTGTAAAAGCTTGCCAACGCTCGGTAGAAGCATCCCAGGTCTAATTTCTAGTACCTAATACCCTGCTCCACCAGCTTCTTAACCACTAAACGTCCTTCATCTCCGTCGTTCTACGCTGTACGCATCCGTTGGTCCACCGATTGTGCTCGCCCCTCGCTCAAAAACGTTACGACCACCTGCAACCCTCAAAAAGAATATTCCCCTCTTGCTCCTTGATATACAGCCGGGGCAGGACCCGGTGAAAAAGGAATAAATTACAAATTACGTACAAGATCGTCGCTCAGCCACCATCCGCGGGCTAATAAACGAGGAATTCAAGCGGCGTCGCGCGAATATTAATTACCAAAATTGTGGACGGCGCGTTAATCCACCACCCTGTCCTGGCTGTTTCGCCGTGGCGAACGGAAGTCCGTCGTCGTCTTAAGTTAATATCGCGGCCTCGGGCCGTGTCGGAAATTGCGGCTGAAGTTGGCCAGAGGAGAGCAATGATTAAAGTCTCGCGATGCCACCCTCTTCTGCAGCCGTAGTCTTCGAGAAGGTTACCGGCAGACGAATCAATTAGTCTGACCGACGAGCTGACCGGCTAATTGCAGGGTCAGGGAGCTGGAAAAATGCCGAGGAACTAAGGTCGCCGTGCCTTCGACCGGGGAAAGGAAGTTGCTCGGAGAAAGGCGGGACGTTTTTCTGACGGACTCTGGCAACCGGGGAATTTTAATATCAGTTCGGCCGAGACAAAGACGTTTCTTATACAGGCTGATGACAGTATGAGTTGTATATATACACGCAACTATAAGGAAAAATTAAATTATACATACGTTTAAATGTCAGTATTAGATATAAGATGAAACGTGTTTGTAGATAAGCAAAAATCTTAAAAAAAAATATATATAATATATCTTTTATTTATTCTTCGGCCTCACAGCGCAGGAAAAGGATTTGGCTTACGAGTTTCTGACTCTCACTGGTTCTCGTAATTTATTTAGAGCATACGTTGGAAGATTTTTGCTTATCTACACGCACGTTTCAAACATACGTGTCCCATCTTATGTTTAATATCGACACTTAAACGTATGTATAATTTAATTTTTCCTTGGCCTATATAATACACACTATCCTATCTAATCTTTCTTCCTACTATAATAATAATAATTTTCCTACTATTTCCTTACTATTCTCTAATCTATTACTATTTTTTCTATTTAATCTATTTAGTGTATATTGTAAATTGCCACTGATCTTTTTCTAAGCCTGTTGCGTTAGACACTCGATTTTCTCGTCTTTCTATTAGAAAATATATTGTACTTGAGGAAGAAATGAAATCGTTGTTGATATAGCGATATTTCCTTTCGATCTTCTGGGGATGTTTTGAGGAAAATGTCTGCGAATCTTCGTGTTTTTAAGTAATTTCTCCTATTTTCCTGTCGTTTTCGAACAACCTGCGAAATTTTTGTCTTCTTGTTCGTTGAAACGTAATTCAAATGTACAAACAAATGTACAAAGACGCAATGTTGGTAAAGAAATCATAAACAATGACAATAAATAAACAGGGTAGAGAATGGTTTCCTTAATCTTTCCTCTTAAGTCAAAGATAATTGATAATTGCGTAACTAACAGGAATCGTTAGCCAGCATGGGCCACCACCGTCTAAGGTTAACATACGGTTAACGCACAATTTAATTCGCGGAAGCCAGACGCACATAAATTCCAATCTGTAACAGCATTGTTAAAAAAGGAAAAGAAGCAATCCTTTGATCCTGTTTATTCGTCCACTCAATCTTCGTTACCATTACTATTGTTTCGATCACTGTTCCCTAGAATCAATTAGCATAGAATGAAAGGAACGCAAAGGAAACGTCATTCGAGTTCGTTTAACGCCACTCGAGACGATCATCTTCCGAAAATATAAAAAATTCGAACGTTTCAAATAGCCGATCGCTGTCATCGATCACAATGCTCCCTATTTCCTTCTCCATCGACTCCTAACGCTATAGAAGAAGATTACCTTCGTAAAATAAAAATATTTCCAGCAGTCTGAACACTCAATCGATGCCGTTTCTTCTTGCAATCTACAAAGTGCTGTGCCCTACATTTCTTTTACCATTTCCTTTTACATTTCCTTTTACCAATTTCTAACGCCATTAAGAAAGCCACTATCTCCGTGACGTAAAAGCAATTCCAATAATTCGAATGTTCAATTAATCGTATCGCCTGCTGTTTCACTTCGTCACGTTTGCTCTCCCATAAAATTCGATATAGATATTAATTAAAAATCAATCTCGCGATATCGCCAGGTGTTTTAACGTCTCGTCGGTGACCAGAGACCAAAGGCAATTAGTCGAACGTTCGACTAATTAGACAGTCGAAACGAGGAACCTGCAGCCTCTCGCGGTTATCGTTGGCAAATCGTTTCGAGGTGTTTTTCACGGTCCTCGATCGGCTACAATTAATTCCATGTGATTAATTACGACCGGCACGCAATACGATTGAAAGATTCGCGTCGAAAGATTAAGAATCGTCGAATCCTGTCTTGTCTTGGCATTCCTCGTGCCTCTGAACGACACACGATAATTTATTCGGTGCCATTAGCCTCGCCTCTTAGCGACGGCGGTTCGTAAATGAGCTTTCACGTTAAAATAGCTCTTGTCTTTGCCCCGCTTTTTGCCTTTTATACGAGCGCGCTGGTCCCGGCGAATCCTTTTGCCCACCCTTTGTGCAAAATGCGCGTTATTAATTTTGATGCAGAGGAAGAAAGGCCGGGACGATGTAGGACGAGGATTACATCTGCCAGATTTTTCACAACGATTGATGCATTTAAGAGAAAAGGTTTATTGTTATTAAGAGCAGCGATTTCACACTGGCGATTTTCTTTCTTTCCCGAGTTGCTATTTAGTAGCCATTACGTTCAAACAATATTATTATCAACGTATTAGCTGCTAATTTAGCTGTCAGCCTCGAAAACGGTTTCAATCGTCTTTCAGTTCAGTAGAATTTTCTTACAGTATCATTTTTCAAATCTTATCACTAATTTACAGATTAGTGCGAACGAACGTAAGATTCGTTTCGTTACTCGAAACGATAACATTGGGAATGAAATCTGAATGAATATTAAAATATTATATATTTTCGATCGATGAATAATTATGTATACTTGAGATTATGTTTTCTGGTGGATTGCGCGACTGGAAAATGCAGCGCATAGCATCGAACGCAATATCGCGAAGAGGCAACCGAGTAGGCAGGCAGTAGCAGGGCTTCTTAAAATTAATCTAATCAGACGTGGCGGGGCGCGCCTAAGTGGATTCGTACATTAACAGAGAGAGAGAGCGTTTAGCGAACGTGGCCGAGGCAGTTTCCAGCCTCTAGACTTTAGATTTACCTAGCCCTTCTATTACAGCCGTTCATTCACTTACCGAATAATTCATAATTACCTACTACGTGTTTGCCAAAAAATGATCTCCACTCTTTGCCGTACGGTGGTGAAATTTTCCCACCACTTACCAAGTGTTGGATTTAATTCTATGAGTTTTCTCAATCTTCTATCTTCAATAAATATTTTTATCTCTCTACGGATCGTTTTATAGAAGCTGAGAATTTTCTTCCTCAATTTCCTAAGGTTTTTTTTCTAAAACAAGTACTTTTATCGTCTTATAAATCATCTTATATTGGGTTGGCAACTAAATGACCGCGGATTTTATCAGTACCACCTAATGACAAAATCCGCAATCACTTGGTTTCCAACCCAATATATCCTTTTAAAACTGAGAATTTTCTCACTCAAATGTAGAAGCTTCTATTCAGTGAATTATCGCTCATGGGGACGAATAATTGTTTCATCAACATAAACGGAGGTTCCGAGCTGCAAAAATATTTTTAACAATTATTCGTCGAATCGTTTCTTCCAACGTTCGTCGATTTACCTCAGGATACCGCACTTGATTGTTCTTCTCGTTCCACGCTTGTCAATATATCCGATCGTTAAAATCGTACGCTTGGAAGAACGTGAAATTCAAAGGCTTTCTCTTCTAATTCAAATGTACTAAATTATTCCAATGAAGTATTGTGCGTAAAAGAACGAAATTATTCGAAGCCTATCAAAAACCGTGTTAAATTGTATTCGTTTAACGTATCGAGGCTTGCGCCTGCTACAGTCTTTTCGTACACGCGCCACACATCGTAACTGTTATCAGACAAATTTGAAAAGTCACGATAGTAGAGTTCATGTCCGTAATTTAAATATTTTAGTTACAAATAACCATTATACGAACGATTGAAATTGTTTTGATGGGAATTTTGTTCGGTTGCATGGGAGTTTTGCTTCGGTTGCAAATAGCCATTATCGACGACAACAAATTTTTCCTGTTATATTCGACCATTGGCCGAGGACAGGATGGACTCGAGTGGCGTTTTAAATGGGATTCCGTGTCTCGTGTTCTAAAATACCGAACTCGAAAAAGCTCAATGATTTGTAACGTCGAGTCGCGACGATTGTAATTATGTTAAATCCATACCCTTTGATGTGGTCCGTTTGAACGTGGTTTGAACGCGATACGTTTATTCAAACGAAACTTTAGCTAGTGGTCGATTGAATAAACTTTGTCGAACTCGCCTATCTCGCCACGTGAAATTATGCCACGCTATTATACGAACAGAAAATCGTAAGTACATGGTAAACGCACGAAGTATTTGTCGCGCGACAGTTTCGAGTAAACGGAATTCAACTGTATATTAAATGCAAATTACAGACGTTATTACACAAAATAGTAATTAAATTGATAATTCGACTAAAACCATGCTTTAAAATAATCTTACGGTGGAAGGTAAAACGGAGTTGTGTGAAAGCAGATTTGTGTATTTAATAATTAATTGTTTGTTAAATTAAAATGGTATATAGAATTGGAATTAAATTGAGAATTAAAATTTCTCTTAAGAGAAAAGTAAGAGTATTTGTTTATTGTTCATTTTTAATAATTCATTTTTATATTTCATTTTTAATAATTATACTATTAATTTAAAACAATTCTACTGTTAATTTATGGCAATTACGAGAATAATTTTTAACAATATAACATTAATATAAACTAATTCTGCTATTAATTTAGAGCAATGCTATCGTTAATTTACGATAGTTACACGATTAATTTGTAACAATATACCATTAATTTAAAATAATTATACTCTCAATTCTCAAGAATTGTACAATTAATCTGAAGCGATTCTACTATTAAGACAATTCTTCCGTTAATTTATAACAAATTCTACTGTTAAATCATAACAGTTACACCATTAATTTATAACAATACCTCGTTAATTTAAGATAATTATTCTCTTTGCTTATAACAATTACGCCGTTGACCGATAACAATTCTACTATTCATTTAAAACAATACCAACAATTCGTAACAATTAAGTTAATAATTTATCTTGCTAATCTTTATACGTAGCAGACACGTAGAAAGAATCATACTAAAATCAGCGACGCTACCACAGCATTCTCGATACCTTTCGTAACGAATTAATAAATCCCAATACTCGCCACTTCTTTATATTATCAAATAATTGTACATCTTCCGCTCTCGATAACGCAAATAACGATTACTCGCCAATCAAATACAACAGAATCACGTTTAAAAACCTTTTACGTAATCTACCCAATTCATTCTGCTCGATCATGCTGCAATTTCCGCTCCCCAATTATGACCCAACCGACACGTATAACGTACGATAGATATTTTATCGATAAATAGAATTAATTTCTGATATACGTATAATGGGACCCGAGCGTAGTCACCTCCCCGTGGTGGGTCCCGGTAATTGCTATCGTTTTCCAAATATTCATGTTCGAAATACCACTGCAAATATTAGAAAATTAATATAACATTGATTTTGCTACTACGTATAATGCATACACATCCATTAAATACATACGTTATACCATTTGCAAACTGATACGCATATTAACGTCTCATCATCGGTATCGCTACATCGTAAAACGATATGAAGCTAAAAACTACGCTAATACAGTCCAGTCTAGACTATGCAAAATTCTCTTGAGAATTTTTTTTTGGTAATCCAAACTGGACCGACAATTCGTCGTGGGACGCCGTGGCATATCGCAAGGCCATCGTGGGATGCCTGCGTCTTAATTTTGATCAATCGTAAATTAGATATGCGTAGGTAGTAATCTGCGATTTATCGCGTAATCTCTGCGGTGATTTATGTAATCGTCGTACGCCAGATAGATGCGGCGTGCCGTATGCTTTGCTTTGAAATTTGTAAGGATCCAGGTAATTGTTTTGCGGGAGATGGAAGATGGTGCTTAGCGTATGCTTACTTGGAAGTTTTAGGTTTAAGCGTTAGTTTTAATTGGCAACTTAGAAAGCCAACGTGGGATGCGCGCGTCTTAGCTTTAATCGATCGTAAGATAAAGAGAGACATATACATAGTAAATTATTATCATCCGCCGTGGGACGTCGTAGGATACCGTGAGATAGCGCGGGGATATCGAGGGATGTGTACGTTTGAGTTAAAGTCTTCGATACGAAAGGTTGCCACTAGGGCTACGATCTAATGTACTTTAGTTTAAGTAGCTTTCAGTGCTAAAATTGAGATTAAGTTAATCGTAAGCCTCGTCAGTGGACGGCGAGGGATACAGAGAGAGACTTATTCTTCGTTTTATGACTCGTTGTTGGTTTTACGCTTTAGCTTTAAGCCTCGATTTCAAGTCTAATTTTTACGCCTTAATTTTACATCTTAATTTTAAGATTTAGCTTTAAGTTTCAGTTCTAAGTTGCGCCGTTACTTTTTAGACCTACTTTTAGGTCTTAGCATCGAGCTGCGTCGTTAGTTTCAAACATTGTTATCAAGTTTTAATCTTAAGTCGCGTCGTTCGTTTTATGTCTTAGTTTTAGTCTAATTGCGAAGAAAATACAAACACGAAAATATCGTAGGGAAGATGGAAAGTCAGATTTTTATGTTTCAAATGTGTGAAATTATAATTTTCTTTGAAACTAATCAAACGAATCATTTTGTTACTTTGTCATGTATTTCCGTACCGTTTCTCTGCTTAATAAAACGCGTCAATTTTATAATTCATTATTCCATGGTACATACGAATACTAATTAGCAGCGATGTTAACAACGATCGTAATCAGGAAAAATTCTCGTCGTCGATGATGATTATCGTCAAGCAAAATAAAATTCGAGCTATCGGTAACGATTGCTGTTAACCAAAAAATATTCCCATCATTTATATCGGTTACTGGTAACCAAAATTAGATTTTCGTCATGGACAATCGGTTACTGATAGGCAAAAAATATGGCAAACATTCATAAGGTTATTCACAAGCAGAATATTTTAGAAATTTCATTTTTTGAGAAATATCTTCAAATTCTATCGACTGAACTGACTTCCATTTAAATAGAAATTAATTTCTCTTTCAATGGTCTTTTTGTGTCTTTGTTTATCTATTTCTTGAAGTTAAATCTCAATTCTCCACCCATCCAAATTGACCTATAATCTTCATTTATTGTACAAGTTGTTGTATATCTTCTATATATCAGTCTTTGGTATTTCGTATTTTCTATATTTCTGTTCGCTTTTTTTGTTGCTTTCTCTGTTCGTTCACGTAGAAAGCTCTCAATTTTATGCTTCTTTTTGCGAAGTTTGTCACTCCCCATATTCGTTTCTCCTTCGTCATTGTTGCTATTTCTGTCCATTTCTTGCTTTTCAGTGCGATTGGTCTAACTGCTATATACATATATATTGTGTATTCGCTTAGTATGTTTCCATTCTCTATTTCCTCGCTGTGGCGTAGTTCGACGAGGTCAGTTCTCTATTTTATATTCCAGTCATCGTGTTATCGTCATTGTCCAACCTAGTTTCCCAGCTAATCTTACCTGCGCGATAATTCTTTTTATCGACAGTGGAATATTAAGGTCAGGTAGTTCGTCGCTTCTATTCCTGTTACATTCTACATTCTTTTTGTACGCGCAGTTCGTTGCTCAGTCTGCTTGTCCTGTTCCATAGATTTCTCTGTCATCGTTCGTTGCCCGCCTTCTATTTCCTCGTACAGAGCCACGCGTAAAGGCACGAAAAGTTAGAAGCGATAAAATTTGGGAAAAAATCCGCCCGAAACATTCGACAGGTTCGATCGGTAAATATAGCATACGACGCAAGCATAAAACGGTGGTTGAAATGGCTGCGATCAGGAAAAATATTACGAAACGTATAGGCGAGGAAAATACATGCGACGTCGCGTCACGTATCAAAAAATTGATTCTCGGGGCAAATAAATAGAAGCGCGACAGCGGCGGGCGTTCGCCAGACGGAAAAAGACGGCACGAGATGGTCAGAGTCTTTATAGCCGGCGCCAATTTTCCTAAGAAAGCGAGCAAATAGTAAATGGTAAATGGTCGACACGTGGGCGTTGACTCGTGCAACACGAACGTGCCACGTAACGACAGAATCGCGACGCCCACCAGATGCTTCGATCCAGACTGTCCTCTGTTCTTTGAAACCTGCACAGCCACTGCGCTGCTTCGCAGGTACCTCGCATCCGTCAACTCTGGCTTTTTCTCATCTCCACGGAACCACGAAATTCATAGGTTTTATATTTCTACGTGATAAATTGAATTCGTAGCAGCAGATTCTCATTTCGTTACTCGCAGTCTCCAGTTCGAGTCATTTCCATCTTTGGATGGAAGAAGCCGATGCGACGATCGTCTACCAACAGATCGACCGATCCTTCGTTTTCGAATCTTCTGACTTCGAATTTGCATTGGAAAGGCATCGAAGAAGGCTTGAAATATCTTTAATTGGACAGCACTCGGCTTCTGAGATATTCGCGTTGTCTAAGATAAAAATTTGCCTATACGTACACGTACACAGCAAATGGAAATTCCTCTGGCACTGGAAAAACATTCTGCCTCGCGCGATGGCCTAATATAAAATTCCTCTATACTCTAAATTCATCGTGAAAATTCCTCCATCTGTCCTATCCTACATTCCTCTGCGACATTATTATGCCATCAAGCGACCGTTATCGCTGAAAACGAACGAAATTCGAATGTTTCGACCGGAGGTTGATCGTTATTGGAACAACAGACGTCGAACGAGATTTCTCCTTGAATCCTCTGGAGAAAAATACAAATTTAGCAGAAAAATTACTCGTTCAAATTACGAGCATCAAAAAAAAAAAAAAAAGAAAAAAAAAATAGAAAAAGAATTTTCCACGAGCTCGATTAATCTTGCAGACAAAAATCTGCCAATCTTACGAAATAGTAGTTGATACTCGATATGTGATCGTGATAAACGTCCAAACAGCCGGTCATCAACGCGTCGTTCAGCGAAACGATTAACCACGACACGTAACACGTGCCTTTCGAAGCAAACGAAAACCCGGCTCAGTTCCTCCATAACGATCATTCAAATTGATTTAAACAGTTTGAACAGACTGTGTCTCAACCACCTTCTCCAGACGTAGGACGTATCAGCGGAGTCGATCTGGTCGACAGACCCTGGATAACTTTCCGTCTGGTCGGTAATAATCGCCGGTAGCGTGAGTCTATTTCCATAGTAATTTCTCGTCAGCGAATAACCGTGTGCTGTGGCGTGTGTACGTGCAATGTGCACTTGCTCGGTGAATTTCGCGCACAAATTATATTTTAGATGATTCCAGGCGAAGGCCAAAGAAACAAAGAAAATGCTTATATCGTGGAAATTGAACTCGATTTAATTGGTAATTCTTACTGGAAATAAATATTTGCAAGTTGTTCGATATTCATAGCGCGTCGCGTCGCAGAATATTTCTAGATTCCAGAGAGATTTAGAGAAAAAAGAATGGAAACAAAAATTCGTATTGTTAACTCGTATCTCTCTACAATTTCTATCTCTTGGATTTCGAATTTTATCGGATCGTTTATCGGCCACGTATCCAGAAAAAGTACGATTTCAGAGAAAACGAGTCCGAACGTTTCGAACTCTCAGAGAGCTTCGACTCTCGTGACGCAACAGCGATGCGACTTAGGCGGTGAATTTTTCAAGCTCGTTCGTGGCACTGATAGCTGTAGAAAGTACGAGGAAACCACAGTGTTCCTTTCGTGCCGATAACTAACAAAGAGCTACAAATTTTCAATTAAGTATCGAACGTAAGAAATTGACTTTCTTAGATTCTATATCGCAGAAAAATACGGAAATATAATTTTTATCATTAATTTCTATTTGCCTAATCTTCGCATCTTTTCGATCGACTTACGATTTACGTAATATACGAGCAACAGATTCCGAATAAATTTGACCCGTTCAACGCGTATCGTACGTACTCGCTTTTGACTTGTGCTGCATATCCTGCAAGTTTACACGCCAACCGTATGACAGAATCTGGTCTCTGTGTAAGCAGAAAACACGTATTTCCTTCGTTACAGTATACATACACACATATATCTTCCTCGCTCCATTACTTCGCGAGTCAGGTGAACGGGCTTGCAGCAGCCAGGCTCCTGTGGATTAATTGGTCCGTGAACGCTACCAAATGCAGTCGGTTCGCGAGAGCTGGCCGTTTTAGGACAGTCGTCTGAAACGAGGCGCCTCTACGATAGATATCTCGCGAGCTTTTCACCTGTGTAACATTATACATACGGGCGTACAACACGTGGGTCGTTGCGCTTGTTACGCCGCTCGGTGCATTTGTGGTCGTTTTGATGCCGGCCTCGGAGAAATCGGTTCTATTTGCGGTTTTCAGATAGAAACTGTACGCAATAACGGCGCGCATGTGTTTCCTTGCAGTCACTTTAATCGCGCGGCTTGAATTTCATTTGTAGATTCTTCGAATTTTATCCCAAGATACTTGGAATTTCATTCGAAGATCCTGCAATTTCATTCGAAGCTCCTCCGAATCGGGTATTTTGCATTTTCACGTATATCATCGGTTTTATGTTATATTCTTTGATACATATTATAACATTCGTTTTATCGAACGATTGTTTTACGCTACAATAATGATCCTTTGCCTGTAGCGTTGCTCCTTTTCTATCTTTTCTTTGCTTCTCACCTTTCTAACGCTTTTTCCATATTTTCCATCATCGCTGACCTTTTCACACCTATCGTTTCGTCTTTATCCCTTCTTGAAGCTAAAATATCAATCGTTTCTTTTTATTCCGATGGTATTCCTTTCTTACTTTTCCACCTTCTAATTTCCCTCATTTTTTTACTAACACTTCTAGCGAAACTCTCGATACGATACGCGTATTCTTGAAACATATCTCACAACCGATGCTTCCTACATGGTATCTTCGCATAGCTTCTTCCTACCCGTATATTTAGGATTTCAATATCGTTACCGCCATTTTTTTACCATAAATTACCGTACACATCGATGCAAATGATACTGACAAATCTTTCGTATCTTACTTAGAAATTCTCCCATCTTTCTACCGAGAGATCTACATTCCAGAAATTCATCCATCCCTTAGCTTCCCTTAGCTTCAAGAAACAAAAACACCAAAGTACACGTAGAAGATTTGGTTGAAGGTTGGTTGGCTGGTTTAATGACGAGAGATCTTCATATAAAAAACCGTCAAATATATTTTAATATAATAGATACAGAGAATGTTCGCTATCGACTCGTTTGCATCATGGCTCTACTTAAGGAGACTGGTCCCTATCACCGCGCGCGTTCAATCGTAGGTGCAGTAAATGACATCCGAATTCTTCATGGAGTTTATCGAAAATTTACTGTTCGAAACGATTGGTAGACAGTGTTACTCTTCATCGCATCTTATATTCTTTATAACAGAGGAAAAAAGAATTATTTATTTAAAAAAAATAAGAAATTAAATCATATTATTTCTCGTGGAATGCTCTAAAATGGTCAATACGATAAACTGATATAGGCCAGATACTGACAAACGGGTCAAACGTGATCTCTCACATCCGAAGAATACTCAGCGACTGAAATAAAAAGCAGTCGCAGCGCGCGGATTAAATCCGCGCTCGGATGCGAATCAGTTAAAATCGCATTGAGACTGAGACTGAAAAACTGATCGCATTACGTTTATTTATACCGGTCGGGCGTATACAGGAAAATTTAAATTCGTCTTTGTTTGACGGCTGCTCGTAGCCACGACGTTGTTTTTGTCCGGAGTTTATTTATTATTACATTACGTGTATCCCAACGATGTTGATACTCCGAGGCAAAACAACAACACGATTTGAATTGTCCTCAAGCTCATGCGCCGCTACACACACACACACTCCCACGCACGATCCAGCCCCTGATCTGTCATCCACACCACGAACCGCGCATCAATGCCTCCTCTTTGGTATTAAAATCTGCCGCACGAGGGGTTCACAAAAAAAAACTCCTTTCACCCGCTGTTCTCAGCCCAGCAGCAACAAATTACCCGCCACCCCTCGAGAACGTTGAAAAACCATTTGAATGCTCTCGAAGCGGACCAACGCGAACAACCAATGGATCTCGTCCCTTTTTCTACCCCCTGCGACCGTGTGATTTCGCGAAAGTCGCGTCCGTGGCCCTTTTCACGCCACCGCCGCTCCTCCTTCACCACGCCTCCAGTCCCAACCATCCTGCAACCACCCTGCCTGCTCGAATTAGTATCCCATTCTGCGTCGCTGGAAGAGAAACGGTTCTGCCGTATCCTACAGAATAAACAGGCTCTGCTGCTCTTTCATCCCCTTCCCTCTTCTTTCAGTTGCCAGCCTCTGCTTGTACTTTGTAAACCGAATACTCGCGCACTTTCCCTCTTTCTTTCTGTCCCGGTGAATATACGGGGTGTTTCGGTTAAGTGGGGGCATCTAAGTATTTTATTTTCAGCTGCGTGAAAAGATTTCTCAGGACAGTGTCAGGCGCGTTATTTCGAAGGGTGTACGGAACATATTTTCTTTATATTGGATTTTAGCTCGCTGATTTATCCATTAGGTGGCTGTAACTATGTATTCCGTGTGATTGATCCTAAGCCTGGTTATGGCTACGCGGTCTCTGGCTACCTAGTCTTTTGTTTTTTATTCGAAAGATCAAGTGCCGAGTTTATTTGATTTCCATTGCCGTTTTGAAGTCACGTTCAGAATTTCCGCTTCTGTCTGTACGTACATCGTTCGTGGTGTTCGTAAAAGAAAGGAGTAACCCGATGTTGACGTGGTTAATTCGACTCACTCTTCTATTCGTGACATCGTTTTCTCGTGGTAAATGATATCCAGGGAGAAGTGAAAAGGGAAAGATAAAAGAAACTCGTAATAAAAGTGACGAGTCGTTGGAAAAAACCAGCTCGGACCATCCATAAATGAACCAATAAAAATCCTAATCCCACGGAAACGACGATCATAAGCGATGCTTGAGCGTTCGATCATAAAACAGCGAGCATCCAGCCAAGGTCGAAGATCATACGTCTATACATATTCATATGCTTCGAGATACGATACGCACAGTTTTCGAATAATATCCGGCTTTGAATTTCATTCCGGGTTAATCCTCTCTTGAATCATGCGCGGTTACAGGCGAATATTAAAAGGCGGTATCGAGTATTCTTGTTATTTTCTCCTGTTATTCAACGAACGTTGCACGACCCTCGCGCAAGTATCGATCGCTTCTTGACACAAATATGCAATTCCCATCGTCTCCGTGTATTATACGCAGAATAATCCAGCCGTAGACTCGCAAAAAGCTACGAAACTATTTGCGTAGCCGAATAGAAATTTCGTTTCATCGATGGTACACATGGCAATTACAAAAATGCAAAAATTTCCAATTTTCTATTATACAATACGATACAACAGCTTGGCCACTACGCTCTCCTGACTTAACTCCGTTTGACTTTTATTTATGGAGCCATATTAAATCAATTATCTATTCTGAAGAAATCGCAAGTTGCGAGCAATTGAAAGAAAAGATTATTGTAGCCTTTCATACTTTAAAACAATCGAATACGTTAGAAAGTGTTCATAGAAATTTAATTAGAAGAGCAGAAGTACGTGTTCGGCGGAATGGGCAACATTTTCAGCAATTTTTGTAATAATAAACTTTATGATTACTTCGTATTATTTCATTATGTATTCCTAATTTTCCGTTACAAACTTAAACTGCGATAATATCCATCGAGACAACGATCTACACAGTGAGATCCGTTATAACGAGACGCGATAAAGTGCAGGCGTACCGAGCGAAAATTCAAAATCGATTTTCTCGAAAACAAAGCCTCAAACGACAAATTTTTATTCTATATTTTCCACTTCTTTTTTCGCGTAGAATCACCCCCTTTTCGCTTGTACCATCAGTTACCAACCACCCTGTATATCTACGAGCAAAGGACAGTTGTAAAATTCAGTGTATAAAAGAGAGACAGTTACTGGATCAAGGAATATTATCTTTCTTCCTCAGTTTTCTTCCGGATTTCTCCATACGTCCGCTTTTCTACTTGTTCCTAGCTCATAATCATCGTTCTCTTAATTAAACGCTATAGAAGCGCGAAGGCCGCGACGAAACTCGTTCATTTCCGCCTTTGATCTCTTCGTGTAATCGAAATTCTTCGCGTACTGGCCCACTCTGTCCTTCGCCCTTTTTAAACGTCAGCGAACACGAGACCAGAGCACCGGTGTACCGCGTCCACGACGCTTTTGTCCAAAACGATTTCCATTCAGGGAATTACGACACGAACGAACCGTAAGATTCCTTTTAAAGCACTTGGAAATATTTTGATTAGAAATTCATAAACGAATTCTGGAGAAAAGAGGTTCTTTACGAAACCTCCTCTATCTCATCAAACTCGCACTATCCTCGAAACATCGCGCAACTTCGCATATTTGCCTAGCGCGTGAATTATTCGAAAAATTCTTCGTTGAAACCACGACGTAGAGACGCGATCTGTGCCGAGTGCACAGCGAACGTACCAAAAGCTAGCCTGAAATTAATTTTCTAGATGGCCTGTACAAAGAAAAAGGGGTCGCTTAAGAGGATCAAACAGAAACTCTGACACTTTCAACGTCACGTCCGTGATATCCAACGCACGCTGCATAACCAAGGCCACTGTAGGCGGCTGATTTAATTCCGTTTTGACCCGAAATTATCCCTGGGTTCGTACCGGTGAATAGGAAACGTGTGCTTCGTCCATTGCAGCCGAGGTACATCCATATCTCTAGGCCACTTTGTAGGCGAGCAGCCTAGGCCAGAAGGTTCGCGATGAAACACGAGTCACGGCGAATTACTGCGCTATTCCGCTGTACAAGCAACCTTGCGATACCGTGATACATATTGGTCCAGAGCACGATCCTCCTTCTACGTGGCCGAGGCTGAGCGACCAAGAGTTACGAGGCACATGGAACCGGAACCCTTTCGAGGAGAAACTGCGACCAGGACCAGGTTGCTTTATTTATTAAGTGGACTTCAAAGAAGCGGAAGTGCGGCGAGGAACGGCGGAACTCAGGGGACCAAACAGTCTGAGAGAATGGTATTGTCTTGAGATTTCCGGGTGCTAGACACGTACTCGGAATACGCAGCCTTTCTTCTTCCTAGCTCTCGAAGTAATTTTCAAGTTGCTCGGTTAACGATTATGATTTAGTTTTTTTTTCCTTATGAAAGTCTTCTTCAATTCGTGATATTATTAGTCTCAGTGATAGAATTTGCGATATTATTGGTCTTAGCCATAGGAACGTATAATAATGATTTATTAATTTCGGCCTTCGAAGTGTACTTGGACATTAGGATTGCTAATTCGTCCAAACTTTCGCACACGTGTCTGACGAATTACAGATCGATACCGTACCTCTACTACTTCGTGATACTTATAAGCAGGGCTCGAATAAGCAGCTATGGGACTTTTCGATGGGTTTTATGTACGTTCATGGAAGCGAAGCTACAAGATCATATAGAAATTCTCGTATCATATATCGTCCTATTAACAACACGTTTTCTTTCGCATATCGAATGAATAAAAAATAGTAATATCTACAAATTGAAGCCTCTTACGCGTTTCTTCAATTTCTCAGTGTCTAGCTTCTTCCGTATTTTCTTTCTCGTATCCTCCTTCCTTCGCTAGTTCCTATACTCCTTGCTCTTTTCCTTCCCTTTATTTAGCGTGTGGTTATCGATTAATCATCGTCGTAGAATTATCATCGTCTGATACGGAAAGGCGTTCTTCGTGGGACGTTCTTCGCCTTAGAAATACAAAACGCGTTTTCACGTGCCCGTGGAACCTACGAGAACGGATAATTCACGCATTTCGCGTCGTTAAATTTACAATAATCGAGCTCGAAAGGGTTCATTTCCACCCCTGTTACACCAGGCGTCCGAAATAAGCGACGAGGAAATAAAAAGAGGGGTGGAAAGTTTGGAAAGTTAGACCGGAGGAATTTATTTTCTCGTTTTATGCATCGAGAGGGCTGGCCTGTGTATCTGTACTCGTTTTATCCGGAGCCGGGACACCACCGAAGCAATTTCATCTCAGGTAACGCAAACTGATATAGAGGAAGCTTTGTTCCCCGGTGAGTTCGCGATACGGCACTTCTACCGCCTCCCTCTCTTTCTTCTTCCTGTAGGTCCCGAGATCCCTTTCCTGCCACCGTTGTCCGTACAACTACCCCCCGTCACTCTCTTCCAACCCTAGCCGGGATTAACAGCGACGGGACCGCTAATGAAACAGCCTGTGGTCAGATTAAAGCCGCTCTTCGCACGGTTAACGACACACCTTGATCTCCTCTTCCTCCTTCTTCTTCTTCTTCTTCGCCTTCTACTTCTTCTTCTACTTGCTTTCTGTACTAATACGTCGCTTTGCTCGTTTTCTTAGTTTGTGGGTTTACCGGCAATGTGTTTCTTGTTACATGATTTTCTCTTGTTTCCCGTGTTGTACAGCCTCGTTCAAAAGCGTACATACGTTGGGTATTTTAGTTGTTTCAAGTAAAATTAGCAATTCGTTTATTTTAGTTAAGTCCTTTAACATACACATTTTTGGGATAAATAAATAAATATACAGGGTGGTTGATAACTGGTGGTACAAGCGGAAAGGGGATGATTCTACGCGAAAAAAGAAGTCGAAAATATAGAATAAACATTCTTTTTTTTAATTTTTCCATCGAGACAACGATCTACAGCGAGATCCGTTATAACGAGACGCGATAAAGTGCAGGCGTACCGAGCGAAAATTCAAAGTCGATTTTCTCGAAAACAAAGTCTCGAACGAAAAATTTGTATTTTATATTTTCGACTTCTTTTTTCGCGTAGAATCACCCCCTTTTCGTTTCTACCACCAGTTACCAACCACCCTGTATATACGTTGTAGGAAAAGTTTCTTTCGTTTTATAAGGAGACAGTAGATGCACAATATTTTTTCCTTTCCTATTATTTTATCGAACTATGTATGATCCATTTTATATTGATAGAGCGAAAACAATATATTTACAAACAATATTATATACATATTATATTATATATGTATTAAAACAATATCATTTATTTTTTTATATTGTTTTCGCTCTGTTACTAGAAAATGTATCGTACATAGTTCGATAAAATAGTAGAAAAGGAAAAAATATTCTGCATCTATTATTTCCATATAAAATGAAAGAAACTTTTCGCACAACTTAATATTAGGTTGTACGATTCATTTTGTTCTGTTGAGATAAACACCGCGACATCTCGCAGACTTGGTTTCGCGTTTGTACGAAGCTGCACTGTTGTAAAAAACACGTTTGCGGAAGAAAGACACTTTCCGGACAACCTAATACGTTGGACAAGCACCGTTCGCAAGTAGACTGCTGTTTCTACAACGTTTGTACGCGGACAGAAAATTGAGAGTCGAGTAGAACATTCGAATCGCTGGATGTAGCGAGCAATGAAATTTCTGTTCATTTTAAAGTTACAACAACTTAATGGTCGTAAATGTACACTCGCAGCGAACGACTTCCGTACACGTCGTCCGATTGCTTTCAAATTTTCATACGGTCAAGACGCCACTCGTTGCAACGCTAATGAAATCTCCGCTAACGATGCTTCGACCCGCTGTACGCTGCTTGCTATCGATCATCTTCGTATTAACGTTGCTTCTAATTCTTCGAATTGCCGATCATAAGCTTCGACGATTACTGTTCGATCTTGCTTTAAAAATCGACGATACAAGATACGAGGGAACATTGCTGGTGGAATGAGAGTTTCGCGTTCACCTGACTTTCGACAAGCGTGCAACGCTGTTACGTTTTCGTCCGTAATATCACGTTCCCATATAATCCCATGAGAAGACAACGCACGACTACGTGACACGTGTTTCTCTATCGGTCGATCACGAAACGACCGGCGATTTTTCACCACATAGACGAGAAATAAGTAACGTAGCTTTCCTTTTCTTCCATTAATGGCGGAACGATGGTCACGTAGTGGTACGTGGCAAGTGTTAGCCAGCTGTCCGTTCCACCAACGGCACAGATTGCGTCTTTAGGGATTATATCCTTCGTGCAGTTAGCAAACTTACTAAAAAGCAATTTTCTTGCTCGTCAGGATTCATCGTGCACCGAGTACACGGAAGTAGCAGAGGCAGAGAGAGCAGTATTTGACCAACTGTGTTTCGCGTGTAACTTATGCAGTGACGAACGAGGTCAGCATCCAGCGGGACTGGGCACAGTTTCAAATTCTTGTCTCCGTTTCTTAGTCGAAATTTAAGTCAAGGAAACGACCCAGGAGTTTGTAACAGATGTGTCGTTTACTTCCAACTCCCTCCCTCCTCCTTCTACATCTTCTCTTTTCTGTTCTTGTGTATACGGTGTGTCTCGCGTGGGCGTCGTTGCGAAATTTTACGACTTGGAAGTTAAGCAATTGCGTTAGAAAAAAGTTCGACTACGTTTAATCTCAGACTGAATTACGCGACACACAGTGGCTCGCGAAGGTATTTGCATAAGCAGACGATATTTATGTATAAATTACAAAGGATATAACGAACAATGATTTGACAAAATCAGACGAAACTTCATGCGAAGCTTCATTAGCGCTGTAATTACACGCCACATCACGCACCGTAACATGCAGAAATATGGCCAGTGTACAAAATGAAGTATGCTCGTTGTAACGTTTAATGGATGAAATAAATCTTTGCGTGGATTCTTCCTTTCTTTGGCTATTTCGTATGTTTGTTAACGTACGAAATTGCGTAAAAATCCGCGGTCTGGTTATCACCATATCGAGCAAGTCTAAAACAAATTTGATAATGCACGTAAAAATTACATGAGCGAACTATAAGAGCAATGCACCAAGAACGAAGGTTTGCTAAAATGTGATAATACAAATAATTTCGTTAACCACTTTGAATAATCTGTGCTCGAGTCGAGCAGCGAGAGACATTTGTTAACGCCAACGTTCGTTGTTATTTCTTTCGTTCGTCTAACTTTACGTAAATTCTCCTACTAAGAAAGATCGAGAAATTGATTAATCGGACGATATAGGAACTTGCATGAAGTTAGACGAACGTAGAATTTTAATTTCATGTCGAGCAAACTCATGGAAACGAGTCGCTTGTTTCTTGAGAATCGAACATTAACGATGTACCTTATCTAGTTATGTGACGAGATCGAACAATCGATAAAATACCGATCGGCACTGTCTCTACTAGACTCGTAATATTTCTCATTTTATTCTTTAAACAAAGACGAAAAAATCTGACGTCACTTGTGGTGCGATAAATCTTGCGAAAAGAAAACCGCCCACCGAAAATAAAAAAAGAAAAAGAAAAAGAGAGAGAAAGGAAACAATTACACTGGAAATTTATTACCAAGCAACCTCTCACCGTTATAATCCACCAACTAATGCGTTGTTCGAAAAGTTTCTTTCGTTTTATGAGGAAATAATAGACGCACAACGTTTTTTGTTTTATATTATTTTGATCCGTTTTGTTCTATTGAGACAAACACCGTGACATTTTACAGACTTGGTTTCACGTTCGTATGAAGGTGCACCGTTGTAGAAGACGCGTTTGCGAAAGAAAGACACTTTTCGGACGACCAATATGTTCTTGGTACAGCGACTTCTCATATCTTAAATATTCTTATAACAATTACCATCCAAAAAATTGTAAAATATTGCAGAAGTGCTGTAACAGATAAAAGCAGTCGAAAATTGATCAGAATGAATCTGAGGAATTTAATATTAAAAAAGCCACAATATTAATATGAAGGTGCACTGTTGTAAAAGACACGTTTGCGAAAGAAAGACACTTTCCGGACGACCAATATGTTCTTGGTACAGCGACTTCTCATATCTTAAATATTCTTATAACAATTACCATCCAAAAAATCGTAAAATATTACAGAAGTGCTGTAACTAATAAAAGCAGTCGAAAATTTATCAAAATAAATCGGAGGAATTTAATATTAATATGAAGGTGCACTGTTGTAAAAGACGCGTTTGCGAAAGAAAGACACTTCCGGACGACCAATATGTTCTTGGTACAGCGACTTCTCATATCTTAAATATTCTTATAACAATTACCATCCAAAAAATCGTAAAATATTACAGAAGTGCTGTAACTAATAAAAGCAGTCGAAAATTTATCAAAATAAATCTGAGGAATTTAATATTAAAAAAGCCACAATATTAATATGAAGGTGCACTGTTGTAAAAGACACGTTTGCGAAAGAAAGACACTTTCCGGACGACCAATATGTTCTTGGTACAGCGACTTCTCATATCTTAAATATTCTTATAACAATTACCATCCAAAAAATCGTAAAATATTACAGAAGTGCTGTAACTAATAAAAGCAGTCGAAAATTTATCAAAATAAATCTGAGGAATTTAATATTAAAAAAGCCACAATATTAATATGAAGGTGCACTGTTGTAAAAGACACGTTTGCGAAAGAAAGACACTTTCCGGACGACCAATATGTTCTTGGTACAGCGACTTCTCATATCTTAAATATTCTTATAACAATTACCATCCAAAAAATCGTAAAATATTACAGAAGTGCTGTAACTAATAAAAGCAGTCGAAAATTTATCAAAATAAATCTGAGGAATTTAATATTAAAAAAGCCACAATATTAATATGAAGGTGCACTGTTGTAAAAGACACGTTTGCGAAAGAAAGACACTTTCCGGACGACCAATATGTTCTTGGTACAGCGACTTCTCATATCTTAAATATTCTTATAACAATTACCATCCAAAAAATCGTAAAATATTACAGAAGTGCTGTAACTAATAAAAGCAGTCGAAAATTTATCAAAATAAATCGGAGGAATTTAATATTAATATGAAGGTGCACTGTTGTAAAAGACACGTTTGCGAAAGAAAGACACTTCGGACAACCTAATGTATGTTGTATACTATCGGCCATTCTTATTATTCTCTTATCACCGGTTTTTCTCACGGATTATTCCCACTCGTTCGTTCGTGCTCGTCCGTTTAATCGAGAATACGAGAATGAAGTTATTAAAGTGGTTCAAAGGTGAGAAACCACCGGTCGTTTCCTATTTCACTATCTTGCTCGACTGATTGTCCCTTATAGAACAGATAAACGTGGATTTATCGCGTCAGTTTCGCCGTGCAGTTGGATTTGCGGTGGCTCCCACCTATATTATCGAAACCGGGCTGGACGATCTTTAGCAGCCGCCCCTCGCGATCAAATTTATCGCGTCGCCCACGCGCGACACTTGGATTTGTGGCTTTCAACGAAACGGTTACCCTCGCCACTGGCTGCTCCATCCACCAGGTCGCTCCCCTTCTCGGCGATCGTCGTGGTCGACGTGATTTTGTCGCCAGGGTGGACCGACAGAGAAAAACATCACGAGCGTGTTTTTAGGGGTTGGAATTCGTAGTGGGAAAGGTAAAACAGAGAGGAACGCGTATTCCAATGGACTATTTACGTGAAAGGACGAGCGAGATTATAGGGAAGATTAGATGTAGCGTAATCCGACCAAGGGAAGTTTTCAAGGGCGATAAACGACCTTGGAACACCAACATATTTGGGTCCGTGAATTGGGCGCGGAATGGTCGTTCGAATAAAAAGATGTAATTCCATTAAAAATGAAAAAAATGATAGTCGCCTTGAAGCCTCGAGGACACGTTCGCTTGGACGAGATTTGAGATCATCGCGACATGTTCCTCTCGAAGCGAAGCAAGTTTCGATTAGAATGGTGTTTTTTGATAAGCAGTAGTTTGGCAGATAATTGCGCGATTCGCTTCAAACGGGACACCTGGATGATCTCGATGACCTCGAAATACAGCGCGCAAGTCAGCGGTGCGAACTCTCCTGTGCCTTTTACCGCCGCTCGGACATAGTTTCTTTAGATATTAGATAGAAAGCTTGGGTGCGATTTATCGTGTTAGGACCGTGCTTTATTCAGGCGCATTTTTACATTGTCTAACGTAAAGTTAACTCGTTGACGAGAGACGATCAGTCCTAACCAGTTAGTTGTTTCCAGCTCTTTGAAAATTTTGAAAAGCGTGTGCCTGAAACGTGTCGTAAAGAGTAAGCATCGACGAGTATACTCGTCGAACGTAGAGTACGCGTAGCTGTTATAATATGGAATAAAGAAGAGAAACGGTCGTTTTATCTTTTAATTCTGCTACTGCGATTACTAAATTGCAATTTAAACAGCAAATTCTAACTACTTTTCACGCAGTGTACTCGTCAAAAACAGCTATCTGGCTAATGTTAATAAAACAGAAAAGCGAATGAGTTACAGTATCCGGTCGTCTAATGGCAATGCCAGCGTGAAATAACTTTCAATGAATCTATTGACAGAGGAAATGTCGCAATATGTCTTATCGGTCTGCTCGTCATGTACATGCTAATAATTAAGGTCAGCAAATATGTATACACGTCCCTCACACGTAACCTAATAATAACCACGCACGTTCTTAGTTCTTGAGTTGTACGCAGAAGCGTGTTTGGTGGTACAGTACTCGTGCATAAATAATAATTAGACGTTAATAATCGAGTTTACCGTTTGCTTACAAAATCCAACGAAATGGAAATTACGTCCAGCGTTAGCGACGTTCATCCGATCCAAATTATAGCCAGTTGATTTATTTTTTCTAATTTATATCGAAGACGATCAGCATCGATATAATTGAAGTTTACGTTTAGGTTGGTCTATGTAAAAATGCGGACATCCGCGTACATCTCGGAAAAACTAGATTTGATCGAAGCTTCTTTGCGAATATCTCGAAAACGAAGGCCAAGAGCTTGGCAACATGTTTCAAGGTCTTGGAAATCGGCGAGGTTCTTTCCTATGCAATTAACGAAATTTCTCGTATCAAATTCGACCTAATCTTTGTTTCATTTTGCAGATGAAAATTTCAATGTTCTATTTATAGTTTGTAGCGTTTCAATGTATGAGAAACGTCTCTTTGAATTCTATGTATTACAACTTTTTAACTCTACGTATTATAAAAAAGAGGGAAATAATATTTCTCGCAATACAATTAGTTAAATTTACTATCGTTGAAGTGGCGATAGATTTCAACGTGTAATTACGAGTCGAAGTAAATTCCGAGGGGAATAAACTGGAGTTTGACGAATACGTAAACGAGGATTTTATCTTCTTCGAAGGGTACGTAGAGCATCGCGAGTTACGAACGTACAATTGATCGAAATTTAGTTAACACGAAGCTATTTCTACCAAGACCAGTGAAAATGACCGGTCTTTAAAAAATACCTAATAATAGAATATTTTTATATTTATCGATTTATTACTTTCTTACAGAAGCAATTCCACGTTATGTAGTAGATTTTTCGTATTATTAATCCATCTGGGATCCCTAAACGAGGGTCGACACGTTTATAAAATTGTCGAACCAGTCGTTTTGACTGCTGTGGTATTTCTAGCGTTAGCATCTAGCGATCCAGCGATCGATCCGCAATTTTCCTGATAACCGATATCGTCGTATCGAACGATACGCGGTAAAAATTTGAAAAACGCGTGGCAAGTCGTAGAAAACGAGGAAACTGGTTAACTGGGATTCGAGAAACAGATTGCAGCACCCTTTTGCACTTCGACGAGTACCAGTGATTTTCACTGGTATTGGTATAAGTAGCCTCGATACGAAATTATTTTCAGTTTGAATACATAAAAAACAAAATAAAATTCGTTATATTATTCTTTCAGTTATCGTTGCGACAGTCATTACATCATCGCAAAAAAAAAAAATATAACACGAAGTAGGAATCTTAAAATAAAATTGTAAAACCAATGAGTTTGACTGGTGTGATAATTCTAGCGTCAATTACTACGGAAACGTTGAATTGTTTTTAGTAAAAACAAATTTGGTAATTCGTAGTGGCGTCAAGTAAGTAACATCAAAATTGCGCGAATCGACAATCCAGAGAAGAAGAGAATTAAAGGGACGTATGGAAATGTTATCGATGTATTTAGATATAACGTAAGGGACGCATCGAAACGTAGGAAATTTAATTACCGCGATAGAATCGAAATTTGATAAACGGAGGATTCGCAGTGGTAGAAAATTGGCGGAACGTGGTTCTGCGTGATTTTAATTAATCGAGGCGAAGTGATGGTACGTGCATTGGGGTTTGACAAGTTCAGTCTCTAGGAGAAAATTGAAATTTCATGAATTGGGGATTTAGTGTAGCGGCAAGTTGAAGGAACCTACACAGTGCTTTGCTACTTTAATTAATCGCAACAACGCGGTGTACAGTGGTGTTTGTATTAGAATTTGACAAGTTTAGTTGTCGAGGAAATGGAAGTTCGGTAAACTAAGGATGCACGCTAGTTGCAAGTTGACATAACGCGTAGTACTGTGCATACCGACGGTACAGGACTAAAGCACTTAATAAATTAGATTGATTCGTAACAAGAGAATTAAACTCACGAACGTATCATTTGATACAATAAATTAAATTAACCTAACGTTACATATTTCTCTCAGAATCACCGAACAAAACCGATAATTAAGAAACGAAGGCTTGAAAAAGAATTAGCAATTAAAAAATCGAAGCTTGAAAACAAAAAATTGAATTGCAAATTGAAACGTTCGAGCGGAAATTACAAATTTGTCGTCCTTTTTTAGTTCGAATTTCAACTACCATTTACGTTTTATAATAAAATTGAAGCAAGACAAACGATACGATCTACTTTTCCTTGCGATTAACAGATATCGATTTAACGGTGTAATTAAATTTCTCAAATTCACGTGGTTCGTTTAAGACCACGCGAGTTTCTACTTCAACGTTTCCATCAAATTACCTGTCACGAGTATGTAAAATTAATTATCGAGACTACATTCCACGTTATTTCACGACACCCTAGACACTCGCACACCCGGCAATATTTGATCTCTCAACTTACCTAATTTAAGGCTCCACCTAATTTAGCCTAATTTAATCCAGCCTCTTACATCAGGAAGGCGTAAAATGATACAACGCTGGATAAACAGCTGACAATCTTGTTCCCACATGCGAATAAAATAAATTTCTTCGCCGATAATACAATACGAAACACGGAGCTAATAATCGAAATCCTAATATCGTTGCATTCGTGTAATTCGAAACTCGAAATGAACGTTAGATGGAGAAATTTATGTCTGTCGTAAGTGTACCAAGCGTTTCGTGATTTATGGACGATAGCGTGCATACACAGGACACCGTATTCGCGACTTGTTCTCTCCAAGTTCGAAACTGTGCCGATTCCTGAAAGCATTCATTCGCTTCGGCACGTGTCACGCTTCGGACAGCTCGAGGATGGCGGGGTGGTAACATTATGCAAGCGGTCTACTCTGCATCTCTTGCATCCATGCACGAACACACGCACACACATGCACGTGTCTCGGTATACGTTCGATACATCGGTAGATGCCGTCGCGTTCGACCCATTTTCCAACAATGCTCGACCCGTTTATTATTAGATGCGGAGACTCAGATACACAGCCCTGTCGAGCCGAGCCAGCGGAATAAAGACGACACGAGCACACACGGTTCGTATCTCGCGCGATACTCGTCCACGTTACGTGTACCGATATACGCCGTGTAGATGTATCCGGATCACACGAACACGCTGGCAAACCGATCGCACGTTCTGCCTTCTGCTGATTTCAGTGATTCGAGAACCGCTTCCGTTACACGTCGTGCGCATGAATAACCAACTATGTATCTGTTCGATGGTTGTTCATTTTCCAATTTGATTCACGAACAGAGTACGCGACAGATCTTCGCAATGGTTGGATACGTCCAAGACGCGAAGAGTATTCTTTTTGAAATTAGGGATTATTCAGCGGACAATCGGTCGTTGGATATCTGGCTCGGTATTTCGTTGTCGAAACTTGGTCGATATTCAAGTTACCGTTACGACGTTAAGCTAAGTTCGTCTTAGATTTTGCGTTCGAATGGGTTGCAGTTGGATGACGTTCGGACGATGGAATCTCGTTGAGAAAAATCAGAGCGTTCGATGGACCGTGTTGTCTTAAATAAGTTTGAATTTTGATCTGCGGTTTGGGCCACGCGAGAAAGAATAAGAAAATTCCATTTTCTAATTGTTGCGAATCATCGACTAAAGAGCAACCGGTCAGGTGAAACCGATCGGTCGATATCGCGTACCTCGAATGACTTAACGCTCAAGGCGAAGGAGGTTTAATAGATCGAGTGTTAGAGTAATCTAGCACTGTATTTGCACTTGTTGTATAAAAGTAACGTTTGATGTTACGAACACGGCGGTGGTAAGATCCTGTTGAGAGCGAAGTATTTCACCCGCACGGTACGATGTCTGACGATGAACTGTCCTCCTACGTTGCTGATTCTCCCTACCAGCCGTTGGGTTCCATCTGTCCATCGTGTTCTTCCGGCTGGTCCTTCCCGGGGTTTTTTACCTGACCTGGGAGTCATTAGGTTTACAGCTCGGAGAGGACACGTAACTCGGAATTTCCTAAGGAAGGGAATGAGCCTGTCCGGCCAATCACTCAAAATTCCGAAGTTAGTGTCAAGTTATCGTCACCATCTGTGACGATGACACCGAATGTCCATCGTTAGCACAGCAAAACGAAGGATCGTGGAACGAACGAAACAAATTCGGTTATCCGAACTGTCCGGATAAACGAGGTTCTATACTGTGCTTGTATTTTTCTAGAAAGCGCGTTGTCACACCATCTTCAAGCACTATCGATGTCAATAACTATTTAGAATGGAAAATTGCACTTAAATTCCATACCGAAGCATTCGGTGGTTGAAGTATTTTCGCGGCCCACGGGACAGAAATCGTTGGAAAGTTTGCTGTCGAGTGCCACTACAATTCTCGTTGGCACGTACAACATTTCCCAATAAAAAGATCGAAGCTTCTCGATTCTGCAACGTGCGCGTGTTCTCAGCAAAGCGATCTTCAATCGTATTTAGAAAAAGGCAAAAGCATGGAAACACTCGAGTCGTTAACCTCGGGCCGAAATAAAGCGAGGTTGTTGTAAAATCACGCGTTATGCAACCGAAAGAGGGTGTGCAACCGCGTCAGTGGATTCGGGGAGGAACGTGTTTACAAAAGACGGACGACGGGGACGAATAAGCCGTCTGCAAACACGTAGCTTCAGCGAAAAACTATGTCATAAGCGAAATTTCGCTGGAGTTTGTTAGCGTTGTCTTTCTCTCCGACGTATACCAGTAAATCAGAGTGTAAGAGAGGAAGAGAGAGAGAGAGAGAGAGAGAGAGAGAGAGAAAGGTAGAAAAGCTTTTGTCCGAGGAATTCCTTAAAATGCACGTTATGTTGCGCGACTCACCTAGCGACACGTCGGTACACCCGTTCTCTGCGTCGTCTTGTCGAATTTCCAGCTCTTCTCGTCCCGCCTCTGTTCCCCTTTTGCTCCTGTTTTTCGCAGAGGAAAAGTCTGAAAACAAACGAGAGGACGAAGAGGTTAGAGGTGACGATATCGCACGCGCAACAGTTTGAACGTCGTAGGAACGTAGAAAGTTCGCGTTGTGCTTCAAAAAGCTCCGCGTTCGTCCTCGAGCTCAGTAGCGTTCGACGAGCGGATTCGATCGAATCGCAGTAGCGTAATGGTTGCGGACCACACGCAGCATCAGTCGCATTAATTTTAGAAAAATCTACTGCTTGTCACGTCGTTCTCCTCTGGTTTTCTCGTAACGTCGCGCACGCGTCTGTAAACTACGCTTATCCGATAATCGATGCAACGATTTCCTTCGGCCATAGGTGGAGCATCTCCACCGACGAAACGCAGTGGGAAAGGAAGAAAAGATAAGGAGAAAGAGGAAATATTAACGGGAGAAGAAACGAAGGTCAATTTCAACGAAACAGTCGCCTTCGCGATTTCAGCATCGAACGATTCACGTCGTCGTAGATCATCGTCAGACGAACGCGACGTAGAATGTCTGTGGTTTAGAGGGGTGTGGAGAAAAGGACAGGGACGAAAGAGAGGACGAAAGGGGAAGGGAAGAAGAGACAGGATGGAATCCTCGTAGGACTATCGCGACGTCGATCGTCGCTTCGTCGAGGTATGGGTTCAACGAGCTGGCTAATCGAAACCGCTTCTCGACTGCTAACTACACTTAACTCGAGGTGAAAGAGAGACAGTAGACTTTGAGCAGGTCCATCGTCTGCCCTCGTTTCCTCCTTTCGCGATTCCTCCTCGGCTATTACTCTCCTAGTCCCGAGGATGTAAGCGTACTTATCCTCGTAGCGTTGAAAATGTTGAAAAAGTAGAATTAACCGGTCAACTGTTGCCACCTCTCAGAAAACTTTGAAAATTGTGTACCTGAAACGTGTGGCGAGAAGTAAGCGACGACGAGTATACTCGTCAGACACAGAGCGACGTGTGGTTGTTATAATGTAGGTTATAATGTTAGTTGCAATGACATGATCGTTTTATTTTCTTTACATGACGAGTATACTCGTCGGAAACAGCTAACCGGTTAAACGAAGCAGTCGCCTCTGTTCGTTCAGCGACGAGGAGAGTTCGGCTTTTGTCGATTAATCCGATTGGCTTACCTTTTTCGTGGTTCTAAATGAGAACCGGAATACTTCTCTTCACTATGTTTTTTGTAAATGGTTTTTCTTTAAATGAACGTTTTTTTTTGTAAATTAAAAACAAAAATTCACATGCACATACGTTCTAAACAGAAGAATTTAATATACAAAAAGCAGCCGAGACAGTAATGGAAGTTGCTGGCTAAAACCCTTTACAGAAAACTCTATTGTTTTGGAATAAAAATCAACATTCCCTATTCGAGAAGCAAAGTACAAAAGACAGCAGATACTCATTTCCGTTTGTAATATCCACTCCATGAAAATCACACGATCCGTACGAGCGTGTACGTACGGTAACGTAGGTACGCGTGAATGTATTCAACAGGAGAGCACGCGGTACGTTTTCGCGGTTATTAATTAAGGGGTGGCACCAGGGTGTATCCGATTCGGCAGAAAAAATAGGTCACTTCGTTCTTCTTTTAGAAACTAAAACTTGAAATTCAGCGGGCCGTGACTGCGAATGGCTGCACGCTTCGACGGAAATTGTATCGAGGGAGACAAGAGCTTTTTACGGGGGCGAAGATGAATTTAATGGAGGCTTCTCCGACCTGCTCCGCCCATTCTCCACTTCGTTCCTTCAATTTCCTACATTTTCAAGAATGCAAGAGAGTCCTAACGTAATTGCACGACCCGTAACGAGGTCGAGCGACACTCGTGCCTGTTTTCTTCCTTAATGAATACGTTTCTCGATAAATCGCACGCTTCTTTCGCGCATAATGCAAGTACTTGCTGGTTGCTGTATATATGCGTTGAAACGATCGCGAAAAGCATACGGTAGACCTCGATTTCGTGTATTCAGACTCTCACCACTTACGTTTTCTAACTTTAGAATTTTTTAGTTTCTAATTCTGATCTTCCGATTCGAGGATCGTTGAATCTTCACAATTCCCAAGTTTCAGGCAAACAGAATTCTTCCACGTTCTATTCTCCGGATTATCGAATTTCGAGATTATCCAGTTGTCGAATTTTCCAGCTTCGAAGCGACTGAATTCCTTAATTTTCCCTTGAGGCGATTGAATTTTTCAATTTTCCAATTTCCAAACATTCCAGCTTTGAGGCGATTGAATTTTTCAATTTTCCAACTTCCAATTTCCAAACATTCCAGCTTTGCAGCGATTGAACTTTTCAATTTTCCAACTTCCAATTTCCAAACATTCCAGCTTTGCAGCAATTGAATTTTTCAATTTTCCAATTTTCAAACATTCCAGCTTTGCAGCGATTGAATTTTTCAATTTTCCAATTTCCAATTTCCAAACATTCCAGCTTTGAGGCGATTGAATTTTCCAACTTCCAACTTGCAATTTTCAATTTCCAAACATTCCAACTTTGAGGTGATTGAATTTCTCAATTTTCCAATTTCCAATTTCCAAACATTTCCAATTTCCAGCTTTGCAGCGATTGAATCTTTTTATTTTACAATTTTCAACTTCCAATTTCTAGAACTTCCAGTTGCGAATTGATTCAATTTCCTAATTTTCCTAATTTTCCAAATTCTAAACATTCCACAGTTTTTAAATCATTGAACTTTCCAATTTCCCAATTTTCGAATTCTCAAATTAACCAACTGCTAGATCCTTCGATCTTTGAATTCTTCAAAGATCTATATTCGCCGAGTTTCAAGCTTTCGCGTTATTTCGCACCTTTTAATAATCCACCCTCTGAATATATTTCGAATGAAAGGAAACTTCATTTCTGTGCCTGTACAATTATGTGATTCGCCGCACGAGTGGAAAGGGGTAACGTAAAGGTGTTTCATATCGAAAGCACAAATGTCCAGTTTGTTCTAACGTCGGCAAATATGTAGCCTACTGTTTCAAATACGCGCGTTAATGATCTCGGGACGGCGCGCACACAGCCACACGCTTCCTTTCTTTCATTCGCTGCTAGCCAGACTATTTTATATTAAATTGCAATTTTTCCAAACTTTCTTATCCACCTTTTTCTCACGTTATTTGCCTCGTTACAATATTCTACGTTATATCGTAAACCTTTCAAATTTTTTACTCGCCACTTTAGCTTCGTATTTTTTGCAATTTTATCCCAATGTTTAAACCACGTTCGAGAACTATTACTTAAAAATTGTACGTACGATAAATATTAGCTGTAGAAACGAATAATCCAGACTTTTCAAAAGGTTTATTTTACCTCGGTTTATATCAACCATCGAATCGATGCGCCTGCTTTTTTAGCATTTTTTTTTCTTGGAATTCGCAAAGAATACAATGACGGGTATACATTTTGTTGTTGCCATTATCGACGCTCATCGATCGATTATTTTTCTAAGATTACGTTGAAATTTTCACTAAACGAATTGTCGTATCGCCAAGTTTTCGATGCTTAAAAAAAGAACTCGAATTATTCGTTTGTACGCCTAATACTCTAACAATCGCTTTCTCGCGATCTTCGTCTCAGTGAAAAATACAAGTAAAAAATTGTTAAAAATATTGGCAAACGAATTATGAAGTAATAAATATTCGAGTGTAAACGATATCGACAGTCCACGTAATATTTTTAAGTAGAATTTTAAAAGTATCAATTTCTGTGTACGAGGCAACGAATCCCTTTTAGATGCGACGAGACAGGTATACGAAACAAGAAAAATGAACGAAGACGTATACGTTCATTCATAAAAGCGGTCATCAAGCTCGACAGGAACAGCGGGTTTTACGCGTCTGCAAGTCGCGTGACAATAAGACCGTCTCCTCTGTTTCTTTTTTCACCCGCTTGATGGATTGTTACGCGAAACGGAGTGATGTATTAGCTGCTACCACCTGATACTTTCCTTTATTTATCACGTCTCGATAAACAGAATAATAAGCGCGAGTATAGCGAAACAAAATTCCACCACCTCTGATTCTCGAATTTCCGTGCTTTTCGAATTTTTCACACGTTCGAACTTTCCAACTTTTATTTTCTCAAATTGCAAAAGTAAGCAAATTCGCGACCTTTTCCAACTTACGAACCGTCAAACTTTCGAGCACCTGAATATCCAAATTTTCTGTCTCTCGAATATCCGACATGCAAATTCGATTCCCGAACTTTCGAATTTCTCAATTCCTCAGTTCAAGCTGCCACTTTTAAGTCTCGAAAATCAACAAGTTTCAGCTTTCGCGAGAACAAAAATACCTTCGCGAAGAACAAACAGCTTCCTCTCTTCTTCTATCTTCTTCTATCGCGATCAAAGATAAGGATAGCGCTTGCAAAAATGTTGAAACATTTCGGAATTTATTTCACGTTAAACAGAGGAAGAGTAAGGCGAACGATACAAACTGCAAATTGACATATTAGAGTAGGTAATTATTTAGCAATTTAAACAAATCTATAGGAATATCGATAAGAGAATACAAACGACTTGTTTGTACGAAGATTCGGATCTTTCCTCAACGTGCCATTGGAATAAGCGCGGAGATAGCCGCGTTTATGCGCGCACTTCCGTGCTTTCGCTTATCGTCTCGATCCAAGTTTTCCATCAATGCCACTCACCCGGTTTGTTGAGTTTGTAACGTGTTAATTCAAGACGTGTTCGCGTGTCATGCTTTCGTGACACAGAATCTGATAGGACATCTATTTACCTGGTCGCTCATGCGGCCCATTAAACGATCGTTGCAAGCGCTGAAAGCCAAAGAGCGTCGATTTTCTCCGCGATCGCGGATTATCGCGCTTGCACTGTGAAACCCGACCACCCGAATCTTTGATCATTCGCTTGTTCCCTAATCGAGACGCAAGCAAAATCTCTTCTCTCTATTTGTATCTATTGGGTTGGCAACTAAGTGACTACGGATTTTGTCATTAGTTGGTAAAGACAAAACCCGCAATCGCTTAGTTGCCAAGCCAATAATTTTTCCTTTTTGAAATCGGTACATTTTTTAAAGAAATGGATTCTTAGCCTTGTTCGAAGACTCGGTACGTAGATTTCTCGATCGAACTCGACTGATTTCTCGAGAACAAAGGATCGTAGCGTGGAATCCTCTTCAGACTGTTTCGCCATCCACCCAAACCACCCATCGCGTGTGCAGTCAAATCGCTCGAAATTTCGCAGTTCTCGCTAGTTTCTTGCGAGAAGCAGTCGAGTATCGCAGGATACAGAAAGACGCGCGGATCTCGCGAGATGCATAAAAATTGCAGTGTCACTTCTGCCAACACAAACGAGTGTTCCTCGGCCTAAACGATAGCCTATTAATTATTTCGCGGTACAGGCTGGCGAGTTTGCCCAAGTGTGCGGCAAGTTTGCTGCCATCTTGACTCTGGCAAGAGCTTCCGGCGATTTCTGCTAACTCGGGAAATTCAGCAGCCACGAGATCTTCGGCCGGCCGTGCGCGTTTCAGCCACCTCGAGCAACTTTGCCGCGTTTCGTCCACCTACGAATTCTCTCTGCGACGTACATCGTCGGGCGAATCGCCTTTCGTCTCCACTTTCTCCATTAATATCCGTAGTTTCGCGCAGTTTCCTAAGTTTCCGGACTTTGCGGCACGAACATCGAACATCGGGCTTTTCCATCTCGAAGAATCGCGCGATTCCAACTACTCGGCAAATCACGAGATTTCGAAAATGTTGAAACCACTGTGAGAGTTAAAGAAGAAATCTGCATTTCTTCATTTATGGATTTTTCCTACGAAGATAGTTTCTTTCGAGAAATTTCAAGGTATTTTATCGATTCTTATCCTGACTGTTCGCAAGCGATTCTACACGAACTTGGTAGCAGAAATTTCGAATTTCTACGCAACCCGATCGATCTTCCAAAATCTGATAGGATCCCGATTCCCGTAAAATTGCAGTCTACCGTGAAATCCTTTGGGACTAGACTTGCTCGAAATGCGATAGAAATCGCGAACATCTACCAAGCGATCGTTGAAACGGCCACAAAAATCAGGCTTTCGTGTAACTTCAATTTATGGGAAATTCACGAAACAGAGCCGTTTTAACCGTTTAGATGCTTTTCGCGAGTATACTCGTCGCGAACAAATGGCAATATTTTGCGTTACGACGAGCCCTGTCGGGAATAAAATTAAAAAATAAAACGGTCATTTCGTTACAAATTCGTTCTACGTTATAACAGCCACGCGTGCTCCGTCTTCGACGAGTATACTCGTCGTCGCTTACCTTTTGCTTCTCAGAGTTTTCAAAGAGCTGGTTAACGATAAATCTCCAAGACGACACTGATTCTCGCATCGTTGACGAAATGTCGCGCGATCGATAAATTTGTTAAAATTTGTCGTTGAAAAATGCTTCGCAAAAAGAGAAAGAGACGACTAATATTCAAAACGACGCGCATTTGATAATTGGCCTTTTGCACGTTGTATTCAACATCGGTGTAAACAGAAGGCGAAGTTCGCAGTTTCAGTCCGACAAGGGCGGTGGTCTCAAAGTGTCATAAATAACATTTCCCACGTTCTGAACATTCGGTAAGTTAACGCAGCCTCCCGCGAGCCAACCTCCAAACTAACTAACTTAATTAGCCTGCCACCGACCGACCACTTAACTTCATCAAGCTACACTGTTGATCCGCGCGTTTCTGCACGCAACTTTAGCCGAAACTGCCTCATTGTTATACCGGCCAGACTTTCGGATTATTCTACTTAATTACAGCTCTTTGATGGCCAATCGATAGAGGCGTCGCACATTGTCCGCCAGAAAAGCACGTTCGTCGAATATCGGCTCGAATTATCGGGACTTTTACATCAACATTTTGACTGCCACGTTGGTCATTGGTGACCGGAGCGTTCGAACTTCTTATAATCGCAAAAATTGTAAGAAAATTTACAGTTTGGGCATTTTGGATATAACCCATAAATAGAAGATACTTTGAAACAACAGGTGCCCCATTGAACAATTAAACATTTTTATTAGAACACCAATAAAAAAAAATGAGAACGAATCTTGCGTCTAACGGTGCACTGTGTTTGCATATGTTTGCGGGGTAATCCACGAATATTATTATAAACACAGCTTAGAAAATAATCGTAAATGCTGCTTTATAATCGTATAATTGAAGTTAGAAGTGTGCACATACCTTACTATTATATACAGAATGGGCAAATATTCTTTACTAATATCTTCTATACGTTTCAACGATATATTCTGGACGATTTGCTTACGACGAACCAACGAATGCGAATTGTTTGTTGAAATGAACGAAGCCTTGTTATAATACGTCGCTACCAACTGTTACAAAGGCACCACGGTGGACGTTGCTGACCGGTGCGCTTGAACTTCTTGCAATTGTAAAAATTGTAAGAAAATTCACAGTTTGGGCATTTTGGATATAACCCATAAATAGAAGATACTTTGAAACAACAGGTGCCCCATTGAACAATTAAACATTTTTATTAGAACACCAATAAAAAAAAATGAGAACGAATCTTGCGTCTAACGGTGCACTGTGTTTGCATATGTTTGCGGGGTAATCCACGAATATTATTATAAACACAGCTTAGAAAATAATCGTAAATGCTGCTTTATAATCGTATAATTGAAGTTAGAAGTGTGCACATACCTTACTATTATATACAGAATGGGCAAATATTCTTTACTAATATCTTCTACACGTTTCAACGATATATTCTGGACGATTTGCTTACGACGAACCAACGAATGCGAATTGTTTGTTGAAATGAACGAAGCCTTGTTATAATACGTCGCTATCAACTGTTACCAAGGCGCCACGGTGGTCACCCGCGACCACCAATAAGATGAACGGTCCATCGGAGGAGAACATTGTCTTACATCGTCGATTTATTATTATTTTGCCATTATATGCTTCGAATGATAAAAATACTCCCGTGGCGTCCTCAGCGAATCACGTGATTTCGGCGTGGCAGTCAAAGTGTTAACGGGGTGTATGTAGACTTTTACGACTGACTGTATTATCATACCGTGGCAGAGGATCGCCTCCGCTTCGCAGAAACTAGAATAAAAGAAAGTAAGAACGTGGAGCACGAGGATTTTAAAGAATATTCCGCGGAATATGAAAGTTTGCTGAAACGCCGAATTCGAGACGTTTAAACGAAACTTCCTTCCATTCCATAATCCTTGGATATCGGTTTTTTATTCAACAGCCGAGATTTTACCTCCGGTATTTGCGTTCTTCGGTGAAGAAGATATAGTTCGCGCGAACTACACGTGGTGCATCGGTCCCAACACCGATCGCGGCTACACTTTCGCTTTGCAAAATGTAATCACGACTCGTTCCTTTGTATCTCTAACGATTTTACCATCTTTACGTTCTCTCCATATAACGCGTCGATCGTTTGCCATTTTCCTCCAATGGATTTTCCGATTATATTTATATTTCATTTATTTTCATTTGTATTGTATTTATACGTCTTTAGATTATATAAAGGAAACGTTAAACACGGAATAAGATTTGCTACGAGGTATGGTATTAGCATCGCAAATCCTGAATTACGTAGTCGTCATTTCCATCGCGATTTTTATTCTAAATGCTTGAAAATTCTGTCATCGTATTCTCGGTACGAACGACGGCTGTGAATTCCCCGACAATTGCTCATTTTTTAGCCACCTACTTTCTCACTAGCCCAGTCGTTTTATGAGTTGGCAACTAAGCGAGTGCGGATTTTGTCGATACCACTCAATGACAAAATCCGCAATCACTTGGTTGCCAGCCCAATACTACGATACGACGTTTCGTTGTAACGTCTACACCTAATTCCATATCTAAGAAAATAAAACGCAATTCAATTAACACATAGACGAATGTTCGCGCAGATACAGAGCACGTCGTTCACGAGGAATAAAAAATTCCCTGTGACCCGTTCTCGTTTTTAGAGGAAACCGTTGGGTCGCGAAAAGCGAAGCGAAAGAGGCGACGAAGACGAGACGAGTTGCAAAAGAAGCAGGAGAAAGCTCGATCTCCAATTCCTTTTTACGCGAACCAATACGAATTTCACCCTAGTTTACTTTTCAATCCACAAATATATTTCTTCGCGTGCTGCCGCGTTTCCAGTGGAAAGAGCAGCTAGAGATTCATGAATGAAAAATATGGTCGCATGAATCGGTGGCTGGATCGAGCCCATGGGGAGGCTGTGCCGTGTTTCCTTTTGCCACGCGTCACCCATTTCCCTTTCGATCGATTTCCACAGTGGAAATCGCTCCACCTCGTTCGTATCGAGCACGCGAAATTTATGGCTATCGTCGAGGAGCTTGGTCGAATTCGATCGACCGATATCGTCGTTACGCTCCGACGCGTACGAGAAAATAAAAAAAAAAAAAAAATGCTAGTACGAAGCGAAGAAACGAATTGGCCGATCGCAAGATAATTATACCTGTTCCATAATTCTACACGTATCGATATTTAGTATATCGCGAAAAGTACTAAGAAATACGAAAACAATTTCATTGCTTAAATCTTGCGCTAGCGACGATTATCGACGCTTTAATCCACGGCGAATGGCTTGAACTCGCGCCATGAAACGTAACGCGGTTGTTACGTGCAACGACAACACGGTGCGCACTCCGCGCCGATTTACGCGATTACCAAACGTTACGTTCGCCGTAAGAAGCGAAGGAAAAGCTTTCGGAATAGGTGGAAAGGATTTTGGTAAAAGAACCGAGCTGTCCTGCAACGAACAAGTTAACTTTCGCTTGGATTACCGGGCGAACACGCGGTTGTGTGCTTTGCTGCGAGTGTTTCGGCGCGTTAAAGACGTTGAAAGCAACGACGGAAAGCTCACGCGGAGTCACAGCGAGAAGATCAAAGGGATTCGCCGGCAAGGACGTACAAAGTGGCGTCTGGAACGGAAGGTTTGACTTGTTTCGTGTTGTTTCAGTGGATCTTCGTGTATTCTCGGCCGCATGAATTTTAATGCTCGCTAATATGCTACTGTGGCGAGGCGAAACGAAGCAGTGGCATGTTTGTAAAAGAAAGACACTTTTCGGGCAACCTAATGCTTCCTACATATCCTACTCTTTCGTACTCACGATCTCGATCGCTATAACAATAACAATAACAATAACGATAACGATAGTAATAACAGAACTAAGTAAACAAAGGTTTTTTTCAATTTCTTTCGCCACGGAAGGTAGAAAATCGTAGAAACGTCTCCGCAAAGAACGTTAATCGATACTTTCGCGAGCCACTGTACGTGAGATGTAACCTGTTCCGAGGAACAAACTGGCACGTTCAATGCACCCAAGGAAACTATCAGCGACGTTCGTTCAAGACGACTAGGAACCACCGAAAAATAGCTTTTTAACGGTTGCAGCCGACGGTTTCTCGCAAATTACCCCGAACCTCGGTGCAATCTTTCCTCTCGTAAGAAAACCAGGCTTTTCTGCTCGTTGCGCGATCCAGTCCAGACGAACTTTTGTAATATCCAGACAGTCGCGTCTCTCGTGCAACCAGCTCGCGGTACGAGAGGATCGTCTCGTCTTCCGGCTGAAAGCGCGCCGCGTACTTTCGTCCATCTCAACCGTGGACCGATGAAAAACAAAGCGAACGTTCGACGCAGCGCACAAGGTGAACGAAAAGCGAAATAATCGTCCGACTTTCGTCTTACTGTTGAATCTGTTAGCGTTGAATCAACTTACTGTTGAACAGAGCATCATCGGACTGCGAGTAATGCGGACGTAACACAGTAATTTTTAAGGAACCGAAGATCGTTTGTACATCTGATAGCTTGAAGATTAGCTCGCGTATTTGCTACACGGTCTCGTTTTTTAATTCTTGACGAACCAAGTGTTTGTCGCGTATTAAACGTGGAGAATTCGAGCAGAGAGCAATTTTTATTTCCGATTTGAATGTTTCTTTCTTTCGTTAAAGGGAACTTTGAAAAAAGGAAAAGAAGGACTCAAAGCATCTTGCAATTTTGATCGTTCCGTGTCAAGAGAATACAAGCGTATCGCATTGCTATATATTTTTCTGCTACAAGTTGCCACGCTGAATGCTCTGTATTTCTTTATTTTTCTTAGTGAAATCGATCGCGATTTTCGACCACAGTTAGTTCAAGAAAATTTGTTAAGTTGCACAGGGAACTTCGCTTCTTGCTGAATTGCCGATTTCAAGCGAAATTTTTATCTACGTCTGTCTCGTATCCTCGTTCGAATGCCGCAGCGAGCAGCGTCCCGGCGAATCGGCAAATTTCACGTCCGACGAGAGTCAAAATTTCCGAATTTCAACGACGAGCGGATGCGCGACTCGCGGGATGGAGATAATACGACGCCGAAATGAAAATCGGCAGGAGTTTGGGAATTTTATTATACATAGGGGTAGAATCGCTATACCGTGAATTCATAAAGGATTTTCTCTTCCTTCCTGGAAATATTCTTTGGGAATTTTTATAGACACATTTCTCACATCAGAACTTTACGATTTATTTAGTTGTGCGAAATTTATTGGCGGTATTTTGTTATACGATGAAATTGCTATATCGCGGGCTTTTCCTTTTTTTATGGCCAGGCTCGCGGAGGTAGATAATTTTTCACAATTTCCACCGGAGCTTGTCGGAACATCAGTTTCTAAAAAATCTCTAAATGCTTCGATTTTCTGTATTCCATACGTTTACGTAGAATTTCAACTCGGAAGAAGCGTCGCCTGCAATATTCCCATCGAACGAACCCAGCGTTTAACACTAGAACTACCGATAGTTAACGCGAAGCTATTTCTACCAAGGCTAGTGAAAATGACCGGTCTTTAAAAAATACCTAATAATAGAATATTTTTATATTTATCGATTTATTACTTTCTTACAGAAGCAATTCCACGTTATGTAGTAGATTTTTCGTATTATTAATCCATCTGGGATCCCTAAACGAGGGTCGACACGTTTATAAAATTGTAGAACCAGTCGTTTTGACTGCTGTGGTATTTCTAGCGTTAGCATCTAGCGATCCAGCGATCGATCCGCAATTTTCCTGATAACTGATATCGTCGTATCGAACGATACGCGGTAAAAATTTGAGAAACGCGTGGCAAGTCGTAGAAAACGAGGAAACTGGTTAACTGGGCTTCGAGAAACAGATTGCAGCACCCTTTTGCACTTCGACGAGTACCAGTGATTTTCACTGGTATTGGTATAAGTAGCCTCGATACGAAATTATTTTCAGTTTGAATACATAAAAAACAAAATAAAATTCGTTATATTATTCTTTTAGTTATCGTTGCGACAGTCATTACATCATCGCGGAAAAAATATAACACGAAGTAGGAATCTTAAAATAAAATTGTAAATTTAATTTGACTGGTGTGGTAGTTCTAATGTTAATCGAACATCGTAGAAGAAAAATAAATTTGCATCTAAAAATGTAACCACGAATGAATGAACTTAACTTTCGCCTAAACCAAGTACCCTCGACGCGCTATCTGCTCGATTGGAATCTCGAATATCCTTGGCGATCGATCGTTTGCCAGTTGCTGGCCGCCAACGTAACAGATCCAGCGCTAGATAAGTCAGTCACTCGAACCAGGTCAGCGAATTCCATCGGTGACGGAAGCGTGTCTCTGACGAGAATGATCAATGCGATCAGCCGGCTAGCAGCTGACGTAACGATTTCAACGAACGTGACCATCCGGTAGATGGAGGATCTCGCCCGCGAAAAACCGTAAGCGAACCAGTCTGCGTTGATAACTGTACTCCGTGGCGGATGCATCGTGAAATCGAGTTTCCAAGGGGTCACCGAATTATCCTTACAAACGTGTTCCACTACGCGTGGCCACGATGCACGCTAACCTTTCGGTATTCCGGTAAAACTCGCTTAATGCCAGCTACACACGCGGGTTATAAGGTCTCGCGATGTTAAGGTAATGCGATTACCAGCGTACTACGTTTGATTACATGGGAGCAGAGAAGCTGGATGGACTCTTCTCAGAAGATTAAAGTTCTTCTGCGATATCGAGGCGCGATTGTATTAATTAGTTTGTGTCAAAAGTCTTCTTCCTTTTTTTTAGGAGAACGACAATTATATTTTCATTTATGTTCGTAATTATAATAATTCGTAATTATTCGTTTATGTTAATTAGAAAAGTTGCCGCTGTGTCCCACGTGAAGAAAGCGCCATGCAATTATAATTACACGTAGAATATTATTGCAATAATAATAACAACAATATTAATAATATAATAATAATAATAATTTTTTTCTTCAAAGGTAGCAAAGCATAGAGTTCAAATATCGAAGTAACGCAGAACGCAACTGTGCGAAATATTTTTCACCCGCCGTTTCCCCCATCCAGGATCGATCAACGTGGTAACAAAATTTTTTCGCCGCAGCTCCGAGCGGTCCTCCCACGTGTCCAGGTAATCAACCTTCCGCCGTTCTACGCGTCGTACCGGTTCTCTAATTGGAAAACAAGGGAACCGTGGTTTCTATCCGTGTTCGAGCACGGACATCGCCTCTCTACGACCGATCTGCTCCTCCCCGGCTACGCTCGTACCCTGCTACAGACAAAGGTAGGCGTTGCGCGTGCACGTTGGTTCAGGAACGCTCTCTGCTCCTCCCTACATTTCACCAACAACCCTGAACACATTCCACGATGTAGACAAAGGCGAGCATTAACGTTCGAAACCTTGGCTGAAACACGCGTACACGCATAACGTTCATCGTAATACGCGTGCTGCGTACGCACACGTCTGCGTCACCACAGAGGAATATGGTTCAACCATTTCAGGGTACAAACCACGTATTTTCGCCTTTATTTTGACGTAAAAGTGGTTGATCGTTCGCTTAGATCAGCGGTTACTTGATTACGCCGATGGTGTTAGGAATTTAGCGTGGTTGTTTGGTTTGGAAGATAACGAGAAAGTTCTTTGCATTCGAAAGCCCGTTTTTCTTCGATTCTCAGGACATAGAAGAAGGGAAATTTCTTTCGTTTATCGGGTCCAAAGAGTAGCTAATGGAAAAATTGAGTCTATTCGTGTAAAGGATACTAAAATAAATAATCTATGCAGCGAAGTACCAGTTACTTCGGTTCGCTGCTATTCTTTTTCAGAACCGAACTGCTTTAGCTAAAAATTACTTGCTACGTCGATTCTACTAAAAATACGAAGAAGAAGAAAACAGCAATCTCATCCTACTGTTATCTTTCTACGACCAAACACCTGTCTTTCCATTTATTTTATTATTTCTCGATTTATTTACTCGTAATCCATAATCTATGATCATTCGTTTGTCTGCAGCTTTCCACGATTTCCGGTTGCATCTGCAAAATCCATCTTCCTACCCTTGTAAACTCAATATTCGAATTGGAATTAAAAGCGAAAGTAAACTGAACACAGAGCTCAACTCGAATTCGAACCTTTTCCTTTCCGCTTTGCCATCGAATTTTCATTTCTCTCTCGACTTTAACCCACTGGCCGTCGATCGATCGTACTCGATTGGCATGTCGCGATATGACAAAACCAAAGAACTTAACAACCAGCCATCTCGACTAGTTTCGGTGAGTCTAGCCGTTAGTCCAGTTTATTAATCGTCAGACGTATCAAGCTGCAATTTGCAATTCAATTATCCGCGTTATCAACCAGTTCCTTTGTAAATTTACCATCGTCGAGACGCCAGGCTATCTACCGCGCGTTTATGACCATTTACCGTTACGCCGATGAATTTCCAATGACGAACGAGCCAAGCGTTTAACGCTACGACGAATTTACCCGCGAGAAAACGCATTTTCACCGCGGCCAATAAATCATCCAGCCGTGATACGGCAACGAAGAGACGCATACTCGCGCACCAACTTGCGACTACGACACGAACAGCACCGGCGACTGTGTTTGTCGCGGAGGCCCATCACACGATGGCGCACCACATCGTCCACACGCGTTTCAGCAAAGGCGTGTAGCAACTTCGCTCTATTCGCCAAACGCGCTTTTCTTTTTCGGTGTCTATCGCTCAACCTCGGATCGACGGTTGGCGCGGATCGCCGATTATTCGATCGGCGAGGTTGAGACGAAACGGCGGTTGAAAACTGTGATACTGAGAACGCTGACGCGTTCATGGGAAATTTATTTCCATTTATCATCGTTTTTTCCCGATACGTAGGAGGAATTAACGACGTACCTTCGCGTGGAAGCTTTTCGAAATGAAATTCGAAAAGACAGAGACTGTGTTTCGAATTGGAGGAAATCTGACCGTTTTATTTTTGATCTTTGTTATCTATCGTAATTTTTGCACGATTTTCGATGGTTTACGCGATATTTAATTGTCGGTATTTCGCGTGCTAACACGAAGGGAATTTCGTCTTTCCCAGTTGGAAGACTCGTTTAAACTTTAACAAATTTTCATCTCATTTCGGTTAAGAAGCTTTTTGAAACTACGTTTGGTGTAAGCAACACGCGAAACAATCTCCGCGTTATCAAAGTGTTATTACGCGGAACTGCGAGTTTGCGTGAACGCTTGAGATTTAGTCGTAACGAGTTGGAAAATTTTTCGTTGTGTACTTTTACATCGTAGTTGTTGATTTAATATACTAAATAGAGTTCCAGTTATTTCGGTACCTCGAATAAAACTGTAGCAGCTTAAACGGAGGTCGAGTAATATCTTAAAAAGAAATTATTTCCTATACGGTCTACGCTAAAAATAGAACACAACGACGAGTTGATAATTAAGATTCTTTAACAATAAGTACATGTACAACTACAGAATCGGTACAGCTACGTAGCATATTTTGTTTTGAAAGGAACGCAGAGTAAATAAAAAGTAAATAAAAGAGAAAAGAGCAAGGTAGAGAGAAAAAGAAGTGGTAAAGAAGATAAATGGTCTGCTAGGGATCAGTGTATACTACTGTAGTAGCGACAGACTACTATACAGCGGTTTTCAGCTAGCGATAGGTTCCCAGCGCACAATTCTTTCCTTTACCATAAATGTACTTTTAAATCTTGCAACATAATAAATTTTTGTTATTTGAGGAATTAAATAGATCTTTGTCAACGTCCCGACGATTTGCCATTTATCCTGCAAATTACGTAAAATATGGAAAGCGAACTAAAATACTTAAAAATCGAATAAGACCAGTTAAAATCTTCCAAGTTCCTTATCCATCCAAAATTACCTACTAAATATTATTTAATCTCATCTTCAGGAATTCTTCTTGATCACGCAATGAAAATTTTCAACGCTGTTGCCGATATTTAAGATTCTCAACATTAGAATCGTGTCATCTCTAGGAGATCCTCTGGAGGTCGACAAACAGGACGCACTGAGCGATTGTTTCGCGTTATAACTCTGTTATCGGTTACAGAAAAATATGAAATGGAAGCTAGGGGGGAAGAATTATTAGTTACGCTTGAAGAAGAAAAAAAGAAAAAAGTAAAATCTTTATCGGAGATGGTCGAACGCTGCATGGCAATTTCGTAATCGTCTACGTTGATGTATATGTGCTCGTAACAAAAACACATTCGTTATTTAAAAAGTAGCACAACAATCGGCAAGCATTGTCTGAAACGTTCGTTACAGCGTACAATAAACTCATTATTTTTTATGAATTATTATTAAAACAATTTTGTCAAACACCCCGACAACTAATAATTTTTGTACCACCGTGTCCCGATATATTTTTACGTAGAAAGTCGAGAGGAATTTATAAAAAGTTAAAAAAAAAAAAAAAAGAAGAGTGCATTTCCATTGAAAACAATACTGCGATCGTCGATTGCACGTGCACCATTGCTCTCCTAAAAACAACATAGTTCTATGCACCGCTCTTTCGAACATTCATCTATCTCCTTCGACATTTTTCTGTAACTGCACCGGTGACAGAGTTATAAGCTGAAACGATCGCCTGGTCCATTCCGTAGATTGTCGATACGACGATTAAACTCTTAAACATCGACGACGATATCGACTGCGATATCGACGATAATATCGATCGTCTGAACGCACTTTCAGCGTAGTCTTTCAGCGTAAAATAATTGTCGAATGTGCGTCTGTCGCTTTAGTTCGCCTTTAACAAACTTTAAAAACGAGATAATCGCGTGTGAGGTAGAGAATCGGCGCGTGTAATTACGAGATGCCCGAGGGAGAGCATACGCGTCGCGTCGTTTATACATATTTCGTTTCTTCTAATATTCTAGAGGCAGAAGACCGAGTTTTCCCGGGGTTTGGTCCCTTCCTTTGTTTCGCCAGAGAATTTTCTGGACGCAGCGGCTGCTGCGTTTATCGCCGACGAAATTGAAGTTTACCGTGCAAAGGCAGTTGTATCACTTTTCGCACAATTTCCAGCAAACGCTTTGTGTAATTACACGCTCTCCTTCCACTCTGCCTTCCCCTTCGCCTTGTGCTTCGACAACTTCATTAATTAAACAGTGTTCGGGGACAACTAGCGACATCAGCAGCATCGTCGTCGTCGTTCATTCCGTTGACGGAAATCTGGCTAACTTAACGAATGAAATTGGACGAAGCGAGAAGTCTTTTATCGCTCGCGATATCTTTTGTGGTCGTACGTCTATCTTTCTGGTGCTTTTACGATTGCTTTTAATACGCGAACGTGGTAGGAAGGAAATATCCAGTTTCCTCTTCATTCTTCTTTCTTTTCGTACGATTTGACGCTGAAACCACTGGCTACGGTGGCTATAAAAAATTATTCAACTTATTTAAATCCTCAGAAATTCGCTATTACAAATTCAGGACAGAATTGGCACATTTTGGTAACTCGATGTACGTAATGCAACGATTCCATCAATTCTTTATTGCTCTTCGTTCGGATTTCACTATCTATGGGCTTACATAAATGTATGAACTATGTATATATGGGCTGCATGTATTAATTCTTACAAATGTACTGGTAATAATGCAGCACATAAATTGAGGATTGGTGCATTTTGCAACTGAATATGTTTAATGGAATGCTTCCATTCATTTCTTAACATTGCTTTTACTTTGTATTTTACAATCTATAAACTGACACAAATATACACACTGTGTATATGGTCTATACATAGAGTTAAATTTTCATAACTGTATTATTATAAATTGAGGATTCTCTAGGATTAGGAATTTTATAATTCAATATGTTCAATGGAATGCTTCTATTTATTTCTTAACATTGCTTTTACTTTGTATTTTACAATCTATAAACTGACACAAATATACACACTGTGTATATGGTCTATACATAGAGTTAAATTTTCATAACTGTATTATTATAAATTGAGGATTCTCTAGGATTAGGAATTTTATAATTCAATATGTTCAATGGAATGCTTCTATTTATTTCTTAACATTGCTTTTACTTTGTATTTTACAATCTATAAACTGACACAAATATACACACTGTGTATATGGTCTATACATAGAGTTAAATTTTCATAACTGTATTATTATAAATTGAGGATTCTCTAGGATTAGGAATTTTGTAATTCAATATGTTCAATGGAATGCTTCTATTTATTTCTTAACATTGTTTTTACTTTGTATTTTGTAACATATAGACTGACACAAATATACAAACTATGTATATGGTCTGTATGTAGTTAAATTCTAATAACTGTATTATTATAAATTGAGGATTCTCTTGGATTAGGAATTTTACAATTCAATATGTTCAATGGAATGCTTCTATCTATTTCTTAACATTGTTTTTACTTTGTATTTTGTAACATATAGACTGACACAAATATACAAACTATGTATATGGTCTGTATGTAGTTAAATTCTAATAACTGTATTATTATAAATTGAGGATTCTCTAGGATTAGGAATTTTACAATTCAATATGTTCAATGGAATGCTTCTATTTATTTCTTAACATTGCTTTTACTTTGTGTTTTGCAACATATAAATTGACATGAACGTATGGACTGTATGTAGTTAAATCTTCATAAGTGTATTATTATAAATTGAAGATACGACTAGACATTTTGTACTTCAATGTGTTTAATGGAATGCTTCTGTCAGTTTTTCAATATTGCTTTTACTTTAATCTTTACGTATAGATTGACACGACCATATGAACTATGGATACGAACGATCTGTTATACAATAGCGAGTAACGAGCTTACTAAAATTGAATTTCTGCAAAAGGTACTCTCTGTTAGGTAATCTTTCTTCGCATGCTATATCCAAGAACAATAACATAACAGTGATACACAGTAACGTAAGCGTTTACAAGTAAAGAGGCGATACAGCCAAAGAATCGATATGTTTCTATGCTACCGTAGCTATCTGCAAGCTCAGTTTTTTATTTTTGTTCTACGTTCATAAACTACGTAAAGTCAAGTCCAATGAAAATGATATAAAACAAGTTTTGGCCATGCTATATAACACAAAAAATAAAAGTAAATAGAAAACAAAAGATAGTTTCTTCATACAGCGCTCGGTTTTCGTGAAAATCCAGATCGAACATTGGTCAAGTACGGAAATGATGGAAAAACCAGAAAATCCTCTGGACGGGCCGCGTGCAGGGCCCGTTGAATTTAACATCGTTGAATTTATTATCCAGCGTCGGAACAACATTAACGGGAACAGAAGAACGAGTACGAAGGGTGAAGCGAATCGTGGGGTAATTATATTCGCTGGTTTCCTCTCTCGTCCCTCCTGCAACGTTTCAGGGAAATTGTAACGCGATCCTCTCCTCCCGCCGTGCTGCACGGGGGGCATCCGATTTTAAATCAATTTCGCCACGTAATTGCACAGAAGCCGCGGATGGTTTGATTACGGAAGGAAAAGGCGATGGAAATTATCTCGGCGGGCTCCTCGTTCGGCTTTGAACGGATACTCGTGTACAAACGCACGAGCACACGTGTACAAAGGCACGAGCACACGTGTACACGTTACGTAGGGACGATTTCAATTTGGAACCCTTTCGCCGGCTCCTACTTGCCAGGTTCATTTGCGTTACGTTCGCAACCTACGCTCCAACACAACGGTAACCAGCCGCTGCTTACCTTATCCTTTCATTAAATTGGAAAGCCCCGGTGGATAGGCTCTTCCGGGGCTTTCCAATTTAGCCAAATAATCTTTGAATATCGCGCCATGATCCGCCGGACTTTGCAGGGCAATCGTTTTGCTATTTGTTTGCTCGTCGAGTAAGTAGACGTTCGATAGAAAAATACGCATTGTAGGTAACGTTACAAATACCAGGTTTCACGTTCATTTCCGTTGTGTCAAGTTTCAGCGTCAAGTCGTACGAAAGTGATAGCAAAAATCATTAGAAAAGAAGAAATATCAAGTAACTGAAGAGTAGTGGGGAGAAAAACGAAAGAAAAAAGAACAATAAAGTAGACAGAAAAATTGGATATGGATAAGGGTAGATAGAAATAGAATAAGAAAAGTGATAAATTAAAAATGCGAGATTAATACCTACAGAGAGAGAAAAAGAGAGAGAGACGTGTAACCAATCGTTGGACAATAAATTATTGCTATTACTCTACGGAAATTAATAAACTTGGACTTAATCTATTAGCCGGTACGTAGGTGTTGTAACAAATACAGTAGCTTTTTCCTGCGTGTTCATCGTTCGCAAGTATCGAGACAACATGGGCTTCGTATTAAAATTCTTCTGTTTAATTATAAAGCGATATTAAGATCGCAGGGAAACGTACTTGTCAGGTTTCTCTTCCGCGATATTCGCGTTAAAAGAACCTTAATATCTCGTAAAAGGAAAAAGAATCGAGAATCACATCGACCCTGTCGAAATTAAATTGGATCCAACAAATTAAATTCGATACACGCTGCTTTCTTCGTCCTCTTCTTATTTTCCGTGTGGCGAAAATCCGCCATTAGGATCGAAATTGCGGTCGCCTCTCACATTGCTGCGATGCACCATCCTCGCGTGCACGTGTTCTATGCACGTCGGATGCACCGCTGCCAAAGAAGGCGTGAAAGCGGCGCTTGGGCGCGTAGATTTTGCACCAGGTACGGGCTCCATCGTGGCGCACACAACGCACGTGCGTGTCGGTGAACGGAGAATCGACGATAAATTAGCATTATCGATACGGCCGTGTAATACGCGGCGTATCGTGAACGAAAAACCAGTCGAAACCTGCTACATTTAGACGTGAACGCGAAATTACGACCAGTTGGTTGACTGTCGAGGAAATTCAATGGGGACACTGTGTCCATATTTGTCTTCTAATCTGGACAACTTATTTTACGATCGTCGAATAGTTTCCTGATCGCTAATTAGAATAAATTACAGCGTCGTTTTGCTGGCTCAACGTTCCTTACGCGCAACTGTATATGCGTAAAGTCGACGTTGCGATCGTTTAAGCCCGCTTTCCTCAAATTCGAATTCTTCAATGAACGAACAAATTTTATGAGAATTAAACTAGCTTTAAATTAAAATTTCCTAGTCTTTAATTTCGTTGGTCGTAAAACGGTCACTCGCCCTTTCCTTCTCGCATGTAATACGACGACCAATTACATTATTTATTCATATGGCTAACACATTTTGCTTTAGGTACAAATGCAACGTGAAAGAACATATCTCGATATATAATAAAAATACGAATGGTGTAATCGTAAAACGTTAATCGTGCGGAAGTGAAAGCGAATGTAAAGCGTTTTTGATGTACCTTAATTTCTCAAACGTGGGCAACGATTTGGAGAAGAAGCGTAGCCGGTGTGAGAGCGAGTTGCTGTGCGTACATATACGATTAATGCAACTATTACAAGCGTAGTTGGTCATGTGCATAGATGCGTGGAACAAGGGAAATCTCGCAAGCGTCCTCGAAGGAGCATCGAGCTTTAATACGTGGAGAATTCCCGAGCAGCCTACATAGTCGTTTACAATTTCGAAGGCGAACGTAGCAGCATCGACAACGAGTCTATTCCCATTCCAATGCAAACAGTCCGAGATCCGCTTTTGCGGATCGTAGTTGTGGCAAGTGGTCGAAATGGATTTAACAATTTCATAGGCAATAAAACGCAGAAATCTACGTTGCTTTTTCTCGATCGAATTAGCATACAGTATTTGTATAATATCCTCGTGTTATTACATAGAATATATTTCGTTTATATTACAAAATTGTAAATGAGTCTTCATACTGTGTAGCAATGTGCAAAAAAGTACACAGAATGCATATAATATTGAAAACTATTAGAAGAAGGTATTGGTTACAATTTTTAGGAAATAGACGAAAGAAATTTCTATTTAATTATATCGGTCGAGGTCAAGACGTTAAAACCCTCAAACCGTAAAACGACCGTGTGTCTACCCTCCATTATCGTTGATTTTCGATCGAATTCCCGACTTTATGCAGCCGCGACAGGGAACAGACGTACCGCACCGGGGAAACGCTTTCCTTAATTAGTCCCGGCACGGTCAGGTGCAAACCAGGAAGTCGTGGAAGTATACACAACTTTCCTTGCTCTCGCCGAGAGAGATTCATAGTTTGCGAATACGTACACGCGTGCATGTAGTCACGTAAAACATACGTGAGACGCGGGAGGAAGAGATCTGGCTCGCAGATACGTGCGAGCGTCTCTGCAGGATTCCCCGTTGCGAGCGGCGCATCCTCACGCGCATGCGTACGCGCACGCGCACGTGGTTCCGCGCCGCGTCGCGTACGCGCGCATTTTCGAATGGAAAGAAGCCAGAGTTGGGCAAAAATTCGAACGACGACTAACCAATAGTTTTATTCCTTTGCACCGATAATGTTATTTATTCGTAAAGCAAATGAAGGGAATTCGATGAATATAAATTACACAATTTGTAACCACCGATAAACCGCGGATGTTTATGCAATTTGAACTCCGTTGATAAAACGTTTTTACCGTCCACTAATACGCAGGATGCCCTTCGCAATTTTCAAACGGTAGAAAATGGACAAAAATTGTATGAAGTAAAATTCAATGGTTTCGAACGATACGTGAAAGTTTCGATTATTTTGATCTTAAGCTTTGGAACCATCGAACAATTTGAACAGGAACATCGAATAGAACGTCGATCCGACTCGGCAGCCTGTCCTTCGGGATCTTTTCATACGACTCGCCGATCAAATTAAACGACTTTCGGTCAGATCTGTCGTTTTGAGCATTCGTTTAAATCGCCTCGACGTAAATGGAGGCCGTAGGGCCTGAAATGCACAGTTTCAGATCCGCCCTGAGGAAATAGACTGCAACGTACGCGCAAAATGCGAATACGATCGCAGCCAAACACCAATATCACGGCATCTCACGGTCGCGAAAGTTGGAAATATGAAATTTCGTGGTTATATTCGGCTGAATCCTCGGCTCCTTCGAAATCTCACAGCTCCGATCTGCTCGTTTGCCGAAGAATCCAATTGTAAGTTCATTACCACGCACCAGCCATCGATCTAAATACTTATATTGCACCTGTCAAGACGCGAGCAGATCTTTTTCGCCCAAAAGACGCTATCGTTCGAGCGATCGTTGGAGGAAAGATAAACGCAATTAACGCGAGTCACCTTTGTAGCGGAGCGTGTCGACAGTGGAACGTACATAAATTGAACAACGGCAAAGGCGCGCGCGTCCTAAGCCGTGCACACAGTTGGGAAACCGGTTCCCGGTGGCATTTAGTGGCCACGTCGAGAGAGCCTGTGTACCGCATACGGTCGTGGAATCGGTTAAGTTACAACAAATTAACAGGTCGTTTATCGACTTCTTTCCCGTCGGCGAGGCCCATGCTGGCGCACCGTGGAAATAATTGAACTAAAAGCCGCAATTAATGGCCTGGTACCCTTGTAGACAATAAAGTAGCCGATCGTAAATAAATTGGCTCGCGCGAGTTACACGCCGGCTACCCAAACATTTTTCCTATGTTCCTTCTCGTACGTACACGTTCTACTTCGTTTATCGTTGGCCAATTGCTAACATCGATCGATATTTTCCAACGTGACTCACCTTTTCGGTCGATACTTTCTTCGATTCCGGTAGGATATCGTAACGAACGCGAATGCGATTACGTATTCTCGGATGACAAAGATCTTCTTTTAAAATCTTCTTGAGATCGCGAGTAAATATTATCAGGCGCGCAAAATCTCTTTGACAGCGAGAAATAATCAATTCCAACTTACAGCGGTTATGCATCCTATCAAGGGAATGACGATTATGTTCGTACTCTCTTCCTATTGTAGCTTCAGGGTTGGAGTTAAAGCGATTGAGACACGAAACTCGAATCGAAGAAATCGAAATGAAAATTCAGATGTTTGCAAATGCATCGTTCCAAATCTATGCAGAAATCTCTACGAGAGTAAAATCTACGAATCTCATTTCGACCACGCAGTACCTGCCTAATATTAATCGATTTATTTCTGAAGAGAAATTAGGGTAAGTTTGCAGAGTACCTGAGTCATCGACGTTTCTCACGATCTTCCAAATTTTATGATAAATACCAAAATCTGATCCAGCTCTAAGAAATGTATTCCTCGAGTAAATAATCGAGGAACCTGGCGATCTTTTAATTTTCTAACAGTATCCGTCCAAAATAGAAGGCAAATCGATCACCTCCATTTTTCATCGATTTCTCCGTATCTCGTTACATAAGCAAGACGTGAAAAAGCGATACGAAACCGGGAAGACGATAATCTCGTAATTCGCTGAAACAAAACAGCACGTTTTTCACGTCGACGCAAACCTTTGGCGCATTTTCACGCGACACTAAAAAATCAGCGTAATTCTCGTCATCGGCGGCGCGCATCAGCCAAGTGCATTGCAAAACGAACACACTCGCGCCTACGAGACGGCATTCGCCCATCGCGTGGTGGTACGTGATCGCCTGAAACTATCGTAAGGTCGTCGTTTACCTCTCGTTAGCGGCGCGCATGCAAGAGAAAGTGACATTTACCACCCAAGCTCTATTATATCTCTCCGCGTGTTTTTCTTTTTCTCTCTCTTTTTGCCCCCCTTTATTTTTCATACGGACCCGGTGAATTAAAATTCTTTGAGAAGTAGCGTTCCAAGTTTCGCGCGGGTTACATCCTTTTCAACCGGTGGGACTCGAGACCGTTTCTCTTAATATCCCTTTCAGGGACAGGGGTGCATGAAAAAGACGTTGAATACGCTGAAAATAACCGTCGTGCAGCCGCTTTCAGACCGCCCTGTTAACGAGCCCCGCTGCCAGCGATATTCCAACATTCCCATGCACACGTGTCGATACGACTAAAAACGAACCTCACGACGACGACGACGACGACTGTATCTGCAAGAGTGGCGTTATCGCCGGCCAGAATTCATATCGTTCGCGTTCCCATGCGTATCGCGAAACGTATTCTTGGCATTTGGTAATTTTAATTTCACCCATTACATTAGCGATAGATAATTCTATCGAAACGTTGGCATAGAAATTTCAATGGACTCGTTGTTACAACGTTACTACGATGATTCTCTAACGACTACGGCTACGGCTAGGTTTATGCAAATTTATTTTACGAGTACAATTAACTCTACGCCGATATAATGGGTCGCCGAGTTCCACGCTTTTCATTGTTTAGTTTCTCTGAAACGAAGGTGTCGGACTACGTGGCTCTCGCCACTTGCGAAGCTACGCGACTGCTAAAATACCGTTTGCTTTCGTTCAGTTCGGTTCTGAATACCACGAGGTGAGAAAGTGAACACTGTGCCCTCAGCGATTCGTATCATCGTCCAGTCAAGTCCTTGGGCAAGCAAATGCCAACGTTGGAAAAATTGTACGCTGTAAATTGTTCGTCTCGTATGTCTTGTAACTTTCTTACGATTTTAGTAAAGTAGCTTTTACGATCTTTTAGCTCATTCTTATAAATCGTTACATTTATTATCTTTGAGAATAACGTCTCAAATAATTCCCAATAGTAAATTACACACTCAGAAATTTCGCAAATTTAGATCTCGAGATAATTATACTTTGACAAAGGTTGGCAAATTTCTTTATTTTCAAGTGAAATCCTGCAATAACTTCCATCGATATTCGTTTATTACGAAGCTACCTATCAACAAACAAATTTCCATTTTTCCATAACATTGTCTGAGACGTTCATTTTTATTGCAAGAATGTTTAGACGTTTGACTAAAATGTCGCTAATAATTAAACGGTAAACTAGGAACCATAACAAGTAGCTCGGAATTTTTCCAGATTTTCTTAAGATCCAAAAAACGGTAAGAAATCGCGCGTTACGTGAACCGCGTTGATGAAAAACCATATAGTCGGCCGAGGATTAAAAAGATCGAATCTGGGTAAATTATCATCTCGCTTTTTAAATGTTAAAACGAGTACTACAATTGTGTAACGCTTGACGTGTTTTTGCCGATTACGATGCAACTTACGTCTTCAAATTTTTGAGAATTCTGGAGAAACGCACGAAGATCCACAAACTCAACGTCGACGTTTCGACTCGACCGCGACTTTACGCTGGAACTGGGACGGTATCGTCGCGGAACGTATTCAGAAGGTAAAGACTATTCAGAAATAGACAAACAAATCTGATAGGATTTTCCTGTTTTTCTGTTTCGCTCATAGAGCGGAAGACAGAAGGCAGACACGGCGGAAGCTTCCTTTCGTTCGCCAGTAAAAAGCTCGAGCTGTATACGGAATTTAGAGGTTTCGGTCAGTTGCGGATTAGATCCTCCCTTTTTCCTCTTTCTACGTCACACGCTTTCTACGCCTCAATGCCAACGCGTATTTTCTTGTCTTACGTTCGTGTATCACTTCGACAACGTGTTGCTAAATTGACTCGTATATTTTAGTAAGGCGCGTATTTCAGCGATCCACGCGTTGTTAGCAGAAACACGTGGCTCTTTATTTGCGTTGTATAGCGCATTTAAACACTCTGCTCACGTCGCCTTACGTAACTCTAAAAATCAATTGCGCGATCCCGTGTGAACTGGTCTGTTCCCTTCTAGATTCGCCGAGTGTAATTTTATTTTACGTTCTGTTGTGCTACGTTACTCTGCGCTCGCTGTAACTAAGAGTCACATATCGATAAATAAACGACGATAATAATAATAAAATGGAACGAAATGGCCGTGTATTTACGAGCGAAAGTGTAGTACACGTGTAAGTAGCTTTATCTATGAACGTCAGAGGATTTTCCCGTAATAGCGTCGACGCATCCCATCGGTCGGTTTCCCACGTTTTCACCGAGATCCCATAACACGGATGTAATTCCCCGGCTTTTCTCGGCTTCTTGCCGTGGCGAGCAACCAGCATTTTACACCGTTCACGGAACAGAAACCGAAATTTCATCTACCGAGGAAATTCCATCCGAGAGAATATGCAAATACTCCGTGTTCCTCGGTCTTATGGGATTTCGTTCGATTTCTTTTACCTTAATAAGCCTCCATCATTTCTTCCGCTCGATTTCTTTTACCTCGCTAATTTCGTTCGCGTAACCTTTCCACTCTGTTTCTTTTATTTTTCCTAATTCCGCTTACCAATTTCCGCATTCGATCTCTTCCTCTAACTTAGGTACGTTCCACGATTATCGTCGGTATCATCGGTAAAAGACGCGTTACGCATCGTGGACGAGGGTTTAACATTAGCATAAATAAATAAATAAATAAGCCGAAATTACTCGATAGCTTACCCGTACTTTACGAATGCGAGTAGAGCTTTTCAGAAATATCGGCGATCTTCTTCCACTGTCACGCGCGCCAGTTTCATTTCTGAAACAGAAATAAATCGATCGATTAATCCTATCGATTACTAGCATAATCGTGGATTTTCATTATTGTTCGTATCTTTCTAATGGCAAGAGGGTAACGCGAAGAAAAATTTTTCCACGCGGGGTTGAAACGTATCGATTAGATAATTGCGAATTTCGTTGTCGAGGAACAACGGGTCGCATGGATTATTATAATTGTAGATTTTGTTTGTTCTAGCAATTTTCTTAGCTCACCGACCAACTCTGAATAGCAGCTTTTATCGTTTAGATTTGAATAGGCCGATAGGTGGCCTTTTTAGAATTCTCTTGCACGTGCCCCGAGCGACGAAAAAATTAGTCTCGTTTGCTCGCGAAATTACTAGCACGATAATTCGCCCCGCACAGGCAAACAGTTATTTTGACTGAAAAATCAGCGGGAAAACTGGAGAAGAGCCGGCCAACAAAGGCAGCGGATAATACGAGCGGAAGAAATGGTACGCATTTTGTTCTGGAGAAGACTTGTTATTAACTTCGCTTCGTTTGTTGCTGCTTTAGAACAGAAGACGCGAGATAGGAGGACGGTAAATGGATCGAAATGTCGTCGGTGAAACGGAAAACTCGCAGAAGGTGTAATTTTTCTCGCCCATTCATTTCATATTCGAAATTGTGCTTGTTGCGAATTTTCGTTCAATCTAAATCCGATATCTAAAATTCGAACTGAAGTTCAAATTGAAATTCAACTTCGGATTCAGATTCGGATCTTCGAACTGAAATTCAAATTGTCGAGTTGAAAATTAGATTGGAAATTCGAATTGCAAAGCACAGATCTATGCGTCGAAGTGGAAATTCAAGTTTCAAATTCGCGTGCAAATTTTCAAGATCGCGTTAAGAATGTGCGAACTTGAATCCCAGTTTTAAATTCACCTTCAAACTTTCCACGTCGCATCCGAATTGCCAAATGCCACGTGTACGTAGACCGACGAACTTCGAATTCAAATCGAAGTATCCAAATAGAATTTCGAGTCTTTGGATTTGTATTTTAATCAAACGAACTCGAAATACGCAAACTCGAACGCAAAACGGTTTCTGGGGGGAAAATCTCCCAGGGTTACCGCTTCGAGTACGCGTTGCAATTAAACTGATGTTTTTTATCTTTTTTTTTTTTTTTTTCGTAGCCACGACACACAGATCAGAATAGAATATATTTTTACCGATCGTTTTGTCGGGCGGGCGCGATCGTGGTCGCACGTGTGCGTTCTGCGTTGCAAGCTGCACTTGTTTTGCTTGACGCAATGCGGCTACAGTCGTGGTACAGTTGGGAACGTGTAAACCACGGCAGAGGATTCTCGTTTTATCGTTCTGCCCGCTAGTCGAGGTACGTTCAACCATCGAAAATGATATAGCCTTTGTTTGGTGGAACGATCATCGGTTCTGCCAACGCACCGAACCAACCAAACACGGTCCAACGCACGTTGACTCTTTTTGCTGCGAAATTTTAACACGCCGCCGATCGTCACGCGCACATTTCATGGAAATAACAGCATTTAATAAATTGGTCGCCTTAACTCTGGAAATGTTCTATTCTCGCAAAGAGAATTTCGCTTGGCGATCTTTATTTCTCCACGTTTTACATCCGTTGAAGCGAAAGTTTAATCAGCAACGATACGTTCAGGTTTACGTTCGATTTTACAAAAATTTCGCCGATACGCTGCACCTTCAGACGCTACACGGGCAAGCTGAGGTTATTTTAAGGAACACGGAGGCTCGTTTCGCGCGTTGGTTGTCAGAAAAGACGGGAATATCGTCGTTTCGAAGCCCTTCGCGAGATTATTCCGTTTATTATCGTTTCGAATTCGAACAAAATTTACGGAAAATCACGAGATCGCGATAAAACACGCTACGACACGTTCGATCCGTTGTCCATTTGCGGCTCGAACGTCGTCCTATGGCGCGATCCAGATCATCACGAGCTTCTGACTCGCGGAACCGATAATTCCAGCTCATCCAACGTTACGTTCTCTCGTCAATTCGACACGTCGTTAAATAATTGGACGAGAAGATCCGCTTGATCGGACAAATGAGCCGGAACACGGCTTAATTCGGCGATGATTAACGCGAAAAGAGACGAGAACACGGGAAGACAAAACCACGAGACAAAAGTAGAAACAGGCATGAGATTTTAGAGGGTGGAACAGCGATGAAACGCGACTTATTCACGCGTTTCTGGCTTCGCATAAAGGTGCCTCGTTTCGGAAAATATTACGCCCGTTTCCGGTGTCCGTCAGCGGTTACCAGCTTTGAGTTAAAACGTAATTTCACACCCCCATCCCTCTCTCTCTCTCTCTCTCTCTCTCTCTCTCTCTCTCTCTCTCTTTCTCTGGTCTGAACGACGACTGAAACGAAAGAATAGTGGAAAGCAGAGAGGAAGAGAAAGAGAGAGAGAGAGAAGGCCGAGGCTGTGTAGCGCAAGGGCCGGAAAATCCTAGTGGAAATGAAAAGCCTGGTAAAACGGAACATTATACATACAAATGGCGTCGTTAATAGATGTACACGCAGCGGAAACGTCACGGACGCCGCGGTTGTCCAAATGTTTTCCGTGTTTCCGCGCGGAACGCCGCTCTTAATAGCCACCGGGATACTTTTACTTAGCGCGCAACGAATCTCTGGCAAAATGTTTCTTCGTTAATCTCGCTCCTTTCTTTTATTACGGACTTTATTAGGAGGTTTCACGGCGAAATTCGCGTAATGGCCGGGTTACGAACTGGCAGCACGTTGCCAGTGATAGCGGCGCGGTGATATCTAGCGTCCTTTATATCCCGCTTTAGTGTCTCGCTCCACAGATACCTCTTTTATCTTTTTAACGCCACGGATATGATTTTTACGTGGGTGCTTTTGAATCTCTCGAGACATTCGCGCGGTTATACCTTCACATGGACTTAAATTGCTCGCAGCTTCCAGTCGCGATCGCCTCTTTCCTCCAACTTCTTTATTTCTCTATCGAAGTTGCTAGGAGCAGAGAAATCCTGCGATCGTAAAATATATAGCCGCGGAAAATATGCAGTTACAAAGCTACAGTACCTAAAACATGGCCCAACAACGGTGCATCCAACTCGATCCAAAGATTCCTCGAAGCGTAGAACACAGTCATAGAAAAGATCGGTCTGCTCCGGAAATGTTTTGGCTAAGTTCTACCATTCGATTAATTGGGACACTGGAGCCGTAGTTAGGTTTTACGTAACGAAGTTATATCCATAGCGTGCGTGATTCATTGTAAAAGTTCTTGCGTAAAGTTCAGCGTAAAAATAAACAAGCTGTAGCAACTGAGTAGCAAACGATATCTGACCACTGATGATCTTGAATAGGAAAGAAAGATCGCTGATATTGATGCGATCGTTTAAAAACATCGTATCAGACGTGTTATTGCTCATCATGTGTAAAATATTCCTCGATTCGAGCGATCGAGAATCTTCGAGTTTTATTCGAAAGACCCTCCGGCTTCGAGACTGGTCTCTGATCCTACAGTTTAACCATTCTATTCGTTTTATTTTTACCAAACAGAGCGGACAATCATAAATACGTTAAGCTAGACTCTAGAAGTTTTTTTTTCTTCAGAAAAAACCCAACACAGTACCATACATCTTATTCACTGTCAACCTGGAACTGCGTCGCTATCCAATAACAATCCCGCCTATTCGTCATCGTACGATCAATCTTACCGAAGATACATCCTCCAAATTACCACTTTGCTTCCTTAACGAATCGACTTAGGCAGGAAACGGGCCAATTTTTCGAGCGAAAGTACGCTGGAACAAGAAGCGAGCAGTGGAAAAGCGTGCGGAGAAAGGAGCGAGGGTCGTTGACGACGCAAACGCTCTGAAAAACACTTAACGGCCTTTTTCAGCTCTCTTCTCTGCTGTTGCCGACAACTTAACACTTACAGGACCAGTACCAGGGTACTTTAATTTATTCGGGCGTTCAAAAAATGATTTGTCGCTCGATGGTTGAGCATTTGCTCTTGTACGTTCCCCTTTAACCGGCTGATTTCTTTCGTCTTGCTTCTAACAGGATTTTGTGGCGGACAAACGGGCAGGAGCAGAAGCGCGAGACAATGCCGAGGAACTCGCGTGTTTCGATCTGTTTGGACGTGAAACAAATTATTTAGTTCGTTCTTCTTTCTTTCTTTTTTCATTCGTTGGTTTTCTGCTTGTTGTCTTTGCTGAGCTTTCGTAACACGAACAGAGGGCAGTAGAAACAGAAGTCAAGCGAAGGTAAACGCAATTATTGGGAAATGAAGCGGAAGCGAGAAAGAAGAAAAAAAGAATAAATAGATAACGAGTGGCGGAATTAGCCGCAAATTTTCGCAAAATCAACTAATTTTCCTTTCAAAGTGTTCCAAAAAAGTGAAAAATTGAAATTTCGAAAAACCCTCCCAGCGTTACCTGAAGAAAACTATTACCTAACGAATGAACTTTGATTTTTTGATTTCAGATGATCCAGCACCAAGTTATCAGGGGCACCGCAATTCTACCTTTTTTCCGAGACACGTCCGAATAATTGCTGCCATTGCCGTATTTTTTTAATATTTCTCCGTGAAAATTTTATACAATATTCTTCGAATGTCATACTTTAATGTACTATTGGTTTTAATAAAGAGGTTTTAACTGTGTCGTCAGAAATAATTCACAAAAACATGCCTTATTTTGTACGAATTAACCTTAGCTACCCTTAAAATCGGAGGGACTCGTTAAATAATTTTCTTTCATCTGAAAGCAACGATTCTTCTAACAAAAATAAATAATGACAAAATTACGTAATCGTTAGGAAGTACGTACAAAGCTGTGTAAAAATTGTTTCAACTAAATACATGGTGTTTTAAAAAGATACGCGTATGCTTGGAATTTAATTTTATAATTTCTGCCCAACCATTGTATCTCATTTTCTTCTATTGGATTCACCAGGCACTTACGAAACGCCGCTCCCGCCAAGATCTTTGCCTCGTTGAAACAGTTTCTGGACGCGGGAGTGCGATCAGCTGTGCACCAATAACGTACTTATGGACCACCCGTAGACTCGTCCAAGGGACTCCACGCTTTTTAGTCTTTTCAAGTTTTACGCGTCTCGGATTTTTTAATTCTTTAGTCTTAGTCCAACCTAACCCACCTAATGACAGAATCCGCGATCATTTAGTTGCCAACCGAATATTTACATCGCGAAAATATCTAATTCCTAACAAGCAGCTGTTAGCCTAAAAAAGATTCATAAAAATCGTTCGTACTCGTCGTTGTTACGCGAGAATCTGTCTTTAAGAGCGCAGAAACCTGCAGAAATCAGACTAGAACAGAGATAAATCTCCATTGAGCGGAGCCAGTTGGGCTTTGCGAGGCTTTGGTCGACACGTTTGCAGACTCCGCAAGGCCAACACGGCTTTCTTCTTGTTTCGTCTTTCGAGGCAAGGCATCGCCATTGGTTTCTTGCGTGGCTGTAAAACACCGAAGTACAACAGGGTACACGGTGATCCTGGCGCCGCGACGCCCCATAATCCCGACGACGTTGCCCCGAAACTTTTTCTCTCGCTACTTTCTTAACGAGGAAACATGGCTGAGAAATGTTTGTTGGCTCGCGTATCAACGCCATCGCGTTAATTAATTGCCTGATCTTCGTCGGGAGAAAATAAACAGGAAAATCGAATAACACGCTTCACTGTTGCTTTTGCGTTTGGATTATTTTCGCTTGGTTGAGTTTCGTTGCAAATTGTACGATTTATCTTACAATCTGGATATCTGGTTGATAAGTGCGGAAAAGTGAGCTCGTTAACTGGATCATCCCTTAACTAACCAGCTGACTGTTATCGACGAGTATACTCGTCACGAAGAAATGACGATATTCCGAGTTACGACGAGTAACTTTTCGCTAATAAAATTAATCATCGCTTACTCTTTGCCACACATTTTAGTTGACACGCTTTTCGAAGAGGTCGCAACTGATTCAAAAGTTTCATCGTCACGGAATTTAATTACTTTCGAAGAGACCGATAGAGGCAAATCGATTTCTATCGCTCTAATCCGTGAAAATTTCCATACGATGTGATTTATTCTTGAACGTAAAAGCACATCGAGTCCGTACATAAAGTGACTACGTATTATGCTCGTTACTTCATCTTCATTGACCGACAGATTAAAACGAGATAAACGACTGGATGGAAATGATGAAATAATCCTGAAGCTCGAAGCTATGTCCAATCCTAATCGAGTTAACAGAATATTTATGTACGACCGATGCGCTGTGACTGGACGAGTTTTTGGAAATGTTGGCGCTGCTACGGTATGGGAGACCTTGTTCGCCGGGTAAACTATTGGTAAACTATCGGCTCGTAGGCATTGAGTTTTACGATCGCGGCTGTTGGTTCGGCATAGTTGGAAAGGCTGATTTACACAGTGGCTGTTATACAGCGGCACGAGTTTTAGGCTGCAGCTTGGTCGCAAGGCGTTAACACCGGTATATGTACTCGAATGTCAGCGATATAACTTTCTCTTTCTTTCGACAAATACAATTGCAATGTTCGAACTTGCTCTTCTCGTTCCTGCAAATTGTTCGCTTTGGTTATTAAACGTTTTATCGTCGACTACGCTAGTCGACACAACAGCCTACTTTCCTATTGCGATTATTTATATGGACATTTAACCTTTAGCAATAAATATAAATGACGTTAACAATTACCATTATTATTTCCATAGTATCGTATCACCTCTATTTATTCATCGTCCATCAACGAACTTCCAACTCGACCAACACAGTTAGCCGAGAACTACCTTAACCTCAATTTCCAAAGGACGAAAAACTCTTCTCGACAACCGGTGATCAATCATCCATCTGGTATTTTCCTTTAACGCGTCCAACGTACAATTACGCAGAAAGCTTAGCTCCCTAGTAATAAACCATACTTAGTATTACCTAAGCTCAGCAATCTTTCGGATCTCGACGATAAGCCAGATTTACGAGTGTCACGCCATCGTATCGAAAGATGGCGCCTTTTGGTCTGGCTCGTTCGACCATCTTCTTTGTTCTGCCAGCAGCCGAGGAATAAATTCCCGATCCCAACCGGCGGGTAACAGTCGTCGTCGTCGTCGTCGTCGTCGTCGGTGTAGATGGGGGAAAACGAGTGTGTTTCGCGTCGTTTCGCCGGGAAATGGAGAGGAAGCGGGCGAGATGTCGTTTTCGCGTGTGGCTAAGAAAAATACAGGATAGGAAGATAACGGCGGGACGCAGTGTTGCCAACGTCCTGGGATCAGGGGATTTCCCCCACGGTAAATTAAGACCTCCAGCCGACGGTGTACGATCGGACCATTGAACAAACATCTCGACGAGCCGATTCTGCTTTCTCTGTTTCTCTGTATTCTTCCTCGGTATACGCGTACTCGTCGACCCTCGGATCTGATTTCGTTCTTTATGCCACGATATCGGCGGTCTCCTTTGTCGCAGGGTGGATAAGTTTACTTTCCGAATTCACTGGCGTTTCCGTGTTATATGACACGGCGGTTTCGCGAAGGTATTTCAACAGTTGTAAGAAATTTTTATACGTACAGGGTGTCTCGTTCTAATCGATCCACGCAGATATCTCGTAGTCCAAGTATACGTTGTTGGAAAGAGCGCGTGGAACGGAACTTGCTTCTATAAAACGTAGTAATAGTTGTAACTATAAAACGCAGAAAGTCGGACGAATCACGCGACAGATTCAAAATTCCCGGGCAATTGGAGGAAGCACTCGGTTCGAGTAGCAAGCTGAGAAAACCTTCTGCAACTTATCTAATCGATGGACACGTGGGACGATATCTAGATATAAGCAAAACCGTGGCTAACGATCGCGTCGTTAACTGGACGTGCAACGTAACGGAAGAAGAGCAAGAAGAAAACCTAATTTAGTTTTATCCTAATAAGCGGTAATAGGCGATAAAGTTGCAAATACAACCAAGAATTCTTCAAAAAACGACTCTTCTTTGGTTTATTATCGATACACATTTTATTTGTATATTTATTTTACGTTCTTCTTTACGTTTGTAACTGAGATCGCGTAAAATTTTCCGAGGCCACGAAATACGGTCGCGAATGGAAAAAGTTTAGGAAGCGCCGATCTACGGCTAACCTAATAACGAAATAAAATTCCGATGCATTTCCATAAAAGCTTCGCGAGGTTCGTTCGGCTATTATTTTTAGATATCCATCATTAAAAGTAAATTGTGTCGAAGGCTTTTCATCGCGCTACGATCGATACATTTTCATCGTTCGCCACGGAAACGCGAATCGTTCTCCTTCCTTGTCTCTTTCTCGTTTTTCTTTCTCTTTTTTCCCCTAATTGAATTCCAGGTTAAGTTAATTACCATCTAAGGTAACGCGAAATTCGAGGCCGCGAACGCTCTCCAATAAATATCATCGTTCCCGAGAGATCTCGACAGTTGCTCCACGTTCGACTTCCTAATGCGAGTCCTCGTTTCTTTTTTTTTTTTTTTTTTTGTATCCAACCGACTCGCGAACTCGTTTTTATCCGGGCCGAGCGGAAGATCTCGTTTCCTAGAGAAATTTCTTTCCACGCATGTCGCGTTAGACCGCGAAGAAAAGAAAACCATGTTGAAAACTGAATCAATCGAAGCTTCTACGCCGACCATTCGATCGTTTCATTCGGATCTTGGAAATGGGACTTCGGACGAGGCGAAGTTTGGCAAATCTGGTCATTTTTTAACAATCTACGAAACGAAGTTTTAGTGGAATAAATTTGTTCGTTGCACCGTACAACTTGATAAGGATGACGCACAGGGAAAATTGTTCTTTCATTTTGTTCATCGTTTTGTTTAGAAGCAGGTTTCGCTTGCGTGGGTAACTCGCGTTCGAAAATATGTCAGAGAATATTTTTTCTACGCTGGAGAAAAATTTCTGACGAAATCTCACGGAATATTTAAATATCCGTCTTACAGTCTCTTTAGACGTTCGTGAGAATTTCGACAGGAAATACCAGCCACAAAATTAATCGAGTCTCTCTATCGATGAATCTTCGATGGATGACACAGGGAAAACATCTTTTCAGAATCCGATAAATTTAACGTTTCGTCCAGTTCCGAAAATATTTAGGTAAACTGAATAAAATATTTCCACAAATTTTCTGCTCGGTAAACGCTTGCTAAAACTTTGAAAAAAAAAAAAAAAAAAAAAAAAGAGCTAGAAAAATCGAGAATTGTCCAATTATCGATCGCCTTTCAATTTTCTTAACATCGTCGTAAATCAACGACCCTTCAACTATCCAAACATAACGCGATACGAGATAATAAAAGGAAATTCCGTCGATAATAATCTGATAACGTGGCGATTCTTTCTTCGTAGATCGTAGACGTATCAGACGTAAGGTGCGAGTCGGGAAAGCCGGAAATATACAGAGAAGGAGTCGTGGCGCGCGTGTTATTCGTTGCGTGGCGAACCGGAAACGCGAAACTGACACGGAAAAGTTATCGGTGGCCGGGAACGATGGCCCTTTTTCCTCCTCGTTCAAGTGTCAGCTGTCCCTCGTGAGCGAGAAATTACAGATTTTTCGAGAGCTGCCTTTCTCGCCTTCTTTCATGGGACGCGTTGCACGGACAGGTGTATGGAAGACGACGGAAAGCTTTCAGGAAAGGGAACAAAGAACACCTCGTAACCGTGTCAGCTTATTTATGTTGCTATGGTGTCGGCAGATGGAACTGTTCGTGATACGGATACGTTTTTCAAAGTTGTCGTGAAACGTTGCGGTACGTTGCAGACGGTAGAAAGACGTAGAATAACGTCACAGGAAAATTAATCTTTCGCGTATTATACTCGTAAATATATATTATTATTTTATTTATTTAATTTTCCTAGTCCTCCGCTTTCGAGTTTGCACCAACTATCGTTTCTTCATTTTTAAGATCTTCTTAAAGTTTAGAATTCAGCTTCACTCGCAACGACCCGTAAAATAAGAAACTTATTATTATTATTAACTTATTGCTATTATTTTATTTATTTAATTTTCCTAGTCCTCCGCTTTCGAGTTTGCACCAACTATCGTTTCTTCATTTTTAAGATCTTCTTAAAGTTTAGAATTCAGCTTCACTCGCAGCGACCCGTAAAATAAGAAGCTTATTATTATTATTATTAGCTTATTGCTATTATTTTATTTATTTATTTATCCTAGTCCTCCGCTTTCGAGTTTGCACCAACTATCGCTTCTTCACTTTTAAGATCTTCTTAAAGTTTAGAATTCAGCTTCACTCGCAGCGACCCGTAAAATAAGAAGCTTATTATTATTATTATTAGCTTATTGCTATTATTTTATTTATTTAATTTTCCTAGTCCTCCGCTTTCGAGTTTGCACCAACTATCGTTTCTTCATTTTTAAGATCTTCTTAAAGTTTAGAATTCAGCTTCACTCGCAACGACCCGTAAAATAAGAAACTTATTATTATTATTAACTTATTGCTATTATTTTATTTATTTATTTATCCTAGTCCTCCGCTTTGGAGTTTGCACCAACTATCGTTTCTTCATTTTTAAGATCTTCTTAAAGTTTAGAATTCAGCTTCACTCGCAGCGACCCGTAAAATAAGAAACTTATTATTATTATTAACTCATTGCTATTATTTTATTTATTTAATTTTCCTAGTCCTCCGCTTTCGAGTTTGCACCAACTATCGTTTCTTCATTTTTAAGATCTTCTTAAAGTTTAGAATTCAGCTTCACTCGCAGCGACCCGTAAAATAAGAAGCTTATTATTATTATTATTAGCTTATTGCTATTATTTTATTTATTTATTTATCCTAGTCCTCCGTTTTCGAGTTTGCACCAACTATCGTTTCTTCATTTTTAAGATCTTCTTAAAGTTTAGAATTCAGCTTCACTCGCAACGATCCGTAAAATATGAAACTTGAAACAATTAAAAGTATTCTTCGATCGAGTGAAATAATTTGGTGACAAGTTTACACGCACAATCAATGAATTTTCGATCGATTGTAGGTGCACGATCCATGTTTGCCAAGATATCTGTTCAATATCTCTGGAATATCTAAAGATATTTCCACAGGGAGAAGATGTTTATTTTATATAAAATTCATCGAACAACGTTTGATTATCGATAAATTCCATTAGTCAAGATGTTGGAAATATTTTCAGGATATGTCGTGTTCTTGGAACGTACGAACAGTTTAACAGTTTAAGTATCGTAGGAAACTTATTGCTACGTATAAAGTAAAAAAAAAAAAAAAAAAAAAAAAAATAAAATAAACGGAAAATTACATGAAAATCGTAAACGTTCTAATTCTCTTTGATCTGTATAGGGGAAGTATAAATTTTGTGCAGACTCGATGAAAACGGAGCAACGACAAGGCAGTCGTATCGATTACGATACGCGTGTAATTCGATTATCAGACACGAAGGAGGGATCATCGAATCCATAAACGTTACAGATAAACGTCATCAATCAGAGACACGGTTCGAGCGTGAAACATTAATCTTCCGTCAATGTTATCGATGCGAATCGTCCGTCTACCAAGTTATAGGAGAATCGTGCAGTTGTTGTCGATAATTATCGATAATTGTTACTCGGTGATTAATAATAAACCAATCTTGGAACATTTATCTCTTCTTCGGAGTATTTGTCTTAACGATAAATATTATCTTAACGCAATACTAATCGATCCAGATACGTAGTATACCGGTTTATTCGACAAACGAGCATCACACGAAATTAATCTTACAACCGCGAAAACAACAAATTGCTTAAATAAATCAATCGAATAGGACTTCTTACTTATACGAGCGTCTCGACGATTAAGAAACAATGGCAGTTTTCGCAGACATAAATCTGCGTTGGAACGGCAGAATCCTTTTAACGAAAGTCCGGTTATTTGGCAGAGAAAAACGCGGCTCGATGCAATTGAGATTTCACTTTCAACGAGATGCGAAAACGCGACTGTGCACGACGTTGCTCGTAAAACCGACGAATACGAGCAGCTGACGACACGTTCTGCTCGTCGTTGCATAAATGGCCACGGAGACGCTTTCTAAAAGGTACACAACCGCCATTATTTAAACGCATCCGAGCGAATTGCATAATAATCGAGGCCTGGATAAATTCGTTTGTCCAGCGAGACGCGCCTTTACCTCGTTGAGAATGCGCCCAAAGGATTACGCAACGTCTCAAGGTGAGCCGTTTTATAAACCTGGTGGCGGCAAAATTGCGAGAATTTATGAAACAAAAGGAAAGCAAAAGGTTGACGAGTCTTTAATTAATATTTCCCGTTTCTTTACGATCGTCTCGCTTGCCAGCGACGTTCAACCGCTCGCAACCGCTTAATTGCAACCGAAAAAAAGCGTCGATTTAATATGCGCTGATTCGCGTCGGATTTTCAACGGGGGCGAACGAAAATCTTTCTCCGTGTTTTGCAACGGGATGTATGTTTTTTTAAACGCCGATTTTATGCTGCCGATTAATTTCGTTGCAACATTCGTTCAAGGATGTTGCGGATCCGTTAAGTGCCATCTTCGGGTAGAATTTCATACGCTTTTGGCTAATCGCAAGCTTGTGATCCGCACGTTTCCATATCTTTTCTTATTATTTGTGATTTAGTCGAGGTCGAAAGCTGGACGTGTCTTTTCGCAAGTATCCGAAGATACCATAAGCGCCATTTTTAGATTGTATTTCATTGGCTCTGGCTAATTGCAAGGCTGTGCTCTGAACCTTCCAATATCTTCGCTTATTATTTGTGGTTTATTCGAGGTCGAAAACCGGACAGGTGCTTTTGTACATATTTGAAGATATTATTATTATTATTATTATTATTATTATCGTGACTGATAGCAAACACCGCAGCTTCGTTGAAAATAACAAATATGCTGAAAATAGTGCGTTGAAGAGCGTCGTGCCATCGAAAAGGTTGAAAAAGGCGCGCGCAGCTTGATATTCGTAATAAAATAAACGTTCTAAAACTTCTCGCTAAATGCGAGCGTTGTGCTATTCTCGCGGAGAAAGTCGATGTTCACAACGAACACCAAGTGGCAAAGTTACGATAGAAATAAAAGATATGCCGAGAGATTTTAACGGAAGTGTATTATTCTATGCAAAAACGTCGAGAAAAATCCGTCGTTGTGCGGTGTTGATCGGGAGGCCCGCCCCTGCTATTAATCGCATTAAACAGCCTCTGTCGCTAGAATCGCCGGCCCAGCGGCGTGGCCGTTTAGTCGATTCACGCTTTCCTGTCCCGGTATCAATTAATTCACCCTCGTACGCGGATATATCCAGGTTGGATCGATTCGATTTCGAGGCAAGGAAACAGCTGTCGCAACGAGACGGAACGAGATTCGTTCCGCGTTCGACGTTGGACGCCGCGCGCGACACAGTTGGCTGGGGGTCGTTCAACCGCGCTGTCGAACCAGTGAAAAAAAAAAACGGAAAAAAGCGGGGAAAAAGGAGAGAGAATGAAAGAAAAAAGAATGACACGACAGAGAGAGAGAGAGAGAGAGAGGGAGAAGAAAAGGAGAAAAATAGGAAAAAATCGAGGCGACGCGAAAGAGGTGGGGAAGAAAAGGGTGGAAAAAGAGGAAGCAGAGAGGGAGAAAGAGGGAGAGGAAAAAAATCGAAGGGGAATTCAATCGATATCGGATTACAGATTGAGCTCGACGGGCCCGAAAGTTAGGGGCGTGTGGCGGCCAATCCTTTCCCGGCTCTGCCAATCCGCTTAACTTCGCAGATTCAACTGCGAAACTTATCGGATCGCTGGAGCAACGGCCGATACGAAATCGGCCCATATATCTGTGGTATCGATAATGTATTCGCCGGTGAGATGCGCGATTCCGATCGTCCGTGTCGTCCCTTTCTCCATTCGCAGACTCATTTTTCCATCGATCGATGCCACGAGGATACAGCAGGTGCTTCTTCGGAGATTGTCCTTTTTTCATTGGCTATCGTTTTTCGAGGTTTCAAGTTTCGACGGCGGAGGTTGTTCACGAGGAAAGTTCACGATGGAAATTGGAAATTTGGCTCGTCTCGATCATCGATGATTCGTTCGAGATTAATTCCATGTAATTCCATGTAGAAATTTCGTGTAATTCTATGGAGCTTCTCGCGGTTTCGCGTAAACACGGTAGCCGCAAGAAGTTGGTCAGCAGTTGAAATGCTGAATGTTGAAATGTTGAAATGTTGAAATGAAATGTTGAAATGTTGAAGTGGAATGTTGAAATGTTGAAGTGAAATGTTGAAATAAAATGTTGAAATGTTGAAGTGAAATGTTGAAATGTTGAAGTGAAATGTTGAAATGTTGAAATGAAATGTTGAAATGTTGAAGTGAAGTGTTGAAATGAAATGTTGAAACGTTGAAGTGAAATGTTGAAATGTTGAAATGAAACGGATATTTTTTGCCTGAACGATAAATAAAAAAAAAAGAGAAAGAGGAAAGAAGCAGGAATACGTAGTTCGACGTGAACTTTTCTTCCCATACGCCGGATCGTCGTTCCACGTAAAACAATATTGCCATAACATGGTCGAAAAGCGATCAATTTAAAAGATATTTCAATATCGTATAATATCGTACGAGAAACGAGGAAAGACGTAGCTCTGTACTTTTATATTCGTGTTTTCTTCGTCTTAAGTACGACGAATTCTACGAAATTCTCTGCCACAATGTCCTTTAAACCAATCAGTCTTCGTTGCCCTAATACCCTTTTTAATATCCGGAGCAAACCTAAATGACCATGTTGTCGCATCGAATATCAAACTCTATCGAACGTCTATCAAACGTCAACGTTCCATCCGCAGCAACCTAATGTAGATATTTATACAACTATCAATCCCATTCAATTGCTCTAACTGCTCCGGTTGATCATCTCCATTAGCTCTTTAACCTGATCATTTGCCATCTCGATCGAAGACTTCAACGTTCCTGCGTCCATTCAATCACGAGATTTTTAATTATCAGCCACGAGACCGTTTCTCTGAAACGCGACACGAGCGTAAATCGAATACGAAAGGCAACGATTTCCGTCCACGCGGCAAACGTCGTTCTTTTTCGCCATGGACAGGTTCATTACGCGTTGCAACGCGACTAACAGGATTTTCGTCATCCCCCGTAACGAGCTCTCTCTCTCTCTCTCTCTCTCTCTCTCTCTGTCTCTCCCTCTTTTGCCCTCTCCGGAGGCGTAATTCAAAAGTTGATTCGAGCAGCGTCAATTTATTGCCTGTGAGGGCAGTCGTCGAGACGTTTTCCCTCGTGGGAATCGGCGTCCTTCTGGCCGAACAACTGTCCAAGCAGATAAAGTCGCTGGCAAATTGCATTAACGCGTTCATCGCCACGCGAATTTTATTCAGGTGACGTGCAAAGGTTTCCGGCCGGATACATTTTTCACTTTATATTTCAACGGCGGTATTTCACAGAATTTCAACTAATACTATTACGATTTCTACGTGACTGTGTTTGTATACCGTACAATTTTCTCTTGTCATATACGCGATATTATTTAATATTCTTCTAGATATCGCCTTTCCAATAAAAAGTTAGAAGTTCATTCCGATCGGAGATTCGTTTCGCCCGCCACTGCTTCAACCAATTCGCTCTGCGATAGATCGAAATACAGTGTACCGTAACGTTGGATCGAATTTTAGTCATTTCAAAGTATTTAGCAACGTCATCGATGACCGTCAACGTGGCAGTCAACGCGTTAAACGGAGACAGCGCACGCTCGACAGACGAAAGGCGGAGCGGAGGAAAAAGGAATTTCGCAAGGAAACACGAGTTCGAGGACGTCGTCTGGTTAAATAAAAGAGGATCCTTATGGTTGGTCTTAGCGAACGCTGTCTGCGTCCCTCAGGAACGTCTTTCGCCACGTTCCGGACCTTCCATTCATTTTCTCCTTTTTTTCTTCCTCGTCATTTTATGTCGATCGCAATTAAGCAGCTTTAAACGTCGCCTTATCGCTCGAGTATGTTCGACATTTGATCAACGCTGATCGTATTTTGCGGAGAATTTTGAGTAGTCGAAATTGGCCCCGTTTTCTTTAAGCTCCTTTTTCTTTAAATAAAACAGAATTTCTGCAACAGAGTACTACAACATTGTCAATTTTCTTCTATTCGTACACGACGTACGCGTAACGAATTAATGTCCGAAATATTTTCCCGCATTTCCTACGACTTTCTCTCGCGTTTCGGATTTCGCCGCGAAAAATGACACTGCAACGTTTTCGCGTTTCTGCAACGTTTCGAAAGCGACTAGAGAGCGCAGCGTCGACCCGAATAAGCGACAATCTGTCGATGTCGAATCCGAAGAAGAACTTTCCAGTCCAAGTTAACCAGTTAGCTGTTTCGACCTCTTTGAAGGCTTTGAAAACGTGTGGTAAAAAGTACGCGACGACGAGTATACTCGTCGAACACACAGAGTATGCGTGGCTGTTATACTATTAGAATTCAGTTGCAACGAAAAGACTGTTTCGCTCTTTAATTTTATTAAATGGCACAGGGCTCGTTGTACAGAAAATATTTTCCATAGATGAACGCGTAGAGCTCATGCGGTAGATTCGATCGTATAATTCTTAAAATATGCTAATTCGTCCTGGCATTGTCTGCAAAAAATGATCGATCCATTTATTGGGTTGCCAATCGAATAAATTAAATTAAATTTAGTTGTCATCGAGAAACCGTTAGGTTCGCGGATGTTTTAACTTTTAGTCTGGAAAATCTGACGTAAGAAATACGAGGAAACACGTAGTTACTAATTTCGTACTTTGTGTATTTGTTTTCGGGATATCGGTATAGGTATGCCAATACGAGATATATACAGGATGTCTCACCCTCAAACATCTGCCTTATTTACGATTGTATGAAAAAGTTTCTCGGGATGAAGTTGAAAGAAAAAGGAATGCTCTTCTTCAGTTGGTTCTTTTTTTTTTTTTTTTTTAAAGATTTCGAGATCATCGGTATTTTTCAAAATAGAACTCTACAGACCTTTTTACATCGGTGCAAGTGGCTTCTCGTTTTCAATGCAAAAGCGTTAAGGTACTCTTGTCGGAAAATATATAATTTAAAAGATATTTCGACTTTAATCTCATGGAACGTGGCGCACGAAAGTCAAGGGGAACATGATCACAAGTATATCGCTTCGCGTGTATCTTTCCTCGTATTTCGTACGTCGAGTTTTACAAAATTAATGTTGAAATATCCTTCAAACTGAACATTTTCACACACCAGTATACTTCGTGTCTTTGTACCGAGAATGAACAGAAAATGCGTCAATTGATAGATAGAAAAATATAGAAATCGACAAACAAAATTCCTTAAACTTTGAAGTCTCCTAAAAAATAAAATCGAGAGAAAATTCTTCCCACCGTTACGATTACAGCTACATTCTTCGAGTAGTTCAACTTTGTTCCGAAAAGCTTTTTCCTGCAGTCGCGAAGAAAGCAGATACGTAGGAGACGTCGTTCAGCTGAAACACTCTGATTTTGTATCAGATTTTGCGCGAGACGGCGAGCAAATGTCGCGATGTTTCTTAGTTAAACGTTTAGTCGACACATCCTCGTGCAGGTGTCACTTAAAAACTGTTAGCAAATAAATTCTCTCTTTTTCTATTTTCATCTTCGATTTTTTCTTTTTATTCTACGTGACACAGGAAACAACAACAAAGAAAAAGAAAAAAAGAAAAAAGGAACAAACGTGGCAAGTTGAACGCGTATTCGACGTATTCTCCAAACGCGTCGATCTTTTTGGATCAGACGCGACAGTCAGAGGCTGGTTGTAACTGGAAAAGGTCGGTGCAACCCTTTAGTTCCGAAATGCGAATCTACACGGTCGTCTTCTTGCACCTGGCAACGTAGAAACGATAAGAGCGTTAAAACGTCACGAGTTTTTGTCCGAGAGATCCGGCTAATCCAAACGTTTCTCGTGAAAACGTCGCTTTCATTAGCCAAGCAAGAGGTTACGCGACGCTCCCGCCATCGACTGTCGCGGAATAGGAGAACAAAGCGGTTGCCAAGTAATGGAAAGTGGCTGCGAGACTTTCTTTTGTTGAATTTCACGCTTTAGAATCATGTCAAATATTCTCTTCTCTCGGTTCTTTCCGCGTTTATTCAACGCTAGACCTACTCTACCGGCTGTTTCTTCGCACTTTCCTTCCTACAAAATGCAATTTCATTTTCCGCTTTCCCGCGGCGATCTTTCCCATGAGTTAGTTAAATTCAGATTTTTTTCTCCAATGGTACTCGAGCGAAAATAAACGTCTCGCCTATTGGTGAGTTTCGCAGCGAATATTGTAGTATGGTGGACAAACGGCCTAAGAAATATCGGGTGAACCATAAACAATGTTGCGAGAAAGCCTAAGTGCCGACAGGTCAAAAGGGTCTGGAAACTTGAATGGACCGAGCGGCTCGTCGATGTGTCGTTGGTTCTTCGGCCGAATAGTTTGGCAGAGAAAAGGTCCAGGTGACCATGACAGGTGAAGACCCCGTAAAGAGACGTTGACTGTTCTCAGATTGGAGAATCACTTAGTTATAGCTCGCAAAGGGTATAACCTAACAAACACGAAGATGGTACCCCGCTGGGGTACCATCCACATGTTATATTATTATACCACTAAGCTATAATATTTTACCAAATGTCCTACTGGACAAATTGTAAAATTTAAATAAATAAATAAAAAAAGGAAAAAACTTAGTTATAGCACATTACTGTATTTAGTTTACGTTAAATAATCATCGTTTCCTGTTTAATCCATCGTACATAGATCTATCGATAAATACAAAAATCCTACAATACGTTAAAGGTTAACGACAGCTGAAAATCCGATGTTCGATATCGATGCAACGATAGCAGGGATGGTGTGAACCGTTGCACGCGAATCACCAGCGAATCGATCACACGTCCGTTGCCAATCACGGCGATCTTTCACAGGGGTTCGTGATTTCTCGCCATCGCTTCTGATCGCTACAGAACGTAACTGTTCTTTGTTTCTTTTTTTCTTGCGCATCGCGTAACCTGTATATTTTATATCGACCATATCAAATGAATATTTAAAGGAACGTTGAATGGATATTTTGGAAGGAAGATTTCAAAATCGTCACTTTACTCTTTAAAATACCGATGTGAGATAAAAGAAAGAAAATTGAATCACCTCGTGCCTTCGTCTTGAAAAACCTTCCTCCAAAACCGATACGACTAATCACAATGATTTACAATGCAACATTAAGAATCCAATACTATCCGAAACTGTGGAAACTAGCACAGATCATAATGTTACCTAAAGCAGGCAAAGACCCACACCAAACAGCATCTTACAGACTGTATTTTCGACCAATCGCGAGGAGAGACGTCAATGGGAGTCGTAAATTCCCGTTACGATTATAATAACCGACACCACGAGTTGATCGATCCCCTGATTTCCGTTGAGACAATAGGGTTGATTCAGTTTGTATAACACTGTGTTTCACAGAATTATAAATTATATATTTTTTCCACTTAAGTTACACCGTTGCTTATAATATATATCGTCGACAATGAGTTAGCGTATAGAGACGCGATACACTGGCACAATATGCGTTGAGGATAGAGCAAGGCTCTTAGAGTTTTGTTATAGTTGATTAACGCGTTACTGACATGTTGACTTTTCTAGCGGTGTAGAAGAAGTCGTTGAATTGACCCGCCTGATGTCGTAGGAGAAGTAAGGTACAGTGACGATGCTGTGTCGTAGGAAAGCTAGCGATGGGCGTGTCTAGCGCACGGGACCATCGGATTCGTTCATGACATTTTTGGTCAGGAAAGTGAGGGCAGTATACATTGCTTCTGATTGGATAAACGTAGGTTGGTGGACTAGGAAGGGTCTTAGCCGCCCTCGATAGAAAGTTGCTAGTGGGAAGCATCGTACGTGAGAAAAACTAACTTTCCCTTGTCAAGCCGTAGTAGACAATAGTCTATAGAAAAGAATTTGGAAAAAAGATATTTGTTGGGCCTGAAGGGCCTTAGCTAGCAAATTACTGGGATTTATGATGGGTCCTTGAGACTATTGAGGGTACGCAGCAAGGACATTTGGTTTCCGTCTGGTCCGCGGTGTAATCCAACTGAACGGCGCCGCATAGCGCAAACAAAGCAAGTCAGGTATCTAGGAATACATTTAGACACACACCTTACATAGAAGCATGGAATCAGTAATAAACAGAATACGTGAAAAAAAGAAGCAGATGTACTGGTTAACCAATAGAAAATCTAAATTAAGCATAATGAATAAACTAAATATATACAAAACAATAATCAAACCAATCTGGACATAGGGAGTCCCGCTATGGACTCCCGTAATGAGTCCCATAAATCAAATAGAAACAGAGCAAGCAAAAATTTTAAGGACATTAGTTAACGCTCCATGGTACGTCAGAAATGAAGACTCACGAAAAGATTTAAAAATCCCAACAGTCAAAGAGGAAATCGCTAGATATGCAAAAAAGTATAAAGAAAGACTCGTAACACACCCAAACCAGCTGGTTGCTGAAACGAATAAAACCATAATAGAAAGAAGACTGAAGAAGAAGCATCCCGCAGACCTCACAATGGAAATAAAATAAACAACTTGGAAGATGGAACCCCGCTGGGGATAACCATCCACATGTTATATTTGTCAGGTTTGTCGGGTTGGCGCTGGTTCTTGGGGCGCGTTGCGTTTCTTCATTAGGACAAGCCATTGTACTTGTTCAAAGAGGTTTCTATTTACAGTGATATGTACAAGTGTTGATTTAACAGGGTTTAACAATTAAACGCGATTATAAGACACTCTCAAAGACAATGTTCTTAGGTTCAAACGAATCCACGGTCAACGGGATAACTCTTTCTTCAATTGGATATGTTTTGATACTGAAAATGACGTTAGCTGTGACGCACGGTATCTTTCAGACTGTCTGACTGACGTTGTGTGTAAACTCTCCAAGATGATCACAAGAATAAAAGACTGACACGATCACACTTATCAATTTCGTATTGATCGGGGTTATCAACAAAATTCCAGGCGCCGTTACTCGCGTAGAGCAGTCATTGCTCCTGCCTCGGAGCTTGTTTGTTAATACAGTGTGTGCTCCTCGATATTGGTAGTTCTACTGTTAAGTAAAACGTTCATCCCGTGACCGTGGCTGCGTTCGGTGACCAGTTGTGTCACCTCGACCCCAAGCCCACTGTTATAATACTATAATGAACAGCTATAACAAACAGTTTAGACCAACGTTTTGGGAATCTTCCCAAAATTCCAAAAGAAAGGCCCGTTATCCCTACGTCTCCGACATATTATTATACCATTAAGCTACAATATTTTACCAAATGTCCTACTGTACAAATTGTAAAATTTAAATAAATAAAAAAAAAAAAAAAAAGAGAAAACCTCGAGCTTTCGATATCGAGGAAAGAAGAATTTCCGCTATACGAAGAGAACGCAGCGTAATTGTAAATTAACGCGCGGATATTTTTACGCCAACTATATGGAGGCGTTCGAGATAAATCGGTCGAGATAAAAGAAAGGTCGTGTCTACCTTCGTTCACGACCGTGATCGTGATTTAACGATCACCGTGATAAATCTAAATTGTACGATATCACGCGGTACAACGATATGGCGATCGATAGACAAAATGGAAATTAGGAAACAAAGCTAAGCGGCTGTACGGACGATCGCAATTTCTCTTCCTATCTCGCGATGCAAAATCGCGAAAGGCTGTAAACACGTACGATATCCGCGTCTGTATCGGTTTCAAACTTTCAACGTTAACGACGCGCGTTTCGTACGCGCGAACGTAATCGAAATAAACTTGCAAAATCAAGTATCACGGAGAGCTAAAAGCGTGGCGCTTTATTCGCCGTTAAATAGCATTGGAATAGCGCGTCGAGGAATCTGCTTGCTCTCGGTAACTCAATTGTTCGCTTTTAATTTCAACACTCTGCTCACCGCCCACGCGCCGCTGCAACGCAACGAGTTACGACATCGGAGTCGTCGTAAATTCTTCGATCGCGAAATGAATCGAACGATACGTGCAGACTATTCGGTCGGAAAATGCTCTCTCTGCTCTACGGGCAACGTCTCGATCTTTTCCATCTTTCCTCGATGCTGCCCTCGAGGTTTATATAGATACCTTCGGACAACCTCGAAGAGTTACGACGTTAGATCTGTGTCTTAAGCGCATTTTTCTTTTTTTATTTTTCAATACAGGGTGAACGGTGAATTTGAATTTTTAAATAAGAAAAGGCTGCAGTTTTCAGGGAGCAGTTTTCAAATCGGAAACGAGCAAGTCAAATGGAATCTTTGGATCGGACGATGCTGCAAGTTGGGGTAGGGAATTTGTAGTTTAAATTTGTTCGATTCAGTCTGTGGCTGATTAAATTTTCGTTGTTTCCCTTGGATTTTTTCCCCGGCCGTATTTCGTACTTGCGCAATCAATTTTCAAGAATAATCGTTAAGTATATTGAAAGGAACGAATAAAAAAGGGAAGAAGGTTTTTCTTAATTCAATTAATCAACGCTCGAATCTCATAACCATCGACTAAAAGGAGGAAGAACTCATCCCTTGCATAGTTTCGTATTTAACCGAACAACCCTTACAAATGTGTATCACACGCTGAAAACACTAGGAAAGCGGGCAAAGGGAACAGCAAACGAAGGAACCTATAAAACGAAACAACAAAAACCTCAAAGTAAACCTGACCAGAGGACCACGCCAAAGAGGTGTCAGAACTCACTTCCCCATAAAAAAGGGGTGAAAAAACGGAAAGGAAAAAAAGCAAACATAGAGAACCGAAAGGACCACAGAGAGAACAGTACTTTAAAAATGATCACTGCGCGCTAAAAACATTAAAAAAGAACAAGCTAAAAGGATACTGAACCAGCGAACTTGTAAAACAACAGGAAACTCGAAGCAGAACTCACTGTCTCGTACTGAGAAAAAAAAAAAAAAAAAAGAAAGAAATGGAGGAGAGGAAAGTAAAAGAACTGCAAAAATCACAGAGAGAACAGTGCTTTTTTAAGAACAGTAGAAGAAACCTTACCAGGTCCGGTCAAACGGTTACAAAATTTAATTTAAAATTACACCTTCGCTCTTCATATAAATTCCCATATTATCTGATCAATCGATTTCTCAACTTTTGTTGATAGAAGAACCTGCGTAATATTGTACGAGCGACGGAGACAACAACGAACGTACAACTTTCAATTAAATCTTGAAACCGATCGTTCGTCCTGGTAAGGCCAGTGTTAGATCAAAGAACCTATTAAAATGGTACAACAATGGGAAGTTGGAAGCGAACCAGGCCAACAGACCACGCGAAAGAGGCGTCGGAGACTCGCTGTTCCATAAAAGAAAAAGGAAAACGATAAAAAAAAGAAAAGAAAAGGAATGGAAAGAAAGCAAACGGAGACCTGCAGGAACCAACAGGGAGAATAGAAAACCGAAGCAGCAGAACGTGGTTCCCTTGCCTTGCCTTGCCTTCTCTTCCTTTCGAAAGGGAAGTAGTTCTCGAACTGCCGATGGGGGTGACATTTAACCATCCACGCACAACGTGACCATCGTTCGGCGTACGTGCAACGTCTAACGGGTCTTTCAGAAGTTCTGTAGGGTGCGCGCACCCTGCATTATCAAGGGGTTGGTTCTTTCAGTTCACCTCCCGCTTCTTCCGAATCTTCCCAGCAACCCTTCTCGTTTCGTTCCGTCCTCCCTTTCACCACCACCCCCTGCCTCTCCCTTCTATTGACCCCCCCCCCCCCTCCCCCGCTTTTTCGCCTCCCCGATATTCGTGCCTCGCCACGCTATTGCCGAGGCCTTCGCGTCGTTCTTGCCGTCGCTAAAAACTTTGATACCTTTTTAGCTGTGGATGGCCGGCTGGTATTGTTTCGTAGCCGGGGAAAGGGAGCGAATCGCCGGTTAAAGAGGGTCGAGATAAGCCGAAGGGGGTGGAAAACGAGCGCCGCGACGGCGCACCGCCACCGATAAGAGCAATCCTGAGGGTACGTTCACACCGAACTTAGGCTTAGTCACGGAAAGGTAACGCGACGGGGGACCGGTAAATTTCGCCGCTACGATAGCGATCCGACCGCCGGATGGCAATAAGAATTCCGCCCGTTATCCGCCCGTCTATAGAGGGGATAGAGGATAGGGGGTGCGATGTGGTTAACAGGGGGTAAGTTACAAGCGGCCGTCTGCACATGGCTGGAATACCTTAGATCGGGGTGGAACGAACGCGAAAGAGCGATTCTCTTCGTTAGATTCTCGTACGTTCGGGTATCGTGGCGCGCCTCGTTCGGCTTTCGCAGCCTGGGCTCCACCATATTTTTCCAGTTTTATTGTCCTATAATTGTACAGCAGATAATAGGCGATAGGCGAGCTAAGGATCGTAACGCGCGGCCCGAAAGATGTTCGAACGCTTGCTTGCTTTCCGCAGCGGAGGATTTTCAACGATCTCGTTCTTTCGTAATTTTCATGGTCACTTTGCGGCGACGCACCCGAACCGACTGGCGGCGGAAGCGATCAACACATCAAGCATAGAAAGAAGACTAAAAAGGAAACACCCAACGGGTCTCACGAAGGATATAACCTAATAAACACGAAGATGATACCCCGCTGGGGGTAGTCAGCCACATGATAATCAAACAGCCAAAACATTCTACCAAATGTCCAAATCGGACAAATTGTGAATGTAAACAACTAAATAAAAAAAAAACTTTGCGGCGGAATATGGTGACAAGGTGAGATTGGCTGTAGCGAACCAAGTCTAAGGAGGAAATTTGTTCCCCGCGTTAAATGTTGTCACGAGTACTTCGCCGTACTTTGAATATTTCATTTATTTCTCCATATGTGCGTTTTCCCGTCTTTAAATTTCTCACGAACACACGCATGGTCGGTCTGGTAACAATATCGGTGTTCATTTTAGTCGGATATTTCTTCACCGAATGTTTTCCGCATCGAGCACGAAAAGAGTATGAAATGTCCTGGAAATATTACTTTAAATTCATCGAGAAGACGATAGAAGTTGTAACAGGTACGGAGGAAATTTTGCTGGGCGTTCTTCTTACTCGGATATTTTGAGTGATGTAAAACTCGATCTAATATCTCGTTCTTGTTTTAAGAAAGTGGATAAAAAAATTAGACTATGGCCAGGGTAATTTCAATGAGACGACTCAGGGGGATGCATGCACCATAGGAGACAAAGAACCGACGATAGGAGAAACGATAGAACGAGCGAACGCCTACTCGATAAACATCGATACCTCGCAGGAGACAAATATGCTTCCCTATCTTCCCTCTGATCGTCGCGAATCGCAATTCTCGAGACGCCGGGGACTCTTAGATTATTCGCAAGCTCGGCCACCCCTGCTCGTGATAGAAATTTCCCGAAAAAAAGTGTACGAATGGCAATAGACGAAAGAATAAAAAATAAATATACGACGAAGTGTGTTTAGCGTAATAAAAGATTGGGGGAAAAAGACGCGTAGATATTCAGTAGAAACGGAACAACAAGGATAGAAGTGGACGAATACGAAGAATTATACGTTTCGATGATAAATCTCGAGATCTTTCGGAGAAGTTTTACGAGGACAATGGAGAGCGATTACTCGGTCGATCATCCTCGATAAGTTCAGAAACGTATAAATTCCGAGAGATCGATCGAAGAAATTCGGGGATGAAACTTTCCAACTGATGCGAATTTTCTCCGACGATATAAATTAGAACTTTCTTCGGGCTCTGATAACATCCAAAATTCCATTCCTTTCTTATAATCTCGATTCTACGGTTCTTCCACGTTTTACTATTCAAGTGGATTAAGCTCGCGTAGTTAGACCATGTCCTCACGCCACGGACGAATCTTCAGCGATAAACTTTTCTCTTTTCTTGCAAAATCCTCCAAACGTCCGGCTTGAAAAACTGATTACGCGATCTAGTACAGACTTTAATTCTCAGAATCTTTTCGGGTCTTTTCAAAGTCACTGAAATAAAAAAAAAAGATTTGGGCGTAGTTGCGTACGATTCAAAATTAAGCAAATTCCAGAATTAATTTGCCCATGAAATTTAATTAACAACAACCATCAGGTTTCGATATATCGCGAATTAACAAAATTTCAGAACGAAATTAACGTTCTTCTATTAAAAGAAAAATCTTTTCGGATCTTTTAAAAGTCACTGAAATAAGAAAAAAGATTTGGGCGTACGATTCAAGATTAAGTACATTCCAAAATCAATTTGCCCGTGAAATTTAATTAACAACAACCATCAGGTTTCGATATATCGCGAATTAACAAAATTTCAGAACGAAATTAACGTTCTTCTATTAAAAGAAAAATCTTTTCGGATCTTTTAAAAGTCACTGAAATAAAAAAAAAAGAAGATTTGCGCGTAGTCGCGAACAATTCAGAAATTTAATCAACAGTAACCATCAAGTTTCGATATATCACGAAATTATCGTTCTTCTATTAAAAAAACAAAATTCGTTCTGCTGTCTGGAACAAAAATTCGTATCGAAAAAAGAGAAGAAAAAAGAGAGGAAAGAGAAAAAAATTAGACGCTTCAACGAATTCCAAGCAACACCTCGTTATTCTTCTGCCTCGCTTACTCGCTCCAAGTGCACATAAGCAATTCCTCGCCTCTAAGTGATTCCGGTATCTCGTAGATCGGATTCTGCGAACGAAAAGGGGGCGGTGCTGATTCGAAACGAACGCCACTTTCGGTTATCTCCTCGAGGCTCTAGACGCTCTAGACGCTGCTCGAATTACCGATATTATTAACGACCAGTCGTCCATGATAATGTCTCGGGGCTATTTTAACCCTGGCCTTGGCCAATTACATTCTTTTCTTCCTTACGACTGCGGCTTAAGCCTTTCCATCACCGTCTCCCATCCAACCCATCCGGATATCTATATTTTACGACCATTTTTTTCCCCCGTTTGCTTATCCACGCGTCGTTCCATCGTATTCTATCAACGCGTCATTGCATCAACGATAAAAAAAAAAAAAAAATCTATTCGCTGCAATTTCACATAATAACGTGTCATAGGTAATAACCTCGAGGTGATAAGATTTATTTATTGTAATTACGTTTACCGCTTGCGTTAAATTAGTAACGCGTTCTACGGGCTAGCTTAACATTCCATCGAGGGTAAAAGACTTATTTATGGTAATTCCGTGCGCGTTACGCGGTAATATTGAATTAATAGCGCGTCGTAAATAATCTTAAGGCGAAAATTAACCTTCGTAGGATTTAATCAATTCTTTAACGAACGATCATATTTCTCCGACGACGGACGTAAATCGTGAAACTCCTATCTTAATAATCGGTAAACACTAAGGAAAACCAGCGCGATAACTGGTTTAACGCGCAACAAAATGGTACAAAACGTGGAAACCCTAGCATCAACCTAGACTACATGGAAAATTCCAACGTTCGTAATTCCTTTTCCAAAGATACCCAGGGTGCAACCACGCGAAGTGTCGATACGAATTTGCAAAATAAAATGTACGCGGTGTGATCGTTCGCGTATGGCGTATCCGAGCGTGCAGGGCACAAAGTGACGAGGACCGATTGAACGAGAAAGTAGAAAGACCAGTGGACGGGGGAAACAGGCTGAAACACAGGGACGGGGCCCAGAGAGGAACGCGCAAAGCAGCCAGCGAAGCAACGGAAAGGGAACCGTGCGCGTATCCGCGCGACAGATGGGAAAAGAGGAGGCAGCAAGAAACACGGCAAAGGGAAGAGGAGACGAGCTACGAGACAGACGGATAAAGATGGTCGTTGAAACGGAGACAAAGAGGTGGGACAGAGAGAATCACGAGGAATAGGAATGAAACGAGCGGACAGAGAGGCCCGCGGCGTCAGATAGATGCCTAGATGGAGGTCCAAGAACACAGAGAAACTTGCAGCGAACAAAGTGGGTAGTCGCGCTGATAGAGAAAGATAGCGCGCGCGCGTATATCGCGAGACGCGAAACTTTCCCAACAAATGGCAGTTTTCGTGCGTCTTTTTGAAGCGCGACACGTTGAATTTAAGTTGCACGAGAAACATCTCCCGCCGCTGGGGTTTATTAATCCCCTGCCGTTATATTTCATCGATATTGCGTTTTTTCGCGTCCTGCTTTTTTATTTTTCCCTCGCGCGGTTTATCATCTCGCGTAAGGACTACTGGATTCTGCGGAGACGTAACGCGGACGTGTTATATCGGTCAGCACAATTTACAACTGGAGCCGAATTGAACGGTAAATAGCGTTGGAATCGAACGTATGGAAGACGAGCTGCAGCATTTTCCCCTTCGGATGGAGATACGAAAAGAATAATTCGAACAGGGGATCGCGGAACGATGAAGTCTTTCGAGCGAGGCAGAATTTATCGCAACGATAATTGGATCATAATAGATAGCGCGCTGTCCGATTCGACGATTACTGAAATTTATGTTCCCCCATTTATAACATATATCAGTTTAAGCAGATGGCGTCGACGAATGATCGTGCTAGGGGTGACAAAATGATCGATGCGATAATAAGAGAGCCGTGATGTCATCGAATGTACCGTTTTTTCAAGTAATACGATCGCCATTGAATTTTCTCTTGTTTGTTAGTAAAAAAAAAAAGGTACACCTAATATAGTCAAACGAAAGAAATTGCCTCTTTTCTCTTCCGAAAAAGAGACGAGAAACCGGTATATTTTCGTATTTTCGCGGTATAAATTACCAACGAGAAAGAAGAATACAAATTAACGATATTGTCGGATCGAATGAACGCGAGTAGATAAGGTACAAGGTTGGAGAAGAAAAATCGATTCGGCCACCACTTTTGCACGACCTGGTAGCCAAAGTGAGTAAGTAAATACGTGCCTCGTATAAGTCAGCGCCGAGACTCATATGGAAAAAGCACAAGGGCAACACACTCGTACATGCTCGTAGAAAGACAGAGAACATAGAAGAGTGGCGATATTGCGGGAGAAAGAGAAAAAGAAGAAAGAGATCGTAGATGATATCGAGGCAGGCAGCAGAAATACAAACACAGAGGTTGCATTGTAGTCGGTGGGCATTGTCTGCGGCCGTGCAGCGCGCAGACCCACGCGCCCCCTGCAGTCTCTTCTTAAAACAAAGCTTCTTTCTAGCAGGCCTGCCAACAGGGGAACGCACAATTACATACATGGCCGCCTACTACTCCACACTTTATCTTAAGAAGCTTTAATTAACGGAGTCTCTCCGCGTTTGAAAGCGAGCACGCGTGACCGACCAAGGGCCTGACCCACCCCCACACCGCCGTCAATAACGAAAGCCGAGCTAAGCCACGTTGTGCTCAGAGTTCGATGGCATTTTCCTCGATACACAACTGCGTATGCAACCGTTTCCAGCGAAAGCTATAAGCTGGCACGGTTTTAATGGAAAAGACGGTTCCACCGTGTACAGGGTGTGTACAGGGTGATCCGTAACTGGTGGCAGAATTTTGGCTCAACCGAACGGTCGTCTTATCACGGGTCGTCCGATTCGTCTTTTCGGCGACTACGACGCAGCATGAAAGAAAATATAGGCAGTGGAAAATAGCTCAGAAAATATAAGATACCAGAAAACAGATAAGTTGGTGAAATTTGCAGAATTTTGATGAAAACCCCCACGTGCTACGTATCTGCATCGAAGCAAACGCTTTCAAACCTGGCACGGCAATAGCGTAGAGTAACTTGGCTCTGTGGATGATCGCCAGGTTCTAGTCGATCCGCTTTATCCACGCCATTCCGCCCCCCAATACGTCAGATTTCGTTACGCGGCCAACGCAACGAACGACTTCCGCGTCAACGGTTCCGCCTTTCGATCCTCTTTTCTCGCTCGGATCGAGAATCGACTGCAATTATTCGACACGCTGACGTTCAGCCAACCCCTTGGTCGGATTAACGCGAACCGCCGACACCCTCTCGTTCGTTACCCGCCGCTTTCCAACGATTCTTACGCTCCCGTTCCGTAATTATTCCAACGACGGGGTCTGATGCTTCTTTTTTTCGCCTCTTTTTTTATTACGGTTCCACGAGTGTTATTTGGTCTAGGGATTTTCGGACCGTGGGGTGGGTAAGAGCTCTTGGTGCTCTTGTGGCGTCTGCAAATTTTGTTAATTGCTTTGTTTCTCTTTCTTTTTTCTTTCTTTTTTTTTTTTTAATGTTCTCCGCGGTCCGAGTAGTTTCGTTTCTTTCGAGTAGCAACGGAATTACTTTTTCTTGCAACTTGCAGGCAATCGTTAGAGCAGTGAAAGATTGTTGGCATGATCTTCCGCTAACATCGTATGGAATTTCGAACGCGATAGATTACCAACAGGTCTGTGAAATTTGAATATTCTTCTTCGATTTAGGAGCTCGGAAACGGCAACCATCCCGATCAAATTTGTCCATCTTCTAAATAGCCGGAAACTGAACTCGACGCGGTGGAGTTCAGAACTCGACCTTATAACAGACGATGTATATTTTCGCGGATCTGGGAATGAAAATTTACCGCCGCACTATAAAACGCTTTGCCTTGGTATCCGCAACTTCGTGATTTAATTAGATACTTAATCAGCTCTTCCAGTATAACAGTACAAGCCCGTACAATACGATGAATATTTCGTTTCAAAAAATTGAAACGTATCGGACACATATTTTGTTTTCTTCATAGAGAAAAAAGAAAAAAAGGAAAAAAGAACAAACATGGTAAAAAGACGTAAGTGTCGATACACCAGATAGAGCCTTTCTCGTGCTCCGCTGATGCAGAATTAATTTTAAGTAACTGGGAAGACGGCAAGTCGCGAGCACGTTACCAGGGACACGCTAAATACACTAAACTAGAAGCGATTTAATCAACATACCTAACGTAATTCGGTATAACTACAATTTACTTACTAATGATCACACAGCTTTAAGCCGGGTTAAACGCCATGAAAACGTATCACCGCGTAATTCACCAGTCGCAGCAGCATCAAGCTTTGAACAAGCCACTGCTATTTTCGGCGCCGTGGTAGTATGATTTACGGAGCGCATCCTACGCTAGACCGTATCAAAGGGTCCAACTGTAGAGCGTGTAACTCGATAACAGTCGGCGAATCGCGATAACCTTATCACGGATACCGCTGTGCGGCGTAACTCTGTCGGTAACAGTGCGCGATCCGTATCGATTCACCTCGATCGTAACGCCGTTACGTTTCGCAAGTGCGTTACGCGTACGCGTTTAAGGCGCGTTTAGGGGCAAACGAACAGGAACAGAGCAAGTAGGCTCGTTCGTACCGAGACAGCTTCTTCGCGATCTTCCGTGACGAGTCCGCGATACGAGCAAGTTGGCGGTGATCAGATCGAGCATTTAAAACGTTCATCTTCGTTCGGATTTTTGACAAGGATGTTTGAAGAAATTTTAATTGAAATTTAAATTAAATTTAGAGCGCATGGGTGTTCGATTTCCGATTCGTCGCCAAACAGCGGAACAACGCTCGTCCGTGGGATCCTCGGACGATCGATGTTCACACGAGAAGAGTACGTTATATAAACGTAAATAGAGTGGCAAACGTTATTAGAAAAATACCAAAACTATAAGTTACAGATGGCTAAATTCTAAATAAAAATGTGAGACGGAATAGGTCGTGATAGGTACTGTTGGTGTATAAGATTTTTGTCTTCGTTCGGGTTGGGGGATTTTCTTTCAATCATCCGGACCGCTCTCTTCTTCTCATCTAGGAATTGTGAAAAACGTGACTATGTGTGCCGGGATTCGAACCTGTGGTTTGCAACGTTCGTAATCAACTATGCTAACCACAGCACTGCCGTCGTCCGGGGTAGAAACCGTTGGAAAGTTTGCTGTCCAGTGCCGCTACAAATGGAACGCCCTGTACGTACATCGTTAATATTCCATAGTATATTCCATAATATTCCAACATTATTTTATTGACGATGTGGCACTGGCGTTATACATGTCGCAGATGAAAGGACATGGGGCCTTTCTTTTGGAATTTTTGGCAAGATCCCCGATACTTTAGTCCAGACTTTTCATTATAGCTGCACTTAAACAATAAAATTTAGAAGTAGTTGTTTATGATTCAATTCGATTATGTGTGCCCGAGATTTATGACAATGGACTTGGACTCGAAGCGACACAACGGGTCGCTAAACGCAGCCACGGTCACGGGATGGACGTTTTCACCTAACAGAGGTATGGAGTAATTGTACAGCTCTCCTTAAAAATATAGTCGAATCGAGGGGTGCAGAGAGGCGCGAAGAAGAGCATGTAAGTGCAGTTCCACTTGGACTGCGGGGTCAGTCGAGTTCTACTTGTACCGTGGACAAGTAAGTCGAGTTACGCTCGAATTGTGGACCAGTAAGTTCAGTTCGACTTAGACTTTGGAAGAAAACGCATTTGCTATCCCGTCGACCGTGGATTCGTTATTGAACCTAAGATCATCGTCATTAGCATCTCGAGTATCTAATCGCCACGATTACTTGTCAAACTCTGTAATAATCATATTTGTACCAGTAAATATCTTCTCTATTGCGTAACAACGATGTCTAATTCAAACGAAGATTCGTTACACGCCCCTAACCCCAATAAGAACTCGGTCGAGAGCTCCTCTACACATTGATTTTAGTAAAGCGACGAAGAAAGGAGGATTCGGTCGCTCGGTCTAAACGCACCTTTACACGTATACAACCGGAGCATCTGTCACGAACAAGGTTCCTAGCGTGAATCATCCGGTCGTGTACGTGAGTGCATGGCGTGGATCGGTAAAAGGTATACCCGGAAACAGGTGTTGGCCAGTGACGCTGCACCTACCAAAGACTCGGCAGCACGACGACGTCAGGTTCTGGCTCGTAGCGCTGTGATTTCGCGTTTGTTACGCCGTAAATATTTTATAGACGGATAGTTAAGAGTAAGCTAAATGTTCGTATAAAGCAGATCTCCTAAATTACGATAAACAGTGCACATATACGCGTTGTACGTAGACATAGAGACGCTCGTATAATAAAATTCTGTCGTGCTGTGTCATCGTGTGAAATACGTTCCTATAGGAAATGCACACGGCTTCGTATTATTAACGACACGAAACGTTCGTAACCGTCGTCCGAAAAGATTTCGTTTTCGCGTAAACGAAAGGTGAATTACGGTGGATAAAAGCGACAACGAAACAGTAGAATCGAACAGCTGCCGCGTATTTATTTCCGCGATAAGCTTATTTCGTCTCATATACGCACGTACACGTTGACGCGTGTTTTCCACGGGAAAATGGACACGTTAGATCGGTTCGTGAAATACGACGAGGTCTTTAGCGTTGTTTCGCGATAGAAACGAAGATCGGACGATTTGGTAGCTGCGTTTGCGAGCCGAAACAAAGAGGAGAAGAGGACCGGGCCGACAACCGTCGTTATGCAGAAGATTGTACATTATTAACGTGTGTCGTGCCGACTGACAGACGCGAGGGATTTTAACGAGTTCCGGCGATTGTTCCCGCTCGATAGAAGGAACGAAAACACGACGTAGCTCGAAAGGGCCTCCTGGTCCGATTGTTACCGCACCCGAACATTTTTATCACCGTGTTTGTTCGCCTTGAGTCGTGTATCGTGGAGCCGCGACATGTTTCGTACGAAATAAACTAAATATCTTGTTTCTGCGGGCTGCGAGATGGAAGCTCGATGCTTGCAATTGCGTATGGTTAGCGGTCATCGCACGGATTACGATATTTCCAAGTTGGAATATCGACTTCCAAGTAGAAATTGATGGAAGAGATGAAAATACATTAGATACTGCACGTAGTGTACCTTCTGTTTGTTACACGATACGAGGAACAGTCTCAATCGGTTTGTAAGCGTATGATACGAGAGCTGACATTTAAATCGCCTAGTCGTACGTTTTATCGCACATGAGACATTGAAATATCGTTAGCAAGAGATAACTGTACTTTGTCAGGCGATAGCAATTTTACAACGAGGAGAATCGCGCTTCTTCGATCATCCATATCGTCTATTGGAAATCATCGATCAACGTAAATTAATTAGGCGAACGAAACGCATACGCGGTAGTATATTTATCTTAATACCACATTCGCGTTAAATAACACATCGATAATTGTACCTTCGTGTAAACGTCTAATAACATCCGCAGACTACAAATCCTCCGATATATTCTGTCACTTGAAAACTCGAAACCACGTACGTAGTATACCCGCATCCGATCGATCGATCATAAAACGTATCAAGCGTATCGACCACGTTGAATATCTCGTCGACAATTATACTTGCTTTTTAACAACTGCCAACATCCAGCTCACGAATCACGCAGCGATTCGTTTTATCGCTCAACGTCAATTACGAGCGCAATGAAAATCATATTTCTTCGTTCGTCGCTATCGCAACCTTATTCGGGGCCAGGCTTAACGATCGAGATCCACGGCAGACATCGTACTACCTTTTTCGCGTGGTCTACATAATCTTTAATCGTTGCATCGCATTCGCCAAGCCGCGCGTCCATTTGTCATCGTTTCCACGTGTGCTGACGTTCAGGGGCAAAATTGGAAGGTTACGAGTCGCGTTCCCAGATCGAATCGATTTCGCAGGAATCAACCGGGTTCCCCCTTTCGCGGTACGCAGAGAGAAAAAAGAAGTGGGAGACGATATAAACGACAAATGAAAAAAGGCAGGAACGTAAGGTGAAACGGGTCGTAAATAAATCGGCAGCGTTATTCACGGTTCGCTCGTTACTCTCTCTCTCTCTCTCTCTCTCTCTCTCTGTCCCTCCGGCCTCAATTCTCGCACGCGGACCCTTTTTATTTTATTCCAGCGAGTGTCGCGTCGCGATTGAGTCAGCGGCCGCCTCCAGAAAATAACAAATCCAAACAGATTCAATTTGCTGCACAATTCCGCCGGTCTATCGTCGCTTTCCTTCTTCTACAGACGATCGAGTCGAAACGCTCGAAAATTCGATTCTCGTGCAACACTTTTCCTCTATGGATTTATCGAAGCGATTTGTAAATCATCTGGATGCTATTTCTCCGCTTCTTTTACCGCGTGTCGGCTAGTTGCCGTTTTAAAGCTGGCTTTTTGAGTGGAGATGTTAATCCCTCGCGTTTACTATCAAACTTTCTGCAAACTAAGTGCATTTCTTGACCGCGAGGTGGAAATTAACAATAGAACTACCACACCAGTCAAATTCACTGGTTTTACAATTTTATTTTAAAATTCCTACCTCGTGTTATATTTTTGTTCCGCAATGATGTAATGACTTTCGCAACGATAACTAAAAGAATAATATAACGAATTTTATTTTGGTTTTTATGTATCAAAACTGAAAATAGTTTCGTATCGAGGCTACTTAACCAATACCAGTGAAAATCACTGGTACTCGTCAAAGTGTAAAAGGGTCCTGCAATCTGTTTATCAAAGACCAGTTAATCAGTTTCCTCGTTTTCTACGACTTGCCACGCGTTTCTCAAATTTTTACCGCGTATCGTTCGATACGACGATATCAGTTATCAGGAAAATTGCGGATCGATCGCTGGATCGCTAGATGCTAACGCTAGAAATACCACAGCAGTCAAAACGACTGGTTCTACAATCTTGTAAACGTGTCAACCCTCGTTTAGGGATCCCAGATGGATTAATAATACGAAAAATCTACTGCATAACGTGGAATTGCTTCTGTAAGAAAGTAATAAATCGATAAATATAAGAATATTCTATTATCGCGTATTTGTTAAAGACCAGTCATTTTCACTGGTCTTGGTAGAAATAGCTTCGCGTTAACTATCGGTAGTTCTAGTGTTAAACGAACACGCGCGTATGCATTTCGTACGAGCAGATTACAAATTTTCCATGAGAACACGTTCTGATACGTTCTAACGTGTGCGTTATGTTTTCAATCGATGAAACGTATTAGCCCCATAAGGTGCACATTTGCCGTGGAATTTAATGGTAAAGGCGGTAGTAATTCAGTGAACGATAGCTTGAAATTCAGCTTCTGTCGAGTGTGTCAGGCGAAGAACGTGTTCGTCGAAATGCAATGTCCACGAAACGTGGACATAAATTGCAACGTGCGATTAGAACACGATGGAATCCCGAAAAACCATAGATACGTCTCGTTCAACCTTGTTCAATTTCTGACTATCACTTTATTAAACTAAAAAAAACTCAAAAGCAATTCACAGTGTTTCAGGATACAACCACTATGTATCTTTAGATCCTACGTCACACCGCAGACGATAGAAATAAATGTTTTCGCGATACAATTGCAGTGAAATTAACGAACAAGAGTTATCGTTATTATTTCGAAACACACCACTGTACGCGTACGCTTTCGTCCACGAATGAATACGTAAATCTTTCATCCGCACTCGTTGAACTCGCAGCCGATACAAAAACACGCTGCTCCCGTTAAGAAATAAAAAGAAGGAAACAGGGCAACGGTTCTTAACTTGTCCGCGGATCGCCAGAGTTCTCGCACCAAGTGCTCGCGCGCGCGACTTATTATCGTATTACTCGAATAAAACCTATGTTTTTCCACGTACGTTTGTTCATTTACAACGAATCTCTTGCCTACGAAACGGCTCTCGAGCCAAGCAGTCGAACGTGCGCACATTTTGGCGCGTCTCGATCTTGCGTCGAGTCTTCTCGGCAAGTCCGCGACGAGAAAAAATTATTTAAAGGGACTGCATGGTGAACGAAAGGTTAAGAACCGTTGAAACGCGAGCAAAAGAAATTGAAAGACAAGAGGTAAAAGCTCGTTTAACCGACGCGGAGGAAACGTGGAAAATCGTTTCGCGACGACGACTCCGTGTCGACTCGTCGTCCAAGAAAGGTCGAACGTGACGAAACAACGGCCCCTTAACACGCGGCTCGTTTCCGCAGTAGCTTCACGTACGGCACCGAAGACGCACACTTGACACGGTCGACGAATTCACACGTGATAACGTTTACGGAATACAAAGCTGATGGAACGAGAGGTACGACAAGGTACGACAAGACATCGTTCGAACAGAACCAACGAATCACTCGAGAGAGATTATGGCCTCGAGAGATTGGCCTTTCTTCGAGCGAAAAACCACCTTCGATTTGATCCTGCTCTTTGTACGCTTGGCGAAAGATTTTCGGCAGGACAGGCGCTCCCCTCGAGAATGGTCCGATTTCGTTAAATCGATCGCTGGCTTTCGAAGGAAATTTCAGATACACAAAGAGTACGGTTACGCTAAGTACAAACGCGCGTCCTTATTCCTCCATGCAAGGAACATTCTCATTTTCGTCAATTTTCCGAAGAAAACGTTACCATTCGAATCGTCTATCTATGGTCCTTACGCTGTTTCTTTTGTTTCGTTGCTGGAATTTCCTCGAGTCTTTCTTTTCTTTCCAGTTCATTGTTGAAATTCCCCATCTTGCAGCATCCTGGCACTGGTTTCTGCTTCGTTGCTGAAATTCCTTCCTGTAACGTTTCTCCCGCCTCAGACACTCTTGCGCGATTTTGGAATCACTGGTATTCTTCCTTGGTCAATTCCGTAATATTTCTTTTCGTTTCTGCAATTTCCTCCTTTCCCGCGAACCTTACTTTTCGTTCAATTAATGGAAGCCTTTATCTTATCACCGATCTTCCTCTCAATTACCGCTTATCTTATCTCTTTCTCTTTCCATCGCTGCAATTCCTCCAACATGTCTATCGCTGAAATTGCTTGCAAGATCGCTCGCGATACTTTTCGCCTTGTCTCTGGAATTTTCCTTTCTACAAATCCTCTTTTACGTTAAATCGATCGCATTCCTCTTGCCTCGCCTCGCAATACAGTCCTACCTCTAATTTCATTTTAATAAATATTCTCTCTTTAATAATTGACCGCTCGTTTTCTCGCTACTCTGGCGCTTCTTTCTGTCCGCCACTCTCTACACACGGCGCATTTCCAACCTTTCTCTCTTAAATATTCGCGAGAGAAGAGACGAGAAACCCGACTTCTCCAAACAAAGTAGTAGCCTGGGAGGCGAGCGAGGTTCGTGCGACGAATTCCGGATACACGCGCTTCACGGTAGCTCGCTGAAAGAGACACACGCGTATACCTGCGTGTCTCTGAAAACCTATCAGAACAGCCATCTAATATTTGCGCCGATACGCGAACACGCGCGTATCCACATAAAAAAGAATCCTATTTGCCGACCCGCTCGGACGACTTTCTTTTCTGCTCGCCGGTCGTCGACTCTCGGTCGAGAAGAAAAGGGAAAAACTTGTAAGTGGATTACAAGGGTGGGTAGGTGGAAGGGGCGCTTCGAATGGAAGTTCGTACGGCGATTTTTTCCGCGCTGGTATCCGTAGAGAGGCACAGGCGGCCGTCGTACGCCGGCTCGAATAAATTTCATCGGCTGGATATTGAAAATTTCCACGCCAACTCCCGCCATAAGGAAGCCGATGTTCTACGTGCTGCAAAAACGAAAATCCCGCGGACAGAGCGAACGCATGGAGCTTGGTCATTCTCGGCGATTCTTTGACTTTCAAATTTTTCTTCGTCCTTGCCCTCTTCTCCCTTTGGCGCGTAATTTGGAGATTTTTCAGTGAGACACAGCAACAGGGGAATGGCGCCAGATCCCAGTCTATTAGTATCACGAGAAGTTTCGTTTCTGCTTTTCCTTTTCTTCTTCTTTTCGCATCTTTTGCTCCGATATAGACATTAAAGGCATATTTTTCGAATATAGCTTCTATTTCGAGTAAATTTTACCCATCGAACGTAACTTCTCGTACTCGTATCGATCTTTTCGTCGAATTTGCGGCGACTTTAGCCGATCTTTGGCAATATTCGGGTTAAAGTATCATCGGCTTGCATGGAAATTTCCTTTCGTTTTTTCTAGCGACATGAATTCATCCGAGTTCGAACAATGACCATTAACCTCGATCTAATTGGTGCAACGCGTTATCGTCGATTAGTCAACAGTCGACTGTACAGCGTAAGGCAAACGGTTTCCGAAGTACCTGTTTTTACGCGAGTTGAAACATGCTTGGCCAAGACAACGCAAGACTGCGCGCGACAAAAATTCCCGCAACTTGAATCTTCTGCCGCATCTATCGTATTCTCAAACTTTCAGACTTTCCAGTCGCGAAACTTGCGAACGCTCAAACTTTCAGACTTTCCAGTTCCGAAGCTTCCGAACGCTCAAACTTCTAGACTTTCCAGTTACGAACGCCCAAACTTTCAGACTTTCCAGTTGCAAAACTTGCGAACGCTCAAACTTTCAGAGTTTCCAGTTCCGAAGCTTCCGAACGCTCAAACTTTTAGACTTTCCAGTTACGACCGTCCAAACTTTCAGACTTTCCAGTTGCAAAACTTGCGAACGCTCAAACTTTCGGACTTTTCAGTCGCGAAACTTGCGAACGCTCAAACTTACAGACTTTCCAGTTGCAAAACTTGCGAACGCTCACAATTTCAGATTTTCCAGTCGCGAAACTTGCGAACGCTCAAACTTTCAGACTTTCCAGTCCCGAAGCTTCCAAACGCTCAAACTTACAGACTTTCCAGTTCCGAAACTTCCGAGCGCTCAAAGTTTCAGACTGTCTGTAGTTGCCAAAATTCGGAACGTTCAAACTTTCACACCTTTTAACTTCCAAATTCGAGTTCTCAAACTCTGGATTCTCCAAACTTTCGTATTGTCAAGTTTGACCAGATTCTGTCGCCATCTTCACACAAAAAGTACATCAATCCGACTATTCTCTGGTTTTTCCTAACCCTCCATACCATGGATACGTTTTAACGCTGAACTTGTCGAAAATTCCCGCGTCACAAAAATTCCCGCAACTTGAATCTTCTGTCCCGTCTGTCGTATTCTCGCTATTTTGCACGCTCAAACTATCGCTTATTCCGCTCGTTACAAAACCACGTGGATGCTAAGAGCCGATGTTCTTTGGAAGACCGCGACCACGAATTAGAACGTTTTCTTTTCTCGAAAGACTAAGTAATTGTACGCCGATGGAATGACAAAGTCGGCGCAAACATCGGACAAGATCACCGTGGAAAGGAATGTGGCGCGTACATCGATCGGAAACAATACGCGCAAAGCAAAAAACGCGTTCCTCGGTTTCACCGTAAAAGCGTGACCAACTTTCCGTTCGATCGCGTCGCGCTACAAATTCTTCGTCCTAATTGAACAGTATGATATATTGGGTTGGCAACTAAGTAATTGCAGATTCTGTCATTAAGTGCTAATACAGCAGGATGTACGAAAATATTAGGTTGTCCGAAAAGTGTCTTTCTTTTACAGACCCGTCCTTTACAACGACGCGTCTTTATACAAACACGAATCCTAATCTGTCGAACGTTGTGATCTGTAGTTTGATAGAACAAAATGGATCATTCGCAATTCGATAAAATAATATAAAACGAAAAATGTTGTGCATCGATTATTTCCTTCTAAAACGAAAGAAACTTTCCGGGCGACCTAATATAATAAATACGAGAACGATGAATAAAGTTCGCGCGGACCTGTGCGCTACCCGACCTCGTCTCCGAGTTTACAGCTACATTTGTGTTTCAACGATCCGCAACCGCTTAGCTCGATAGAAGCTTCTTGCAAAATTTTCCGATCTTTCGAAAACACCAGGTGTGCGTCGAATAACACGGGCCGAGGGTAGCCATCTCGAGAAACTTTTACCAAGGCGAGCGATTGCGGATTATCGAGACACAAAAATAACTATAAATTCGAAAGAAAGTGGAACAGAAAGACGCGTTTCTATGAACCTTCTTTCGTCGTTTCTGTGCCTCGTGCTCGCTCCTGAAGCGGATTCTGAACAGCTTACGATATCTCGTATCTCGTAATACGCATATAACGATAACGTCGTATCAAATGATATCTAATCGTTGCTCGATATTATCCAGTTGGCTGAACATCTTCCATCACGAACATTACAAGCTTGAGAAGTATTTAAGCGAAACTAAGCGAACTGCTTGTTATTCCAGAGATGGCGTTGGCTCGGCTAATCTTTTCATTAGCGTAAAGTTAATTACTTTGCAAGGCATCGACAGACCACAGTTACGTGTCCTCGAGGCTGGCACGCGAACCATAGCGCGCACGCAAAAAGAAGGAAACGCGCGTCGTTGGCCGGAGTTTCGCGCCAGTTTCACCGGCGGGTGTTACCCTAATAGGATTCAGCAAATTACTTACCAACTGGTGCCGTACTGCCAGCTCCAATTCCTTCGGGATTTCCCGATCTGAAAGAGAACGACGAATTAGCGTGTTTGTAACAGCCGAATCACCGCAGGTTTACCTAAATAGCTAGGTAAAGGGGTAAATGATTAAGCAACCGTGTGTTTTCTCTACGATTAATTGTAACATTCTTCCTTACAGGGGAATGAGCGAAGTATGTGAAGCGCTAATCGATTCTTCTCGTTAGACCAGGTAGAATTAAATTGAATCGAACAAGACGTACATAGCATGTCGATGGATAGAAAGTAGTTTCGAGTTGTCACAGCGTGTGCGTCGATAACTTTTATGTTAAATATTTTTGTGTATTATATGTTTGTCCATCGGTCTTATCAAACGAAATTCTACAATTTTGTAAAATTACCGTGCCTTCTCGTACCGTACCTCGTAGCTGACGAAACTTCGTTTTTACGTTAGTAAGAGAAAATTTGATCTGAAAGGAGCTTGAAAAGCGCGATTTCAAACGGTATAGATCGTTCACGCTACCTGGTTACGTTTGTCTGAACGATAATTTACATCGAGTATCTTTCATTCTACGTCGAGATGAAGCGCTCGTTGAATAAAATAAATCTCTGTTAAATAAAAATATAACGTTTAAAATGAACTATAGACGAGGTCTCGGATCTCAAGAAACGTCGATGTAAAATTCGAAATCTAAAGTTACAAGATCACAAACCGTCTAATCCAACCGAACGCAGTTTGATTCGTGAAACCGATTTCCCTCGTTCTATCGTAGAGCTTAGACAAATGGTCAGGAAAATTTGATCTCGTCCGTTTTTCCCCCAGATCAATTTCCCCCATGCACGATCGAATCCCCTTACTTAGAGTCGAGACAAGTGGAAATAATTATCCGGTTAGTTGGATCCTGTTAGACGAAATCGGTGGTCAAGAGGAATCTTCCAAGTTGGACTTTCGTTGGTCGAGCACATCTTATCGTTTGGACCTCGGAGCTTCGAGCAGACGGAGAATCGGACGAAACGAGAATAAAATCGGAGCAGCATGAAACGTGGTACGTAATTAGCGTCGGCTTTCGGTTTCGTCGTGAACAGAGGCTACCATTTATCACGAAGACGACTATGCTAATCCATCGATAGCAACGGGTCCGGTCCAGGAAATCTCTTTTTTCAACAGCCACTGAAATCGAAGATTAATGGACCGCGGATTTTTATGCGATTATATTTATGGTTAGGAAGTTTAAACGTGAAAAATGTGTAGAATCTACGTCGTGCGGAAAGATATATGAAATGTTTCAGTTAACATGGAGAGATTTTAACGAATCACCGTGTATAAGTTCCGTATCTAAAGTAAGCAGAAATAGGAATTTGAGAAATTAAATCTCGAAAGCTTGAATTATCGAGTTGAATCTATCGCATTCAGACTGCGAGATTTCCATAGAAACTTAAGATTGCAAAAAAAGAAATATTCAGCGGACGAAATAAATCTGTCCTCGGATTCCATTAATTAATTATTAAACGAATTTGCAGGAAAATAAAAAAATGCCACCTAAGGATTTGCAACGCGTACAAGTTCCGATCAAACCGGAAGATGCGAAATCTCGAGAAGCTTGAATTATCGAGTTAAATCTATGGCATTCAGACTACGAGATTTCCATAGAAACTTAAGATTGCAAAAAGAAATATTCAGCGGACGAAATAAATCTGTCCTCGGATTCCATTAATTAATTATTAGACGAATTTGCAGGAAAATAAAAAATGCCACCTAAGAACTTGCAACACGTACAAGTTTTTCGCACAAATCTTTCCCTCCTTTTAAGACGATTTCTTTCTTCTGAAGAGGGAAACACGTGTAAGCAGAGGGTGGCCGCGTTTCTGAATTCGTCAAGGGGAGGATTGGCGTGGTTCGGGGTCAAGAGAGCGACACAAGAGAGACTTTATGGCAGTGCTGTTGGTCCGAGTTAAGCCCCGGAGCTTAGGGACCTTTCCCCCATTCTCTTCGAGTTGCTACGCTATACGAACATCGGCCAGATAACGCAAACTCGGTGTCATCCGTGAGAAATAGGTATTAGCAGCTATGATTGCTCTCCCGTGAGAATCTGTTCATTTCTATCTCTTAGAGTTACTACGTAGATAGAAGCCAGACCACTGTGCGAAGCTCCTTTACCTGCACGTACCTACCTTCATGGACGACTATTATTCGTCGCATTAAAACGCAAGTTAGTTACGGACTTCCTGATAATTCCGACATTTAGCACGGAACCTTCCGATATATTCTATTCTGCTTCCGTAACCGATCTTGCAATTGATTCTGCGATAGCAAATGTTTCGCGTTTAGCATTATCCCGCTATATAATTAAGTATGGAATAACAGATTGCGAAATCGGAGTTACGAAAGGCGGATGGCGCAGTTCAACGATGGCTACGAGATCCTATGACAATTCGTTGTACTTACTGTTGAGAATTGTGCATCTTAATTGCCATAATAAATTGCCAATAAATAAAAGCAAAGGAACACCGAGGTTACACTTAGAATTCGTATTAAAGTAGTTTTAGATTTATTTAATAAACGATTGCCAGGATCTTCGTCGATGTACATTTGCACGCGTCTCAGCACTTCCTTTGTCTCGCCATCTTCCATGCCACGCTGCCAACGGAACAGTTACATTCGTCCGTTTTTCGAGACGCACGTACTTCCACACACTGATATTCGCGTACGTGTGTCACTACCACGCGGCCAATCTAGTCTAGCACACAAAATTACGCATATCTCGATAGTTACAATCAACTAACGAGCGAGGAGAGATTCTACGCTGCGCGTATTTTATAATTTTATAATTTTGCGATTTCGTATCGAGCAGGCTAGTTTGCAGTTTGTAAAACGCTGTGAAATTTCGAAATTTCGCCAAACTTTCCGTCAAAATTCACAACGACTCGTGATAATTCGCGAATGGAACTGGTTGTACCGCTGGAATCCAATTATACGTAATTTCGATATCGCAGGCTGCAGGTTTCGCGTTTATGGCTCGAGACTAACTCTTGCTTCGGACAATTTTATTGCACCCAAAAGTACAACGTATGCATGGAGAAACAAATATACGTACACATAGCACAGCGATGTGTTTGATACTCGTTCGTTTTATAACGTTTCATTCTTTAAATCGCTCGAATTTAAAGCAACTAGACTCGAGATAAAATTCAGCGGAACCGGAGAGACATTAGACGCGAGACAAAGTACGTTTTAATAAGAGTCGTTCGAGTGGAGATTGGTATGCCGAGGGACCGTTTCGTTGGACGTCTGTGCGTTATACGTATTTGCCTGGGGTCTGACCTGAACGTCTTAATCCCCTGTTCGCGGAAGCCAGGTTTCCGAGATCCCCAGGTTGCTTCTCAGAAGGGACTCTCGGAACTGTGTCGACTAATTTAGCGATTTAAAACGAGGAGGAAATTAGGTCGTTTCCATGAAATAAACGGAACTAACGAATCGACGACATTTGGAAGCAGAGGTCTCGTAACTAAGAATTATCGAATTATCCAAGTCATTTTTACTGATTCCTATAACATCATCACCGACTATCGTACAACTTACTGACTGACCGTCTAACGGAAAAGCAGGTTTTTCCTCCTCCTATCTTCATTTATTAACGTTGGCTATAACCAATGGGCATCGCTGATCGTTACCCTCGCTTTCCTAACGAAAAGTGCGAACAACGAATCCGCGTTCTTAGTTCTAGAAACGCGTGAAAACGAAATGAAAAAATTCTTTTTTTATTATTTAATTTGTACCTTACAATTTGTCCAGCTGGGCATTCGGCAAATTTTTCGAACTTCATCGCTAATTAACACGTGGATGGCTACCCCGAGCGGAATACCATCTTCGAGTTTGTCTATTTTATTTCTTTAGCGAGATCAATGAGGTGTTTTCTCTTTAGTCTTCTTTTTATGAGAATTCTGCAAACATCTTCTCGATATTTTTACTCCGTACGCAATTTCCTGGTATTAACGAACGACCTGCATCGAGAAGACAGTGGTTCTTTGCTTCGTTTAAACGCTACCGACAATGAGAATCAGTCAGCTGTGTATTGTCCACCCAGTACAGTCGGACAACCCTCCGGCAGGTCTACCAACCTATCGATCAGGCAAACCGATCGTAAAGGGAAACGAAATTAGCCATATTTCGTGCAACGTTTATTTCCAGACCTAAAGGGAACATGAAACACGAAAGATCATACGTGGAACATCAGTGGCGAACGAAATTAGCGACACGTGCAACCAGAAGACAACTGACAGGTTCCAACAGAAAGGCCGAAGGCGATGCATAAAATAAACGGCGTTTCCTGTCAGACAGACGAAACCGAATAATTTTCACGATTCGCGGTGAAATTAATACGAGTTGGAACGATGAATGGAATTAATAGCAATTACGGTCTCGAGTCTCGGCTGAAAATATTGCCATTTCAGGTCGTGGTCGACGCTGACAACCACGTAGCCGCTAATTAAACGAACCATTCGAGCTGGAACGATGGATACGCGTCGAAGAGGAAATTCTTTTTTCTCCTCTGCCATCGTTTGTCCGCTTTTTTATTTAAATCTGCTGTCCTCCTCGCTTCTCCATCGCCTTGCGCCTCTTCGGGTATCTTCTTCTATTCACGCTATTTGCTCGTGAAAAGTAATGGAATAGTAGAATCAAATTCTGCCGATATCTATTCAAGTATAACATACGTATTTCGCGTTGGAAACGAGTGTTAAACACTGTCAGACACGAGATCGAGGAAGCGTTCGAACAATCGCCGACATCCTCCGCGAACACGAGCATCTTAAACTTTCACTAACATAGTAATGAGATTCGACAATCGCGACCACGTTGCTAAAGTTTGAAGGAAATTTGAAAAAAGAGAAGAATATAAGAATTATGCATATAAATTACAAGAGTCCCAACGAAGCATCTTTATCATCGGAATATACGTTTTCAAAGTACCAAAGTATCGTAATCGCGCGAAAGTAGCGTGAAATTCTAAGAAAGCCAATATGTTTCGACACAATGAATCGGCAGGAAAATGTTCTAATAAACCGAACAGCGCGTCGATACTTTTCGTAGCCGGTGTGCAATGTCAAAACGATTCTCTCGAAACGGTAAATTCCTCTTTGCCCGACATTCGCCATTAACAATTCGAATTCCACGCCATTGAAAATTACGCCACTGCCGTCCTGAACCCTTTTTTCACGATGGGATCGCGTGCCGGTCTCCGGAAATTGATCGTAAAATCGCGCGTTTCCATCGGGGACGAAACAATAATAACGAACGTATTCCCGCTGCGTCCACGGAAACGGGACCTGTTTCGCGAAAACGCGGTGCAATTAGACGCCGAACACGCGAGTGAAACGCAACGGATAATGCGTCCGCCGAGGGAGATCCGTCTTGACCTGCTAAAAACCATTTCGAAACTTGGCGATGCACCGGATGCCGATAGCACCGGCGGCGAATTAAGTCGCGGTCTTGCGGGCCATTTTGCCCAACGAAACTTCGCATTGCACCTCGGGGAATTCTCGTGTTACGCGCCACGACGGGTCATGCAGTGCGAAACACCATTAACAAACGTCCAGAGACCTACGCAGACTTTCCGCTTTATGTCCGAGCTTGCGCGCTTTGCCGTGCAAATTCTGCTTCGTCACGGTTGCTTCTAAATTAAATCGGGTCGATTAGAGTCGTCTTGATATCCTGATCGAGAACGATCGATCACGTATATTGTCGTAGGTCTACGGACTACTCAGACTCGCGAGATTGGATCCGAGGTGCGGTATATCGGTCGATAGTGCTATTGCTGGCTGATGTATAAGTCGCTATGACGTATTGCTGTTGCTGGTGTATAGGATTTTTTGTCTTCATCCGGGTTGCCTTTTTCTCAATTAGGATTCGCGGAGAAAAAAATCGGACTACGAATGCCGAGATTTGAACCTGGGTCCTGAACGTTCGTAACCAACGACGCTAACCACTGCTCTACGGTCGCCCGGTTATAGTTTGCTGTCGAGTGCCGCTACAGATCACTCGGATTCTTCGCTGCGGAAATTTGATCTGGAAAAGTTTGCTTCTGAATAAAAGCATCGATCGATGGTATCAATGAATCGACTGAGATTCGGGGTCGTGTACGAGATCTAGAGAGCTACGTAGACTTCTAAGATCCGGCCATTTGGATTTTCACTGTGAAATTCTCTTTCGTGATATTGGGTTCTCAATTGACGTATTGATCGGTGGTATTCGATCGATGTACTGACTGACGTATTGCTCGTGTTTCTGCGTCTTTCGAGTTTTAAGGAAAATACAAGAGTTGGAAGATGAATACGAAGATGAAGATGTTTCTTAGTATGTGTTCTCGTTGCTGTTTGTATTAAACTGTCTTTTTGAAGATATTACAAGTTTTCGTTCGCCTTTATTCGATGATAAAAGTGGTAGCACGCTATGGATAAATGAAAATGATAAAAAATACGTCGCCCAGTATTTTCTATACGATATGAATATTTACAGTGGAACGGTCGATAAATCAAATTGACAGTTTAAAAATAGGAAATGGTAATTCCGAATTTCGTCAAGCGGGAAATGCCGAAAAAGCGTGTTCCACCAGTGTCAATGTTTAATGAACTTTACTACGGGACAGTATGCGATGATAAATAATCAAATTTACACTGTACAGCATATATGCGGATATATAGTCCTGACCGCCAACAAATAAACACGAAAGGGGATCGAGTAAAATAATATTTCAAGTGGCGCAAACGAACCCATTGTCCCTCGCAGGTACAGCAATGTTAAACGCGAATTCTCTACATTTCGACATTCAATTCCACGATTTTGTTGTGCTTTATTGCCACGATTTTAATCAACTGCGTTTAGTTTAACAATCGAATTAAGTGGCAGACAGAGTGATCGAGTTACGTATATCGCGAGTCGTAGATGGAAAATATGTTGAAATCGAATTTTGATTTGATAAATTCGCAATGTAGCGAGTTAATTTAGAGGATTTTAGGCTCGATGCGGGATTGACTAAGGAGTAAGCTTCCAGTGTACAACCTTAACAAATACGAAATTACTTTAAACTTTAATGGAATTATGATACTTGTCAACTTCCAGACCTTCCAGCTTTGAAACTTCCGTGCGCTCAATCTTCCAGACTTTCTGCAGTCCCAAAACTTTCGAACGCTCAAATCTTCAGATTTTCTATAGTTGGAAAATTTTCGAACGCTCAAATTTTCAGAATTTTCAGTTCCGAAGCCTCCGAGCGCTCAAACCTTCAGACTTTCCAGTTCCGAAACTCGCGAACGCTCAAACTTTCAGGCTCTCCGGTTGCGAATTCTCCGAACGCTCAAACTTTCAGATTTTCCGGTTACAAATCTTGCGAACGCTCAAACTTTCAGACTTTCCAGTTCCGAAGCGCCCGAGCGCTCAAACTTTCAGACTTTCCAGCTGCGAAACTTGCGAACGCCCAAACTTTCAGACTTTCCAGCTCTGAAACTTGCGAACGCTCAAACTTTCAGACTTTCCAGCTCTGAAACTTGCGAACGCTCAAACTTTCAGACTCTCCAGTTGCGAAATCTCCGAGCGCTCAAACTTTGACACTTTCCAATTCCGAAGTTTCCGAGTGCTCAAAGTTTCAGACTGTCTATAGTTGCCAAACTTCCGAACGCTCAAACTTTCAAATTCTTTTCACACCTTTTAACTTTCAAATTCGAGTTCTCAGACTCTGGAATCTTCAAACTTTCGTATTGTCCAGCTTGACCAGATTCTGTCGCGATCTCCAGACAAAAGTACATCAATCCGACGATTCTCTGGTTTTTCCTAATCCACCATACCATGGATACGTTCTAACGCCGAACTTGTCGAAAATTGAAAACGAAGCAACTGCTGAAATCGGATGGGAAGAACTACTAGTCGGCGCAATCTCTGACAGTCGATGGTGATTAATCGAGTCGGTGAGGATCCGGTCAAGTGGAGGCTTCTCTAAAATCGGTTATCCGCTCGCGAAAGATCATTAATCAAGGTCGGTGCGAACGGAACGTTCTCACCACGAGAACCAAAGTTCCAGCCACTTTCGCCGTCTGCGAAGCGCGTTGTCGCGCGATGTTGGCACGTTGTATTACAATCTTGGTAGCGATGGGACCAACTTCGTTTACGTATTTACGAATTTGTAGTCGAATTTACACGCTGTACATTCCGAGCTGGAACGATGTAAATTCGTCTCGAGTCAAACCCAATAGTCGAGCTTTAACTCGTAAGGTTTGGATACTCGCAAATAGACTTTTAATTTTTACGTAAATTCGTATTTCCAAGGATATTATTTAAAAATGTTATCAGACTCGGTAGACAATTGTTTCGCCTACTAAGAATTATAAAAAAAAACACTGCACTTTGAATATTTTATAAATCATTTCATATTGCGTGCATTCTGTGCGATTTCGCGCTATCAAATTTCCAATAAACGCGTAAACATTTGCAGCGAGATGCGTCGATTCGTTCGTTGCACTTGCCAAGCGCTCGACCTTTGCCAGCTGCTGTCGAACCACGTCCAACTACAACGTTTAACGAAATATCAACAACTTTCGTACAATACGAACGACATACGCGAAAAAGGAGGAAAATTCTGCGCGTTGGAATATCTTGATAGTGGAATATTTTGAGCGAAACTTTTCGAATATCTTCGCGAGTCATCGTACTTGCGACGTACTTTGGCCCATCGCTGAGTCTTCGTGTAACACGGTACCGCGACACGGTGTCGCGAGTTTACACGTTGTCTTCTGTCTTGCGACTTTTCGCTCGGTTACACGTGTTAACGTTAAATCTTCGTTGCTGTAATACCGTTAGCGTGTACAACGATTCTTAGTCTCGCCAGCTCAAAACCGTAGTTGGGATTAAAATTACATCTTACTAATCGTGCGATTATGTACTCGCTTTCGTTGGCGTTACGTTAGCGTGTCCAAAGATTCGATTTTACGAGATAGATCGTCGAATCTCATTACGAATTTTATTACGGTGTATTTGAATCGCAGCGTGGCCGAGAATATTTGCTGTAGAAGAAACGAATCGAACGACTTTCTGAAACTTTAGTGGCACTTGGATCCTAAATTTTTAGGGACTCGATGACGAATTCGAATTTTTTGTTAGGTCCGGACACGGTAAATGAAAGGAAACGCAGAGAGAGAGAGAGAGAGAGAGAGAGAGAGAGGGGGGGGGGGACAAATTGCAGCAACCGTAATTGGATGTAACTCGTGGAATGTACGCACGAAGTTACAATTTCCAGAAACAGTTTATTATACGACAAACGAGAGAAATAAAATTCAGCGGGCGAAGAATAAATTAAATCGCATCTATCCTTCTTCAGAGTTACAACTACATTTCACGTAGAAAGAGTGGCCAAACTTGAATAACTTCGAAACACAAATTATTCCTGCTATAATATGTACATTTTATATTTTCCTGCTGCTTTATGAATAATTTGAAACGACCAAGTTAATTTCGCTGGATACGCAGACAGTAATTCTTGCTACACGTACGCGATAACAACGACATCGTCGTTATAATAATCGTAAAACGTACAAAATGTAGGGTTACGATCCGCGGTTTCGTCGCTTGTCCACGCTTACGAGTTTCCACAAGGCGACTGTGAAAACGAAACGCGGAAACCTGATAAAAGAGCGGTTTAATTTTGTAAAATTAGAGAACAGACGATTGTACGTTGTACAAAGACTCGATTGTACATTGGCGAACATTCGTTCGAGAGTCGATCTACGTCTATTTTAAAAATACGATCAAACCTAAAAAAAAAAAAAGAAGAAGAGAAAAGAAAAAGAAAGCCACAAATACCTGCTAATAATTACGAGGACAGTTGAAAATCGAGAAGCACAATTGATAATTTCCTAAAATGACCGTTTCTCACTGTGCCGCATATTTTTCAAACTTTCTACCGCCACGACCGCTCAGAGAACCGACGTGATTTCTCAAGGAGAAGACGCAGCGACGTCCCAGAAACACATCCGGCGAAATTAAACGTTGGTACGATTAGAGCGCGAGAGAAAAATCACTGGCAGCAACATCTGTTTCGCTGGTTGGGACAAACGGCCACCGATTTCTCCGTGTCTGGAAAACGGTTCGACCCCGATTGCTACTTGCCGCGAGAAACCAGAACGAACAGAACAAACAACGTCACCAGACGGGGTGTTATAGGAAAAGAGGGAAGAGCTATGGTGTCGTCTGTGCGGTGCTTTTATTTTTCCAACTTTAACGAGTTTCTCGCGCCTCTTTGTCTCCCCTGTGTTTCTACTCTCTGTCTCCAACTCTCGTACACTGTGTACACGTCTGAATTACGAGAACGCGAATTACTCGAGGGATTGGTTTGAATGGCCGCGCAACGAGCAGCTATTGAATAAGCAATTGCTCCCGTGGCCTTCCGGCTTGTCTGGTCGATCGATTTTCAAAACTCGTTATCCGCGTAATGGAATCCTAAAATTACCGGAATACACACTGGCCCAGCTACCGCTGTGCAAGCGCCGTGTTTATTTCTTCTTAATGAAGTAATGGAGAGACGAAGTGGTAGAAGAACCGGCGGATGAAAGCGGAATGTTTTATCGCGACACGCTTGCGCAGCTTTGTAGATTTTTCGTAATTCTGTTTGTTCTTTTCATCCGACCGGTTCTAGTTATCGTTAACGTGCATAATATCCTTGATGGATTAATGAAAGCGAAAGAGAAAGAAAGATAGTGGTGGTGGTGGTGGTGGTGGTGGTGGTGGTGGAAGAATGGGGATGAAAGCGAACGTCTTATTATTGTGGGTAGCTTGAGAGGATCTTATCGAGGATTTTACGTATTCCCTGTCATTCTCGTCAAAGCCTCGCTATTTTCAACCGAACAGGACCACCGAGTACGAAGATGTGAGAAAGGACTCGGACGAATCAGCGGGTCTGTCGAGTTTCTTCGCGAACAAATTCCTGAAACCTGGAACATAGGGTGTATCGTAACATGTGCGACCCACTTCAGCAGCGGACAGCAGGCATAAAAACAATGAAAAAAGTTCATACGAACACGTGTTCTATCCGACCTTCTCTCGAAGTTATAGCCATTTTTCTGCTTCAATAATCCGCAACCGCGTTTGCCTTGATAGAAGGCTCTTGAAACGGCTACCCACGGTCAGTATTATTATATACACGTGGGATTTTCGAAAGATCGCGGAATTCTTTGACGCGACGACTGCAAGATTGCATACGGATCCAGGGACAGCCATCTCCACCACCTTCTACGAAGCCAAGCAGCCGCGGGTTATTGAAACACAAAAATGGCTATAACTTTGAAACGAGGTCACATAGAACACCTTTAGCACCGACTTTTCTCGCTGCTCTTGTACCTCGTGTCCACCGCTGAAACGGCTGCCACATCTTACGATACACTGTACCGATTCAGAGGATGACCTTCCTTCGGGCGACACTCCGAGACATTACGCGACCATAAAATATAAATAACAAAGTAGAATAACGAGAAAACGCGAATAACGAAACAAAAACGCGAATGTAATTTAATATGTCGGAGTCAGGTTGGCATTTTGGGGCGTACGATGAACCTTTACTTACTTTACCGTCGCGGATGTAGCTAATATTTATCAGTACGAATGTGGACACTACAAGAGGCCATGGGCCATAGCGGCGATAGGATGGTCGAGATGATGGTGGCAACGAATTCAGGCTCGACAACGAATCCACGGTCCACGGGATGACGAGAGCAAACGTAATACACGATTCGGGTAACTTTCTCCGTAACTCAATCAGCAATTCGTACAACGACTAACTAACTCGTAATCCAAAAGAAACCGCCCTTATATACTCCTGTCCCCACTTCTCGGTTCAATCTTTGTTTTTAAGGAGAGCCATATATAATCATTTCATACCTCTGTCAGGTACACGTCCCTCCCGTGGCCGCGGCTACGTCTAGTGACCCGCTAGGTCATCTTGAGCCTGAACACATCGTCATAAAGCCAGGTTGGAACATTAAAGTTATTTCTGATTTATTTCTTTTTTTTTTTTTTCTTTTTATTGCTTAAATGCAGCTATCGTAAAAGTCTGGACTAGGGTATTGGGGTTTTACCCAGTATTCCTGACGAGAAATCCCGATGTTCTTCCATCTCCGACAAATAAATTCGTAGCAAAGAGCTCTAGAGCGTTCGAGCTTGGCGATTTCGCGATCTATCGAGAAGCAAGATCGCGAGAAACTTTCATCGTATTCCGAAGCTTTGATACCGTGCGTTGATCCACGGTCTAACGACGGAAACTACGATCTGTTGGAAGACGACGGGATTTCGAGAAGCGTGTTAACGCGAGATCGTTGCTGACGGAGCATGTTGCGAGCACATGGCGCTGCTAAGGCCGGCGTTGCACGTACAGACAGCAGAACCGGCATATCGGGGAACCGTAATGACGCACGCACGCACGCACTCGCGTATCAACGCCGGTGGCTGCGTGTGCGTGGGTGCGAAACGCGGCGTGCTCCGCAGGCCGCTTTCGTCGGGGACATCGTGCACGGCTCGAGACATCCGGTACAATACCCTCCGGTTATAATGGGCCGCTAGTTCCTCGCATTGTTCGAAGGCTACATTATACGCGCCGTACACCCTCCAAGTTACACGCGAGCGCACCACATACACGGATACGAGAGTTGTAGCGGATATATGCGAAGGACAGTACACGTCGTATCGTATACACGGGTCGGATTGAAATTCGTTGTACAAGCGGCGCATCGTACGGTTGAAAATAAGTGGCAATTCAGGAATGAGAGAAGTAAATTGGCAGCTTTGTTTTTCGAGTAAATCGAGCTCGAAACTCGGTCAAGCGTTGGCTGTATATTTAGGTTGTCCGGAAAGTGTCTTTCTTTCGCAGACGCGTCTTTTACAACAACAAATCTTTGTACAAATATGAAAACTAATCTGTCGAACGTTGTGATCTTTAGTTTGATAGAAGAGAAAGGATCGTACGTAATTCGATAAAATAATATAAAAGGGAGAATGTTGTGCATCCATTATTTCCTTTAACCCATTTCCATCATGGCCCTACTTTTAAGGGGACGTTCGAAGGTATCAGCGGCGTTCAACTGACGACTGGTCCCTATCAATCCGCGCTCGGATGCAAATGGGTTAAAAGCGAAAGAAACTTTTTGGACCACCCAATATATGAATCGCTTGAGATTCGTGTACGAGCTGATCGTACGACTGAAAGTATTGAGTTGGCAACTAAGTTACCAAGTTGGTAACAATCGCTTATTTGCCAATCCAATGAGAGGCAAACGAGTATCAAAAGTAAGAAGAGTAAGTCGAAGGTTTCGTTTTGCAGCAAATCGATGGTAAAAAAGGATGGTAAATTCCCTCGTAACATTCGTGATAATTCGTCGTAGAATTCGAGCTACGTGGCACTAAACAAGAAGGCAACGAGGAAAGTGTACGTCAAGTACTTCGTTTTACATAGGAAATTCGGTTTGAAGATCAGCCGAATATGTACAGGGTGTGTTGCAAATTCAAGCAGACTGCACGGCTAAGAGGAAGAGAAAATGAAATTTTAGAAATTCACGCGCACACGAAATCGGCCAATTTGAACAATCGGTGGGAAGTTGTTGTACGTGTAAAAATATCGCAAGTTGAAAATCTACGGTAACATCGCTTCGCAGAAAATTCCTTAATTTTGAAAAGACCGGGAACTCGAAATTTTGATCACGCTCGCACTAGGCTTCAAATCCCATCCTGAATTTCCACTCATCCTGTGTACACGCGTGTACATTTCTACACGAACAGCGTATGTGTATCCCTGCAAGATACACGTGCGTGGTTGGTAGTTGTGGTACAGCGAGCAGGGCAGTAAATGCACGACTATGTACAATGGTGTGCATATGAATAGAAACATGTTTTCGCAACTCGTAGGAAATACGATATTTATTAAATAAAAATATATCCTACGCGTATAAAGAACAAATATTTTCAGTTAAATCGCGTGTAGCTCAGCCCATTGCATATATACGCGGAAACCATACGAGCATATTATTCGCGTTCGTGCGATACAGAGGGTTGCGAGGGTACAACAACGTGCGCGAATGCGAATCAGCGACAGGCTGGGTATTATTATAGGAAGGTGAGGTATGGCGTTGTTGTTGCCTCTCGTCGTTATTATACGCGCGTGATATTGGCCATCTCCGGGCGGCCTCATGTAAATTACGACGATAGGAAACGGCTGGATTTATCGGTGGAGCGATTTCGAGCAAAGGGGTTGAGGTTGAGTAGGAGCAGGTTCTCGAGAAGGTTTCGAGACAGCGTCGCCCGTTGCGATATTTCGGCCTGTGTTGAACTTTACCCCCGTTTTCATCTATCCAGAAATTCTATCCATGTACTTTTAGCATTAGACGCTTCTAGATCGATTCGCAAATTTATGGCATTTGAACGATCTTTCGTTTTTACGAATCCAATTCCCCGGTTAGTTTCGCGCAACATTTCTGCTTTAGTCGTAGCAGAATTTTAGTCTCAATGTACAATGTACCGTGTATCCGTCCATAGGTTCGATTCGATGAGACACAGCTGGAAAGTAGACGACGAGCAGGAAAATCGGAGATGGCGAGAATCGGTCTTCGATGCTGGCGAAACCGGCGAAATTGAAAAAATTCGAAAATCGAAAAAATGCGCAATTCCTCGTCCTGTTCAAAATTCAAGTCGCCGCAGTGAAATGGAAAATAATGGAAGACGATCGAAGGCCGATCAAACGAACAGGTCACACGTGCGCGGAGCCGGAAGTACGCAAGCGTGTGCAGACTATCTGGATAGGTGCGACCGCGAGGACGTATCGATTAGGAGGTTCGAACTGGTTGCCCGTTACTCTCGAATCACGCCGGCTAGCGAATAATCAGATGGCCAATTAAACGGCCCAATTAAAATAATAAATCAGCCTAATTGGCCGTTGATCCTCGGTTGTATTTCGTTTTCGACAGCCGGTTCTTTCTGTTCCCTTCGTTTTCCTTCCTCTTTTTTTCCTCCCTGTCTTTACGGCGGATCGATCTCTTCCGTGCGTTTAATGCGAAAGAGAAGAACCGAAAGGGGAGATACGAAATGGCGACGAATAAAGGCGAGCGAAGGGAAATGATAGCAAAGGGCGAGAAAAATGTAAAAAGAGAGGAAAAAAGAAGAAATAGGGGACGGAGGTAGAGGAAGAGAGTGACGAAAATATTTCGCCGACCAATGCAACGTAATTGCCACTTTATTTTCGCCGCGTGACCCGCTGCAATTAACGCTTTAATTTCATCGAGTGCCGTGGCCCACGAAAAATGGCGGCTGTCTGTGAAAATACGACCCGAATTTTTGTCCTGGGTCGCTGAAGAATGCCCTACGCGTCCGACAATCGTTTTTTATCCCTGCTTCTGGCTATTGAACGAATAGCTTGGAGAATTCTATTTCTCTTTTTTCTATCATAAAGGCGAGCAATGCGACAGAAAGTATTTCAACTTATTTCTCGAATTTTAAAGTTATTTCCCAGCGAGGCTTTTTCTCATCAGCTATTACATTTCAGATCTTGCGTTCGATGTTACAGAAGATACAACGATCGACGAATATCTTTTGTACCCACTCTATTTAATATACAGTATGACGCGTATGTACATGATCTTTTCTATTGAGGAGAATAATAGCACCATAGCAGGAAGACAAACGCAGACAAAAGGCTTGGAGTAAAGTCCGAACGTTTGCCTTGGCACTTTCAGTAGCCGCATTACGCAACGTTATCGTATTTGCGATTCTACGACTATTTGTCTACTCCTCGCTTGTCCAAAGCGTCAAGGAAAACTCGCTGCCACCTGCCGTTAATGTTATTTAACAAATATTGCGAGCTCTCGGTCCTCTAAAGCTATATATATACAGGGTGGTTGATAACCGGTGATACAAGCGGAAAGGGGGCGATTCTACGCGAAAAAAGAAGTCGAAAATATAGAATAAAAATTTTTCGATTGAGGCTTTGTTTTCGAGAAAATCGACTTTGAATTTTCGCTCGGTACGCGTGCGGTACGTTATACCGGATCTCATTGTAGATCGTTGTCTCGATGGTAAAATTTAAAAAAAAAAAAAATTATTATTCTATATTTTCGACTTCTTTTTTCGCGTAGAATCGCCCCCTTCCCGTTTGTACCACCAGTTACCAATCACCCTGTATATTTAACTTGGTACAGCGTATGGAAGATGGAATTAGAGATATTCGTCCGGGGAGCGAGGCCGCTTTATTAATTTTGAAACGTCACGGCAAAACGTGGTCGGTGCCGTTGAAAAGCCCGTGTATGGAGCAGAGGGAGATTTTATCGAAACATTTCGACCTACTTCGCGTATCGCTCGTCTTTTGTCCCATCTCGTGCGTTACATCGGACAAATGACGTTGCTCGCGCGGTGGCGCGACGCATATAGAACCAGGCAGCTTGCGTTCCCCGACGGTGTATCGAACAGACCGATAAGAGAAGGATCGATAATAAGTGATGATATTAAAGCAGGGCAGACAGCTGGAAACGCGCATGCAAGTTCTTCATCGAACCAATTCCGAGATCAATCGGCTGAAAGTTCATTTCGGCCCATCAGACGCCGGCTGAAATCTGGATTAAACGTCCGGGTTATCGAATTCAATCGGCGCCACGTACCGTATATCAACGGGTGCAGCGGCGATATCGAGGATGGTGCAGCAGGTATACGCTACCCCATATTAATCCTGTAACCTTTTGAGCGCGAAAAACGAATTGCCTCGCCGTTTCACTGTATCGCGTGTACGCTACCCTTCCTAAGCATTGGCTGCGTATTATAAATTATTACGACTGCTTTGGATTATCCGGCGAACGATTATGATCGATCGCGACTTTATATCGACGCGGAATAACGATGCGACCATCTCGAAGAAGTTTCCGTAACTGAAATTTTGACAAAAGTTCGCAGATGTACGCGAAGATAAATATACATACAACTTGTCATCTCTTCGATACACCAAACTGTGAATAGTTGGCGTTATTACCGTGGAGTACGTTAGGAAAGAACGAGAGAGAGGACAAAGTTTCGTAGTTTTCTTTTTCACACTTTTTCACACTTGCAACGTTTTTCAAGAACCGAAGGCGATCTTTGAATTTCTTAATCGAACGTTTCCGAGCGTCGGGTCAAACATCCGACGCTTCTAAACACATCGCCGCGTAACGTTCACGAAACAATTCTTTCGTCGCGGACGTTGCATGACTCTGACGGCTATCGTGTGGCACACGGATGAACTCGTCCGCGCACACGCTTTCACGCCACATCGAGAAGCACACAGCGTTAAAAGACGACGCACACTGTTACGTCGGCCATGAAAAACTATAAAACCTTTCCATCTTTCCTTTCTTTTTCCCAATACGCCGCATCAAACGGGAAACGCTGGATAGTAGTAACAACGCGAACACCCCGTATATAATGCATCGTCTGCCTGCAGGAGGCTCGTACGTAGCACGCGTGCTCGGCGAAAGAGCAGAGATACGCCTAATGCAGATGATCAATTTACGTTAAGGAGGTCGTCGCGACGTCGAGGCGTAAACGAGTGAAACTCGGAGAGACCGGCGGGGCCAAGTACGACGGAATCACAGGATCGAACGCAGCCACGCGAGCATCGTTAAATAAGGAAGTTCATTGACGAGACGGTTAACGACGTATTATAGCGGCTGTAACAGACGGTAGAGCGCACTTTCGTGCACGACACAAGGCCCGAGGGCTGCAACACCGTGACACACGCTATGGGAAAAAAGAGTTGCAACATCCTGAGAATCGAGCGAGTTGCGCTTTTTACGTAAGTACGTTCTTCCGTTCGAGGCGAAGTCGCGTTTAAAGTTGCGGATACAGTGGCCACGAGAAGTATCAGGCCGGCCGAAAAGTTTCTCTCGTTTCGTAAGGAAATAACAGAGATGCGCCACGTTTTTTCTTTTATATCATTTTATCGAATTACGTACGATACATTTCGCGGTAACAAGAAGAAAATGTTCTCTTCTGTCGTTTTACTAGAAAATTTTTGTAGTCGCGAAGAAACGTACAGCGCCGTGAACGATTATCGTCTCGGACGCGTTTTCTGCCTTGTTTTTTTTTGTAGATATTTCCGAGAAACCAGCGATCGTGAAATTGTTTTTGCAAAAGAACGCTGCGGGATAGCGGCGGACGTTACGCGGCGATCTGTCGCCTCTCACGACCGAAATAGAAGACAAAACGACGATCCTTCGGCGAGACGGTGCTCCTATTCGTGCGGCAGCCACTGCAAAAAAGTGGTTCCAAGATTTTGGAGTAGGATCGTCGCCGTGGCCAGCATCGAGTCCTGAGCCGAACTCGATCCAGAACCCGTGGGGAATTCCAACAAGAAAAGTTTACGGTCCGGACAAGCCAGCTATAGAAAATATCGTGGAACTTGAAAAGAAATGGAATAAACCCGCGTGGGCGGATATTCGAAACGAAACTTTGAATAACTCGGCGGATAGTATACTTAACGGGTGAACGAAAGTGATAAAAAGTAAAGAGAAATCCATTGAACGGCGAGCGAAAAGTTAACAAAATCAACGTTGCACCTCTGTTTGTTCATAGCCAAAAACACGGGATGAAGAGGAAAGTTTCTTCTTCCAAACTTCGAAAGAAGGAAATTTTTCTTTGTCGTATCAGGTAGTCCGAAAAGTATCTTTTCTGTTTATAAGAATTTTTGTTTTATATTATTTTATTGAACTAGGTATATCCATGTCGTTCTATTTCTATTATTACGTTCGTGCATAATTCGATAAACTAATATAAAACAAACAACATTGTGCGTCTATCATTTCCTTATAGAACGAAAGAAACTTTTCGGACAACCTGATATCTTCAGTTTCGTTTTAGAATAGAATCGCATGAACTGGTCATCGCAATTTTTGTTTCGATACCACGAAGAATGTAAAAATAGCGTCGAATTTATTACCATTCTGCTAACAGCGTAAATGATACGCTATAAAAATAACGAAACACTGTGTTAACGGTGAACCGGACACGAGTAGCAAAATATTATGAAAATGCTGCGTTGTTGATCAATGAATCGCATCTAGAGGAATATTTGGCGTAATGCTAGCCTGGAATGTAACGTAATAATATTTTACGACGTTAAAACGCGAGGCTTATTGCGAGCTATCGATCAAACTTCTTTCAACTTGCCACTTAAGCAAACGTTCCGTAAAAGGAATAAAAGAAAGGAGACGCGGGATCGCCGCGTTTCTGGAATTATCATCTTTCTAAAGATAAACGTAAAAGCAACGAAATTGCACGGAAGCACGTAGGAAATTGAAGATAAAACGACGACGGTGTGTGTACCTACTCTCGGATGTTTCATTCGAACGAGGAGTTTCCGCGTGCGGTATCACGAGTTTGCAGAATTGGCGCTTAGTCATCCGCCTTGCAGCTCGGTTTAATAGATTCTGTTATGAGAGTTGCAAGGACGACAGAATCCAGCAGCGATGCAAGAGAAAACTGGAAAGCTCTCGCCAATCGTCCATTACCGGTGCATGGAAAAACGCCACGCGACTGTTCAAAGCTGTTTTTCATCGAGCTTGACAAAGACCTGTTTCAACGATTCTCGCGCTTAATCGCGTTAAACGTCTAAACGTCGAATAGGATACCGCCAGGTGAAGAGAGAAAGAGGATGGCAGGCAGAGGGAGGAGACTGGCTTTTAAACGTAATAATTCACCGACGAGGCGCGCCAAATTAATTATCGCGTACGCGCAGCGTACGGTGTAACAACAGAGGAGGAGAAATCGTAAGAAGATCCAATTCGAAAAAATAATATCAAGTGTTTCGTGTAATGACTTTACTACGGTCGGCTACACTAGACGCTAGTAACAGTTATAGCCTACTAAATTCCGACGGATCTTCGATCTATAAAAGATGTTCGCAATAACACAGTGTGCATGTACGTATATCGCGCTCAACGAGCCAAAGTACGCACGCGTCTGTATGTTTAATTCATGATGATGCATTACTCATTCATTCATGCGATCGTGCACAAGCCACTTCCGCGAAGAATGCCGTAACAAGTTTCTGGAAGACACACACATACGCATTCTCTCTCTCTTTCTCGTTTGTTCTCTTGCTTGGGTCTAGCGGTGGATTCGGTATGCGCGAAGCCCAAGAATAAAGGCGCCAAGAGGATAAAAATCGACAGTAAATCTCGAGAAATAAGATGGAAGCACGGAAATCGACCAAGAGTGTACAACTATCGACGACGATTCTATGAATGAGACAAAAGTTGCACTCGTGCAGTATCCATTGGTAGCAGATCGTAAGGACACCGTGAAATCTACGCGGTTCTTTCGATTATTTTTATAAATTGCTTAAACTGCTTTTATAAATTCCTGGCTTCTTTTCCGGTTAACGTACGCTGATAACTTTCCAACAGTTATCTCAAACTTTCAGGATTTAGATCGAGAAAACTGCGACGCTTAAGCGACGTGGAGACTATAGTCTCGGAAAACATGTTTGCCTATACCTTAAATCGGTAGGTAGGATTTATCGTAAGGTGCCTCGAGAGCGTCGTAGGAATCGTAAAAATTGTTTCGAAATATTTGGTATATTGGAATATATCGATCGACGTACCGAGCGAATATCGTTCGATCAATTCGACACGTCACGAACAATGTCGAAACACGTTAGGTTCTCGTAATGTTATCGAAGCTTAATAAACGGACGATTAGAGAAACAGATCGCGAAATAAACGATCGCAATAACGCTGTGGATAAAACGATACCGAAAGTCACGTACGCGATCTTTCGCAGCTCCGCAGCTATTACTCACGAACCGTTAGTCTTTCCTCGAGTTTGTCAGAAATTATCCGATACCAGTATTTTCATCGAATCGCGACAAATTCACGTATCCGTACGATTTAACGTATCTGCTATCGCGATCCACCAGTCACGCGGCTTAATCTTCCGCTGCAAACGAACATTTCCTGCTTCGCATCCAACGACCCGTCAGTCACGTAGTATTACGAGTTGCATTCAATATCTCGGTCTCTTTTCAAACACACGTACACTCGTGTTACGCAATCCACGCTTAATACCCCCGGGGTGCCTTCGCTACGATACGTTCCTCCCTGTTATATCGTCCTGCTCTTTCGTTAAAACACTTTGACTGCCACGTTGACCGGCCACGGTGTCTTTAACTTTTTATAATTGCAAAAATTGTATGAAAATTGACAGTTTGGGCATTTGGAATATAACCGATAAATAGAAGATACTTTGAAACAAAAGGTGCCCCATTGAACAATTAAACATTTTTACTAGAACGTCAATAAAAAAAAATGAGAACGAATCTTGCGTCTAACGGTGCACTGTGTTTGCACGCATATGTTTGAGGGGTAATCTACGAATATTATTATCAACACAGCTTGGGAAATAATCGTAAATGCTGCTTTATAATCGTATAATTGAAATTACAAGTGTGCACGTACCTTACTATTATATACAGAATGAGCAAATATTGTTTACTAATATCTTCTACACGTTTCAACGATATATTCTGCACGATTTGCTTACGACGAAACAACGAAAGCGAATGGTTTGTTGAAATGAACGAAGCCTTGTTATAATACGTCGCTATCAACTGTTACCAAGGCGCCACGGTGGTCACCCGTGACCACCAATAAGATGAACGGTCCATCGGGGAAGAATATTGTCTTACATCGTCGATTTATTATTATTTTGCCATTACATGCTTCGAATAATAAAAATACTCCCGTGGTGTCCTGAGCGAAACGCGTGATTTTGGCGTGGCAGTCAAAGTGTTGAAACGAGCCACCGAAGACAGACTAACCGTAGAGAAAGAGAAATGGAAGCAACCGCGAGTCCGAGGCAAAAACTGGCTCAATTACATTTTTGCGTATGAAATGTGAGACAAGGCACGATAATCGAGAATCTATCTTCTGCAATTGGCTATTGCGATCTCCGCTTTGACTGGAGCTTCGTTCTATTTCATCGACTACTTTTACGGTCGTTAGTTCAATAATTAGCAGTAGTGTTTCTAATTTTTACAAAGTAATTTGCCTGTCGTTGTTCCTTTGCGCAATCCCACTCTTTTTCATTCAGTTCGTTTCACAAGTTTCATTCGCTACGTTTCAAGTTTCAGTCGGTTTATTCCCAGTTTACGTCGATCGTCCGTTTCTCCCAGTTTCGCCAAGTTTCGTTGCGATCCGCTTCGTTGCCGGCTGCCTTCGATCGCGTCGAACAAGCAGAGAAAGAACAACAGAAATGTTCGTGCAATTACGTGCAAACGTGGTTCGTACGACCTCGAACTTGAAAAAGAAATTCGAACATAATCGCATTTTCTGCAACCTGATGCATCGAACAGCGACGTGGAATATCCGTCCGATGTCTCGGAAGTCAGTCGCAGCCAGCACATCGCAGGACGCGTGTCTTGCAGAAAAGTCGTTCGCTCGTATCAATTGCATTCCACCGGGTAGAATGCGATCCGATCGATCGGAAGCTTCGATAGGGTTTCAGGCCGGTCGAAATCCAGCGGTTCGATACGACTGGAAAGGGCCAGCGCGATATCGAGGACGCAAAGGAGAAAAAGCTACAAAGCGAAAGAACGCGTCGTCCTTTGACGACGTATGCACGCGTCGCTTCTTCTTCTTTCCTTTTTTAGTTCAACTTTAGTTGAACAACAAGCAGCCAATAAAATCGACGAACGCTCGTTCGATTCACCGGACCCGAATTGCGTTTTATTTTATATTTGTTCGAATAGAACAAAATTGATCACGCGCAATTTAATAAAATGATAATAAAAGAAACTTTTCGGCCAACCCGACATTAGTTTCTCGACAAATGCATCGAGGAAGCTGTTCGACGTCAACGCGTCTGCGATAAGCACGTACGTGTTGAACGTGGTTTTTGATTTTTAAACATTCTCCGAGGATCTGACGCGTTGCAAGTGATTTTTTTAAGTAAACACCGAACGAACAACGTTTTATTTCGATTTCTTTCGTCACGGATCATAGGAACCGCAGAAATTCTGTCACGTTCTTAATTAATCGATAAACAGTTGCTAGTCCGTAGCTCTGCCACGATGCTCAACGATATGGAAGAAGTCGTCCTCCAGAGATTTCCATCAGCATCGAAAATTCTATTACGCTTCTCCAGAAACACGCCGTGGGATGTAAAAATACGACCTTCGCGGATGATATATTCTACGTTCCGCTTGATACACTGGCTCACGAAAGTATCCCAACGCTTGCCACGGATAATCAGACCAGCCGCCGGAGGAGAATAAAATCATCGTTGTCCCGAAACGAGAGAAAATAAAGAAGAGGAATTAAAGCTGGCATATATTACAGTCACTTCGTACGCTGGTCGAATTAATCGATACATAGGATATCTTGCTGGATTTCGGGACGAGCATTGACGAAACAGATAAGAGAGCTGGCCACAAAATGAACCGCGGTGAATCGTCGACCGGTCTGATTAAAATTTAATGCGAAATTTCCAAGGAACTTTGCGTCTTTCCTTCTTTCTCCTTTCTTTTCTTTTTTTTTCTTTTTTCTTCTTTTCACACGACGCGTCTCGCTCTTTTGAAGTTCGTCCCACTTTCTTCGCGATACACCGAGAGATCGCGTAATCCTCGTGTACACACACCGTGTATCACGTCCTTTTCTTTCCTTCCCTCTTTCTCTCTTTAATTTTCTTCGTCCTTTTTTACTGTTTGCCGAAGAAGTTGCACGGCTCACCTTGGTAAATTGCAAGCGGACGATATAGTTATGTAACTGGACGGCGAACGCAAAATTTATGAGTCTATTAAACGCGAGCCACAGCTCGTTTAATCCAGCGATTATTATTATTACCGCGGTATTTGCTTCAATTTTGATGCTCGCGTCGAACGCTTTCAGCGATGAACGATCGTTTCCGAAAATTTACAGCCAACTGGGACTTACACTCCAGGCGAGAGCGTCGCAGCGACTTCGATAATTTCCAGGACGGAATATCACGAGCTCGAAGAACGCGAGAAAACGTATTTTGCGTTTTGAAAGATCTGTTCTTTGAGCTGGCAACTGTCAATGCCACCTAATGACAAAATAATTAACAGGCCGACTCGTAACTTGTAGATACGCTCGGGACACACCAAATATCCGTAAAGCTGAAAAAATCCCCAAACGTACGCGAAACAACAGGAAACGCGTTCCTCGGTTTCCTGTTGGAATCTCGACGAAGAAGCAGATAAAACCTCGGCGATCATCGTGAGACGGAAAAATAACTCTCCGAACGATAGACGAGGAAATTTTCAGATTCGTCTGTATCTCGAAGATAAATTTTCCATTTAGCTCCATTAGCTGAAATTCCGATTTCACGAAACTGCATCGAAGAAACTAAAGGCCACCTAAACGTTCGACAACGCCAATCTCGTTTGCGTTGGTCGAAAGGTCGACATTTTTCGACCAGGTATTAGTTTGTCCCAAAAGCGTTTTCCGCTATCTGCACGCAGCTGCTTTATCTGTCGATGTCTGTACCAACATTGTGCGAACCTAATCTCTCGAACGATGTAGTCTTTATCTGCAGTCGTCCTCTAGCTGTCGTAGGATACGTTTCGTTTGCATTGAACCAAAAAATGCTGCCTCGTCTGTTATTTGCTTATAATATAAATATAAAACGAAAGAAACTTTTTTCAGACGACCCAATGGATCAGCTTATCGTCGTAAGATCTCGACCTGAAAGGAAAATCGCGATTCCACGAGTCTTTCTAGTCGAGATAATACGTGGAAACATAGAACTTGGTCGCGCAAGCTAGACAACTAAAGTGGCAACATATTCATCCGCATTGATCAAAGGACGGTTCACCGCCGAAGAAATAAAAAGAATCGGCTCGTGAACTGAATAATTCCTGAGTGGTCGAACGTGGATGTCGCAGATGTTGCAGATCGATACTCTGTTTCTGGCAGTGGTTGGTGCTCAAAGAGCAGCTTGTCGCTGCGGCTCGATAAGATACGACCCGATTCGACCAACGTCCCATTCGACAGAGCAGAAGAGAGACGTTTCTTATAGGTTGGACTTTAGCGAGAAGAAGCATCGATAACTGCGCGTAATTGAAAGAAAATATCCTGGCAGCTGATTGTTTGGCGCGCTCCACCAGCAACGATTCCCAGCATCTTTCCTCCTTTTCCACGATCCTATCCTTTGTCCCTTATCTTTCTTTGTGTTTCGGCCAAGAGAAATATCGTTAGACAGCGAGAAGGAAATATTTCCGCGGTTTTCTTTACCGATACGAGTCCTTTTGCGGGTAAGCTGCGTGGTAAAACAGGCGAGAAAACAAGGGAAATTTATTCGCCCGTCTAGCACGATTTTCTAGCGTGGAAAAATTACGAAAGAAACTATCCGCTGCTATCGTAATTTCGATATAACGAGAAAGGAATAAGGTAAACGTAAGTTGCGATATTAACATAGCAACAAAGGTGTAACGTAATCCGCCAGAATCTTAAATTATAAAGGAATTAAAGTAAAGAAAATATACAGGCTGCGTATATATAATTTCAATGTAACTAAAATGAGATAAAACACGTCGGTATTAATATAACAGGATGGAACGCAACGCGATAAAAATTCCGCTGTCCGATAGAATCTTAAATTGAGGACTCTGAATTAAGGTTAACGAATAATCATAAATGAATATTACAAAATTATTATTACAATATTATTATTTATCATCATAAAATAAAAAAAAAGTCGAAAGATAAATAAGCAAAAAGTATCGAAATTGTCGCGTTAACGTAACGTACGAGACGCGAGAAAAATTCTTCTATCCATCGTAATCCTGAATTTTCGAAAGAAATTGAAGAAAAGAGAATGCAAGAGACGTACCGCGATTACGATGTTACGCGTTCAACCATAAACATACGAAATAATGAAATACGATAGATACTGGACAACTGCTGCGATCCGAGACATTCGTATCCATTACGCCGTTTCCCTCTTTCGTCCAGGAGGAACAGTCGCGTAAATTTAAATCGCCGTGCAATTTTCTCCCACGAGTGATTTCCCCGAGATCGATCTCGCGAGCCAGGCATTTAGGGCACCTTACTTTCACCTAATCGACGGCGAACGCTGGTGATTTATAACGATATTAAAATGGTCACGTCGATTCTACGTTCTATGTGAGAGAGAACAGCCGTTTCTTAGCGTTTTATCGGCTTTTATTTATGAAACCGGAGGAAATGACGCTTCCGGCCAGAATCGCGGCCTATCTCGAACCAAACGCGCCACGTCCATCGTTTCGACCGCGTTTAACATCTTTTTGCGTCTTTCTCGACCATTCGCGGCATCGCAAGTCTCGATATATTCCGTTTCGTACGATTTTTTATGAATTACGACACGTGCCGGTGATCGCGAGAGTGGACTGAGCGAAGAATCTAAAAAGAAAATTTATCGTTTACTTTGCGCTGCGTCCATTTACACCGCAATGATACCAAACCGTGTTCGCAAAGTAGTCGAAATTGAACCGTGTTGCATCGACTTGAGACGGAGGATTCGGTCGACGCGCCAAAACTTTCGCGATCAACGGCTCACACGCCAAACGTATTCTCGTATGTAGAATTATTGCGCGAATTCGACGAGCGAAATACGACAAGGAATCGTGGTCTTGCGTTTGGAGAAAATTTTATAATCAGACGATGACGGGATATCCTTTCTTCCCTCTCGTTGCGTCTCTGAGAAACGAACAGCAAATCTATTGACTAAACTATGATATTTAGGTTGTATGGTATTTAGGCCAACGCCCACTACGACGCGCGATACACCCTCGTAATAAAATCTGAGTGGCAACTTACGATATATTTTTCATTAAATTTCTCAATGCAACTAAAAGTTGTTTCACGGTCGACGGCGCAACTGTGCAACGCGCACAGTTTTTCCATCGATCTTCCGCGTTTACAAAAGACGAAATCGCTTTTCAATCGTCCTCGATTCCCGTATATTCTGTAGTTCGCAGAATGAGAAAGAGAATTGTTGGCGCGACAAACGCACAATGCAGTTAACGGAGAACGAGATATCGAGAACGATCGCAGTAGCTACGATCAACAAAGGGTACTTCGATTCGCGTGGGCGTTTTATCTGTGCAGCTGTTTCCCAACTATCTGGAACACCGTGTACATAACGCGGACCGCTCGTCCGTAAACTGGGCCAGCAAACCTGCTCCTTGTTTTTGTTAATTTGCTCGTGGAAACCGCCAAGTTGCAGATAAAAAGTTTATTAGGACGCTTCATACTCGACAGGGGGCGAATCCCAGCCCTCGAGCAAATGTTTCCACCCCTTTTGTTCCAGCTGTCTCTTCGTGCTTTCGGCTACCTCTCTTCTTTCGCCGTTGTTTTCACCCCGTACGCGTTTACATTTGTTTTCCTCCTGTTTCGTGGCAATTTTTTACGGCTTTCCCTTCGCTCGTAAGTTATTTTTCCTTCGTTTCTCAATTTCCGTGTACTCGGAGCCTGACGAAATTGCGCAACGAAATTTTCGAAAATTGAACGACAAACGACGTTTTCTTGCACATTTCCAAACAACTTTTCCAGGTTCCGCGTTATCCGAGCAGTTCCTTTCGACCGCGTACAGTGGAAAAACGCGGTGAGATACATTTCCAGAAAATAAAATATTCTCTATGATCGAGGGAAAGAGAAAGGTTTGAGATCAAATTTTCTCTCGTTTTTCCGAAGCGTTTTTTTTTTCAGGTTTTGCTGCGCGAGAAATTCCTCCTGGGCGCGTAACTAATCGAACCGTGTAAAAATTGTAGAACGAATTTTTTAGAAAATTAAATTTTCCCTCTAGTCGAGACATTGGTATCTCGTCGAATGGTATTTTGTTTCACTTTCCCGGTGAATTTTGTTTTACGTTCTGCCGTTTCGGAAGTTCTTCTTGAACGCGTATAATCGAAACGCGCAAAAATTGTACGATACATTCTCGGAAAATTAAATTTCCGCCGTGATTCCGACGAATGGTATTTTGTTTCACTTCCAGAAACAACTTTTTTAAGTTTTGCTGTTTCACAAGTTCCTCTTGCTCGCGTATAATCGCACCGCGTAAGAGTTGTGCGATAAATTTTTCGAAAATTAAATTTTCACTGCGATCCGGATATTTCGTTTCGTTTTTCCGACAAGTATTTTAGTATTATATTATACAGAAATCGAATTTTACGTCACTCGAGTATTATTTGCAAGAATTTAGAGAATATTAAATTAAAAACTAACTAAAATAAGCGGCACTTTTTTCTCCTTTTTTGCTAGAATTTCGGCACACATTTCGAAAACTGGAATCCCATTGATACTTTGATTATATTAACGGGGAAAACTCTGCTCGTAATGTCTTTTTCCATCGGTGAAAACACGGTTTGAAACGGAATCGTTCGCGAAAATAGATTTTCCGGTCGATGATTTCGCCGATCGGTACAGTTCGCCGAAACTTTGTCCGTGCTATTTTTTCCGGATATCGATCTGTTGTTTCGCTCGCGTTATCGCACGTATTCTTGCTCGCAGGAACAACAAATATGAAAAGATTAATATTGGACGAGAAATATTTGTCGACACGAATTTCGGAATAAAGTTTTAACGATAGTTTGTTGCACACAAACGGGTATCTTCTTGTCAAGAATTACAACAATTAGCAACAAATGGAAATTTGATTCTTCGATGAAATTGAAAGTGAATTTTTATTTCGTTCACTTTTATTTCATTCTCTTGGCTGTACGCAGCTTCCTGTAAACCTAATTTCTTTCCCTTTGAGCAGTTCGTAAACTCGGAGTTCCTTTCCCGCCATAAACTTCAATTTTCTTGAAAAACAAACTTCCAAGCTTCCAATTATCTTGCTGTTCAAACTAACAACTTTCGATTTGTTGTCTTAAGTAATATTCGAGAAACCAGCGCGGCAAGAGAGCGAGTGAAAATTGAAAATTCTAACTTGAAGCTTGAAAAAAAAAAAAAAAAGAAAAAAGAAAAAAGGATATCGAGTTTCTTAACTCTCCCTCCTTCCACGTACTACCTTAACTAACCATCAACTTTTTATCCAATCTAAGCCGAGGAATATTTCAAATGGAGAAACGTGTATCGCCGCAAGAGACGCGGCAGTTAATAAAGCGCGAAACGCAATCTTTGCGCGATCAAAGCGCAAACTTTGAATATCCTTCGTTAACATACCGTATCGAAGATCGTAATCATCGTGTTTCTTCATTTTCCCTAAGAAACAAAAGTATTGGGTTGGCAACTAAGTGATTGCGGACTGTGTCATTATCATAAGTGTAAATTGTAAAGTAGAAAATATACAGGGTGGTTGGTAACTGGTGATGCAAGCGGAAAGGGGGTGATTCTACGCGAAAAAAGAAGTCGGAAATATAGAATAAAAATTTTTCGTTCGAGGCTTTGTTTTCGAGAAAATCGACTTTGAATTTTCGCTCGGTACACCGTTTCGTGCGGTACGTTATACCGGATCTCACTGTAGATCGTTGTCTCGGCGGAAAAATTAAGAAAAAAAAATTTTTTATTCTATATTTTTTACTTCTTTTTTCGCGTAGAATCACCCCCTTTCCGCTTGTACCGCCAATTACCAACCACCCTGTATATTTTCTACTTGACAATTTATCCACGCGTTCCTCTGTTCATACATCTAATAACCTCAACACAACAAAATTCTAACATTACAACAGCCACGCATACTCTATAACATTACCAACTAATGACAAAATCCACAATCACCTAATTTCCAACCCAATATTTCAGTGTCACTAATTTTTTTCCAACAAAACGATCTCTAGCGATGCATCTATTCGATTGTCCAAGGAAATCCATAGCGAAATTCAACGTTTATTTCGCGGAAGTAAAATCGAAGGTCGTATCGAGCAACATGCGCGATCTTCCTCTCGTACTAAATTTCTCAAATTGTTTACAGATCGATTTTGCGATCGTTTTACCGAAGAAACGTTCCTCTTGCTCGGCGAATCGTTTCAAGCGGAATCTTGCGAAATATGATATTTGTTGTCGTTGAAAAAAGATGTTTTCTTAAGAAAGCGTTCTCGACAGGACCCCTATGCTGTTCGTAAAGCTGTTCGTAATCGATCATCGCGGAACGTCCTCCATATTTATCAACATCCGGCACACGTGTCGCTACATTTACACACTCGGCTCTCTCGATGCGGTGGAAACATTTTTGGCAAACGGCCTAGAAACATTTAGAGAATCGTCCGACGAAACGGACAGAGATAAACTGAGACAAACTGGCGTAAAGATGATGATAGGTGCCGGAACAGTGGCTCGAATCTGCCACTCGCCTAATCACTTGCCCCTCGACGGATAACGATAATCGCCTTTCTACTTTACGTCGGGCAGAACGCTAAAACGAGATACGGTGTTGTACAATGGCAACGAAACACAACGCGCGTAACATACAACCGAAATATGACACGTTGAACGTTGCTCGATCGTTTGATTCGCCTGTTACTCGATGGCGAAAAACGGGTACTTCGATACGACGTTCGGGATCGGTCGATGGTTTATCGCGTTGGGAAGAATTTTCATGGAAATTCGCGTCAGTCGTGTAAGCGGAAATAAAAGAGTGAAACCTAAGCAAAGATCTGTTAAACGTTGCCCGTACAATAACGCGTACCGTAGTTTACATATATCGCGTATTTTCCCATTTTACGCGAATTCTCCTTACGTGTATTTTTGCCAGCGAGGTCGTTTTTCGAAAGTACAGTGAAAAATTGCAAACGAATGGAATAGATGGGATACGGACGTCGAGGCAGAGGATGCAAGTGCGCGAGAGAACGACGCGGTGATAACCGTAACTACGAACGAATGGGAAAAAGATATCGTAGAGCTCGTACAACGACCTTGTGCAACCAGCTATTCAGCGAAAGATTTCAAAAATGGAAATACAGAAGTACGTCGTCAGCTACGAACGCGTTAACGGGTTAAAAAAAAGAAGCGAATCTCGTTCGTCCAACTAGACGCGTCTCAACGCACAAAATTTCAGCCGACAAAGAAACTCCGGACAAACGAACGACGATCGTCGCGTTGGAGGTTCGCGTCGTCCTCGTCCTATTCCCGTAGGAACGATTCGTTCGAAAAACGCGACACGAAGGGATACCGAGTGCTGCTCATTAATCCCTGATGCGTTTTCTCCGCCTCTCCTGTCGTCGCTCGGTTCGCCTTAACCGTCGCATTCCTTGTGTACATAGTCCAACGATGGATCTCGATGGAAAAAAAGAAAAAAAAAAAAAAAAAAAAAGGGTAGAGCCGAGGAGAAAGAAAAAGGCGAGCAAACGGAAGCTGGCTTGAGCCCTCGACGGCCGGCTAGTAGTTTAATTAGTTCGTTAGCCTTTTCACCGAGCTTCTTCCTTTTCTCTGTCTTTTCTCTCTCTCGTTACTTTATTTTTTCTTTTTTACCTTCGTTTGCCTGTTCGGTCGTCGTGACTCTGATTTCTCCAACACGGCGAGAGTTGCGATCCTCGGACGCGTGGTTGGCGATCGAGAGAAGCGAGTTTTTCCAGGAAATCGATTTGAAACGCGGCACGAGAAGTAACTGGAGGATGGTTTCTCGTGTCATTTTCATTTTCATACTAATTGCTGTACGTTATGTTACTCGTGTCTGTGTACGTTTCTGTGTCTTCTTCATGACAACTTCTTCGACTATCTTTCGAGCCAAGTTCTCCGACATGTTTTTGTAATTTACAGCGGTCGATTAACGCTCGATTATCGTCCTTCCCCGCCATGTTAACAAAGGTCAAGGGAAATGAGCGTTCGAATATTTCTAACAATTGTACTCGTATTTAACAGGCTTATATATACTTGTGTCTATGTAATTGTTTACATTCAATTTCTTCTATTTTACTTTCATTCTCTCTTTTATCAATAGACAAAATTCTGACTACAGAATGTTGAAAATGTTTTAATACAACAAGTATTCGAGTATACTTCTACCAACAGCTGTGTACAACACGCCCTATCGTTATCTACGATACATCAAGTTTCTCTTATTCTCCTCGCTTCTTTCTATTCCTCTCGCGAATAGACAAAGATCTGGATTATACAAAACGTCGATAAGAATCCAAAGAAACAAATGTCCGACTAATTCTGCGAACAACCGTGTTCAACACATCCTACAATTATTTAATATACATCGAGTTTCTGCTATTCTCTTTCTTCATTTCTTTCTTCCTCCGATAAATAATCGAGATTCTAATCACAGAGTATTAACGAAAATCAGAATCTCCATTATCTCTTACATAATTTCTTTGCAATAATTTTAAACAATTTAGACGAGGCTACGAGTTATTCTTCCTACGAACGACCATGCTCCTATTTAACGCCTCTACGTATACGTTTAATTATCCACAACAAAATTTCACACTTTTTTACTTTTTTTTATCCACCCACAAATAAACAAGATTCTAATTAAACAATGTTGAAAAAGGTCTGAAAGAATATTTATTCCAATATACTCTTTCTACCTTTCTTTCTTCCTCCGATAAATAATCGAGATTCTAATCACAGAGTATTAACGAAAATCAGAATCTCCATAATCTCTTACATAATTTCTTCGCAATAATTTTAAACAATTTAGACGAGGCTACGAGTTATTCTTTCTACGAACGACCATGCTCCTATTTAACGCCTCTACGTGTACGTTTAATTATCCACAGCAAAATTTCACACTCTTTTACTTTTTTTTTTCCCACCCACAAATAAACAAGATTCTAATTAAACAATGTTGAAAAAGGTCTAAAAGAATATTTATTCGAATATACTTGCACGAATATCCATGTAACACACCTTGTAATTATTTAATATACATCGAGTTTCTGTTATTCTCTTTCTTCTTTTCTTTCTTCCTCCAATAAATAATCGAGATTCTAATCACAGACTATTAACGAAAATCAGAATCTCCATAATCTCTTACATAATTTCTTCGCAATATTTTTAAACAATTTAGACGAGGCTACGAGTTATTCTTTCTACGAACGACCATGCTCCTATTTAACGCCTCTACGTGTACGTTTAATTATCCACAGCAAAATTTCACACTCTTTTACTTTTTTTTTTCCCACCCACAAATAAACAAGATTCTAATTAAACAATGTTGAAAAAGGTCTGAAAGAATATTTATTCGAATATACTTGCACGAATATCCATGTAACACACCTTGTAATTATTTAATATACATCGAGTTTCTGCTATTCTCTTTCTTCTTTTCTTTCTTCCTCCGATAAATAATCGAGATTCTAATCACAGAGTATTAACGAAAATCAGAATCTCCATAATCTCTTACATAATTTCTTCGCAATAATTTTAAACAATTTAGACGAGGCTACGAGTTATTCTTTCTACGAACGACCATGCTCCTATTTAACGCCTCTACGTATACGTTTAATTATCCACAGCAAAATTTCACACTCTTTTACTTTCTTTTTCCCTCCCACAAATAAACAAGATTCTAATTAAACAATGTTGAAAAAGGTCTAAAAGAATATTTATTCGAATATACTTGCACGAATATCCATGTAACACACCTTGTAATTATTTAATATACATCGAGTTTCTGCTATTCTCTTTCTTCCTTTCTTTTTCCCTCCCCTCTACTACGAAAGGTTTAAATCGAACAAGGGTTACGATATTTTTCCACGGGGTCCATCGGTGCTCGAGTTGCAGGCCCGCTCACGCTCCCACGGCCATAATTATGGATAAGAGTGGCAATAAATAACGTACGTGCGGCTCGTATATAAAGTCAGCGAGACGGGTATAATTCGTGCATAATTTACTCGTTTTCGATAGGTGGGAGCTGTTCGGGTGTGGGACGGGACCAAGTTTTCGCGGTTCCTAAATCGACGCAGCACTTTAGAAGGAAATCGTGCCGGATACTCGTCGAATCTCTTTACATATTACAGCCCGTACAGTCGAAATAACCGTTCGATAGGGACCATTTTCCTTTCCAAGATACTGGATGCGCTTGAGTTACGACCATTTTTATCTCCAACTTTACTCGCCAAACTATTTTCTCTCTTCTTTTTCCAATGCCAATCCAATCGATCTCTGTACTCTCTCGGTTTTTCCTTTCCGCGTCTCCTCGCAGCGATTCGTACGACGAACGGTTCGTCGAATTTGCTCGAGAAATGGGAGAACGATTCTTAGTTCAAGAGCTGAGATTCTATTCGTTCAGATTTCTCTTAGCCATCCCGTAGCCTTCTCGCGCTCTCGTTGAGGCACGAGCTTCCGCGAAAGAATCGCGTGGTCGCGGATTCTTCTCTTTCAAACGCGCGCAAAATGTTAATACGAAAAACTGTAGCAAGGGACTACTGAATGAATTTTGGTGAAATTCGAACAAACCAGAAACAAAGTGCAGTGTTGGACGATCGTATCGGTTGCGCAGCTATTTCGCAGGAAGATGACTTGATAACTCGGGTCGTTTCGCGGATACTTTTCGCCAAAAACCGAGAGATATTCGCTCGGCTTGTTATCCTAATAAGCATCGACCATGAAGGTGTCGTAAAGAGTCGTGGCTCATGCAGAGTAATTACGCTATGAAGAGGCTCGTTACAGCAAGAAGGATCGTTAAACCTTTTGCAGCAGTTACAAAGTAGAAAAGTATAAGGAAAGATCCGGTCGATCGAGCACGATCGCAGACTTCTTGTCTGGCGAAACGATCGCGTTAGATGCAGTCGCTACGATTGCACGCCTCTGCTCTCGCAGCAGCGAGATACGTCGATAAATAAGACGATATTATGACCAGCGGCGAGCGGTTCGCGATGCTTTCACCGGTATCTAGCGCACAGCGTTTAAGAGGCACGGCGAGGCCGCGTTATTATCCGGGTGCGAATACTCGTCTCTTCTCCACGCGCTGTCCGATACTTCGCGCGATCGTCTGCTTTTCTTATCGACCGCCGCGCGTCGATCGTTCGACTCCGCTGTTAAACGTATACAGACACCTGTATCGCGTGTAGAAAAATCAAAATTTATCACGGATATCGATAATATAATTTCCACGATTTTCTGCTTATCTCGTAGAAACTTGAAATTTCCCGCCATACCTCGCGCAAATGTCTGCCATGCTTTTCTTATCAGCAAGCGCGCGTCTATGATCGTTCAAACCTGCGATTAAACGCCACACGGATACAAGTCGTATCGCGTTTGTGGAAGAATGGAAATTTGTTGCAATGCGCATCGGTGGATACCGATAACGTGGTTCCAGGTAGATCTTTTAATTCGTGCAAACTCGATGTTTCCTCGACGATACCTCGTGCGAACATCTGCAATATCCGCGTGTATTTTTCTTCGTTGGCTGATCGTTCGCCCATCTCGCGATTAAACGTACACGGCCGTTCGTATCGCGTTTAGGAAAATACAAATTTAAAACGGATATCGGTAACGTGGTTGGAAGATTCTTCGATCCACGAGAACTTGAACTTTTCAACGACGCTTCGCGCGGACATGTACAATAAATCTTTTCTTATCAACCCCTGCGCGCCGATGATCATTCACCTCTGTGATTAAACGTATGCTCGTGGATAAGCGCGCCTATTGTATTCAGGAAAATAAAACTTCGCAATGGATATCGTTGGATATTGATAATACAGTTCCCTGCGTTCTTTCGATTCGCGTAACCTTGCAGTTGTCAACGTGCAACTCGCTTTTTCGCGTAATTTAAAATATCGGTTTGGCAACTAAGTGATTGCGGGCTTTGTCATTAGGTGGTGTCGACAAAACCCGCAACCACTTAGTTGCCAACCTGATACAACGTTGCGAGTATAACTGCGAGCGTCTTTCCAACGAAATGGATCTGTTGAAGTTTTCTAGGAAACTGTACATCTTCAGTAGTGTTTCTTCTCTATCTTCTCTATTATAGTACCGCCGATATACAGACAATGTCGACGATAAAGCACAAATGCCGACAAGCCGAAAGGGTCGGAAAATTTCAACAAGCCATCGATATTAATATTTCGGCAGCGCAGTCGTCGATCGTCGGTTAGCCACCGGAGAGTGAAGAGTGAAGAGTCCTTAGTCAAGAGTCGTCATATCACGCTACTGCATTAAGTTCAAGTGAAATAATCATCGTTTAATCTACCGTAATAAATCCATCTATCAGTACGTTATCACGTAGGATAGAAACCACTGGAAATCCTAATTTCTAACATTATTGAATAAAGAATTTCTATCATGCATTCATACACGCGTTTACTTTCTCTATTCTGAGATATTGGATTGGCAACTAAGTAATTGCGGACCTAATGACAGAATCCGCAATTACTTAGTTGCCAGCCTGATATATATGTCGCAGATGAAAGAACATCGGGGCCTTCTTTTGGAATTTTTGGCAAGATCCCCGATACTTTAGTCCAGACTTTTCATTATAGCTGCGCTTAAATAATAAAACTTGGAAGTAGTTGTTCGTGATTTAATCCGATTATGTGTGCCGAGATTTATGACAATGGACTTGGACTCGAAGTGACACAACGGGTCGCTAAACGCAGCCACGGTCACGGGATGGACGTTTTCACCTAACAGAGGTATGGAGTAATTGTATAGCTCTCCTTAAAAATATAGTCGAACCGAGGGGTACAGAGAGGCGCGAAGAAGAGCATGTAAGTGCAGTTCCACTTGGACTGTGGAGTCAGTCGAGTTCTACTTGTACCGTGGACAAGTAAGTCGAGTTACGCTCGAATTGTGGACCAGTAAGTTCAGTTCGACTTAGACTTTGGAAGAAAACGCATTTGCTATCCCGTCGACCGTGGATTCGTTATTGAACCTAAGATCATCGTCGTTAGCATCTCGAATATCTAATCGCCACGGTTACTTGTCAAACTCTGTAATAATCATATTTGTACCAGTGAATATCTTCTCTATTGCGTAACAACGATGTCTAATTCAAACGAAGATTCGTTACACGCCCCTAATCCCAATGAGAACTCGACATATAAAACCTCAACAAGATCGAATTACTGCGAAATTTGTATTCGCTTCGCAAATAGTACGAAAGCAAAGCTGTTTCGGGATCGTTGTAGTCGTCGTTTGAAACGCATCCAACGTTAGAGAGCTGCGGAATCTATGAAATTTATTATGGCGCTCACGTTCGAGGAAGGATCGTTCGTTATGGGCGAAAATCTAAAAAATTCACACCGTCGTAAAAGTTACTTCTCGATCCGCGAGTCGTATAAATTTCCATCTTTTCGCACACGGCCAAAGAAATAGACTCGCAATGGGAATTTCTTTCGTTCGTTTACGCGTTTATGGAAAATTAACCCTTTGCGGACGCGTGTCGGCATATAGCGGCCCGAACCTGTTCACAGTTCCTTTTGTCCAGGACGGTTATTTTGAAATGGCTGGCGTACGTCTATTTTTCTAAAGGATAATCTTATGTGTATTTACGCATGGCTATAGTAAACTAAACAGTAATATGTTTTTTAATGAAAGAAAATTATAGATCTTTAGAAATCTTATTATTCGATTAATCTTTATTCGAGTCAGAACGAATTTCAATCCTTCAATGGCATTAGCAGACGAATCAGCAAGCTTTTTATATATTTTATATTTTTTATAATGCCTTATTCACGATGCTTAAAAGATGCAGAAAGGACATGTTCCATAGTGATAGTAGTGACGAATATTGTTAGGTTGTCCGAAAAGTTTCTTTCGTTTTACGAGGAAATAATAATGTTTTTTGTTTTATATTATTTTCTCGAATTACGTTGAGATAAACACCGCGACATTTCGCAGACTTGGTTTCACGTTTGCGAAAGAGAGACACTTTCCGGACGATCAATATGTTCTTGGTACAGTGACTTCTTATATCTTAAATGTTTCGGAAAATCGTAAAATATTACAGGAGTGCTGTAACAAATAAAAGCAGCCGAAAATTGATCAAAATAAATCGGAGGAATTTAATATTAAAAAAGCCACGATATTAATATGTATTATTGTGAAAGACACGTTTGCGAAAGAGAAATACTTTCCGGACAACTTAATATTTCGAAGCTGACAAGATAGAAGACCATGACAGTGCTTCAGACAGTGGAAACGAACTCCATTCGACAAGGATACTGCTCAACCGTTTCGATATTTCTAGCGATAGCGACAGCGATGATAAACCAAATATCGAAGAAAATAATACAAGCTTCGACAATGAACACCGCGATCGTTCAACCTGTACATTTCCTCAACTGCGCCAATACTTTTTCGCATCCCAGTTAAAGGTGGTTCGTCCGTTAAAAATCAACGCACAGGCACATTTGGCAGACAAAAGCGCACGGAGCAACGCGCGTAGTAGTTCGCCAGCGACGCGAAGCGCGATGAATAATATTTAACGAGAGACCCGATGGCCGGTGTGCATCGAGTCTAGAGGCATGAATACGCTTAGGGAAATTAGAGTGGCGAGAGAAATGGCCGGTGTTGTCGAGTGGCGGTGTATCGCGAGTACACCGGTGACTGTGACAGAAGCACGAGTCGACGAACAACGTACCATGACCGTACCGTTACCGGCGCGCCGGTGTAAATCAAGCTTTAGTGGCAGCCGACTCTCCTTCGACCTTAATAAAACGAGTCACGGCTAGCCTACGATCATGCTAATCGGCGAAACAGCCCGCGATCCTTCACGGCGTGATAAACTAATCGCAAAAACAAATCGCTCTTACTTAATCTTCTTAATCTCCTCGTTCTCTTTCTATTTCTTTTCCTGTTCCCTGTGCCAATAGCATTTTATTTTATTTAATCCGGCTACGTTTTCCCCCGGTTATCTTCCACCAGATCATATTTTTCTAACGTTAGAAAAATATCTTCGATTTGTCGTTTCAACGTTACGTTAAACGCATATTCTTCCAGCATCGCGTTCTTTCTGCTCGACAGAATCGGGAGGTTCAAACGTAAATAGAAATTTCTACATCTCGAACTTGCTGTCGTTTTAACGATCAACGAAAACAGGTTGCAACGTTTCGAAAGGATGTAAAAAGTTCTTTTTTCGCATAGAATCACCCCCTTTCCGCTTGTACCGCCAGTTACCAACCACCGTGTATAAGAAGCGAAATAGGTAAAAGAGATGTAAAACCGAAAGTTCGTCGAAAGCCGAAAGGCACGGACTAAGAAATAATAAATAAAAAGTAGTATGTATTCTATAAATCGATCTTGCCAGCGTCAATCTTCCCATTTGAAATGAAAACTCTGGATAAATTTACTCGATCTTTTTAAATTTCAAATAAAGATTCGCCAAGTTTGGAAATTAAAAAGTAACTCGAGCAAATCCGACTGATTTAGATAATCTTGCATTGTTCAATATTCTGCCTTTGTCGATAATGTATCGACAAGTCGAAGCCAGTTAGCTGATTAAGCTAAATACTAGACGGAAACACGATCACGAAAGAATTGGAAACCTTCCAAAACGAAGATAATAAAACCATAAAACCCTGTACAGCACGAGTATATCTTCTCAAATCCGCTAATGAATTTTCAATGGGTGAAACGATCGGCCGAAAGAAGATTTCCACTTTCGACCGATTAAATCGAAAACGATCGGTTCGGGGATTCAGCCAACGAGCTTTAGTTGTCTTTTTGTGAAAAAAATCTTGGACGGTGATAGCGATCGTCCTCGAACATGATCAATTTCCACGTATCACCTAAGAACTCGAGGAGAAATAATATCTTTTGTGACAACGATATTACGTTCAAGGCTGTTTGGACCTGTTGTTTCGTATCCTTAATTATGCCAATTGCTACGCTGGCCGCCTCGACTTTTTGCTTGAAAATACCACCTCGTTGAAACGTGCCTCGCGCAGCCTTGCGGCGGTTTGACATCGCCTTTGTATCTTTCGAATTACGTTCGTTTGATTGTCACGTTCGCACGCGTATAATTGGGCCATGGCCTGTTAACGAACCATACGAAGTGGCACGAAACGAAACGGTTGCGTGGCAAACGGAACGCGGTTCACCGTCCAACGTCCAACGTCTAACGGACGAGATGAGGCCGAGCGCAAACTTGAAAAATTCATAAATCTTATCGTTAACATCTGTTCGCGACGCGTTCGAGCTCGTTCGTCTTGGCGTTCCTCTTATTTCTTTACGCCGGCTGTCTCTAGCATTTCTCCAGGGCCATGATTCGCCTTCGTTCCCAGCCAGCCGTGCATCCTTCCCTTTTTTCCCCGGCCCAAGGGTAGCCAGAGGTTACAACGAAGAGTTTACGCTGCGGACAGCAGGTGCGAGCGCGAGATCTACCTTTGGTTCTAATGGAATTTTGTAGAAAATTCACTGATATCTTCGTATCTAATGTTATTAATGTAGTATCGTGGAGGGAAGAGCCTGTGGTGGCACTCGATAGTAAATAACAACACTCGACACTAACTAGCGTCGGACGACGGTAGCGAAGTGGTTAGCGCCTTAAGTTGCAAACGTTCGGGACCCGGGTTCGAATCGCGGCGACCGGATTTCCGATTTTTCTTCCACGATACAAAAATAGAAGAGAAGCGGCCGTACCCAGCAGCGACATCCACAAGCGCTAAGCGCAGCCCAAATTTTCACGATATTACATTAAATAATAAGTTTGGGATTTGATATTTAATCGATTCACACAGATTAGTTTCGTATGCTCTGTATTTCACCAGCTTGTGCAGAAATTTCACACACCGGATACTTGGACAAAAAGAAAAAAGAAAATGTGGCGAACGGGGAAAAACAGAAGAGAATCGCAAGTAGTCGTACCAACTCTGCATGTAGGAACCCAGCGATCATACCAACCTGACGTTAGATACCTGGTTTTTCCGTATAAAGAAACCGAGGATAAAGAAATTCCGCAGTTTTTGCACGTTTTACTTGGAAACCGATTAAAACTTCATTCGAGAAACGTCTATATATGTCCAATGTTGATTCACGAAGCGACAGGTGTTTACGAATAAACGTTGAAACGCCAATGAGACGAAAGGAATTTGATATTTTTGAAGTGAACTCACGTTTAAACTGGCGCAGAATCTCTTCCACTGATTTTTGGTGGCCTATCCAAGACGATGCGTTTCCTCCGTGTACTACCAGAGTACTCGCTGTAAATCATAAAAACGAACAACTGATACACTAAAATTCGTTATCATTCGCTGACTTAATATCAGAAATAAAACAATTGCAAGAAAGCTATTACGAATGTACAAATCCATGGCTGAACATTCGTACGGTAGAGTCGTATTTCGTCTCGATTTTCCAAAATTGTATCGCCTCTTAAGAGCTCTTGACAAAAATTAATTACCGATCAATGTCGACAATTTGCCGAATACGTCAATATTTCTACCGCGCAACATGAAAATCACAATCGCCCGTGTCATGACTGTTCACTTTTCAATCCACTTTTCACTCTGTGGAACTAACGACAAGCAACAAGACCAGCACGCATCGAATTGATTTCATATCGAAAATAAATGATCTGTCGGTCGAAAACGATGGTCGGTGGCAGGAAAAGGCCTGCGGTGGTGTAGTTTAACAAGGACGTTAAAATTACGCGGTTAGCATTGAGCAAATTGGCGGTACGATCGCGAAATTATATCACGCGCGGCCTTTCTATTCGCGCGCGTTCGTTCATAAGCCGTCGATGCCGCTGGAACGTGACGGCCAAGTATTTTAACAGCTCCATCCAACGTCCTCCGGATAATCCGATATTCCGGCGATTCGGTCGAAATCAGCGATCAAAGGTATCCCTTTTCGACGAAATACCGGCCAAGTATCGATTATTATCGTTGTGCAGTTGCACGAAAATTCTGCCATTTTCCCGTTGGGTCCAGGGTTTCGCGAGTTTCAACGCTTTTCGCCAATCGTATCTGTTCGATTACGCAAAATCGTCGAAGAATTACGCCGAAGAATCGTCGCTGAATATATTTTAAAAGCTTGAAACTCGTGGCGTTAACGTTTAAATCCCGGTTTTTAAGACTTCTAACTTCGAGTATCGCAGCTTAGAACTCGAACTTCTGCAATTGAACTTTTCAATTTCCGGATATAAAATAAATTTCCATCGAACCGTAGCAGCCGTAGCAGCCGTAGCAGCTGTTTTAAACGTAGCCAACACGTATTTCTACCTTCGAGTCGAAGAATTTCTCATAATCTGTACGAGACGCGCGACAAATTTGGACGATCGATTTTCACAAAATACGTACTATATAAATTTTGCTGCATCTTCCGTCTTCCAGTTTCAAGATACGCGATAAATATTCGTTCAACTATAGTCGCTGAAGCTGCTTTCAACGTAGCCAACACGCGTTTCTACCTTCCAGTCGAACGATTCGTCATAATCTGTATGAGACGCGCGACAAATTTGGACGATCGATTTTGACACGATACGCACTGTATAAATTTTATTCTATTTTCCATCTTGCGGTTTCAAGATGCGCGAGATAAACTTTCGTTGGACTATAGCTGTTGAAGCTATCTATCGTGATATATGTAAATTTCATTTGTCACTGGAACAGCTGCAAATATAGATCAGAGTATTCTCTCGAGGATACCGAGACATTTTAATTAAAAGAAAACAATTCTACTTTTCTACGTCTATCTTATGTTTGCACGACAGTGAACGCTAACGATTATCGATCACTAGTCAGGAATTTACAGCTTTCCATGGAACTACCAACGACGTGAATAGCGAGCAAAGTTCCTCAATGGTCCATTAAATGGTAGATCCATTTAGGAGGCAACCTCGTTCAACACGGTTTAACATCACCGATTATCGTGGCGCATTACAAAAAACAAGCACACGGATCCTTGAGAATCTAACTTTATATCGCATATGCCTCGAATAAATAATCGAGCAGACAGAATATCCCATGACGCGGTAATCGAGTCGAACATATTCGCACGTGTTCTCAGTTTCCGCTAGGATTTGGAAAAATTCCAAGTTTTTCAACCACCGATCGAAGCCTTCAAATATAGCAAACATTTAAACTACTTCTTGATCGAAACAACTTTTCATCGCATTCGAAGCAACTTACCAAATTTGCTCGAAATTTAATCGTAAATGGTGAATCGCGAGTCATTTTTCTCTCATTACGAATTATTATTTTGTCGACTGTCTTTAATCGTTTAATAAATTCCAACAGATCGTAAATCCTGTCTTTCTACGTTATCACGAAGAAACGTTAAATTTGAAATTTAAGCGGACACTGCTACGATTCGAGAAGCGTATGCTTCAAAGGCAATCATCATCCATTGATATTAAAAAAAAAAAAAAATAAGCGAAAGACAAAGTAATTTATTTAACTTTTGCCCGACATTTAACCCCCGATTAACATTTCACACTGCGCGCATCAAATACACGTAACAATACGTATTAATAGAAAATAAAGCTGCCTGTTTATTGGCTGGCGTTCTATCAATTATCAGGAATTCGAAATTCGTCGAGCGTCACGTGCAGTTGATAGATAGTTCTAGTTCTATTTGGCGAAAGCGTGCTCGAAACAGTTTGAACGATCGATAGAATCGGAAAATCCATTCGGTCAGCCAATTAACGTCAAATTACAGGCGCGGAGCGAGCAGGCGAATGGAGCCGCTCGTTGCACGCCGGAATTTCGAATTTAGGACGGCAAGATCGGATAATCCAGCTGGGCTCGCGGAACAGATGATTAACCCAGTTTTAGGAAAAGTAAGTTTTACCAGGTTAATAGCTTCCGGGCTGATAAGAGCGACTGCTACACCCTCTCCTTCTCTCTCTTTTTCGCTTTTTCTCTCTTATTCCGCTAGTCGGAGCACGTATTAATTCCACGACAGATCAGGATGATTAACGTTGCCCTGGTTCCATAGTGAAATATCGTTCTTGCGCGCCATCCCATCTCCTAATTTTCCGCGAGCTTCTCTATTTGCGCCGTTTGACGCGCCAATTTTTCCCTAGCTCGCACGCTTCATTGGGTGACACTCGGTGGCCGTTGTTTGGCTGTCGTCACTCGGTGAGATGAATAGTCGGTTTTAAAAAAATCTTCCTTTCTTTACCTTTTCTTCTTCTCTTCTTTTTTTTTTCTTTTTTTGTTTCAAGATGAGGAGGAAGAACAGCGTCAAAGCAGTGGAAAAGGTAGCTCGATCTTCGAATTTTGCAAACATTTTTGCCGAAAGTCTATAGATGTTTAGGGAACTGTGGGTGACGATCTGTCGTGGACATTTTTCGTTGGATGAGCTGAACAGCTGGCTTCGGAAATCTATCGTTTCTCCTAAGAGTTTTATTCCGACACGCGGAGTAAGAAGAACGTCTCGTGAAAAAACAGGTGGATGAATTTTGGTAATTGTTTTTGATCGACGTTTCTGGATGTTCAGAAGATACGAGCAACTATTTTTAAAATATTCCAGACGATCGTGGATTTTGTAATACCTGGATAAAGTTTAAGATTGACAATTCGACGTGGAAATTTTTCGTTCAATTTCGTCTTCGCTAGACGAGACGAATGACGTTAATTCGTTCTTTCTCTTAAGACTTTTATTTCCACTGCAAGGACTGTTTCACTGTTTCTCGGTAACAGCGATACGCGGCAATGCTGCGGGACAAGAGTAGAAAGAGAAGATACGCTCGTTTGTCACGATTATGATTCTGGTTAAAAGCCAGGCCGATGATAATAAAGCGGTGGCACGGTGACAAAGGCGATACCAGACGCGATTTCCTTGCACGGCATTCGCGGACCGTGGACGAGGTGTTAATTAGTGCTAATTAATTCGAGAGAATGCTAATCGCCGCTAATTGATTCCATGCTAATTAAGGCTTTTCCCGTCGATCGGTTTCTCTTTGGCCGATAGCCGATGTATCGCGACCGATCGATCGACGCACGACGACGCGTGATCGATCGTCTCGCAAAACCAACGTAAAATAAAGTATCGTTGGCAACTGTGTTCTTCGTTCTTGAAAAAATGATCTTCAAATTTTGATCTACAATCTTCAAAAATGATCTACAAATATTATATGTTTTGAATAATAAAAATACTTCCGTGGCGTTCCGAGCGAAACACGTGATTTCGGCGTGCCAGTCAAAGTGTTAAGATTCACAATTCTCAAAAATTAATTATTTCGAGCATCTTGCGTACAGGTGATTAGATAACGCTACATAAAAATAGAAAATTCGTTATATCTGCAGCAAGGAAGCCAGGCGAACAACGTTTGTATCAGCTTTTTCAATCGTCGTCAGGTGTACGATCAATTTTCCGGAAGTAGGTGCCACGTGGTCTCTGATCAAATTTTTCCATCCTTTATCGCTGCAAGCCAAATAACAATTGTCAATCTCTTCGACCGTTTCGCAATTTACTTTCTTCGTTCGTCTTCTATTTCGCGTAGAATACACGTTTTTATAAAATTCATAAAAGAATTTCATCAATTCGCGTTTTCTCTCTCGTTTGTACTTTTCGAAATTCCTCGTTATTTTCACCTCTCTTTCTATTATACGTCGTCGTAATTTTCCTCGGTATCGTACCCCTTCTTCTTCGAATTTTCTTTCTTTTATTCGCGCGCGAAAACACCACGCAACGTTCGCTACGTTTTGTATTTTTGTTCGCAGCGCTGCTTCTTTTTTTCCGCTTTTGCCTCGGAATGTCGCTGTTTCTTTTCTTTTCCGCTTTTACTCTCTTTCCGCGTAACGTAACTTCCTTCTTTCGACTTCTCCGGAATTTTGCTTGTTCCGCCTGCTTTCCGCTCCAATTTCCCTTCTCTTTCTGCCACTCTTTTCCTCTCGGTGTATTTTAGGATTCGCTTGGAGTGACGTAATTCGACCTCTTCTCGTCGAATCTACCTCTTCCGCGTGATATCGTCGGTTACTCGAGGAAGTACGTTCTTTTTTTTTTTTGTTTTTTCTTTTTTTCGTCGACGTAATAAAGTTTGCAATTAAAATCGCGACCGAATCAACGGTACCATGAAACACGCGGAACAGAAATTTTTCGATGTCTCCCTGGCCGAGCGATACAGCTGCTTCTAAGCTTTTTGCTTGCAAATATTTTGCAATATATTTTACGAATTATTTTCGATATAAATAAAAAAAAGTGACAAGGTCGAAATAATAAAAATCCATTTTTATGAGAATAATATCTGCTCGTTTTTACGAGCAAGTTACGAGGTTAGTAACTCGCGTTTCGTCAAACTGCGCTTTTTGGTAGAAGAAGGCAGACAGGTTTTAATTAATTTTTTTCTCCGATTAAATAAAGTCATCGTGCAGTTTCTCCAGAAGATAATCTTTGGAAGGAGAAAGGCGTCACGGTGACGTGTACAAAATTATGGAAAGAACGCGGTGGATAATAAATTTCATTCTTCCGATGCAAATGTGATTTTCGAAATTTTCTCGGTCGATACGTTCGACGCCGGAAATCGCGATGAAATATTTCGATTCCGAGGAAAATAGTTGAAAACGAATAAGAAAGTTCGATGTTACGGAGAAACTTCGCGAAACAGTGGTAATTTGTTTCGACGAGAATTCATGTTTGAATAAGAAACTCGGACAGAGCAACAGCCAATTTATCAAGAAATAAGAAAAAGCGGATGAAAAGCGTGCAAGAAGAAAATTGAAAGATGTGTTCCACGAACAAGAAAGAATAGGTATTACGTAAATTCAGGACAAGGATGGAATCGCAATGGTATCGAATTTTCGAAACAGAAATCTTCGTACTGCCAATACGTCGAAATATCAAATATACTGAGCATAAAATATAAAATACTGCGTGTATTTCACCTACACAAGTCCATGAGGTTCGACTCGAGAAATAGACAAACATAGAAAATGACGATGGCGACATTATCCCTTAAAAGCCTTGAAATTAGCAATTCACGAAAATAAGTTAAAACATCTATATTTGTCGAGATATGTATAATTTTGTGAATTTGTGAATTCACGTATGCGAATATGAAGTACGTGTGTGTATATTAGAGTAGGTTATTTGAGTTTAGAGTATTACGTTGAGTCGCTTATTTTCTAAAATCGTGGCACTTTTTACTCGACTGTTTATTTACATTGAGATGCGTACAATTTTATGTGCTAGACTAGACTTTGCCGCGTAGTAGTGAATATGAGTGTGTGGAAGTATGTGTGTGCGCGGTGTCTCGAGAAACAGACGAATGTCACTGTTCCGTTGGCAGTGTCGTATGGAAGATGGTGAGACAAAGGAAGTGCTGAGACGCGTACAAATGTGTATCGACGAAGATCCTGGAAATCGTTTATTAAATAAATCTAAAACTATTTTAATATGAATTCTAAGTGTGACCTCAGCGTCCCTTTACTTTTATTTCGGCAATTAAGATCCACGATTCTAAACAATATTAATCAATTTCTTTCATTTGCTCTTCTAAGGCAAGGTCCAGTAAGCGGCCAGATATTTCAAAGCTTCCTCTATTCCTCTAATCGCCTACGATTTATCATTCGCAATTTTGTTCTAGGAGCTGACTACCAACGTGTATCGGTCAGTTTGCTACGCACTTCGACTACGTTCGACCATGTCCTGCCTGACGAAACACAGCGTTTCGTGTCAAATTATCTTCCCAGTTCCACGTTTGTCCGCATCTATCGGCCACGATCTTGACGAACGAAGTCGACCAGAGTTTCTTCCGCCAGGAACAATGGTCTTCGTGTATTTGTCACGAGGTAACGATAAACGAACATTTTATTAAGCACTTCCAGTTATTCCATTAGGTTGTCCGAAATGTTTCTCTCGTTTTATGAGGAAACAATAGACGCACAATGTTTTTTCTTTTATTTTATTTTTTCGAATTACGTACGATCCATGTTAAACACCCCGAAATGTCACAGATTTGCTTCCACATTTGTACGAAGGTGCATTGTAAAAAACACGTTTGCGAAAGAGAGACACTTTCCGGACAACCTAATACATTTGCCGCGTAATCAAACTCGCACGAGCCGCCTGAAACTCGTACGCACCGTCCGCAACTGCAACCGGGCCGGAATATACGTTCCTCTCGTTTTCGAATTCATCGACGCGTCAACGGAGAGTAACGAAGGACGAGGGGGCGAGGATATTTCTGGTAACTGGAACGATTCAATTATCCTTCGTTCCCCGGAGTGCGAATTAACGAACTAACCGGTCCTCCGGATCCAAATATTTGCGGAGCGCGCGAGACGTACCGTTCTGCAAAATCGTTTCCAGCGACCCCTACGAGCCGAGCTAATCGAGTTACCCGGGGAATACGAGGGAATCGAACTGCAAGATCGGAACTGGTGCGGAATCGGTGAGAGAAAAGGGCGGTTGGCTGGCGGAAGTCGTGACCGGAACTTGCCTTTTAATTTCGGCCAACGAATTTCCGAGCAAACCAGGAGAAGCTGTTGCCTGCTCTCGACGAGCTGGAATGCGAGGTGGAGATCGCGTCACGGTCGTTTCTAGACCGGCGGTGCGCTACAGGGTTTGTTGGGTTCAGCTCTGGTGGCCTTGGAATTGGCCGTAAGTGCGTTTATCGCAGAACCGTGGTGTTTTTATCCCTTTCAACGACGATCTTCTGAGCGAACGTGGAGTTTTCAAAGTTTTGGAGGAATAAAGTAGCCGGTTGATAATGCGCGAGGGAACGTTGCGAAGAGCACAACGTGGTTTTTGGGTAATCATGGAGTCATGCAGGCTCGTAGTTGCAAATACAGGGTGGTTGGTAACTGGTGGTACAAGCGGAAAGGGGGTGATTCTACGCGACAAAAGAAGTGGAAAATATAGAATAAAAATTTAAAAATTTTTTAAATTAAAGAAATAACGTCAATCGAGACAACGATCTACAGTGAGATCCGTTATAACGAGACGCGATAAACTGCGCGCGTACCGACCGAAAATTCAAAGTCGATTTCCTCGAAAACAAAGCCTCGAACGAAAAATTTTTATTCTATATTTTCGACTTCTTTTTTCGCGTAGAATCGCCCCCTTTCCGCTTGTACCACCAGTTACCAACCACCCAGTATATTAGATCGTAGTTGAGCGTACGTGCGAATGTGCGAATTTCAATATTTGAGTTTGTACGTTTGAATATTTGAATTCGCAGATTTTAACTTTAATCCGGATTTAAATAATTAAATTGAAATTTGCCATCTACGAGTCTGCATTATTTATAATATTCGAACGTTGCAATTTTGGCGCGATACGAATGGATATAAAAAGTACGATATAAATCTTATTTTTCTTCTCGTTCGTTTAATCGTCGAAGCGGGTATACGTTAATGATAAAAGAAGAAAAAAATCTGCACGATTAATCGCGATAAAAAGTGATAAGACAACGATGCGATAATAGAAAAGAATCGTATTAAGGAGAAGATTGAGTCTTCCAAAGAGTTTCGAAACGAGAAGGAAAATCCGAGATATCCTACATTTTCTAGCCGCGTACTCGTCGTCGTGAGAAACGTGCCTCGTTAATGAATTTTTATAACAATTTGCATCGCCTTGTTATCTGTACCAGCCACCGCTACAATCTCCAGAGAGAAATACTCCTCGTTAATTAATTCTCGTAATTTAACCTTCTCCCGGGAATCTTGGCGAAACGAGACACATTATCGAGCAGAAAACTAAAACGTTATAAAGAGTTGAACATCGATAATCATTATTTACGAAGGATTAAACGAAGAGAATTATTCTCGAAATTCTTTCATTCCTTCAATTTCAAATATTCAAAAATTCTCACTTCCATTCCAACTCCGATATTCCACTTTCTTAGTACATCTACTAATGCAACTTTTTGATCGAGTAATTGGCAATTTTACTATTTTCCTTCAACCTTTCCCGACCTATCTTAATTATAGAATTTTCGAAATTCTCAACTACAAATACCCTGAACGTTTAATCCACAATTTCTCAAATCTTCTGATTCCACGCGCGGAGCCAGTTTCTGCTTTTCCACCTCGGAAAGCCGCATTGTTAATTTCGATCGAACATCTTCGAAGGTCAGCGCGGATCTTCCGAGTTCGCAAAATTTTCAAATTTCCACTCACCGAGCGATCCGGTCCGACGATTTACCGAAATTCGAAACGTTCCCACTTCGCGTATCTCCGCGTCAAATTTTGTTCGCTCTGCCACTTCCGAATGAAAATCTCTTTGCCAAGAATAATCCGCGGAAATATTTCAAAGGTCACTGCGCACATTTCCAATTGGCGACGAAATTCTCCGACGATGGAGCGCACCGCGTTGGAACTCCAAAGCTTCAAAAATCGTTGGACGCGCGTTCCGCGTTGAACGTTGGACTGTGTAACGCAGTCGCGTAACCAACGTACAAAACGACACGCTAACGATTTATTAGCTACCGATTCGCGTCGCTTTACGAAATATTCGCCTGATACGCGAGATTCGATCGCCCTTGCTAACGTTCCCGCCAATTAGCATTTCACTACGACAATAAAACTCACCGATTGCAAAAGCATTTTCTGCGTGTCCGTATCCTGTTTCGAGAATAAATAGCGAGCGTACGTTTACTAGATTTGGAAATTTTATATGTATATCTTATATGGAATTTAACACTTATTTCAAAATTTAAACCGGTTTCAAAATTAGATTATTATTTCGTCCGATAAAGTTCGTCCAACTTCGTGTAAATTCTTATATTAACAGAAATGAAGATAATAATTGGTTAATTCGTTGGTTGATACGTTCGTATCTCTTTTGTCGTAACTACTAATTATTATTATTATTATTCGTTTGATTTTATTATTATTCAGATCGGGCCAGGACTAATCCGATTCATTTAAATAATCAGAAAATTGCGTATCGTCCCCGTACTTGCTGCCAAACATTTAACTAGATTTGTAATCATCGCGTTGTTAATTCTCCTTTATTCGACAAGTCGTAGCGATTATTTCCATTTAAATAGCGCGTAACAAATACGGCCGGGGAATTAATAACACGATTATAATAATTTTCATTACTTTACCTACATCGATACGCAAAATGTTTCATTGTATCTGCGAATGTTTCTACGTTGCCAGAAACGTTGTCTACAAATATTCGTAAAAACGTACATCGCGTAGAGTTCTAAAACGATTTACGATACTCGAAAATTTCCCGCAAACGGCGGGGACATAAAGAACGTAAACGAAAAAAAAAAAAAAAAACGAAAACGAAAACAGAATTCGAAAAATTCAGCTATTGATATCGCGAGGTAAAAAGAGCCGGGCCCCGTCCGACGAGCTCGATGATAATTTACATCGGTCGTTTACGTCTGAATTCGTTTCGAATTCACGGCGAATTCCGCTGAAACCGATGATACGCCGACAATGAAACGGCGCGTCGCGCGGTTCGTATAAAATTTTCAATTCTATCGGCGAATTTCGCGACCAACCATCGAGCACAATTCCTAACAAACAATACGCGCCAGCGAGAAAAAAGGCAAAGAAAGATTACAAAAACAAAAAAAAAAAAAATAGAAAACATCGTAGAAAGAGACAGAGGAGGGGTCGCAAGGACGAAAAAAATTCCACGTCGAAGCGATTTCGACAGCCGTTCGCGCGACATTATTTGCACGATCGTTTGCCTTCCCCCCTCTCCCTCGCATTTCTATTTTTTCATTTCTACTCTTCCCCTGCTCCTCTTTCACTGGTCAACACGCGGCCAGACGAGCGAGCGATATTCAACCGTTGCAACGAATTTCCACGCGCAAATTGCCCCCGTATTTGGCAGCTAGAACTTGGTCACGAGTCGTACACGCAACGTATGCCCGATATCTCGTTGAATTTTCACGGGGACGCGTTTAAATTTCAGGGAAACGGCTCTCGATGCCTATCCGCCAATCCTGTCGTCCTGATCGCCGATATATCTCTCGTCGCTGCCCGTGATAAAGTGCCACGTGGTTTGGGATATTGTAAAATCTATCGACCGATTCGATTCCATTTAGCTGAATTCTGTTCGAAACGGATGGATGGAGGATCGCAGGTTTCCGGCTGCGAAGAGTTCCCAAGGGTCGATTTCGCGGTGATTTTCACGATTTTTCAGCACCGGTGTCGAGAGTCGCGGATTTCAACTGTTCACCGGCATCGTTGGGCCGATGCAAATCCTAGCAACCCGAGTTTCGATTATCCGATCTTGGAACTTTTAACATAATTTCAGGCCCGGTCAAATTACCGGTTTCGAAATTTTATTCAGAGTTGTCTAACTTCGCGTAAATTCTTGCATTATCAGTTCTCGTTGCTACGAGAATTTACATACAGTTGGACGAACAAACGGAATAACAGCGTACGTACAATTTCAAATGAAATTTCGTTACTCTGCTCAGAGTTGACCACTCAGAGTCAGAATTTAATCGAAGTTTAATTCGATTCAATGGAAAAAGACAGCTTTCGTGTCTTCTTCGTACCCCATCCCCAGCTTCTTCTGTTGCTCGTTCGTTTACCAAATTTAAATGACTTGGATCCCGAGTTCGCGGACATTCGCCAAGACACCGCGTTCGAACTCCACCTTGGCAACGTGTAAAGAGGCTTAAACCAGCCTTCGTCCGTTCAAAGGAACCCTGGAGGCCACGTTCCTTCTCTTGAAAAATTCCAGGGAAATTGGAAGACGCGGCTTGTACGCCGAACAGGCGACCACGAACGCCTCGACTGAAATTTCTCGCGAGCCGATCGTAACTTGGGTAATTAGAATGACGTCATGCGACGAGTCGAAGCGGACAGAGCGATCGGAATAAGCTACGCTTTGTATACCACGCGATTCATGCGTATGTGTTATGGGAATGTTGTAAATGTCAGGCAGGTTTCCATCGACTAAACGTAGAAAACAAGACGGTTGCGTAACGCAATATTTAACGATAAAACAGCAATAAGCGAATGATGATTTAACTTTAAAATTAACCGTTTCGCGAATTAACAGCTCGCTGTTGCGAGTTTCCGCGTAAATGTGCCAGTCAACCAACAATGCTTCCACCAGGTTTTACGATAAAAGCGTAGAACGTCTGTGCGAATATACACGTGTGCGCATCTATTAGGATAAGTGATCCGACCGATAGCATTACGAACATTATACGATGGAGCACCAAGCGAATATTTGCGTTAGAATATCGATAACAGCCGAAGCAGAAACGATTCGCAGAATGCAGCAGGAAATTTACGGATGCGTGCTGTGTATCGCACAGAATATTCGCTTCGTACACGTTCAATAGAGCAGATTCGTTGAGAAGAAGCTGACAGTGTACCGCGTACGTATTAGGTTGTCCGAAAAGTTTCGTTCGTTTTATAAGCAAATAATAGACGCACAATGTTTCGTGTTTTATATTAGTTTATCGAATTGTGCACTGAAAATGGATCGTACCTGATTCAATAAAATAATATAAAAGAGAAATTCTCGTTCATCTATTATCGCCTTACGAAACGAAAGAAACTTTCCGGACAACCTAATACCCTCGTCAACCACGTACACTGTTCAAGAGGAAAAAACATCATTTTCGTGAATATTTATCATTATTTATCATTATTTTCGACTTTGGACGAGACTTTTACCTATTTCGCTTCTTATACAGGGTGGTTGGTAACTGGTGGTACAAGCGGAAAAGGGGTGATTCTACGCGAAAAAAGAAGTCGAAAATATAGAATAAAAATGTAAAAGATTAAAAAAATAACGTCAATCGAGACAACGATCTACAGTGAGATCCGTTATAACGAGACGCGATAAAGTGCACGCGTACCGAGCGAAAATTCAAAGTCGATTTTCTCGAAAACAAAGCCTCGAACGAAAAATTTTTATTCTATATTTTCGACTTCTTTTTTCGCGTAGAATCACCCCCTTTCCGCTTGTACCGCCAGTTACCAACCACCCTGTATATCTACCACCCCTCTTATCCACTCTATTATATTGCACACCCTTAATTATTCCATCCCTAAAACTATGGCAACTTTTGGGCTTCTGCCTCCTTGCTGTGCTTCCTTATTGTCGTTCCTCCCCGTCTTGTATTGCCCTTCTCTTCTCTATTATTTGTTTTAGTTCTCTTGGTCCTTCTCCAGTCTCATTTAGTATTTTTTCTGTGTCCTTTGGCCCTCCCGTTATTTCTCATTCTTCTATCACATGTCTCGGGTCTTCTTCTTTCCTTTTACATAGTCTGTATCCTTTTTCTCTCTCTCTTCTTTCCAGTATTCCCTCGCTTTGGTCTCGTTTCCACGTCTGAATCCTGCTAATCCTTCCACTTTATCCTCCATTCCAATTTGGCGATTTTTCTCTAATGCATTTTCGTGAATATCAAATCTTCCATATACAATCAATTCGACGAACGAAGATGTTCATCGAGTAACGAAGCTTCGTCCGAACCGAATCCGGCTTCCATCTCGGATCCTCTGTTACGATTGTTCGTGTTTCGATCGTGTTTTTTGATAAAACGCCTTGCACTCTGCACCGAATCTTGTAAATTTCAAATCTGAAAGTTGCCTTAGACGTAATACAAATACACATACGTTCAGCGATTAGTCCAAGTAGCGCGTTTGTCTCGTTCCTCGTATCCCCTGTTTACGTATTCCTTCGCGGTTATTGCGGAGGCGTTTTATCGGGCGAATTTTATCGTTCGAATGGCATCGATCGGTGAACGAGGAGGAGTGGCTTATATTTAATCAATTCAACGTTTACGTTCTGACGATCTATCGTAGCGAGTAAAGGCTTCTGCGATGCTTGTTTTCAATTAACGTGGCCGACCGTGAAAGGGAGCTTGTTTCGTTGCTCGTAGAAATTGTAAGTGGCTCTCGTACGATAGACTCGAACGCTGCATTAACATCGAGCATGGTATTTCTATCTAGTGGCTGAGCGATCGACTTTTTCCTTCTGGTTGCCTCTGCGTAGACGAACGATAATCGTAAAATCGATGCAACTTTCAAATTCGCGTTGTTGAAACATCTGCAGTGGCTCGCGAAACTATTCAAACGGGAAGCTCTCTCGTATAGAAAAACTTTTTACCGCTGTATCGTGGGGAAAAAGCATCTGGAAATTTCACTAGCAATCGTAACGAGATACGATTATCGTGATTTTAGCGATGTCACGTTGACCGACAGCGTGGTGGATTTAAAAAATTCTTTCCTTGGAAAATAGGAAACGTGATTTATCTATCCCTGTGCTCTATTTCGTACGTAAAGTAAACAGACGTGTTTGCTTTCAAATAAGTCGCGAGACGAGCCCTCGGAATCAGTCGTCGAACCAAAGAACAAAATTCTAACGGAAGAAAATCCCAGCAAAATTCTAGCGTAAAGAAAAATGCTAATTACGAGAAACTACGCTGAGAGATACAAAATACAAATATTAATAGAGCAAAATATAAAATACACAATCTAACGACAAAGACATCGAACAATACGATCGAACCATGGAATTTGTATTTTATCATGTCGAGAATAGAATTTCTCGAAGGGAGAGGGAAGAACGAAGAGAGAAAATGGGAGGAACGTTTAAGAAATTGTGTACAACGAAGAGAAGGAGCGCTCGTTGTTCGGTAGGAGAGCTAGCAAGTGTATAGCATAGTACAGAGACGCTGGAACGAAGAAGAGAGAATCAATAATAAACTGGCATAGTGCCACAGACTATACCGCGGATGCATCTTCGCTTGGTCGAGCTCGATTCTCGAACAACGAATGGAGGAAAGCTACCGGCGACGAGACGGTGGCCGAACTCGCCTGTTTCGAGCAAGTTGATCGAACAAAGGCCGCTAACAAGTTTAATTTACTTCGGATTCAAGGGAAGGAAAAGTTTAAGTAACACAAGCTGACTTTTACTTGATCGAAATTAGCTCGCACTATGATTATACAGAGATTGTTGGAAATAATGGGAAACTGCTTTCCAACGAGTAATTATACCGCCGTGGCAAAAGAATAATAGCGAATCTGAATGGAAATAATTTTTAAATTGGTGAAATTGAACCGAACTTTCTCGCAGGCTGTAGGGAACGTTTCACTCGATCGATTATTAATAACAGCGACGAACTAACGCGCACTAACAAGTACGAAGACACAGAGGATTTTCACCAGCGACAAGTACACTTATCGCTGGGTCAACTAACGACTTAACGCAGTTTTATGTTTTACGTTTACACGTACACGTACTTTTCTGCATTTTTATCTATATATTCTTCATAAATTCGTAAACGTGTGCAATCTATCGATAAGATAGTCGATAAGCAGTAACGCTCGATCGTAAGTTCTATTTTTTCCAAACGATTCCTTTTATTCCATTGGCCCAGATGCCAAGATTACGCGGATCGAAAGAGTTTCGCGCTATTTCCCAACAGTATCGTAACATCGTACAATGAGAAAATACTTTTACGCGTTATACTTATCGTGTAACTTATCGAAGATAATGCCAATAAACTCGTATTTGAATGTAGCTGTTGGAAAAAGTATGCTTCGAATCTTTTCGTATTTGAACGTTCAAAGTTCAAGTTTCTCTCGACTCGGATATAGATCAGATTAATTACTCTAATCTGTGATACTTGGATCTTCGAATTTCTTCGTGCAATAAGAGTGGACAATCGAATAGACTCGACCATCTGTAACGATGAAAAGTAACTGGAAAAAGAATGGACGAAGAGACATTGGAACCATCTGGAACAACTAGGTCGTCGATCGATCTATAGATCGATAGAAAGACGATCGGGATCCAGAACGATAGTTGGCGATCGTGACGAATACGTTGATTCGATAATAAAGGTAAACTTCGGGCCATGTATACCCTGTGTGTCTAGGTACATATACGTGTGTAAATTGTACACAGAGGCGTGTAGGATGCACCCAGGTCGATTTCTGCGTGGCACCGGTTACCATAACGGTACTTGCGTCAACATGGCTCATCATGCTTCTAATAATGACTTGTCGATTTTTCAAATACCTGCTGCACCCTAATCTTTTCCCCTGTTCGCCCGTCAAACGTCGCCCCTTCTGTCGTAAATTAATCCGGGTAATCGTTTTATAATAACAGTACGTTCTTTGGTCGTCTACGACTTTTTCTCTGGAAGGAAAAACTTGCTACTTACGTGTTAGCGTTTATTCGGGCCGTTGCTCTTTGTACAACGATCTCTTTTACTTTCTAGGATGAGTCGAAACAAAATTTAGAAACGGCTGGTTATTTCAGTCGTTTCTAAATTTCTTTCAAAGTGAGATACGACAGCTTTCTTTTTTTTTTTTTTCTTTCTTTCTTTTAACATTAATATTTGATCGACGAAATAGCTTCAAATGTTCGAGTCGAAGTGCAAACATACGATTACAAATTCAAAGAAGGTAATTCTAACGGCGTGCAATTACAGATTCGAATTGAAGTATTCAAATTCAGATATACGTAGAATTTGGAATTGCAATTTGCAATCAGAAGCCCAAGCAGCTTGCCTGTCGATGATCCAATTCGAATATGCCGATTAAACGCTGAAATCTAAAGGTTCAAGCTCGAAACAACATTTGCATTGTTAGATACTTTAAGTCGAAAAGTTCCGTTAGAATTTTCAAATTCGAATATCTAAATTCGAACAATTGAATTCGAATGGAAATATGGAAGCTCGCGGCGCTTCGATCGAAGCCATCGGAACCAATTGCCAATTCGGACATTCAAATTGAAATTGAAACGTGTCACCGGCCCGTTCGTCGACAGTTCATCAACATCTACGTCGCCTAATTCAGCCCTCGTTAAAAACCAAACACAATCGCGTTCCTCCACTGGACCCTATCGAATAAGCTCAAATTAGATGGACATAATTAAATCCAAATTCCAATTAGAACATTCCAATACACGTGGAAAGCCAGCGCGTCAACCTAACACCGGTTTCTCTACTTTCTGCAGCTTTTTCCATCGTCCGGCTGTGCCCTCGATGGGAAACCAAACGCAATCGCATTTCCTCGCTTCTATCGTATCATTGCCCGTATAAATCAAATACTTAAATCCAGGTAATCAAACGCGTAACCCATTCAAACATTGCGATTCACGTGGAAACGTAGCAGCAGTTAACCTACCGGCACCCATTGGTCCACGTTCTGCAGCAGCCTCTTACGTCGTGTAACTCTACCCTCGATCGAAAACCAAACGCAACATCATCGACGACTGTAGAGCTGGAGCCGTCAAATGCTGATAATTAAATTCGATTTCCCATCCAGACTACCAAATTCGAATACGATCGCGGTCGCTCCACTCGATCATATCAGTCAGCCTGCCAGAACTTTGGTCCGGACGTCATCATCGACCTCTGTGTCACCTCGTCGACTGCTGTTACGAGAGCGAAGCTAGGGAAATTCGGTTGAAGAGGCAATCGCAGGATCGTGTTCTCGATCCTCTGGCTATAGAAACCGAAGAGAGCGAGAGAGAGAGAGAGAGAGTGAGAGAGGACAGACGACCGTCATCGATAACTAGGAAATCGCGTCTCCATAGTTCGCTGTCTCTCTCAAAAGGTTTCGTGGCTCGAGGCACCTTTGACTGCGTCGCTGCTCGCCTCGCTCCTCAGGAACGAAAGGAAGACTAACTCAGGGTCCTCCGCTCTCTCTCTCTCCCTCTTTCTCTGTCTTTCTTCCGCTTGGAGTACTGCCACTCTATATTTAAACGGGCCGCGCACCACCGGCACAATAGGCTTTATGCTAGCAATCAGTATTCTACTTCCGTGACTAGACATCGAGGCGCTCTCTGGCTATCGATTCGCTTCCTTCAATGTCAATAACCTGCGATGCTCGCCTCGATGACGGACGTATCGAGCCTCGCTGACGATGTCATCTAGCGACGGCCGATCATCGATTCTTCGATCATAGGCATTCGATTCTGTCTAGGCAAATCACTGCTCCACAGCGTGATCGATAACGAATTTTCCGCTGGATCGGTGATTATACGTGTACAATAGCATGGGATATGAACGAGAGGAAATTTCGATACAAGTGCAAGTTTTAGGTCGTTTATCAGGCAACAGGTATTTGATTCAACGGGTTAACAGCAGAGGTTATTCGCTTTCGTTTAATTCCATCCATCGATCCTTCACTTTGGATATCGTAATACGGTTCTTGCGCTTCGTCCGACGAGTTTCCAACGAAGATATCAGGAAACCTCTGCGGATATCCAAACTGGCGATATTTTCACCGGTTAACTGATTTTCACGAGTATAATTGAACGAATAACAATATCTTGCGTTACGACCAGTCCTGTTGCCGATAAAATTGAAAAGTGAAACGTTCATTTCGCTACAACTTAATTCCATGTTACAACAGCCACGCGTACTCCGCGCTCGACGAGTATATCCGTCGTCGCCTACTTGACAACGTCGCCAACCGATCTAGTCGAAATGTACGCAAAGTTTCCGAATATCGAAACTTCCAAATTTACTCGTCGACCTGCTCTTTTGCTATCTCGTCCCTTGAAATCGTCAAAACCGAAGTTCGCGTATTAGGTTGTCCGTAAAGTTTCTTTCGTTTCATAAGGAAATAATAGACGCGCAATGTTTTTTTGTTTTATATTAGCTTATCCAATCATGCACGAGCATAATAATAGAGATAGAACGAAATGGATCATACCTAATTCAATAATAAACAGAAATTCTTGTTCGTCCATTATCACCTTACGAAACGAAAGAAACTTTTCGGAGAACCTAATAATAGCTCGTACCTGTGCGTATCGGGTCGCTGTTAAGAGAAAAATCCAATCTCCGGGGAATTAAAGCAAACCAATTATCCTTCCATAAGCCGCGCAAAATTCCCTAGCAGAGATCCAACGAATCTTGCCGTTCTCGATCGGAACAAAAGCGCCGCAGATTTTCCCTTGTCCAAGCTTCTCCTACGTTCATAGAAGGAACGAATGGAACAGAGGGATGATGGATTTTCCTATTTGCGAGGTCAATCGCCCGACAAATATCTCGTCGGATCTCTCGATCGTAGCCGGAAGTGCTGCTGACGTTCGTCAACCGCGAAACGTCGATGACAGACGCACAAAGCGAGCTCGCAGGCAAGAGTAAAAATCAATTGGACGGGACAGGGAAATTTGTTAAGGAAAGCAATTTTTCAACGTTCTATGCTCGTAAAATATTCCAGCCCGACGTCTATCCGTGATCGACGACGAGAATTTTCGTATACGAAAGTAAATATTCTTAAATGGACGGCTATTATAAAGCGCGGATTAGCGTCAGTGTCAGTGTCAGTGCTTCTTCAGGGCTTTGTTAAAGTCCGTTGTAATGGCGAAACGTCGAGACACTTGTCTAAAAAGAAAAAAGAAAGAAGAACGTACTCCAACCGCCGAGGGAACCAGCCTGCAAAAGCCTAAAAAATCTTGCAGGTCTCGTTTCCGTCTGCTTGTCCTCGTTTGGAGCTTTAAGAAACGCGAAATGTCGTGTTCGGGGGACTAACGGTCGAAGGAACTTTAGGTTTTAGTATATTTCGCGCTGTAAAATTTAATATCGTTCTTTATTTCCAGTAGAAAATATGCAGAAAATGATGAAAGACCGGGAGAGGATCGTCAAAGTGAAACGCGTGAAAATCTATATTCCTTCGATAGATGCTACTACGCTCGGAAATAAAATATGTATGCGAGAAATATTTTGTCGTATAAATGGAAATACGTTGGATATACGATATCCAAATAAAATATGCCAAAGAAATATTCCTTTCGTAACAAATTTTCCATATCTTCCCATCGTCGATTGAGATTAATCTTCGACTATCGCTCGGTAAAACATTCGATAGTTGAATAAAATGTTTTTAGGAAATGGCGTAAAATTCTCAATTCCTCGGCGATCGATCCAGCGTATTCGATACTTTCGTTTCGAGACGATTTTTTTCTCGTAGGATGAAGACAGGAAACATAGAAGGTTCGTACGTTACACGGAAAATTTGCACGAGCTCTGTTTATTGCGTGCAAGAACAAATGGTATTCGTCGCGATGAAATTTTCACGACGGTGTTCTCTTCGCGCAATTCCCATCGGTTTACCAGCTGGTAAACGAAAAAAGAAAAAAAAGTATATAAAACTAAGATGACAGGGAATCGTTAAAATTCCGGTCCACCTCGGTTCGCGAAAACGGATCGAGAGGATTCGTCAAGCGTTCGCTACCAAACATCCTCCAAACTGCGTCGTACACGCGCGTGGGAATTACGAAGATCGCACGAGGAACAGCGAGCGTGCGATCTGCAAGATTAATCGCGCGATATTTATTTCGCTGAATTTAACTGGCGTGGAGTGTGTGTTTCAGGGAAGTGGAAATTAGAAAACAAGAGACGGAGCGACGATCGAAACGTTCGTAAACTGTAGAGAGGAGAACAGAGGCAAAGTGTACAGAGGCGTAAAAGGAAAAGTAGAGAAATATAGGAGAACTGTAGGAGACGACGAAGCGTAATGAAAAGAGCAGAGAAGCAGAAGAAGGTAAGTGGATGACACGAAATGAAACGCCCAAAGAAAACAGACCACGCGGTTCAAACGGTACGATGAAAGAAAATCCGAAGAAACTCTATCGAAAAAGAAAGAGAAATTGTAGGAAAATAGAAGATAAAAAAAACCAAACACGTTTAAGGATAATAAATAGAGAAAGGAGCAAGCAAACGAGGATAAAACGGAGAAGGTTTCCTTGGTTGCGATTTCATGCGGGAAAAAGCATCCCATGGCCAGGAATATTCTTCGCGGCGGGTCTGGCATATTCGCGCGTGCCAATATTAAATTCGTCGGTTCGGACGATCCACGAAACTCGTGGAATGCGAGAGAAAACATTCCTGCTTGGCTTCGGCCAGAGAGGGATCGTTGCCTCTCTCACGGTTTTCGATTTACGCCGTCCAACTCTCGCATCGATTCCTATCGGATCCGCGTTTCGTTCCATCCGCTCGTTTTTCGCGACTTCGTCGCCGTCCTTCCTCCTGTTTATTCATTAACATCGAGTATTATTCGATGGAATTCGAACGTTTCTTTCTACGAAGTCGTTTCCGCGTGCGTGATTGTTCCAAAGAATTAAAAATTTGATGGATACCAGAGGTGCAGCGGAATGGAATTTTTCATAGAAATTTTGTAGATTTGCAGAATTCATGGAATTTTACAGCGCAATTTAGGGGATTCGATCGTGAAACGATTTACTGGAAAATGATGGATGGCGAGCGTTTTTCTCTCATTGCATTATTTATCTATTCGTGTACCTTTCGTTCTGATTTTTACAGCGTAGATTCTTCTCCAAAGAATTCTCTCTAAAATTAAACAACAAACATACAGCGGTAAGTGTATCAAATCACGAAGAAGGAAGAATCGCGATCGTTCCATGACGCCTAATTCGCGTCCCACGTTTACCTCTTTATCGCAGCCTAACGTGGTCCAGTCGATTCGTCGACTCCAATCGATACGATGAACGCAACTTCACTTTTTATAGCTGTTCTCGTATCAAAATAAAACGCCGCTCTATTATCCGTTTTATTCCGCGTCATTTTCAACTTTTACTTCCAATCTTTACCGCGTTGAACAGCGAAAAATAAAAAATACGTTGCCTCGACTTCTTCCAACTACCATACAATTCAGATGTTAATGCGAATCGATACGACCTAACCGCCGACGAAGAGCACGCGCACGGACCCATACGAGAGAATATTAAAGGGAAAAATTCGTTAAAATCCCCTTTCTTCCTCGTGAACCCTTCTTCTTCGACCTTCTATTGGCTTGGCAACTAAGTGATTGCGGATTTTCTCATTAGATGGTATTGACAAAATCCGCAATCCCTTAGTTGCCAACGCGATAAATCACGAGGACGAGAGAAACCGTCCGTCGATCGTGCAAGAGCCACGAGCGGTTTCTCGAAGCAGCCCGAAGGAAGCATTCCTCGATCGTACGGAAACGTGTACGACGACGAACGAAGGAGGGAAAGTGGCCGAGGAATCGGCGGCAGCCATCTGCGATCTCCGTACACGAGTAATAACTTCATGTTAGCGAGCAGTTGTTTGCATATCGTGCGGTATAGTTAGGTATAGCTGGCCTCGCCGGGCCAGATTCGACCGGCCTCGGGTCAACGACGCGAAACGCCGATCGTCGCCACAGAGACGAGACAGTTTCCTCGAGACGAAACTTTGCTGGAGCTCGTTGGCAACGCGGTGAGGAATCGTCTACCGTGTTCGATGGTCCGGTAACGTCGAACGTTACGCTCGTTCTTCCGGCTTGCAACGTTTCGGAGGAAGCTGGGTTTCTTGGTCGAAGCGAGTCGGATCAACGAGGGACACGATACGACGTCTGGCCTCGTCTCCAACCAGAGAATAAAGCTTTCGCCTCTTTCCACGATGGTTCTTGGTTCTTGGAAGGACGAGTTTTATTTTCCACGGATTCGATTTATCGACGGATGGTTCTTCAGGCTGATCCTTTCTTATCTTTATTTGCAAGAATGTGGATTTGAAGAGGAACGCGAGTAGGAAAAATTTCAAAGCGCAAAGATTCACGTAAATGTTGCGAATAATGTACGAAAGTATATAAAATACAGAGAATTTAGCATCTGTTACGGTGTATTATAGCGAGTGAAACAAGTCTCTGCTAATAGGTTTTAGTCTTCTATTCGTCTTTCAAAAATATGAATTTGTAGAAATATTTGCGATCTAACGATCAGTGTTTTTGAAAGGATTTGGATTTAGCGTGAAAATTACTCTCGCGTCGTGTAATTTTATGTTTGGATAAAAAGATAAAAGCTAGAGAGGACGATTTCCATTCGAGTTTCTCACCCGTGTTCTTCAAACGCTGTCGAAAGAGATTAAGTTGCGACGGGACCAGTAATGAATTTAACGAGAAAAGATGTAGATGGAGATTGGTGTATACTGTGTGTAATTTCATACTCCAAGAGAATAATTTCCGTAAAAATTTTTTATGCAAATTCCTCCAACGTTTTCGCAGATTTTTTTTCAATTTTTCAACCTACAGATAAAATTCATCGATTTTATCTGACGCGCGATGATAAAATCGACGAGTTTTATCTGACATTCGATTAAACGTTTCAAAAGAACGTATTTATAAGCAACTACGATAAAGGAAATATAATCGCTCGACTGTAGAATAGATAGAAATATATTTAGAAAGGGAAGGAAGCGCAGCACATTGAAGCGAAAAATTGTAAAATCAATCTGCAGTATAAAATCAACAATGGAGCAGCTGAAAGAGTGGTTTCCATCGATCTAAAATTTTGTTCGCCCGCTACGACCTACGTACAATAATGTCCCGAATCAACGAATGGAGTAAATTGCTCGTGTGCAGTATGTGGGAAATACAAAACTTCGAATACGATCTTCTCACGAAATTCGTGTTCAGCACAATATCGCACACGCAAAAAATATGAGGCAAATCGATGACCCGAGCTTCGAGTTCCATAATCGAGTACACGTGCACTCGATCGCAGCTTTTCCAACCGAATTTCTTTACACGTAGTAAATGCGCATCGCAATTTTATACGGTCGTAGGCGTGTGAATTATAAGAAAAAGATGAAAAAGAAAAGTAGTAATTGTATTAAAAAATAATTACACAATTAATTAAGTAAGAGTAAATAAGATTATTATACTTTATTTTAGTATAGTAATTTTGAGTTGATAACGTGTGAATTTGGACAATTTGTTACAATTTTCACGCGTGTATTCTGTTGAATTATTATTTATTAATATGTTGCTAAGACTTCGATCTATACTTTTACTTTCGTATTGCGCGAAATTACTATTTTTCGATAAACGATGCATCGAACAAGATATCAGTTCGTATTGTTGTTCATTAAGCGGTACATCGATCGAAAAAACATCATTGTTACATCGTATATCATTATAAAATATAAACGTTGGAAAGTTGGTATCGTCAAAGAATTTATTAATCGTTTGAATCGGCGAATGTTTCTGTAATTCAGTGTCAGGTATGGGCAACTTTTATAAATCGCCCTGGCTCGATCTAGCAAACACGTTTAACGTTTGAATTTTATCCAGAGATAGAGTAGCTGTCGCATTTATCAAAAATATTGGAAACGTGAAAATTTCCAATGGAAACGGTAACTCATATTTACTGAACCCGCGTAAAGATTAAGTTAACGCAATTAACGAGAAACTGTCCGGCAATGAAATGTAGCGCTGTGTATCAGTTTTTCATTTTTACAGTGCTGCAGCTGAAATTCGTGGAATAGAGTTATCGGTATCGTTATATATTCCGGGCCTTTTTTCCATTCGCTCGTAAATTTTCCAGCATACCGGCGCCTCCTCAAGTAATTTTACAATTTACCACGATTTTCTATAGGCTCGTTCCGATAAACATATACCCTAACTTGCTAAAAGAGATCGTATCACCTGGCAATTATCAAATTTGATAATCGTTAAACGATAATTTCACGTTATATCAAATTTGACAATTATCAAACGATAATTTCTTTCAATGATCGACAGATTAACTTGCTGGCAGTATCCTAATTGTTCGATAAAATTACGCTACTTTGCGCAATTCAATGCAATGTCGCAATTCAAACTCTTTAACATCTTCAACTTCAACATCTTATCGGAGAATCTCAAAATCCAAAGACTATCAGCACCCTGTTAAAAAGCATTGAATTGTAGAAGGCAAAATGTGTTCGCTATTGAACGAATAATCGATAACTTTGGACTTTCTATTCCAAACTATTATCTATTTATCCTCGAAGAATGTAATTTTCTTTGTTCTATCGCTTCTTCTAGCAAATCGATTGATATAATTATATTCGTGTTTCGATAAAACTCAAAATTACAGTAATTTGTCAGAGGAGCTGGTATATTTATAATGACCGCAAGCCAGTCATTTTGATGGATTTACAATGACCGATCGGCGAATCGTACGAGATAATTTGTAAATGTGACAAGTCCTTTTTATGCCAGAGGAATAAAGAGAGAGAGAGAGAGAGAGAGAGGAAGAAGGAACACACATTATTAGCGTTATAAACGTCAGTTTAATGCTTCAGGATATACCAAGGAAAAAATAAACGCAACCGCGGCAGAAAATTCCTTTTCCACGGGTCAAAGCAGCCACGTCACCGCTCGAGCATCCGATCCTCGAAGGTTACCATTCCACGATTCCTTCCTCGATCCTTGCCACATCCACTCAACCCTACATTTCCTCATTTTTCAGCGAGGAATCATCACCTGCTACGAGATACCCTGTACACGTTTCGCTGCCTAAGTGGGGGACAGAACTGGATTTGAAAGAGAGAAGAGGCTAATAAGAACGAAACTTATCACGGTTGGCAAGCGAACGATAATTTAAGAGTCGAATATCGAATTTACAATAAGAATGGAGCGCGAAAGGATGAAAATTGATCGAACAGAAAAGGCGGAAGATACAATACGTGTTCTGTTACGCACGATCTTATGAATACGAACGCAAGGAATTTCGACAACAAGAAAAATAATCGTGTTTTCGCTAGATTCTTCCGACTGGTTTATTCGCCTTGTTTCGCCGCGAAAGACTCGCCAAGATTCAAAGAACGCGTTAATTTACTTTTATCTCGGCAGGATCGTCGATGTCCTTGGATCTGCTACAAGTTACTAGGCCAACTTTTCAAGGAACGTTTCAACGAAAGGAAAGACTTGGCCGCGAAATTTGCAACGAAACGCCCTATCCACGTCAACGGCCACTCTCTCGTGTTTTTCTTAAACCCAAGAGATTTCTCAGCGCTGGAAAAACACGATTAAGTAAAAAACGATGTAAGGAACGCAGCAGGGTTACGAACGACAAGGAAAATAATCTTCTTAATCCGAAAACAAACTCCGCTCGCTCATCCGCGTTACTACGATCCATATTTATAGGAAAAAGCTGTTCGAGAGAAAAAGCAAATGGCTGAACGAGGCCGAAACGTCTTGCACGTTACCTCGAATCTCCGTGGAACGAGTATAGGATCTGTTGCAGAGGTTACAAGGGTTCCCTTCGAGGGAATTCCAGGAGGAGACGGCCACGTTCCCCGGAAACGACAACGCGATCCTTCCATTTACACCGTGTCACGACGAGTTCGGGACACCGTCGGGAGAGAAGCGGCCGGGTAAACGAGATAAATAGAGGGGGAGGCCCGGGGGACAGAGGAATATATTTGCATGGGCGAATTGGAACACCTGGATGCGCGTGTATGTCCGCTGAGAGAAATTGCACGGAACGTCCTTGCTCGTTCCAGGCGAAACCGAGGGCTGGTTAATTCGAGGAAAGTGTCCGGCTAATCTGTGCTGCGATTTTCTCCGATGACTTCCACCAGCTCCATCTTCTTCAAATCGCTTTTTTAGTTATATTCTCGCTCCGTGTGTGCACGCGTTTAAATTCCTGTCGTTCATTTTAATACCAGAAATATACACCAGTTCTCTCTTATTTAATATTCGCATCCCGTCCTTAAACGAGTATTTTACTGGCTAGTATTTTACGTAGTTTTGAAAGAAAATTAAAGATCTAGTTGTGTAAACAGAAGCGAGTAAGTAATTCATAACAACATTAAATTACGTTGTAACGTTGCGACGTACGATATCGATGTAACAGACATACCACGTACTATGAAAAAGAACATATGGTTTCCAGAAAATATATTCGAACCAAGTCTAACCAACCTATCCTATTCTACTTATCCTTCTCTAATAAGTCTAAATATTAAACTCTATCCTTACATTCTACCCTTAAAACCAAACAAAACAACGTTTCACAGACTTTACTTTTATCCTTCGGCAGTCCTTCTGGCATTCGTAAGAATAACAGAGTGGAAGATTTCTGGGACCATTTAACCGATTCAGAACGACTAGAAAAAACACACACGGAAAGAAGCTTCAAGGTAAGAGAGAAAAGCGAGAAGCAGCTGGCTGGATGACGTCACTACCTGTCTTACAGGCTTTGCCAACACCCCTTGGGGTATGGGTCAATCCTGGTACACAGCCGAGAGTTTTGTCCAACTATTCCAAGTGGCGCAACTTCATTTGCGTCCGGACCACATTTTCCGGAAACGCTATACGCGGTGACTGCTAAGTTTCCTCAAGTATTTCCACAGAAGGTTACATAACGTCTCGACGTGCCCTGTCTCTATGCGGCTGTAATACACGAAGGCGAGAAGGTATTCCACTTGCAAATTTTGTAGGAAAATTTAACGATATGCCATCAAGGACGAAGGCATTTTCCTGTTGTTTTGCTACTGAAAGCGGCCAACGAGCCGATAATTGTGGTATCGGAGATTTAATTGAACAAGCGGGAATTGCAGAGTTTGAGGGAAAACGGTGAACAGTGGGGAAATTAATCGTTCGGAAATGTGAACGTTCGAGCGTCCAATTTTTATACATTCGAGAATTGATATTTTTATGAAATTAACGTTTGAAGAAGGATCGAAGCTGTCGATATTTAATTATCCCCTGAATATCGTTCTTCGATTATTTGCAACGATGCGGTAAAAAATGTCATCCGTATCGATGAGGAAAACATTTAAAAAATGCTTCCTCTCTATATTGAATTTAAAGTATTGTCAAGTATAGAACTATATGCACAATATTCGTACGGAATATTTTAGTAACGCGTATCATTCGTTATCCATTCGACAGAGATAAATATTGATTAATAATTGCTCGTATGGCATTGGTAAACGTCTGAAAAATTGTGCGCAACGATAAAGCGAACACCCCGTGCATTTTTTTTATTTGCCATTATTTATACTTTCTATATAGACGTAGAACAATCGAAGAGGAAAAATCGTGCGAAAAAACGATTTCAATTATAATCGAGTAAGCACATTCTGCCAGCTAATTAAAGTTAGTAGCTGTAATTGCGCAGCGCTCTGTATATATTATTATACCCCGCCATTATCTAGTATTTGTATGAGAATAATTAGCGGAATGATTGTGGTTAACGACTAATTAACGAAGTTAGTATACGGGCAATCTTAATGTACACCATTGTAGCACGCCTTCAAATGGTTCATTTTCAACGTTAACGTTAAGTTAGTAAATGGCGAACTGCAATTTTCCTTTTATATAGCTTGATTCGTTTTAATTCGTTCCACTATTCCATGTAACTGTTCTTGGATAATGAACGACGCAATCGATCTGTCATTTAAATTTAAGCGCATGTCGATGAAGAATACGTTACGCAAGATGATGTCACGACGTTGACTCACAGGTTGATTTAATTTAATGGGAAAAGAAGCGTAACGTAGGTTAGTGTCAAACGAACAAGACGAATAAAAAATATCTGGAAAGAGGTTACACAACGTACGTAATAGAAATAACACTTAAATATTCTTTTCTTTAGTCAGACTATTATAGATTAGGTTACGTAAAATGTTCCTTAACCTACGCTTACATGACAAATAGATTTTCGTCGGTATCGATCGTCGATAGACGATAATTCTAGATTCAATTTGTTGGTAATTACACAGAAGTAATTAACTGTTCCGAACGTTTACGACAGACTTAACCTCTTAATGCTTTGTACGATATGTACATATGTTACATACTAAGTGTATACATTTTGAAGGAGATTTATAATCATGAATATCTTAATCGATCTATGTTTATTACATTATATTCAAATAATATTATTCATTGATTCCAAATGTTATCACTATAATCATAACAATCGCGATTCACTACAGTGTTAATGAAATTTCAAAATATTTTATGCAACACATACAATATATATGTGCATATACGCAAAAGTGTTTCTATAGTATGCATTCAAATGAGCCAGTGTATGATTCACTATTATTATTATATTATACAACTACATAATCTTTTGTTAATAATTCGAGCATTAAAGTGTTAAACGTACATAAAACGCAGCCAGATAAAGTTACAACATTGTAAGATATTGCAAGTCTTATAAACTACCGTTAGTCACGATACATCATATAAAATAAGGTTATGTACGAACCAATTTAGCGAAGATCACTTCGTAAATCCTTTTGTTCGAATGAAACACACCCGTAAAAGCATCCCATTGCGAAAGGATCGGTCGTTCACGGAAGAAAATGTTAATTAAAATGCTTTACGTTCCGATCGCGTTTAATCGCCGTTAAGGTCAACGGTTTCCGATCGTCGATACACACTACTTCAGACGCGTGTACTTATTTATGTACTTGTAACAAATATAACGTAATTCGAGCGCTTAAGATAAGGACAGCGAATCGAATTAAAACGGGAAACGTATCCGGTTCTACGGCTAACGGCTAATTACTTGACAATAAATTCAAACTACGATTGAACGTCGCGTCGAATCGAATGGTTGCATGAAACGAGAGATCGATTGTATGTGCAAAAGATGCCAACGACCGGCGGCCGGCGACTCTTTCTAAGTGGCGACTCCTTTCAACCGTTTCTTTCTCAAATTATTATCGACCAAGTAATTCGCGTAAACAATATCGTAACGTCTTCTCCGAATTTACTGCTATCGTTGCGTCAAAGAAATCAACACGGATTGTTTTCATCGTAAATGCAAGTGTGAACTTTCTACGACTTTCCACGGCATGTATTCGCAAAGGAAATTAAGGTTAGTCGTCAACAATATCGATTCCACCATATTGAATTCTTGTTTCTTGTTATTAAAGCGTGCGATAATCTAAAAAATAAATAGTTATTAAAGGAATACATAACAGAAAAAAAAGATGACAAGTTCTCGTTATGTTATCAGTCTTTTAATTATTTTCATACTTTCTTTATAACGCTTATGTGATTGTAATACAAATACTCGAGTGCTTTCTCACGTGATTTCAATCATTGTATACGAGTAGGTATTCCTGAAAGAATATATATTCTCATGTTTTTTTCATTACACTTCCCGTCGTCGTACCGTATCGACTAACAAATGGTTATAAAATTTTTGAGCGATTTCAATTTGGATACAATGGAGGAATAGCGAATAGGTTGCGAAAAAAAATGGTGTCCGGAGAAGAAATTAATATGGCTTTCAAAATGCTGTCTCCGCGTCGGATATACGAAACCCGCACGTTTTCCTCCAACCAGATGGTCTATTCACATAACACTCCATTCAACTTCTTTACAAACGGCTACCATGTTCCTAGTGATCTTCCATTAAACTTTCGAAAATTTGCCGAAAGTTTACCCCTTTTAATGGAGGCTTTAATAACTCCGCGCGAAGAAGTGTCTTTTTCATTCGATTCCTTTATTACCGAAACTGTTAATCACTCTTCCATAAAGAATATTCGTCTCAAATCGGTAAAATTTAGAAATATTTTGCGTAAAAAACAGCAACGGTAGTTACGAGGTCGACAATTTCAAATTTCGTTGCATATACATACATACAGTGGCTACGAATAGCATCTATTCATAACCTTAGTTTCCAATCAAGCGTTCTTCTATCAGGTTTTCATTTTTATAGTATCAAATCTGTGATATCGTAAATAACATCCATGACAATGACAAAGATTACGCGATATACTCGATACTTCGTTAGTAGAGAAAATTGAATATCCACTGAACAAAAATATCTCTCGGTATCAGTTTAATTTCAAAGGGTTAGAAAAAAATTGACAACCATCGTTTTTGACGCGAACTCTTAAATCCCACGCACACAGAGGGCCATAGAGCCGCACGACGGCTGCCCAGTCGAGACTTCTTCGAGACAATCGCGCGCGTCTCACGGATCGCGAAGAAATCGCATCGTCGCGTCGTCTAACCTCAATGACACAATCGAGCGGAGGCAGTGAACTTCTCTCTGGCGTCGGACTATTTCAAGCTCTCGAAACGCGGCAGGACAAGAGAGAGAAGAAAACCAGTTCACCGCGCGCGTAGAGCTACGTGACTTACGTAAAATATAATACGCTTCCGAGGAAAGATGCGTCGTAACACACGTAAATACGTATGGGTACATACATACACGTACACATAGACGCACACGTACACGTACGTCATCACTTGGATCATTACTCGCAAAGGACAAAATTCATCGACTTACGTCAACTGCAGCTCCACTCTCAATCGATACACCACGATGTCTCTCTCACACTCTGTTCGTCTGCGTTGCTCTTTCACAGCCGTTCGCTTCGTCCCTTTGTTCCTATCGTCCCGGTAGATTCTCACCAATAAACACCAAAACAAAACCGAACCGGGATAAACGCATAGAAGGAAGGAAGGAAGGAACACAGGACTGTATATTTTCGACAGGATCTTCCTTCGTCACGATAATCACGGAGAACGGCGAAACGATAGGAAATAAGGGGGGACTAGCACGAATAGAGAGAAAGAAACAAGAGAAAAACGTCGAACACAACACACACGCGGGCCGCGATTCCGGCGCACAGCTGGTGGAACGTCGTCGCGCGCGTTACGCTGTGTCGGCCACTCGAAACTCCGGCTGGCGTTTCAAGGGCAAGGCTAGCCCTCGTCGTCGAAGGAACGCGGTATTATCATGGCTGTACGAATGAATGGTTACGCGTCCAACGATGCGAAAAACGGATTATACAACGAGTGACCTTGCCGCGAACCGAACCGAATTTTCGTCGTAGAGAATCGCAATCGACCCTGGTCGAGCTTTTGTTCCGTATCAAGAGGAGAAACCGTGCTCGTCGCGAACCGACTCCCTCGATGGACGCGACGATACTGAGGCGCCGGCGTGTTTATTGCCCCCACCACCGACCGCCCCCCGCTGGTTCTACCGACCTATCCCCACCACTCGCGCTCTCCTCTTTCCTTCTCCGTTTGAACCATGTAGGACTCTTCCCCTATCACGCTGCTCTCCCTACCACCAGCTTCCCATTCGACCCTCTCCTACCTTCATCCCGGGGTCTCAGCTGTCCTACGGGTGTTCTGCTTCAAAACCTTCTCCCTCCTACTCATTCTATCGTTTTATCCTCGTTCCTTCCGCGTCCTTTCCCTATTTCTATTCCTGTCGCTCGCAACCCTGATCCATCCTCAACATCCTTGTTCGCTAACGATTCCCCTACGTTGTTCCTCTCTTTCGTTATCCATCTCGCTCTTACCTACGTCGTTTAAGTTGGACCGTTCCTTTCTTTCACGCGGTTGAATTCGAGTCATAAACTGGGTCGTTATGTTCACGGTGGCACACGCGTGTTTTCGTCGTTCCTCGAGCTCTTTCTCGAGTTTTCTAGGGAAGAGGAATAAATACCGTGGCGAAACGTATTGAAAGCACAGGGCTTCCCCTTGGAATCTACGCTCTTTAAAGAGGGTAAAGCCTGACCGAGGATTAGCCGACCGAGTCTCTCGCGACGAATCCGACGTCAGTGACGTAAACTGCGCCAAGGATTCACCCTCTCGCGAGACCAGCGACTATGCAAATGTAGGCTGCGCTGAAAGAGCTGCGAATGTCGATCCTGCCACTTTCCACCGGGAGAATGACTGGTCGGAATGTGCAAGGGATTCTGCTTTTTCTATTGTTTTATCTTATATAATAGAGCCCATGTAGAATGTGATGAACTTTCGCAGATTCTTTTTTTAGCGAAGGGTCAAGGTGACTTCACTGGAGATCGTAATTTATAGTTTAAAAGTTAAAGGTTAATCCGTTTGCCTAGTCGAGTGACATTCAATTAAGTGTGCGAGTTCGATTTATTTTTAATAGATATTCTTCTTTACTGCAGGAGGAGAAAGTACTTTTTGCGAGATAGGAAATGTTTTTCTTTCTTTCTCTGCGAGATGTGGTAAAGATGAAGAGCGATGCATAGATGGAAAATTGGTTTAGGAAAGCTGCAGTTGTTTGATTGCACTCGTAAACAGTTTATGGAACGACTATTCGATGGAGGTAGAAAAATTTAGTTATCGCGCGATCCTTTCGGTCTTTTGCCGGACCAAATTCAATTATTCTCCTCAATTAACCTAGTTTTACTTGAAAAAAAGGCCGGGAACACGTTCTTCCACACCGTAGTTCTACGATTCCTTCGTAACGAAGTTTCTTTTATTTACACACCTAACAAACCTGCGTAAATATTGTAACACGGATTCGAAAAGTAAATCAGCGCGGCAGACATAATCCGTGCGCAAACGGAGAAACTAGCTTCGAAATAATCCGAAGATTTTCTTCTCTATGTTCATTTTTCACTCCAATTTTATCTTCTTATAACTTGATTTAGGTAGTAAATCAAGCGTACTAAAAATGTTATTATTTTACTTAAAGTCACGTGCAGCTTCTTTTTCATTCTGATAAATAATTTATTTAAGCAGATACCTCTTCAAAATTCTTATACCATTCTATACCACTCTATAGATAGAAACAACGTCGTCATAAATATTCTATTTTTACGAAGGAAATATCCTTCTGTTATATCCATTTAGAATTTTAACAAAGATTACACGTATCTAAAAAAGGAAGTCAAATTTTACACGTTTCATCCTCCTTATTTTACAAATCTCGCGAAATCCATACCATCGCCAAAATCTGCTTCCATCGACCAAACAATAGAGTTCATTTAGCTCGACAGCAGCGTTCGACAGAGTATCATATCTACTACCGTAAGAGACGCGAGTCAAATTGTAGAATTTAATCCGCTCTTCTTTCGCTGCTCTACAAAAACAAGATTTAATAAATCGTACGTAGTTTCATACTGATTTGGAACTTCACAACCGTACTGATCACACGTGTTTATAAAAAAAAAAAAAAAAGGGAAAAAGAAGAATTGCCCTTGCTCTTTCACTCGCTGATACTCGTCCGTATCAAAGAATAATTATAACAGAATTTCAACATTTTTACGTTCATATTGACTATCCTCATTTATAAAATAGAAAACGAAAAACGTAGAATTGTACGCTTGGATCTTTCGTTTTTCCACTATTCATGCAAAAACACGAGCCTCGGTAGGATTCTACTTCTGGCAAATGATCTGCCGTCGCATCGAATTAATCGTTCTCCATTCTCAATAATATATTCGAGGCACGTTCTACCGGAAGCCGCAATGCGATCGTAGGAGCGCAGCGGATAAAAAGCGAATGTTTACGCGACGGAAAATATAGCGATCGTTTAACAGTAAATCCTGCGCGATCGCATAAAGCGGTCGGTTAATCCGGCACGCATAAACGATAGAGTATAGCACTACGTTTCTCGGACCCAGTAGGGATAAAAATGATATTGTGCAATTATCGGGCATTCCATCCTTTTTTAGCAACGTTGGGAAAAAGAGAGAATAAAAAAACGTACACCTTCGATACGGGACCTTCTCTTCTTGCTAGGCGAGACCCACGCGGCCATTTATTACGGTATTCATTTATTAAGACCACCTGGGATGTGTGCTGTAATTATACTGCCTGAAACTGCGTGAAACCAGTTCGACAGTGAGCCTGGCGATAACTAAGGACAAGACTTGCTCTGTTCCGATCTTCTCGGATCTTCTCGATCGTCAGATGCTCAGCCATTATTGAACAGAGATTGTCTCGTTAACGTTTGACAAATTTATTTTTCCGACCTGAATTATCTTTCAAGAGTTTCACGAACTTTTGAACTTGTTACGCTACAAGTTTTGTAATTTAGTTGACACGCAGAATTGTAAAATGTATAAAGTTCTGACGAAAATGATAGAGACGAGAAAAAGTCTGTACTCTATCGTCTTCTATCGAACGATATTTTATTTCCTGCAATTTTTACATCATTTTCTATCGTTCTTATATCGCTTCCTTTCTTTGTGGGTCTTTGTGTCTAGAATTTTCGATTTTTTATTAAATCTATATCTCAACAGCGGGTAATCATTAGCGCGGTAATCGATGTTGGATGTTTCAATTATCGTTCCAATTATCGTTTCTTCTAATTAGTTTGTCGATTCGTTATTTTTAGCTTCTTCCTATTTCCAACATTATCACCAGGCACAGCCGGTTCTCGGCTTCCTATTATCACCTCGACCATTTGCTATTTGCAACCGGTGTTACTACTCTTTATTGTTACGACCACTTTTATCTTCACCGCGTGGTGGATTGGTCACGCAGCTTCGGTTCGTTCGCGTATCCTTCCCGTAATCTTGTTTACCTTCTTCTTTATCGTGCGACGTTCCCAAATTTTTCGGAAGCTTTCGGATCATCGATGGGTTTACGCTAAGCTGAATCTTAAACCTTTTCTTTTCTTTCTTTGAAATTTAATTAGCGGTATTTTGCCCGTTGAAAGTCTACACGTATAAGAAAATGCTGGATCCTTTGTCGCGATAATACACGGCCGTTCCACAGCTATAACGACGTAACTGCGATTTGTGAATTTCGAGACAAACGCGTTACTAGTATAGTACCTCAGCCGCATCTAATCGTCCCATTGTAAAAGTTTCCCAACGTCCCCAACATGCCTGGCCGCCGGATTATTATCGCATTTCTTAGCAATAACGACACGCGAGTATCATTTGCGACTAAGACACACTTCCAAGTAACTGCAGAATGCAACAACAATGTCGTGTATCGCAACGTTACGAAACATTCCCCTCGTTATTTCATCACGAGATTTTACTCAATGAAGTTGCTTTCTCTTCGTCTGCCGGAAGATTACCTTTTCGCGGTCGCTTCCCCACGACGATATATTTTATACTCTACTTTTGCATAAACTATAAAACACCGTGAAATATCGCAACGGTTTCGCCACAACGCGAACATCGTTGCTCAAATTAGAGCGATCTATCGAGGTATCGTGTGACGCGTAAGAAGGTAACTGAATGTTATCTTTTTCCATATCACTGTATCGGCAATAGCTGTCGCATGCAGAATGAAATATAAAAATCAGCGGCTCGTACCAACATTTAACCAAAGGTCGATTCCTTCTTCGGAGGAATCTAACGGGTACAGAGAGAAGGCGCGAGCGAACGATTTGGGTTAGACTATCCGATGGACGATAAATTATACGACTTGTTCCGGAAACAATCGGCAAGGTGAGACCATCTACGACGCGGCTTGCATTCTAATTTCCGCCGCGCTGATAGAGGCGCAGCTTTATTACCCTCGCATCTTGTTACGGTGAGTCACGAACAGGTTCCGCTTCGGAGCGGCGAATTTTAAATAATTTCAGCTTGTTATTCTTTCGCGACACGATGCTGTCATCGGCTCGATTTTACGCTATGCGGTCATCCGCCGGTATCCGACCAGGAAAGCACGACGAACATCGATCGAACGTGATTAATAATAATTCCGCTCGTGAAATGCATCCGGTTTCTTTTATTGCTTCCGCGAAATCGTTCTTGACGCGGCAAATTTTTTCACGAGAATTTGGATAACGTAGAAGATTTGGTTTGTTGTTTTAATACGCGCAGCGGACGTTTAGTGTGCACGTGCGACTCGGTTTGAGCCAGGTTTAAAGGTAGACTTAAACTGGCAAAAAGTAGAGAACGAAGTTTACGGATTTTTTGTTCTTATGGGACAGATTGAAGTGGCTTTGCGTGATGCATCGCGTGGTACGTCGCGTGTTTGTCCCGGAAGTGGTGGCGTTCCGAATATTTCAAGAACAGATCTGTTTTTTTTTTTTTTTTTTTTTAAATATGGTGATATGTTCGCTTGAAATACGAGCCGATGTACGTTTTTATGCATTCTCTGTTTTATTTTCTGTATTATATTTTAAGGTAGTTGAGCCTGAAGGAGTCGGTTTACAGAATGTTTTAGCTTTAATTTTGCAAAGGAATATGGTACGTTCGTGGCGCTGTGCTTCGCAAGAAGAGTTGACAAATATATCGATATATTTTCCTAATAGGAGATTTTATGGCTGCGACTTAATTCAGTTGTATGAAACGCTTTGTAGTTCTCGAATGGGAACTGGATTTATTATATGGAATAAATTTTATACGCGGAAGATGATAATCTCGAAGAGAATAATCATGCTGAAGCGGGCAAAGTTGGAAACGAATGAATCATAAAACGAAGGAAAGTAGCACGATACAAGTGAAAGCAAAAGGAAGAGGACAAAAGATTTCAAAGATAGAAGAAACGAGGAACTAGATTATTCTTATTTCAGCGGTCATTTATTATACTTGTTCTTCCTTTGTGTTTATCTTATTATCGTATCATGTTACGGAATTAAATTTGAATAAATTTAATTCCTCGTTGTTAAAAAAATACGGACTCGTTGTTTTGCTATCTCTTTCAGTAATAAAAAAACGAATGATTATTTTAGTAAAAACCTACAACTAGCAGCACTAGCGTTATAACAAAATGTATTATTTTCTATCGAATTTATCTTAATTTTTATCCTATTTCCAAGGAAATGAATTCTCCGTTCCACAAAAATTCAACAAATCTTTTTTATTTATTTGCGATCCGTACCTTCCGGCTTTTGACGTCTTCCGGCTGTGCCTCCATTTGCGATATCTTATCTTGTCGTATCTTATACCCGCCACAAAACCTACCTTCCTGCCCTTATAATCGCACTAAATTAGAATTAAAAGCAAAAGTAAGCTCAACATAGATCACAATTTGAACCGAAATGAAGCTTAAACGTCTTATAAACATAAACCTACCCTACGCTTGTTCTTTTTCACACATCGCACTAATATTTCGGACAGTTCTAACAACATTTCTATTCCATTGGATTGACAACTAAGCGATTGCGGATTCTGTCAATACCATCGAATGAGAAAATCCGCAATCACTTAGTTGCCAACCCAACAATACTATTCCAACGATATATCGTTACGCGCGTCTTTCTCATCGTTCAAAACGAATTCCACAGTCGCAAGTTAATTAATACGCAGCCAAAAACTGTCGCGTAATTCAACAAATGTCTAGAACAAAACGATAAAACTACCAATATTCGCGAGCTGAAATTGTTCGCTCGTGAAATTATCGTTAGAGTTATCTCGGAATTATCGCGACATCGTTTCTCGCGATAAACAGCCGAGAATATCAGACAGTCGAACAAGATCACAGACCGTGAATTAGTTCGTTTCGCTATCGCCAAGCCTTTGTAGTCTTCGCGCTGCAGATTACCGCAGATACCAATAAAGTTATCTGCGGTTAAAATCGAAAGTATACGCCGCCGGCCTGGATTACATTAACAATTCAGTCATGGTGTCAGTCATGGTCCGTTCAAACGTTATTCAATGCTCCTAGGCGTGACCGGACCGTGAACGTTCGAACACCATTGCGGAGAACGTGGCCCAGGTAACCGGAACCGTTTCGTCCAACATCGCAAACACTCTGCCTTTCTCGCGGTGATCGGTACACGCGGAAAGATCAGCAGATCCGAGGTGTGCCCGTGTCACGAGCTCGTTTTACCTTTAAAAAGTGCCAAATATACTCGCGCGTACGCGATTAGCGTAGGCGGTATTAAGGCAAATTCGATGAATCATAGAGCTACCAGCAAGCATCATCGCAACTTTCTCTTTATGTTTCGTCATTGTAGTCATTCAGCTGGTTACAAGTCGCGTTCTTCGAACGGAGTTGGCGAATTTTCTGAGAGAAAGTTTTGCTTCTTTCGAGCTAAGCAGCTTGAGGAGATCAATTTTACAAAACCAATGATTTTTAATATACACAAGCGTGACTACTTCGTGTTGTAGTCTGCAACAGACAGGGTTGGATTTGTTGAATTTCCAGATTCCAGGTAAAGGATGATTCTAGTAGAAAGGCTTCTCGTTAAATTTATACAGAATTTCATAGACTATTTCATAGACGCGAGACTTTATTCGTTGCCTAAATCGTACACTATATGTTGGAAACACGAACTCTACTAGATTAACAGAAACTAAATGTTTAGCTCGTGAAAACAAGGATTCTCCTCGTATGCTAATTTCCCTAATCAGTCATCTTATTCCTGTGCATTTCGTTACATTGGTATACATTTATAACGTAAGAACATATTGCTCAGACGTTCTAATCTCATTGCGATGCCATTTCCAAATCCAAAAATTCACTTGCACTTGTAGCTCTATCCTTCAACGTTGATAGCAGATCGAGGGTCACCCTTTGCCTATTGTCCTCTGTTCGATCTTCTCGCGTATTGTTTACACAACATAATAAACGTGAAATACGCATTGTTTACCGAAACAAGTAAGTTGGAACTTACCATAGTGGCACGAGTCGAAGGAAGATGCCAAGGTCGTCAAGGAGCAAGACAAATTGTACTGCAATCGTTTATGCAAAAGCCAGAATAAACAAGAGAAATATCTTCTTTCAGCCAACAAGCCGCCGCTGTTGATAACACTTCCTTTTTTTCTTCTTACGATACGAGATATCAAGCGACAAGAAAATATTTACGGACGTCGCGGCCTAACTTCTTCGACCTATCTATGTCGTATTCGTCGAAACAAATGCCAAGTGATTCTCTTTAGCAATTGACGTAACGATAGAACTCGTAGATACGATTGCGCCAACATATACCGAGTAGACTCGGAGATAAGCTGGTTTTACGTTAGTCCAGTTTGGCCGGATCGAGTAATTACGTTTCACTGGTTCGACTGCAGATCGAACGATGTCTACGTTGTTCCAGTCTTTTACGAACCGTTTTCGAAACAACATTGTCTGTACTGGCGATGGATCAGAAAAAGTAGATTTTCCACGAACGACGACACTGTACTGAAACGAATAGACACCGTTTACGCTGTTCCAGTTACAATCCGATGCCGGACTGAATCACTGGACCAGGACGCTCCTGGACCAGTGTAGAACCAGCTCTACGATTGCTTCGCATCTTCCCTCTGATTATCCTCTTTATTTCATATCGCGGTATTCCTCACACGGTATTATGCTACGTATATACGTATTATTAAATTGTTGCAAAAGTTTCTTTCGTTTTATTATTTATACATTAATTGTCTATGATTCATTTTGTAGTAATACAACAAAATACAAAATGGATCATAGATAATTGAATAAAATAACGTGGCACAAACAACTTAATGCAATATCGGAGGTGTTGAAGAGAAAACCGGATAATTTTAGAATTATTTATATATTAATTGTCTATGATCCATTTTGTAGTAATAGAACAAAATACAAAATGGATCATAGATAATTGAATAAAATAACGTGGCACGAACAACTTAATGCAATATCGGAGGTGTTGAAGAGAAAACCGGATAATTTTAGAATTATTTATATATTAATTGTCTATGATCCATTTTGTAGTAATAGAACAAAATACAAAATGGATCATAGATAATTGAATAAAATAACGTGGCACGAACAACTTAATGCAATATCGGAGGTGTTGAAGAGAAAACCGGATAATTTTAGAATTATTTATATATTAATTGTCTATGATCCATTTTGTAGTAATACAACAAAATACAAAATGGATCATAGATAATTGAATAAAATAACGTGGCACGAACAACTTAATGCAATATTGGAGGTGTTGAAGAGAAAACCGAATAATTTTAGAATCCAAATGAAAACTCATAGCATCATCGGTAGCCGATGCTTCACATATTTATGGGAAATTTAAAGATGCTGAAATGTAGGGATTGCGCACAGTGACGACACATCTACATACGAAACATCGTCGAACGTTCGACAATTAACAGAAGCAAGATACCAGAACACCCATCGCCCTCCGTTTCTCTCGTTGAAACAGCCAAATAACAAAATCCATCTGTTCAGAAGCAACCGGGATAAAAGGAAGATAATTTTACAGTTCGCACGAGCACATCGCCAAAAACAACAGCGAATCGCCCTAAATTCACTCGGGCTTGCTCGTAAAGCTCGCTAATCTCGCTGCACCATGCAACGTGCCACGAGCTTTTGTATTACCTTCAGCTTACACAGGTCGCAAACGCTGGCCGGCCGTGTAGCTTTGGCATAAATCGCGTCTCATTTTCGTCCGCGGGCGACGTGCACGCGGCAGTAAACGAATTTCCAACGGTCGGCAATGGCCACGGGAACCACGGGAATTCGCCTTTGAGCGCGTTATTACGCGCGTAGACGACGCATCACGGTCGCGTGCGTTTCACGCCGGAAACCGTGGCCGCGGTCGGTGAACGTTCCCGGAAGCGGCGTGTTTCACCTGGTGCGTCGCGCCGTAGAAAAAAAAAAAAAAAAAAGAAAAGAAAAGAAGAAACGGAAGAAATTGGAAGAGCGCACGCGGCTGCAAATTTTCTGGGATTCGTCTCGCGAACCTTGTAACCGGCGTGTAATTTAATCGGATTTAATTAATCGGTCGAGCGGAGCACGGCTGGCCGTCGCGCGGGGAAAAACTGGTACTCGGAACCTGGTGCGCCGGTACTTCGGCGTAAATCGTCCAGTTTTTGAGGGAATTACAGATGAGACGGGAGGTTTCCAGTTTGCTCCCGGGTTTCCCTTGGTGAACTGTACACTGTCAACGACGCATTGTTTTAGCTTCTTTGGATAAGTCATTTCTTGGACGCGCGTAATTTCGAGAATTTCAAGGACGACCAGGCGGAGGGTACGAATTACGAATTGGCGGTAACGATCGTTAGGAGTTATGAAATTTCCTGGCGGTTTTTTACTTGCGGAGAGAACTGGTTTGGTTTGGTTTTTTTTATTTTTTTTTGTTTTCACAAGGAAATTTCGGGGATGGGACAGCGACGAATGAATTACGAAATGGTAGTAACGAGGAATTGGATGTGCAGGTGTTTTATCGTAGGAAGTTGTATTCCGATTTAGACAATTAAAATTATTATCGGAGATTACTGGTATTCATCGTTAGTGCTGCTGTCCGACCGAAGCTCTTGACTGGGTTTTCAACGTATCGGAGCTTATTGCGCACAGCGTGCAATGATAATGTCGAGAAACAAATAGTATTTTATAGGGGAAACTAATTTTAAGTTTTGGGGGGAATCGCGCGAGTTTCGAAGTTTCCACGAATTGCATGAAACTTGCATGAAACGAAGACGAGAGTTGTTTGAGAATTTTGGGCATGATACAGTGGTGACACGAGTTGCCAAATAATTATAATATTCAAAAGTAAATGATTCGATCGAAAATTACTTGCAAGGAGAATAGTTTTGAGTTCCCCGAGTTACACGACGTGTTTCCGTTTGAAGGATTTCCGTAAGAAAGCAGGCAAAATAGTAGAATAAGCTAATTGCCATGGATAGATGATCAGATATTTCAAAGACAGAGTTTCCGGAAGAAAAGATCTAAAAGGTGACAAACCATGTAATTAATTCAGATAACAAGAAGGATTACGTGAAACAGAGATGTTAACATACAAGATCGATATCGATATGTTCTAATTATCGGATGAGATTGTGAAGATTTTTCTACGGATGCGAGTCTAAAGAAGATTCTCAGCTGCTTAGAAATTGTTCGTTTCGAACACGTTAAGAAACGTGCGCACGATCGTGTTAAGAAACAGATAAAAGATAGAAAATGAAATATCGCTCTTTTTAAAGGCGCAGCTTCCTCCTCAACCGTATTATTATGCCACCGACGATAAAACACAAGTCACGCGTAACACTCTGTACTTATCAATAACGATAAAATTTTATCGTCATTCCGAGCTCATTAAAGTCTGCTTAATTACCGCAGCATCCTCCAAATCACGATCGACGATCTCTATAACCGTATCGCGAAACATACGTTGAAATCTACAGAAAATGTAACAAAGGAGACGCGTTCCATTGTTGTTTCTACGGCACGTAAACCCGAAAAACTTCTCACCGTTAAAAACTTTCCAATTCCCCTTGAGATCTCTCGACGACCATACTTTTTACGATCTCGATTAATTATTCGTGCCGAAATATTTACGTATTTTCCTTATTATTTAAACACCTGCATTCTGCCTGAAATATGCTCTCGTTACTAAAACTCTCAAGAGCATCTACGAAAGTACTTTCGGAAATATCCCAGTGAAACACGGTCGAACAATCAAATTGCCTGTTGGTTGCCGATGATAACGTAAAACACATTGCGTCATAGGCTTTTTTCTCCAGTTTTTCTACACGGTAGCATCTCTTTGCTTATCTAAATAACGTCCCCTTGGATTTTATTGGCCACAGCTGTCCTCCTTCGGAGTTGGTAACCCCGATGCACACGATATTCATCGATGGCTGCTTGCGATCGTCGACGAACGTAAATCTTTCGCTAGCCAAATGTTACCTGTCTGCGACGTACTGTATCGTAATTTTCAAACAAATCGTTCCAACATTTATATCTCTTTGATTCTCCATCCTAAGGTTTCTCGCGTTCGTACGATCTCGTTTCGTTTCAGTTTCGCATTCGGTCGAATTTCGCGTAGCTTTATTTTCATAACAAAACTACGCTGTATATCGAACGACGAATTCGTGGAATCGGCGGGGAGACCAAATTAGGAAATTGATCGAATGCGTGGCGGACAAAAAGGACGACGGGGGCGGCTTCGTGTGGAAAAATTGAACTTTCGAAGGAATAGGAAGAGGGACAAAAGTCTAGGGAAATGTCGCTTCTCTAGAATAACAATATAATTATGCTGTACATATTTTCGTATATACTATATGTGTATATACGACTAAAGAGACACTCGGTGATTGTCGAGGTGATATTGGCTTGGCAACTAAGTGATTGCGGATTTTGTCAATATCATCTAATGACAAAATCCGCGATCACATGGTTGCCACCCAATAGAAGGTCGACCAGAGTGCGCTTAATTTTAGACGCTAATTAAAATTTGGTCCGCGGCACTGGGATCGTGCGAGAGGTCTCTGATGGATTTTAAGTCCTTGATTTAGTATAGCGTCGTTGGTATATATTGAGATATGTATAATTTCATGTGCTAGACTAGATTAGGATATAACCTAACAAACACGAAGATGGTACCCCGCTGGGGGTAGCCACCCACGTGATAATCAAGCAGCCAAAAAATTCTACCAAATGTCCAAATCGGACAAACTGTGAATGTAAACAACTAAATAAAAAAAAAACAAAGAAAAAGACTGGGTTAGCTGCGCAGTAGTGATACTTGCATGTGAATATCAGTGTGTGCAAGTATGCGTGCGCGCGGCGTCTGGAAAACAAAGGAATGTAAACTGTTCAGTGAACAGTCTGGTATGGAAGAAAGTGCCGAGACGCGTGCAAGCGTGTATCGATGAATATCTTTGAAATCCTTTATCAAATGAATATATAACTATCGTAATATCAATTCTAAGTGAAAATTTAGCGTTACTATACCATTATTTCGGCTATTAAGATCCAAAATTCTCGGTACGGTATATTTCTTTCTAAACGCGGTATGTACGAACGCGAGAGAGAAACAGTCACCGAGAATGATTTAAAGTAGAGCGCTCCTGGAGACTGTGTTTGCGAGCATCCACGGTGTCATTAAAACGCGGCGATTTATCGTGATTTATATCACGGCTGTCGGATTTAATGCGACGGTCATCCGATTATGTTATTACAAGCGTGGGCGTCATTTTGATATACGTCTTCGCAGCTCTTAAAATATGCACACGGCGTCCGTGTCCCCTGTTCCGTGTATACCGCCATCTCCAACCCTCCAGATGGAAATTTATGCGCGTAAGCGCGCGCTCGTCCGCTCATTAACCGTTTAATCGACCGATCGTTTTATGGGAAAGGAGTCTACCCGGTTCTTTCCCCCGTACCTTTCGTCGAATACTTGGCAATTTTGCCAGACGATTCTATAGCTCGTTACATATTTCCTTCGCAATATTTCCCTCTATCTGCCAGCGATTTTCTATTTAAACGAATGCCTTTCAGTCTGCAGAATAGCGCCGAAGCGATAGAATCTTCGCGCGAGTAACGAGCGATCTGTCGCTTCGGTGTATCTTCGAGATCTAAAAACTTCAGGTATTTTGATAATTTTGTCGGGCGATTCCGCAGATCTCGATCGATGCTGCGATCGACAGTTTGCGAAGTTCGGAGAATAGCGTCGAAGTAGTAGAATTTTCGCGAGTAACGAGCGATCTATCGCTTGATAGTCGCCGATTATGCGAAACAGTCGCAGATTCCGTGTATCTTGACGATCTCCTGAATATTTCCCACTTGCAGACGACTTTCGAATTCCTCGAATCGAGCAAAGGAATCGAAATTTGGCAAATAGCACCGAAGCAACGAGTAGTCTCTCGTAATTGAAAAAATGTCTAAAATCGCATACAAGTTCGAAGCGGATTTTCCTAATTCTTCGATAAGCTTGAGAACATGCGATCCGCATCTTCGACGGACGAGACGTTTCGTCACAAACTTCGTATCTCTCGCTCTAATTTCTCCATTTCTTCGGTAGAAATTTCATACGGCGGTCACCGATATCGTCGATCTGATCGCCAAGCGGAATCGCCGCGACTACGAGCTTCGCGTAAAATCACCATGCTTCGACGAAAGGAGAGAATACTTTGACGTCGGAGAACCCTGACGTTTTTAGACCGACGTAGAAGCGGAGGCAGCCACGAAAAGTATCGAATCAATATTTGTTATCGGACGAATTCCAGATGCTCCGTGCGATTTCGCCTCGCAAAGTGGAATTTGTTCGTGCGTCAGCATTAAACTTCAGGTTTCGCGTGGGCGGCGGTGCAGCCCCGGTGAAATCGATTAAACCGCGCGCTGAAAATCGTACAACGTAAATACACAGGCGGACGGGGTGGGGCCATTTTCTAAAACGAGATTGCGTAACAAGTTACAAAACCGTATATTAGATTCTATCTTCGACTTTGTTTTCACCGCCGTTTTAACGGACATTAAAGGACATTTCCGATCGTTAAAACGAAATGAAACAACTTTCTGAATATCACGAAATTGCTACAAGTAACACGGCAATAGTATCTAACTCGTTTAAGAACGCGTTTAACGTTGTTGCGCTATTTGAGTTTCTCCCTTTCGTTTCGACAAGTCGAAATAATCATCGGATATAACGGCGCTTGTCGAGCTGTTCGAGTCTGTAATATCGAAATGAACCGAGAAAATCGCCCGTTTCAATTATTATTTGCGTCTTTGTTCGTAGAACCTATTGGCGATCCGGTGTTCTAATTAAACAACGCAATTTTCCCTCCGTTTCCAGACTCCGGTATATACAGGGTGTCCTGGGTTTTAACGCCTGAACGTTGTCGATTTATCGTAGGTACGAGTCTATTGTAGATAAGAGGAAAATGTTACGTAAACGTAGATCGTTTAAAGCTTTCTCAGCAAGTTGCGACAAAAGTATGAAATACGAAGGAAACGGTGGAAGACTCGCCGCTTATTTACCTTTGCTCTGCTTATTCGAAGATAGCTGATTCTCCATCTCGAGATGATCCAGTTAGATACCAAAGTGAAACGAAATAGAAACGCACTTAATAGATTCCATTTTCGGTCGTTGTCAATTTCTCGTATCGTCAAGAACGGTGGATGTCTTTCTCTTTTTTTCTTTTTTTTTTTTTTTTTTTTTGGTTGTGAGAGCCTGGCCACTCTGTGTAGATAAGCGATAAGTAGACCGTGGACTTCTCCGTGTGATTTCACGTTTTCGCGAGAAGGACCGGGGAAATGGAAGTCGCATGGTAATTTGTTTCGCTTGCCACAATACTAAATTTACGGCGAGCACCTCGCTTTGAATATTTTATACATTTTCGTATATTACGCGCGTCGCCTGATTTTTTTTCCAGCTACAAATTTGTCAGAAGCGGATAAAAATCCGGGTTCTGGCGAATAAGTAACTGCAACGTATACAGATGTGGTAAACGAGATAAGTTACGACCATTTTCCCCAGCAGAGTCGTTGAAAAACGTAAAATTTCTGTTGAAGATTAGGAGATTTGGAATAAAACGGCGTTGGATCATGTGAACGAAACATAAAATTCGCGCTTAGCAGGCGTAAAATGTTTTTAAACACGTTTGAACGATATGGTTAAACGTTGTTTCGGCTGAACATTTTTCAGTTTAGCGCACGCAAGTATTTGGTAAAAGCCGCTACAGCACGAAGTTCGCGTAATTAATGCGTACAAAATAGACGAAAAGGAGATATGTTAGGTCTTCATTTTTTAGTTTTATTTTTCCAGTCGGACAACGCAACGAAAAATCGTATCCGCGCGCGAACAACGATAACATTTTTCGGCGTTATGCTCGCTATTGCGAGTAATTTCCTGATGTAAGGTTAAATACCTTCCGAGCTTACGCTGCGCTTTCCAACGCGCAGTATTCATTCGCGTAATAACGATCAGTATTAATTTCCAGAATTGTTCAGATCGTACCGTACTTCCTTCCGAGTTGAAGCTTTCTTTCCAAACTCTTTCTTTCCTCATTCCCTTTATTCTATTTTCCAATTTCTATCATCCTATCTTTATTTCTATATATTACATTATATTTCTAGTTTCCTTTTGTTGCAGTTTCAGAAAAAAGCTAATGTATAATAAACTTCCATTCGGTACTTGCTACATCTTTTTCGTCGATTTGTCAATTTCCCTTTAGATCGAAGCGTTAGATTCAACCAGAGTCAAACATACCAGTTTTACTCGCACTATTGTTGTATTTTCTAATTTTCAAGCGTATGATATATCTTGAAACAATTTCCAAGATGCAAGATGCTGCTTTTCTTTCGCGCGTTTCACAAAAAAAGGTGGACATGAAAGAATGTCGAATTGAACTCGACATAGGAGTGCAAAGGGTTAAAAGACGTTTCAGCAGCAAGTTGACCAACGAAGCGACATATCCCAAACGATGAAGTTAAAAGAGACATCCTGTATAACAATAGGAAATTTAAAAAATCATAGCAACGCGTCTAACATCGTCGCTTTTCTCCATTTATCGACTCGATCGAGACGCCTGCCGAACGTCTGAAATTACAAAATTATCGAAACAGCGTTAGAACCTCTGCTCTACCAAAAATCCAAACCTTTTGCATGGAGACTTTCCTTCAGGACGACAAATTAATTTCGGTCGGCAGATTACAAAATTATCGAAAGAGCGTTAGAACGTCTGCTCTACCAAAAATCCAAACCTTTTGCATGGAGACTTTCCTTCAGGACGACAAATTAATTTCGGTCGGCGGAATCGCCGGGCTCTGATGTTATTCCTCGGACGCGGAATGCGTCGATTCATCGTTGCTGGAAGCTGGCTGATCCGCCGGTATAATCTGGTCGGCAGATCTCGACGAGAGGCGGGCGTAGATGGCGAGTTTAGACAAGGGTTGCCGCTAAATGGATTCGAGCTGGGCGAGTAAAGCACGACGAGCGAGCGAGCGAACGAAGCTAGACGCTTTCACTCGTAGCTGTGCAGCAGTTCGACAGGCCACGGGATCGCGATTGCTCTGGCGTATCGCGACAACGACGACGACGACGTTGAAAGCGAGTCGCGTGGTAAAAGCGTAGCGAACCTCGCAAAGTGTCTGCAGGCTCTCTGACACGCGGACAATCTCGTTACGCGTCGAGCTGAAAAATTCAACGCTTCTGCATGTTTCTCGGCAGATGATTGTTCCTTTCTTCGTCGCCCTGTCGCATCGTTTGCTCGTTACAAGCGTTAAAGAGTCGATCAGAGAGACTTTAAACGGATCTATCGACTTGTTGGATTTTGCAAAATAGTCGGCCATAAGATTCGAACACTCGTTATGCGGAACGTTCCGAAACTTCATTAGCATTCTGATAACATTGGACTATCGTGATTACGTTGATGCAGTTGCAAACTAATTTGCAAACGTGTACAGTAGCTACAAGATATTTAACGCAAGCACGCGGGTACGTATTAGGTTGTCCGACATGTTTCTTTCATTTTATAAGGAAACAATGTGTTTTATCGTTGAAGTGGTCATCACGTCTAGGAAAACTCTTCGTCTGGTCTTTTTAGTTTTCTCAAGCACCGAAGCCATCGACAGCGTATAAACAATAGACTGGGACGAAGGCAGACCATAAACAGTAGACAGGCGCCGATGGCTCCCGGGTTTTCAGTTATAGGGTAGACTAGGGTACACTACTTGTACTTGCACTTCTGCGTTAAAATATATTTTCTACTTTTCAATTTATCCACGCGTTCCTCTGTTCGTACATCTAATAATCTCAACATTTATATTAGTTTGTTGAATTATGCACGAACATAATAATAGAAATGGTACGAAATGGATTATACCTAATTCAATAAAATAATATAAAACAGAAATTCTTGTTCGTCTATTATCGTCTTATGAAACGAAAGAAACTTCTCGGACGACCTGATATATCTCGCGGAGATGACAAAAGCGAGCAAACAAGCAATTATCTGGCATATTAACGAGCCTCGTTCGTTACGTGTCTAAGACAATAGTTCATGGAATTCAGAACGTGTATTAATTCTTCGCCAAATGCGTATTTGCAGTAACTTCTACGTACCTATTTATACAGAGTATTCAGGCTATTACTTTCCAACGTTTTTCCCGCGAACGACGAGGATCAGTGAAGAGATGAATAGTTCAAAGTCAACTACACATGTTCGCGATAACATGATCTTCGCAGGTGCAGAAATCCACGTGCACTTCTTACGGTTGCGATACTTTTTCTAAGCGGAAACCTACCTTTTCTTTGTATACGTCGAATGTTCTACGAAAAAGAATATCGGACCAACACGATGGAAAACTGATCGGAAAATATTTTAATTTCGTAGAATATCGTACGACGTACGAGGAACGATGTAATGCAACGTAACTCTTTGTATTTACGTTTTCTTCGTCTCATACAATAATAAATTCTAGGAAATTAAAGTTGAGATAAGTCTTTTAAACCGGTCAATTTTCCATCGTATTATCGTAATACATCGTGGTGGAATGACGGGAGCATTTGATGTATACGCAAAAAAAAAGGCAAGTTGATATACGCAAAAGAGAGAGAGAGAGAGAGAGAGAGAGAGAGAGAAGGTCTCGTGCAAGATGCATGTGCAATTTTACACTTGCGAGAAAAATATTATCGCGAATACGCAGTTCACTTCCAGCCATTCATCTTTTTCCCCTTTCATCTTTCCCTCGTTTCTACTTGCCTTCCGTTTACGGAAAAGGCTACGCCGGCAGCACTAATAACGTGAACACCCTATGTATACACGCACATTGCCAGATCGGATTCACATTTTACCCGTATAATTATGACAGTCGCGTCTCGTCGCAGTGTCGATGAAGTTTCCAAATGTTTCACATAATACACACACACGCCAGCGTCCAGCCGCTCTCCGCGCCTATGAAAATTCCATTTTCCTATACGCGTTGTATGAATAAATCTCGTGCGAGAAACCTGCCACGGACGAACGAGGGATTAAGATTAATTTCAAAAATTCAGTCGATACGTTGTCTAGTGGAATGAAAATTCCGTAGAATGGAAATTGCACGCGTGAAACGAACGAGGCAAAGGTAAACGTAACGCGATGTTTATTGGATCGGTGGCGTCGCGCGGGCCAATTACACCGCAAAAGTGGCAGCAATAAGACGGGCCTGGCTGGCTGTTTCGATGAAAAAGCCGTCCCGATGATCGGTCGGAAGCCGGTTTCCTCGTGGCAACCCCGCGGTGAGCGAAGTGAATCCAGGCTGGATGAATATTCAACGGCGTTCCACTTCGTTGTCCCCGTATCGGCGGCCACTTTAATTCGATCGGCGGCGATGAAGCGCGGCGCCCGCAAAATTTCGACTCGAACCAGCTCGAATTTATATACTCGACACTGGTCATGGACCCTTCAAGGACGTACTTAATTCGCGGTCGCTTTTTACCACAGGGGATAGCCGCGTGTTTTTCATCCGACGTGCGAACGGAGATACGGACAGAAGATCGGTTAACACGCGCGCGTTACTATATTAGTGCGAATGCAACTAATGAAACAACCCGAAGAAAAAGGACCAACGCGTGTAAAGATAGAAGTAAAAATATGTTGGAAAATCGTGGAGTTAATATGAACGCGATATATTTACGCATTTTCTCAACGCGACTTCTGAACAATGTGGCATTTAATTGCCGTTTAATGACCAGCTATTAAAACGCCACAAATAAGAAGGAGAAGCGACGTATTCGATTACATTTGCATATCTGCAAAACGGTTAATCCCGAGTGATTAAACTCGCTAAGTGAATCTCCGTGTCGGTACATTTGGTCTTGAATCGAGAACGGTCGACCAACGAACGAGTTAAGCCGTACGGATGCCTTCGGCAAATGCGGCTTCGTTAACAAATGCTCTTTGTGGTCTCTGGCCACGGATTGACGAACGAGAAGTTTCGCCTAACCTCAGCCTAAACTCGCGCTTGTTAAACGAGAATGCGTGATCGGGCCGGTAGAACCTCTGTTTAAGCTGTTTTCTGTATTCTGTGTGTTCTACTTTTGCTTACTTTCGTCCTATTAAGATCGGGGTGGCATTTAAGATAATTTTAAGGCGAAGCACGTGACGATGTTTCGGCAAGAATAACAGTGGCGGCGTGTTCGGAATCTTTTCCTCTGCAATTAAGTTTGCGTAAGAAATTTTTCCAGGGAACGTGCCTCTAAGCTTTTCCCTAGATACGTCAAACGGACGTTGATTCAAAGTCAGCTCGTAATTCGATAGAATTCGAAAAATTCGCAATTCGCGTTTTTAGATCAATCTTTTTGTACAACGCATACTTGTAAACGCTTATAATTAATACTTATACAATTGTAATATAGCAAATGCTAAGACTTGTAAGCCTTCTATCGAGATATGTATAATTTTATGTGCTAGACTAGGTTAGGATATAACCTAACAAACACGAAGATGGTACCCTGCTGGGGTTAGCCAGCCACGTGATAATCAAGCAGCCAAAAAATTCTACCAAATGTCCAAATCGGACAAATTGTGAGTGTAAACAACTAAATAAAAAAAAAGAAAAGAAAAAGACTAGGTTAGCTGCGCGGTAGTGATACTTGCATGTGAATATCAGTGTGTGCAAGTATGCGTGCGCGCGGCGTCTGGAAAACAAAGGAATGTAAACTGTTCAGTGAACAGTCTGGTATGGAAGAAAGTGCCGAGACGCGTGCAAGCGTGTATCGATGAATATCTTTGAAATCCTTTATCAAATGGATATATAACTATTCTAATATAAATTCTAAGTGTAAATTTAGCGTTCCTATACCATTATTTCGGCTATTAAAACTCAAAATTCTCAACACCTTCTAACACGAAAGGATGTCTCTTTTTAATCTTAAAATGTCTGTTCACCGATTGCGTAACTCGTCAACGAATTTCGCGATAATTCTACGTAATATTACGTTGAAACTAACCCAACTAAAATCTCTGGTTTCGCTGAAGAAAGGTTCGTACGAGAAGATTAATAGGATGAGAGACGTCGGTTGGGTTATAGCAGATTTAAAAGTGGTAGATCGTTTGATTCAACTGTTGCTAGAATTATGTTTATACGTGGATAAAAGGAAAGGAATTTAAATTTCGCAAATGACGCGAAATGAATTACAGAAATACAAACATTTCTGATTCATCGAGGAATGTTCGAGCATGCCTTTCGTAATAACAAACGGCCGACGATATTCCAACTTGATATCCCTTCGTATAACGACACTGATTTCTCTTCCTAAACGTTTGTTTAACAAACTTCCATCGACCATTACGCGCCAAGTTAGAATGAAAAATGAGCGCGAATTATTCGCAGCCGCAACGACTATCAAGTTTCCTCTGTTGTTGCTTTTCCAAGTTACCTCTTCCGTTTTACAAATCGACGTTCTAATTGAACTACGCAATACTTCTCATTATCCAGTTTGCAAGTTTGCAACGTGATAAATATGCATAAGCAACTTACCCATCCTTTCTTATATCTTGTAATAAATTTACATCTGATCCGAGCACAGATTGTTGCAACGTATTAATGCTATCAATTCACGGTCTTGCTAGACTTATTAGATTGCTGGAAACCAGCAAACCAATGACAGTCTATCGTATATGTTGTACGCGTAATTTATTGCACGCTCGTAAGTTTAAAAGGAAATTAAACTTTCTGTCTTCGAAAGATGAACGTTTTCGTTTATTTGTAGGATATTTGCTACAATTATTAATTAATAATAAATGGATTAAATAGATGTTGATTAAACAGGAAACGATGGTTGTTTAACGTGAACTAATCGCAATAACGTATTATAATTAAGACAACTAGATAATTAATTTGCAACTCTCGTCACCGCGGATCCAACACTCTCTTTCCCACGCGGACCACACTCTCTCGACAATGCTAGCAACACAATCTCGACAATTCGCACTCTCTGACTTCTCGATTCACACTCTTTCACTTCTCAACTCACACTCTGACTGTTAATTCGTCTTTCTCCCTTGGCATCCCTTTGTCTTTTGTCTTAGCCCCACCACGCACGTGTCCTTCAACCGCTCGTGGCCAGGATCACGCAGGCCTTTTCCGCGAAACTATTCGATCGAAGGACCGACGATACATTGTTGGGCCTGTCGGCACTTCGGCTTTCTCGCGACATTGCTTATAGTTCGCCCGATATCTCTTAGGCCTTTCGATATTACACTATTATCGTCTATTTAATTCCGCGTAATTAACTCGTGAAATCCTAGAAATGCATTTGGCTGTCACAGTTCCTTTCAGATTCATTTTCTTGTACTTTTATCTCCTACTTTCTCAACTCGCTCCTTCGTTAACAAATCGCTCGTTCTCTTCACCTATTCCGCTTTATCACTACCTAAGCCTCTATCCTTGATCTGCTTTGTCAATACGAAGATGTACAAGCGATTCTGCCAATTTTCCTCGTAACGTTACGGAAACTCTAAACGAACAGCGTTCGCTCTACGATTAATCCACGGTACCGTGTGTATCAGCCTTAAGTCGAGGTAAAAACGTCATTCCCGCGGTAATTACAACTTGCCTCATCGAAGATGCAAAGAAGAGAATCACCACCGACCTGTTTCACGGCCAAAGTTATACAACCTTCCGTTGCAATCATTTCCGAGTCCAACCGAAATCATTCCGAAGAGTCTGGAAAATCTAGAAAATCCTCGAGAGACACTGGCGCTGAGAACCGCTGGCTTAAACGAATTCCCCAAGATCCAGCGTCTTTCCTCCGGCCGGTAAGTGCTTCCGATCCGAAGAGGCGTAGTCGCTAATTGTCCCAATAAGAAGCGCAAGCGGAAGTCCGCAGAGACGGCGGAGGATCGACGTTGAACGTCGTCCAGCGTTTGTCAGATTAAACGAGCAGCCGCGAAGGGTTCGCGAAAGCTAATCGCGTAACTCGCTCGAACGAACCGCACTCAGTGGCTACAACGGGGCCGGTCTCCGAGGCAGTCGCGGGGCTTTCCGAAGCCCTGGAATCGAGTCCCCAGGCGCAACCCATGTCCACGGATTCCTGCGTTTATCTTGCCAGGTTGTTGTTGCTCAGATTCCACGAGTCCCGAAACACTCCAACTTTTCCCTGTCGATTCCTGTCGGTGGCCAAGAGCCTGGAAGGTGCAAGAGGGTTCACCACGTTTCCAAGGTTAGGATCGCGACTCGAACATGCGTGCACACATATATCGTATATTCGAGATTCGTCTCGACGTTTAAGATCACCTTGCGCAGTGGCGGACGAAAATAAATTTGTGGTTTGTAAGTAATCTGTCTGGTAACTTTTGCGTCAGATATCTTCCATCGTGTTGCCGATGGTCACGGTATTTTAGAGTAGGTTAGTACGTATTATGTTGAGTCGTTTATTTTCTAAAATCGTGGCACTTTTTACTCGATTGTTTATTTACGTTGAGATACGTACAATTTTATGTGCTAGACTAGACGTGGCCGCGTAGTAGTGCACACGTGCGTGAATATGAGTGTGTAGAAGTATGTGTGTGCGCGGTGTCTCGAGAAACAGACGAATGTAACTGTTCCGTTGGCAGTGTGGTATGGAAGATGGTGAGGCAAAGGAAGTGCTGAGACGCGTGCAAATGTATATCGACGAATATCCTGGAAATCGTTTATTAAATAAATCTAAAACTATTTTAATATGAATTCTAAGTGTAATCTTAGTATCCCTTTATTTGTATTTTGGCGATTAAGATCCGCAATTCTCAACAATTTATCCATTTGATGTAAACATTTCATATGGGATACGACGACTTGCGTAATATGAGGTTGTCCGAGAAGTGTCTTTCTTTTACAGACACGTCTTTAACAACGACGCGTCTTTATACAAACATGAAACCTAATCTGTCAAGCGTTGTGAATTTTATCTTGATAAAGCAAGATGGATCATACGTAAAATAATATAAAACGAAAAATATTGTGCGTCCATTATTTCCTTATAAAACGGAAGAAACTTATATTACCTAATATTATTCCAGTGATCAAGTCCGTCACAATATGTTAAACGAGCGTTACGTTTAAAATGACACGGAATGGCGAAACAAATGTAAAATATCGGTGAACTTGTTAGCTGGGTTAGATAATTTAGCGACGATATCGGTGTATTCAAACCGGCAGGAGTAAACACTCGAAGCGAGAACGTAGGAGGATACTCGACGACGTCCCCTCAGGTGCATACGGATGTTAATGTCAGCAGGAATCGTTGAATAGTAAACACATCCGCGTTGAGTGTTCCGCGAAAGTAAATGAAATCAGCGGCGATGCTCCTACGTTCCAAGCTCGTGAGATTCAGTGTTCGCATAATATCAGAGTAGTTATGGTTGGTGGCAGACACTGGTTGACCAAGTTTGTAGGCAGAACGTGTCTGACAAATTTACCGTTTGCATCGTTTCAGCCTGTCTCTTACGACGTTGCTCGAATCGCGGTAACTAGACGACTGACGCAAATTCTACCTAAAGCTGAAGGAACGAGGCTAAAGTACGATACTTTATGACACCGGTTCGCGCCAGTTGTATTTTAACTTTCTTTTGTCCGCTACCGTAGCTCGTTGAATTCGCTCGTTTAGCGTCGTTGTCAAAGACGTGGTCGAAAGAACGTCGACTTTAGCCGATACTCGACAAGATATCTCGAGTAAAACAAGATATTTTCGTTAGTAAAATGTGTTGGGACTGGGAAGGATTGCAGAGACGCGCCTTTAATTGAAATGTCGAGGAAACGATATCAATCTCGCGCGAGCAGTCGATAAATCAATCGGTGGAAGCAATTAGAATTCCGGAGAGGTGGCGTGGTGCGTTAAACTTTCGTTTTCCGTCTCGATCGTTTGACGATCCGTCACGGGGATGCGTCGTTTTTATTAAAGTTCCCTTAACCGTGGGGCCAACAGAAGAGGCTAGAAGAACGGAAGGAACGATCGACAAACGTCGTTACCCTGCCACGACGAGGTTAAAAAAGTTTTCACGACGCGACGCAAGTTTTTTCGCCGAGGCTGTCGCCTCTCGACCTTCGACGCCCGATATCACGCACCTCCGAAGGGCAAACGACTAGCTCGAATTCGTAACGAGACGGGTCTACCGGAGCGAGTTTGCCAGACGAAATTTTTCTATCGTCATACTCTATCAATTTAGTCCGAATCCCTTTTTTCCCAACTTTCGTAAACAACGGTGGAAGACGATAGGATTCCCTAAAACCTGGCTACATTGCAGTCTCGGACATATTTCTACGCTTCTTCTCCAATTGCCAGCTTCGTATCTTTTCTTTTTTCTCGCATTTAGTTTCAGTTAAACAAACATTGTTTTCTGTCCAATTAATTCCTGTATATTCAATTCATTATTAATAAGTTGTAGGTAATCGGGAAAAGATTTATATTTTAATTTCCACGACACTACAATATGAAATTTTCGTTGAACGATTCTCTGCGAACGATGAACTGGTTCGTCAAAGTCTAGTTTTCTCCGTGGTAGACTGTTTTTCTTACCTATTCATTCTCCTAACTTCCTTCCTCCTTTGAAAGGATTTTAATCGCAGCAAAAAGATCGTAAAGATTTAAAAAACCGGCAGCCATTTGTGTATATCTGGTAGCGTAGGAATGACGCAAGAGGATCACCCAATTACCTGAAAAATAAGGAAAACTCTATGGGAAGTAACTTTTGTTGTACAGGGAAAGTCTTGGAACTCTGACAATGCCGAGAGAAAGAAGAACTACAATGCGTTGCTTAGCGCTGCAGTATTCGTTTCGTTCTCCATCTACGGTGCGGTTGACTAACAGTTAACCGAAACGACAACTTGCTTTGACCGGCGCTCTCCTATTTGCAGAAGATAGCACGGTCTTTCCACCGAGACGACTTTATTGGCAACGTTCGAGTCATCTCTCTCTGTTGTTCGTTCGTTTGTCTCTTTATCAGGGCGTGTTCTTTCAGACCTTCCCGCGCCGTACCAGTTGTATACATTGGCGACTGTCAGTTTGACGTTCGTCTCGATCTCTCTCATCCGTAGCCGGTAGCGTAGCTGCTTTAATTCTAATTTAATTTATTTCTTCTCGTATCGCGACGACGTCCAAGCGATCGTTGCCGCTGACACAGTCTCGATTCACCTCACAATCGGCTGATTCCAAGCAGCCACAACTCCCTCGAAGGAACTGGAACTCCAGCGTTCTCCAAATTTCCCGCTCCCTTGGAACAACGCTCGCAGCAACGTAGCAGCGGCCGGCTAATTTCATTTCGTCGCTGAACGCAAAAAGACGCCGTGTTTCAGCTAGAAAGGGAAGCGTGTAACGAGGACGAGTACTAGTTGACAGGTAGGTCACGCTTCGCAGCGCGTCAGTTCCTCGTAATAGTAGCGGGTCCTCTGGGAAGGGTCAGAGTTTCCGTCGAAAACGCCCTAAGCGCAGCGAGGGACAGAGAAGAGCGCGACTGCGACGAGGATAGGGATGGAAAGAGGGGTACGAAGAAAAGGGGCCGCGAACGTTGGGGTACCGTTGCTGGTCGTTCGACCGAAGCGGCCAATCTACCGGAATTGAACCCGCGGATCTTTTTTGCAAGGCGAACAGCTACCCTGGCGCGACACTTGGGGCTGGTCTCGCGAGGAACGTGGTCGGGACATGTGCCAGAACCCGACTCGATGTCGGTCTATGAGATTCAGACGACGTTGTGACGCGGCGATTGGAGGATTTGGTTGGCCAACGGGGAAATTGTACGAATAATTACGGAGAGCGATCGAATTTTCTGCGCGAGAAAAATTCAGAAAGTCGAGGCAGGGAATTGCACGGACAATTAACCAGTCGGCTGTTGCGACCGCTTTGAAAATTGTGCACATAAAATGCGTCGCATAAAGTAAGCGGCGACGAGTACACTCGTCGAAAACGTTTCCGATTGAATGGAGCCGAAGCGTTTTATCGAGAGAGCCCCATGTACGTGTGGAACATATGGGAACCAGCCGTTTGGAAATTTCAACGTCACCTTCGTTTCAAGGCCGGAACGCGAGGTCAGATACGCGAAAGCACGGGAAGCCTCGATACGGTCGACCAGTTCCGTCTCGCACATTTTTTCGTATCGTTCTCATTTTTCCAGATACTTGAGCGCCTTCGGTTAAACTGAAAATACTGTGCCTGGGGATGAAACGTACACTTACTGAGCAGAGCAGATGAACCGAAATACGCATTCGCGTTTGGGCACTTCGCTTTGGCGATATACGTTGTTGCCGAGTGCCGCCACATAATAATTAAGCCCGAGCACGGTAAGTTTCCCATCATTTCGTGGCGTCCGACTGGAAAAATTGAATATCGTGAAAAGGAAATGCGAAACCTGTTGCGAAGAAAGCCACTTCGTTAGAGGATAAGAGTATGCGCCAGTATCGCTTCTCGCAGCCCTGTTGTATCTCTATTTGCTCGTCTTTTCGACTGCGTAATTTCAGCCGTCCAATCCAGCCAACTCGAACTTCGCACGTAGAAATTTCATAGAGAAGAGGAGACATCCGGAATCGAACGGACGTCACGGGATGCATACGCGATCGTTGTACCGCGATTCAAGACTCGCTCGTGCTATATGTATACGTACGTATATGGTTAGCAGAGAAAGGCGACGAGGAAGATCTGCGAAAGGCAGGGGACGGCGGATATTCCCATGGCTCGGAGAATAGATTGCTTTCGCGTGCACGCCGGTCCCCGGTGGCAATTTCTACCTCTTCGCCAACAGACATGCTTGTATCTCCCGCGGAGCAACGGTCGGCTATATCCAGAGATTCACTTAGCGCGTTTCGATAACGCGACACGTTCCTGAATACGTCTCAGCGATCAACGAACGTGAGATTCCGTGGAGATCTCGTTCTCTGCCCGCGAACACCCGTTCCGGTTAACCCGACACAATCGGATTTTCTGTCCCCGACTTGGAGATGATTAGAGCGAAAGATTGTAGCTTCGGGTGTATAATAATTTGTCACGGTTATAGTATTCTTTTCGTTCTATTTTATAACGGGAGATCGTAGTCTCGGGTGGCTATAATTTCTTCCTTTTCGTTTCCAGAGGGAAAATCGTTGCAGAAATCTCGATTTAACTTAGCGACGGTTATGAGGAAAGATTGTTATCTACGATTAATGATGAAATCGTGACTAAAGAATATTATTTTTTTGCTGTGGATAATTAATATTAGTATAACAAATAGTAATTAATGATTATAGAAGAAAGGGTAGAATAAGACGTGGTAAAAGCGCAATAGGAGATTACCAGCTGTAGGGGAAGAATGGCGCCGTGGAAAGCAAACAGAAGCACGTTGCTGTCTAAGCTTTTAGTTAGATGAAGTGATAGTAATTGATTGCCACAACACTAACGATAATTAATGGTAGCAGAAGAAATAACAAAAAATAGGGTAAAAAGGTAAGTCTCTGTAAATATACAACTGAAAGATAGAAAGATAATGCTGCTGTGTAATATAAACAAATAATTCTCTTCCCCTTAAGCTTGATAAACCCAGCCCTGAAAACGTATAAATGCGTTTACATAAAACAAGTACGTGTCAAAGAAAGTGCACTGTGAGTTCGCGCGATAGAGAGAAACTGATTCAAACTAAACTAAGATATCTGTCTATTAACCTTTCCCCTCTTCCGTTAAAAGCTCCAAAATTCACTCCGACGAACTAAAAGAATCTTAAAGTTCGCTCTTAAAGAGCCGCGCGAACAGCCGTGCAAAGAAACGAGAAAAAGAAATCTAGCTGGCCATCCTCGAGGAAAAACACCAAGTCCATCCGGTCGAGTTGCTCGTTTTGTTATTGCAACTTGTTGCGAGTATCGGCTCTATCCGACAAAATCAACCACTTTTCCCTGGCGCCCGGGCCACAGCCGGTACACTCGCGAGTTTCGTACAGTGGAGGCGGTTCGTAGCCAATTTACAAAGTGGCCTGGTCGAAGGCGAAACTTCCATTGCAAATGAATCGTATCACTGGGCGGTCCTTCGATCGCCGATAAACGAACGGAAAGTTGAACGAAAGTCGTCGACGACGAACAGACGACAAAAGGCTGGTCGATAGAAACGCGTTTTCCCTAATCTCGTCGACTCGAGTGGCACTCCGACTCGTCAAGGTTCTTAACCCTTTGGCGACGAAGCACGTGTACGGGGTGGTTCAAAGTTATGGAGTTACCACCTGCTTGATCGAACGGGTGGCGCGAGGAAAACAGTCTCTGATCATTAGAATTCAGATCATTCGATATTTCTAAATAATTGAAATTCTAAATTTAAAAAAAAATTAGTTATAGTCGTTTTCGTGCTAGAACGTTCTTAACGAATAAATCATAATTTTAACGGACTCGAGTCTCTCGCGAAGAAACACGTCAACAGGAGTCGTAAATTCCTCTTACGATTATAATAATCGACGCCGCGAATAGATCGATCCTCTGATTTCCATTGAGATAATAGGGGTTGGTTGAGTTGGTATAACGCTGCGCTTAACAGGGTTATACAATTTATATTTCCAACACTTAAAGTTACACCGTTGCTTATGATATACGTCGTCGACAATGATTCAGCGTATGAAGATGCGATACACTGGCACAATATTCGTTGGTAGTCGAGCAAGGCTCTTATAGTAGAGTTTTTAGTTATAGTTGACGCGGCAATAGAGGAAACTAACCCGGTACTGGCATGTTGACTATTCTAACGTTGAGGAATAAGTAAGTTACAGTGACGATGCTGTGTCGCAGGAAAGCTAATGATGGACGTGTCCAGCGCACGGGACCATCGGATTTGTTGATGACACCTTTGGTTAGGAAAGTGAGGGCAGTAGACATTGCTTCTGATTAGATAAAAGAAGGTTTGTTTAGAAAGGACCTGAGCTAGCTGTTACGTCAGGCGACCTCCTACCTAGACCAGGCCATACACCGCGGGCTAGACGGAAACCAGATGCGTACCCTCACTAGACTCAAGGACCCATCATAAATCCCAGTAATTTGCTAGCTAAGATCCTTCAGACCCAACAAATATCGTTTTTCCAAATTCTTTTCCAGAGACTATTGTCTATTACGGCTTGACAAGGGAAAGTTAGTTTTTCTCACGTACGATGCTTCCCACTAGCAACTTTCTATCGAGGGCGGCTAAGACCCTTCCTAGTCCACTAACCTACGTTTATCCCATCAGAAGCAATGTATACTGCCCTCACTTTCCTGACCAAAAATGTCATGAACGAATCCGATGGTCCCGTGCGCTAGACACACCCATCGCTAGCTTTCCTACGACACAGCATCGTCACTGTACCTTACTTCTCCTACGACATCAGGAGGGTCCAGTCAACGACTTCTTCTACACCGCTAGAAAAGTCAACATGTCAGTAACGGTTTAATCAACTATAACAAAACTCTAAGAGCCTTGCTCTATCCTCAACGCATATTGTGCCAGTGTATCGCGTCTCTATACGCTAACTCATTGTCGACGATATATATTATAAGTAACGGTGTAACTTAAGTGGAAAAAATATATAATTTATAATTCTGTGAAACACAGTGTTATACAAACTGAATCAACTCTATTGTCTCAACGGAAATCAGGGGATCGATCAACTCATGGTGTCGGTTATTATAATCGTAACAGGAATTTACGACTCCCGTTGACGTCTCTCCTCGCGATTGCGTCTCCTCGCGATTGCGTCTCCCCGCGATTGGTCAAATATACACTAGCAAATACCTGAGATTTACGATGGATCCTTAAGACTACCGAGTGTACGCAGTAAGGATGAACGGACATGTGGTTCCCATCTTGCCTGCGGTGTGTGGCCTGGTCTAGGTAGAGTGTCGCCCGACGTAACACAGGGTATGTGTTATAATATTTGGTAGACGAAACAAATTTTTGTTTAGCTTCCTTTCCCGTAGTGACGATCGTGAAAATGTAAAAATGCATAAAAATCCGCTGTCTGGTCATTGTAATATTTAGTGGATCTTCGTAGTCTGGTGTGTACGTAATTGTAATCTGCTTTCCTCATCAGTGAACGAAGCGTACGTACGCTGTTGCCTTTGTGTAATAACGAATTTTACGCTACTTGCATTTCAAACTCTCCCTTTGTCCACTCTATTAAAAAAAAAAAAGAAAAATGAACCATTACTTTATCAGTCTCATCAATAACGATATTAATATGTATAATTCAACTCTCTGTTAACGTTTAGTAAGCAGAAATCATGCTTCTTTGTACTCGTTGTCCTCTAAACTTTCTTCTCATCCACTCTAGTAAAAAAAGGACAGATCAATCAATACTTCATCAATTTCATCAATGACACTAATGTATATTCAACCATCTGTTAATGTCTACTAACCAGAAATCATGTTTTTTTTCTATACTATCGCTTCAACGTTCAGCCAAAGTGAATGCATCTTTCTTTGCAGTGAGAACACGCTGCATCTAAAAGGTTAACAGTTGCGTGGCCGATTGAAGCCCTATAGCGTTCCGCGCCCCTATCCACCATTCTTCCGGCGTCTCCGACAATGCGGCAGCTATCGACCGCGGACGTTGGACTTTAAAGTCGAGGAACACGTCAGCAATATCCTGTTCGGTAGCCTCCTTGAACCGAGATCGTCGCGCGCTGCTGCCGGGGATATAACCGACTCTATAAGGGACGTTCGTCTCCTGCGAACAAAATATCCAGTCTGCTTTCAAGGGATCGGGTTCCTGTCCGTTTTTCTTTGCTCTGCCGTGATTCTTAAACACTAGACATGGTTAGACAAGCGTTGACACTTTGACTGCCACGCCGAAATCACATGTTTCGCTCAGGACACCACGGGAGTATTTTTATTATTCGAAGCATGTAATGGCAAAATAATAATAAATCGACGATGTAAGACAACATTCTTCCCCGATGGACCGTTCATCTTATTGGTGGTCACGGGTGACCACCGTGGCGCCTTGGTAACAGTTGATAGCGACGTATTATAACAAGGCTTCGTTCATTTCAGCAAACCATTCGCTTTCGTCGTTTCGTCGTAAGCAAATCGTCCAGAATATATCGTTGAAACGTGTAGAAGATATTAGTAAACAATATTTGCTCATTCTGTATATAATAGTAAGGTACGTGCACACTTCTAACTTCAATTATACGATTATAAAGCAGCATTTACGATTATTTCCTAAGCTGTGTTGATAATAATATTCGTAGATTACCCCTCAAACATATGCGTGCAAACACAGTGCACCGTTAGACGCAAGATTCGTTCTCATTTTTTTTTATTGACGTTACATGTTTAATTGTTCAATGGGGCACCTTTTGTTTCAAAGTATCTTCTATTTATCGGTTATATTCCAAATGCCCAAACTGTCAATTTTCATACAATTTTTGCAATTATAAAAAGTTACAGACACCGTGGCCGGTCATATATGACCAACGTGGCAGTCAAAGTGTTAATATCATTGATAAGATTGGCAAAATAGCAGTTGACCTTTTTTCAGTACACTGGACAAGAGGAAAGTTCAAGAGGCATAACAAGATAGGATTTCTGGTAAATGAACGTTGATAAACGCGCTAATATTTCGTTGATAAGACAGGTAGAACGTTAATGACTGACTTCTTTTTCGTAGAATTGACAGAAGAAAAGTTTGCAAGTCATTTGTACAGTTTGTATCGGACAACTGTGTCCAGGTGAAACGTCGAAATAGGATGGTTCTTGCCCGCGTCGCGTCGGTGACGTGGGCGCGACGAAGAACGCAATCAATGCAGTGATTTCTGTAACAAAGCGTGGATCGCGAGGAGTTTTTTGCATTTGCTAATAATACGTAATTCCGCAACGGAAAGTTTTCCGTATGAAATATCCGCGTCGACGGTAAACTTTCAGTCCGGTTATCCGGCGAACGCAAAGGGTTAATTGCGTAGCGTAGCACACCGACCACGAAGGCATAAAATAAAGTTCATAATTGCATTCTCTTTGGCCAACGTCAGCCAGCACCGCTTCATTTCTTTAATTCGTACAACTTTCGAAACCCCTTTCATCGTCTCTACCGCCGTATGCCCGCGCCGTTTCCCTCTGTGAAACAGAGAAAAATCTCTGCTCGTTAACGACGATCCTCGTTGCATCGTGAAAATACGATGTTCTTTTTTCTTGATTTTTGAACGATGTTGAATTTGTAATAAAACCGCTAGAATTCCATTACACCCGTGTTACTTCCTGTGAAACAGTTTCTGGCGTTAGTTGCAGTTGGCTCTGGGTTGAGAGAAATCTTGTTAACCTATTTTTATCATTTTTCTAATATTTCCTTAGTAACGCGATAACACGACGACGTAGAATATTACGTTGCCATTAGGTTGTCCGGAAAGCGTCTTTCTTTTACGAACGTGAAACCTAATCCGTCAAATGTTGCACTCTTTATCTTAATAGAACAAAATAGTACACGATTCGATAAAACAATGTAAAACAACAAATGTTGTGTATCTATTGTTTCCTTAGAAAACGAAAGAAACTCTCGAGATAACCTAACGCAAATGGATAAAAATTCCGGCTCGGTAGTAAACCGAGCAACCAAAGACAGACGTTCGTTTCATCTGACAAATATTCCGGTCCTTTACGTAATATTTTTACAGATCGCGTTGCATTCGTCGCGTACATTTTTACTTGCAATGATTTCCCGCAAATGAGATCCGCGGTTCTAAAATGCAGAGCGAGGGAAAGCGTAAAAATCGTGGAACGTCGAAACGCGATTGGAGTCGCATCGAAGCTCGTAAATAAGAATTTTCGCGCGCTGTATACTAAGTTGGAAAATGCCAGCGAAGAGTTGGTACCACCCATGAGACTCAGGCCCTCGTGAATCGTAACACGTGTAACTATACGCCAAGAGGGAAATTCCTGCTGGTGCAATAACGATCCCCGACGAAGGAACCACGTGGAATACTGTAACAGTGTAACACTTGGTTGGGGAGAACCATTGAATAGACCATAACGGTAACCGTTATCGTTACCCACCTAGCCGACCCGATACGCTCAATCAAACGGTACCTGTTCCTCGGCCATGCTGCTTCTTACTTACAACCCCTTATTCGTATCTCCAAATCGTCAGGGTTGTCCTAATTTAACTGAGAAATCGATACGTTGAATATCATCTAGATAGTACGACTCCTGGCTATTGAAAATTTCCATCCTATTTAGAGGATTCAAATCTCCATGTTGTTCGTTCATTTGACGTAATTGCGAAGCGTGTATGGTTGTAACGCTAGCAGAGTTTATTAATTACCAAGATCACAGACAGAGGTAATAACATAGTATGGTTGTAACGCTAGCAGAGTTTATTAATTACCAAGATCATAGACAGAGGTATTAGACGCTCGAAGACTGTACCGATTAATACGACGAATCGAAAGGTAGAAGATTATTTTATAGAATTTATCTTGAAATCCAGGATCGTTCACGTTGGTACTTCGATACGGTAAATGAACTTACGCAAGCAAGAAATTTATCTTTCCAAGCGTTCGATGCTAATTACATACTTTTTGCCTCTCGGACAGGGAGCGGACATCGACGTTAAAAAACAGATAAGAAGAAGAAGAAATCGTTTTCGCATTCAAGCCAATTGCGGTTTGTCGCAACAGATTGCCTCTATCGAGCTTTCGGATGCCTAGAAGGAATGAAACTACCGACTAAAATGTGCCTACCAAAAAATCCTGCTGCCAAAGATCGTAGGACGATTGTTGCCAATATCCGACTAATGGACGTGCGATTAAAATCTGAGAAGAAAGAGGACAAGAAAGTTTAACCAGTCGTGCGTTCAACCGAATTCCAATTTCTGCGAAAAAGCTTCGCCATTGCCGGCGAACGTAGCGGTTTAACGATACAGGATATACTTTTTCTCGGAACGTTTCAGCGTAATCGAAGAAACCGATGCCAGAGGCGATCAATGCGAACTGCTCGCACCCGTACATATGCATCCCACCTCCCCCGTGTATATCCGTAGAATGGTGCCGCCAGGTTTCCGAGGTTTCCATAACGAGAATCTACCGGACCCTTCGGTGCCTTCAGACGAGGATCACAATTTTCCCCATAACATCACGTGCCGTTCAAGCCGTATCCATGGGACCGCGACGAGATAAGAACCTGCAGCGAGCGAGCCTCGGCATTCGACGTATTGAATGGGCCTGTCGATCGCCAGCAGGGGGTCGGAGAAAAATATCCTCCTCGCTGGACCAACGAAATTTATCAGGTTCGTCGCGAGGCTTGATTTAATTTCCCCGCGCGGTCGTCGGGAAGTTGGAACGATTGTTACGATTCAGTACACTACGCGCTTTGTACCTCTGTTTTATTCTCTTTTACTCTACGCGATGAAACTCGCGCGGTAGATAAGATAGAAAAATAAGGGTTCTCGAGATAACAGAGTCGCGAAATACGTACGTGGAATTGAGTTCTTCGTGGCTTTCGCTTTTTCTCATTCTGCAGTTATCGTCGATTACGGGGTAAAGGTGTATTAGAGAAATTAGAATTGGCATAGGAACGATATGAAATATTCGGTTAAAGTCATTCCCGTTCTATGTGTACTTCGAAGATAAGAGTCATCTGTGATATTATAAAATTATCTAAAGATTAAATATAATACTAGTTACCTTAAGAATTTCTTACTGTTTACTGTCTAAGGAATTCTATGTTATAATTAATAACGATATGTAAACTAATTATAAGACTGTATTTGTATATTCGTACAACGTATGATTACAAAATATTCCACTGTATTTGAACAGATTAAATTAGCGCGCGCAAATGTCGCGTGCCAGCTCGTGTCACCTCCCCACCACTTTACTAAACGTATCTGCGACATGGGGTGCCATTGTTCTATCGAAAATCGTCGTGTTTGGATGTGTAACCTTGCTCGATGCGCTTCGCTGTATCTATTACCGTGTGTCACGTACTTCCATTGCTCTTTCGTAAGTATTTATACGCTATTATTAGCATTGATTCGTTAGTACACGTTTATCTAATCGTTTATTAAGCATAGTTAATCGAGTTTATTAAATATAATAAAGTTAAACAGTTCTTGGAGGTTAGTTTACAATTCTTCCGTAGGTTGTACTGTATATCGCTTGATTATCGATAGCTTTTGTTGACAACTTTTAATACAGGATTTATGTCATTTTAACATCATTGATTTTAATCAATTTCAATCGTTAATCTTCCGTGCAGATTGTTGGCTGACGCGTGGATAACATCGAAAGAATAACAATACCGTATGATGTCGCGGCCGATTGACAACCGATACGACGTTCTGCTATTTCGTAAGTATTTGTATACTCATGTCAGTTTCCTTTAATTACTATCCGTGTGCTTAATCATTTATACGTAGTTACAGTAGAATTAAGTAGCTTCTCGAAGCTACATTAGTCTGTTTTTGTTCGTCGCATCGAATTAAACTTGCACGCGCAAATGTACAGGAAAATATTTTGAGCAAGCTTGTACCACCTGCTGCCAACCGAGTTGCATGGTATACCTATGCCATGTGGAATGTTATTGTACTGTCGAAAGTTGTGGTATTAGGATGTAACCTCGGACGCTTAAAGCACGTCGTTAAGCTATTAACTGCGTATCGTTGCGAGTTTGTAAGCATTTACATGTATCCCTCTACCGACTTCGTTTCATTACTGCGCGTTTATTTAACCTTTGCGATAAAGATAAACACATTTTCGAAATAGTCTCGCTCGTCCCTTCCTTTGATCGTATATTTGACTGTTTGTGCGTTATCGATAGCTTATATTACGAACTTTTAACATAAATCTTCGATTTGTTTCTAGTTACGTTCTCTTTTTTATTCATAAAGATATTATTTTTAGGGAGGTAGAGCACGATAAAAGGTAATGTTTCTTTTAAATTAAACAATCTTTTCTACCAAATACTCTGTAATAACTACTTCATTTATATACTTCTATATAAATAATATAAAAATATATATGAAAATATTTTATTATTATTATACAAGCTATTATACAAATTGTTCAACATTTCAGAGAAAATTGCGAGTGTCCCAATACTTTTACCCGACGATATACCTGGTCTGTGGTTATGTCATACAACAATGGTTTCTACTCCGCAAGTGTAACGTCCGGTTTCGTTTTCACGCTTCTTACGTTACGTCGAAACGCGATACCCAGTAACGTCGCCGGGTTCGGTCTGCGACATTCACGCTCAGGTATGCATATACACCTGGGAAACACGAGAATCCACGACTTGTCTCTCGAAACGAAACGATCGCGAGCCAATGGTGAATCGTATAGACTCTCGCTCTCGATCGTCGAAAGTTTCGACTCCGTTTCAACTTCGTTACAAGCTTCCCTCACGTTCGTGGAATCTCCTGTTTAATTTCTTCTACTCGGCGTCCGCGAGCTCTCCAAGTTTATATTAAATGCCGGAAATTGTATTTGGGAGTTGTAATCTTCTAGGAGTAATGATAACTTGTGCAGAATATTAAGAAGCAGGGGTTGAAAGCTCCAAAGAGTTTATGTACAATGTTCGTGAAGAGTAATCAATGATGAATCTAAAGTCAGTTGTTCTTAGAATGCAACGTAATTTCGTATTTGACGGTAAGCTAGTTCTCTAGTTGTCAGATTTAACTGCATTTAACTGCATTTAACTGCATTTAACTGTACAAGTTCAGTCATTTTTCGCAAGACTAGCTTCGATCTCGAAACGTGTATAGTAAACGTCTCGAAGGGAAATGAGATAAATAGAGGAATCGATCTCTAGGAAGATATTGAGAAATATCGTGTCGTAACACGGAGATTATCAGTGGTATTAATCGAATCCCATGGTACGAAACTGTAATTCTTTAATTAGATTAAAATCTTTGTCAAACAAGAAGCCTTTTAATCGAGTTAAATCTGTTTGAGAATCAAACTGGCGGATATTTTTACGAATTTTAAAAATTTCTATCTCTCGGACGTTTCGCTACGTGTATTGTAAAATTCTACCTCGTACGTATCAACTTGAAATTTTAATTACTTCGTTTAATTCAGATATGCCTATCACCCTTTCAAAAAGATAATTTTCCAAGATCCTGTTTTTCATCCATTTGCTCATATTATCCAATTGTTCGTTGTCCATTTCCAACCCTATACGTTTAACTTATACAAAGCAAAGAACGATACTTTGGAGAACATCGTAAAAATAAATCGAATAATTCTTAGATTTTGTTCATAGCGAATCCATATTCGGTTCTCCATCGAAGAAAATTGCGAAACGATTCGCAAGTGCTCGCGACCCGCTGCTAAATACGACGCCAACGACCGTAGTGCTTTTCGTCGTTCGCCAATATTCCTAGATACTTCTATATACGAGGTGGTTAAATGGTAGCAGCAGAGCGGATCTTTCGTCGTTGCGGTGCACCGCAATTTTCGACCTCTAATTTTATGGTTTTTCGTGGCGGACCCAACGGAGAGGAGGTCTGCCCTCTCAACCAGAAATCCCGCACGGTGAAATACCTTTCGCATACGTTTACGTACGTGCAATTATCCTGTCGGTTACGCCGGTACACACCGATTATTTCCTTGGCGCGTCGCGTGACGAGCATCGTCCTTTTTTCTTACCCTTTCAACCATTCGACGATGGACGAGAATCTTCTCGATGGAGCTACCGTGCCAAAGTATTGTGTTTCAATGTTTATTTTTTCCTTTTCTTTCTTTTTTCGTTGGTTGGTTGTTTTTCTGACAAGTTAACACTCGCGCGTGTTCAGCTTCGCAGACGCTGTGAAATTGAACACACGCAAGCGCCAATTTGTAGAAAAGATCGACGGTATTCGCTTGATCGCGATTTCTCCGGGTTTGTCTAATGAAAATTTTAGGTCGATCGATCCCTCGGGGGAAGGATAACGGAAAATTGAAAGATCAGCGTCATAGCCAGCCCCATGAACATTTTTCATGGCTTGTTCACGGCTTGTTCGACGAGAATGTTGGTTGCACGATTTTTCAAAAATAGATATCGCTAAATTTAATAAAAAAGCCAGAAACTTTTTCATTGATCTCTAATATAGCATATGGCTGTCCGCGCTTGCCCATCCAATCTTGTTCGGCTTCAAAATCAATAAAAATGTTCACCAGGCGCAGATGTACAATTTTTTGGAATTTTCATTCGGTGATGACTTTTTCTTTTGAAAACTCGACGAACGAAAATTGCTGTCGGACAAATGTGCACATATCGTGGACAATCATATCCCGTTTACGAATCAATGAAAAGTGTTCATGCGGGTGCTGATGATAAATATTGTCATTTGACGATAACTTGTTTTTTTTTTTTTTTAGAGGCGGAGAAATGAAAATTTTGTTTGGACAAATGTGGACGATTCGCGGACAAACGAGTACTGATTGTATATTTTTTTTTTTTTTTTGCGTGTAAATTTGCACTTGGAAACGCCAGTTTCACGAACCGACTGGTGCAACTATTATCAGGTCTTTGCTTCCATACGATACTGCAATAGTTGCTACTTATTCGAGCATATATTTCGCATTCTTACTCTCTGAATCTTGGTAGTGATTCAAATAATAATTGTCAATTAAGCTGGATGAAATAAGATTTCAAACGAAAATTATCCTCGGTGACATTTTAATTACGTTACAATATCAAAACACGCGGGAGGAACTTGGTAGCGTTGGCAAGTTATTTTGTTCACCATATATACAATTTCGTAATTTTATATACCATAAATTTTCATACAATCAATACTTGCGTTAATTTAAAAATATCCAACTCGTTACTTATTCGCTCGTAGTTATTTTTCCATTCGACTATCCTTCGCTGACTATGGCCAAGTTTGTTAATAAATAGAATAATCCATTATTTTCTTTTACGATAAGCAAGATCACTGGCGAGAAGTGGATCACAATGTGCAATAGGACGACATCGCGTTGCAAAATAGCTCGCTGTAAACGGTCACCGTGGAAACATCGACGGTCAAGGATTTTCCACGTCTTTTCCCCAAAGGCGTTGCTCTATCGATTATCGGCAACGTGTTTTCTCCTCGTCACACGCGTCTTTGCTTCGAGAATGTTTCACGTTTTCGTAACCGTAGCAGCTGGAAATAAATTTCCATTTTTAGTGGAAACACTGCGCCGCGACTTTGACCTTGCAGCTACTCCACATTTCTATCTTCGTTCATATGACGCAAGTTTATGAACTTTCATAGTCGTTCGATATTTCCAGGTTTAATCGATGAAAATTCATTCGAATTGATACAGAGCGGTGTGCAGACGTTTTTAGCCGGACACATCTTTCAGCTTGCGTTCCAACATCGAGGGAAAAATCTATCCTAAACTTTTGCACGTCGCTGTACCTATACGTACGCCGATGAAATAGTTCGTACGATAGAAAGGGTATGGGTGAGGTATGCAAATTAATTGCGTCGTGTATTATACCGTAAGCTTAATCTTTTAAGCTTCTTTGCGCGCTATGTGCGCTTCTCGCATGTGCATGTTAATTGAAAATCCATGTGAAGCAGCAGTTTTCGCCTGATTTAACGAGCTGAGATCGTTTTCGAGACAAATATTCGCTGACTTTCACGATTTGTTTGCCGTGTTTAATTGCGCTCGCGCGTGATCCACGTACCATTTTCAGTGCAAACCCGAGCCTCCACGTTCAACACACCGATTTCCACGTAATTTTATCGGAGAGTAACTCGTCGATAATTTTTAGTACGCGAGTATGATCGATTTGCAGTAACGATACAGGAATAGCATAGAACCTCTTTCGTGCTGTACACGCAACGATCGTAACGCGAGTTACTCATTAATTGTATTACTTTATTAATTATTTATTAATTATCTGATCGTCCTATACATTCCGATGCGTCATGTTTCTTCTGCAAGACGCCCGACCGATACAAAAATTTCTCTCGCAGTTCAAAACGGAGTTTCATTGCAGTAGAGTGGAAAGAAAAATCGTCGATTTAGCGGAAAAGTGGCGCACTTGGAAACTCGTCGATTTTAAGCTACATCTTGGAAACCTGATTCTAAGAACACTTATCTTTTTGAAACTAAATTATTGTTATCGTTTCTTTAACAAAGTTACGCGGATCACCTGTGATTCGTAAAATTTACAAAATTTGTAAAATTTCAGTTCAGTGATATCGGTTGGATCGTGAACGAGTTTCCAGAGTGCTGTGTCGGGACGAGAAAAACGCCTGGGTCCGAAACATACTTTTTAACCCCGAAAAAACGGCGAAAGGTATCGAATCCGTTCGAATAGCAATAAATATTTGGGAGATCGCAACGCCGGAAGTGAATCGTATAAAATACGTATTGATTAGAAAGAGGCGGCCAGAGAGGTGGGGCCATTTGTCCATTTAATGGCGAAGATCTTGACAAAAGGTCTACAAATCCCTCGTGGAACGAGCGGCGCATCGCGGGATAAAGGAAAGTAATGGAAAGCGGACAGTAAATCTAGAGCAAAGCAGCAGCGGCAACTTCCTGGAAAATTTCAAGTATTTATAGTTGCGCACGTAGGCAGCACCGAGTGCCAAGCTTTGGTAAACAGTAACCTGTTTCGTTTATGTCGGATGAAAAGGCGGCGAGTGTATCTTTTACGGTGTTTCAAGGTCTCCGTCGCTCGTGCGTCCATCGAAACGTTATTATTATCAGCCATTTTATTTAACCAGTTAGTTAACCGTAGAATTTAGTTTTAGAAATGTCTCGTAATATTAGGTGATGGAGTGCGTAAATGAATAAAACGACGACGAATATAATTGATGATTAATTAATCCGTCAAATATATTAATTTTAATCAACTAGAAATTCTCCTGCATAAAGGTAATAAGTTTTTAGCGATGAATCGATCAAAGTTCGGATGCGTCAATTTTCTATATTACACGCTGTGCAATTATTTTACTTTACGTTCATCTACCGATGATATCACTTACGAAGGTACTTTCTTTTTTCAACAGTTGACAGAGCGGCGTAGTTCTACGTTGAAGTTAGTGTTGGAGTGAACTATTGCGTTTTATGTACGCCCTATAGGTATCTTTAAGAGCGATGTTACACGACGTGTTTCTGTTGTCCTACTTTACAATAGTTACGGCACTTTTTCACGACACCTGGGGAAAGCTTCGTACAACGTACGATCTACCTACTGTATATTTTTTTATGTATTTTATATGTAGTAAGTATGTTTTTACTAGCAAACGATAACGCTTTCTTACGTCTACCATATACGTACTCGCATACATATACGTTGCTCGATGGCATTTCGTTAAATTAGGTACAATAATATAGGATTTTTTTTTAATTTATTTAGAAATATTAGAAATTAGGCTTTCCAGTGATTTCTATCCTATATGATAAGTTTATTGATCGACAGATCTATTTACAATGGATTAAACAGGAAACGATGGTTATTTAACGTGAACTAAATACAGTAACTAAGACAACTAGATAATTCACAGCTCACAACTGATAGTTTACAACTCGTAACAACTCGACTCCTCGCCATTCGACTGTCAACTCCCAACTACTGAACTCGACTCCTCTCATTCCTCTCAATTCACGACTATCCCACTCGACTCCTCATGTGACGACCACCCGGTAAAAACTGTCAGGCCCTTTTGACCTAACGGCACTTAGGCCTCCTCGCAATATTGTTTATAGTTAACCCGATATTTTTTTAGGCCATTTGTCCACGATACTACAATAACGTATGCCATTATACAACAAGTTGGTATTGTATCTTAAATTGCCCACTCAACTTCTACTATGTAACCATAGCAAGGTAACACGAAATTACTACAGTACCAAAGAAAGATTTGGAAGATTCTGCTGCTAAAATCCATCGCGTCTATCCATGAACGATATTCATAAAAGCGTAATTAGCTCGCTTGTCCCGTTTAGTAAAAGAGGAGAACGCAAGACAATATCAAAGAAGGTTCCAAAAAAGGAAAACAGTTTGTCAGCTTTGCGTGTTTCACTTTGCAGGTATACAGCCCTTATTCAGCCGTAAACCCTCATCTGGTTAACCTGATATTCAAGAGACCAATCACGGCACGTGACGTTGATATTTCTGCGCGTTTCACTTCCTCCTCCTCCTGCTCGCTTCGTTTTCCAAGGGAATTTATAACGATCGGTCGCGAAAGAGAAAGGAAATGGTAGGATGTTCGCGACGAAGACGTTGAATCGGCGAAATACGAAGAAAGACGCCGTAATTATTTCGCATTCGTATCGAAGCGGGAATTGAAACGAGAACACGCGTCTGTGCGCACCAGCGCTGACGATACGGCGCGGAAAACATTTTTCTCTCGGTTGAGCCGTGTGGTCGTTACGCAGCGAACGTCTTGCCGGTAAAAAGGATACTTTTGTAAAAATCCACCTGGCGCTCATTGAACGGAGAACGACAAGAGGAAAGGAAAGAAATTTCTCGAGTTATTGTTCGCCGCAGTAGAATGGCCTGCGATAAGTCAGACGTCGAGAGCGCGTTCTTCAATACGCTGGATTTCACTTCGTCAGAGCGTACAAATCGCGAGATCCTGTTGCTTGAACGCGTGTTAACGCGTTGTTGTCTTGGTTACTCGATATTTAAGCCGGTTTTCGTCCTTTTTTTTTTATTGTCAGATAATAGCGAATGATTTTGTCGATTTGAAGAAAGATTTACTCGAGTTTTTCACCTCTAACTGTATACTTTTGTAAGTTGTCGATCCATTAAGCATCGAACGATGCGCATATTACAATTTATCTTAATGATATGGATACTTCGATTTCTTGAACTTTCTTAAAATCAGTCGAATCTAAGTGGAAGAAAGAGCAATTGTACGCGGTGAAACAGTGCTCTTGCATCGTCTTCAATCTCCACCGTCAGTGTCTCTTCCACTGTTTCTTCTTCCTTCAAATTCTTATTCGCTGCTCTTATTCGTTCGTACAAAGAACGTTCTAATAATATGCATCCTGTGTTTTCGTTTTTGTACCAGCCACGTTCTTCCATTCCCCCTTCCCTATTCTTTGCCTGTATCCTCCTTCTTTGTAGCAGAATGCTTTCTTTTGCCAGTTAGTCTCGGTTGATCTATCCTTCTTATTGCCTTTAGCGAGATTTTAAAATTCATGTACTTTTCCCCTCCTACATTTCCTTCCCTTAATCTCTCGTACCTTTCCTTCTTCCATCCTCTTCCACGTGCTGTCCTCGCTCGCTTTAACTTGTTCCGTATTTTCCATTATTCACGGTGTTCCATATCCTGCTACGTCCCTAGCAAGGGCTCTAGTTTCGTGCGTTTCCTCCAGTCTCCTTTTCTATTCGTTTCGTTGTTTCCCTCCCGATCGTCCCTCTGCTTCGCCATCGGTTTCTCCGAGAGCGTATCCACGTTCGTACACTTACGAATTTCCCTGAAACGCTGTTTGCGTCGTCGGCAACGTTAACGCTGACGAAGATCGGTGGCGGAAACGCGAAAGACGCTTGTTCCGTGGGATCTCCTCTCGGTCTGGCCCATCGGTCTTGTCCGCGACGATTCGCCGCTGTATTTCCTCGTTTAGGAAATTTAACGATGATAAAGCGGAATGGTTACGGACTTGGGAACAACAAATTAACGAAGAGAGAATAAACGAAGGCTCGCGGTCGCGCCCTCTCGCCTCAGATTTCATTTATGCCCTTAATCTAAACTTCGCAGACCGCTCCCGTTGCTCTTAAATCAAGCACGCGTTGAAATAATTCAGGCTACCTTACGGGTTCGCGCCTACACCTCAGAAACCCGATTTACCGTATCGGAGGAAACTTTGGCTGAATAAAGTGGCCTCCGACTCGCGCCACCCTCGCCCGCCTTTCCAAGATCTACAAGAGCCTCGGTATACATTTAGCAAAAGCGCGAACGGTGTTCACGAAACGGTAGCGATATCTCTCGTAGGATTTTATAGAGTCCTTGATATTGCGAGCGGCCTATTGTAAATCTTGTTTAGCCTGCGGTAAATATAATATGATACGGACTTCTTGGAACAACTCGCAGCAAGTTTATTGGGAATTTATACGGTTATGGGCGAGCAAGGTACTCGTGAGTCGTTCTTTCATCCCCCCCCCTCCTTTTTCTCTTTTTGTTATCATTCGCGTCTTTTTTTTCTTCTTTGTTTTCGCGAAGAATTATTAGCGAGTTATTCTCGTCGGTGATTTACGTAGAATACATTGGATACACGGTCATTTACTTCGCGAATATTCGCGAACCAAGTCGTATCTTGGTGCATGACGCTTGCGAAATACCTGGCTGTTACACGGAAGATCGGAATTCGTAGCATCGCGATTCCACGGCGAACGAACTCGTGTCTATCGATGACGTTCGTAGACTTTGTCTCCGGACGCAATAACACTCGGGTCTGTACCTTCCGTTTTCGTTTGAACGCGTCTAATACCTTCGGATAATTGTCGAATCCCGTGACAACCGAAGCATTCGCAAAAATTGGAGCCAGTCGGCTTAGCATTGCAGAAGCTCGATTCTTCCTTGCGATGAAGAATCGGATTAAGAAATCGCGCGAAAAGAGCGAAGTTGATCGTCGACTGGTCTTGCGAAAAGACCAATTCTCGTCTAACGCGTATTTCGCCATTACGACAAAACGATTCGAGGGTCTGCATCTTTCATTTCTATTCAGACACGTTCAAATACCTTGCGATAATTTGCAAACGCAGCGACACAAAGCGAGCTACCCTATCTGTGTCAATAATCCTTACATTCGGTTCTTTAGCCAGCATCGATTTCTCTGAAAGAAGACGAACAATGCGTATGGTACGCCGCCGGTGCCACTTGAATAAATGATAAACGCGGTAAACAGGGTCCTTTTCGTCTCCTCTGCTGTCTGTTTCATGGGTTGAATAGTCGCTGGTATATATATCGAGCTCAGCTGGATTTCGATGGAGTTTCTTTTTTCTCTCGTGGTTGGGGTTTCTCGGCTTTTCGCGTGTTTTCTCAGTCTGCACAGATAAATAGAAATTTTTCACCAGTGAAAGGGGATGGCCTCGCCGCTGGCATTCAGAACCCGGAAGCCGTTTAATGTAACGGCCGAGGAATGCGTGGAAATTGCGACCCCGTCTGCTCTCTCAGGATTAAGATCGAGATAATTACTCGGCGCCCGCGAAACGTACGACCAGACGCGCCGTCCCGACGCCTCTGCCACGAATCGCTCACTACCGAAAGCACCGTCGCTCTTCTCGCGATCGAGTTCTCTTCCCCGAAATTATGAAACACTGAGTCAGCTTTTTCTGCTTTGCTCGGGGAATAGACGGCAGTCAGATTTTTCTGACAAGTTTGAAGAATAGGTGATAGGTTTCGCCGATAAATTTGGAAAATAGATGATAGTCAAATTTTTCTGACAAGTTTGGAGAACAGACGATAGTCAGATTTTTCTGAGAAGTTTGGAGAATAGGTGATAGTCAGATATCTCTGACAAGTTTGGAGAATAGACAAGACTGAGATTTTTCTAAGAAGTTTGGAGAATAGGTGATAGTCAGATATTTCTGACAAGTTTGGAGAATAGACAAGACTGAGATTTTTTTGAGAAGTTTGGAGAATAAACAGATTTTTCCAACAAGTTTGGAGAATAGGTGATAGTCAGATATCTCTGACAAGTTTGGAGAATAGACAAGACTGAGATTTTTCTGAGAAGTTTGGAGAATAGACAATACTCAGATTTTCCAACAAGTTTGGAGAATAGGTGATAGTCAGATATCTCTGACAAGTTTGAAGAATAGACGATAGTCAAATTTTTCTGAGAGGTTTGGAGAACAGGTGATAGATATCTCTAACAAGTTTGGAGAATAGACAAGACTGAGATTTTTTTGAGAAGTTTGGAGAATAAACAGATTTTTCCAACAAGTTTGGAGAATAGGTGATAGTCAGAGGTCTCTGACAAGTTTGGAGAATAGGTGATAGATACCTCTGACAAATTTGGAGAATAGACAATAGTCAGATTTCTTTGACAAGTTTGGACAAAAGACGATAGTCACGTTTTTCTGACAAGTTTGAAGAATAGACGATAGTCAGATTTGCCCGGTAGGTTTCGAGACTACGTTGCGGTGTATTCACGCGTACCCATTCGTAGGTTTTTGAGAAATATTTATCGCTTCGAAAGTCGCGCAACGGAACACTCGCTCCGAGAAGAAGTATCGTTCTCTTCGCGATCAAGTTGCTCGATATTTTCAGAGGCGTGATCATATGTTTTTGGTGAGTTTGAGGACTAGATACTAGTAGCGCGTTCGTTCGTAGTTTTCCTCGCCACTTTTATTCCTCCGAGAGTCGCGTAACGAATCATTCACGCCCGAAATAAAACGATCTAGTTCTTCCGCGAGCAAAAGTCTCGGAAAATGATGTCGCAAATTCGCCAGCGTATAATTTTTTTATCGATTTTCACGTATCCGATATATTTTCGTTTCACGATTGCAATATTCGCCGATAATCGTTCATGGGAATCGATCGGTGAGAATCGCGTTCCAATTCCCCTGCTTCTCTCATTTTCCAAGTTCGTCATCTCGCAATCTGATTCTCCGCCATTCCGGATCTTGGGTTCACCGTCCTCTAGCTACTTACATAAACTTTCCACCTTCTCATATCAGTTTCCGTTCCTCCACTCCAATTCGTTCCAACTTCGTTAGTTGGGCAAGTTCGATGAACCGTCGGACGAACGAAGAAGGTGACAATGCGACAAACAGGTGACGATCACGCGTCGACGAATAGCTTAACGAACCGATAGGGTTTACGTTAAAGTTCTTACGATTGATAACGCGTTATCACGCTGTTAGTTGTAGAATCTGTCGTAATCGAACCGACAGAGAGACGAACGCGCTCGGATAATGCCAACTTTCGGATAAATAGGGCAGTCGATTTTCTCGCGTTAAATTCTATTTATTCAAATAGGGATCGTGCAAGTTGTCGGTTCGCTTTATTTCACACGCGAGAATTCGATATTTTTGAAATATCGCGTTTCATACGGGAAAACCGATGATCGCGTGGTTCGTACGTCAAAATTATCAGAAGCTTCGAACGAAACTGTCGCGTCGATGATATTTTATTTAATCGTCGTCGGTCGAGCGAACGCGTACACGAAAATTTGTCAAATAACGAGGGCTCCAGGCCTGCTCCATCAAATTTCCACCGTTGAACGCGTCGAGTTTTTCGCATACCAGAAGTGTTTTTCGATAAAACGAGGGTTGGTCGAATACGCCGTTATGGAAAAAGTCCAACCCCCAGTTAAATGCGTATTTAGCAAACTCGACGCGTGAGAAATTAAACAAAGTCTTTGATATTTAATAACGTTTCCCGTTGAAATAAATAAAATAGCTTGCGACAGTGGACTCGTGAAATATCATTTCTACTTATCTATTTATTTATTTGTTCATTTATATACCTGGATGAATCCATCAGTGAGAATACGTACCTTTAAAACGACAGGTGATTACCTGATGCAGGTATACACGTAGAATCAAATAAGATACGTTTGCACAGAGACCCTAATGACATTATCGGTTCCAAAAAATCAACCAGTTAGCTATTTTTCACGAGTATACTCGAAGAAATGGCAATATCTTGTCTCACGACGAGTCTTAATAAAATCAAAGAATAAAACAGTCACTACTTACCTGCTACTTAACTTTAATAACAATAACAACCGCACATACTTTGTGTCTCTGACGAGTACACTCGCCAACGCTTACTTTTTACGACACATTTTAGGTATACGTTTCTCAAAGAGCAACAGCTAACTGGTCAAAAGGCAGAGTTTGACGAAGAACGTAACTAAATGATCGATCGGCGAGTGTTCGTAGCCACCGTGAATTAAACCAAACTGAAATTTAATCCAAAGCAAGTAACTAAATTACCAAAGAAAAAAGCCAAAAAGAAATACAGCTACAGGAGCTTCGAAACCAAGAAATTAGAGAAAATTGTCAAACCACTTTGCCCTTTGTGCGAACTTGAGGCATCGGATTTGAAAGTAAGATGACGCGGTGAGTGCGCCGAGTCCTTCCGAAACCGTGCGGAGGAAATTCGTTTCTCGGTTACGTTCTCGATGGAGGCAGGCAATGCCGTGGCGGGTTACCGGGAAAGCAGACGAACAATGCGAAAACTTCTCTATTCAATGCCGTTCGAACGAACTCGTCGTCGCGTGGCCGTCTCCCCGACGCGAAATGACTGCCGTCGGGGCATGGATCGTATAAAATTGCGCATAAGTTAGCCCGAGTCTCTTGCCGTACGAATAAACGATCTCCAGGTCGCCGGCGCGGCGTAATGATACGCTTCGGAGAATGCAACGATGAAACGACTTGCCTCGGCTTCGTGCTCCTCGTGCTATGGCATATCGCACGAGCTACGCGTTCGAATATCGTCTCATTCTTTTTTCGCGATATCGAGCTGAATTAGGAAATTGAGAATAAAGGAATTCGTAGCGATCACCGCGTATTACGGTAAAATTATAGCGATGCTTTCGCCCGACATCCTACACGATCTTTTTTAATAATAGGACCGACGATTTTGTGAATTAATTTTGTGATTTTGCGAATGTGAAACGGCATCGATTGTCCAAACGGCGAAGTCTCGACAACGTCTAATATGCTAAGACGCTGTTACACGAGGGACGCATCGGAATTCTTCCGGTGGTTCTCGAGATTAGCCCGAACATACGGACGCTTACCGGGGATTTTTATTTTATGCTACACGTAGATGGAAGATAGATGGGTGAAATTGATTTTCTGAAGGTTACTTCGTAGCAACAGAATTAGTGTTCACGGGTCTCTTCGGATCTTGTAGAACTGTTCCGCTACGTAGGATCTCGTAAAAACAACCGAAATCTCCTGCTGCGTCGCAACGATCCGATACTTGGTCAAACTCGATTTCGGATTTACTTCGATCAAGGAATGTGGCTGGTAAGAACCAGCAGCCCATTCGCTCAAATTCCTGTGAAACTACAAATTTGAATTTTACCAAACTCCTACAGACTTACGCAAACCTACCCAAACCATCGTCCATCGATAGTTCCCAATGTATTAGGTTGTCGCAAAAGTTTCTTTCGCTTCATAAGGAAATAACAGATGCACAACGTTTCTTCCTTTGTACCATTTTATCGAACGTTCGTTCTTCCTGCAATAGAACAAAACGGATCCTACATAATTCATCTATCATTCACAGAAACTTCCGGACAGCCATTAGGCTCGGACGCCTACGATTTCCAAATTTTCCCTGCACCCTGGCCAATTTCCAATTTCCCCGCTACTCTTTGCCAATTTCTAATTAACCCCAACTTCGGTCTGCCTGCGTTCTACGCTTCTTGATCCGCTAATCCGCAGCGATCCCTCGAAACGCCGGATCCCAACGCATCCCACTGTCCCCCCGTGCATCCATCATCCGCTCCCTCGGCCCCCTTGAAAACAGGCAAAGCACACGTGTCTCTGGATCCGCGGATCCGCCTAAACCCGAGCACGCTATTCGCGACGCGATGCCACGCAATCGCCGAGAGAAGAGTTCTTTTAGAGCCGTCGAAGGCAGAACGCCGACGACGTCGGCGGGGTCGGAGCGGAGAAAGCCGAGGGAGCGGCGGAACGAATGGGAAACAATAACGATACAGCGTTCCATAATGCATATCAACGGCTGCCAGGCTCTCATTTCCCGCCACGTTTTCCTGCGCTCACTTCCCCTCTTGTCTCGCTGGTCGCTACATCATTAAGCTCGCGACGAGGTCTCTTCCTCCCCTGCGTCAACCTCCGGATGCACCGTATTCCCTGCAACCGCGTGATACGCCTGCACCGTGCACCCTACGCTGTTATGGTTAGTCCTGGCGATGGCTTTCGAGATGCCTAGTTTCCTCTCGGATCACGGCGAATTATCGATCCGAGGGATGCTGCGTCGTACTCTTCTCGTTGCGCTTCTTCGACGAAAAGAAACGCGCAACTTTGGAGGTTTCGTTGTTCTCTGAAGTTGCGCTCGAGCATAGCTGCACGTCTTGGACCGTCGCTGAGCAATGAACCGCGACACGGTGCAAATAAAAGAGACAAATATCGATTAGACGCGGTGGAAGGCGGATTGCGAAGAAGAGTCGTTCGACGCGACGCCTCGAACGAGATCGTCGGGTTGTTTGGCGAAGCGTTGCGTCGATCGAAGAAGGTCCGGTTATCTTATCGGGAAAGTTACTTCTCAAGATCCGTCGACAGGTTGGGAATCGTGGCGAATCATCGATCCAGGGGATGTCGCGTCTTTCTCTTCTGGTCTCTCGTTTCCTTGACGGGTAGAGGTTGGTGGTTTTATATTCTCCAAAGGTAATTCCAAATACGAAGTTGGTCCAGGGTATTCCTGATATCAATTTGGAGATGGTTAGGGATCGTCGCTGAGGAAGCGAGACGACATTGGAACAAGGCAGACAAATATCGATTAGACGTCACGGAAGCCAGATCGTGAAGAGTCGTCGAAGGCGATATCTCGAAGGAGATCGCGTGCGATTGTTTCACGAAATTGAAAGAGCTCTGTCTATCTTTACTTGCTTGGGAAACTTGCTTCTCAAGATGCGTCGACTGGTGCCCAATCACGGTGCTTCGTAGATCCAAAGGATACGCCGTGTCTTTCACCTTTTGTTTCGCTTCTTTCGTCAAAATTTCTCTTTTTCAATTTTCTAAAATCGTATATAGCTATACGATAAAACTTCGTTCATACGAATGAAATTTAGCATCGGCTGCTTATCCGAGTTTCAGCTGATTTTTTGTTATATTAGGTCGTCCGGAAAGTGTCTTTCTTTTACAGACACGTCTTTTACAACGACGCATCTTTATACAAACATGAAACCTAATCTGTCGAACGTTGTAATCTTCATCTCGATAAGACAAAATGGATCATGCGTAATTCGATAAAATAATATTTTTTTTTTTATTTGGTAGACTATTTATAGTCAATTCTCATTGAGAATTATAAGTAAATTATTTTGGCGTGGTACTGCAACTTGGATTATAAGAGTTTATAGTATGTTTGATTCTAGCTGAATTTAATGCTTCGATCTAAAGAATATTGTCTTTTTAGTCTGTGGTTCTGATTCGTCGTCTCGAGTAATTGGTTAACTGATGGGTTTTCGTGAACCCCTGAACTTGAATATTCCTTCTTTAACTGTGGGTATAAAATAATATAAAAAAAAAACAAAAAATGTCGTGCATCCATTATTTCCTCATAAAACGAAAGAAACTTTTCCAACGGCCTAACGGCGAGCGTCTTTCCATTTCTTGATACGAACGTCCAATAATAAGATGTATATGAAGTAGGAGCACGCATTATGCGACACGGTCTCGTACTCCCAGTCGATTCTAGTTCGCCACATTATTATGTATTTAAGAACAAACGTTTCGTGGAATCCTCTTATGTAGAAGATGTGAGTTCCCATTATGTGAACGAACAATCATAGACGGTGGGGAGAAATAGGCGGGCTCCTGTTATACGAACGACCTGGTTATGCGAACCGACTTTGTTCCTTTGTTAATGGGTTCGTATAAACGGAGTTTCTCTACTGTACTTACTTCTGAAAACGTGTCGACTGCTTTCGAATTACGTATCCGAAGGATATCGTATCTTTCCTTTCTTCTTTCTCTACGCCATTCGATAGCGAGACGTAGCGAAGTATTATGTTGTCCGGAAAGTATCTTTCTTTCGCAAACGTGTTTTTTACAATAATGCATCTTCGTACAAACGTGAAAGCAAGTCTGTGAAATGCGGCGGTGTTTATCTCAACGGAAGAAAATGGATCGTACGCAATTCGACAAAATAATACAAAAGCAAAAAAGATTGTGCGTCTATTATTTCTTGATGAAACGAAAGAAACTTTTCGGACAACCTAATAGAAGGGAACGTTTCGTAAAAAACAGCTTCTCTATGGTATCTGAGACCGCGTCTATTGTATTTTATCGAAATTTTTCCTCTGTGTGCGACGATCGTTTAAATACTTGCTGCAAGTGTATTGACATCGCAAATGACCAAAGTATGCGAATAGTTGTAACTAGACTGCGGATGTTCCTGCGCGTATGAAAAATTTGAAGGCGAACAAAGACACGTACGCGATATTGAAAGCGAGCAACGATGTTTTTCGGTATTCAGCGAACGAAACGAGTCTCTGGTTAGGTAGCTTCGATCAACGCCAACGACCTGTTTCAGAATTTAATTAAAAATTCTCGTATTAACAAAATTTGGGAAATCGATTAATCGGAAAACGTAAGAATTTACGTAAAGTTAGAGGAAATAACAACGGACGTACGATTTGAAATTAAATTTTAAAACCGGCTATCTCGCCGGGTCTGGTAAAATTAGCAAAATACGAACTTAGAATCCACGGCCTGACTGTAGTTGTTAGGGAAGTGATACATTTACACTGTACATGAGAGTGTGTGTGTAAGGGTTAGAGGGCGTCAAGAACTTAATGGAGACAAAAGACTGTTGCCAGATGTTAGAAGAATCTAGGATAGTAGGGTTGGCGACCAGCGTGCGTGCAAGACGTTCTTCAGAGAGTAATATAGATGTATAACTGTTGTGTGGGAAATATAGTCAATAATTTGTATTCCCAAATCCTCGAATTTCCTTAACAGTAGTAAATTAAGAAAAAGATGAAACAGAAAGCACGCGTTTTTCCGTGTGTTCGTTACGCGTTACGGAACACCGTGTACACGAGAATCGGAAGACACTTTGTCGCGGAATAAACGGAGAACGTCGCGTTCCAAGTTTAATGATCCGCCGACCGGCACTCATATTGAAGCATCGTATACAACTCCCTGAAGGGCCCACGGATTCCGATCAATATTCGAAGCAATTCGGAGCTCGTACATTCGAGATAAGTCGAGGCATCCTGAGATCTACGCCACCGGGGTATACCGTATGCATCGGAGACCAAAGAGCACGTGCACCTACTTTGGAGTTGGCGAAGGTACCTTGTTCGTATTACGATTAGGTAGCGAGTTTGATACAGTGTAAATTAGAAACTTGGTCCGGTTCTAACGAGATGTTGCTGGGAGGGATTCCAGACTCTACGAATATTCGAATTAAGTTCAAGAAACAATTCAGTCGGAAGCTTCGTTTAATTTTCAAGAAAATTTTATTCTTTCGAAACGTAATCATTCACGTAGTCGTTAAAAAGTAACTTTCGTTGCCAGTAGATGATCTTTTTCGTGAGCTGTGAAGTCGGTGATCGTTCCAACACGTTGGGATCTGACACGTCGCTCTGGATGCAAAGACCGTACTTTCACACGAGAAAGTTAAAATCGATTCGATATAATGCGTGGAAGAAAGTCAAGGTCTGAAAAATATCGATTTTAACTTCCTCGTGTTTTACCATAAGCGTAAGTATGGTCTTTGCGTCCAGACCAATCCCAGTGTCCCAACGTTATATACAGGCTGGTTGGTAACTGCTGGTACAAGCGGAAAGGGGGTGATTTTACGCGAAAAAAGAAGTCGAAAACGTAGAATAAAAATTTTTCGTTCGAGGCTTTGTTTTCGAGAAAATCGACTTTGAATTTTCGCTCGGTACGCGTGCACTTTATCGCGTCTCGTTGTAACGGATTTCACTGTAGTTCGTTGTATCGATGGAAAAATTTAAAAAAGAAAAGAAAGAAAAATTTTTATTCTATATTTTCGACTTCTTTTTTCGCGTAGAATCACCCCCTTTCCGCTTGTATCACCAGTTACCAACCACCCTGTATATGTAATATATTTATCATACGAAACACCCGATACGTGTCTCCATCCATAGAACAAGTCGCACCGTCTTCGACGATGCCCTCGAGACAACGACACGCTTTGAACCAGTTCGATCGAAACTCGAAACCTTTGCAGTAGGCATTCGTTGAAGTTTGTATCGAGTTTAGCGCGAATGTTGCTACGGTGCATCGTTAACGTCGAGATGTACACGTACTTGTTGCTGAGAGTTCTCCACGCAGTTTCAATGCACGCGTATTGTACATGGAACTGATAGGTTTAAAGAACATTCTCGGTTTCCTATTTTATTCGATGCGTTTCGATAGAATTGCGCGTACACCCACGCAGGTCACAGACACCTGCTACTGCACGCGATTATCGCGAAACTGCGATAAATTTTACTTTAGTTTCGTACGTCGCGACGTACGTACTAGCGGCTATTTGATCGAAACGCGTCGCAAGAAGTAAGCGACGACGAGTATACTCGTCGAGCACGCAGATCCACGTGGCTATCGCAATATAGAAATAAATCGCTTTGGTCGTTAATCTCATTACCGTCGTAACGCGGTATATTGCCAGTTCCTCGTGACGAGTATACTCGTCGGAAACAGGTAACCGGTTAAGCGAGTGAAGGCGGCGATTTCACTTAACAACAGGAAAATAGAAGAAATCTTGTGCGAATTCTTGCACCCGGCAATCGTACGCATCGTATCGGTACGCGCGAGGAAACTGCGCTTGGCAACGACGTTTAATCTTCGATCGGCGGCGCCGAGGAACGCGAAACCGCGGTCGGATCGATAGTCGAGGCCTGAATTTCGCGAGCTCGCGGCGACAAAGCGCGTTTCCTCCCGTTTCTTTTTGGGGTAATTAACCCGTGCTCATGCTGCTATCGTTTCGCGGAGTTAACGTTTCGTTAAGGGGGTGTCCTGAATTAGAATGTTCTAAAACAGTGTCTTTTTGTGATTTTTTTTAGGCGGGAAAGAAAGAAATGAAGTTATCGAATTTTGAGGGATGGTTTTATATATATTTAACGAATACAAAAAAATTTTTTTAAAGTAATAAAAAGAATTATAACAGATTTCTAAGCCTAATTCATGGGATGCAGTGTTCAATCGGCTCGAAAGATCTACCTCGTAATTCTTGACTGAAACAAAAAACCAAAAAAGGATTAAATTATTATATATTTTTCTTCTGGGTGAACTACAAAAATGCGTCGAAAAGTTTAGATAAATAATTGTTATAGCACCTTAAAATTTATTTTTCTTTTCAATCCGCCAAAATGTTTAATTTCACATTTTTTCCCGCCGTTGTTTAGTTAAGGACACTCCGAGAATCAACGCGATAAACAGCGTTTGCGTTGCTTTATTCGGTTTGGGTTTGCGGCAGAACTCGCGTGATCTTTTTACTTTAGAAGCTTGACAATTATTTTTAACTTAGATATTTAGTTGGATACTTGGACGAAGAACGAGGATAATTTTGAACCGTTTTAAACGTTAACTTCGATAGAATTATTTCTGTATTAATTATTTCTCATTCTTAATAGCGTTCAGGGCGCTTAATACGTTTCCAATCTCGTAACTCGTGGTATGTCACTGTAATATAAAAACATGACAGCTTGTATTTGGCAAACGATGGTAGCCTTTGACACGTGTTACTCGGAGCAAACTAAATGGGAAAAAAAGATGAAAGTGCGAAGAAGCGGATATAATTGCTATTTACTATTTAATATTTCACTGTCAGCGACACGGTGTAATTACTAAATATTTTACTGTAATCAAATAGTCGGCCATCGGAGAATTCAGAACAATTGATATTATTCTCTAATGAAATCTACCTCTGCGAGAAACTCTGAACAGCCGAGTCAGCATCGTTTTAATTAAATATTACGTTATATAACAATCCTAGGAGAGTTTGCACGATACGAAATCGTTTAATTAAACGTCCCACCCCTTTGAATCCGGAATAATAATTATTATTCTAAGGTGGATTACGCGTTACCTCTGCGATGTACGAACCAACGATCGAACAAAAATTTCAGTCTCGATCCCTGCAGAGATTTCTAACGAAGCTTCAAACTCGAAATTCATCGATCCATCTCGGCAAGACCAACTTAAAGAATCAATAAGCAACGAGAAGAAAGAAATACGCTGGCGCTTCGGGACTGGCTATTTGCATACCAAAAATGTCTATTTCCGCGCCAGTCCAGTGTAGTTGGTCTAAAAAAGACTCGCGAGAATCTTCATCGTTGTTACGCGAGAATCCTTAATCACGATCGATTCGTATAAAAGAAGACGACAAATTCGAAGGAAACACCAGCCAGCTACCAAAATCGTACTCCGATCCGACAATACCATTTTCCTGAAAATCCTAACGAAGGCGACACGCATACGCGCGCACACTTTGCTTAACGAAGCACTTTCCATTCTACGCGCATTTCCGGTCAACCCTGACATCGAATCCTCCTGGTGATTGCAGTTTCAGCGACGCTTTCCATCGAACGTATACCGAATTTTCGAGTATCCAAAGCTGGGGAATCCGGGCCAGGATTTCTCGACCGAGTAACGCGACGTATTCGAGCTGATCTCGCTTGCTTAAGACTCGCGCAAGAAAGAACTTTTGCCGATTTGCGAAAGCTACGCGGAAATAAAAGTCCGATACGAGAGTGGCGCGATGTCTCGTAACGATTTCGAAGCTGTGAAAGGAAAACGGCCAGAAATGATATAATAACTTTATTGTTCTTTGGAAATCGCGTTTATGGAGTTCGCACGGTCGTGCACGGGTGTCAGATGGTTTTACGGCGATGGTTTTACGGTATCCGACTTGGCAAACAGTTGCATGGATTTACATGTGTGTGTTTCGAATATTTCTCGAGGATTTTCGTTTGGTTTACGAGCGGAAACGGTGGATGGATGACGCGGTCGTGTTATATTTCGCGATAATTCGATCCGTTTTTCTCATTTTAATCCGCATTTTTCTCGCAAGATTTCCGACTATCTTGCAATTAGCGGTGGTTGATGAGTGAAAGCGACAGGGGGCAAGAGAAACGACTTTTATTCGTCGTCTTCTCCGAATTTCTCTGCGAATTCATATTTTTCGGAATATAGTAGCGTCGGTTATCATGAAACTGGTGGAAGAAGAAACATCTACGTTATGCATTGAAATATTTCGTAAAATACACGATCCTCTAACGCGAAACTTTTAGCTATCGTGGTACAGTTTTACGAATAATTTGTTCGAGCACGCGTCTTTTAAATACTTGAAAGATTTATACCATTTTCAAAATTATATATATACCGCTAATTAGTCACTTAGGGCAATAAGAAGACTACTAATTTCATTAGGAAAACGAGCTGAAAGCAACCAAATTTATTTATTTATTTATTTGTGTCATATATATATGTCGGAGATGAAAGGACATCGGGGCCTTTCTTTTGGAATTTTTGGCAAGACCCCCGATACTTTAGTCCAGACTTTTCATTATAGCTGCACTTAAATAATAAAACTTGGAAGTAGTTGTTCGTGATTTAATCCGATTATGTGTGCCGAGATTTATGACAATGGACTTGGACTCGAAGTGACACAACGAGTCGCTAAACGCAGCCACGGTCACGGGATGGACGTTTTCACCTAACAGAGGTATGGAGTAATTGTATAGCTCTCCTTAAAAATATAGTCGAACCGAGGGGTACAGAGAGGCGCGAAGAAGAGCATGTAAGTGCAGTTCCACTTGGACTGTGGAGTCAGTCGAGTTCTACTTGTACCGTGGACAAGTAAGTCGAGTTACGCTCGAATTGTGGACCAGTAAGTTCAGTTCGACTTAGACTTTGGAAGAAAACGCATTTGCTATCCCGTCGACCGTGAATTCGTTATTAAACCTAAGATCATCGTCATTAGCATCTCGAGTATCTAATCGCCACGGTTACTTGTCAAACTCTGTAATAATCATATTTGTACCAGTAAATATCTTCTCTATTGCGTAACAACTATGTCTAATCCAAACGAAGATTCGTTACGCGTCTCTAACCCTAATGAGAACTCGACATATATATTGTAACTGTGCACGATTAAAATATTCGTGATGAATCGGTGGAATGTAAAGTAGTAGGTCCATTACGTCTTTGTGTTTTTCTTCTTTTGTCATTGGCCACTCGCTTGCGTACAATGGAGATAACTGTAAAATACAATATAATTTTGGCCTTCCCCTTGTCGGTGAAACGTCTAAAACATGAAATTCCACTTCAGGCTCCATTCACGTTTTACAAAACATTGTACGCGCCGCGTTACTCCGTGCGCCGTATCCGAGCCTTTATTTAACCACATAATGCAAAAATACGTAATTATATCCCTTCCCTTAATCCACGCGTCAAAAACATCTGACTTACATCCACGTCGTTCCTCGTCGTCTACGTAGCAAAAATTCTTTTACGGTACAGCGATATCGAACAGGTGCAACGTCAAACATAAAACAAACGAAAATCTCGATCCTTTAGGTTTCTCGACTTACATCGTCTTTGCAATCGCCCGCGCAATTGCAAGAAAATAAAATTTTCCTATCAAGCGAAGCGTGTTATATCAGCTTGTCCGAAAAGTTTCTTTCGTTTTGCGAGGAAATATTTTTTTTTTTTTTTTTTGTTTTATTGAATTACCTATGAGCCATTTTGTAGTGTAGCGGCACTCGACAACAAACCAAGATCCGGACGACGGTAGAGCAGTGGTTAGCGCCGTTGGTTTACGAACGTTCCAGACCACGTTCAAATCTCAGCACACGTAGTTCGATTTTTTCTCCTAACTGAGAAGAAAGCAATCCAGCCGCACTACCTCACAGCGACCTATACGCCAGGAGCAAGCACTATCACCACTACCCTATATCCACCTCGGTAGTAACGAAACAAAATTCAATAAAATATCACAATTATTCGACAAAATAATATAAAAGAACATCGCGCATCTATTACTAAAAAAACTACTGCGACAAGCCAATAGTTTGCACGTTTCGTATATTTTCTCGTATGACGTGCATGCTGTGCGATATTACGCATTCAAATTTTCTATAAACGCAGGAACACATGCACAGCGTAGGAAACGCCAGACGCCGACTGGCTGAGCGATTAGCGCACACGCGACGAGGACGATTGGCGCGTGGACGAAAAGAGAGGAGAAAGAACGCGCGTAGCAGCGTTTCGTATCGGTAGCAATCGTTGGAACGAACGAAACCGTCTCTTGGACGTTCTTTTTATCGTCTACTTTCCATCTAGACAGAAACGAACGTGGAGAATGGGCATGGACAACTAACTCACGATCTTCCGTTCGAGCGAGATAAAAATACAGCGCGATGAATTTTTTCATTGTTAGAACGGCTGACAATGCGCATTATTCTTTTTCCGCTTTTGTGTTATATCCGGTTTGTTCGTTATCCTTGCCTTAATTAAGATTCGAAGACGGAAAAGAGGAAAATCGCGTCCGACTCTTTCTTTCTTTCTCTCCTCTTACTTTTTTATCCGCTCGTTTCCGCCTCTTTATTTTTGTCAATCTTTTGTAAGCACGAATTTGTAACGACGGGAAACGCGGGTCGAAAGTAAACCGTGTAGTTTGCTCGAGATCTGCATTCGTTTCGTCGCCGACGAATTTTTCTCGTCCTCGCTTTATCTTCAAAATCGTTGATTATACCGCTGCGACCTATCTCTGTTCGAATTCATTTCAATTCGACCGAAATTCTGTCCTATCGCTATATTCTATCGGTAATTTCGCTTGAGACACGCGCGGTTCCTTTCGCTTGTTCTTTGTTAGTCGAGTAGCTTGAGAAACTACCTAACTACAGGGTAACCGTGTCTCTGGTGATACGCAGCAACGCCTGATACGGAACGCTGCGGTATCTCGGCAAGCAACTAACGAGAGATCGATAGAGCAAAGGCGTGAAATGATGTTTCGTCGAATGCAAATGACGAGCTTACTCGTATTGGGTTTGGCAACTAAGCGATTGCGGATTTTGTCATTAGGGTCGCCTCGCTTGGAAATCTGTCGTCGAACGCAATTTTCTAAAATGCTAAGGCTAAAATGCCTAAAATGCTTAGGCTGTAGATGTCGCGCTACTGCTGGGTACGACCGCTTTTCTTCTCATTTTTTGTATCGTGGAAGAAAAATCGGACTCCGGTCGCCGGGATTCGAACCCGGGTTCCGAACGTTCGTAACCTAAGGCGCTAACCACTGACTAACAATGTCGAGTGATGGTATTTGCTATCGAGTGCCGCCACAGGCCTTTTATTTCCACGATACTACAAATATCTGTCGTTTTTCTCCTGTTTTTCTTACGTTAATTTCATTAAACAAAGAGAAGCTTTTGAGACCAGACGTTCCAGATATTAAACGCACTTTCTCAATACGAACAACGAGCATAATTTCTTCGTTTGAAGTTATTCTCTCGTATTTCAAACGTGATTGAAATTTTGTCAATTATTGCTAGATTTCAAAGGAACGACGATACCTAACACGACATTCTTTCCAATTTCGTGGCGTGCTTTTCTAACGCGCATGCTCTTCAATGAATTTATCACTCGATCTAAATACAATACGATGCAATTTCAGAAAGCTTAAGATCAGTGAATGCGACGTGTTTCATTGTATTTCTACACACATACACACACACGCGCACACACACCGTTGCAGTGCTCTTGATAAGAATCCTAGGAGAATCTCGACGTTCCCAAAAAGGAAGAAGCTTAAACGAACGGAAAACCGCAAATTCAAGAATTTGTGGCAAGGACGCGCGTCCCGGTTCGCTAGATCCTTTCCGAGTGGCATAAGGGTGGAATGGTGCGGGGACTCGACGTCGAGCCACATTTAGAAATAGCGAGAACTAGAGATTTTTGCCCGCGATTTCGCTCCACTTCGTAAACTGCCAACGCACGCAACGATGTTTAACCAGTTAGCTGTTCTTGACGAGTATACTCGTGGCGAAGAAATGGCAATATTTTGCGTTACGACGAGCCCTTCCAGCAATAAAGTGAAAAATAAAACGATCATTTTGGTATAACTTAATTCTATATCATAGGAACCGCACATATTCTGTGTTCGACGAGTATACTCGTCGTCGCTTATCTTATACGACATATTTTAGGGTACAGGCTTTTCAAAGTTTTCAGGATGGTCGCAACAACTGACTGGTTAAACGGATGAATTTTTCTGAATGAGAAAAATGTATGTTATTTTTGTATTCGAAAGGCGAAAGTTGGAAAAATTAATTTTTGCACCTTCGTTGTTCCTCGATGACTGCTTTGTCCCTCCTTTTATTTTCATTCAATGTCCAGGCTCGAGCCTTCTACCGTTTTATTTATTATATTTGTAGATAATATTATACGACGTATTATATATTAGGCTGTCGGAAAAGTTTCTTTCGTTTTATAAGGAAATAATAGACGCGCAATGTTATTTGCTTTATATTATTTTATTGAATTATGCACTGGAAATGGATCATACCTAGTCCAATAAAATAATATTAAATAGAAATTCTTGTTCATTTATTATCATCTTATGAAACGAAAAAAACTTTTCGGACAACCTAATATACATATAGAGAGATATGATACTACGCGTAGATATATTGTACGTATAGATAATAGACAACTTGAGACGCTCGGTGCAACTTGTGCGTGCACAGGATACGCGCAGTGTGAGTCGCCGAGTCTTTGAAAAAGGAAGTTGATCGTGCACGCGTCCCTGGATACCGGCTATGTACACATAGGAGACACCCTTGCTGCTCCCGGGGGACATGTTAGCTTCGCACGTGATATTCCCAGCCTGCGACGTCTTTACGACGAGACCTCTCAACCCTCTTTTCGCTTCCATAGACCGCGCGAGTAACCTCTCCGAACGCGCGCGTGTAAGTGCCGCGAATCCGCACCGATGAATCTTACCGGTATGCGAGAATATACGAACACGATGGTGTAGATGTCGTACGCAACCCTTCTTCGTTCGTTTCCCCCTTTTATTTTCGACATTCATGTTAGTCGACTCGTGGAACACGCTGCTCCTCTACGTGGGCGAATTTCTTTCTTTTTTTTCTTTTTCTTTTTTGGATTCGACAGAGATATTATGCATATGGTGGAAGGTAAGGAAGGGCACTGGAATGGGGAGGAGAAAAGGGGAGAGCAAGGGAAATTGAAAAAAAGAAAGGGAAAGTGGAAGAAGGAATGCGAGGATAAGGAAGGAAGGGAAACTATGAGAAGGGGGGAGGTAAAGGAAAAAAGAGAGGGAGAGAAAGGGACATTGAAAGGAAGGAATGCGAGGAAAAGAAAGGAAAGGAAGCAGTGAGAAGGGGGAAGGGGTGGTGAGGGAAAAAAGAGAGGGAGAGAAAGGGACATTGATAGGAAGGAAGGAAAAGTAAAGGAAGGAATGCGAGGAAAAGGAAGGAAGGAAAGCAGCGAGAAGGGGGAAGGTAAGGGAAAACAGAGAGGGAGAGAAAGGGACATTGAAAGGAAGGAAGGAAAAGTAAAGGAAGGAATGCGAGGAAAAGGAAGGAAAGGAAGGAGCGAAAAGGGAGAAGAGGAGATAAGGGAAAGGAAAGAGGGAGGGAAAGGGACATTGAAAGGAAGGAAGGGAAGCAGCGAGTAGGGGGAAGGAGAGGTAAGGGAAAAGAAAGAGGGAGAGAAAGGGACATTGAAAGGAAGGAAGGAATGATAAATAAGAGAAAACGAATGGGAAAGCAGGAAAAAGGAAATAGAGAGAATCAGCCTGCATAAGAAGTGAAACAGAACGAATCGACCCATGCGGCGTGCAACATCTTCCGTTCAAAATGTCACCTTCCAAACGTGTTAACAAAGTTATTGTTAACTGTATATTTCATTGATATTTGTCGAAACAGAATATTAATTTCGAGTCACGTGGAAATGAGAAGGGAAGAGAGGAAAAAAAACATTTGCATGTACGTCAAACGAACGAACTGTCACGATAATGTTACATTTATGCAATTTTTACATATTAAGAAGCCCACGTTCGGGTATGTCGGTTTATTCGGCGTGGATTTATGGTTCGGTTTGCTATGGGAATTTGGGAATTCGCGGATGGTTGTAAGTCTGAGATATATACGTGGCGGTTTCCCAAAATCCTTCGGGACAATGAAAACCGGAAATGGCCGTACTGCGAGGGTTAAATATCCCCAGGGTCGACGTACGATGTACCTTTAGATTTCAGATAATTAAGAATTTCGTTTGATCGTCCAATCTATGTTTTCATCTATGAATCGATCAAATTAACGACAAATGCTATTCTACAGATTATAATACAATATGTAACAAAGAGACGCGTAATCGGGTCGACGTAGAAACGGTCGTTCGCGATAATCCCTCTTTCGTTTATTTTTTCACTCGATAATCGCGTGTATCGCTGCGAGAATATCTTAGCAGCTGATATCGCCATCGAGAAGCTCGATCCTCTTGTTTATCCAGCGGCGCCGTCTCGAAGGAGCCGTGGAAATTTTGAAACGAGGTGACGAGTGTAATCAGATGCCGACTAGCGTCTAATTATCGGGCTAGTAACGAGCTCGATGCCCTCGTTAAGCTTGCGGCTAGCTGAATACGCCAGAAATTCGAATCGGTGGAAGCCGCGGTAGTGGGAATTAAGCCGCTGTTGCATCGGAATATCGGCTATTTACCAGCCAGAAACAAAATGAAACGAACTAACAAAATTGATTTTCCTAAAGTTCAATATATCCCTATATATATATATATATATATATATATATATATATATATATATATGATATAGGTAGGTCTCGTAGAAATTCAGCAAGAAAGTAAAGATCTAGTTTAGCTATCTCGTTAATCTGTGACGACGAAGAACAGAGATTCGAGTTTAGACGAACAGAAAGACGATTATTTGTTTGACGATGCGTGCAGAAAAATACGATGGAACGATGGTAACGATAAGGAATGGAGGAAGAAGGTATAAAAATTATGCTTCGATAAAAGATCAAGTTTTCTTTAATGACACAATATCGGTGGCATTATTACGTCGTTTACATAAACGTAACCCTGCAATCTTCTTTTTATCTTTCCTCTTTTCTATAGTTTTCTTACTTTTCCAAGGGAAAATAAGATCGCGTAACAGCAATTTTTTTACGCTATTGAGAATTACTTTTTATTACTCTAATTTTGCGAAAGATATACAGGGTGGTTGGTAACTGGCGGTACAAGCGGAAAGGGGGTGATTCTACGCGAAAAAAGAAGTCGAAAACGTAGAATAAAAATTTTTCGTTCGAGGCTTTGTTTTCGAGAAAATCGACCTTGAATTTTCGCTCGGTACGCGTGCACTTTATCGCGTCTCGTTATAACGGATCTCACTGTAGATTTTTAAAAAAATTTAAAAAAAAAAAAAGATTAAAAAGACCAGTTACCAACCACCCTGTATATAGTGATCGTTTGCCGAGAAGCTGCGATCGATCGACGAAATTGGAAATGTCGATAGTCAAAGACCGTAGAAACCGGCAGAATATCCGCGAAACGCAGACGAACGTTTAAAACTGACGTTCGGAGCTGTGCTTTAAGACTTGCGCAAGCTCTAGTGCACCCTTTTCGCCGGTCCACTTTCGGGGCTACTGAGCTCCGATCGCCGAGCACAATCGAACACGAACACCACGATAACGACCATTGTTTCACACGTGGACGAAATTCTAACGAGGCACTCGAACCGCACGAGGATCCGCTCTTGTCTACGAAACAGTTCCATGTCGAAATTTTAAAGAGTTCGACGACCTTTTTCTCGCTCTTCGTGTTCTACTGGAGCACCTTCCGTGACGAAGGAAATCTGCAAGTTGGATAAGAGAATTATTGCGCGGTGTGACTACGCGATGCGAGTACCGAAATCGATACGTATGAAACGCATTTTTGCGAATAGAATTTTAGTGATATTTTATCGAATAAAAGTTAATATTTTATTCGTTGGTCGATGCTAGAGACGCGCAGTTTCTTCGGAATATCGTATCGATTTAACCCATTTGCATCCAAGCGCGGATTAATCCGCGCGCTGCGACTGTCTTCTATCACCAAGCGCGAATTATTACGCGATCCGCGTAATTTCCATTTTAATCTAACTAATTTTTTTTTTTAAATAAATAATTTTTATTGCGTACCTAATTTTTTTTTATTTCGTTGAAAATTGCGTACCTAAAATGCTTCGCAGAAGGTAAAATTACAGTCAATTTCAACCACTTTTTACGTTTGACGAGTATACTCGTCGTAACGCGGAATATTGAAATTTCCTCATGACGAGTGTACTCGTCAAAAACAGCCAACTGGCTAATTCATTTCCACGTGATACATTTCGATGCATTTTTTTCAACGAGTAATTCTTCTATCCTCGTTATCGCAAATTTATAAAAATTATTTAGAAACGTAGAAATTGAGAAATTCTTGCAACGATACCGTTAAGCACTGTTAAGCAAATAACAGTTTCTTCTTTTTCTCAAGGTGGATAAAATACGCTGCCTAAAATTTGATCGCTTTTTTCTTATTAACGCGAGTAGCACTAGTCGATAAGGAAAAAAGGAAAGCCGCCTGTAGGAGGAAGTTTACCCGCTGAAACGAACAACGAAGTTCTTTCCTTCGTTGGTCGGGGCTAAATACACGAAGCTACAAGGCAGGAATATTAACAGAGGACTATCTCGACGTCGTACGGCTCCTCGACATGGTCTAGTGTCCATAAAGCGACGAGTATTTAGTGCCACTACGAAACTGTGCTTCCAGGCTTACAGCAACTCTGTAATCGGATCTTCGTGTCCGACTACTTCACTTCCGGGCTGCGGAACCACGGAAGAACCTCGCGTAACGTCGCTAACTAATTTTGTAAAAGTAACGAGAAAAAGAAGCGTTTAATATTCTTTGGTAATCATTTGGTGAACATTTGAAATTGCTGCAATTAAATTTTATCTCCTACCAAATTCTTTGTTCACGCTTTGCCGCTAAATATCACTAAAAAAAAAAAAAAAAAAAGAAAATTATTTAAGAAAAATATTATTCCCTTTAAAATACGTGTACGAACTCAATTTGTTCTCAATTTTGCCACTGAAATTCTAACAAATACTTGTGATGAAAATTCTTAAAAAAATCACCCTGGTCCTTCGATGAAACCTCTTTGGAAAAACGAACGCGTTCGCTACCAGTCTTGCGAGAAAATTCATAATAAGTCACCCCGTTGAAATCCCCTAAAATATCTCGTAATTGGTCGGCGTTAACGAACAAACCATCGAGCCACGTGAATTCGCTGTTCCTCCGTGGCAACTCTGTCCTTAATCTCTCGCCACGAAACGACAATAGGCATTCAATCGGCTATCCGAAGTGCCGGTGGCTGGAAAAGTGGCAATTTCCTCGTCGGCAAACCGCGTGCAGGAGCGTCGTAAAGCGTCGAGCGACGCTTTTTATTTCGGCGCCACGGCGTGACGGATTTAGTGGCCTAGAACTATGTGCCATCTATCCGGACCAGCGTCGAGTCGTTAAATTTCGCGAGTGCTTTCAACGTTTCCCCAATTTTATTTTATTTCTATGGCAAAGGCAGGTAGTCAGATATGGAATACGATTTTGTTTCTCGAGCGTCGCTCTCACGAAACGAATGGCAACGCAACTACCTCTAAAGAGTTTCGCGAATGTCGTACATTCACGTTGAATTTAAGGTCGCTCCTTTATACTCGTAACGTTCTTCGTGAACAATTTTCGATATCGAACTAACGTTAAAAAAAGCGGAAATCGTTGAAATCGTGATATGAAACAAATACTCGAATTTAATGTTCGTAACGACCGACGAACCAGCCGATTCAGAGATACACATTTGTCAGGTTTTAACAATTTAGAATTTAATAATCGAAGAATATGTAAATAAATTAACGAATTCATTTGATAGTTTTTAACGAGTCAAACAGAGTTTAACAATTGCGCTATTTTATGTGCATGTGTTATTTTAAGTGCACCATTGCGCGTAATTGGCTATTCTCTTGCACCTGTGTAACTTGTGTAAATACATCATTTTGCAAAAATCTTGAACTCGATGTAACGAGAGCTACGATGATATTTAACGCTAGAACTGCCGATAATTAACACGAAGCTATTTCTACCAAAACCAGTGAAGATGACTGGTCTTTAAAAAATACCTAATAATAGAATATTTTTATATTTATTGCTTTATTACTTTCTTAAAGAAGATGTTCCACGTAATGTAGTAGATTTTTCGTATTATTAATCCGTCTGGGATCCCTAAGCGAGGCTTGACAAATTTACAAAATTGTAAAACCAGTCGTTTTGACTGCTGTGGTACTTCTAGCGTTAGAATCTAGCGACCCAGCGATCGATCCGGAATTTTCTTGATAACCGATATCGTCGTATCGAACGATACGCGGTAAAAATTTGAAAAACGTGTGACAAATTGTAGAAAACGAGGAAACTGGTTAACTGGGCTTCGATAAACAGATCGCAGCACCTTTTTACACTTTTACACGAGTACCAGTCGTTTTCACTGGTATTGGTATAAGTAGCCTTGATATAAAATTATTTTCATACATAAAAAACAAAATAAAATTCATTATATTATTTATACATTATATTGCGAAAGTCATTACATCATTGTGGGAAAAAATATAACACGAAGTATGAATTTTAAAATAAAATTGTGAAACCTGTCGATTTGACTGGTGTGGTGGTTCTAGTGTTAAATCGTGAAATTTGTATAATATTGGCTTGGCAACTAAGTGATTGCGGATTTTGTCAATACCACCTAATGACAAAATCCGCAATCACTTAGTTGCCAACCCAACAGTATGTTCGCCGCTTTACAGCAACTAAGGTTGCAAAACGCGTACTCGTAGGTCGTAGATGAAAAAGAAATTTCAGGAAATACGACACGCCGCGGAATTGCGATATCGCTGGCTGCGCTCGTAGATCCGCTCGAACGCACGCGGACGGTAGGCTCTTAAGAGTTTCTGAAACTTGGCAATAATGTCGCGACGCTAATGCGCCTCGTTATTCGACGCACTACGTACGCCGTTTACATCAGCGTAACTCTTTGAGTGGGTACTTCGATTTTTCTTCCTTTCTCCTTTTTTCTTTCCTTTTTTTTTTTTTTTTTCTTTCGTATATTCACCGCTTCTCGTGTAATTTCATTTAGCGCACTCGTTAGCGTAGATAATTGGTGCAGCTTGTTATGGAAATAATTAATCGATTAGAATTTTGTATTCGTATACAGCTGGGAATAGACGACGAGAAATTGTGGAAATTATTCGCGAGAATTATAGAGGAGAACGATGAATTAATGATAATTATACGTCGGAGACTGTACAGTTGTGTGGATTAGATTTTGTTGAAAGAATTCCAGCTGAGTAGTCGAGAGATGAAAGTACAGGATGAAAAATTGTGACGATTATTCGCGAGAATTGCAAAGCAATACGACGAGTATAATTCTACGAAGTTTGAACAGGACCGAGTAGTGCAAAGCGTTTCGATTTCTCGAACTGCGTTAACAGCATACGACATTTATTTGCGCATACATCCTTAGATTTGCACTATAGGCACGTTATACCAATTAATTGGCAAAATTCAAATTCTTATTCTTATTTCTTTCTTCGCTCATCCTCTGTCCATTTCTGAAACCTCGTCCAAATGCCGTATCCAACACTCCTTCTTGCTAACCCACCAATGGCCGGGTATGAGAATTTCACGTATTTTATCCGTCTGTTCCCCTCGCAGCGAATCGATTATCCAGAAAACAAACGCACAACACGCTGCAACACGTCGCCAGCTTGCAACCTAGTGCCGTAATAATCCGTTTCAAAGATACGACTTTAGCCCGGATTTCGTTGAGGGATCAGAAATTGCAGCGGAAACGCGCAGCAAGCGGACGTTGCGCAAAACGTGGAAAAAGGAGTTACGGTGATCTTCGCGTTGCATCGAAGAAACCGCGAGAAAGACGAAGAGAGCGGAGAAGAAAGTAGCTTCTGCACGGTGAGACGAGCTCTCGGAGAGTTTGAAGAGCGGGAACAAAGAGGAGCGCGAGATGTCCGAAAGAAAAAAGGAAGAGAGGGAAGGGAGGGAAAAGAGCACAGGCGAAGAGGAAGAAAAGAAAAAAGGAAGAGGAGAGTTTATTACGCTTTCGCCAAGTTTTATGTCCTTTAATCTACACGGCACACCCGTGGGGAATTGTTTTACGCCGATGTCGCACCCGCAGCATTTTACGGGCCACTTTGGATAACGTGGAAGCTGCGCCACCGTTTGACGAAAGTTGGAACAAAACGGCGGCGAACGAAAGCCAACGCATGGATTAATGCGTCGATGTTGAAATTGGCCCGTTCGTAGAGCGGAGCGATCGAGATCGCCCAACCGCCCTTTCCTCATCCTTCCAACAACCGGAGGAACCGGCAAGAAGAAGTAATTTTCCGTCTGAGAATTTTATGAGAAATTTGACGAGGGTCCCGCACGATCGAACCCTCGCTGTGATATCCGTCGCGAACTTTTCGATCGTTCGCTATATACAGGGTGTCCCGTTGTGTACTCGTATTCGTAAGAACGAGAGCATTTTACGCAAAGATAGGATTAAATGTGAAAATTCTCCAGGGGATTACAGAGGAGCCTGTATTTCACGCGTGTCTGACGCCGCTATCGGTAATTTAAATCAGCTTAACAATACCAATCGAGCTCGCAAACGACGTATATCTTTGTTCTAACACGTGTTCTAAAACAGTACTCTTCTACCTACGAGTTAGGGTACGATCATGTAATCGTTGAAACGCTAATTTAATCGCTACCACCTTTAAGGTTGTTGGTTAAATTGCTTAAAATTACGAAGATTTTAAGATTCTGGAATTAACAAATAAACTTTTGATACACCTACGAGCATCCATATACGATTGTTATTTAGTTCCACGAATATTATTGATCGTATAAATTATTTGTATTTTCTTTTCTTTTGTTCGGAATTTACTACGTACAATACGTAAATATAGGAAAGGTCTTTCATCGGTTAGGAGTTTTCAGTGCAACGATACCACGTGGATGGTAACGTGGTCGTTCGATCGCGTTATTCCAAAGTGATATAAAGTTGAGATTTCGTTGCGATAAAAAGGAAAATAAAAAATAGAACACCGATACTCGATGGCGAGAGGATGTACGACAGTTATTTGTATTGCTTCTTTTTATAGTCGAGCAAGTTAGCGAGGATGATCGACATCATCGTGTCAAAATGTAGGAATAAACTCGCTAGGTCCTACTTCCAATTCGTGTTCGTTTCAACGTACAATCGTGAATCTACGTCAGTCTGGTCGGTACTATCTTCAACTAAATCACTCAACGTACGACGCTACGACGATCGTGTAGATGACATCGTCGTATCAAAGTATACGTTTAAGGTTTTTATTTATACCCCATGAAAAATGTATTCTCTACCTAAAAATAAATATAATCTCTACGTGACATCATCGTGTCAAGGTGTACGATCTACGTGTATACGTCAGTCTCATCGTACGATCTCAATCTACGTGTATATCAATCTCGTCATACAACCTGGATCTACGTTGTTCGACGTACAATCTATTATACAACGGTGTACGACCATCGATGACGTTATTTGCACGATCGTAGATGTACGTTGAATGACGTAGGTCGAGACGTACGATGAGATCGACGTACACGTAGATCGTATACCTTGATACGATGATATCGCGGGCTAGAGATCACATTTTTCCTTGGAATATAAATATAATTCTTTAAACTTGGACGAGATAATAATCGAACTCTTTCAAAAGCCACAAGAATCGTCGTTAAAGCGCACCACTAATTTCGAAAACCTCCGCTCACAGGCTGACGATTTGTGGCTACCCATCTCCGAAAGAAACAACGAAAATATCGCGCACAGCAACCTTCTCGCTCGCAGGTAAATATAAAATCCTGCGGGCAAGGTACATAAGGCGTGTCCCGAGCTAAACTGTGACACACCCTCGTATATAACGATGAAAGGAACAAAAGTGGACAGGTCGAGAAATAGAAACGGGCGAAAGAGCTGTAGTAATAAGGTATGAAGAGAAATCGAGGGCAAGGGACACAAACGAGACGGTGGTCGAATGCTGGAGAAAAACGGTCTCGAGAAGCTGCAGAAGGGAAGAAGAAAGAAAAGGATACGGTGTGGAGGAGGGCGGTGAGGGAAACAGAGGAACCCGGAGCAACGCGTACGAGAGACCCGAACACCTAGTGCAAATTGAAAGGACGGAACAGGGACAGTCGCGATACAACAGAATAGTAAAAGGGAGGAATAATAAAAGAATAGTGAAAGGAAGTAAAGGAATATCATGGAAAATACAGGTCATTAAGAAAGGAAAGCGAAGCAGAGTAGCCGAAGAATATAATGGAAAAGGAATGAATTAATAAGGTAAAGTTGGAAGAGGGGAAGGTAGAAGGTCTCGTAGAAGAATGCTGAGGAATTGAGAGAGAAGTAGAATTAACCGGAAGGATGATCGTGCGGGGACAAAGGGAAGGAGAAGTAAAGGGACGAGGAAAAAGGTAGAAAGGAGAAGGAAATAGCTGAATAGGTTTCGCGAGTATTTTAAGTATTTGAAGTATTGTAATTACGTTACGTGACTTTGACGTATCGCGTTGCTACGTGTACACACCTGTCCATGGTCACCGGACATTTTAATAAAATTTGGATGCAAGTCGTCTTAAACGTAATCCGCATTAATCGCACGAGGAATTATATAATAACTCGTAAAGAGAATGTTTCCACCTCGCTGCGACGGATGCCATCGATGTCCTCTAACTCTTCAACGTGTATCGACTTTATCGCGAAGAAATTGAAACCCCAGCAAATCTGACCGTGCTTCCCAAATCGTTAAAGAAATCCCTCTGCGATACGTAGAACGTCGAAAACGTCGAATTTATTCATAAACACCTCTACGAATCCAACTACTACCGTGATTCCTTAAATAAACAAAAATTTGGATGGGACGATTTTTTATTACGAAATAAAATAGTATTTATCGATTGTTTGTAATCGAAACAATACGCGAATGAAACAGTATGTCAGAAATCCTAAGAAAGTATTTTATATTCGTTTTTCATCCGCCCTTGTGCAAATATCACCGCTTCGTCTAATTTTCATAGCCTGTCGATTCTTTTCTTCTTTTTTTAATATTCCTGCTGTAATCGTCTTACAACTTCCTTCTAATAATTGTCATAACCGTTTCTTCGACTTTTCGCCACTCTTCGTTTATTCTTCCGCGTATTGTAACTCGTCTCGCAATTTCTTAAATAGATCCACTTAACCAACCATTCTTAAATCGGTTCTATTCGAGTTATACAAACACGTATTTAATTCCGTACTCGAACGTTATCGTAGAGTAGCTCTAGAAAAAGGAAATTAACCGAACGAAATCAGGCCGGAAGATCGTGCTCGCGTGGTATCAATCTAACGACTAATTTTCCTAAAAATAGCTAACAGTCCGGTGATTTATGCACGGGTCGTATATCGATTTTATAACCGCAAGCACGCGCCAATGACTTTTTCAAGGCCGAGAGTAGAAGAAAATAAAGTTTCGTGTCTAAATATAAAATCATGCGCGATAATAATCGAACTCTGAAATCGTGACGCGGTAACGTTCGCCGAGTGGAATGTGACACGCGCGTTCCCCCGAGTCTCTTACAGAGATTAAAAATCGATCCGTCCTTAGTCCATTCTAATTCGCATGAGCCATCGACTGATTAAAATCCGCTCCCCGGATACGACGACAGGGCCGTACGCGTGTTTGCGTCTCACCCTCGCCGTCACCCTCGCGTCTTGCTGCACCCTCTTCTTCTCTGGCCGCGGAAATTGGACGCGATTTCGACGACGAGATCAAGCTAGCGTCGAATGGAACGAAGAACGAAAAGAGCAACGCCACGTCGTCCTTTGCACCGTAATAGACAGACTCTGTCGCCGATCTGACGCGCCAACAAAATTTCATTGTGCAACCCTTCACTCGAGACCGACGCTGACCAGATCGGGTGGCCGTGCGCAAATGCCCGTGCACATGGTGCACCGTGGCGTGGCTGATTGCTGGGAAATTTTATATTTCACGCTTGTATCGCCCGGTGGCTGTCACATCGCCAGGTATCGACGTCACGATCTTAAATGGTACTCCTTCGTTCTCCTTTTCTGTCTCCCTGCGTTTCTTTCGCTACCATTCGCGCGTCTCCCTTCTCACGCGCTTATCGTCGAATAGTTTGAAGATTTACTCGGAAATTCTCGTTGCTTTCCGAGCGACGACTCAGGTCAGATCAAGTAGCGTGAAAAGCAAGGGGAAGCGTTGATATCGTTCGAAGTTATTTCAACGAAGATATTTACCTGCGGCTTTTCGCCGCTTGTTGACCGACGAATAAGTTCGGCTTAAATAAACGAATTAAGTAACGAATAAATACGAGTGAAAGTTCGACGAGATCGGATTAAAAAGCGGAAACACAATTGGAAAAATAATTGTGCTTTATCAGAGTAGAATCGAACAGGACGCGCAACTACCCTCCATCTTCGTCGATTAATCACACGCTCGTTCCACTCGAGGCGCAAAGGCACAAGACGAGAAACATCATCGATCACTCGATTTGCCTGCACGTTCAGCCATCAACCGGTGCTTCTCAACAAGCTTCGAAAAAAGGCGCACGATTTTAATAAACTTTCGTCCCCGATAAGCCCCCGAACGTCCTTTATCATTCCGTGGAAGCTCTCGCGTCGGCTTATCGTTCAACTTTTTTTCCATCCTTTCCATCCTTCCGTAACCACGGCTTCACTCCATCGTTTCTTTAATAACCGAAAGGCTCGATTGAAATTGTTAACGAAGGAGCACGAACTGTATAGAAGGGAACAGGATAGAGTATCGTTGAACGAGGAAAAAAGAAGAGTAGAAGGGGCGGAGGCGGAAGAAACAGAGAGAGAGAGAGAGAGAGAGAGGAAAAAAAAGCAAATTTCAAGCATCGACCGTACTTCCGTAAGCAGCTGATGCCTGAGAACAGGCGCCGCGGCGTCTAGACGCCGGCGGGAAAACCACCCCCGTTGTTTGGCTCTGCGCCACCCCTTCAACCCCGCCATCAACCTAGGGGGAAAAATAAAGCTTCGACTAGATTCAGATATGCCATGGCCAACCGAATCTTCTTCGTCTTTCCTAACATTTTTCCAACTCTCTCGTTTCTTTCTTTTCTCCATGTTGTTTTTTCGCCCTTCCAGAGAATTATATAAGATTATCGTAGATTATAGTAGCTTCTCCGTTTCGTCATACTTTTATATCGCACTCTGAAAATCCCTCTCCCCTATTAATCAACGTAGGTGTCTTTTAGAATAATAAATATTAGGTGGTGGTGAAAAGTTTCTTTCGCTTTATAAGGAAATAACAGACGCGCGATATTTTTTCTTTTATATTATTTTATCGAATAAATATTATACTGTATTGAATTTTGTTCTATTGCTACAAAATGGATCGTGTCATGATTCGATGAAATAATATAAAAGAAAAGATGTTGCGCGTCTAATATTTCCTTATAGAATGAAAGAAACTTTTCTAATAGATCTGATAGATTGATTTTGATTGATCGTTTAAGCTTGACACGCGCGTCTCGTAAACAGTGGCTGATCGCGGATAGAAATAAGAATTGAAATTATATTTAAGAAATAGGAATTTTTACCTTCGATGTGACAAACGATTTTCTCGTTTTAATTAGCGTACGCGGATGTCTTTTATAGACGAACGATTCGATTTGAAAATTTTTGATTTATCTTGAATTATTTATGTGGAATATTATATTTTATTTTGCATCATTTAAATCGTAAGTTTGGAATCGATCGAAGATGAGAGTATTCATGAATACATATTAAATCAACGATAATTCATGGCGATGACTAGAGAGGCCGGTTATGAGGGAAAAAGCAAAGTTATTAATCAATGTTTCACATTTGCGGATAACGATTTCCGTTCATATTAATTAAAATCCAATATGCGGGCTCGGCTTTATGGCTCGGTACCTGCAATCTGCCCGACCCGGCGAAAATTCACGTTAACTTTCACGTGGCTGTTTCGTTTCGTTTTAATCGAACGTTAATAATGGCTTTCTTTGTTTTCCAATTAAATTAAAAGCGGTGCCTTGCAACTAATAGAGACAGGATATTGCAACTATAGATTGGAATATTTCATTCCAACGTAACGTTTTATTTGACCGCTTCTCAAGAAAGGTAAATTTTATAGTCAACTATAACATACGAAAAGAAGCAACTCTTTGCGAGTTATCGCGCACGATGAGAGGAAAAGAACAGTTCAAAAACGTTGATCGAAATCGAATTAATTAAATCTCGTTGCCACCTGACAAATTTAACTTCCATTCGAAGCGCTAAAACTTGGAGTATTTAGATTCAGAAAATAAACTTCAAATATGCAAATGTAAAATATCAACGTTTCAAACGGCAGCATCTGACGTATATTCCAGTTCGTTTCTAAATGTGGAAAATTTCAAAATATTACACCTCGACCGCTCGAATCTAAACCGCTCGAAACTGTACAACATTCGACGTTCAAAGTAGCCAGATTTCGGGGATTCGCGGTTACTGACGCGGAAACCTCGAAGCGACAAAATTGCAGCCATTTTCAAAATTCAATTGCCAATTTTCTCGTTAATTATTCGCTCGCATAATTGATTATTCGATCGCCAGCACCAACTCTCGCGCGATTCAACAATAGCGAAACGTCGTATAAACGTAAATTCGGTATGACGACCGCGACTCTACGCGAGCGGGTAGCTCGGCTTGACAATTTGCCGTGGCAAAAATCCAGTGGCGCGCACTCGTTGCGTCATTTACAGGGCGGAGCAGCGCAATTTGAATTAGTTTAACGAGATACGGCCATCGAAACTATTCCGTGGGCCGACACGTTGCGCCATAAACGCGTTCCGTGGCTTCTGGGCCCTTGAATTTACGTACGTACAGGCGCGCGCCCCACACTTGCCAACTTATTGCACGTATCCAAATTGCCACTGGCCGGATTTCACTGTGTTTATCCGGCTAATTTATCGCGCGATACCAAGAACGGTAAGCGGCGCTCGAGCGACTCGAATTACTCTCGTTAATGAAAGAGCACAGGTACGAAGAGCGCGCGATACTTGCAAATTGCTTATCGTCGCAGGAGGAGAACGTAACTGGCGATTTGCGGGATTTTGGATTGCGAAAGAATTCAAAGACGCTGGTCCATCGATGTACACGGCGCTTTTCTACGCGCTAAATTATAACGCAATTTTTTAACGCGGTAGTTTTTACGCGCGATGGTAATTTACGGGGCCAGTCGCGAGTTAGCGTTGTCACGTCGCAGACACGGAGAGTGGTGAAATGAAGAAAATCGCTGGTAGTTTTCTCGCGTCGTTCGAATGATTTCGCGTAAGTTTAAACGTCTCACGAGCAAAGTAAGAAGAAATTCAGACTAGATATACTGGCAGAGTTTACTATGTGAATCCAATAGAGCGACAGTTAAGAATGTTTTTTTTTATTTGAAAGTAGATTACAATCAATTCTCATTGAGAATTATAAATAAATTAATCTGGCGTGCTACTATAACGTTCGCGTTAATTTCCTTTTCCCAAGGTTAATATTAAATTAGACCAACATTTTGCTTTTTGCTAAAATCAAACTCTAAAGCTAAACTCTGACTCTAAAATTCCGCAAAAAGTAAATTGCACAAATTCTCTTGCAACGTTAATATTTATAACACGAAATATTCATTTCGGAGCATACGATTATCGTTTAATCGAGAACCAAATCCACTTATCCCGTTACCTGTACCTTACGAAGTTAATGAATTTCGCTGACGAACCTCGCTCGCGTAAGAAGCGAACGAAATTGAATCGAGCAACGGGTACTGGCAACCGTATCGTGACCACAATGCGTAGTCGCGGTGATCGATTAAAACTGTAAGGTAATTAGCAATTAGCGGGCTCTTCTGCTACGGCTAGACAGGAGCAGACGACGACTGGTCGTTAGGTCCGCAGGGGTTTGCATAACGAGCATGCCAAGAGTTAAAATGTCAGAGGGTTGAGGCACGTGCGTACGCCGATAACCCTAATAAAGTCGTTATTGCATTACCTCGAGGTCCGTCACTCGAGGAAACTCTGCAGCTCGCCTCCGCTTCTTCTCTCTACCGTCGTTCCTATTTCTTTCTCTTTCGCTCTTCCAACGGAGGCCATAGACAAGGGAATCGAACTCGTCGGCCGGTCAACAAGATAAACTAGTTTATTTCAATGACCGCAACGTAGGTAGCCCTCGTTTACTGTCTCGTATTATTTAGTAGACGACACGCTCGATGCTGGAAGACCTCCGCTTGGGAATGCTTCAAATACGAATCATGTGGCTGAAATTGAAATACGTTTGATGGAAATGTGTATTGGAAGCAGGTTATCGCGAGTATGGTTGCTCGCGAAAGTTTTGGTACGTAGCTTGCCCATATGTTTTTTTCTTTTTCTGTTTTGGATATATTGGATGTTGAAGTTTCATTGGCACTGTAATCACACGCAACTGTCGTGATTATGTTGGTGAAATTCTTGACGATTCCGGGAACGTATGTGGAAGTTATACAGCAAATTATATGATTAACGCTAGAACTATCACACGAGTCAAATGGACTGGTTTTAAAATTTTATTTTAAAATTCCTACTTCGTGTTATATTTTTCTCCACAATGATGTAATGACTTTTGCAATATAATGTACAAATAATATAATGAATTTTATTTTGTTTTCTATGTATGAAAATAATTTTATATCAAGGCTAGTTATACCAATACCAGTGAAAATCACTGGTACTCGTCAAAGTGTAAAAGGGTGCTGCGATCTGTTTATCGAAGCTCAATTAACCAGTTTCCTCGTTTTCCACAACTTGCCACGCGTTTTTCAAATTTTTACCGCGTATCGTTCGATACGACGATATCGGTTATCAGGAAAATTCCGGATCGATCGCTGGGTCACTAGATGCTAACGCTAGAAATACCACAGCAGTCAAAATGACTGTTTCTACAATTTTATAAACGTGTCAACCCTCGTTTAAGGATCCAGATGGATTAATAATACGAAAAATCTACTACTTTACATGGAATTGCTTCTGTAAGAAAGTAATAAATCGATAAATATAAAAATATTTTATTATCGCGTATTTGTTAAAGACCAGTCATCTTCACTGGTTTTGGTAGAAATAGCTTCGTGTTAACTATCGGTAGTTCTAGCGTTAATGTGGTATATACACTCGCGCCTCGATTTACTGAAAATTACATAAATAAAGTCTATCGGTAGGGAAGAGAACATATCGCAAATGAAAGCCAGCACATGTGAATTTTGAGAATACATATTCGTTTCAAATATCTTGACGAGAAAAATAACGATAGAGAGATCTGAGAAAATAAAAGTAAATTTTGTTCGATGCCACTGTCGCTACTGTAATTCAAAACAATCAACATCTTCTTCTTAATCCGAATTTGAGAAAACATATTAGACATGCCATTTAAAAACCTGAAAGTGACTCTAATATCTCGGTAAAAGAGCAAGGTAATAAGAAAAACAGATTAGAACACTGTATAGACATCGTGTAACTCTCGTTTGAAACGTTTTTTCCTACAACGAATAACATACGAGTTATTTTAAATGATCGTGTCAGGAGACTCACGTTCTCTGTACGTTCTCCAGTTGGTTTCAAATTTCTCTGTTTTCCAGCCACGAAATTTCAATATGTTCCGCACGTAATGCGCGTAACGGTACATTCGTAAAAATTTCTCGCTCCGAATGTTTGAACAATTTCACCAGCCACTGCGTGTAATATCACGTTGTATCGGATTTGTCCCGATTCCGTTGCTCGCGATAGACGATCGCGACTGAAAATTGTCCCAAAATTGAAACCCATTGAAAGATCGCTTATCTTTTGATTATCGCAACGATATATCGCCAGCCCTAAACACCGATAAACACGTTACACTACGAAATACACGGGTTTCTTTTCGTCTGTGACGCCGTCGATTGCGTTGGACGGAAATTCCTCGTCGAGCTAGACACGTTCGGTTCGTGTGCAGAGCGTTGATCGAGAAAATTAATTGCAGCGCTGCGAGGGAATTCGCCTGTCGCCGATGCGCGCCACGACGACTACAATTAAATATCGCGAGCGTTCGATCCGCTGGCGCGCAAAATGCCGCACATACGCGTTAATTCTGGCGAATATTCGCCGCGCAAAGAAACGCCACGATCCGCCAAAAAATAGAACGATGAACTTTCGATCGAAGGATTTACCGGATGATCGTATCTCGCGATCGAGATATTGAAATCTCTGGCTTTGGCTAGCGCAACTTTTATGGAAGAGAGGGCAGGCGGTGTTTCGTTTGAATTCGACTCGCTGGCCGCGGTTTTGCTGGCATTTATCAATGGGCGAATCTCTCGGTAGAATTAGACGGCGGATATTTACGCGAACCCGCGGTTCTACGAACAGCATGGTGTGAAAAACGCGCGCAGTGAACTGTTTCATCTTGTCGAACGTTGTAACGAGCGCTATGAATGTTCTATATTCGTCGTATTATACGCGTCTATTCTGCATCTTCAGTTTCACCATCCAAGTGTAATTTTTATTCCCAATATTACGACAAACGATCGCTCGATCCTCCGCAATGGGTTAAGAAAAACAGATATAGAGGCTGGAAGCAAATAAAATACAGAACCCGGCGAAACGCAATCTGTGATGAAAGAGAAATTTAATAACTGCGCGTAATAGATCGAACGACTGATGCGAATAAGAGGAAGACGCGATATGCAATGTACGATGAAACGCGGATCTAATAACTCGCGTTGCTCGGTGCACACGGTCCTCCACGTGCACAAACTTCCTGGATTACAGGAACGCGTACCGGTTATATATCCGGTTACACGAGCTTCGTTTGCTCGCCGGTCCAGTCACATTGACTCGCGAGTCTGCAAGTAGTTAGAAGGGAAAAAGAAATAGTTTGCCGTGCTACGCCACTGCACGGAATATTGATCGACGGGGTGCAAAGAGACTCTTATACTCGACACCAGTCGTCAGCCAACCCTTACGTAGGCCCTCGCACGCTCGCGGCATACCTTGCAAGACACCGCCGATAGAGTCGCCATGGAACGTTAATTTTTCCGCCGTATTTCAACCTCGCGGCTAACTTTGTCAATCGCGACAGGCATAATGGCCCGTGGAACTCGATGATCCTGCGGAGGGCCATCGACGATGTTGAACAGAGAATTTGCCCGGCATACATTGAAAAATGACAAGAACGTTCCGATATCCATCTTATCAGTGCTACTTTACGCGAGAATGCGATGCAATTGATAAATAGTGCAGTATCGTAAACTATTCTAATTAGTTTATTAATAATAAATGAATTAAACAGGTGTTAGTTAAGCAGAAAACAATGGTTATTTAACATGGACCAAACAAAACAACGTATTACAATTAAGACAACGAGATAATTAATTAACAACACAGATTCAACTCTCTCTCAACAACAACGCTAACAACGCTATCTTGACAACGCAGTGCACACTCTTTGGCTTCTCAACTGATACTGCTGTTATGTCGTTTATGTCCCATAGCAACCGCTTCTTTATAATTCGCACGACACTACAATAGTTTTAGGAGAAGTAATCGTTGTTGTAATAAGAATCTTTATCGCTTTCCCTGCGGGATCACGATGTTCCGCTTCCACTCGGATATTCCACGTACCATGGAGTATGATAGAATAGAAACATAGTAAATTTCATTTATATACATCGAGGGACCGGGCGAATAACATGCAAAAGATAAAGATAAGAGAAAAATATAGATAATAAAAACGTAAATACTTTTCGCGTATTTTACGGACTCTAAGACCTTTTTGTAGCACTCGTTCTAGGACTCTTTTCGCATCCGCCAGCGAGGTTCGCTCCGTATTTGCCGTTGGCGAGAAAAGTTTCAGGGTGGCAAAAAATCGTAATTTTGATTAATGACAGTTTGCTGTCTCGTTAAACGCGCTTCCATTCCCAAGAAGCGAAATTTTGCAACGGGAAGGGCGAGGCTTCCGTGTCGAGGCCACGGTCTCCGTACCGCCCCCGGCTGTTATTAATTTTTTCAATTAAAAATGCCGGCAGTGCAGTCGGCTGCACCCGTTGCGCAAGAGTTTTTAACGGGGCGCGTTTCGTTTCCAGCTCGCGTGAAATTTCTACCTCGGCTATCTTGCCGTTTCTTGTCGTTATCCCTTTAAATTTTACGCAATCGTAAAATTTGCCAAGGAACACGCGGGCGAATATTCTTCCTTTTCGTCGTCGCAATTTGAAACAACAGACTCCCGGTGATAACGCGAAATGATCGCGTTATGGCAACGTTCGCCCTTAGCGGATTAATATTACCACGATGATGATCGCTTCCTCCATTTTTCACTAAAAGTTAGTTAAACGAAAGTGCAAACGAACAATCACTCGGAGATCGAACATCGGATACTCTACAAGAAGTGGTATAAAAAATTCTCCAAGAACGTCGCAACAGAGCTCCGACAATGTTCAGAAAGATGCGGCAAAAGTGCTCTTTGTTCGATTCTTTGAACGTTCGGTCTACTCTTCGCGAACGTTTGGTCGCGTTCGTCGCGAAGACGCAGAGCGACCGCTCGAACGGTGAAATTAAATATTCCTTTCGCTAAATATTTCTCAACTTCCTGTCTAACATCGGAACGAACCATACGACACGTGTACAATGGTTGGAATCGTCGAACAAAACCAACGATAACTTCGTATCCGTCGAACTGTGATTAAACCAACCTGTAATATAGCGTTAACAATCGTTCGGCGAAACGACGATTTCGAAGATGACGAAGCGGAAAGGGGATTTAATATTTCAGCAGGGCTGGCGTGTAACATCGAGGGACATCGCAGAGGCTAACAAAACGGGCTAGGGCCGAAAGGTAAAGCGGCTTGGTTTCTATCGTACATATTTGAGAGAGCAGAAGGGTTGGAAAGAGAACAAGATACAACAGTCGATGTTGGTTCGCGTCCAATGTTCATACGTCGCTACGAATATTATGCATTGCGCGTAGATATTCTATTCGAAACGGCTGGCATGAATATGTAGGAAAGCACGGCATCTCTGCTTCAGGGTGTCGGCCACCCTTGCATCCCCTCGGCCGTGGCAGAGGTCCCTCGTGAGCCTGCAGTCACCGAAATAGCTACATTTGGCAACTTTCGAATTTGTTACGTTGTACGACGATCGACTCGGTGGAGAATATCTTCGATGGATCGATTGTTTTTATTTATAAAAGAGACGCTTTTGTTCGACAAAAGAGCAAAGGTTTCGCTTCTTTACCTTCGCTTTGTGAAATCGTATTATAAATTCTATGCACTTGCTGTCAGGCGATTGACTGCCGAGACTATTCTTCTATTTAAAATCTTAAATGGATTTATCGACTGTCCACAGCTCCTTAGCCTTATCAAAGCCCTCCACACGCACCATTCTCCGGTTCTTTCTTCTTATTCTACCGTCCGTCCTTCCTCTTCAGATTTGCCCACGTAAACGCTGTATCGGTTGTGAGTTAGGCGACGCTTCGTGCAACGAAGTCAACTCGACCAGCGATCTCGGAAAGAAACTGTACGAAGCCTCGGCTGACCCGAGCGTAGCTTTAGTACACCCTGTATATGTCCAGGTGTTTGTTGCATTGTCTAGCAGCGACTCGTGTCTCATAGCCCCGACGCTTAACTCCCTTTTATCGCGTAGAAGTTTATCAATAAGTAAATTAAACAAATTAAACGATGGTTGAATAAAACCGAGCCTCTCGTTCATCCTGCTGCGAAAGAACTTGCTTTGTGAAATTTTAACGAATACCAGCGACAAATCCTCTTGAAACGTTCGTTGCGTCATCTTTCGACGTCGAGTAAGCTTTAAACGTTCGACTTTCTTTTCCTTCGTACAACGAAGTCGCAGAGATACGAGAGGAACGTAAATTCTCCATTTACGTTGGATTTGGAAGAGAAAAAGTTGCCGACTAAAAGACCCTACCCATTTCCCCTCTCCCCTCCACTTAATGAAATTAGGTATATCACTTAAACCTTTAATTCGTCTCACTCTGAAAGAATTTCATTTATTCTACTCTAGAAAATTCCGCTTCTCTCCTTTACGCAAATTGAAAACATTGAAGTTTCAACAAATACCGCGAACCAGCCCTTTCAACAGTCGTCTTTACGCCGTCTTTTGACGTCGACCGAGGTTACGATTAAGCGTTCAACCCTTTTTCTCTTCGTATAACGAATTTGCCAGGGACACGAGGGGAGGAGGAGAATGTAAATCCGCAGAGAGAATAATAACTCAAGCCGGCAGCCAAAAAGAAACGCCAGTTGTATTCATTAAATCGTTCTACTTCCGTGCAATTCGTTCTTAGAACGTGTACCATGGTTTGGCAACCGCGTGAAAAGATTCTGGGTGAATCCCGCAGGATCCGATGCATATTCGATCGGTACCGACATTCGGGACGTCGATCGATCGGACGAATCTCGGAGACAACAACGACGACAACGACGACGACGGAGGCAATCGGATCCGGTGAATGCGGGAAAAGGTGTAGCGGAACAATTAGGTGGGTAAATCGAATTTCGAAGGAGGAATGTCGAAACTGGTAATCGGGGAACACAGTTTATCTTCTCGATGAGAAAGAAGTGGAAGGAAAGTGGCGCACGATGTAACCGATGAATATAGAGAAGATGAAAATGGAGGAAGGAAATTGATTCAATCGCAGAGTCTTCCAGGTAGTAGTCGAAGAATATCATTTCCTTCCTTCGTAAGTGGAATAGTAGACGCGGCGGTCATTGAAAAATTGTGCGAGAGGGGAATAAATTAATCGAAATAAATGTGAATATTTACATACAAAATTGTGAAATTTATTAAAATTAAAATTATTTCAATTTATTCAAATATTTACGTACAAAAAATTCGTACACCAGGCATGTAAATATGAAACCGGAATTTTTGTATAGAAAATACACGTTTATTGTATGAAAATGATTAAAAATATTTTATTCGAAGTATTGGCCATCGCTAGCTGTACATTTTTCCCGCCTGTCTGGCAATTGGTGGATGCCACGCCAAAAAGACTGTCGCTCTTTCGAGGCAAACCAGTCATCCAGCCATTTTCGTACATTTTCGTAAGAAGCGAAGTGCTGGTCAGAAAGTGCGTGTCCCATCGATGCAAATAAATGTGATAATTAGCGAATACGCAGGGACGAGTATGTATTGGGTTGGCAACTAAGTGATCGCGGATTTTGTCGTTAGACGGTATTGACAAACCCCGCGATCACTTAGTTGCCAATAAATAGCGAAATATTAGGCGTAGAAACGAGTAATTGAAATTTTTCAGTGAAGCTGATTGAAGAATAACGCGGCAGGTTGTTCGATCGAAATATTCGCCGTTGCTCTCTGTTATAACTTTAAGCCATCCATCGTCGAACCAACGACGAATTTTATCGCGGAAAAAGCTACCACTGTACCGTCTGGACCGCATGTAGTCTTTAGACAAGATCCGATCGTCGAGTATCTTCCTCGCTAATTGGAAGAGGGTTTGTCGGATAAGGCGTGTTGCATCGATCGAAACAGGTAGCAATCGGAAGGAGTAATATCCAGTGAATAAGCTGGCTGTCGCAAAACTCGTTATGATGTACTCTGTCGTAGCAGCAGTTCGAGGCTTAGCGTTATCGCGCAGCAATTTCACAGAACGTCCGTCTTAATCAGTAGCCTGACGATCGGATCTTGTCAAAATTGTAAAGACACGCGATATTCTTCCGTGATTCTCTTACAAAAAGCAAGAAGAAATACTTGGATCGAAGAACGAGCGGTATTTGTTTTTTAAATAAACGTTGAATTTCGCTGTAAAATTGGAATTGTTCGGTCGTACGCCTAATACGTAATCCCGAAATCGTTTAATTGTATCGCGTACAGTTTATCTCTATTCCTCTTCGTAATACAGAGTTTAAAAATACATTTCTTGCACTTTGGAGCTTTATATAAATATAAAACGGCTTTCGAATTTTTATTTCAAATGGTAATAACGAGATAAGTTACAAATTACAAAATCTGGTACAAGCGCTTCCACTGGTCGCACGCTCAGAGTTGTAATTGCGCGTCATACGGTATAGTACCATTATGGAAAATCGTAGTACTATAGTGGAAGAATAATTTGTAAGACATTCTTCGGAACGACGTTACAGATCTGTGTCCGAACGTTGTTGATAGACAAGGTTACACGGAACAATGACCACGAGATACTAGAAAATCTGACACATCGCTATATCGGGAGATGAGCGTTAAAGTGGCTGCAAAACAACGTAAATCTACGATGACATAGAACATTATAGAACGGTATAAATCAGCCAGAATTTCTTACAACCTCGTTCCGTTCTTCTGGAACGGTTCACCGACTGAGATTCAATTTTTATCGCCTCGAGTCACACCGTAATCGTATATCACCGTCGAATAATACGTATACGAGTGATCTGTAAATAATACGTGGAACTTAAGCGTGGTACAAATTGCTTTCCAGCGGTCGGCCGAGCGGCTTTAGCGGACGTGCAACCTTTCGCCAGCACAAAGCGCCTCTTCTACCGAAGAAGCTTTTTCCGCCCCGTGCTTTCTTTACCGCCTTGCCATTTCGACGGCTTAAGGCCTTCCGATGCGGCCCTCGACCAACGACCTTCTAACAAGATATAATATTTATATCAACCGGTGAAATATTCTCCACTCGTCGTTTGTAAATATGGAGGCCGTTTCGTTCAACAGCTCGGTAATTTGGTCCTGACCGTGGTAATGGCCAAAGGTATAATAATTCCGAGTACGACACGCTAACTTTCATGGTAGTATAATATACCAAGACTATTGCGACTCGTCGTTGGTTTTATGGAAATGCAATGCCATGTGCCGCTACAGATTTGATTCGACGTGGTAGTAAGACGTTATTACGTTCGTCAAACTCGTACTACGTTCTTCCGGTCATAATCGTATTTTTCGTAACGTTAAGAAATATCTTGAGCTTGGACGTATGACGGAACTGTTATTATTCGGTATACATGTTTTTACTCGTTGAAACAAGAACAGCATTGAAGTATAGATTCGATCAGCGTGTCATACTACGTGTCATACTACTTCCAATTTTGTATTAAACGGTGAAAATCTTTTTGCTTGTCGAAAGCACAGTAGGTTTCAATTATGCGAATACACCAAGACGAATTAGGTCGATAAATCGACCAGTATTATACAACACGAATTTTCCTTCCAATTTTATATTAAACATTAAGACTTTTTTTGTTCGTCGCAACAGCAATAGCATCGAAGTATACAAATTTCCCGGTCGTCTGTAAAAATCCAACAGCTCCATGATCCCCTCGAAACCATCGATGAAATACACGTCGTAATCAGTTCGATCCGAAAGGCACAGCGTGATGGAAAGTCGTATTTCCGGTGCTGGCATTCTCTTGCACGTCCTTTTTCCCATTTACATTTATATCGACATTTTTCATAGTTTCTAGGTGTGTACGATCAGCTACAGAGATGGACCTCGCGACTCTTCTTCATCCTGAATCCATAGATGGAATCCATAGATATTATTGGCTTGGCAAGTGATTGCGGATTTTGTCATTAGGTGGTAATGACAAAAATAATGACACGTCTCTTCTTCACCCTGATGGAATCTATAGATATCATTGGGTTGGCAAACAAGTGATTACGGATTTTGTCATTACCACCTAGTGAAATGGTGTTGGATGTAACTGCCCAAGAAATACTCTTGATCAACAAAAAAGGGTTTATTTAACAATCAACAATCAACAACCAACAACCAACAACCAACAACCAACAACCAACAACCAACAACCAACAACCAACAACCAACAACCAACAACCAACAACCAACAACCAACAACCAACAACCAACAACCAACAACCAACAACCAACAACCAACAACCAACAACCAACAACCAACAACCAACAACCAACAACCAACAACCAACAACCAACAACCAACAACCAACAACCAACAACCAACAACCAACAACCAACAACCAACAACCAACAACCAACAACCAACAACCAACAACCAACAACCAACAACCAACAACCAACAACCAACAACCAACACGCAACAATCAACAATCAACAATCAACAATCACCGGTCAACGGTCAACGGTCAACAGTCAACGGTCAGCGGTCAACGGTCAGCGGTCAACCGGTCAACCGGTCAACGGCCAACCGGTCAACCGGTCAACGGTCAACGGTCAACGGTCAACGGTCAACGGTCAACGGTCAACGGTCAACGGTCAACGGTCAGCGGTCAACCGGTCAACGGTCAACGGTCAACGGTCAACGGTCAACGGTCAACGGTCAACCGGTCAACGGTCAACGGTCAACGGTCAGCGATCAACGGTCAACGGTCGGCGGTCAACGGTCAACGGTCAACGGTCAACGGTCAACGGTCAACGGTCAACGGTCAGCGGTCAGCGGTCAGCGGTCAACGGTCAACGGTCAACGGTCAACGGTCAACGGTCAACGGTCAGCGGTCAACAATCAACAATCACCGGTCAACGGTCAACGGTCAGCGGTCAGCGGTCAACGGTCAGCGGTCAACGGTCAACCGGTCAACGGTCAACGGTCAACGGTCAGCGATCAACGGTCAACGGTCGGCGGTCAACGGTCAACGGTCAACGGTCAACGGTCAACGGTCAACGGTCAACGGTCAACGGTCAACGGTCAACGGTCAGCGGTCAGCGGTCAGCGGTCAACGGTCAACGGTCAACGGTCAACGGTCAACGGTCAACGGTCAACGGTCAGCGGTCAACAATCAACAATCACCGGTCAACGGTCAACGGTCAGCGGTCAGCGGTCAACAATCAACAATCACCGGTCAACGGTCAACGGTCAGCGGTCAGCGGTCAACGGTCAGCGGTCAACGGTCAACCGGTCAACCGGTCAACGGTCAACGGTCAGCGGTCAACGTTCAACGGTCAACGGTCAACGGTCAGCGGTCAACGGTCAACCGGTCAACGGTCAACGGTCAACGGTCAACGGTCAACGGTCAGCGATCAACGGTCAACGGTCGGCGGTCAACGGTCAACGGTCAACGGTCAACGGTCAACGGTCAACGGTCAACAATCAACAATCACCGGTCAACGGTCAACGGTCAGCGGTCAACGGTCAGCGGTCAACGGTCAACCGGTCAACCGGTCAACGGTCAACGGTCAGCGGTCAACCGGTCAACGGTCAACGGTCAACAATCAACAATCACCGGTCAACCGGTCAACCGGTCAACGGTCAACGGTCAACGGTCAACGGTCAACGGTCAACGGTCAACGGTCAACAATCAACAATCACCGGTCAACGGTCAACGGTCAGCGGTCAACGGTCAGCGGTCAACGGTCAACCGGTCAACCGGTCAACGGTCAACGGTCAGCGGTCAACCGGTCAACCGGTCGGCGGTCAACGGTCAACGGTCGGCGGTCAACGGTCAACGGTCAACGGTCAACGGTCAACGGTCAACGGTCAACGGTCAACGGTCAACGGTCAGCGGTCAACGGTCAACGGTCAGCGGTCAGCGGTCAACCGGTCAGCGGTCAACGGTCAACGGTCAGCGGTCAACCGGTCAGCGGTCAACCGGTCAACGGTCGGCGGTCAGCGGTCAACCGGTCAGCGGTCAACGGTCAACGGTCAACGGTCAACGGTCAGCGGTCAACAATCAACAATCACCGGTCAACGGTCAACGGTCAGCGGTCAGCGGTCAACGGTCAACCGGTCAACCGGTCAACGGTCAACGGTCAGCGGTCAGCGGTCAACCGGTCAACCGGTCAACGGTCAACGGTCAACGGTCAACGGTCAGGGGTCAACCGGTCAACAATCAACAATCAACAATCAACAATCAACAATCAACAATCCACAATCAACACTCAACCATCAACCATCAACAATCAACGATCAACAATCACGCTTCTCGAATGTGGGTGCTTCGCTGTTACGCTAGAGCTTTCGCATTCCGCAATTCGGAACGGAATGAATCTTTTGTTAAAAGCCAAACGGATTCTTTTCTCCCACTACGCACGCGTTTGTTAGATGTTCGCGACCGTTGCGGCGTATGCAATTTTCAGTATATTCGGCGAAAGAACCGTAGGGATATGGATGGTACATTAGGCATGGTTTGCCTTACGCTTTGGAGGTATAGCGCTTTGCATCGCGAAACCATCAGAAAGTTCCATCGTCGAATGCCGCCACAGTCTTATTCGAACGTACCACATTTTCGGCCAAAAAGCTTACCTTTGTAATCGCGTCGAGTGTATCAAAAATAACTGATCAGTCCCGCGTTCCATTACCCATACTAACTGTCTTTTATACCACACCGCTCTCTATTATACCACTATATCGTGCGCCGCAGGTTACTTAATTTTGGTCGCTCATAGGAGGACTCATAGGAGGCTCGGTGATCCAATTATCGTGGTGCACCGCGAACGCTGAAGCACGGATGACGCGACACCCTCCGACCATCCCTTTTCACGTCGAAGGGGAAAACCAGGCTTGCCGCTATCTACGTTGGTAACGATCCTCGAACGTAGAACGGATGATGTCTCGCCATAGGCAGCGAGGATTCCATTCCGCTGACGGATATCAATTCATTTCCTGCGAAAGCTCGCAACTGCCGTATTAAATCGCCGTATCCGAATGTTTGCGAATCTTTCTTCGCCTTTGCTTCGCAATTATTCTCTATAGTCTGTGATCTCTATCGACCTGTTTCTAAGTGTGAATGGAAACTGTCTGTGCGTGTATGTGTGAGTGTGTGTGTGTGTGTGTGTGTCTGTATTACGATACCGTTAGGTTGAACGAGATCGTCGTATACAATTTAGATTCATCGCGATACGTGACGATCCGAGAGATTGAAAATGAAGAATCGCGCACGCGAAAGAATTACACTGTCTCTGTATTCGATGCTTCGTATAAGAAGGGACGATATTGTCCGCAATTGCACGATCAATCTCCTCGTTCGCCAATGAAATCGTAGCGTGTACAGGGCGCGGCCGAATAATGCACGTACGAACGAGCATAAGGTGTGCACGATAATAACCCGATGAAAGAGTAAGAAAGAGACGTACAGGAAGATTTTTTCGTCCGAAAAAACCGAGCTTTAGGCTGAATAATTATCAGCCAGGTATAGGTAAGCAATCGGCAGGAAATAATCGTACATGTGAAAACAAATGAAAAATAAGGAATTTAAGGCTTCGTTTTCAAGACGATAGAGTACGATAAATTTTCAAATTTAATTCTCTCGTAAACCAAGCAAACAAAAATACATGTTCCACTCATCCTCGCTCGTTGAACAACCTCTTGCCGATTATTCGCTCTTGTCCGGCGTGGAATCGGTCATGTTCAAGTATAGTTGATAAATTTTCAAATCCGATTTCCTCGGAGAAATTTCATTCTATGTTTTCTTCTTATCTGTGCATAAGTAATCGCCTTACGGCCGCCTGTACATTCCGCCACACTCTCTGCACCTGTAACTTCCTACCTTATCGATCTCCTGAAATTGTTCAAACGCATTTTCGCAATGCGATTAGCCTGATCAAGACCTAAAATCCATTAGTCGATAGATCGAGACAGCGAATCGCGTAAACTGGAACGCAAAAGCGTAAAATATCTATCTATCATAAATATCTATCTAAATAAATATCTATCGGTCGCTGAAAACGTAATAATAGTGCACTCGCATCTGCTAGTGTGCGTTCGTCGTTAAAAGATTCAAGCTCGTCCGGAATTCTTTGAAAATGACCAGGATATAGAGGAGTGGCGACATTCGCAAGAGAGAGGGTTGCGATTGATTTCCTCGGAGCAATCGGATAAATCGGGCGACGTCGGTGGGCGGAACAGGCCGCGACGTATATTCGATGCGACACACAATACCGCACAGTCGAGCGTATTCTCGATGGAAAATAGAAAGCTCGCTTACAGGCCAAAAGTGAAACGATCTAGAAAACTAGGAGGCACGCGCGATAAGCAGCAAATCGTTGCTACGTGACCATCCCCTTTGCTCTACACGCATCCAACGTTCGAATCGGTCGGGAAAATTATTGTAATCTTCGGCAGCGCTTTCGATACCGGCGTAACCGGCCCGGCCCGGCCCTGTGTCGTCGAACGCTCGATAAAGTAAGGATATTCCGCTTGCTATTTATTTTCGGCTCGATAGGCAACAAGAAGAATGCCGCGCGAAGCTTTTTCATTCTCGTAGCTGACGGGAACGATCGAAAGGTGTACTCGTAGAAAGGTCTTGGTGATGCAAGCTCCTCGTTCCATTGGCAGATAGTAAGAAAAGTTAGAGGATATTTGTATTTAGATGGACGATTCTTACGGATATTTAGCTCAAGAGAAGAAAATGTTTAAAGAGGCGGATGAAACGGGGGTAGCGGAATGAAAGTCGATTTTTGCGGGTGCACGCGTAACTTCGTAGAATTCCGCGCGCGTGTATAGTCGTGGAGTTAACGCCTCTGTTAAATTATGTCGATCTGGACAAATACTTAGCGAGAAACGAATAAATTCTGAAGGTACACGAACGTTGACATATTCCACGGTGACAAGCTTAAACAACGCGACACTTTGTTCTACCGAATAGTTGCACGAGGGTACAGTTCTCCTAAGTTGTGCAATTAAGAAAGAACGAAGAGAAACTAGTAACGAGTGTAAGGATCAGAACGACGTGATTTATTAGAAAAGGGTTAATTTCATTGCTAAAAACGCCGTCTTCTAGGATCGCGATAAATCTGTAGAAATGTTACTCTTCGCGTGTTTAAACGATCATCGTCGTACAGACTCGTTAAATAGCAATTTAAATAAGAAGACGAGGAAATGAAATAGAGCAAAAGGAAGAGACACGTGAAACGCGATAATATTGCTGCAACGCGGACCGTATCAGCTCGTGAACGGAAAATATCGAATATCGATTTAACCGAAGGCTCGAAACCTTGGCATTGAATTCACCAGCCTGGCTGCCTCTTTTGCCTTCGCTCTCTATCTCCTCTTTATTTTCCGGTACGCTTTTCATGCGTTCCGCTTTTTCTTCCCGCTTTTCATACGCGCCATTGTTAGACTAGACTAGACGCTCTGAAACTACTTTTCACCCGGGGGGCTGCAACCTACACGCTCACCGCTTCGCAATATCAGCCTATATTTTGTCGTTACGCCATTGTGGCCCCTGCTGCAACTCACGAAACCCCGGTATCCCTTGTTTTCTTTTCACCTACGCTTCGGCGAAGCTCCGCGGTTCTTCTTAATACCCGGTGTCATTCCGTTGCCTGGTCAGAAGGCTTGGTTCCTGGCTTTTGTCTGCCACAGACACGATACAGGCGTTTAAACGATCTAAAAATTGGAGACGAAAGGGATAAAGAGATCGCGCGATTCCTAGAGAGATACGACGATGATTAATTACGTCGTGACGATTCCGCACGTCACGGACCACCTGTTCCGATTTTCTCGCAGCGATGTGCCTTTTATCGTCTCCTCGTTACACGCGTTACGTTCGTCATCGAGAATCGATAAATTCTTCCCAAAAGGGAATCTACGCACGAGATTCTTTCACGCGTAATGGATCACTCGCAACGTCAAGAGCAGAGTAGCATCTCACGGGTATTTGTTGCTCCAAAGAAAGAAACCACGAAGACGGACAAAAAAGAACGCGTTTAGGAAGAACATATTTTTTCAAAATCGCGAACGAAAAGCACCGCTCTTCCATTCTATCTGTACCTTTCTTATTTCCGTAGAATATTCGCGGAGAGGTGAAATCCGTCGCGTTGAAATTCCAGTCTTAGCCGCAATCTAGTCGGTCGGATTTCAGACTATCGCGACCTTTATCGAGCCACGTATTTCCGATTCTTCGAGTTTCGCAATGTTCGCTCAACGTCGTATCGTTAACGCGCCGAGATTTCGGTCTCGCGATTTCATCTTTTATTTCTTTCCAGCGACTGCCTGTATTTAAAACAAAATTACTGCCAACGTCTGAAGCTTCTTCGCAGAGCGTCTTCGACGATTGCCTTGGTACTTTGCCATGTTACTTGTTACGTCGCTGCCTAATCTTTCTCCGTTTTCATTATTCGCTACCATGTGCCACGTGCTTCCTTTGCTTCGCCACTGCGTGTAAACGCGTTCTACTCTCCACATTCTTTTCCGTCAAGCAACACGTTTCACGTTGCTCGTGCTGCGTGTAGCGCAGTTCAATAATCGAACTAGCTAAGCCAGCAGTCTAAGTAACGTAAGAAGAATACATCTGTGAAATTTCTATTACTCACTGTCGTCTCTAATTATTCGTCTGGCAATCCACCTGTCTCAACGTATCGTTTCTCACTACGAACTGCAAAGGGTTAAGGGGATGTCCCGAATTAGAACGGTCTGAAACAGCGTTCCTTTGGGGTTTTTTTTTTAGAAGGGAAAGAAGGAAATGAAGTTATTGAATTTTGAGGTATGGTTTTATATATGGTTTAATGAATACAAAGAAATTTGTTTTAAAAGAAATTCAATCGGCTGATTGAACACAGACTGAACAGAAAACCGAAAAGGGATTAAGTTATTGTATATTTTTCTTCTGGATGAACTAAACAACGGCAGAAAAAAATGTGAAATAAAAAAAAAGAAAAATAAACTTTAAGGTGCTATAACAATTATTTAAATAAACTTTTCCACGAACTTTTTTAGTTCACCCAGAAGAAAAGTATATAGTAATTTAATCCCCTTTTGGTTCTTTGTTCCAGTCAAGAATTACGAGGTAGATCTTCCTGGCCGATTGAAGACTGCAGCGACAAGACGCCCATGAAATAGGCTTAGAAATCTGTTATAATTTTTCTTTTTTTACTTAAAAAAATTTTTGTTTGTATTCGTTAAACATATATAAAACCATACCTCAAAATTCAATAACTTCATTTCTTTCTTTCCCTTCTAAAAGAAATCACAAAGAAACGCTGTTTCGGAACATTCTAATTCAGGACACCCCCTTAAAAAACACAGTGGAAATGCGGAGAAACGTATCTCGAACCCGTCACTAAGTAGTAGGATCGTTGGTAAAGTCGACGCCGAATACTCGCGACCTACTTGCTATCCATCAATCCGATACATGGCAGTCGTGCGAAATTTATTCGCAATTGCGAAGGCGGCTGACAGAAGACGAAAACAGGATAAGCTTTTGGGAGAATCCGCGAGACAAAAGCGTGGCAGATTACGCGCTGAAAGTTGCAGCGTAGCTTTGGAACAAGGTCCACGAATATACAATAACGAAGTAAAACCTAGTTCGCCAAAGCGTGTTACGTTCTCGCAGCTGAGCTACGCGTCTCGTTACTTCTATCCACGACTACGCTCTGTCGTGTCTTCTCGTCCAAACGTACGTACAGTCGACAACGAAAATATCGTGGACAAGTTAGCGGCAACCGGCTACCAACGAAGCTTCGCTGAACGCTGCCTTGCCTGTGTCAAAAATGGAAATATATTCGTTTCCACCGTTTGCTAAATGTTAATTCGCGTAGAGGAAAATCCCGTATTAAAACGCTCAACTTTGCGAATTTATTTATGCGAATTTTTGCGAATGGATTTATTAGAGCTTCGCGGGACTTTCGGGTTTACACGCAGCTCCTTACAAATTCTATACGTTTACTTATCGCTATATAAGCTTTGTCAGATTATACTTTGGTAACTTGGTAATTGGCAAGGGAGATTGCACGAAGCGAACTGTAATTCTATTTGGATATTTTCGTAATGAACAAGAGAGAAGAACGAGAGAAAGAGAATTTTGAAGATGTGTTTTATTATTTATCCAGTTGGCTGTTTCTCACGAGTACACTCGTCACGCGTGAAAAGTAGCTAGAATTTGCTATTTAAATTGCAATTCCAGTGAAAACTAAGATATATCGGTAAATTTTAAGATCTTTCGAATATTTGCAGACCGAGACGAAATAAAACGAACAAATAGAAAGATATAAATAATTATTACGAGATCGTATACAGCCGTTTCCTTCGTCCTCTGCACATTTTAGCTGCACGCTTTTCAAAAAGGTCGCTACAGCTAACTGATCGAGATAATGATAAAACGAAACCTCTAATTTCTTCCGATTTTGCCCAATGGGCTGGATAAGACCCCCATACGTGGAGAATGATTAGGTTCCTCCATTCCCTAGCCGATACGGTCTCCGTATGCCCATCTATTACACCGTGTACGTACAGTGTAACCAATCTTCTTGCAAAGAAGCCCGCACCATATTCTTCCCGACGATATAAGCAGATCTACCGTTTGATTTAGTCTCTTTCTTCGCCAACTTTTCCTGTTTTCGGCTGTTGTTTGTCATCCTAAGTTCGACGGTTACTCGTCCTTCTGTCTTTTCCCAATAGCAGCGAGCAATTCGTTTTCGTATCGAGGCGATTCCCATTTTACGTGATAACAAATCGATCACGAAACTCTGTCGACGAACGCTCGAATATGACAGAAGAAGACAATTACCGAACAATTAATTATCAGATCATTCCATAAGTAAATTCGGTAGACAGTTCGGTTGGTTTTCGCATACCAGACGAAACTAAAAAGTTACCTGTCGACGATCCATCGATGATGAATTTTCTCGTACTTTTTGTAATTCGTTAGCCCAGCCTCTGAAACTTCTCGCTTCTTAGAAGAAAACCACGTTACTTACGGGATGATCGAACGTACAAGTACGAAATAAGTAAAAGTACGTTGTACAGTTTTGTACAGGTTTCTTCCTCCGTAGAACGTACGAATAAATAAAAAATAAATAAATTAAGTAGACGCGAAACTTCGTCGATACTTCTTCCCACCATCTGGCCATTTATTTTTGTCTCCGACTGTAGGTGTATCCGCGCTACGGTTTTTTAGCTTTTTCGCCATTGTTCTGCGTACACACAGGGGAATCCCCGCTTCGTCCCGACGAGCTGTTCCGTGTTTTCTTACGCCTCCGCTTTCTCTCTCGAGCCTCGCCGTGTTATCGACAAATTAAAAGCTCGCAACCTTCCGCCACTCTAGACGCGTCATCGCGGCGGAATCAACGCGGAAACGCAAGCTGGATACGATGGTGTGTCGCCAAGAAGCGTGAGGATCGTTGGCAAGATCAAATGATCGTGAAACGTTTAATGCTGCAGCCGAGGGCCACGCCGAAGTCTCGCGCTGCGTGTTCTGTTAATTTCGACGAGCCACGTTATTACCGCGCGATCCTCGCGATGAACATGTACGAAATGTAAGTTTCGTTCTCGATCTCGTAGAGAAAAGTAGGAAAATCCAGCGCACAGCTGAAGAGTCAAACGTCTTCTGGGAACTGCAAACGCTGGGTTAACTGTAATTTCTTGACACCTACATATTCCACGTTTGTTTACTTGTGTATTATTTATTATTACTAATGGCTAGCTAAAGCTAATAATTATAACACGTAGACTGTCAGGCGATATTTTTTAGCTTTGCCTATGGGCAACGATATTTCATTTTTGTAAAATGTTACATTAATTACGATCAATCGTTGTACAGCACTTTGTTCATTTTATACTGTTCCCAGCTATTCGAAATTTGTTGGTTGATCGACTCAATCGTTACGAAATAACGTAAAAAGTCCTGTCATCGATGAATACTGTCGTGAATATCGGTGAATGTAAACGTGTTTGTGATAAATCGAACGCTATGGGCTTTCATAAACGCTTTATGCTCGATGCACCGCTTGAACGAAAACGTATAAATTAAAAATGCCTGTTAAAACATTGACAGCTTACCAAGCTATCAAAATCTGTCGAATCTTTCAAGACTTTCGAGCTTATCGATACTTGCGGTACTTATCGAAAGTTTCAAGAGTTAGAATCACGTTCGCAGTGATTCGAATTTTTCCTCGCACCTAAACGATATTCCAAGTGTTTCAGATTCCATCGCTGACTGGATACTCGAGCCTCAGCATGTTCCAGGCGAAAAATCGTCTACGAGAAAGAAAGAAGAGGAAGGGAGACACGAAGAATCGAGGAGCAGCAGAAAAGAACGGAGCCCGCGTCGCCTGGACAAAGAATAAGGGGATTAGTTTTAATTGGAACTAACGCGGCTAGATTCTTGTAAAAATCGTGGATAATATTTGCATTTATCCACGGTAACGATACCCGTTAGAAACTCGCTGCAATTTCTACAATGATTTAAACAATGGCAGTTACTTTTAATTTCACGCGCATTTTCGTTGTCTTCTTTCTTTCTTTTTTCTTCTTATTGTGTGTGTGTGTGTGTGTGTGTGTGTGTGTGTGTGTGTGTGTGTGTGTGTGTGTGTGTGTGTGTGTGTGTGTGTGTGTGTGTGTGTGTGTGTGTGTGTGTGTGTGTGTGTGTGTGTGTGTGTGTGTGTGTGTGTGTGTGTGTGTGTGTGTGTGTGTGTGTGTGTGTGTGTGTGTGTGTGTGTGTGTGTGTGTGTGTGTGTGTGTGTGTGTGTGTGTGTGTGTGTGTGTGTGTGTGTGTGTGTGTGTGTGTGTGTGTGTGTGTGTGTGTGTGTGTGTGTGTGTGTGTGTGTGTGTGTGTGTGTGTGTGTGTGTGTGTGTGTGTGTGTGTGTGTGTGTGTGTGTGTGTGTGTGTGTGTGTGTGTGTGTGTGTGTGTGTGTGTGTGTGTGTGTGTGTGTGTGTGTGTGTGTGTGTGTGTGTGTGTGTGTGTGTGTGTGTGTGTGTGTGTGTGTGTGTGTGTGTGTGTGTGTGTGTGTGTGTGTGTGTGTGTGTGTGTGTGTGTGTGTGTGTGTGTGTGTGTGTGTGTGTGTGTGTGTGTGTGTGTGTGTGTGTGTGTGTGTGTGTGTGTGTGTGTGTGTGTGTGTGTGTGTGTGTGTGTGTGTGTGTGTGTGTGTGTGTGTGTGTGTGTGTGTGTGTGTGTGTGTGTGTGTGTGTGTGTGTGTGTGTGTGTGACGGGATCAGAGATTTTTAGGTTTCGTTCGTTTCAAATCTTCTCGTACTTGTCTGGAGCGGTGTTATTATCTGAAAATTATATGTAGCCGAGTAGTAACGTGTAGGAAAAGTAACATGCATAGGAAAAGTGAGGAAATGGGACGAACGAAGGGGATGATCGTGTTAGCGTGTTGCGTCTGGTACGTAAGAATGTGGCACGAGACAATGTCAAATTGCGTCTCGTTAAGTTGTATGCGCGAATGCTCGTGCTGTGTTTTAACTACGTCCACGACCAGCGTAAAGAATTAATCGTACGATCGATTAAACGTGGTAGAATTGATAAATAAATATGAAATTATAAAATGAGATAACAAAGAATTCTCTGGATAATTTTGTGATCTATCGTAACTTTATGATCAATTTCTATCTTCTCAAGTGAAAAGATAGACGTAAAATGAAACGAAAATAATTTAACCAATTGACATCGAAGGATTGCACATCTGAGAGCGCGTCTGTGACTTTTCGCTGCAGCATCCGATGCAGAGTAACATCTGACCATCGCGCAACCTCGAACTGCCTTCCTTAGGGAGAGACACCTCGGGACGTGTTCAGAATTCGTCTCTGCCACTTCTCAACTCACGGAATAGATTCTGTTCCTTCTCTGTATTCGAAATTTGTAGCTCGATTCCAGCTACATATTTCGTGAAGTATTGCCGCACTTAAGATTCCCTAGGTCGTTACAATCAATCGCATTACCTATTTAGAGTATTATAAATAAAATATCAGTTTGAAGCATAGTGGTAAGTTAAGTATTGTATAAAAGCACAGACTGTTCTATCTACCAAAATTAAGGGACAATTTATTATCCGTCATTAACCCGGAATAAGTGGTGCGTGAAATATGCAAATGCTATTCCACGTGTATTCCGCGTTTATGTTTATTCATAGAGTTCTCAACAGTTCTTACTTTACGAGAGAAAAAAGGGTGAATTACAGATGTACACCAGATATATTTCATTCTCTGTGCCTAGTCCAACAAAAGATCATTGGGTGACACGTTTCATCATTTGGGAAAAATAAAGACCCTTGTGTAAAAAATTAGAATTTATTCTTATATTCATAATAAATTAAATATTATAATACGTTAATTAATTCTAAGCCAATTCTTTTGCGGTCAACATCTACTGAAAGTACTTTCACCTCTACACGCTGACCTATCGAAACTACCGAATTCTTTAACCATTTCGTTGGTATAAGCCCGTCTCTACCCGCTCCTATATCCACAAACACTCCAAAGTGTGTAATGTTTCTTATCGCACCCGTGACTGTTATCCCCGCGCTCAAATCATTAATACTGAGCAAACTCTTTCGAAAAAGAGGAGTACGAGTCTTTAATCGTATATCCTCGTCCTTCTTCATAGATAAGCCTTTGACTATCACGTCCATAGTCGTCTCGTTAGTATCAAGTTTCTGGGCCAAACCAGCGAGCCCTTCGTCAGCACACGATTTTACTTTTTCGATGAACTCCGTAGTTCCGAAATTCTCCAAGTTACAATTGCAATATTTCAAGAAACGTTCGGCTATTTTGTACGATTCAGGATGGATCCAAGACTGATCTAATAAGTTATATGTCTGCTTAGACTTCTTAGCAGGCTTGCGTTTCTCAGAATTATCATTCATCGAAGTCTCTGGCAATATCCTAATGAAGCCAGCACATTGTTCGAACACCTTGTTCCCAATTCCTTTCACATCCAGTAATTGTTGCCTATTTTTAAACGGTCCAAATTCGGATCTCCATTCTATAATGTTGTTTGCCCTGGATGCATTCAAACCTGCAACTCTTCTTAAAAGACACTGAGATGCAGTGTTCACATCCACGCCTACAAAGCTCACAACCTCTGAAACAACCTGTAGTCATTTTTATAGTTGTTATTGAATTTGTCAATTAATTACTTCATCTTGAATCTTAAAGCTATTGGATTTTATATTCACCTCATTTAATGCCGCTAACAATTGCTTCTCTGGTAGATCATGCTGATACATTCCCACACCTAAATGTTTAGGTTCTACTTTTACTAATTCAGCAAGTGGATCTTGTAGACGTCTCGCTATAGAAATAGCAGAGATTAAATTCGTGTCGAGGTCCGGGAACTCGGATTTTGCTTCGGGACCACAGCTGTAAATCGATGCTCCGGCTTCGTCAACTATCGTGTACGAAACCTCGATCGATCCGAATGCATTGGACTTAATTAACTTGTTTAGAAACATTTCAGTTTCTCTACAAGCTGTAGCATTGCCCAACGCTAAAATTGTAGCCTTATATTTCGTCACTAAAGCTACCAAAACATCGGCTGATTCATTATAAGATTTTTTCCCCTTTGTGTGTGGATAAATTACATCTGTTTCAAGTACATCACCCTGTTCAGAGATTACCGCTAATTTACAACCGTGCGAAAATCCTGGATCTATAGCAAGTATGATCTTTCCTCGTACAGGTGGAGTAAGAAGCAACTGTTTAACGTTAGTTACGAAAACTTCTATAGATGCTGTCTCTGCTTTTTGTTTCATTTCGCTTCTCACTCTACGTATTACTAAGGGTTTTATCAGCTTTGTATAAGCATAGTTAATACTGTCGTTTAATAATTTAGAATGTAATTTAGATGCTGTGATAGCTGCGTTATATTGTTTATAACAGTGTGCTTTAAATCCATTTTCGAAAAAGTCAGGAATGATCATTTTTACAGTAAGAAATTTTTGCGCTTCCCCACGATTAATAGCCAATATCTGATGAGGTTTAATGTATTTTGTGTTTGCACTAAAGTCATAATACGTTTCATACTTTCTCTGAGCATCCTTTTCTTTACTATCTTCAGATTTACTATTGGTTTTACATTCTGTAATCTGGATTTTTATCGCAGATTTGCTTTGAAGCTCTTTGACTTTATCGAATACAGTTTTATTCTTATTTATAATATCTGCTATAATATGTACAATTCCATCTATAATCTGTTGCTCAGTTTTTAATCCATCTTTAGTGGAATCGATAAAAGAAGATAATGGAGGTAGTGCCTGACCCTGTAACACAAAATCACTTACAGATCCCAAACCTAGCTCTTTTGCTCTTTCTGCTAAAGTTCGCTTAGATGCCGGCTTAAAAAAAGAATATATATGTTCTAAGTCGTCTAAAGATTTGGCAGATACAACAGCAGAATGCATAGCAGGAGACCACTGTCCTAATTTATCAATAGACTTCAATATAGTATTAGCACGTTGTTTGATAACTTTAGCATGATCAAGACTTTCTTTCAGTGCTCTTAGCTCATCTGGCTCCATGCCACCAGTCATATCCCTCCTATATCTTGCAATAAATGGGATTGTATTGTCATTATTAAAAAGCTTTATAACATTTTCTACTATACGTTGTTCAATATTGTTCACTTCGCTAACATAATCTTCAACAGTCCATTCTTTCAATTCTGTAGATTTTAGAGATATATCTTTTAATATTTGTTTAATATTTTCTGCATCAGAATTTTGTAGTTCTTCTTTTTTTATCTTTGCATTTTTATTTTGTATCTTTTTATTCAAATCTACTGATTCATTTGTATTATCTATAAGTTCTGTTTTTATTTTTTTTCTTCCAAGTTTTGTTACTATTTGTTTACTATTTTTACTTAATGAAACGGTTCTCTTGGTACTATTTGTAATTGTCTTCCTCTTTTTCTGAGGTGCTTTCGTGGGAACATAATTTTCATCACTTGAAACATCTGCAGATTCACCCTCAGAATCACTTGAAGAAATAATTATTTTACTTGCTCGAGACACTTGTCGTATGCTCCTTTTCATTGTAACGTTTTTTACAAATAAAGTACAAATATCTAAACTACTTAAGAAAATAAAGATTCGTCCATAACCTTCGGTAATTATAAATTAAAAAATTCTAGGTTAATTATTAAATGTACAAAACATATTTATACACATATATGTCATATAATTTCTCTTAATCTCTTACTTAACTACGAATAAGATTGTCATAAAAAACTAGAAAATTGCTGTAACTCTACTTAATAATCATAATAATCAATAGAATTTTCCGAACAAGTTCAAGTACATCTTCCGACTAACCTTTGAAAATGTGCCTTAAGTTAAGGCGCTTGACGAGTTCGTGTAATCGGAAAATTCTCAATATTTTTCGAGATCATACAAAAATTACAGATGAGATTATGAAATTATAATGAATAACTTTTGTAATTTTTCAATTATTATATTTCATACAGATTTAGTATAAGATTTCTTCATATATTTCAGGTGATTTTGCTTTACATACGTAGCTAAAATCTTCATATTTATAAAAATTTGATAATTACTTTTTTTTTTAAGGTACTTTACTTAATAATGATTTGTCTCAAAGGATGATTTACGCTTCTGTAATATTAAAAACATAGGAATTAAAATAAACATAATAATATGCAATAATACCGGAATACAGCTACGTATTTTGATATTGTAAATTTTTATACGATTCAAATATATAAACAATATATTATGGCAGAAAAATTTCGATCGTTCATCAAAGTATTAAACAACGAAATAAATAAACATCAACTGTTTAATGCAACTACAAGAATTAGTAGCGTCACTGGAAAGGCACAAGAAAAGTTGAACAATATACAAAGTGCAGTTGCTGCAAAGTATGATGTTCTTGCAAAGGTATTACATTTCATCTATTCATCAATAAATATAAAAAATTATAATGTACGTATGTTTAAATATAAATCATTTAAATTTATTTACTCCAGCAAATCAGTAATGATTTAACAATAATTCAAAATGTAAATGGACCACAATTAGCACCAAGTCCATTACCAAAGAAAGTTGTAAAATGGTGGCAATGGTATCAACAAATAACAGGTTTGGACAAGGTTGAAATAGCCAAACAACAAGTGATCTTTGCGCAAGACAAGTTGTTCAAATGTCAAGATGAGAGGAGACAATTGAATCGTGAAGCAATGTTAATAAATGATAAATTAAAGGAAGTATATTCAGAACTTATTCAAATTAAGAGGGATGATCCAAAGTATGTACAATTGACAATAGTGGAAAACAAAAATCTTCAAGATCAAGCAAAGATTATGGCGGAGCTTAATTTGTTAGAGAAAGAGGAAAAAGAACATTTCACATTATTAGCAACAGCTATTAAAGAATATCATGATAGTCAAACAATGAATGCTCAAAAGCATAAATACTTATCTATTGTTGCATCTGCTCTATTAGCAATCATATCATTGGTAGCTTCGATAATATATAACAATATAAGGGTAGCAAATATTCAAAACATTCTATCTGAAGCACAAGAAAAGAATGAAAATGTGCTCAGAAATAGTTTTGTATCATTAGAAAATAGTTTAAATACAATTCGTAAAACAATAGAAAAAAATAGTGAACCAAAAGTAGTCACGGTTAATGAAGAATTAGATAATAGTAATATTACAGAATTGCACAGAGCTTGTGTTGTATTTGGGGCATGTATTGTTGGCATATATATACTGAGATCGGTAATTGGTTAAAGGTTACTTTTCAATTCATAGTAATGAATTTATTTTAAATAATTTTTTAGTAACAGAGATTTATTCGTTTATCAATGTTTTATAAATAAATGTATAATACATGTATATAATTATATAATGAAATAAAAAATACATTAATATATGCATTTAATTCGATATATTGTATGATGTTTTGTAGTATTTTGTTATCATGTTATTTAGTTGCATTGTTTTTTGTATAAGAAACCAAGGCTATACTTTTCTCAGAAAAATACACATATATATTTGATAAACTGGGCAAATACAATGTGATATTCTTATATGGACAATCGTTTAACTAATTTTTATCTGCAATAAATGATTTCATTAAAAATAAAATGAAATTGTTATGTGTCAAATATTAAGCAATTTAAATTTTAATTATCTGGATTATTTTATGTATTCCAGGATTTCCATTCCATACCATCTGGTAGCTTTACTTCAACTTTTCCTTTGCTCACTTCTGACCAATTTGTGCTTAACACTGTACCACCAGACTCTTGCTATATATGTAGAAATATTACAGTGTTAAAATCAATACAACGTATTTGTCAAGCGCTTTTTGAAAAGAAATACTCACAAAAGATTTATTCATTGCACGTCTAACTTCATCAGATCCACTACCATATATCTGTTGGAATAAAGCATAGAGAGCAGCTTCTCCTATAGGCTTTTCTTCTGCTTCTTGTTTCTCAATCTCTTTCTCTACTTTATTCCAATCCCGTGTCTTTTTGGTAGTTCCAGGATTCTCTGGTGGTTGATTTCCAGCATGCAAAATTTCTTAAAAAATTTAAGTCATTTTAATATGACAATTCAGAGCAGGTTCTGTTTACACATAATATTTGGATCTTTGGTTTACCTTGAGGTATGGGTTGTACTGTATTTTGTGCAACAGGATTTCCTTCCAAAGCAGACCATGTAATTCCATCTTGTTTTTTCAATTTAATTTCTATTTTAGATGGATCAACTTTGTATGTGCATTGATCTGGTATTATTGCATGAGCTAAATCTAACTCCAAGCTATATTCATTGCCTGATGGTAACTGGGCAGACACACTCAACTAAGACCAAACAAAGAATAAAATATACAACTGATATTCTACCAAACGATAACTACTTTCACGTAAATATAACCGACAAAAATGCAAAATGCACTAGTTGAAAAAACATTATATATATCTTACACTTTCACAAATGTAATAATTACCGTATTTTTCTCGTAAACAACTTTGACATTTTGTGCACTTTTCGCAAGAATCGGAACTATAACATGACTTTCTGTTTGATACCAATCGTGCCTTATTTTTGGAACTGGCATCTGTAAATGTTAAAAATTTTTATGTTACGTGTACAGTATTGATGTATTAACCACATTTCTTACTTCATCATTATTCACTGCTGTTGGAGTTTCTTCGTTACCCATTAGATCGATTCTTCTCTAAAATATCAAAGACAGACCATTAAGAAATTTAACACAACATTCACATATATCGTACTTCTCGAAAGTTCATATGAATACTATAGACAAGGAACATAATACAAAAGAGATGCTAATCATAAAAGAGAGCAAACTATAAGGTGTACCATCTTATCGGTTTAGAAAAATCGGAAAAAGATTTTGTTGTATCTGTTTTAGATTTTATATGTATAGTAATAAATAGACTGTAGATTATTATGCAAATTCATATTTTTGAGAATATAATGAAAGAAATAGAATTTCGGTAAAGTGATTCTGTAATTTGATTGATATGGTTGTGTTCTAAAATAAGTTTATTTGGATCCATGGATCTCTTAGAAATTAAGTCAAAATGGTTGAACTTCCTGTGAGATAAATGAAAAGAAGCCAACTTCCGGCGGCGCTTCAATGTTTTTATTAGTGTTACAAAATTTAATGTACACAAATGTGAGGTTAAAAATCATAAATAAAAATTAAAGTTAAACAGTGATTGATAAAAATGAAAGAACCGTTCAAGGCGATTATTGATGATGTAATTATAGAACCATCCAAAGTTCAGCCAATCATTGGTAATTGCACTTTTATTCATTAAAAAGTATTTCGATATTTGAAACAACTCGTGTGTAAATTATTTTTTGAAAAATAATCGAATCGTGAAATTATACTACTCTTATAATCGTAATTGCCATTTGTTGATTTAGTTCTAAATTACAAGTGATAAACAACTTGTTCGATTTGTCAATTTATAATTCATATATTACATGTATTCATTTTGAGAAAAACCTTTATAATTGTTTTATAGTTAATTTTCAAAATGGAGAGCTCAAGGATGAGGAAGCCAAAAAAATGTCGTGTGGATTATTTTACGATCAAAACAAGAAGAAGACGATGCTGGCTATGTCAAATGGACAGATTGTTTATAGAGGCTATAAACCAGATACGAGCCAAGATTTGATGCGTAGTATGCTTGTTCTTCGTAACAGAAGGACAGGGAAGGTAAGATTGGTTCAGGTTGAACGTTGGCAAGTGACTCCAGTTTTGGAAAAACCTGTAGTAGAAGATAATAAGGGTGCAGAAGATGAAAAGATCGCTAAGTTGAACAAACAGTTTGGTTCAAAGAAAGTGAAAAGGAGGACAGAGCAGTACGAAAGATTAAAAGTGAATGTAGAATCTGTTAAAGAACAACTTGAACAAACTGTATCTAGTAAGTAATTGTCTTTGCAAATGTTTTATGATATACGCATAATCTCATGCTAATTTTGCTAAGAATAAAGTTAAAATTTATTTTCATCACAGATGTTGAAATTGACAGAATGGACTTGTCAATACAATTGCCAGATAATGAGTATATTACAAATACCACTTTACCAGAGTGTAATAGAGATGCAACTAGTGTAAATGATGTATATAATATTTTTGATATTGTACCAAAAAGTAAATTGGAATCTTTGTACGATAGTGTTACAGAAATTTTAAATGGCAATTCTAGTAATAAACAAGAGTATGTTTATTTCGAAAAATTACTATCTTTCTTTATTATTGTATTGTATACTAATATATACATTTATTGTTATTATATGTCTTATTATTTATTATTATTAATTATTATTTATTATTATTTATTTATTATATTATATGTCTTATTATATACTAATATATACTAATATATACATTATTTTTCAGAAATTCAAAATTTTTCACTCGGACATTATATCATGTAAAATCTGATCCAGATAATCTTAAAAAGGCTGCGCTGTTGATTTATGTTCAATCAGTTGCAGCCTGGTTAAATATGCCAATCAAGGATGCTAAAAAACGTGGTATTGAAGTTTGTTCAGCTTCTCAAGAAATTAATTCGCATATAATAGACACGTACAGTGTTCAGAGCAAACATGGGAGGTATGTGCAACAGACATATAATAATCACATAATAAAAATGTTTAATAATTCAATAATTAATTTTTAATATTTTATAGAATGAGGCCAACCAGTGTAAAAGATAAGGGAGTAATACATTGTATGATCTTAGCACTGATAATTAACAACTTTACATTAGATTTGGAATTATTTGCAACCATATTCAGTCATCGTATGGGTCTAAAAAAAATGACAGACCTTGCTAGAATTGTTGGTGCTTTACCTAACAAAGAGAACAAGAAACTTATTACTCTACAAGTTCCATTGCCAGCAGCAGTGTCTGTTGTAAAAAAGGGAAAAAGGAAATAGTTATACATGGGTACAAATTTTCTATAGCTATTTTATAAATGAATTAAATTTCATATTTGTTAACTTTGTATAAATCGAAACCGAATTTATATTTAATTGAATAAACATTCGTTTATTATAGTTCGACCATTCTTACTATTTTAATGCTTCAAACTTTCCATGTTACAGTTTTTTCACTCTTCCAAAATATTTCCATAACTCCTGCAAAAATACGAATTCCAATGTCAATAATCAACATGAATTACCAAAATTCGAAAAAAGAATGCAGATCAATAATTTTAGCGATCAAATGACGAACGGTGTAAAAAGCAAGAAAGTTCCTAAGTTGAAAAAGGAGGATGAAGAAAGATGTAGAAAGATAATTACATTCGAATAAACGATAGGCATTTTAGAGAAGAAGGAAGTAGAGGAAGGATTTAAATTGATGATTAAACGATTTTGATATGATCCTAGAAGATCTAGCTTGCATTAACGGAGGGTAAGGTCGAAGAAACTGGCACGTTGGCCGGCCCTGAGCAACTCCCAGTAATGTGGGTCGTCGTCTAACTGTTCCACGTACCGTTCCGTCGACTCTGTGCCGTCCATTAGTCAGATTCAACTACTCCTTCTCTTTCTTACCTCCACCACCCGATAGCCGTACACACACGGTGGAGCATCTCACCTCTTCTCTTCCTTCCTCATTTTATCGACACCTACCACGTACTGAGGAATCTTTCTACAATCGATACACACTGAGAAAACCTTAGAAAGTTTGTCCCGGTTCTACCGAGCGTGTTACATTTTTTGATGAAAACAAGAATCGGATTTTTTGTTCCATATGTAGCATCAACATTGGTGCATCTTTGACCTATATGTTATTTAGATGTGATAAACTACATAAAATTATTTGTAAGAAAATGGATTATAATTTTATATAAAATAAATCATAGTGCATCTTTAAAAAATTAATTTTAGTAGCTACTCAGTAATTATTATTATTAGAATATTATTAGAATTTCATGAAGTTTATAAACAAATACCAAAACAACAACAAAAACACAAGAATCATACATCAGAATTTTAAAAAAGGGTAATCTAATAAAATATGAAAGGTTTATGATAATATTTCTGAAAATCGAAATCACTTCAATTCAATGATCTTTATATTTGGTGATACTTTCATTCCGACAGGAGAATCTTCCGGGATTATCTTTTTCCTTCTCTGGTCTTTCGTCTTGCTCTTGTACAACATTTTGTCCACGTTCCTCTGAAGTTCCACCTCTTCGCCTTACCGCCACTACTTCAGCCGTCTTCCTACTATCACCTGGTTGCCGAGGTACCTCAGTCGACGTTTGACCCTCTACCAGGGCTGCAAGTTTTCATGGTTTCGTCGCACGTTCTATTCACCTTCGTCGTGTCCGCGTTTTACGATTGCTTTTCTTGTGACCAAAAGACCGAGAGTGACAGGTTCAACGGTAATTAGAATTGAAGTACATGGAGTTTTAAGTGCTTAAAAATACTGAAGGTCGTTCTGAGACCACTGGGGTGCATCTGCATTCATCTCATCATTGCATCCAGGTATTTTTTTCTATGATGTATTGCTTTCCTTTTAACTACAAAAATTCATTAATAGAAATTATACTTAAAAAGAAAAAGAATACTTTTTGTGCTGAATATTTTTCTATTGTTTTACCTTTGTTATCTTTTTATTTTAAAACTAGTTTCTTTTTTAAAATATGTTTATTTAATTAATGCTTCTTGTAACAGATAAATTGTATAATCAAGTAATGAAAAATTGTAATAATGCAATTATTGTCGAACAATAATATTTAATTTTGCTTAATGAAACTACAAGTTTTTCTACAGATTACTCATTAAATTAAAAAAACAATTAAATTAAGTTATTAAATCAAGTAGATGAAAACGGGGTATTATAATATTTCGTTACAAATTTCACGTATCCAGCGTACAATTAGAATATATATATATATATATATATATTCTGTAATCATGATACCGTTATAATTAGGCCGAGTTTACGCTGTATTAAACGTTCCATGGAGGAGCATAAATGCACGTGATAAGAACCACGTTGAAACGCGTTAAAAATTGAGTTTGAAACCGGTTACTGCCATTGCGTTTGCAAACGATTCGTTTAACAACGAAGAAAACCTCGACTACACGATGATCTATTTATAATGTTGTCTTCCGTACGTATAATTCAATTGATGATCAAGGTATAATTAAGTAAGATTAAATTAAATGAAGATTAAATTAATAAAAGAAAAAATGAAAGATTCATTAACGATAAGAAGAGAAAAACAGTAAAGGTAATAAAGAAAATCCTGTATTGTTGAAGACTCCGTTATGGCCTTAACAGCCGTGTCAAACAAGATCATACGAGATGAAAAAGAAAAGTTGGGAACAAATTTTTTATCAAATATTTTATTATCTTTTCAATCGAAAACTTATGATAACAATAATAATATTCACATACATAAAACAAAAGAAGATGATTACAAGAAATATATAAAAATTAAGGAGTCCATATAAATAGGTGAAAACATAGAAGTTCATATAAATCATCTAGAAAACAAGCTAAATTTAAGGAGAAATTCTTAAATAAAAAAATAATGATACAACTATGATAAAAGTTCTAATTGTTAAGATAAGAATAGATTTTCGGTTTTTATGTATTTATGAGAGTGTATAGAATAATATAATATACAAAAATATATAAAATACCCAAAGTATAGTACTTACTATAACATTTAATAAGTAAAACAGTTACCAACATCTAAATTTCATCTTTACAATTATATATATATATATATATGAATTTGCATAGATATCAGCAGTCCGCTGATACAAATGTGCGTACAATCCTGCAATATACCGTGAACAGAAAAAGGGTCAACAAAAAAGTCTTTACTAAAATAATTGATCGGAGACCCTTGAACGAAGTCAATAATCACATTCATCGAGATCACAATGAACCATTGATAGAAGTACGATAAAGGAGAAAGAGGTCGAGGAGGAATGGCAACGATGAATATTATTACGGTTCCCTCCGGTGTCGTTGCTCATGGAAAAGCTGATGATTCACGAACCTGATGTAGCCGAAACAACTCTCAGGACTGAAACCCCAAAAACAAGCCGGTTAAAGTGGGTCATCCCGATGAACAGTACACACGTTTCTGTTTCGTGTACCAGTCACCGAGTTAGGAGGCGGTCACGGTCACGAACAAGCTAAAGACGAATATTATGACCACCGAGAGACCTTGGACGATGATCTCACAGGCAACAATAGATTGTTTCAGGTTGTGTTGCGATCTATCAACTAGGTGGCGATCAATCAGGTTGCAACTGTTCGGCGAGGTCGCGAACCTTGAACGATATTAACGTTTAAGGTGAAGGTAGATTAAAGATGTCTATTAAGCTTATGTTTAGTAGGTTTATTTGAACTTTTTAGTACAAACGAAAGAGCATGAACTGTAAATAACGGAGTTTAAACTTAGGCGAATGCGTGATGAATCTGTTGTCTCTTAAAGTGCCTGGTGCTTATGTTCTGTCAGTCTAGGGGATGTGTTTTAGTCAACGTTTCCTATGACGTGGAAATCTGTTTCTGTCTAATCCTGTAACTGCCTGGCTGTCATGGATGTCCATGGTATCAGCATACATGGTCGAGGGTGCGTAGCGTAACGTCCAGTTGATGCCATCGTCCTTTGCCTATTGTCGAGTTTTATCGGGTGTCAAGGTTTATGCCACGTCTTTTACTGTTGAGAAGACCCGTCGAGTGCTTAGGATGCCAATTAACCTCTCGACGCGGTCCCAGTTGTAAACCTTATAATATGTAGTGTGGCAAATTCCGATTTCCCCCAAAATAGCAGATGTGCCATCTATACTGCAAACTGAGGACCACCCAAAACCCTGAACAGATTGTTAAACCTATTGGAGTTCCATGCTTTTATCTACCCACATTAATAAAGATGACGGTTCATTTGCTTCCGACTCTTTCTGCTCTACTTTATTAACACCACAAAGTAATTCTAATTATAAAAGAATATTATTTAATCTCTTTCATGCTGATGCTTCTTAAAGGGTTTGTAAGTTTTAATTATAGTTTATTCCTTAGAAAATGGAATTTTATAATGGAGACTTATAATTTTTTATGATTGATCAATTTATGGTTCATGAGAAGATTTATAACAGGGATGGTACAAAAATAGAAGTACGTTTGGGTCAATTTGGTGAAAATAATATATGGAGTATCTAGGAAATGGCAAAAAGTGATTTTTAATCACTTTCAGTATTTCCTTACAAATTTAAGTTTTCTATAGAAGATTGTCACTGAAGTAGAGAAAAGAAGATATGTTATTTAATTCCAAAGAAGTGCCATAATTTTCATCAGTAATCTGTCGTTTAATAAATCTACAAATAAAAAAATAATTAAGTAAAAAATGCAAGAACAGATGATAAAGTAAAAATATTTAATCATCGTATTACAATTAATATTGATACTACTATAAAATATTTAGTCACAAATGTTCTTCAAAAAAGATGTTCCTGATGGGTCGGCGGATGTTCCTCGAGGCACCAGTTCCGTTTCGTCTGTGACAACGAAAGCTTGCTCGAAAGTGCGAGTAACAAAATGCTAATGCCAAATACAGCAATCGAGATTGTGGCACAACCTCGACAAAAGCTGCTGGAATGCTACGGGAAGAGCACGAGAAAGAGGAAAAGAGAGAGAGGACGAGAGAACCCGTTACGCGTAGGAACGCGATTCCGCTTGATGAAAGATGTAGCAACCTGTTCCTGTTTATCATTCTATTGTGCTGATGATTTTCTTCGCGGTCAGAGGATCCGTTAATTAGTGGCCAGAATCTCAATGTATTGTCGACGATAAACGACTTTGATTTTCATTTTGCAAATAATTCCTGGCAGTATCGTCCTAAATTTCCGGGTCTGACTCGTGGACCCTTCCTTGACGATTACTGTAAATTACAAATTATTATCAATCGCTCTGAAGTGAATTATCGAATTATTTAATTAAAAATACGTCACGTAGATGCAAGAAGAAAAGTTGAATTTCTTTCTGGCAATTGTGAGAATGATTCGTATTTCGAGATTTTAAATGGATTAAAATTTATCACCTAATGAAAAAGAAATAATTCTAAGTTGAAGATTGTAGATGTAGGTATATGCAACTGAACGGTTAATTAATTAATTTGCATTTGTTCGCATTGTTCTTGTTTGGCGAAGGTGATGCAGACATCGGTGACGCGTTTACAGTAATTTCGGTGATGGTATGACGCGACAAATCCGGTGGGCGTATCATGAACTGTACGTGTATCCCGCATGCACGTTTCACTACCGTGTCCAGATATATTAAATGTAGGACACAAGGGACGGAACTGTTTTCCGGCCTTTTACTTTACCATCCGTCATACTGACAGTTCAGAAAACTAGCAAGCATCGTGGATAATTCGAAGTTTCATAAATATGTATAATAATGAAGTACTAGAAAAACGGAAACCGAGCATGTCTTTAAACGCTTACAACATTCATTTCTCTAATTTGTATAAGAAAATGTAGAATTTCAATTTACGTAATTGGATCTTTAGAAATACTATGTATAGAATATGAAGTCTAATTTGATGCTCTAACTTTCTACAAGTATAATGATATTTTCATTAATAATAGCCATAAGACTGCTATAAATAAGAATCGTAGAGCCATAATATATAAATACGTGTATTATATTAATAAATACTATATGTAAATACTAAATATAAATAAGAAAAGCAAGCCGTGACCAACTTTTACCTATCGCACGTATTCTATAATTAAAGTTAATAAAAATGTATAAAAAAATATTTTCACATGGAACTAAAATCCTTTATTTTATTACCAATGTGACACGCTTTCAGGTATGCGAAGAACAATGCGATTCGATCCATGGATACTAATGGTCACATTGGCCTGCGTGACGGGCACCTTGTCGGAGTATTTGATGGGAGGCCATATGGACAACAGTCCGCCAAAGTCCTTACTGGAGGAGATGGAATCTTCTCCGAGTTTGGCAAGGACGGCGCAGCTGGGTGACCTTGACCTGGATCTTGATGCAGAGGAGAGCACCGCTGCGCTGTCGATGTCGGACGACGAAGAAGCGCCGCGTTATCATCTTCCGTATCCTTTCGCCTTCAACGGTGGCAGACCGTTTTCGCTCGAGAAGGATCCTATCACCGGTAAAATAGACTTCGAGAAGGCGCCGCCAGTCAAAGCCCTCAACTTCAGCACTCGTTATCAAGAAAACGTAAACGAAGATGAAAAGGTGAACAACAAGGACTCAGCGAAGGAGAACGAATCTTATTTAACGAAAAAGAAGATCGAAAACAACAAAGAGACCGATGATGTTAGTCCAAACGAGATTAATCCTTATTCGCCTAATTTTCATGATTTTCTTAATCTTCCTGTTCATTATTCTTCCGACAAGTATGGCAAGGACAAATATCCATTGATATCAAGTTCCTATGCGAATACAAAAGTTCAGAGTGGATCAAATAGTTATAGTACTTATAATCACAAGCCTTATCATGGAGAAACTGTAATGTATTATCCTACCAGAAAACCGTATATGCCTAAGACAACTTCGACTACAACAATGAGAACGACTCCTAAACCAACCCCGTCGACTACATCCAGAGCTATCACCACTTCTACGACTTCTAGACCCACGACAACTTCGACGACGACGACGACGATGATGACGACGACTAGTACTACTACTTCTACTACGACATCTAGTCCTCCACCATCTACTACTGTTTCCACTTCGACGAAAGCACCTGTTGTAACAACCTGGAAGCCTCCTGCCTCCACTCCCAAACGATTTACCGATCATCTGGACGATTACGATGATATTCTTCCAATAGAGAAGCTTCAATCCTCTGTGTACAGTAATGGTCATCAAGGACCAAATAATATAGTGCAGCACAATCGAGATCCTCAGACGATGCCTCCTATAAACCATGAAGAGTATATAGATAGTTACGAGGATTATGAAATTGGAGATGGAGAAGATGCGAAGGATTATGTCTCGATGAAAGAGACGACCAATGAAATTGTAAAAGCTAGTACAGTGCCTAGCACAACGTCGACTGTTCATAATATAACCACAGCTGTTGGAACTCCAGAGACCACTCCCGTAACCACTACGACAACAAGTACGCCAGTTCCATCATCGTCTGCAATATATTCTTCACCAGTGTCTCAAGAAAGTATCTTCCACAGTAACTCGCTACCGTTCCAAGCTCTTCCTTCGCGTCTAGTAACATCTATGCCCTTGGACAACGAACACAGAATGCCATCAGCGTTTGAAAAAGATAATCGAAAACATGGTATTGCGGATAATATTATCATGAACCAGGGATATCGTCCAAACGCAGTTATTAATCAGAGACCAACTGGATTAGGTGGAGGAATTCTGGTAGAGAGCACTAGCAATATAGTGATACCACCTGATCAGGATACAGTATCCTTTGTCCTTGGTAACAGACAGAACGTCGAAGGTGGATATTATTCACTAGGCACTGCAATTGGAGAGAATCCTTATGGCAGTTCCACTGGAATCGATGCTTCTTTCCGACCTTTATATGGTGTTTCACCGGACAAAAGCAATTACGATCCACAATCAGATTACCGAGGAACAATTGGCCTGCCTTCAGTATCCGTACTGGAGAATAATCCTGCTTATGCTGCTCAAACATGGAGACAACCTAATCCTACTGGAACTCAGAAGCTGGCAAACGAGATAGAACCTTCTAGAACACAGAATTCATTCGTAAAAGGCACAGTGCTTATGGAACAGCCAGAAGATAAGAAGGATGATAAGGACGTTAACTACGTGGTGTTTCCTAAAGATGAACCTAAACAACCAGTTGAGGAACACATCGTTGTTATAAACGAAGCTGATGGCTCTGTGCATGAAATAACACCTTCTTCCACAACGTTGAAACCTGTAAGAGTAGATCCTCCAGTTTTAAATGAAGATCACCTGCCACAACTTTCGGAGAACTTGACTCCGCCGGCTGAACGACCAAAGTCGCCACCACAGTTCTATTATCATTATCATCACGGAGGTACGATAAGACCGGATCATCCAAGACCTCAAAGATTGCCTTTACCACCTCGTGGGAAACAACCACCGTCTCCTCCCCTTCCACCACCACCTCCTCCTTCAGAACCTATGGGAATAAGAAGACGTCCTTATCCTCCCGATTCTACTTTGCCAAACATTCTACCACAATTCCGTCCAAATGCTAAAACGTCTCATGGACACCGTGGATCAGAGGCGATTGGAACGATTCCAGCTGGTCAAGGCTATCCCACCAGAGTGAGACAGCCTGTTCAGTCTCATCCTCCAACCAGAAGACCTCTACCACCTCCACCTCCATCTTATCTTCAGAGATTAAACCCTCCTCCTCCTCCAATTCATGCCGTTAGGCTTGCCGGCGCAGCTTCCGCGAAGGCTGAGAACATAGTGCCTCCTCGAGACGTGGAGTCCACGGTCAAGAGGTTTCGCCTTCCATCGATACCAGCCACCTCCAGAGGGGAGGATGATGTTAAACTAGCGCACCGTGTGCCCAATCAGAAATTGCGGTTGGAAGAGGAAGAACGGGCAGAACGTTACTCGGAGGAACCGCCTCAGGTGCCGCCAAGACCTCCCTTATTTCCTAAACGAAGAACTGCTGATCCTCCACACGTAGCTACTCTTCAGATGATCCAACAACATGGCGAATTCGCGGAGGATATTACAGAAGCAAATTTGTCCTCTATGGATGAAAATACAAATGACGAGTCAGATAGAATAGTAACTGAACAGAATGCAGATAGAAGAAAGTTTGACAGCCATGAACCAATAGCTGAGCCACCGGTTTACGTAGTCTATCCTGTGAATACTGCTGTGAATATTCATCCTGACGATTCTAGAGAGAAAGATGAGAGCGTAGTTGTTGGAACGAGAGGACCACATAGACCCCTTCCTCCAGAAACATTGCTTCAGGATAATGAGGATCAAGAAATGGATGAAGAGCCAAGACCTTCTGTTCATAACGTCTTTAATGGACGGCCACTTGCCTCAGATTTTCCGTATCCTCTGGAACGTCCTGACCCTTCCATTCTTGTCAATGGAATGAGAGAAACGCCATTATTGGTGCCCAGCGATCAGCGACAAGAAGAAGATTCTATGCAAGAAAATACAGAAGAGAAGGACGAAAAAGATTCCAGCGTGAACGTTATACCATACTTACAGGATTTCGTACCTTTCCCAGCAAGGAAGAATGAGGTTATCTCAGCTACCCTTCATCGTTTGCCAGCCTTGCCATCTTCTACGCCAATTGCTTATGTTTATACTCCAACAGCTCAAGCTTCTCATCGTTTAGACGTAGATATGCGTGATGAGGACAAATCTAAAACTGAAAATAGTGATCAGAAGCCCATTCTGTTGCCTTCACAGCAACCCTCTAGTTCCTCCAGCTCTGCGCCGTCTCCACAGAACTTCATGGCGCCGTTTGTAGCAAGTATCAGTGCAGAAACACCTTCAAAGAACGGCTGGAGCGTTGTCGTGGTTGAACCTACCATTAGTAGAAAATCGGATGACGATTCTTCCGAGACCACTTCGAATGCAGAAGAGTCTCAGACAGAAAAAACTGAATTCGATGCTGAGAACTTCAAACCACAGCTCTTCGGTGGATTCAAACCGATTTACGAATTTCCTACGCAGAACGAAGATCGATCAGAGCGTAAAGAATCCAGCGAGTTGGAAACAGAAGTGAGCACGCATTTTCAAGAGCCTGCCAATTCGACAGTTTGATGAAAGCATATGTTTATCGTGTAGAAATATTAATTGAGTGAAAATAAGCTTCGTTTCGAGTATTTCGTTAATTACTATTACGCTCCTCTTGGCATTGCTGTCTTTCTCCAGAATGAAAGATTCGGACCAATCTTAGTTGGGTTATTGGAGTAATGCTGATTGGAACACTTGCTTTGAAAAGGGAACTAAAGATCTCGAAACTATGTGCACTGGTGACTGGGGCAATTCATTGTCTTCATGGGGAGTTAAACTATACAAGTCTGAATATTCACATGATCTTTGATAATTTTGGATCATTGAATTCGATGAGAAGGGTTGGATGCAATGGGGTGCAAGCGATACAGTCCGAGTTAAATACTAACAGTTTAGTAACAATCTTAACTACTTCATATAATGCAACATTAGAAACCATCTTGTAGTAAAGAACAAAATTTTATTAAAGGTATTTGCACCGCTTTGCATGTAATCCTCTTGATTACAATGACTACAAGGAATCATCTACAATATTTATTTTATTAAGAAATTACTATATTTATATTAATTTATCTATTTTATTTATAGACTATATAGTAATTTTATAAAATTCTATTGTGTTAAATTGTAGAAACCATCATATTTTGTACATCTACTTCATACATTATCATAGTCAGTCTGAATCTATCTAACGAGTCAATCTGAAGAATGTATACTACATTACTTATTTTCTACTTTCTCATTGATGATCGCAATTATATACTAAGCAATTAATATAATAAATTATTCCTAAATTATTTATTGCATACTTCGTTTATTTATATTAATGCCCTCCTAAATGCTTCATACTTTGTACAATGTGTTTAATACAAAAAACAAATGCTCTCTGGCTATATACTATCAATTTTACAATAACAATAATACTGTGGCGCTTCAAACGAATATAAATTATTAATTTCTAAGGAAGACTAAGAATTGACATGATTGGATGAACTTTATACAACATGGAAAGCAATATAAGTACTCGCTTTCTTATAAACTAATATCAGAATATCAATTCCATATGATGAAAAGGATGCAATGCAAAGAATGCATATATCATAAACTTTCTTAAAATACAATAAAATAAATATACAATAAAATATTAATTGTTTTGTGCCCTTATTGATCACTTATAATTACCAAACTACAATTACCAATTACATTAAGGCAAGAATTTGTTTTCTTATAATTAATGATATAGAAAATCTAGTCAGCAATAACAATTTTTAGTTTATGTCATAGTCATTTACTTCTAAATATAAGTAATGTAATCCTTTTATCGATTACCAAAGAGTCGTAAATCCAACTTTAGCACAACGACGCCTTTTTCGACTTCATGTAACTGAATACGTTTCTGTATTGGCCCACACGAATCTCTACTATCTCTCATTATGTCAGCAACTCTTATTTCTGCTCGGCCGAGAAATTCTGTGATAATATTTAAAATATTTTGTTACTCTGAAATTCTTTTAGTTATGTTTATATGAGAAGTATAGAATTAATTTTACCATCTGGACTATAATAGCCTTTATCGAAGACCGTGATACATAAAGTATCCTCAAGTAAATCCTTTACTTGAAACTGCATTGATGTATCCCATAAAGGGCAATCAGTTCCTGATATGACACCCGTTCTCTCTTCCTGTGAGCCCATACTCACTTTACAAAACGTATTGCACTTTCCTATAAAGTTCGATATCTTATTATAATTGTTATAACATTAAAAAATTGAATTTTATGTAGGATAGATTATAGTGCTCATACTATTAATAAAGCATAAATTGCAAGTGTAAATTGCAGTTGCATAGTTTTTGCAGCTAAGATGTAAGATAATAATATTATTAAGTTTAATGTTACTAAATAGCTAGATACTAACATCATCTACTACTGCAAAAAAGGCCTCCCATACATGCGCAATATATTTAAGAAATGAAGAAGCAATAGAGATAGAAAAGAAAAATTTTAAAATGTTTAGCTAAAATATAGGATGTATGATTTTCAATTCTTTGTAATTTTCATCTTATTTGTGTTTATCTATAAGTCTGTCCATGTACCAAGTCTCAAGGTAGAACTTCTATGCAAGCAGAAAATTTTACCTTTTTTCAACATAATTAAATCTTCAGCTTCCACAATTACTAATCGAAGTCTACCCTGGGGTGGTCTTCTGCGAACTACAATCATGCCAGATCTTTGTTAGTAAAATTGCATTGTATAGTTAGAGAGTGTAATTGCGATACGAATGACCCTCGATGGTTTTATTTCCTTCCTTTCATCGTACGCTTTTACAGAAAAATAAAAAATAACAACCAAGCAACCAAGCAAAGCACATGCACGAAAAGGCAAACAACTTAAGCACACACAAGTTTAGCTTACCAGGTATTGTCTTTAAATTGAAACCTTCAAGCACTGTAACAAGAATTCTGCCACACGCTCCAAATTGCGCCTGCTCTGTTTACTCACACATATTACGCGTTATTATACGTTAAATTTATTGTATTCTTATATGTTGCATTATACTTATGAAAGTTACTATTACAATAACGATACAAAAATAAACACGGAGTATATTATAACTTAACAATAATATGTAGCTAGATATAACGAAAGTATGACTTACTTGATCTTTGTCTTTGCAAACGTGTTTTTTCGTTCTCCATAAATTTCTTTCTTGCTTCTGTAATTCTTCTGATCCATAGTGAACATTCACTTGGAGACGGTGCTAATAATATTATTGGCTTTTTTTGGTCTTTCAGTCTCAATATTTTTGTTGAATTTTCTGAACCCTCACAGGAACCGAAACTAATATTACCATTCATTTCTGAATCACCCAGAAAAGATAATTCGTTTAAAAATATTGGCTGCAATAGATAAATATTTCCATTAGTACCGTTATACTGCTATTACAGTAATTTACTGTAAGATACCTTTCTATACATCTTGAATTTTTGATGTTCGTTTCTCTCAAATGAAAACTGTTGTCCAGTGGATGAAGACTTTCTGCTGAGTACTGGTTGAGCAAACAGTAAAAAGTCGTTTGTGAGAAATCCAACAAGTTCTTTTCCACTTTTTGCCTAAGAGGCATTAAGGTATTATAAAGTTGTTATTACATAAAAGAAATGTGGTCTCTTAGATTTGACCTACCTTATGAAGTATACCAAAATGAAGAAGTTTTCGTGGACCTAAAGAATTGGTTAAAGAATTAAAGATAAGTTGTTCTTCAAGACCATCACATGCCACATGTGTTTGCAACCATTCTAATCTATCACTATTTTCTTTCTCTCTAACTCCTTCGTTTACCTACAGTAAAATAAATCAAATTAATATTAAAACGTTAATAATTCTTTTTTTTAACTAAACAGTTGATATTTTAAAAATTTTACCTGAGTACAAAATTCTTCTGCTTTAGCCAATGCTTCTTGGAGATATTGCCTATCAGGATGGTCAACTGGTGTGTGCTCTAAAATCTAAAATAATAATGGTAAATTGATGTAAAGATGTTTATACTTTTCTGAAATCAAGAATAGAAAGATGATAGATACTTTGCCAATAATAAGAGGATACTTTGTTATCCTTTGCATTGGTTTTATAAGGAAAGAGCTCAAAGGCATTCCTTTTGTACGTGGATCTTGCTGACAAATTTGAGCAACTTTGACAAATTCTGGCATAGTTTCAGTTAATCTCTGAAGATAGACAGCAGCGGATATTTGGCAACTGCAGAATCTTATATATGCTGACATTCTAGGTATCTAAAATATACGAATATTAAACTATGATATAAAATTAATTACAAACAGTAAAAGAAATTTACATTTTCACATAGAATGTCTCCAATCATTCTTACAATCCCTCCTTCACTATTATCTCGTCGTATCCGTAATGTTCTGAAAAATATTTATTAAATAATTAACTGGTATTGTAAATGTTTTTTGAATTATATTTATATAAAACGCTACCTTAAGAAATTATCGTTACACGCAATGATATCTCTCCAATTAACAAATATTTTATCTACTTCATCCACGGTTAAAACTAAACTTTCAATGAGAGGTTTCTCGAAAACCTGTAAAAGAATTTTTACTTTTAAATAAATTTAAATATAACACATAGGAAATTATTTTATATAAAAATTGTTATATACCTCGTGAACAAGTCTCATGTCTTCTATATATGCTTGTTCAGTTGTGATAAGTTCTTTTATGTATTCTTGCCGTTTTCTTTCCATGGAATCCAATCCAGCCACTAGTAAGTTAGTTGTCATCTCATTAGCTACACATAAAATGTATGCAGAGGTTTTTCAGTCTCTTCTTATTTTTTTTTAAATGTACTTTAGCTAATTTTAGGTGACTTGCTCCAAATAATAAATGAAATTTTTAGCAAAATTATTACATACAATTTTGTAAGAATTAAATGTTTGAGAAATGAAACTTAAAAATCATAAGAAAATATTCTAAGTATTTATGTTAGTCGTCGGGTTTCACTGAGTAATGGAGAATTGTTGTACTCAACAATACTTTACAACAGACAGATACTTTATTTCAATCAGCAGTTTTGCGAATACGTCTGTATATTATGTATGGATATGTGTACATATGTATAAGAACGGCGTGTATATGCATATGAGAAATTTCAAATATATCCACATGAAGTGTGAACAAAAACCTGTAATAGATACAGAACGATTTAAACTTGTTCACACTCATACAGTGTCCTTCACTCAAAAGTATACCACACACAATTTGAGATTCATAATGAGATTCGACGATACAACAAACAATATGGATATTTTGCAAATAGTAACAACCTTAAGGATATAGCACTACATAAGTATTTTTCTCATCTAAGAATAACCAGTTGCATAACTTGCTTTACACATTGTCAACATGTTTTAGATAAAGATTACAAGATTATGGGCGCATCTAGAATATTTAATATTAAGCACACAATGTTTAGTTCCATGATCAGGCATATTTATACACTTTTTTTTGCAAAGAGTTATATAGAACGTGTAAAAGGATTAATTAGTGTATAAATATGCTGATCTACTGTGCGCTTTTGCGGTGATTCGAAACTAGTTATTCCATCAAATTCCTGAATATTTCAATGGAATGAATATTAAATGTAATACAATACATTCAATGATTTCTTCTACTAATTATTTTGTATTACTTCGCAAAATTTGTATAAAATTTTAAACACTACAAAATTAGGAGTAATTAGAAGTAAAAATAGTAAATTATTTCAAAATAATAAAGCGACATTTAAGTATCTCAGCACAGAGATTCGTAAACTTATAAGCAATAAATATAAATAAAGAATAAGTAAATAACAATACATTTGTGAAATAACATTTAGGTACCCTATCCTTAAATAATCTAAACTATTATACTCAGGGGTAAATTGATGGAAAAACTGGTTTACGACAATATAACATTACTTAACAAATCATTCTCACCACTGGAGATAATATCTACCTAACTTTATGATTATTATTAATGATATTTTAATGATGATTTAGGCTCTATAATAAAAGGCTGTGAAGAAGGAGCACATCATCTTCCATTATGTTATCAGACAAAACTCAAAGCAGAAAACATAATAACTATACATATATAGAATAAATAAATAGGAACAACGGATTTGGTTAAAACTTATTGAATTCAAAAGAGAGCAATATTTTAATTCTCTTTGTAAACATTATGCACAGTATTACTACATCTCTTTCTGATTCCTATACTTACATATAAAATTTTGAATTTAAACAGAAGTTATAGACTGTGTAATTGTTCAAAAATTTCAAGGCTATGTAAATATCTCCTATACATTGTAACAAACTCTTCACCCATGGTAAAGAAAAGGTTAAATGAAATATTCAACACTATGATTTAACAACTCCTTCTCCCTTTACATTGAAGACAAGCAGAAAAATAATATTCTGTTGCCCATATTGTTGCTCTAGGCCTCGGCGCAATATAACTGTACAAACCATCTGTATTGCACACCAAATAACGTACTAATGCTAATAGAAGAGAAGGGAACAGAGACAGGCAGCAGTTAAACATTTTAAAAAACTTCACTCTCAGGGACATTAATTATAAAGTTCTAATACTACTAATAGCACTTGTACACGTAACTTTTATTGATCTAACACTTTAAGCCCTTTAATTATTTAATAATGTTTCTATATTTTTATTTACACATAAAGCTGTTCAAATGTTAAATACATAGAGTAGTATGAATGTTTTACAGATAAATACTTCGATGTTTATTGTCTTTGCTTCTAGCAGAAAATTCTTCTGTTCTACTATAGCTATATCTTTGAATATAACCGCATTTTTGTGGATTTTAAAAAATTTTTTTTTGGGCCAAAAGTGCTAGTATAAACAGAAAATACGTCTAATGTCCTCTAAAAATTAAACTTCTTAAATAAATATATGTTCCTTCCAATTTTTATTTGAGATATTAGATACTAATGGATTTTATTTCAAATGGTTAAAGAAATCATATTCGATTTTTAAGCTCTGTCCTAAATTAAAGTAGAGGGTTGAGGTAGGATTTGGTGCACATGTCAGGTGGTTGTAATAACACGATATTAACTAGTTACTCAATATTTAGCGCTCTCCTTTATGAGTATATATATATATATATATTATATATATAAATACTGCGCAATGGTAATTGCGTTTGTAAACCATACGTAGAGATTCAATAGTTTAAAGGATAATAGTCATTAAAACATATGGTAACAATTTGAACGATAATGAAAATAAAGGACCGAGTAGGACCCTGAACCAGAAGAAAAAGACTCGCAATAATTCGGAGTAATATAAAAACGAAGAACCAGCCCTGAGTCTGTCTTTCCCTTCTTTTGCTTTCATTTCTATGCTCATTGTCTCCACCGATGAGACTTGTTGGTTGTAACATGTCGCGTTCAGTGTAGAGACTGCTATCATTCTTATTGCACTCGAGACGCTTTTATTTTAGCCTGCAATGCTGCGGTGCTGCTCTGCTATCCTTTATGCTGCATGTTAAGCAGAGGCGAAAGATAACAATTAGTAAAAAGGATTGCTTCCAAGTATTAATGACAGATATTCAAATTCCTTGAAGTAGCTATTTCGCTTTATGACACTACTATTGATATTATAATTCCACTCAAATACTTTATGAAGCAATAGCTTAAAGTAATAAAGCAAATTAACAAAGATTATATAGATGAATAAAATAATAATAAATAATAAAAATAAGTAAAATAAAAAATGTGATTATAATGATTATTTATATTATAATGATAACGTTTATAATTTGATATAATATATGCTAAATAAAATGTTTTTCTTATCTAACTCTTTGATTAAACTTAATCATACGATATTTCTAAAATAGGGATAAATTTAAAATTTTGTACTAAATATTAGATAATATTATATAATTTTCCTTTAATTGTATACATATATATAAAATCCTATAAATATTTTATTGAAACGAAGCAGCTACCTCAAACGGACAGACGGACGGACAGGCAGGCATGCAGGCAGACAGGCAGGCTGTATAATAGAGAAAGTACGCTTCTTTGATAACTGATTCCGCAAAAAACTACCCGTTATAAATAGACCAGAAATAAAATAACGATTATTGTAAAGTACCGCTATCTTTGATATACCGCTTTCCAAGCCAAAGGCGGAATTTGAACGCAGCCATATCAGAGGAGGAAGCACACATAACATCCGTAGTGTATAATAGTGAAAGAAACACTGTTTCCGTATAATTTTTTATCATAAATTAAATGTAGTTCTCATAGACTACAAACAATGAAAATCAATAAGTAATATTTATATATCTAACTTATCAAAGAACTTGTCAAAATATTCAATAACTATCTTATTTATGCCTGTAATTTATAGTTAATTTCAAATTAATTCTACAAGTTATTAGATAAATATTATATATATAAATGACTATAATATGTAAATAATAACGTATTTAAAAGCAGATTTTTATGATATTTTTAAAAATATAGAATTATACAGTATGAAAATATACATTATGTATAAGTAGATGAAATAGTATTCAGGAAATTACTATTTTATGTGGTCCTACTAAACGACCGTCGCATTAACTTATAAATTGCGTTATTAAAATTTTGAAGACTGATACTGTCATAACATCGATTTATATCTTATAATGATAGATAAAATTTGAAACCTGACGGTCGTCCGTCTATCCGTGTATTATAAATTGCAAATATGGTATAGCAATTATATTTGTTTCATATCATTTCAAATTGTATTGCATTAGTAGGTTACAAAACTGTTTCAAAACTGCTCCTTATTAAACACTTATGATAGACATAAATTATATTTCAAATTCTATAAAAGAAATGTAAAACTTTGAAATAAAAAAGAATACTTACACATAGGAGATACATAATTACTAGGGAAAACGCCAGACATTCCGTTCAATTCGCCTTTCCACCATGCTGCTTCATCCTTTGCAAGTACGGTTATAACGTCGCCTTTCTCGAAACTTAATTCATCCTCATTTTGAGCCTGATATGGGTACAATGCCATAACGCGTTCTATATTGGTAAAATATGTTACTGATATGTTCCTCATATTTAGTGCATATAAAATGACATTACACAAAGTTAAAAACTACTCACCAACATTTGGATCTGTAGGAGAGTCTTGATATCCATGAGAAACAGGTGTACTTCGATTGCTACTACTGGTTAAAGGTTTAACATAAGAAGCTGGGAACCAACCAATTTGTCTTTTTTTACCACGTGCCTAAACAGTATAGCAAGAACACGAAATATAATACAATTATAAATAAAAAACATTATTTTATCATAGTTAATTTGGAAGGACTAATAAATTATACCTGTAATTCTCCTTCCCACCAGCCACTATCTGTCTTCTTACGAATCATTATTAATTGCCCCTTTTGTAAATCTAACTGCTCAGAACTAGTGGCTTGATAAGGTGCAATAACTTGTACAATTTCAGGTTTCCTTCCTCTCTGTCAACAAAGCCTTTGTGTTATAAAAATATACTATATATTCTACTCATATATATATGCTATAAATATTACAAATGTATATTATTATTTATAAAGCCATAATATATGGATATCAAGCACAAAATATAAGACAGTACTTAGCAGGTACATTTTGTAACAAATAAAGTACCTTATGATACTGCGATAACGGGACATCAGCAATAAAAAAAACAATTAAATTTTATTAAATAACCAATATTAAATATTCCTAAATTACATATATGTCATAAGCACATATTAATTACCTGCTGCGCAGCCATTGCGGAAAAATCTGGCAATTCTGCTCTATCTTCCGCGGCTTGTCTTTCATCTTCAAGCTGCTCAGCAGTTTTCTCTGCTTGCTAAACATGGGATATATGTGCGTCTATCTTTATACCTTACAGGCTAATTATTAATGCGTACAAAATTAAATCTATAAAGCTTTTAAATACACAATAGCTTTTTACAATACAGAGGAAATGTATTCTCAATATAGTTAGAAAGTAGAAACATTACAATCAAAATATTACGAACCAATGTTGTCTGAGCAATTGAAGTAGCTGTTTCATGATTACTTGTGGTTGTGTCCTCAGTTGTTTCAGTAATCGCGTTTGTTTCAGATACGTTAGTAGTTATAGAGGCACCCTGATTAATGTTATATATGTTAAAATTCTAAAATCTTGTTTTATTTCTTATGCATATCATCACATTGTATAGTAAAAGTTGAAATTAGTTACTGAAACTTCACTCAATAAAATGGAAGGAGAACCACCATTTTACCTGATCTGGAGCATCGCATTTTTCTACATAATTGGCAGGAAAAATTCCATTCCTATCTCCTGTAGTGCCTGTCCACCAATCACCTTCCTTTTTAGTGACTAATATAACTTCTCCTTGGTTGAAAGTTAAGTCTCCAACTTCGGCGGAATCATACGGATATAAGGCTACGTAGTATTCATTAAGTCCTTCAACTACTGCAGTTTGATTAGCAGAAATTTCCTTGACATACGATTTAGGGAACCAACCCTTAGCTCCATTACCAGATGTACCATACCACCAATCCCCCTAAAGAGTTAAAAAATGCATTAATGTAAATGTATATATACGCTGTGAATATATCTTTATACTAACCTGTTGTTCATCTACTTTAATAATATCTCCTTTTTCGAAGAGAAGATGTTGCTCTATCGTAGGACGATAGTGATACAAAGTGGTTACTTGTATATCACAAACTACACCTAATCCAAGAGTAGGTATGATAGGTTCAACAGGAGGAGGCTCATCGCCGAGTGATCCGGCATCAGATACATTCTCAGGAACTTCAGCAATCCCTCTATATTAAATAAATATAATAGTAAATTATATATCTTTTTAGCAATTAACTATAATTTCAGTTTAATTAACTAACTCTAACGTTCTCTTCTCCACACTGTCTTGTTGTACGAAAGCATTATCATTTGCGCTGCCAACATCTATTGGTTCTACATAAGATTCCGGGAACCAACCAGTATGACCACGAATTTCGCCAGCCATCCATCCTGGTTCTGCATTTTGAACAGGCGGTACCTGTTAGAAGAATAATTTAATTTTTATAATAATTTTTATAATAATACCAAGTTAATAATAAATATATAATGGTTTTATAATAATACCAAGATAATATCACCAGGTTGAAACGATATTTCGTCTTGATTTCTAGCTACAAATTCGTATAAAGCTCTATATTTCATAACCCCTGGAGTAGTTTCTTCCACTGCATTAGTTGTGGTGGCATCATTAACGGGCCATGCAGAATCGTTAACTGCCGCTGAAGTATCATTCCAACCACTATCACCCCATGCAGATGTTGTATAATCAGTACCAGCTCCAGTACCACCACTTGCTCTGAGTTCTAAAACTTTTAATTTTTTATCTTCGAAAGTTAAGTAAAGGTTCTTACAGTCAGCCACTAAAGTTTCCAGTTGCGTTTTAATATCTTGAAGCTGGCCATTATTATTTTCTATGTCAGCCATTTTAGCATCAATCTGTTAATATTAATTTCATATTAAAAAATTACAGCACTTTTAACATATTATATATTACACTGTATTTTGATATACTTAAGTATACCTGCTGTTGCAAATCAGCAATTTTATCCTTCATTTGTTTCAGGGTAATTTGCTTATTATCGAATGCCATTTTGATTGCTTCTTGGCCCGCCGACTCCATAGCTGTATTTAGCTTATTCTTTGCTTCGATTCGAGCTTTCTCTTGACTCAAGGCTAGTAATCTTTGGTTTTGTTCTCGAAGTTTATTCTTTAAGGCAGCCATCTCTTGTAACTGTGCATCACGTGTCGACCGCATTCCATCAATCGTCGTTTTTACTCCAGATACACCAACTCGAGTGTCACAGATTTTTTGAGATAGTTCTTTCACTTTATCGTTCTGCGTTGTAACCAAAATATTATATAGATACTAATTAGTTTATTAATAATCTCTTCAATACTTACAAGTGTTCCTAATTCGATAGTTAATGTTTGATTTCTTGCTTTCAATTTTAGTAAGACATCTTGTTCTTTCTGCCTCTGAGTTTGAAGCTCTTGTGATTTCTGTTTTTCCCATTCTAATTGTCGTTGTCTTTCCATCTCTCTGTTAAAAGAACAAATTTGCATTACTGGAAATTTTTAAGATCTTTATAGATGCAAATATTCATATAAAATTTCACTTACTTTCTTGCTGCTTCTCTTTGTTCTTGAGCTCGTTTTCGTTGTTCTTCCTTTTCCTGTTCAATCTCTTTCTGCCTTTGCATTTGTTTCTCAATCTCTGCTTGTCTTCGTCTTTCTTGTTCTAATCTGTATAATATTTGTTCTCAGTCAATATAAAACACTTTAATACAAACGTTCACCTATCCAATCTTCAGGAAACATTTGTTTACCTAATTTTCTCTTGTTTCTCAGCCTCTTCCCTTTCTTTTCGTTCACGTTCTTCTTGTTCTTTACGTTGAATTTCTAATAAAGCCTTGCGCCTACGTTCTAGCTCCGCTTGTCCTTTCTCAAAGTTTTCTTTACGTTTGTCTTCAAAAGAAGTCTGTAAGAAAACCAATTGCAATAGATAATACCTATTATTATACATAATTATGAAATTATTTAAATATAGATATACAAAGAAAGTGAACGTACTTGCGGCATACCAGCCGATGGATCTACGTTTTCCGTTCCAGTTTGTGAAAGTGTTAAGCTACTTTGTCGTTGACGTCTGAATGCAGGTGGTATAAGTTCAATTGGTAACGTGGTAGGTATCTTTTCACCAAGCTTAGCTATATCACATAAATGCATTGCTAATACAAATTCGTCGCAACTCAAACGACCATCCGAATCCATGTCCGCTAACGCCCTAGTGACACATTTACATTCTATAGAAATGTTAAGAATTATCCTTTCGATTGTTATTGTTTAATATTTGCTGTTATATTATTATACCATATCTGTGCCAACACTTGTTGAGGTAATTGTGACTGCACCATAATATTTCTGGCCTGAGGGCCAGATAGAAATCCAGATCGCGCCCTGTCCCAGGTATTAAATAATTGAGTATATTTCAATTTTGTTTGATGAGGTACAGCCCATTCCACAGATTGTGGAGAACCTACTGAATGCTGACTATGTTGTGAATCAACCGAACCCACCCTATCTATACTTGGTGGACGTGCAGTTGTGCTTAATGGTGTACTTGTAGATACTGGTGTTTGAGCAATTACACCATTCACTAACGTACTTGCTGTGGTTGCTGATACTAGAGGTAAACCTACAACTGGAGGAGTCGATACTACACCAGTTCCTGAAAGAAAATGTAGTAAATAATGAATCATATCATGTAATAATAAAACAAGATACTTTATGATTACAAAACTTAAATTATATATACCAGTGGACATTGGTGCAATAGATGGTACCATAGTAGAACCACCTGCAATCATACTAGTACAAGATAATGGTTGCATAGGCATTGCTTGTGCCATACCAAAAGCAGCCATTGGTGTTGGAGTTGTATTTAAAGGTGCAATTGGTGCTGCTGCAGACATCCCTGTTTGAAAAAAAACATGTTTATTAAATATATGTTATCTGCTCCTGTGTGATATTAAAAATACTATTCGATGAATGATTTAGTTAATAATGTTAAATTACTAATTATCATAGTTTATTATCTACAGTAGTGCAGTATTTCTTATATTAGAGTCTTAGCTTAAGGTATAGGAAAATCAAGATTTAAGAATACCATAAAAGAATATTTAAGTTACATTATTTATTAGTTAAATTAAGTAAAAATAACAACTATGTCTTTCTACAGAATTTAATAAAGTATACCTGAAAACTCAAGATCAAGTAAATCTGTAAAAAAAGGAATAAAACATCATTCACAAATCAATAAATTTTCTGATTCAAATATATCACTGGAAACTAAAAATCTAAATAAATATTAAAGAAATAATGAAGAAATAGAGCGTGGACGAAAGAACATATGGTTTTACCCATGGTAGATGTAGTCATTGGTTGTGCAGATTGAACAACAGGAGGAACAATAGCCGTTGCAGAAGCAGGTGGAACTTTGACTGGTGAAATCCCAGTAGCGACAGGACTATTAGGAAATGAAGGCGGTGCTGGCTTCGGTGGTGGACCACTAGTAGCAGGTGAAAAATTTGCCCCTAAAATACATAATTACATTTTTAAAAACAATCTCTTTACTTTACATAAGATTACATAACAATTACTTTAAATAAGATGTATAAAATAAAAACATGATATAACAGCAAAGCAAAGCAATAGCAAAGTAATTGAAAAATAAAATAATATAAATTACAGCTGCAACAACTGGAAAGATTAGTAATAAAGGCAAAATTAATTCATAATTATGTGCATTTTATACTAAAATGTATGTATTTGATGCTATTGGATGGTCTTTTATTAAAGTAAAGTGTTTATTGCAATAATATATAATGCAAAAAGGAATCATTTCTTTATATTAAAATTTAATTCTAAAGATATGGGAAACTATCTAGATTTACATGCAATTTTATCTTTTAAATAAATGGATAAACTACTTCTCAAATCTCCTTTGCACTTTGAACATACCAATATTTGAGGGTGGTGTAGGTCTTTGAGAAGGACCACCACTAGGAGTGGTGGTAGTGGTAGTGGTAGTACTTGTAGAAGGCACGATTCCTTTTTTTTGCAGCACAAATATTATATTATTGTATACAGAGTTGCATAAGTGGGCAGTTATATATATATAAAAGATATATATAGAGAGGAAAAAATAATAAAGTAGAATATGTATATGCGTAATCAGTAAACAAAGCCATTGCAACATTGATTATATATATAATGTCACATATAATATACATACTGTATTGTGTGTTTTTATAATGAAATAAAAATATAGATGTAGACATGAAGCATAAAAATATATCTTTTGAAGATAAGTGTTTGTGTTATCTTTTAATGATATGTAATTGTGTAAAATATAACGTAATACCATTTTGATAATGATATTGTACACATTATTATATATGTTAATATTAAATAATATGTATTATTTACATTACAAAGTTAATTATATTTTATGTTCCTAAAATGATACCAATGACATACAATATTTTTACAAGTTAGATTTAATAAAATATAAATAATTATTTGAAATATAGCGAGTTCTTTCATGCAAAAATGAGTCTTTGCATAAAAATATTAATGCATATACAACAGCACATCATAACATTATATTATTGATAATATCAAGAAGAAGGAAAAAATATGCCTTAAAGAAAAATCATAATATTTTTACAAAACTTGAAAGAAAGGTACAAACTAGAAGAAAATTCAGACATAATCATTCATATGTAAACATCCACTTCTTATAACATACCCACAGAGGGTGGTGCAGGTCGAGCAGGTGGCTTTGACGCTGTGTGAGTTGTGGCATGTGTAGTGGCAGCCACATTCTGTCTACTTTGTCGTGATGCTGTGTAGTATGATGCATAAGTATAATAATGCTACATAATGCTGTTTGTTACATAAAATGTATCTTTTTTCTTATTTTTTTTGGATCTATAATATCTATAATAAACAATGGTAGTAATTGAAATAGTCTCTAATTCTTAATAATGGAATATTTTGCTGTTATGATATACATCAATCATAAATTCAACTGAAAGATGATTTGTATTTGTTGTGAAATAGAATTCTTAACAGTAGTGTAAGAGTTTTGATGAATACTATGAAAATTTATATTTCTTTCACCATATGTACTCATTTATATATGCTTTAAATACTTGAACATAAAATTTTTAGAGTAATCACCTGGTAAGGTCATTGGTGAAACAGGCCTAATAGCATGTCCTGGTAATGGTCCATTTACAGGTGGTGGTCCTATAAGTGGACGTGGAACAGATCCAGTCATAGGCATCCCACTAATTAAAGGCTGTACTGGAACTTGCGGTGGAGCAGATAAATTTACTAATGAAGCAACATTATTCTGTGGTAGAATATTAGCAGCTCCGTTTGTTAAGTTCGTAACATTACTATCACCTAAATATTATCAAACATTAGAGTTCAGGACTCATGATTGAAGTAATCTTGATTATTTACTATCTTTATCATACTTACTGGCAGATAGTGACTTCAAACTCTGTATTAAAGCTGAAGGCAAGGCTTTAGGAATTTCAAAACCACGTAACTTTAAATTAATTAATTTACATGCAATACTAAATTCATTTATGTCCATTTTTCCATCTGCATCTGTATCTGATAAAGCCCTATATAATCATGTTTTTATGATATGTATGATAATTTCTGAAGATATTAAATACCAGAGTGATATAATAATAAAATGTTAATACCATATTTGTCCAAGGATGACAGGTGGAAGCTGTGATTTAAGTAAAAATTCTTTTGCTTGCTCTCCAGTAACAACTCCATTGATTGGTTTTAAAGAATCAAACTGCTCTCTATATCTTGCACGTTCTCTGGGTTGGATTACCCAAGGATCCATACCTGAAAGAATTGCCATCTCCTTTTTTATCTTATAATATTCAAATAAACGACTTCTTTTGAATGAAAGTAAAAGTATTTGTGAAATGGTCTAATATTCAATCAATAATATCTACAAAATCAGAAATTTCAGTTCTCTCCTTAATTCAGTTACTGTCAACATGACAACTAAATAGGAGCATGCCTGTCACTAGGCTTGGAAACAAAGAAACAATTGACTTACCCGGAGTTTGAGGGGTGGCCATCTCTGTTCACCCGTAGGTGACCACCGAATCAAATCTGTAATTAAAGAAATATATAACTTTTATAAAAATTATTGTAGAAATCGATGAGAGAAATTTGTGATTTCAAGGTTAGGTCATGGTGACCGAACTTAGCGAAAGTGACTCGCTATGTACCTCACGAAAGAAGAATTGTCGAAACGCTATAAATTTAGCGTAGATTCAATCACGAACAAACCCAATTAACTGAATACTACGAGTTCATGAACTTGAAGATTGATCGAGACCCTAACACACACGTATAAGAGCAAGATTTTTTCTCACGCCAGTTACAAAAACATACAACAGTGAACTACTTTCTTTGGCTATGAGACCTCTTTTACAATTTTACTAAAAGAAATTCATGATTGCACGTCGCGACGTTAGCGATCCTTTAGTAAGAAACAGAATCAGACAGATTTCTTCACTATACCGACAGTACGCGGGTCGGCCCACACTACTGACGTACATACGTCACTTTCACGACCTCGGTTATTTCCGTAAATCTTCGGGAGGAATCGATAGCTCACCCGAAACCGCCTCGTTCATTTTCGGCAGAAATCGCTATTTCCGCAACCCTTAGTTCGAACGTTCAAATTTCCTGCACATCATTCAATAGAAGAAATTCTTTAACACGTATATCATATTTATTCGTGATACAATGTTTGATTAATCCTATAATTTAATATATAAATATTGGTGTCGATATAATGAAGTATCGTATTTCCTTGAAATTTACTCCATTAATCTGGTCGACCTTGTTAAACACATATGCCAGAAAGAAGACTTCACAATTGAAATTAAACAATAGATTCAGCTGATAGAATAATAAGGTAGTAATCTAATATTTTACGAACAAGTTCAGGTCAAAAATGGTTAAGTAGAAAATTCTACACGATGGTTCAGATGTTATTACACTGCATCAAACGATCAATATATTGTTTACTCGTTTAAAAATATAATCTTACATCGTTATACTCGAGACCGGAAATATGAATAACCTATTAATTACCATCAACTACTTTTTTTAAACAGGTATAGAATCAATTGGTTCATTGATATTTGCAAAGAAGGAAAAGGAAATATGTAGTAACTATGCAAAATACAAAATTGAGAAGAAAGTAGGAATAACGAAATCTTACTTTTTTTTTCTTTTGAACAACTGGAAATGACTAATATATGAAAGAATTTGAATATTTAATATTAAGGTAAAGGTAAATAAATAATAAACATTTGACATTTTTTCGCTTTTACCGCTGTGTTGTTTTGTGCTTAAATCGAATATAATTAGACTGTTGTCCAATACATGTACGCCTGAAATATTGTATTAAAGTGAGATTTCAATTTACCGACAGGGTTCCATGTTGCCACCTTCTCCTCTACATGTTCGAAATACGCTACTTTCGTTCAATGAGGAGTAATGTGAATTACACGAAGTTACAAGTAGCCTATGCTTAACACGTCCTTGATTGTATCTGTTTCATGCCCACTCTAGATAGGTGAACACGACCTGGAAATTACAAAGCTTCATTTCATTGTCAGTTAAGCTCATGCGAACGTTAAAACGAGTACGGACTGTAGTGAATCGGTTTCAACAAACAAAACTCTCTCTTGACATGGAGAACACTGTTCCGCGGAATAAACGAGGTTTCCTATCCTCGATACCTTCTGAATCTTTATGGAAAACTGAATGTTTATAGTTTGTAAATAATTAATCGTAAATTCGATCATAACAACAATCATACACGCGAATATCCTCTTTGATCGTTATAGTGTGCTGATATAGATATTGTTAATCAAAATATTTAAATGTGCTTCTTACTAAGTGTCATGATTTTTAGCGATGTAATTATATAGCAATTGTATCTGTGAAATATACCAATAGTAAATGTGTCTTATGTTTGTACTGTTCGAAATGATATACATAGTTATATATCCAATATGATTGATTGTTGTATCGTGTAATATAATCAATGACCGTGGGACGATTAAAATTTCATTGGATCCAAAATTTAAGTAAGTTTTATTGTATTAATATTATTTTTTTATATGTATATACTTAATTATGTACTGTGACATTTTCAAACAGATTTTTAAATGTTATAAATGGTATCAAGAATGATCGAATGATTGTAATACCAGTGATTAATATGTTCGCTGCTATTCCCGTCCTGCCATTTGAACACAAGATCTATATGATATTAAGTGACGCTGTCTAATTATATTATTACCGCGATAAAGATATAAAAATAGAAGTAATATATAACTGTGTGTATGTGAAGGAGGAGAAGTAAAAATACAAAGATATATAAAAAAAAAATTAGGAATGAAATAGTAAAAGGTATCCAAACAATCATCTTTAAATAGCTACTCCGATTTCAATAAAATATTAAGATATGCAATTTCTAGGAGAAACTGAACATTCTTCATCGATTCAAATTTAAAAATTTTACACTATCGATGTACATATATTTTTATTATATCAATTGTTTGCCTACCAGTATTGCTATTAGTTAATTTCGATATCATAAAAAATTGTTAAACTAATAATTGTTACATTTTAAATTTCCCATTGGATTTATACATGCATACATATGTACCAAGATCTATTTATATATTATTATACATTAATTATTTATTTATTTATACTGTACATAACTTTATAAAAGAAAGCATAAGAAGATGATTTTTTTATAGCACTCGTTATGATTCTATACTTAATGCTGTCGCCCAACCGGACTGTGGTCCCATTCAGAATGTACACTGTTAATGCGAGGTGATTACGCATTTGTCACCAGTCAATGCCAATCGTTTCGAGTAGAGAACCGGTAGAGTTCGACGTTAAGGCATTACAGTACGGATTGCATCTATCAATTGACATGAGGATAGTTAAGTGCGCTAACCTACACAAAACAAGGAAAAAGCAGGTGTTTCGATGATTCCGAATGCTGTTAGAAGTATTAAATAACGTTTAATCGATTTTGTATTTATATTGATCGTACTTTATTGGTGCCAAGCTCTTTTTGTTCTTTTCTACACTAATGTCTCCACAGAGCCAATTGCTATCCGATGCTGAACGCTATTCTAATAATTTCTCAATTGATAAAGCAGTAGTTTGAAGGACAGTAGAAATGTAAACATAATTCAAGTATGTAATATAAATTAATAAAAAATAAATAATGAAAGTAATTTTAATCCAGCTATTTACAATAGATATTTTAAAAAGAAAGACACATTATTGTAGAGCATACATTATCAGCAAGTTGAATTGTGTGACATGCATTAGAATCATGCGTCTAATCGCATTTCTGTTTTGTATGCAGGATTGTGCATGAATGTAATTTAAAGAATAGCGCACATAGTTCAATACTTTGTTACTATTATGGTCAACATTTTATGCGCATTGCAATGTAGTGCAGTTAACAGATATTTGCTGCCTTTAGAATGAAACAACCTTCCCTTTTTGGGATTGAATTGGTTACTCAAAAATGTCGAACAAACATTTCATTCCAAATGCAATCATGCATTTCTCCCAATACTATCGAACGATATCGCCCATATGAACAATATTCAACTGTACATGAGCATGAAACTCGACGAGAGGTCAAGTGCAAGTATAATGCACAATATCAAAGTACAATAGATCAAATATATGATTCGCTCTTGTTAACTCATATTGAACAAAGTTGACAACGTATATACGAATGAATACTTTTATGCATTGCAAACATTTTCGAAGCGATGATGCATTAGAATTATAAATTATATTTTTATAAATATTTAAAATATACATATATTTTCTTTCATACGAGTAAAACGCAGAGCGTAAAGTAACATAAAGTTTAAAAAAACATTCTAATTATGTAAAATGTTACTATAAATCAAATGGATATTCGATAATTCATAAATTGTGTACAACGCCATCTTTCGATGGCTTTGGAAAGTACATATTCAGTATCATAGGGTCTTCGACCTGTCCTTTTCTCGTTAGTGTGTGCTTTCAGTGCTTTGACGTTTTAATGTGTGACGTGAGCCCCCGAACTAGCTGCCACTCGCTGGGAAATCTACGATTCTATGACAGAGACAGACAGGTATAAAAGGTTGACATATGTTTCGCGTGTAGTGGGAAGTACAAATTGGTTCACTTGTCGTGGAACCGCTGCTTTTACGTTCATTATCGATTAACTGTGCATACTTGGCCGGCCGGCAGACAGTCGACGCGACGCCGGGTCAGCTAAGCAACTAATAAAAAGTTCATATGAACGATCGCGAAAGCAATCCTCAATCATAAGAAGGGTATATGTTCACACGTTCTGCGTATTAGAAAATAATATTGCCAGAAGGTTTCGTACAAAAAGAGTAATTATATCATTGATCATTTCTGTGAAACAATCTGGTTCATTAGCATGCCAACTATGCGCGAGTTTCTGCTCAACAAATTTACCAACGCGCATGCTCGTAGTACAAAATACACGCGGGAAAATATTGCAGATGAAAACGTAAACTCCATGCAAATATTCACTCTAGAACTTAAGATTTAATCATACAATTTATAATCTTACACTTTTCTATGCTGCAGAACATGAGTCACTGAATATTTGCAGCAAAAATTATGTAAATATTTGCAATAACAATGATGAGGATTTCCTTAAACATCTGAATATTGTTGTCCCGTAACCAAGATAAACATTGTTGGAATGCACATTGGATAAAATGGAATATGGAAAGTTGTGGAAGCACGATCTTCATCTCGTATGCGAATAGACGACGGATATATATTCTGACACAGAGACATGTTAATGAGGAAGACGATTTCATAAAATCTTAGGCCTTCGAATATTGTTGACTCTACATATCACCAATGTTTTGAAACGTTCACGTTAAGTCAATCATCCATATAAAACATCGTATAAGAGCTGAAATGTTGTTTACCTTGAATCTTTAATAGTTTCTTTATTTAGAATAGAGTATAATATAGTACTCAATACTTTACATTTCATTTGTTTCAGTTTTTGAATCGAGTAACATCAAATTTAGAAATTAAGGAATCTATTAGGTTCAGTTAAAAGTATTGTTAAGATAATTGTTATGTATAATTGTTGATAATATATTGATCTTTTCAATATTTTAATATTATAACGAGCAATATTTGTAAAAATATTCAAACTTGAAGAAAGGATAATATTGGTAATGTATAATTAATTCACAAAAGAATATAGAAATTTAAAACTGCTGCTCTGTAAAAAATTAAGAAAATAGGAAATGTGACTTATTATATCCTTTCTCTCTAGTCTTCAGTTGAAGGGAAGTCAAGTGATCCCGGAGAGCATTTAATGAAACGGATGACTCGGCTGGCCAGTTTCCCGCCAGTAGCCTGAGTTTGGTGTCTGTATTTCTACGTTAAAATTTCTCAGAGGGGGATGCAAACGCCTCCAGCGACTTTCTTGCTTCCTCCGCGAGTGTAGTTCACGGGAGCGCCCTTGCAAGGACAGCGGCCTTTCAGGGCTTTCAAGCCTTTCGGGGCGAACGCTTAAAATGAGGCAAATGGACAAGAGAAAGCGAGTCAAGACGAGTATACAGACAGAACCTGCCGCCTTCTCTCGCTTTCCTGTGTCTCCTTCTGTCTCCTTCTCTCCCCTTCTTCTTTCTCCGTACCGCCCATTCTTCCCTCCTTTCATTTACCTCCCTCCAAAGTTTAAATACTTCCCTTCTCCTCTTTCCTTCTCTCTGGCTCGCAGGAAACCAGTCGCGATTTTTCACGCGGTGGGAACTAGAAGCCGCTCCCTACTATAAATAGCCTTCGAGTTCGCTCTCGAGCTCTGCTCTCTCGGCCTCCAACGGCGATGGGAGTAGCTAAAAGGGGGTAGCCATCCATGGGCGCCGACACACTGACGTTTTAACATTATTTTTTACCACCAGTTTCTAATTCTACATTCTGCTTCAACAAGGATGCTGTGCCCCTTTCTATCAACACTTGGACTCGCGATAACGATTTCAAGGTGTCACCTTTTTTCTTTATTTTGTTTACTTTACTGTCCTCTTTACTAAACTTGATTAATTAACGATGGAATTGTTTGTAGATAGTCATTAGTAGACTGTGAATCTGTATACATGTATGGGAAATTTGAAGGTACAAAAATGCACAGAAAACACATAATATGCAAAAATATATGAAACATCTGAAGTATAATACTCTTTACAATATTTAACAGATAAAACAATTTTCTATCTGAGTTCCATTTTACAAATCATATTTACAAAAATACGTTTTTTCATAAGTGGTAGAAGACAATGGAAGATTGTTTTTTATCTCTGTGTTTTAATTAGAACCTTTTTTTGTAGAAACATTGAAGTTTGGCGCAACTAAAAATGTTATGTTAAATGGGATCTTTAAACTTAAATGAGAAATATGCAGTTCCAAAATGTTCAAGAACATTGCCTTTGATAAATACGGAAAATTTAACCAGTTATATTCGCATCCTTCATAGAACACATTGCTTGAGGCAAGCAGTGACGCTATTGGAAATTATTCGTTTCCCTAAGGTGCGCGATAACTGTAAAATGTGAGCGTTCCAAGAGAATGTCTATCCACGTGGGTCGTGGAATCACGCGTCAAGGGAAGGCGTGGTTGCTGCGATCCCGTGTGAAACAGCATGTTGATCAGGTGGATGGATTTTCAATAATACTTGTATTTTTATCTAGATCTTCATTGTATTTCATAAACTTATATAATTTTTATTATAATGTATACAGCTAGAAAGTTATGTCAAATTCATTTACTAAAGTACAAAAAAAAAAAGATTAAAGATTCATAAAAAATGATAAAGTTAATTCTGTGGGATAGTTAATGGTGGATTTGAAAAATTATTAATTTTCCCCATTTTAGACGAAATTCTATCGGCGCCCATGTAAGTCATGACTTTGTACGCGCGTGACAGAGGAGTAGAAGGGATGAGCGTTGGAATTTTTATGGAAGGAAAAAAAGGAAAAACTTCGTGTCTGCGACCAAAAGAGGCGGTCGGTAAGCGCGAGGAATAGGTATACCAGAGTGAACAATCGAGATAACTTGGCAAAAAATTATATAATTTCAGTTAGTCGGTCCTTCAGGAAAAAGAATGCTGTTCTATGAAATATCGGAATTGTCTTGCATTTTCCTAAAATCCATAAAAGGAATAGATATAAAGGACATAGACTTTTAACTTGTTATAACATAACTGACGATAAATTTCTTTAACCTGATACTTATTAATACGAATACTTTTGTTGATTCATTAAAAATTAATTAAGGTTATTGCAGAAAATAGCATTCCGAAAAACTTAGTTTTAGCAAAACACCGTTTTAATAATTCTCTAATTACTGTGTTATTAGATACTTCGATGAGTAATTAGAATTTATGATAAAAATGATGTGGTTAAAAAATTAAAAAAAAAATTATGATAAAAGAAAACGTTTATCCGTTGCATTAAGATTGTTACTAAAAGAATTTATATGACCCTATTTATCAAATCTCTAGAAGGATCGTAATTGTAAATGGTTTCATATTCCTCCGTAAGGATTAAATATTCGAGTTGAAGAGCGTAGTGAGTGATTAAGCAATGACGCGCCTCTTAGAATCTATCGTGCAGACGGTAATATCTCAGAAAGATCTTCAACGTAACTACTAAAATGAACACGTATGAAATAGTTTCATGATAGAAAAGAAATGTCAAAAACAATAAACGTTAATGATCAAAATTCATTGTCAAAATTTATAATATATGTAACTGGATATCATATACCATAACAAGGCTTAGGATAAGATTATCTTATCACGAACAAAACCAACTGGTCGAATTGTTCTAACTAAATCGTATTTTTTATAATGCATGTTTGTTTACAAATATCAATATCAATTACCACTTGACTTTGTACAAATTAAAATTTAGTATCCTAAAATTAAGTAACCTACTTTAGTTCAAATTGTTGCATAGTCCATCTCTGACCTATGATACTTATATTACTTGTAACTAAATTACAAATATTTATGCAAATTCATATTTTTATAAACTTAAATAGAGGTTTCTCTCGTCTATTAAACTGTAAGGAATACTCTACTTTGGATATTTTAAATACGGATTCTATGCATTTTCGTATACTCGAATTTCGCATTAATGCATAAATATGCATGACCCAACAATAATAGTGGGACATTAATCCCGCAATAGATACTTTTGTGCGTTAACATACCTCTATGTCGAATTCAACTTCATACGGATATTAAAGCCGTTATAGCGTTCTAGTGTCGTTGTAAGACACTTTTATGTTTGATGTTCTGAATCTTCCATTAATGGTTGTCATCGGACCAATCATCCAACATTGGTGATACAGCCGATTAAGCTATCGACTCGAGATCAGTTTGGTGAAACAATCTATATGGTGTAAAAGAATGTTTCCATTGCAGAAAACAATTCTTTCTTGGAAATAAATACTAAGTTATACTTTTAATTGGGATAAACAATTATTCATTATGATAAGTTCACTGAATGTTGTGTGTCATCCATTTTAGGAATTTCAACAGCTTTTTCTAATTCCAGAAAGCCGCAATCTTAATTAAGATCTTCTCAAAATAAACAAAGAATCATCTACTCGAATAAAATGACCAACATGCAAGTTATTCTGAGAGAGCATTTCAAGAATTCCTCTAAGCTTTGCTACTTTGCGTGCTTATAAGCAAGCGGCGCTTTACTACGACGACGTTAAGTATAGAAGGACTTTACACTTGTTTATTCCATGAATATTCCTCTAAATATTTAGAAGCAATTATTTTTACGTCACAAAAAATAACTAGTTTTCTGCGAAGATATTTCGCTCTTAGTCAAAGAGGAATTCTTCATTTCTATTTTGAAATCTTCACAGAAGCATCCTAAGAAGGTTTTAATTTTCAAAGTATAAAAAATGTCAAAAAATAGCATAGAGCAATGATTTTCATTTAAGGAACAAAATGTCAAAAGGACGAAAATTTATGTAAATTTATTTGTGTTAGCGTCATACTATATTAATATTAGAACGCTTTTCAATTAGAAAATTTAAACGCAGTCTTTTATCAACAAATAATCATAGAAAAATGCTCTCACGATGAAGGAAAGCAGATAAAGAAAAGAAATATCGGCAAGTCCGTGGGCACGAACGATAAAGTTACGATTTGCTGGGCAATCAATGTGAAAACCGGTTGTCGGTTGGAGCATAATGTTTCTCAAATCAATTCGTACTCGACGGGAAATACACCTGTACCCCGACTTCTCCCTTTCACGCTCTAGCCTCTCGGCAGTCGCTCCGAACTCGCATAAACGCACACACTCTATTTATAGATAGCGTAAGGTTGATTACTCTTTTCACAGATATATGCCGCCCGAGTCCTTAAGTTTCATCATAAACGTAAAATGGGAGAATCATAAACCAACGTGATGAGAGAATAGGCGAATGAACGATGGCAATTCCAACAGATAGGAGAAAGAAACAAAAGTCTCTTTTTATTCTATCTACTTGTGTTCTAAATATATCGAGGTGAAAAATTTTTAATGATAGAGACGTAAAATTATTTGATAATCATGTTTTAATTCATTACCAGATGATATACAAAAAATATCAAATATATAATTTAAAGTAAAAGAATAAAATATCTTAACTTATTTTAATAAGTATCGTGTGTCTCTGAACTATTCGATCTATTTTTCAGATCGATTTCTATATTAATAATCTAAAAAATATATTACATTATTTGAAGTAAGTTAAATTACAAACGTTTTAAATAAATCCCACAGAATGACAATATATGTAATATGCATTAAGTAGTATAGCTTAAATACTTAGATTTATTGAATGTTATTGATAAAACCACCTCTTTACTAGGTTCGCTATCAGTAGAATGGATCAATAGTTGAACATTATCAAGAGAATACTATCCATCCCAAGAGTTCTGAAAGAAATAAAGTAGTATAAGCGAAACAAGCGGGAGAAGCGTTCCACTGTGGCATCATCCATATCTTCCAGCATAATAACTTCAATTTCGTCCCGCGGTATTGCAATTTACAAAGAATTGGGGTAACTATCGAGCATCCGGTTATAGTGCGCAGAATACGTGCAATTATCCGTTTCTTTTAAATGCACCAGACGCGAAATGGAGTAGACAAAGTGTAACAGAGAAAGAGAGAGTGAGATCTACGCTGACGAGACAAAGTGTTATGGTTCTTAATGTTACGGGATATAATCTGGCGTCTGAACGACTGTGCGTTTCAGTCATGCCCGTCAATGTTTTTCCACGGACGAAAACCTGTTGTAAATTACATCTCTGCGTCTCGGTCCTCTTTTGTACTCGTCCTTCGAGGGAGATCGTCCGCACGAGGATCACCGGAGAATCGTAATTTACAAGATCTCCTCGTCCTCCATGTTTTTCGTGCCTCCCATCGCCACGCACCCTGAATAATTTACATTTTCTTGCAGTTTCCATCGATTTATTTACTTTTCTACCGGGTCACGGTGTACTGGAGATCCTCAAACCTATCTTGCACCATCAACTTCATCCCTGAAGAAATTTCTCCATATCAGGAAGAGAAACACAAAAAATGAAGGACTAAGAGAGTATTTTAGTCTTGAAGGTTTAAAAATAGTTACATAACGGATGATATTCTATTTCCCGTGTTATTGAAGACAATTATTTGAAATTTTGGTTACAAGTTAAAAAATATGTATCTACATATTTATCTACGTAGTTACTGATTCTTTTTTTATATTCCGTAATAATAGATAAAAGTAATTGTCTAGGGTAGAGTGCTGCCTTATGGCAAAAATAAACCTCTTTTCTCTTCAGAGAGGATCGAGAGATAATAAAAGGAACATGCTCTATCGGATTAATTCCCGAAAGCAAATGGTCAACCAGCACCTTCTTGAGCAATCATAAATATTCGAAAATCTCTAAAGGGATTTTATTCTGGAAGGATCCTAAATTCCAGCAGGAGCTGCGTTCTCCAACGGTCCTAAGCCTCTTCGTGAACGAACATCAGGCCCTGCTTCAGCACGCGACTGAATTGCCGCGGTATGCCGCGAATGCAAACGACCACTTTTTACCTTGTCATCGTTTCCAGCGCGTTACACGCACGCGGCACCATCAATTCGCCCAGCTCGTTGTGTTATCAACTCGCCGCTACGCGATCTGTTTGCATCCTGAGAACTGGCATGACTCAATGCGCATAGTTATGACCGCACGATATATGCACCTTTTCTAGTTGCTTTCCACTGTGTGCTTGTGACCATTGGTACTCTTTTTGTGTTTAATGATTATTTCATATAAAATTAATGGTTAATTATGATATGTTTCCTTAATTGTTGAAGAAGATTTTACCAGATAAGGATAATTAATTGTTGCTACAAGTTTTGTGATTATTAGTATTTTATGTGTGTTGAGTTGGCATGAAAAAATGCGTCAATTATTTTGGTCACAATTCAAGTGCATTTTTTATGGTAGTGATGAATAAGTGTCTTCTTGAATCTTTAAAAAGGTGTAAATACTGGTTTCTCTTGAAATATTTTTTTCTTGCAGATATTTATACAGAGATCTGTCGTTGTAATATTTAACTCTTCTTACATAATACAGTGGGCATTGAAGTTTTCAACAGGAAGATAATCTAAATATTTACTTAGGTCATTAACGTATGAAATATCTATTTGAAGATAGTCTCCTGTTTACATCTTCAAGCATTCACATGTATGAGTAGTAGTAGAATTTACTTGCTATGTTTCTCTTTATAATAGATCGGAAATAAATGTGAATTTTATTTTTAAATGATGCTTATGGCAAATAGATCATTTGATGATCTGATCAGAGATATGATCATTCTCCTTCAGATATTTAGACACAATTTTTCTTTTTTCAAAAATTATTTCAAGCTTTCGATATAGATGATTCTAAACCTAATTGAATACTTTATTCGTTTATTAAGAATTATAATTGTTTCCTCTTGAAAGATACATAGTTTATATATTTTATTCTAATATGATAGAAGCATTTAGATAATAAAAGATCCAAAGGAACCTCTACATCAATCCAAGATGGAATGCAAAAAGCAAACGAACCTCCGCCAGCAACATGATCCCAACGATGTTGTCCGCACATTGCTGGCTGATTTCTCCTGTTCATCCACCTTGTCCAAATGAATTTGGCACGGTGAATCGTCTGATTCAACGAGGAGCAACAGGTTTGCAACAGGTCTTTGGTCAGGATGAGTTCGAGAAGTCGAGCGAGACAAAGAATTAGAAGTAGAATTTTTAGCCTCTGGTGAGGTCAAAGACACAGATTTGGAGGTTCAATGGTCAGAGATGAAACGAATTTAATTAAGGATAACGAACTTTAAAACAGTACTGAGAGTTGAATGAGGGATTTTTAACCAGTAATATAGTTCAATCTTTTTAGCATCAATGAAAGATAATTGGATGGAAACAGGAAGAGACGAAATAAAAAATTAGGAATCGAAAGTTTCAAGCATTGATAGTAACAAATGTGAAAATATAGAGAAAAATTGACCACGAAAGATACCAATACTATAAAAAGGTAAAATATAGATCGAGTATAGAAAATGATAAATATGAAAATACAGAGAAAATTGAAAGTCAAAGGTAAAATCTCCAGCTACCTATGAAAAGAAATATTTAAGGAAGAAGACTATAAAGTACCAACAATTAAAGGTACTTCTTCTATTTCACGATCTTCCTTGGGAGCAACAAGTCATCGACATTCAGACAACCATTTGGTATGGTTGACCATGGCACTCCCGAGGGTGGAAGAAAGCTGGTGGGAGTCCTGGTGGATGGCAACGGTGAACGTGATAGAAAAGTGAGGGTAGGAGGAGGGTAGACTTGTTCAGTCGATGGTGGTGGTTGCGGCGCCACTGCTATACCTCTGAGGAAGGGTCATATACTTGAGTTCCTGTGTATCATCGGCATCGGCCAAAGCGCCGGCAGTCGTCGTCCGGCCTTCGTGCGTGCAAGATTGCTTCGTATTCGTTCGTCCAACGACCACTCTCTGATTTCTTTAATAAACGTGTGATAACTTGCCATATCAGTGACCATACTACGTGAGGAAACATATACGATACTTTTAATTAGCGAGTATCCGGTTGAAATGCGATTAGGATACTTAATATGTATAAGGCATAAGAGCGTATATTGTAGAGTATAATAGCACGTGACGTGTACAAGTACGTTGATCATGTTCTTTTGGCTCTTGTAAATAAGGCAATATGCTTTTGAAGTTGATACATTTAGGAAGAAAATTATTTTTTAATAATTTTAGAAGATGCATGATTTGAACTTATTTTAGTTGTATGAAAATCTGAGAAGGGCTTTTATAGAGATCTTGTTATATTAGAAAGATAATCAACGAGATTGTGTAATCTTTTTAAATTTTATTTAGGTATTATTTCTGATAGGGTAGTATTAATAGATGAGAGGGAACGAAGTTAGTGCTGCTGAAGATTCGTTATCTTCTTATAGTTTTGTATAGTTTTTAGAAAAAATATTTAGTTAATTACTTGTTAATTTAAATTAGAGGCAAAAAAGTAATGCTTATTGTAAGATAAGCGTAATTTTGGTATAAGGATCTTTTAGATAAAAAATGTTTCTGTAGTAAAGATCACACGAGGTATATACGTTTAATTCATAAGTTTCATTGAGTGGAAATACAGAACAGTTAGTCCACTGTCATTCTTCAACCTGACACGCGAGGCAACGTGTACTTACTTTCTTCAGGAAGTCTAAATGATATTGCATAAGATCCATATACACGCATCTATGATTCTATTACATTATATTATGCATTATATCATATATTTCATAATACATCCAACCTATTTACGTACATGAAATCTACTGATTTTCGATCGTGAATTTATTTTTATGTAATTTCCACATAGAACTATAATATAGCGTACAGGTTTTATCAATCATTTCAGAAACTGTTTTTCAATTAGCATACAGACCGACTTAAATAAAAGTCGAGTTTATACTTGTAAATTAAGAGACTCCCCTTTGACGATGATCACTCTTGCAATCAGCGGTAATTGTTTTCCTTGTCACTATGCAGAAAAATATCTATCTTCTTCAAATAGGCCTGCTCGTTATCTCAATTGTCAGTCGATTGTTCATTATTTCTTTTCAAGAGATATTGAAACAAGATATAATTTGAAACGTTTACTCACTATATTAGTAGGATTATAATTAAAAGTTTAACTATTCACTCATGCAAGTTTACTTTCCAGAAAAAGGAACGAATTATACTGATTTTCTACAATATCTATACGTATAATACAACGATTACGGCATATTTAAGATAGTTTAGAAATTCTGTTTGAAATAGGCATCAAAACTCCAATATAGCTCGTAAATTAAACATTCGTATACTCATTTAAACAGTGTTCCATTTTAAGTAATATATATCAAGCAAGCATACAACATTTCTTTCATTGCATAATTTCGACTTGTTTATTCTGCCGCTTTGTATTACCACATACATATTTATTTTGTCATCTCATGTTGTTCGCTATTAACATAATGCTACATTCGTTATCAATCTTGAAAATCATTCATTAAACATTCTTGTTCAACTTGACACATATTTTTCGTTATTTTTATCTGATGAATTATTCACAGTAATCTTCGCGTTACGTAAATATTTCTGATAGATACAAGTACATATTCGTATAAATGTTTTAGTCGGATTCGATCCCGATGATTATCTGTAGTTAGGTTGAATTCAAGCCGGTAAAACCAAGCAAGTGTATATTAAATCATTTACATTGTTAATGATTCGATAATGTGTAGCTCATATCGCAATACTTATCGCATCGTGTAACATTACAAGGTACTCCATCTGATTGAGATGCCTGTTGGTCCCGATGTCCTGATGATTCTTAACTGTGCACACCGTGCAGAACGATTTTATATGTATATATCTTACCTTGAGAATAGTTTCCGTGATTATCCAGTCAATTTGCATATCCTTTGAGTTACAAATTATTTTTATCCTTATACAAAGCATTTTGCTCCCAACTATTGTTTCATGGCCTGCATTTCCTACATTTTCTACCAGTCATTGAAATGGGCATTTTTAACGAGCCTTTATTGTAATATCAGTGAATTTTATCGCTACAATTCTGCTAAAATTGTAGCGCAGTAAAGATCGTATTGGAGATCGTGTAGGACAAATTAGTAGTTCAAAATCATATTAGTTTATTCCATTTTTTATAATTTTGTTATTTACTTACTAATACAAATACCGATATAGATAAATGGAATAAATACATTCATCGATTTTTATGTATATAACGGGGAATAATTAAAGTGGAAAAATTGAAGTCAGAATGCCAAAATAGCTAACTAATTTGGCGAGACATCGTTCTTCGATGTCCTTGAATGCCCAACTAATTTTAGGCAAATTACAACGCTTCGCTGCAAAAATGATTAAGCAATTTTTCCTGAATGATATTTGAACTCGATTGAAATTGTTTTTCGATTTGAATTGTTTTATTGTTAAACGTGTTCACGAGTTAATTTCACAAATCTATTCAATTTCTAAATTTCAGGGTGAAAGTGGGAGATCTACATGCAGCAAAATCCGAGCCAACACAGTCAATCTAAACTTTCGTTAGATCATTGACACGTTCAAGAAACTGTCTGCTTAGATAAAAGTACTCTTAAAGACTGTCTTATTGACAACGACTTCGATATAACTTCTATTTTATTAAAAATGACATAGTCCACCAATATAGACTTACACTCTTCTCCTAAAGAAGAAAGGATAGAGGGAGGTTTTCCAAAATTAAAATTCATGAATCGGTAACTCGATTCATCGAAGCGGCGATACGGTTAAAGACCTCCTTGAGGCGAGAAATCATTATTTCCGGCGAGACGGATTCGACGATAGAAAAAAGTTACTTTAGAAGTGTATCCCCGAGCAGAAGGACTACGGGGATTTGGAGGCGCAAACGGAGAAGAATTAGAGGCATCAAGGAAAAATGGCGTATGACGATGTTATACTTCGAATGGGGGAGTTCGGCCGATATCAACGCAGAATCTACCTGTTGCTCTGTCTACCGGCGATATCCTGTGCTTTCCATAAGATCGCTGGAGTCTTCCTGAGCGCAAAAATGAACGCTAGGTAAAATCTTATTCTAGCAATTTAAATAGATTGTTGATATTTTTATATTGTTGAAAGAACAATATCTCTGAGTTTTTCAAATTGATTAAAAACTCGCTTTGGATAATAAATTATATATCTAGAATGAATTTTCATAAATAAATTTTCGTTCTAGATGTCTGTTACCACATGAAAATCCGGAGAATGCCACATATTTTTTACCGCCACACATACTGAATACGAGTTATCCAGGGGGTTACGAGCAGGAAAAATTGTTACAATGCTACATGCTGGATCTTCCCAATATCGTTAATGAGACAACGATCAATAGGTACGTCGACACGTCAACGGGTAATATACACGGAGAAAAACCATTAACTCCGAATAGTCTCAACACCCAAGGATACAAGCCATGTGAAACGTTCGTTTATGATAGAAGCAAATATAAAAGTACTACTACTTCTGAGGTATATTTCATGTCTTCGTGACATTAAAATGATAAACCCAAATATTTTCTATACCTTCGAACGTTTTAACAAACAATTATCTCGTTTTATTTCCAGTGGAATTTAGTTTGCGATAGGTCATGGTTGAGAGCTACGGGGGATTCGTTGTTTATGGTAGGAGTCATGCTTGGCTCGATGATTTTCGGTGGTTTGTCCGATAAGTTTGGGCGTAGACCAATTTTCTTCCTGTCTTTAGTCATACAGTTGGTCGGTGGTGTACTAGTCGCAATTTCCCCCGAGTATATTTCCTACGTTGTCTTCAGGTTAATAGTTGGCTCCACTACTAGTGGAGTCTTTTTAGTCGCCTATGTAATAGGTAAAGTCTTACGAATTTCGTATATTTAATAAATCTCATATATTCTTCACTACTATTATTTAATATTATAGCTTGATGTTATAATACTGACAATGAGAACGACAACGTTGCCTTTCAGCCTTGGAAATGGTAGGACCAAAGAAGCGTTTGGTAGCTGGGGTCGGCTGCCAATTGTTCTTCACAACTGGATATATTCTAACTGCTGGTTTTGCGTATTTTCTAACCGATTGGAGAATACTACAAATCGCTATCACTGTGCCTAGCATTGCGTTTCTTCTCTACTGGTGGTAAGATCAATATCTCTTTGTTCAATGCTTTCAATCAAAATATATTTTTCTTTTCTTCATTTTTTTAAATATTGTTGTGACAAACTTTATAGGTTCATTCCTGAATCCGCACGTTGGCTATTGACAAAGGGTCGTGTACAAGAGGCGAAAGATCTCCTCCAACGAGCTTCCTTAGAAAATGGCGTAGAGATGCCGAGCGAAGCTCTGGATACGCTTCTTAATAGTAATAACGAGGAAACTACACCAGATTATAGAAAGCCATCGTTATTTGACCTTTTTCGGTATCCAAACTTGAGAAGAAAGAGTATTCTACTATTTTTCAATTGGTAATCTTTACTTTGATTTTCTTTCTGATTTTTCAGTACTTTTTGGCATATAGTATTTGCAAATATATCATCCTTTCCTTATTAATAGGCTTGTAAATAGTGGCACATATTATGGTTTATCCTGGCATGTGTCCAACCTTGGTGGCAACGATTACGTTAATTTCGTCATATCCGGGTTGGTGGAAATACCTGCATACACGTTTTTAATCTTTACATTGAATCGTTGGGGAAGAAAGATCATCCTGTGCGGTTGCATGCTAATAGCAGGATTTGCATTACTTGGAATCTTGTTTGTACCTGCTGGTTAGAACCAAAACAAAAATTAAATTTTATTGCATTGTTTTTTTAATCAATAAATTTATTAATATTTTCTAATTTATGAATATTTTTAGATGCTCAGTGGCTCGTAATATGTTTAGCGATGATCGGTAAGCTCACAATTACATCATCTTATGGTGCTATTTACGTTTTTACTGCCGAACAATTCCCTACGGTTATTCGAAATGTCGGTCTTGGAGCAAGCTCGACTTTCGCTCGAATCGGTGGAGTAATTGCTCCACATGTCATTCACTTGGTAATTCATTACTTTAACTTCCTAATCATGTTTATGATGTATTTATTTTTGATAAATACTATTTTCTAGTCTGAAATCTGGATGCCTCTACCATTTGTTATTTTTGGATCGTGTGTACTTTTTGGTGGAGTTATGTCGTTACTCCTTCCAGAGACGTTAAATAAGAAGCTCCCAGAATCTATACAAGATGGCGAATTATTTGGAAAGTATGTTGATATACGACACTTCTTTTACATTTCTCAAGGTAAAATATCAAAAAATCCTATTATCACATTTCCATGATTTTAGGAAATCGGAGAAGAAGAAGAAAAAGCAACAACTAGATATAGAACAACTAAACGAAGTTGATGTGATAAAACCATTGAAACCACAAGAAAACGGTGTTCACGAGAAACAAAACGGATGACGTTAAATTAGGAAAAAAATACAACGGTTATGCTCAAAGTATATACTTCAATCCTGTCTGATTGTATTTTAGGCACCCTTGTATACGCGTCTTACGTATACTAATCTTAGTGTGCCCATTGCAATACTGCAATACCAAAAACAAAACAAAAAGAAAACAAAATCACATTTATCTTTCAAATTATATCACCAATGATGTAGATTGCTTTTAATCAAACGAAACATGCAAAACGTGAAATCAAAGGATGATAAGAAATGTATACTTAGACTTTTAGCTTGTTTCGTAATTACTGGAAAATACACAATGAAAGCAAGAAGGTAGCAGTTTCCTTATGTTTATACATACACGTAATATACAGCTTTTGTATTTAATAGCACATAAAAATTCTGCCAGCATATATATCATTTATTTTAATTTCTAAATGTGGTTTACATACATGTTAAGTGACCTTGAAATATAAGCCTGTAAAAGCTTCTTTCGAAAGCTCACGCAGGAAATAATTATATTTCTGCGCCGAGATCGCAGATAAAAAATACAAAGACTTTGACGTTTTAATTATGTCTTTATTTCATTATTAGTAATATATAACACATACCCCATCCTCCTATTTTAATCATTTTAATATTTTAGATGTATTACTGTTTTAAAATAAAATGTTCAATTTTATAAAATCTCAAATTTTTAGATTTTGTAGCTTGTGCTGACACCTGCTGGAAAGCGCAATAAATTTTGTTAATGTATCGAAATGTGGAAAATATCGATTCTTTGAAGTATATCGAAGACGCCTCAACTTTCTTGTTTTCCCGCGTAAACTGTTACGAATGTGTACCGGTTGCATTCAGTCGTGTTTGTGTATACAAATTTTATAATCGTCAAGATATTTGTAAAAATATTTATAAATAATATTGTGTTAAAACAGTAAGATTATTCGGAAAAGATGGATATTGATCGAGATCAAAGATTAGAAGAGATACAAAGAGAGTATATGGATTTTTTAGATGATATGGTAAGTTTGTAAAATTTTATAATTCTTAACCCTATATTATTCATCCTTTTTCTTACTTATTCCTTAGGAAGATCAAGGCATTTATACTACTCTTGTTAAAAATATGATTGAAGAAAACAATCGCAGACTATATGTAAATGTTAACGATTTACGAAGAAAGAATCCTATTCGTGCATCGAGGTATGCATAAATCTACTTTGTTCATTCTTGATCTTGTTTCTCAAGTATGATTAATTATATTAATTTTACAATATTTTATACCACATTGGTTCCAATTTTTTTTATAGTCTATTAAATAATTCTTTTGAAGAGCATCAAGCTTTCCAAAATGCATTAAAGCAATTTGTTGCAAGCATTGACACAGAGTATGCAAAACAAAATATAGATTTTTTTATAGCATTTGAAGGAAGTTTTGGAAATAAACATGTTACACCAAGAACCCTCACATCACGCTTTTTAGGTAACTTGGTGTGCGTAGAAGGTATTGTTACAAAATGTAAGTTATACAATTTTATATCATGTTATATATATAAATTTTATGCGTAAATATTATTACATTTTGATTCTGTAAAATATGTGTTTTAAACTTTGTTAGGTTCCTTGGTACGTCCAAAGGTTGTGAGAAGTGTTCATTATTGCAGTGTAACACATACAGTAATTGAACGAACATATACTGACTTCACTTCATTTGAAGCATTTCCACAGTCTGCTGTGTACCCAACTACAGTAATTATTTATAATATCATCATTCAAAAGTAAAATAAGTATTTCATGTTATATTTTTAATTTCGCAAATATAGGATGAAGATGGTAATCCATTAGAAACAGAATTTGGTCTTTCTACATACAAAGATCATCAAACATTAACAATTCAAGAAATGCCAGAAAAAGCACCAACTGGTCAGCTACCAAGAAGTATAGATGTTGTATGCGATAATGATTTAGTAGATGTTTGTAAACCTGGAGACAGAGTTCAGATTGTTGGAAGCTTCAGATGTCTACCTGGTAAACAAGGAGGATATACAACAGGAACTTTCAGGTATGCCAACTAATAAATATAAGTTTTGAAAATAACATTTAAATCTATTTAAATATAAAAACTATCTTCTACAGATCGATCTTAATTGCTAACAATATCATGCAATTAAGCAAAGAAGCTAATTTAACTATTTCTCATGATGATGTTGCTAAATGTAAAAAACTTGCAAAAAACAATCCTTGTAAAAATATCTTTGAACTACTTGCTAGATCACTAGCACCTTCCATTCATGGTCATGATTACGTGAAGAAAGCAATTTTATGTTTATTACTTGGTGGTGTTGAGAAATTATTACCTAATGGTACAAGATTAAGAGGGTAAGGAACATTAAGCTATATGCATAGCAAGTAAATTTTCTAAATTGAATTTAAATAAGATTTAATATTTAATTCCTTTATTAGAGATATTAATGTTTTGCTCATTGGTGATCCATCTGTTGCAAAGTCGCAGCTTTTGCGCTACGTTTTGTGTACAGCTCCAAGAGCAATACCAACTACTGGCAGAGGATCATCTGGTGTGGGTTTAACAGCCGCAGTTACTATAGATAATGAGACAGGAGAACGTCGGCTTGAAGCTGGGGCTATGGTATTAGCGGATCGCGGAATTATTTGTATAGATGAATTTGATAAAATGTCAGATATTGACAGAACAGCTATTCATGAAGTGATGGAACAAGGAAAAGTAACAATTGCTAAAGCTGGAATACATGTTAGCTTAAATGCAAGATGTTCAGTACTGGCAGCTGCAAATCCAGTTTATGGAAGAGTAAATCGCGTTATATTCATTAATATAAATTAATATGTATTTGTTTATACATATATCTTTTTCAGTACGATCAATATAAGACACCAATGGAAAATATCGGACTCCAGGATTCATTGCTTTCACGTTTCGATTTATTATTTGTTATGCTAGACATTGTGGATTCTGAACAAGATCAAATAATCAGTGATCATGTTGTTAGGATGCATAGGTATAGAAGTACAAAAGAAAAAGATGGAGAGGCACTACCTCTAGGCAGTAAAGTAGATATATTAAGTACAAAAAATCCAGATCAAATCCTTCCTGATGAAAATGACACTCAAATTTATCAAAAATATGACCCCTTATTGCATGGATTATTGCAATCTAAAAGGTACTTAAACTGTTATACATTCATACATTTATATTTATAGTACTTTGTAGAATGATAATGTTCTTTTAGCGATCAATTATTAACTATAAGTTTTATGAGGAAATATATTCACATAGCTCGTTGTATGAAACCAAAGCTTACAGAGGAAGCTAGTGAAGTAATTGCTTCCGAATATTCGAAATTACGATCTGAAGAATCAATAAGTTCTGATGTAGCAAGGGTACATTGTTTTATTCATTTGTAGTTTATTTCATTTATTTCCTTATTAATTTTGTATTACTTCTTACTAGACTCAACCAGTAACAGCTCGTACTTTAGAAACATTGATTCGATTGTCTACTGCACATGCAAAGGCTCGTTTATCAAAAAACGTTACCGCAGATGATGCGCATGCAGCAATAGAATTAGTAGAATTCGCCTATTTCAAACGAGTTCTGGAAAAAGAAAAGAAGAAACGAAGGCGACATGATAGCGAAGAAAGTGCAGGTGGAGACGAGGAGAACGAAAACAAGAAGAAACGTACAAAGAAGAGTAACGCGGGAGAACAAGATCCATATGATTTTGAAAGCGATGATGACAGCCACATTGATGAAGCTGCAAGAAGAATTACTAGGTCGCAAATGAAATCGACTGATTCAAGTCAGCCATCAGCACCAGATTCTGATCAAACTGTAGAACCAGAAGCTACTGCAGCTATCACTGAAGAAAGGTGTGTGTTTAATTGTTTTCAAACTGCTATTTATATCAATGAAATTTGAATGTTATATATGTTCTGTGATTTCAGATTGAAGGTTTTCAGAGCACTTCTTCATAAGTTGTTTCAACAACAAAGGGCGCAATCACTTTCATTATCAACAGTACGCGAATATATCAATACTCAACAAAGTCAAGAATTTACATCGAGCGAAATTACCGCTGCAATTAATAAAATGTCTGATGCAAATCAAATTATGGCCGCAGATGATAATATCTTCCTTATGTAAAATGTATTTGGTACTGTAAGTTATCCTGTATTTTTTACATTAAGGATAATTGTAAATTTGTTATGAACGTATTTATCGTTAAAAAACATTCAAGTGCATATCTATATTCCAGTTAAATTATACTTTTACTATTTAAAATTTATATTATATGTATAAGTACTTGATACATTTTATATTTTCATAATTGACAATTCATAAAAATGGCTGATCTATCTCTTTTTTTTGTAAAATAAAGAGAGAGTTTAATATAATTGGAAATATTTATATCTATTAACATTTATTATCTCTCCATATTACAGTACAGCACATTGGCACGTAAACTAGCAACAGTTATCAACATTCATTACAATATCGTAAACAATATTGTTTATATTTCTAAGTCTTTGTTTTGTATATATATATATTTATATAAAATCAACCCATATCACATAGATATAAATAGTTGTGCTGTCTCATTTAAATATATATATATATATATATGTATCTAATATTTAGGCATTTTTTACATAACTTGTTCTATCCGCGTTTTTATACCGTTAAAAAAGTTCTTAAATTTGTAACGTCATAAATTTTCACTGTATACTAGCTGTCATAAATTTTTGTAATTATCTTGAACATATGGTATTTCTAGAACTGCCTGATCAAGTTTTAAAAAACCTTGCTGTATAATATTTAATTTTACATAATCATATTGTTTGAAATTATGTATGTTGATTTGTATTTACAGGTCTAATATTTGATTTGAATATACATCAATGATAATATTGTAACATAATATATTGCCTTTTTTTTCATACGCACAATTTGTATAATTAAATTATGATCTTTGAGTGTACCAAATTGTTCAGATTTTACTATATAGGTATATATATAATCACAACAAAAAAATACTACAACATTTATAATCAGCTATTTTCTTATTGTTATAATACAGGCCTTCAGGACGTAATGTTTCTATTGGAAATGAACAAATTTCGTTCGATCGTCTTTTGTTCACATTCGATATATTAAATTTTCAACAACTAAATTGTTTATTTTTTTAAAAAATCGTCACTTAAATTCATTGTACTCATATTATTCTCGATAACGTTAATTTCATTACTCTTAATTAGCACTTCCATGGCTTAACTTTTTGCTGTATAAAACCTACTGTATCTAATCTTATAATTCTGTACAAATTACACATTTCAACACCAATAACTGACACAGAATATATATAACACAATAACAAATTATATTCAATATATCTTAAAATATGTTATTACAATCTACGAAACATTAATCTATATAGAACCTGAGTATTTGCAATAGCAAACTGAGACATGAGGGAAAGAATAAACTTCTGTTTCAAAAAAAATAATATCAAATAACACGATAAATAATTTAGAAATAAGAATTGTATTATACAATTCCCTCGTGCAGTAATAAAATAATACTTCGATACAGCATTGCAAAATTTTCTATATAAAAATAACGATTAAAAATGGATATAAATCATTTTTCTGCATATATCTCTACATTTTTCACTTTATAAACAACGACGTAAAAAATAAGATTCGAAAAATATGCAAAAGAAATAATTCTACTTCGATATTTTTCCGATAGGATTACAGAAATTGTACCTTGTCTTTTCTGTGCTCAAAAATGCTTCTCTTATGCCTTACCTTTAACGCTGGTGTTTCAGGCACATACTTATATTTTTCTTCTTATTTACCAATGTTTTATTCGTGTAGACAGTTAAGAACGAAGCACATGTAATCAACAGTGAAATACAAATTGTATTTGCATTATTTTTAATTTAATTCACATTTTCACCAAGGATGCTAAAAAGCATGTGCTCCATTTTTAGACTGTACTGCGCTATAATTTATATCCGCAGCTATTTGTTTAAAAGCGTTTATTTAAACCTCGTCTTCGCTGGACTCACTGCTGTATGCCAACTGTTCCTTCCACCATTCTCGAACCTCTAGCATGACGCTGGAAGGTTTTGGTACGGTTGCTTTTGCGTTGACTACTTCCCGCTGCTGTCGGCTTTGCTCGGTGCTCTCTGTGAGATGTGGCAAATTATTTTTCGGCGCCGCTTCAAATGGAAAGCTCACGTTGGAGAAAAACACGATAAAAAGGATATAGTTACAAAGTATAAAAATATACATACGTGGTGGTCTATTATTCTTCTTCTTAGGTGCCGCACTCTTGTCTTTTTCAGACCTAATGGAAGCAGGATCTGATAGTGTTGGGATTAAATATTTTCTTCCTGATCCACTACCTATACTATCAGATCTTGGAAGCACTACTGGTTTCTTTGCTTTACAGTGCCTGATTGCATCAATCTCCTGCTTGGTAATAAATATTATTAAAAATTATATATGTATTTTTTACTATCAATTGATTAAAAATAAAATTTACCTTTGTTTCAGTTTCTTCTTCTTTGGCTACTTCCTTCCCTTTTTCTTCTACATGCTCTTGTTGTTGTACTTGTTCAGTGTTGGCACGAAGACCGGCTACGAGACTATTCTGTTGCTTCTATAATTGTAAATTATAAATTAAATCCAATTTTCTGTAAATTGTTGTTTATAAACTTACCCCACTAGCACGTATTTTTTTCAGACAACCTTCTAGCCAATTTCTAATTGTTTGCTTAGCAACCTCTTCTTCAATAATGTATTCAAACTCCTCTCTTGCCAATAATTCTTCAAGCTGAAGAGCTTTTCGAATATCAACCGAACGATAGGATAACATGCTGCAAAGAATATGTCGTCGGAAAATATTTCTTACAATAATGATAGTTACTTATACAAGGACTTACTTGATAACGTCATGAAAGGTAACATCTTCACCATTGTTCAACTTTTCTAATTCGTAGCACATATGTTTGAAGAGAAGTCGATCCTTCTGTGGGTCAGTTTCCAATCTACCTTTCAATAATCTTAAAATAAACTTCACCTAAAACAAACTAATATATCATTACTTCTAGCCAATTTATAATAGCATGTTAAGCCCGTAAAGACCTTTCTTTTAGGCGTACCCGTTTCACAGGTATAAAACCTTTCTGATGATTATCAACAACGTTCCAAGTGTTCTGGAAGTTTCTAATATCAGCATACGATAACAAAGCGTCTTCTTCATTGGAGTAAAATAGAGAAAAGTTCTCCATAATAATAGCTATTATGAAAGATTATAAATTTATGGTACCATCCTTAAAGAATCATTCCAAAACAACCAGTGTATCTATTCAATGAGATCGATTAGTACTTACCCACCAGAAGATTTAAAACAATGTAAGTGATAATGACGTAGAAAGTACAAAAATATATTAAGGAAGCATGAAAGTTGCCGCAATCGGTTTCCCAATAATTAGCAGCTGGAGTGCAATATGGTGGTTGTATCATGCAATCGTGCATTATTTTATTCCAATCTTCCCCTGTGACAATACGGAAGAGCATCGCGACGCCTGTTACAGGTGACTCAAAATTGGCACGCCTAAATGATAATCGTCTCTCTTAAGATTGTATTAGAAATAAAGCGCCTGCACCATTTAATTATTTTCTAATCTTAACACTACTCCTTCATTTTATTGCACTGAAATACGTAACATTACCTTCCTATACCTTCACCATACTTTACAGTTCCAAAGATGATCGTGCCAGCTAGCGCATAAAAGAAAACAAGAAGAAACATGCCAAATATAATGAAGAAACTTTTGCAAACGGATACTCCGACCGTTAACATCAGCATTTTGAGAGTTGTATGTTTGCCAGTGATTGTGAAAAATCTAAGGATCACGACCATGAAGCCGATTACATATGACAAATCATTCTGCAAGAAAGGTATTCCCGTCATTACGGTCATTATGTTATTTTTAAACAAACGAACGATCACTGGATAATAATATTACCGACCTACCTTCATTGTACAATGAATGACGATCCAAATAACACCGACGACTGTCACGAGCAAATCATATCTGTTTCTTCTGGACTGCCAATAGCCACGTGGTGTAAAAGCAATATTTTTCATAATTACTTCCACGAGGAAGATGAGTGTCAGAATCGTGGACACCGTAGCGAGTGCTTCCGTGTGTTCTTCCTCGATTCTCCACTTAAGGGGGGAAAAAATAAAAAAAGGTTCATTAACGCAAAAAAAAAAATATTGTGTCGATTTACTTTTACCACGGTCTAATGGTAGCCGGCAAGGAACAAATGATTCAAGGTAACAGTCATTGAATCCTGTCCTTTTGCGAGTATGTTCTTTTGTATGCGAAAAGTTTGCTAATTAATTTTATAAAACGATGTTATGGTGTTGTGGTTGTGTTTTTGTGTGTTGTTCTTATAGAAAATGAATGAAATAGTATTCAACTCACAGAGACACACAGAAGAGCACTGTTTATGAGCACCATGACCGCAATAAATCTTTTAAAATAGATATTTTGCGTGATGTCATAGATAAATGCCCTGAATTTTTTTCCATCTGGTCTGGGTGGTAAATGTAACGGTTGTGCGATTTTCAGTCGCTTTTTCAAATCACACCTATTCGAATCATAATAAATATTCGTTTACAATTTGAACGTTTCATTTGAGAAATCCATTATGTTCAATTAAAACTTTACCATCGTCTTTGATCGACCGTGAGTAATGCGGTTCCTTTATTTTCAGAATAATTAGCGATAACAACACCGACGAACAGCGTTAAACCAATCATGCAACCCAGGAAAATATAGATATGAATATAAATAGCATGGACCTAAAAAGTCATTGCATAATATCATCGCAGAAGTACTCGAAGGTAATGTTAATGACTTACGGGACCAAGAGCTTGTATAAGAACATCTCTAACGTCGAGCCATCCTTTAAAAGAGAGTACTTCAAAAAGTGCCATCAGCGCGTCACCAATATTATCAAAATTAAATCTTCTAGGATTAGCCCTAAAAGATTTTAACATCTACTTAGTAACTCCTTCCTTTGTAGAATCATTTAAATTTGGCATTTTCTTTTTAATAAGCCTACCAAACGCGTGGCACTAGTATCGATGGATAGCTCTCATTTTCGCTAGGATTTAATTTCATTTTCGTCACAAAAACTCTCCTCATGAATACTCCAACGCAATCTTCTCGTTTTAAAATAGTGGGATCGTTGCAACGAGCTAATCTACCCCCGTAGAGCTGTACACCATAACTCGCGAATATAAACATCAGTAAAATCAATAGAGTAGAGACCTAAAAAGCTTCTTATTCATTTTTTGTCTGAACTCAGTGCCAAACGGCTTTTATGTATTCAAAAAACATTTGCATGTTTGAACTTTTAATTAGAATTATTTACCAATAAGATCTCTTTGAACCCTCTACATAATTCATAAACAACTTTTCTCATGTGCGGTACAAGAGTGAAGATTCTTAGTGGTCTAACGCAACGTAAGATCATAAGAAGTTGCGCACCGGAATTCGGAGGCACGCTCTTCGGCATCCAACAGAGAAACACGAGGCTGACCTAAACGACCACTGGATTAGCGTTGAATTTATCAGATATCGAATAGCAAGAGTGATTTTTTATCAACGTACGACATAAATAAAAATATCCAACACGGAGGCGACGTCTTTGATATAGGCCTTCGGCGTAAAAAATAGCCCGTCTGCCAGAATTTTCAGAGCTAATTCGATACTCATAAAGATCACGAAACCGTACTCCGCAATTTGCAATGCCGGAACTTCCATTACGCGGTATCGTGGTGTTTCGAACATCATAGAGATACAAGACATAGTGGTAGCAAAAATCATTACCCAATCAAGGTATGTGACCAAGCCAAGAAAATTGCTACAAAGCGTATAAATATATGTGACTATAATTAATATTCCTTGTCTTGAACTTCAAGCAATAGTTTAATGCATTTTAAAATATCAATGCTTATACTGAAAGCACTTACTGCAGGCTTTTATATTGAACTTTCCTCTCTTTTCCAGTTAATGGATCTTTTACATTTGTATCGTATCTCGCGTAAACAAGCGACTGGCAAATTTTACGAAATTTACTTTCACGCGGTACTGCGAACAATGGTGTGTCAAAAAATGGGTGATTTTCGCGTAAATCTTCTTCACGCTGATTTCTACATAAGTGCAATGTGGTAAGCAGTTCAATTAGAAATAGAAAGAGTGTAAGTGTTCGAACCAGTGAGGAGAAACTATTGCATCTTACCTTCGCATCTCGGCCTGCTGTCGTTTAGCTTGCAACAATTTAATGTCCAAATCATGCGGTCTACTCCGAGAAGAGCTAACTCTGTTTATACCTCCGATATCACCGTTTTCCATTAAATGTTCGTACGTCTGTTTCAACTTGATTGATCCACTACGGACGCTTCTTCTAATTGATCTATTATAATGATCATTTACAAAATTATTATTATCTATAAATACTCTTTAAGTAATACATTATTATGTAATTATTTGTAGAACTTAAGATCTTACTTTTTCTGGTCAAAACGAAGTTGCTTGGCACTACTGACAGTACCCTGTGGCTTTAAAAGACCTTTTCCTGGCACTGGTATCATAGCCGAATCACCTAGTAATAATCTTTGATTATTTGAATCACTGAAAAACAGTACACATATTGTATGTTTAGCATAAGACTTATAAATAATGTTCAAACATTTTATGATATAATAACTCACTTTATAATATAGATAACAGCTGCTTTTTTAAGATTTGTAGCAACGTTTCTTACTTTCGGTGGATTATTTAAAATTTTTACTGGACGTTGTTTCCTGTATATCATTTTTGAATCAAAAGTTTCATTTATTTTCTTGACCCCTTCGTTTTCTTCAGTTTCCATTTCAAATACGAACTGTCTCATGAAACTTTCACGAACCTAAATTAAAAATATAAAAATGTATACGTTTTACCCATTTTTTTGTAATAAAAATACACAGTAGGATAATAAGTAATACTTACTTTTGGAAGATTGAAATCTGATGGCACTTTGTGTAAACATGTCATTTGAGGACTATCAGGAAACTTCTCAAAGATTCGCAACCTAAATGGTAGAGTTTCCTTTATCTCTGCACTTTGTTCGCGGAATTTTAATTGCTTCAGTTTCTTGATATCTTCGTCCAGTTCAAGATTATCCAAAATTACAGCGACGAACAAACTTAACACAATCTATAAAAAAGATATAATATTATTAATTACATCACGATTAAGAAGAAAATAACTCTAAATCTATTTCTATTTTTTTTACCAGCGTGACGAAAAGATGGTATAATATGAAATACATAGCAGCAAGAGGAGCCATTGTTTCATGTGTCCTTAACATTGTTTCGTCCATAACGTCTACCCAAGCTTCTTGTGTCAAGATTTGGAACATGGACATAAATGCCTAAAAAACCTTCTATCAGTATAATTTGATTACAGTATAAATCTGATCACATCTTTTACCTCTGGAAATGTTTCAAATTTCGTGAAATCAAGAAAGCAAAAAAGCTGCATAGAAATGCTGGACGATATGACTAGCAGGCACATGGTAAATATAATGAGGCTGCCTAGCTTCTTCCCCGGACCAAATATTTTATATACAAAATCCTCGAGCATAGGTGATGCCTTGATGAGTCTGACTACTCTAAGAACCTAATTACAAAAAAATGCCATATCAATTTATCATTGTATACTTTGATTTTGTCTTTTTTTTTAACTATATAACTGTATCTGTTTTAGGGCTGAACAAAAGTGAATATAGAAACCTGAAAATACGTGAATCCAGAAAGATAGAAGAACGGAATGATGTGTAGGGTTGTACCAATTGCCAGCAGCAGCTCGAATTTGTGAATCGAATGCTTGTAATAACTGCGAAAGCCGAGACACCAGATTTTGAATAACGTCTCGAGGTCCAAAAATACGGTGAACGCGATTTCAGCGTAGTAATAGTTGTCATAGTACATATGCCTTGGTTTCTCATCATGCTTGAAGCTCATCGTCGCAGTGGCGATTCCATTTGCCAAAATCACGAACATTACCACCATACGAAATTGTGGAGATCTAAGAATTGCGTGACATATGGGAGAAGCCAATCCTCCGTGTTTGTTCTCATCTAGAGTTACCAATTTCCAACCATTATCGTCACCAGTTAATATCTAAAAAAAAAGAGACATTATATGTGGAGTCCAATTAATTATTTTACAAACTACAAAGTTTATTACTAACTTGTGACGCTGTATTGTTACTGATGTGCCCCCTAACACCCCACATTTGTTGAAATTGTACTCGTATTTCATTAAAAGTTTCCGTAATGACGGCTATGAATACGTTTTTCACGAGCCATGCTAAGAAAAATATCATCGTACTAAAGTAAAGAACCGCACGCCAAGCGGGTAAACTATCTATAGCACGGTACATGATAAAAACCCATCCCTCTTGCGATGCAGTTTGATAGACAGTAAAAATACTAGTAGCTGAAAAACCAAAGTTATTTCTGTAAAGTACATTACTTAATAAATAAGGTTGTAAGAAATGTATTATACTATAAGATTTGTCAGTACCAAATTCATCGAATCCATTGAAACCCATGATGTACTTCGACAATTGGAGTTTCATACAAGTCATTCCTTCTGGACATTGGTATCCTGATTCAGGATCAGTAGAACAAAAAGTATCAGGAATGGCTAAACTATTTATAGTTATATACTTCGGATCTGTAGTATTAAGAACACAATGGTTTTTCAATTCACCGAAGAATTGAACGCCTAAAAGACCATAAAGAGACATGAAGAAAAGGAAGAAAAGAGTCACATTATATATCTGTTGACTCGAACGCCTGAAATCACAAGTAGCGCAATAAGTATAAAACGCTCAATGAAAGTTTTGTCTCCAAAATACTTACTTAAAAATTTGATTAATTCTAGCTTTCGGCATGGAGAACTTAAGGAAGACTCGTAAGAAGCGTATCATAATCAAAGGTCGTGGTGCCCGCAATATCGAAATGGGAGTGAGTCGTATATCGAAACCTAGCATCTCAAACATTTGTAAAATTACAGATAACCAGAGAAAGATGACCATACTTCCATCGAATTGGCACCAATGATCTTTTAAATAAGATTTATCCCTCTGTAACTAAATGATTGTCAGTTTTTTGTAAATTGTTAGGTAGATTTACAATATTATACGAATTACCTTCAGTATGCCCCTTATGTGCATCTTAGCAATCATTTCAGCAGTAAATAAAAACGTAATAACTAAATCGCAAATAAAGGTAACATATTGAAGAGGTGGAACTTTTTCAAAAGTCTTAGGAGTATTTAAGCAAACAGAAGCTAAAGATACTAGAGCACAAGACCTCATCAATCTTCTCACCCATAGCTACAACAACCAAGTAATTAGTTAGTAATTAATATTAATAAATGTACACGCAGTTTACAAGAAGAAACGACAAATATTTGACTTATTCAGGAATGAATATACGTGTTTCTGATGTACCTTATTCACCCATTCTATATCAGCGCTCTCATTGAGGGACTCCTCTGGGCCATAATCGGCCAAGACGGGTTCCCCTTTGAGGCTCTGCTTGCGCCCCAGCATCATAATAGGAATTATGTTCGCAATGGTGAGGCCTATAATTGAAAAGTATTACGAATAACACAATATTACGGAATAAACATGAACATCAATAACAATAAATAATAATAAAAAACAATTCTTTCGATATTATTATAAAAACAATTATATTATTATAAATCAACAGCAATATGATGGTTAAATAATTACATGTTGAAAATTAAAATATAATATATGATACTGATATACGAAGAAGACAATAGTTAAAATTACTATAACATAATTAAACGTGTACATAATGTATAATTTTAATTAAGATTACTATAATTATCGCATCCAATAAAAATGATGTAATTAATTGGTCCTACCTTTTTTTTAACAATTTGGACGACAACGAAAATTGCCTTTACGGCAATTCATATAGACTACATTTCAGTATAAAACAACGATAAAGCTTTAACGTGTAATAAACATCTTATTAGTAACAACAAGCTGGCGGCATGGCGGTGATCATTTTTTGGTTCAGTTCTGGGCTTTTCAGTGATAGTGAAAGCTCGATGTGAGCATGAGCAGTAATATTATCATTGCAAACAAATCAATATTTCAAATCGTGAACGAAGGCGCGTGAATCGACGATGTTGTAAGTAACAAAGACTTTTATTTTGATAATCATTATTCATTAATGAAATATTTAAAAGAATAATGTCGATTTATTTTAAAAATGTAGTCTTCTCTCATAATTAAAAAGGAAATGTTTTACTTTCATTATTAATTTTATTTTCCAAAAATCGTATATTAAAATGTGCTTAATATATATTTTAAAGAACACTTTCATTTTTTTAATTTGTTAATGTTTGCATTTATTAAATATAATGCTATTGTTAATATTGATTAAGTTTTCTTTATGTTCTTCTCTGTTGAGGCCATCATTTTCGAAAATTCGGAGTTTGAATTGGATAAAAGTACAGATGGTGCGTCAAATTCAATTATTTGGCCATTCTTCATAACGATAACACGATTACATGAAATAACAGTCTTCAAACGATGAGCTATCGTTAATACAGTAGAATTGGAAAATGCGTTTTGTATGGTATTTTGAACAGCGACTTCAGTTTCTGGATCAACAGCAGCAGTTGCTTCATCTAATACTATTATCTACAATGGAATTATAAATTATTAAGTGAAATAAACATTAATTAATACGAAGAACTTTCGCTGACATCATACTTTGGCATTACGCAAAAGTGCTCTTGATAAACAAAGTAATTGTCGCTCGCCAACGCTTAAATTGTTTCCTCCAACTTCAATAGGAGCATTGAGTTCTCCTGGCATAGCTTGAATTTTCTCTTTCAATTGAGTTTTTTCTAAAACACTCCAAATTTCGAAATCGTCAAATTGTTCAAAAGGATCCAAATTTGATCTACAATATAATTATAGATATTATTCAATTTCTAATATTCAAATTTACTTCTTTGTTTATTTTTTAATTTGTTAAATGTACTTGCCGTATGGTTCCACTAAATAAAACAGGATCCTGAGGAATTATAGACAATTTATTCCTTAATAATTTTAACTTCACTTTTGCTATATCTATGCCGTCAATTCGAATTTTTCCGTTAGAAATTTCAACTAATCGAAACAAAGCAACGATAAGAGAACTTTTCCCAGCTCCTGTTCTTCCCACAATACCTAAAATTCATTATGTCGCAGAAAAAATAATCATGTAAATAATGATCGTAAATCTGTTATCAAATTATTATTACCTATATGTTCACCGGATTTAATAACAAATGAAATATTATCTAATACAGGTGGCAGTTCTTTTCTGTACTTCAATTCGACTTTATGGAATTCCAATTCGCCATCAGTAGGCCATTGATCTGAAGGATTTATAGGATCATTCCTAAAACTTTCTTCTTTCTGCAATGTCTGTAAGGTGCAACATATATATTATTAGCTATGTAATTTAATTATCAATTATTGTTGCAACTAATAAGTACTAATTTTATTTACCCTTAAGTAGTAACTTATTCTTTCGACACTTATAAAACGAGTTTCTGTTTCTGCCATTAATCTTACAGTATACTGAAAAACGCCGGTCATTTGCATTGCATATGCCATTGCCAAACCGGCAAGAGATGGTGATATTTGGTTTTTAAGCAATATTACAAGAAACGCAGTAATGGAAGAGGAAATAATCGCTAAAATATCGAGTCTCACGGCGGACCATCTCATGATAGACTGACACAGGTAAAGACACAAATTGTTCAAGTCAATTAATTCCTCAAATCTAAAATGTAGTAATTCAGTATTATACTTTTATCTCCTTCAAATTACTTCATTCATGATTCAATTTAAGAAATATACTTGTTTACAAATGCTTTTCCCTTTTGGAATGCATGAATGGTATTCAAACCATGAATAGTGGTTGTAACAAAGCTCAAAACGGGAGATCGCGAGGTACTCTCTATTCGCTTGAAATCTCTCATTGCTACTCTGAAAAATTTGTCTTTTCGCTACATTTGATAGTAATAAATATGATAAATTCTTATTTAGAATATTAATCTCACCTAAAGATTTTGCTAATATAAAAGAAAACAGCTGCAAGAATGATTAATGGTATACAAAACCAGGGTAATATTGCACATATAGCTATAATTGCAAAACTACATGTAATAATATTCTGTACCATGTTTTCCACAGAAATCGGTATGTAACTGTCCACTACAATAAAAAGATAGATAAAGAAATGCATTTACTTACTAGTTCCAAAAATATTTAGGAGGTTTTACCTTCATCAATATCTCGGCTAAAAATATTTTGTATTCTTCCAATAGGAGTAGTTTCAAAAAATGTAACTGCTGATTTAATCATTTTCTTAAAAACTTGATTGTGTAATGTCGTTGAAGCCTTTATTGTAGCGTACATAATAGCCAAGCCACGCAGTAAACTTGTTAACAAAATAACTCCAATGCAGCCAATATAAATGTTTTGATAGTATGAATAGTTTGGATTATCATTTAAATTGTTTGAAGTTACAGTTTTATTGGTATTGGGATCAGTGACATTCTTAAATGAAAAAGATCAACGTTAACTAAAAATAAGAAACATAAATACCAATTAAAAAAAAAAACATATTTACTCCACCACCAGCTTTAATCCATATGGCTAACCACCAAGTACTAAATGCTGAACTTCCAACATTTAACAAGAGCGTAAAAAATACCAAAAGAGCTATAAAATAACCACCTGCAGATTTCACATATGTATGATACGTGTACAATTCCACAGTACCCATCCCCATTTTTTCTGGCGTTGTCAGAATTGCTCCTAGATAACAAATATGAATAACATAAATGACAAATATTTTTAAATTGATGATATAAATCTTAACACATACCACCTCCATGTATTTCCTTTGATATTGCAATATTTTCATTGTTGTCTCCAGAACTGCATGCTATTTGTTTCTCCAAATCATTACTAGATTCTCTGCTATCTATCTTAGTTAATGCTGAGGTTTCACTAATTAAATTAGAAGTAATTGTTAAAATTACGAAAACTATAGTCTTTAAAAATTATTTGTAAAATGCATACTCTGTTGAACTATTCTTCGTTTTTAATAGTGCACTGTTTACCATTGCAGCGTATTCTCTATTTAATTTTATCAATTCATCGTGTGTACCCTGTTCTACAATTCTACCTTTATGCATTACATAAATTTGATTAGAATGCTTTAGGAACTGTAATTGTTCGGATATAATGTTATTTGTAATCAAGTATATATATATTAATTGAGTTTCATAAATATTTATTTAAAACATACTTGAACCTGATGTGTTACAAACAAAACACATTTATCCTTAAGCACTCCGAGAATTAAATTTTTAAAAATGTAAGAACCCACATGTGTATCCACTGCACTTAATGGGTCGTCCAAAAAATATATATCTCTTGAAAAAGAATGCTTTTTTAATATCCACTTGTAATAATAAATTAAGAAATTTTAATAGAGAAAGAAAACTATTTACCGATTAGCGTAGAGTGCTCTAGCGAGAGCAACTCTTTGTTTTTGTCCCCCTGAAAGATTTATACCTCTTTCTCCAATCTCAGTTTCGTCTCCACCCGGTAACATATTCAAGTCTTCTTTTAGACTGCATACTGTCAATGCTTGATAGTATCGTTTAGCATCAAACTGGTTTCCAAACAATATATTTTCCTTAAAAGTTGCATTAACAATCCATGCCTGCTGACTAACATAAGCGCATGAACCTTCTCTCAAAATATGGCCATTTATCATTTTTAACTGCCCTAGAGCAGCAAGTAAGAGACTAGATTTCCCACTTCCTACTTGTCCACAAATTCCTATTAATGTACCTTTAGCTGCTCCAAACTTAATATCAGAGAGTACTTCCACATATTGTGTTTCCTGGGAGGGTTCATTAAGTTTCTCTAGTTCAATTTTGGTCTTTAAATATGATCCAACTTTCCTGAAAAAATACAAAAAAAATTATTTCAAAGGAATAATTCCAGATGACAGTAAAAATACACAAACAAGCAAAAACTCACTTTTTTTCTTTAACATTTTTTAACTTCTTAGTGTGCAAGTTAGAATTTTCGTAAACGAATGTACCATTAGCAATGGCTACAGCTTGCGATTTTACTATTGGTTTAGATATATGGCATATCTGTTCTTCTAGAAGCAATACATCCTACACAAATATTACTAATTACTAATTACTAAAGGCGAACATCAAAAAGTGTAGTCAAAAGGAGTAACTCGTGACTGTTTTGACAATCAAATCATTATAAACATGGTCAAACGATTAATTCTAATGACAATACGACATTCACATAAGCAAGCATTAAATTTCTCACATCTTACATTACATACACCAATTATAAATAATAAACTTAAGAATGCATACAAATTAGAACTTACAACATGCAATGTGTCACACAATCGTATTGTATTAATGCCTCTAAAAAAAACAAAATGAATCATCACAATGTTTATATATTTAAATGAATTATCTTAATATCAGGCATGAAATTAACTATATTACAAAGCATCGTGCGTTGCTCTAACTACGATAACAACTTTTTTACAATGCAAATGTTATTTGCAAACTAACTAATCTTACGTTTTTACTATCATAATTAGTAATTGCTATTAACAAAGAAGATCCAAAAGTAAACACCTGAAATCTGTTGAGTGTTATGTTTGACTCATTAATATTAACTAATGCCACTTGAAGGAACATAAAAGAAGAACGAAATTGAGAATTCAGCAATGTTACAAAAGGGAACACCTGGAAAAGTAATGGATTATAATTTAAAGTAGTAATAAGACAAACTTATGTTTTGTTAGACTATTTTCAAACATTTGCATTTCAATCATATGAATAACCCTGTATTATTTCCTTAATGTATATAATACCACAAGGAGGAGTAAAAGAAAAAGCAATTATTCTGTGTATATTTACATGTATGCAACACTTTCCCCTTTACGACTACAACCGTTCAACCATTTACAATTAAGGTGAAAATATGAGATTATTAATAAAACAAAACTTCCGTGTATATTATATCATAATTTTCGTTCAATTTTTTCTTCAAATAATTTAAAAAATAAATTTGGTAAATATAAGATACACGAGAATTTGTTTGATAGTAGTAAGTACAAAATACCCATCCATTAAATATAAATTATGGAAGAATTGCAATTAAATTGTAATTTAAATTTTAAGAGACCTTCATTCTTCTAAGTGCAATATGAGCGTCGATAAAATGTCGTGTAGAATCCTTAAGGGAGGCGAGTGCCATTCTCAGCATATTTCCAAAAAATGTTGTAATTGGGAAAGCCTGCAATATATATCCCATTAAGTGCAACACTTGTTTCTTGACTTCATGACTTTAAATATTCTGTGCAAAATAAATATCGTTGACCATACAAATGCTAATTATACACTTCTTAAATTGTGCTGATGTCGATTTACACATGATTTTTTCGGTATTACTTATTCTAATATTCCTCCAAAAGAATATAAATAAGTGACTGTGCTAAATGTTTACTTCATAAATTAATATATACCTGAGCAGCAGTTAAATTACTGCCTGTAGATAAATGAGCTAGAAATGTAATAATTGCAGCTATCACAGGTATAGCTGGAGTTAAAGAAATAGCAAGACTTTGGAAATATACAATTTTATGTAACCAGTATTCCTCCTTCTTTCGTATACCTGAGAATTAATTAATATATTAAAAGGCGATACAAATTAAAAATATAGTACTAATATATCAAATAGATAATATATTAAAAAGATGGTAATCATACCAAGAAGTTTGTGGCTGAAATATTTTTCCCATGAATACATTTTAATCAATTTTACACATTCTAAAATTTCGTTCATTAATTTCACTCGTATGTCTGTAATAACAACTGTCTTAAAACGAAAATGTCCGACTAAACGGGATATAAGATACTGTTAAAAAATAATGTCATGTAGTGAAATTTTGAACAGATAGAAAAAATAACTTGGCAAACTTTATAAAAAAAACATTGTTTACCTGACAAGGATAGAATATCAGAAAGGTCAATATTCCACAAATAGCTATGGGACTAAATATCCACAGAATATAGGCTATACCACAGATAATAATTATTGGGCCACTGAATATCATAGGTCCATAAATGACTACATCAAAAAGTCTTTGACTGTCATTAGTAAACAAATTAGTTATCTGAAATTGCAAAATGAACATAAATATAAAATTAAATTCAATTTGACAATATATTCGAAATCTCACTTCTCCTGTGCTTTTGTTTCCAAGACTATTCAGTCTAATAATCTTTTTGTATAAAAGAGTAGTACAAGCAGATTTTAATCTCAGTGCTGTTCTAATATTAGTGTTCCAAGTCCAATTAAAAAATACTATTCGCAGTAGATCACAGCATGTTAGTAACAATGCCCATTTTATACCTATCCATGTACCTTCTTCTGGTGACTGAACGTGTTCCAGTACTTTCTTCATTAATATCATCTAAGACAAAAATATAGCATTCTATATAGTACTATATATAACACTTGTATTCTACATGAAACTAAAAGTCATACAGAGGTAATAAATCCGCAAATTGTAGAGCAACTTAATAAAAATCCAGCTATACATATTCTTGTTCTCGTGAACCTCCAAGCTACGCTTGAAAATGATGCCAAGTATGGACCATGTTTGCCTATCTCCTCTTGCCAAAGTATTTCTAATCTAAATATGAAATTTATTTTAGATATAGTAAAAAAAAGATAGATTCACAGTGTGGTGCAGTTACCTATGTGCATTGTATTTGGAGCTCTCATAAATAGAAATACGTGGTAGATTTGTAATGTCAATACCCTTTTTATAAGCTTCCCATATATATGGCGTTATCCATGTATAAAAAATATATGAAAATAATCCAGCACTATCTGCTGGCATACTTTCTTTATTTCTAAAATACATACAGTAAGATATTACTTAAAAAATAATTTTTTATCTCAAAAACATCTACTTTAGTACATACTGATTTCTATGACGTATTGGTATAAGATTCCTTAGAGCTGGATTGTACCGGCTCATATTGGTTCTTCTGATATATTCTATTGGTACTTTTGGTGAGCGTGAATATCTACTAGGAAGTAAAAAATGCTGTCCTTCACTAGCATCATTGTACCTAAAAAAATATAAGAAAATATCAATTTTTCACTTAGATTTAAAAAATATAGACAAGACTATAGTTCTTTACCCTTCACTATTAATACACTGAACTTCATTATCTTCACTTTGACCACTAGGAGAATCTGTCTTATTTTCCATGATTTTCTTCTAACACTATATGTTAACAATACATAAAGAAATTTAAATTACACAATTAAATACATAAATGGTAAGAATAAGATTATAATTTATAAAATATAGCTTTCTCAAATATTTACCAATTCTTCAATTTATTTGATGATATTTTACTTTGTAGTACTACTTATGCATTGTTACATGTTTGATAGAGATACCAGTACAATAGTCCGTAAAATTATCAGAGAAAAATTAATTTTGATAGTATGTTACCTTTATCTATCCAACGATTAAACTATCAGCTGTATACCAGTTATCAGTTGTGTATCAGTTATGTCGTTCTTCACCTTATGCAAAAAAATAATAACTTTATTACATTTGTTATTTATTTAGTCACAAGAGAAAAACCAAATAAATTTAGTTTTCAGTGAAGCTATACATACATAATGTATAGTAATTTCAGCATTTATAGTGAACATTAATAGTGTTAGAAAGCTGATAAAAAGTCTAATCTTGTGTAATTAACGATAAGTATCAAAACTGAACAAATATGTAGTTTTAAATTTATATGTGAGAAGCTATGCCCTCTGTGATTTGACAATTCGTATATGTTATGTCATGTGACATAATCCTTAATTAACCTGATTTTTTAAATATTCGTTTAAATCAACGAAGTAACAGTATTTTATGTTATAATTTTGAGAATTGTTTCATAAAATGATTAAAGATAAAAACATATGGAAAATACTTATATAAACAAAAAATATTTCACAAGAAGTATATATATGCATCAGATTAATAAACTATGAAAAATAGCTGTTATTTTTTTGTATTGTAATAAATATTTTTGTAATGTTATATCATTTGTTCATCAAAAAAATAATGTAATTAAATTAAAAGTTAAAAAACCTATGTTTCTTGTACATATAAGGATATGTTGAATGTATATTTAAATTATACTTCCTCTACTTACATTTTATGGAAGAAATGTATCAAATTTTTACCGAATTATATCTTATCTTCCAAAATCTAATGTCGCCGTTGATCTCAACTATGCTTAAGATACTGATTATCTTTGTTTATGGATGATTAATTTTGGTACATGTTTTTGTCAAACCGTGTACGTTTCATATTCCCCACCCAGTCACTTCTATACATGACTAATAGATTTCAATTAAATACTTGATATACTAAATATGTACAATACAATGTACTTCATACTTCTCTGTCCCATAGTCCCATTTATTCCAACCTCATTTATATGTATTCATTATTTAAGTTATAATATTGAATTATATCATACTTGATTCACGAAAATCCGAAAGTCTAAAAAATAAATAAGAATCTTATATTAAAAAAAAAAATTTGTAAAAAATGGATTACTTTCTAGAATGGAAATTTACAATGATGTCTAACTATAAAAACACAATTTTTAGTTGAATAAATAAATTAGTTAATCACTTATTAAGTACAACACGATATGAATAAAGGCCTTCAATCATGAAGATAACGTTTATTGCTATGCTTTATAAAACACAGGTCACATCAAACATACGTCATTCCTATTAAGTTCATGCACAAGATAAGTTTATAAGGATACATTTTATTATTATTATTTGAATATAGAATTTTTTCACGTACAAAATATAAGGTCCTAAACAAATACAAGCATTTCTGTTTTGTTTATAACATTCATTTTCACAATGAAAGATAAGGAGTATTTTGTCTCTGTTTCCTTATATATAATGAAATATTACATTTGTATCTTTTTGTAATATTTTTTCTTTTTTTTCTTCATGTTAACATCTCTCATGTAAACTTGTAGAGCTACACATACTACAAGTAAAATTGACTCAAAAGCAATTATAATCTTTATAAATGCCAAAAATGGAGTAGAGCCTAGTAGCATTTAACACTTTGACTGCCACGCCGAAATCACATGTTTCGCTTAGGACCACAGGAGTATTTTTATTATTCAAAGCATATAATGGCAAAATAATAATGAATTGACGATGTAAGTAAACATTCTTCCCCAATGGACCGTTTATCTTATTTGTGGTCACGGGTGACCACCGTGGCGGCTTGGTAACAGTTGATAGCGACATATTATAACAAGGCTTCGTTTATTTCGTCCAAAATGTATTGTTGAAACGTGTAGAAGATTTAGTAAACAGTATTTACACATTCTATATATAATAGTAAGGTATGTTCACACTTAGATGCAAGATTTGTTCTCAATTTTTTTTTTTATTAATGTTCTAATAAAAATGTTTAATTGTTCAATGGGGTACTTTTTATTTCAAAGTATCTTTTATTTATCGGTTATATTCAAAATGCCCTAACTGTCAATTTTGGTTAAATTTTTACAATTGTAAAATGTTCAAGCGCTCCGGTCACCAATGATCACTGTGGCGTCACAAGAGAAACCGTGGCTGGTGATATATGACTAACGTGGCAGACGAAGTATTAATACACATTGAATTATTTAACATACTCTCAGTTTTTTTAATAATATCGTGTATATATCATTAAACATGAGTTCATAGTCGAAGAATTTCACGTATTATTTAATATTCGACAGGGTTAACATAAACTATTATACTGTATGTAACTGTGAATTACTATTTGATAAATATATTACAATATGAATCGTAATTGTTGAACTGTTTGTGTTTTGATATAAACTAACTATCCTTGTACGATTGCAAACTTTGACATTTCTAACTTTGACAAATAACATGATGTCGAAGCTGTTATATAATTTATAAATATGCTTATTCTCTAATATTAGAATTTGGAACACTTTTGTGAGGTTTTAATGAAATGGTGGATGTACAATGCATCAAAATGATACTATAACGAAAAAAAGGAAAAAAAGTTATACTTTTGTGACTTAGATTTTTACGATTCAATGAAATTATACTAATTATATATGAAAAATATAATTTGTCTTTTATGATCATTATAATTGAGATACGTATTACATCAATAATTTGATAAAAGGGTTTATAATATAATGCTTAATATTTTACCTCAAAAACGAATGAAGATTAAACAGAATTATAATAAATTCCGATCAACAAAATTCATCCCTTAAAATAATATTAAACTAATTAATATTTGTCGATTTTATATTAGTATAATATAAACTAAAACAAACTTTATTAATTCTATTTAATGATTTCGTATGTAATACGAAAAACAGTGAAACAGTAATTAACCTTTAACTGAACGTAATATGAAAATGAAATTTCACTGTGATATAATTATAATTCAATAAATCTTTGATTTAAGAAATATTTTATCGTCGATAGCGCAAGAAACGCGACATCCGACCTCAAAAACTATTATAATTACTTCCTCCTAGTTGAGAGCTGAAGCCTCTGTTTGGAGAATATCCAGGCCTGAAGTTATTACCCAAACCTAACAATATAAATCTTTAATTAATATTTGCTTAATATAACAAAATTGTAAAAATTTAATAAGGACGAGAATGTTAAAGAATAGATAATAATAAAAAAGCAATTAGGAAGTACCTCCACAGAAATTTCCAATACCACCCAAAGACATTCCACTTGAACCACCAGTTGAATTTAGGAATAATTCAATATACCTATGAGACATATGGCTTTTGTCCTATAACAACATTATGACAGAAAATAATTAGTATATAAAATTATTAATTGAAAATCACAATGTCAATTATATTTATTCAAATAACCTTAGACATGGCTTTAACAGCCTCCTCATGAGTTGCAAACTCTACATCTGCTTCTCCAGAAGGACGTCCACCATTTTCAAGAATAATTCGAACATTTACCGGTTCAATAGGTCTGAAGAACTATAATTATACCGCCAAATTTCATTGTAAAAATATTAACTTAATAAAATATTCTACATTTATTTCATTCAATTATAAACTTACATCAGCTATATCTTGTTCAGTGGCTTTAAATGGTAATCCACGCATGTGTATACTATGAATACCGGAATTACCACCCCATGTATCACCGCTGCCTCTGAAGTTCCCACCTTTCATGTCCAAACCACCTCTCATACCCATGCTTCCTCCGCGTGAATCGAAGTTATTACCACTTCCCCATGGACCACCATCAAAGTCTAAAACATATTAAACAATAATAAGTGAAAAATGATGTAATAAGTGACATTTCACATTTTAAATAACTAACGAATTCGTGTAGTACCTCTATTTCTAGAACCTCTGCTATTATTGCTAAAACGATTCATCCCTCCGAAACGAGAGCCTCGGTCATAGGGTGCTGGTCTCTGATTGAAACCACCCATTGGCCCACCTCGCATTTTCGGTCCAATGCTAGCACGTACTTCGGACAAACTGCTTCGGAAGATTTCGATGTATCTGTTAAGATTAATATTAATTATTATTATTCTCGTTTAAATATTATTGCCGTTCATATAGTCGGCTGCCTTCTCAAATAAGAGAAAATTTAATGCAAAAATATCAATGAGCATAAAATTTTAATTTTAGAGCGCACTTTTAAACGAAGACGGATATAAATAGGAAATACGAATGTTGAAAATAACCTTTCGCGTAACGGAACTAAACAATTATTGTTCCAATATAAAAAATTAGGAGATTAAATGAAAACAAAAATAAAATAAAAAGAAAAACGACGTGATTCGAAGAAAAAATCCATACTGAGAATTTTGTAATGGATTAACTGTTCATACTACACCTCCACATATATATTAAACCTGTGTGTAGATACCCTCCCTCGGTGACATTGCATTCTGATGTATCTTATGTCACCCTAGCCATTGAGATGTTGATGATCCTCAGGTATATGACAATTACAATTGCACTTTATGCAACTCAGGAGAGAAAGAGAAAGAGAGAGTGGAAGAGAGATCGGGTAAACAATATATAAGTATCGAGAAGCGATACAACTAAAAGAAAGTACTTCGAATTTAAATATTTAATTTAAAAAAAATAGAAAAAAGCTAAAATAATTGAAGTTAGCATATCTTATCGTATGACGATGATAATAAAATATTTCCGTGCAATTAACGAGCTGTATGTATCAACTATAAATAGTGACGTTACAAAAGAAAAACTGTGCAAAGCCTTTGAGTTCAAATTATTACATTGTCTCGCATAAAACGTACAATTGTGCAATTGTCAAACAGGTGTGCCAAATTAGATCGATGATTACTACCTCCGTAGCGCCCACCCATCCTGGGTTAGCCCTACCCACCTCCCATGGGATTTGGTGACGATGTAAGGGGGTACCTCCCGCCCGGCACCCACCCATAGGTTTCAGTTGGGCCAACAGTACTTTCGCTTACGTACCACTAACTTTCTTTTATTTGTGTTTAGAAAAAGAAGCAGTTTCTTTATACAATTAACTTCTATAATAGCATATGAATAGAATAATACGAATGCAAAGTTAGTAAATACGTTTTAATAATATAATTCATTCCAGATTATTTGCAGTAATAAATAAATTATTTTATATAGTATTTTTCTGTTTGTAAAATAAGATATTAAAGAAACTGCATCTATATAAAAACTCGCTCCCGCTAGTTACTAACAAAATTTATATACCTACATGTACTACAATCATAAAATGATATTGAAAAGTCATAAGTATACCCAAACCCAGCTAGCGTCAGTGCCCCACCTGTGTCCTATCTTTTCCTTGTGTTTCTGCAGAGCGCGCTCCGCAACATCTTTGTTAACAAATTGAACGTAAGCCTCCCCAGTACTGCGGCCCGTGTAGTCTGTCGGTAGTGAAATCCCGTTCGGCAATATCTCCAACCCTGACCCACACATAATCAAACATCGACATTGTAGCGTAACACCCATTATTAATTATAGTATCGTCAGTTTATTTAAAACCCTTATAAAGAAGCAAGATTTAAAATATCCTTTGCACATTATGTGCAAAACGTCTCGCTCCAGAAATATAGACATTTTTTCTCAATTAAGTCAAAACAGAAGAAAATGTTAACTATGCCGAAGTTAAGAATTAAGTTCTATATACAAAACTTAAAAATATAAATAAAATAAATAAGGATATTTTTATACAATTATATAAAACACGCATGGAAATTATAATAAATATTCCTTTTCCAAGTCTATAAAGGATTATAAAGCGTAGGGACTTTACTTCCTTAAATCTTAACTAAGGCCATCTGGTGATTATAGAAACACAGAGACACTGCTTGGGACGGGCATAAAACAAATTTTATACTTTTATATGTAAAACTAGTGAAATGTTGGACACTTATTGTAATATGTGTATTATTTTGCCAGATACTTTTATTCCCATATTTATTCTCTAATAATTTAATTCTAGGATATATGTCTCTTGTATATTAATTTGCAACACCTATGTCCATTCTTTTAAATTATGAAGAGATAAAAAGCTGTGCTGTTTATATACTTCATATGTATCATAACCATCAAAAGCATTTAGTCCCTGTGATTCAAGATTTTTATTTGATTAACAAAAATCAAACGATAGGGAAATAATTTTATTATAAAAAATAAAAGAAAAAACAAAACACATTGATCGCCAATAAGGTGTAAGTGAATTTCTAGTAATATATAATATAAAAAAATGAATAAAGATACAGGTTTGAATGTATAAAATACCTGAGAAGAACTGAGCAATTTCTTCTTTGGAACAGCCAAATGGTAGACCACGTAGTCTCACGCAACCATCATCCATGGCATTCTCTAGGTTCATACCGCTTCTCTTGACTACCCACTCCATTTCACCTCTTTTTGCTTTAAAGACTATGATGAGAGACATATTTTATTATATATTTTTTAAATATTTTTATTTTTATATGTTTTATAACAAACCTTCTATATAACGATGACCCATGTGATCCCTATCTCTTTTACAAGCTTTTTCAATATCTTCAAGTGTGTCCATTTCTACATAAGCCTCTCCACTTGGACGGCCTTCCCTTGACATTGTCATATGTACACCATTTTTACCATTTGTAATAGAACAGTCACTAAAGAATTTCATGATTTCATCAACAGTAGTAGACCATGGAAGTCCACGTAGTTTAACAACATAGCCTTCATCATCATGGTCTCCACTTCCATTCGACATTTCTGTAGTCTAAAATAAACTATATTATAATTTGTATAAATATATCCTGATGTTTTCCTATACATTATAAAATATTAAATAAAAAGCAATATAAATACACAGCATGATTATTTTATAATTATTATTTATTTTTAAAGTACAATATACCATAACAAATAGTTGTATATTATTTGTTCCTTTTTACTTTTTTTATTGTTTAAATTTTTGCTGTATTTAAAAGATATTGCATCATTTATGCAATAGTAAATTTATGAGAACAGTCATTCAAGAATTTGAAGGTCAGTAATATCCAACAAAATAATAAAATAATGTGAAAATGTAGCATTTTGTAACTTGTTATTGAAATTCCAAGAATAAATAAATAAATAAATATATACATATATACGTTAAAAAATGCAACATTGCAATATAGTCGGAAGAAAAGTTTGAAAAAAAGATATTTCTTTACCGAAGAATTGTTCGTATCGGTAATATACTAGTCTTTGTTTTATGTCACCAAAATATATTCATTTCATATATTGTAAATATTATTATTCATACTTACGGTTTCTTAGTGTTGATTTACAAGTTAGAAGGAATCACGAATTAAGTTTAATTGACAGCAAACGCTTAGCCAACGCCACGCTCTGCGAAACTATCTGCAAAATGGCGTCTATCCTAACGAAACTAATGGCTGGTTTATAAACATAAATGTACTACATTGTAACATTATGGTATATAAAATCCCTGGTTTCTTTAGAATTTATTTAAGTTTTATATATTAAAAGTATATATTAGAAGTTCATAAAATTTACAATTCGCGCCAGTAATATTAGAGAAAATTTCTGGTCATATTTGAAATGCATTAAGGCGAATGCACAGTACTAATAAGTCCTCCATGTTAGCGTTCCTAAACTTATTTAACTTTGACAATCTATATTTTTTACCTGCTATATCGATCGTGCTACACATAGTAAAATATTTGGACTATAGTTACTTAAATAGTATATCGATATAATTTGCGATTTTCGCAGAGGCTAAGACATTTTAAACGTCGAAATGATATAAATCATAAGGTAACAGGAAAAATTAGAAACTGTGTGTCTGCGATCACGTCTGTATAGAGGTCGTGACCGAATCTAAAGAAGTAGAATCCCGTTCAACAGTGGAAGGATTGAAGTTGAGGTGATTGCAGAAAAGGTAGTTGACAAAACGTCTATCGTGCTGTCGCGGGAGAGAGTGTATGGTGCATGTTAAGAAGGATCGTTTGCAGCTTAAATCTCATAATATTGTAGAATATTGCAAAAATCAACGACACGTGCAGCCGTGTAGCAGTAAATTGAATTTCACCGACAGGTCATCCAGGAGTGCACAATGAGCTTCCTATTGTAAGTTTTTTTTCCGTTTCCAATGAAAATCGACTTTTACTCTACTATAACGCTTTTACCTTTTTGATATCGCAACATTAAATTTCCGATGCATTCAAAAAAGTAAGCTTACCGAACACTCAATGTTTTCCTGTTAATCGATCGCCTGATATCACACCAATGTTATTTGCAAGTGACAAATGACAGCAAAGAAGGAATCGATGATTTGTTACCATAGACCGATCGGAGTGAGGGCAGATATTGACAGAAACTGGTCAACCAGTTTCGTAAATATTACCTTCTCGGCTAATTTAGGTAACCGACCCGATGTACTCTTGAATTCAAGTACATCGCGATCGACCAATCTGTGGATATCTAAAAATAGCACGATGCCATAATTTCTTTGAAAAATCCTCCGTTTTCACACGATCTTCACCCCTCTCGTTTAGCTAATGCTTTCACTCGTGCTCTGTTGCACGCGCGCATATTCGTCACACGTCAAATTAATCGCCACGGGACATATCTTATCGCAGTGGATTGCACCGTGGAAGTAGAATTTTTTTAAACGCTCCTGATGCGATATCGGGCAAGTTCTTAGTTGCAATTGTGGCCGATCGATTTGTCATATCCGCCCTAAACATCGTTTTGGTCACTCGTTAAATTTATGCGTTTCCTGTATTTGTATTTCGAATGATCAACTGATGTTTGTTTTCGTCTTCAATCGAATTGCGAATATGATTTATAATAAAATGCTTCAATCTGTAAACAATTGAACATGTAAACAAAAATGTAAAAAATATAAGTACAAATAGAAATTTTCTAATTCTGATTGTGTTTTTTACTAGTATAGTAATTAATACAAATTGCTTAAAATTAACTATTATTGAAATATAATATTGTATTTTTACAAATACAACAATTATTGAAATACATTTGTATGGCTTTTTAAGTGGAAGCAGGTCTTCGAAAACCTTTAAACCAAAGAAGAATATCCCTGAGGGAACTCATCAATATGACTTGATGAAGCATGCAGCAGCCACTCTAGGCTCTGGAAATTTAAGACTTGCAGTTATGCTCCCAGAAGGTGAAGATTTAAATGAATGGGTTGCAGTAAATAGTATGTATTACAAGCATATTATTATATATTCCAACCTGTAATAATTAACAAATTACAACTAACTTTTTTATATTGTTTCAGCTGTTGATTTTTTCAACCAAATCAATATGTTATATGGCACTATTACAGAGTTCTGTACAGAAGAAAGTTGTCCCATTATGTCTGCAGGACCTAAATATGAATACCATTGGGCTGATGGGCATACTGTGAAAAAGCCAATTAAATGTTCCGCACCAAAGTACATTGATTATTTAATGACTTGGGTGCAGGACCAGTTAGATGATGAAACCTTATTTCCTTCAAAAATCGGTCAGTCACATTATCTTGTTGGATAAGATAATTTCGTACTTGATATACTGATAAAATTATAATCTCTTAGGAGTCCCTTTTCCAAAAAATTTCTTGTCCATTGCCAAGACAATATTGAAAAGATTATTCAGAGTGTATGCACATATTTATCATCAACACTTCAGCGAAGTGGTTCAACTTGGTGAAGAAGCACATTTAAATACTTCATTCAAACATTTTATCTTTTTTGTTCAGGTAAAATACTCAAAACTAAATGAACCTTCAACAAATATAGATATGCTCCATTATGATCTTTTATTACTTTCGTTTGTTGTAGGAATTTAACTTGATAGAAAGAAGAGAATTGGCGCCACTGCAAGAATTAATAGAGAAGTTAACAGCGAAGGACGCCCGATGAACGATTTTGATCGTCAACCGAAAACTCCTCCAAAGACTCTCACCCGTGCTATCTTTTTAATCAAACGTGTAATTGTGCATGTTATTTAACTAATCCAATTCATTGCTAACGCGATCATCGCCTTGAAGCAGGAGTCACTGGTATTGTACTACATAACATATTTTATTCATTTACAAAAACGAGTAACTGATTTACGCATTTTATAACGAAGACGAATCTCGATAAAAACAGAGTTCTGTCTATTTGGGAGATCGATAAAATTACAGAGTAAAGATCGATAGGGTGAGGATTATTAACGTAGACTTTTGTAAAATAGTTATACATTCGATACAATTCGTCCGTTTTATTTTACATCGTGAAAGAAGAAAAAAACTGTTGTTTCTTAAGTAGTCGAGATGTTTTGTGGTGAATTGTAATTTATTACGCGTAACGAATTTTTATACTTGGAACTTTGAGAACAAAGATTAGCGTGAGAGACGAAAAAAATAATTCATATCGACTATATAAAATGGATTACATTTTTAAAAAAACGTTAGAAACAACGATTACACTCGGTCTTACGTTTCTTATTCTCATTGTTTGTTATTATCTTTTATACTATTGCACATTATGCTGTTTTATTGTAAAAGTTCGAGAAATATCGCAACTTTTATAAATAGAAACGATACTACGCGTAATGTCTCTAAAATAAGAATGCTCTCGATAGCATTTTTATATCTTTTTTTTAAATTTGCGACAACTTCGTGAAAACGTTGCGCCTTTGATTATCGACATGAATTGGTACAACCTGATATTGAACATTTTATATCACTGCTAAACTATACATTGTTAGTACATAACATTATTAAGTTAATATTACGCTATTTACATTAAACTTCATACTATGTAATTAGTTTAGACGATTATTATCATCGTGTCAAGCGCTTGCAATAGAAATTATTTATAGCGTTAGGGATTTTATACGCACCATATCTTTTATTCTTTATACGAGTGAATTTTTGAGTCTGTTCTATTTTAGAAAGCATGTTATATTATATTTAAGCCGTTTGCGTCGCATTACTGGGAAAGTTCTTTTTGCATTTCAGCTTTTTTTATTTTTGGTATTTTATGTAAAAATGATTGCTTCTCGTACGTTATAAAAACATTTGTACATGAATATACCAAAAATTAATAACTTCATTTCTAGGTATAACATAGATTCGATTCAAAACATGTTTTCTAAAGAAGTTAGAATTAATTCGATGGATACAGGGTATCCCAGGAGAAACGCAAAGGGCAAACATTTTCGTATAAATAATACTAAATATGTGATGTGCATAGTCACAATATACACAATCACACATGATTTATTTCGCTATTAAGAAATCAATTTTGATATATAGAAATGTCAAATAGAACGTATATTCGTTTATAGCGCGTTCAGCTACGTACGATAGTTTTCTCGCTTATAGCAGAGATGAGATGTTAATATATATACATATATATTAATGTAAATGCTTGCTGTTTTCACGCGCGGTGAGACTGCACCCGTTGCATTCGAATATTTAAATGGATGCATTATATTCGCTTGTAACTAGATAATACTCCTCAGATAGTTTCTGTTCATACACTGTGCCCTTTGCTGTGATTATCGGACTTTTGCATTTCTGTGTAATGAGCTACATTTACGTATGGCGGGGTGAAATTTTAACTAAGTTTCCGTACTGCTATTCATGTAAGTGGCTATCGTTTGAAGGAGTAATATAGGAGGATAAGAAGTTATTGCTTATACGATCATGAGACATACGTTTGCTTTCAATGGACCAGCCTATTTTGTGATAAGTAACGCATAAAGTGATTACTGAATCAGAAGAGATACAAGGAGATGTAGTGGCTGTACCTTTCATCTTTGATATCTTTCATTTAAGATCTTGATAAGAGAAGTCCAGAAAGATTCGTTTAGTATTATATCTAGCATAAAAATGTCAATACAATCTTGTTTATTATGATTCATGGTTCACATATACAAAGACTATTTTATATGCAAATTGTGAATTAGTTGTTGTTATGCGAGTCTAAAGATTCCTTGTCATTTAATATAACAAAAAGATTAATTCAAGTCATTCAAATCATTTAAAAAAGTCATTTCTTTTTTAACAATTAAATGTGAATCAGAAGGGACAAGGACAGGTAACGAAGATGAGAAATTTATAAAAAATGAAGTTGACGAACTTGTTTTCCGAAAGGTTCGTACGTTTCCAAGTTTCTAATATTGCTCGATTTGTTGTCAAATTTTAAATAACTAATTGGAAATAACGGATCTAGGATTTTTGATAAAAATTTGATATATCCAAAAGGAGGAACTCGTCTACTATCGCAATTCTCCTTGTATATCTTATCAGTTTAGCGACTATACATGAAAAACTTATCTCAAAACAGTCTAATATTATGATGCAGCGAGCGAAAACATTGTAATTAATGGAATTCGAAATCGCGACATAGATTGCAAGTTGTTAGCATTCGAAGCGAATGAAAGGAACAAAATGTTATTTTTTTATAATAAGGAAAAATGGTCTGCTATTGTTTAACAGGCACTGATTAGAGTTTTTGCTTATCTCTCTCGCGTTGGCGTATAAACGATCGAAACATTATATGAGGTTGCTCGATGTGATATCAATTTTCATGTAAATCACGAGGATCAATGAGAAATTTCACGAGGTCCAGGACTAATATAAATGTATTTTATTATAAACGATATAAACGAATTAGCTTTCGTAATAATCTAAATATATATCGATAGAGGAAGGAAAGGATGAACGAGAGGAAATAACTAATAGAAATGGAATAGAATGGAACAAGTTTCAAGGGAGAACGATTACGAGATAGGCTTTCTTCCGCGATGGTCTACAGGCGTGTTTCTCAATGTAAAATGAATATAAGTAACAGTAAAAGTAACAATAATAATGGCTCGTATCGACGATAATATTGTATTCAGTACTTAAGAAGACCGGAAGAATTGTACCTTATAGAAAAATGAAAAAAAAAAAAAAAAACATTTCTCGCAGCAAACAAGCACGATTTCGTCTCTCTCTGTCTCTCTCTCTCTCTGTCTGTCTGTCTGTCTGTCTGTCTGTCTCTCTCTGTCTCTCTTTTTTAATCACATATTTAGGTCAGAGGGGCGAGATCGTTTGAATATATTACCGTTGTCAGTTAGAAATTATTTTACACACATGTAACGCTGTTATTAATTACAATTATTCTTATTATTATTTTTATTATTAGTAGTATTATCGATATGATTATTATATACGATACCGACGCTTCTATGGCTATTTATATAATAATTTACACGATTAAATGTCGTTAGATCGTCGTTGAACGATAGCCTTTAACAAAACGCACTTGAGTCACCTCTCTTTGTTTCTTTTGACTGAAAATATACGCGAACCCGGTATGTTACATTTTTCGACTGACTTGTTACTTGAAAAGATAAGCGATATTTTTTTTATATATATATACATATATAGATATGGTTTCTCTTTAAGCTTGTGCTGTTCTTTTTACCTTTTTCTTCTTTTCTTTTTATCTTTCTTGTCTAGAATCTTTTTGAGGATCGTTTCCTTGGCATCGCTGGAAGCTCTTTCATATGATCACCAGTTGAAGAAACGTTTAATTGTTTCAAGATTTTGAACGAAAAAGCAAAGTAAATGTAAGCAAATAAAAGAAGAAAATAGAAAAGCGAAGAGTGCGTGTCAAGAGAGGTTGAATAAAAGATACTTTAAGGATTCAGCTAGGTTCTTAGATGTCGAAATTTCTATTTTATGAAAATATTTACCGTCTTTTTTAGGCAGACAGGAACTACTGGCGCAACTTAAAAATTTAATAATTTGTTAATGATAATTGATTTTGTTTGTGTATCTCAAAGAAAAGAAACATATTATTTCAACGATTGATTTTTATTAAGTTTATAAGAGGATTAATTCGGATATTAACTGTAAGACAAGTTTGTCATTATGATTGATAGTTGAATAAAAATTGTTTGTTCCTTCAAAACTAAGTGCGAAGAGCTTTCAGGAATACCGATTGTTTATTCGTTTTTTTAACGACGCTAGTGATATATCTGTGCAATGTAAATAATATTTTTTTCAAATAAACGAAAGCTCACGCGTAACCGTAAACATAGGACCACCATTTCTTACGAAAACCTTTGTTCCTTTTTCTCTTCCTATTATTTCGAAATTGAAATTCCTACACCTCACCTTTCACTTTTGTATTTAATTTACCAACTTACTGAATATTTTCCATAAGGAGACTCGAAACTGATACAGAAACATGCATATAAATTACATTATCTTTAATTCTAAGAAATAAGATAAATTTTTATATCTTAATTTTAATAAACAAGATTTAATAAATTTCATAATCGAGATTGCAAATATTTTTGAAATATTCTCAGAACTTTAATTAAACATCCCAATTTACTTTTAGATAGCTTCCTAACACGTGACTGAATTTGCGAAATCTTGGCGCGCGGTTTTCACGCTCGCATGGCCTAGCGAAACAGAAAGTTTCGCATTTAATGAAACGCTTGGTTGTTCCTTCGAACAACGCTGGAATTACAATCGTCTAGAATTCTCAAGGCGTGTCTCAAGCGTAAATTTTACAGTATAAAGACCAGAGAACGACGAACGACACGTTAATTATTTCGAGTCGAAGAATGTACGTAACAAGAATATAGCTGCTAATTTATGCTAATTCACTATTCACACCGATGCTCAAAGTTATTGAGGAAACGAAGAAAACGAAGAATTTCACTACCTGTTATCATATGGAATCTCTTGTTACGTTAAACCATTTGCGAAATTCGATTTGAACATGCCAATGAGCAAAATTGCCTGGATATTTTGCGCCTCCTTCTCTCGTCCAACATTGTTCACGATTTATCTCATCGCTGTTCGTATCTGATAGGAAAATGGCATCACAATGGTAATCAATGTAGTAGTAATATCGCGTCCAGCACAGGATTAAGGTCAACCACGTGTCGTTTAAATGGTATGACAAATTAAAATTAATGAGAAGGCAAGAAGAACCATAAAAATCGTATGCGATGATATATATTGATCGATAAAATTTAAATGAATCGATATGAAAATGGTCGAATGATTTATCGCAACGTGATGGCAAGTGTCTGGACAGCAGTGGAAATCTGAATCTGCAGAGGTCGGACGAGGACAAAGGAAAGCAAGTGATACTTAGGAGGAATTCGGCCGCCCCACTCGTAACAACTACGAAAACCGTTTTCTTTTTGTACTCGAGTGCCGTGGCGATCTCGAATTAGTCTTGCAACTGCCGTTTATCGTATTCGGTCTCCGTTAAATTCTTGTTGCATCGTGCATCAATGCCACCACGTGGAACGCTTTACTATCTTCAATATGGTAATCAGAAAACATTTTTAATCGGTAGAAAAAGTACAACCATGTCAACAGAATAACGCATAAATAAAATCTCATTATCATATTTAAAAAAATATTTAAGCGCTTTCTGACAACTGTAGAATAGAAATTCCGAAACCTGTTATGTTTATGAGTTTCATTAATTCTAACATCAATCGTTCAAATTTACGCGTTTCGAGTTTCGAGAGAAATATACCGACGAGTACATGTACCCGAACTGTTACTCGAGACGAAGCTCCGAGGATCGTTCTCTCTGTGTGTACAGTGCTTCGAAATAACAAGGATTCGTAAGTTTCATACGACAGAGGAAAAATAGAATAAGATTGTTTATAATTCTTTTGGCTCGTTTCTCTTTCTCACAATTTTTCCGCGCGTTTCTACTTTTTCACGCGATTCCGTGACGAAAAATGACAGGTTGAAGAACGACGATGAAGAGAAACAAGTCCGCGTAAATGAGGTTCGAGAAAGCGCTAGGCGAACAGACGTTGTCACCAACCCAGAATTATATTTATATCGATATAGTTGAGAATAAAGAATTTTCATTGCTAGGAGTTTCGTGGAAGTTAGAGAGAACGTTAGATTTCTAAGCGCTATTTTTGTTTGAGGCGAGTTTCAGGGTTTACGAATACGTGGATCGACTTCCTCCACCTTCGTAGATTTTTGATTCAACACTATTTTCAAGTAAAGGAATTCTAAACTGATCTGTTCTTAAATTGTTCGGGTAATGCAACGCATAGAGATTCCAAAGTTTTGCTAAGTCAGTGAAGCTCGATGTCACGTCGATCATTGCTCGTGCAAGTGATCTTGCGGCTGGTGATTAAAAAAGGCAGATCTCTGTGCTGCATTTGTATTGAATATAATATATCGAATAATCCTGGAATCTTAGAAAAAGCTAGCTAGAAGGGTAGAAAAGAAAGAGACAAAGGTCGAAAAACCGAAATTGACAGATCGAGAAAACAGAGAATAGGAATTGAATTATGGTAACTAGAACTCTGAGGCTAACATACGAGCAAAACTGATTTTTGTGATTATGAAACTGAAGCGAAGCAGCAATTACCGTAATTGAATCTCTGCTGGTAGAACAATGTTTCGAATAACGTGTCATGCAATTAAGTTAATACGTGTTCCATAACGTGTATTCCTCGTAAGAATGTGACCTTATTTCTTAGTCTAGCTTATTATGTTAATCGAGTCATTGATAAAGCGAAACATTTTCATTGGTATTAGCTCAGATTCGTATTAATTGCAGATTGAAATTGACGTCATCAATGTTTATTACGCGGTTTCACCTTATACTACTTACAACATAATCGTGTTTTTATGAAACCATAAATCAGAAAAATGATATCAAAAGTGAAATTAGTAACGCGAAAATGTATCGTTTGCACTATCATTAATGTACAGTTGCCCGTTAGAGTTTCGTTTGTATAACATCAACTACAGTGACGATTCTGTGAGTTTTCATTGAGAATTGAAAATCAGATACGAAACGCGCCGGAAGCGTCGTTCGTCGCGTGATATTGGCGTTCAAACTTCGTTGTCGGCTAAATAACATCGTCTGATCATATACAGAATATTCTCCTGTGAGGATTCGTCGTTACCGTTGCCACGGAAAACACGAGTTTGTGTGTCACGTTTCATTGAAATTTAGATTAATCGAATTAGTTAAATTTTCGGCGATACGATTGAAATGAATTGGATACAATTATTTGTTATTTAGCTTTATGGATATAAATATAATCTGTAATCGAATGAAATTTAATCGACTATGACAGAATAAGGTTTAATCACGAAATTATTACGAGTTCTTCTATCCAACTATTCTCGATGAAAATTATTGACTTTTTCCTTTTTTTTTTTTTTTTTTTTAATGTACGAAAATATTCTCTCGCGTGTTAAAAATATTATCTCGATATCCGCTAGCAATTTTGGACGCAATCGATACGATTTACGATTGATCTCCAATTAATCTTGATTATCGATAATGAAATATTGACTAACAAACTACATGGTTAAAATAAGGCCAATTGGAAACTCTTATATAACTACTGATTTTTAATGATGTGCGATGAATTATTTGTGATTTTTCACAGATTTTAATCGCGACGTCTCGTATTACACAAATGAGGTAAAATAAGCCACGACTACTTGTCGTACTTACTTGACTTATGACTAGCAATATTTTTGGAATAGATCGAGACGATTGCATCATGATTCAATATTTATTCAATTTCTCGAATGAAAATATCGACAACACATGCGGCACGAAAATACGCGTCAATGTCGAGAAGATAATTTTTTAAATAAATCATTTTTCATATTCATAGATTATTTCCATTTTTCAATTTGCAACAGCGATAGACGCAAACAAATCTATGAATGCCATCGAATAATCTCTGGAGATCATTTCACGTTTGCTCAAAAGAAGATAGAGAATGTCACGTTTGACAAAATTAAAACCATTACGGTTTGGCACATAACAAAGTTTTCGGGGAATAAGGATCTTTTTACAAAATTTCGCGACTTCTTGTTTCAAGAAATTTCATGCTCTGTTGCTTAATCTTATTCGGTGTTACGCGGCGCAATAACATGGAAACACTCTGATAAACGTGCTAAAGCAAAGAAAGAGACAGCGAACTGACTTATTTGTTAATTTGTTTAATAATTAATATCGGATTGGCAACTAAGTGATTGCGGGTTTTGTCGTCAGGTGGTAATGACATGACCCGCAATCACTTAGTTGCCACCCCAATAATTACTTCTCGTTTCGTAAATAGCGAAGTTCCATAAACGATAGAGTACACATATCAAAGATCATTTAATCGAAGTGACTCCACGTTTATTTGACAATGTAGAGGACACTTAAAAACGTGTATTATTTTTTTCCACGAAGAATGACGAGAGGATTCAGTCTACGCAAACAAAAGTGTACTCTGTGCAAAAAAAAAATAAATATTATGCAATTGTATATTACGTAGGAAATTCATTTCCTTTCATGAAATTTCTCTCGAATCGCGATGGAATCGTGGCAAAGAAAGAAAAGGAAGAGAAGAAAGGAAGAAAGGGAAATGATTCGTCTGAATCGTGCTCAGTATCCAGTAGATTAGGCAAGCCAGACGAAAAAGAGAAGAAGAATTGAAAAACGGCTGTAACTCAGCACGAACACAAACGAGTCACATTGACATCATTTTTTGTTCAAGACGAAGAAAAACAGGACAATGATCATAAAAGCAAGAGGGCGTATCAATTGAATGGATAAATTAATCGTTTGTATAAATTCTAAAAATAAGAATTATCAAGAAGCCGCAGACGAATTTATCAGGGATAATATTTTTCTGCAAACGAAGATAATGAGATATCTAGGAGGAAAATTGAAATATCGAAACATACAACAAAGTATATAGAGCCTAGGAATTTGTTTAATTCCACTTTGAATAATAATTAAGGCATGAGTCAATATTCTAATGAATAGGAATAAAATTTCCATTCTATTATAATACCATTAGAACATCTAAAAGCTATTACAACTTATTCGTTAAATAGAAGATTTATTCGAAAAATATCGTCGACGTCAATGCCTGTTGTATAATATTTTGCATGAAATATTATCTTCGTAAAATATTTGCCCATAAACATACGTTTGTTAATGATCACCGAATCATGAAGTACGAAATACTCTCTTAAATACTATACTCTTACTCTATTAATCGTGCTCATTGCTACACGTTATTGATAACATTCGCATTGTTAAATCGGTATCTTCTTTTTCTATTTAGTCACACCAAAAGGTCGCCGAGGGTTTCACAAAACGCCCCACCACGATAGATTTTCGCTTAAGTATGCCACTTGTGCACCAGGACCGTTTAGTCCGAAACTATCAACCGCTATTCTACTTACGACTACTTCGTAATCACGTAACGGTAAAAAGAGAAAGATAACAGGAAAAATAGTGAAAATACAGGTGTGTACCTTCACTATCGTACATTAAACGTTCGCACATTCTAAATTACCGTTGATATAGAAAACGCAGGTACTTCGGATAAAGCTCTTTGATCCAATGTTCGCTGCTGATCTCGCCCAAGGCAAACACATACCTATGGTTAGTAGTTATCAATGAAAGCAATGATTGATATTGATTAGTACGAATAGAAGGGCATAAAATTAAACGAAGTAAATGAAACTGAAAAGTGAATGAGAATCGCTTTTACGGAAGTCACACCTACGTAAGTTAAAGTGGCTTTAAAAGCGTATCTGTCCGACGTTGAGATGTTAGAACGTTCGGAATACGTATGCGTACCTCGATCACGTTCTGAAAGTTTGCACAGATTTTATGAAACGTCAGCTATTTCTTTGATATAAATATGAAGCTCGATCCACGCTGCTGTGTGTCGTGGTGTATTGTTTCAGTTTCAATTTAGCAGAACGTTTCTTTTTCATTCGAGCTACAAGCGAGGAACATCCTTCGTATAATAATGTCGAGGATGTAATAAAAATATCAGTCTTCTTCGACTGGATCGTACCGAGTGTCGAAATACTGCACGCCAGTGTATACAATATGTAGGTACAGAATCATAAACGTTAAATTTTACATCGAAATCGAGTGCATATTTGTAATACGCGAGTGTGATCGATAAGAACACAAGTGTTTATTTATTCTTTATATAGAAGTTTGTTTCACGTGTACTTTTTTATTAGCATTTATGAAAATGCATGAACGTTCATTTACATTTTGTGTTTGTCATTTGTATTGCACATTCAAAGTCGACGATTCGCTATGTGCCCGATAATAAATAATCCGATTATAGATAACGTGTTTTCGTTTTAAACAAAAGAAAAAAAAATGAATCAGCGAAGCTGAATTTGAAATTGTCAGTTTGAGAATGATATAAAATTTCAGTTTGGAAAACGTGGAGATAAGAACACCGTTAAATCAATTTTTAACGAAGCAGATAGAATATATCCAGCTTCGTCTGAAACCAGAGGAGATCCGGAAAAGATGATCGAGATGCGCTTTGACCGTGGATGTGTCTGATTCGGTGACAACCAAACTAATTATAATAAATCTAATCAGTGAACAATACGAATCAGCAATGACGTAATTTGTCTTCGTGACCACGTATCGTGGAACAGTTATTTCTACGCCAACGATCGGATAATTCGAATTGAAAAACAGGAGGATGAAACTTCTATGGCCATTGATGTATGCCAAAAATCTGGTACAGTACAATTTTTTAGTGAATAACGGCGACCTACAACAAGTTTCTACAAACGATTACTCGAAGGAAGAAAACGATCAGTATGATCTCACAGAGCGTAGATAAAAAAGAAAAAAATAAATAAAAAGTGCCTTGTAATTAAGAACATCTCCAAGACAGAATTGTATGAAACAGAATTAACAATCCTGATAAAAATATCTTCTAGGTTTTGATATATGTTTTATTGCCTCTTTTGTAAAAAAGATGATCAGCTTCTTATCATTTTCCGTCATTCGTTATATTTTTTTAATATATAACGATTTCTTCTATCGACTTTTGCCCTCATCGTATAATACGAGCCATAATCGAAAACCAACGACTCATTAATGACTAACATAACATCATTTGCAAGTATATATGTGCAAGGTGCATATAGACATTTCCAACGAGTTGGAATTGCGGCCGAGCAAACACGGGACAGCGATTAGGGAAGAATGTTTGCTTAAAGGTTCGCTTTCACGTTCGCCGGGACATGACATTTCCAGAATGTAACGATTTGCATTGATAATCGCAGTTTTCGAAGTTCGTTAAAAATCCTCGAATGAATGTCGCCGGTAAAAGATATGGTGTATGTAAAATTGAAAAGATCTACTAATGTAAAGAATTACCTAAGACTAATCGAATGTTTAATTACCATTAGCTGCATGCTCAGAATAAGAATGAATAGTTATCAATGAGAAATATTTTGCGCGTAAAATTGAAAAGACTTCGCTGTAAAGAATTACCTAAGCTTAGTCGAATGTTTAATTAGCATTAGGTGAATCTTCAAATTATGTAGAGTTTTGTATGTATTGCATTTTGTGTGTGAAATTAAAAGTATTCCTGTTTTATATTTAACGATCAAAGTCGAATTTGCGAAAAAAACGAAATTGCGATCGAATGAAAGATAGGTTTAATCCAAACTACTTTAATATTTATTACAGATAAATATAAGATAAAATGGGGATCATTATAGAGATCCATTATAGAGATTATCTATAAAGATAAGGATCGTTTACATCATTCATCGCAGGAATTTATTATGCAAATCTGTCATACATTCATCCAAGTTATGTCATAACGTCGCTCCTTTTCTACATTAAAAATCCTCTGTATTTTATAGTCGCTAACAGACGAACGTTTGCTTAAAAAAATGTTCAAGTAGTTTGGCATTAGGCTGTTAATGATTATTACCTTCTATGTCGAACTTTCTCTCGATTGTTTGTTTCAAAAGAAACCCTTCGAACGATTCTATACGACGCAAATATGGTCGCAATTAATCGTTCATCGTTGATCGTTAAATTAATTATGCGATAATCGTACGATACTGTGATCCTTCATCGTACAAATTTCATAAAATTTCGAAGTGAAAATCTAGTTTGAAATGCGACAGAAAAATATCTGTATCTGTTGCAGTTCAATATAACGCGTCATTTTATTTAATTATCGTGTCACTAATTTTCATTACCCGCCACACTCATTTAATGTATGAATACCATTAATTGAACTCTCATTATCAGTTTAATGAACTTCCACTGCGAATGTAGATACGGAAGTTTTAATTAATGTACGTTTTTCTACGTCTCGTCCTGTATTCTCATAAACTGCGTTAAATTTCGTAATACGTAACATGCAAATGTAGCAACTTAATTTTATGTTTCTTTTTTCCTGTAGGATATGGTAAACCTGGTGATTCAGAGGTTGCTAAAGTACCTTGTGTTTATGCTAAGCTGTATCGTGACGCCAATTTTAAAACTGCAATATTTTAAGAAGCGGAAACGAATACCAGCGATCAAGAATCAGCTGTTGTTGATTTCAGCGACAGAAATTGCGCGACAGATTCGCAAGAAAATGGTGAGGACACGATAACGGTTCAACCGATGAATACAAATTGATTTCTCCTCGATCGCTAATAGTTTGATCTCGATAATTTAATTATCGAGCTTTCTAATTCATTTTCTAATTCGGTTTTCATCGATAATAAATTATATCGTTTTCATATTCAAATTTACGAAACAATTTCTAATTGCACCTTCGGAGACATTTTTTTTTTCGTCAAATAAATTTAAAATCTTTTTTTCGATGTACAAAAATCTTCTTCGAGATTAAGCCGGAAGTGGATGAACGAAAGAATAATTACGATCTTATCTCTAACGATTCGCAAACGATTAAAAATATCGGCTCTAGCGTGGTAACTGCAAGATATTCAGCTTCAAGATATTTTACGTGTTTCTCAGGTCGCTGAAGCCGAAAATTATAGTCGTTTTTCACGGAAATAAGGCGTGAAAAATTTCGGTCCGTATGTTGTACCTTTTTTCAAATTTGCTACTCTTCAACTATTCTATGATTCTGTGCGCATTTGACTCGCGACTATCGGATTAGGATCGAGTTATTTTTTATCTTTCCCCGCGATCGTACAAAGTGCTATAAACGGTAAAAATAAAACGGAAAAATGGCATTTGCAGCATTGGCATTGGCTGTACCACCGCTTATCTTGCCGCTTATCGCTCTGCACGTTCACGGTCTTATGCGGATTTCTTTCCGGTTAAGACCAAATATTCGTAACGTCGAAGTTTCCGAAACATGTCCAATTTTCGGCTCTAGCGACCTTAAAATGCCCGCGAAAAGACACATTCGCACGAAAAATTTCGCAGTCCGGATACTATACTTCATGCAAAGTATCTCTTTCGTAGATAAGCAGCGAGGAAGTGGTGAGAGCCTATGTGGAGAGATGCAGAGACGTAAATCCTGTGATAAACGCTATCGTGGAGTCGCGTTTCAGCGCAGCCATTCAGGAAGCGCAGGAAGTTGACAAGCTCTTGGCGAGCACCACGAAAACCGAGGAGGAACTTGCTCGTGAGACGCCTTTTCTTGGCGTACCCATAACTGTGAAAGAAAGTTTCGCCGTTGAAGGTTCGTCCAATCTTTTTTAACGGGTCAGATTTTCGTCTAGACGAAGACAATTAATCAGAAGATTGAATCGGATTAATCAGAATAATCGAATACACATTTCACACGGCTTCTTCATCGTCCGCAGCATTTATCGCAAGGGAAACTACAGCTTGTTTTCAAAAACATTCCAAATCCAAATATTTTGAAGCTATTTTCAGTTATATTGTGTCGTGCGCGTAACTTGCCACGTATTTATATAGTACAATCGACGATCTTAGCTTTAAAGAATTCAAAAAAAAAAAAAAAAAAAGAAGAAAGAGAAGGAAATCATTGTTGCAGCTATCGTTCAAAAATGTCCTTAACATCGAAGGTAACAGTTGTCGAAACGAACGAAAGAAATCGTGCGATACTTTTCATTTCAGTCACGCACGGCAACGACTTATTCACTCCCTTCTCTCCGGTGTTTTCTTTTCCTTTTCCTTGAGCAGTCACGATTAAACGGGACAAACAAACATTTACATACAACGATACTGATTGTAAATGGAAGGTGAACTTATTCGAAGCAACATCGATGATCGTTCGTGTTTCGAATGCGAGGTACGAAAGAGCTCGTAACGCGTGTCTCGTACGTTTCCTGTATTCTCGTTTCCATTTTTTGTCTATTAACATATTGTCTATTCATTTTCTCTTTTTCTTCTTCTTTTTTCTTTCCCTTCGTTTAAAACAAAAAGTGCAATTAAAGTTTCATAAAAACATTGTCGACCTCGAGTCGCCTTTAATCGTTCAATCATTAAGCTCATTAATTTTAAGTCGATCGCCGTTGTAGTTACACACTTTGTCGATAGCTTTTATCGTATCAAAAAAAGTATATTTATCGCTTTACGATTTACCCATTTCCTAATATAATTTACTACGATGCAATTTAATTGCCCGATAACAAATAGCATCGCGCGCATCGTTGAGAAGTAAATCGCGTTTGCTTGAAAGAACCGATGACTTATTCGATACGAGTAGAATTAAGTTCATCGAATTCATCCTCTGTCAGGAATGTCGCATATGGCCGGCGTGAAGAAAAAGTCTCCACAGAAAGCGACTAAAGACGCAGTAGTTGTTAGCATGGTACGCAAGGCTGGCGCTATTGTCCTTCTCGTCAGTAATACTCCCGAGCTATGTCTGAACTGGGAAACTAGCAACAAAGTTACTGGTACTACTAGAAACCCTTATGACACCAGAAAGATACCCGGTGGCTCTTCCGGTGGCGAGGTTTGTATTTATTTAAACTGCATTCGTCTTCTCACAGAATCATTCCAAGAAACCTGCATTATATTTCTGTATGGAAAGGTTCGAGGTCGCTTAGACATCAGATCTAACAGACTTCACATCAGACATTACATAAAATGTAATTTTCAAAAATAAAATCGACTCTTCCTCTGTTTTATTTCTACTTCTAGAAAAAGCGAAGAATAATCGAGTTACGATTATAATACAGCCTCTTTGCTCCTCTCTTTTTGCTTTCTCTTTGTTTCTTGTTCCTTCTTAGGCGGCATAAGATCACAGTCTGATTTCTAATTTTTCGTCTCCGTCGTTCTCTCCTTCTCATCGTTTTTCATTTATTTTCACGCAGCGTAGGATTATAATTCGCCGAATGAAAATTATAACGTGGCTTTGCGGTCTCTCCTCCTTTCCCTTCTTCTTTTCTTATCTCTTTTCAGGCAGCACTAATAAGCTCCGCCGCCTCCATCGCGGGCATCGCGTCGGATGTCGCAGGTTCTGCGAGGCTTCCGGCCATGTTCTGCGGTATTTTTGGTCACAGACCCACGTCAGGTAAATCCTGACACTCGGTAAAATATCCATTAACCAAACTCACGATCGTTCTACAAAATCTTCGTCGAATATATATTCCCGTTGATTACATATCGAATCGGGAAGAATGGAAGATAAGAAAATATCATTTTCACTGTATAAATTTGCAGGTCTGATCTCTACAGAGGGCCATAAGCCATATTCTCATGATGAATCATTTACCCTGTACTGTACACCAGGAACGATGGTCAGATACGCCGAGGATTTGTCTCTTATGATGAAGATAATGTGTCAGTCGGAAGAGACGTGGAGGAAGTTCGAGCAGAAGGTTGCTCAACTCTTTATACTACGAAATTTCCGCGCCGTTAAATTCTCAATTCTCTTTTGTCTTTCCGTAAACAATCAAAAACTGCGGTATCGTTTAATTGTCAACCGGTTTCTTCAAATTATGCGTTGAGTCGGGGAACTATCCGAACATTAATCGCAGAAGATATTTATGGACGTATTATATCACAAGCAATATTATAAAAAGCTTTGTGAGAGATGAACAGTTACAAAGGAACGATCTAAAATTGGACATCGAATAGTTTTAACACGGTTTCGTATTATTCGAGCATGTAACGTAATAACACTTTCATAATATTTCGTTTATAGCATCCACTGCTTTCTTTACGGTAGTTTTATTTAACAGTAGTTAACATTTTTATAAAATATCGCACGAAGTACGTGGGAACTTCGTTTCTCATTTTTCAAGTGTTCGTGTCTCCAGTAAATCTCTGATTATCTTCGCTGAATATTTCCTGGAATTTCTACTGCTGTAGGTATGTTTGAAAGACATGAAATTCTTTTACCTGGAGGACTGCTGCGTGGTAACGGACTCTATAAGCAAAGATGTAAAACAGGCGATGAAGAAGCTGAGGATCCACATCGAAACGACGTACGGTCTCAAAGTAGAAAAGGTATTTTATCGGTTTAAGTGCTCGCACCAAGTACGTGTATGACGAGTTCCGTGAAGAAATAGGCGTTTGAAATTCCATCTATCAACGAATAGTCATTTCGAAATGAATAAATCGCGAAAGAGTATAGGTTCTAAATCTGGTGACTTTCGTGATGATTTCGAAATGATAAAAATGAGATGGTTAACTTTAGTCGAAAACGACGTATACGATTCTTCAGTTCTTTCTTAAGGATACGTTTACGAAAATATGTAATTTTAGGCACGGTTACCTGCCATGAAATTTATGCTTAACATGGCATCGCTTATGCTATCGGTGAATCTCGATGACATCAAGGATGATATTAAATGCGCGGTGAGTTACCATTAACACGATCTGCGATTCTATCTGGCGGCGGGGGTCACCGGTGGGTTACATCTTCTTCATTTTTTTTTTTTTTTTTTACTATTTTAATTTATAAAAATGTAATTTAACGGAAAATGGAGCGCGTTGAACGCGTTTAACGTCGCGCTTCCTTGAAAGCTTTCCAATATAACCAGCAAGCAATTATCGCGCAGGGATCGAGTAGATGTCTGCTTGAAGAATTGAAATCCATTTGTGGCATGTCGCAGAATACGCTCTCTGCAATTACATATATCATCATGAAATGGGTATATCATAAATTATCAGAGAGTTATGAACGCGAAGTGTCCGCTAAGAGGGACGAGTTAAAGAAACAATTCGAGGTAAGCAAGTTTCAAGTAAAACAGATGTACTAACAGGCTTGAAATAATTTCCAAGAAATTTCGTGTATCCTTTACGACAATGTCTGATTTCGAGTTGCAGCGTTGTTTCTGTTTTCAAGTAACCTTCCACGTTAATTTCTTAAAATAAAAGTTGACCATTTTATATCTAAAACCTAACATTTGTTTGTTGGTGTATCTTAGGCGTACCTGTTAGCGAACATATTAATGCTTCCTATTAAAAGTAATGTAGCGTTGTTGTATAAATTAGGATAAATGTTACATTGTAGATAGTTTAAGGGGACAGAGCTATCGGTGACGAGAGTCCTTGTAAGGCTGAAGCAAAAAAGGATGTGCATGGGTGTGTGTGTGTGTGCGTTTGCAGCGAGTGATCGCGCGAAGACAAGAGAGTCTTAGCCAGCGAGTATGGTCGAACGTCTCTTTTTACCTAGCAATAAAATAATAGTTCAACTTCCCGTAATAGTCATCCGGTCTATCATTCCTACAGTAAATTATAAACGTTTTTATTGCAGGAGCTACTAGGTGATAACGGCGTACTGATATTCCCAACGTTCGTATCGTCAGCCTATTACTCGAACGAAACCTACCCGAATATCTTCAATTTCATGTATCTGACAGTCGCTAACGTACTAGGAATACCAGCGACACACTGCACAATGGGGCTCAACAAACAGGGTTTACCTGTTGGCCTTCAAGTAAGTAATTTACTCTGTACCTGTGAAATTCAAGCATCGGAGTAATGATATTTCGCATGCACCTTTCTAAGTTCATTGCGTAATGCGTTTTCATCCTTATTTGCCTCATACAGATCATGGCAAACGCGGGCAACGATCATCTTACGATCGCAGTGGCTAAAGAGATCGACAAAGCCTTCGGTGGTTGGCAGCCGCCACCGATGACCGAGCTGCAAGTTTGATTCTCTCTTTCTGTCTGATCGGACGATAAAGACTTCGATACGAGGATCCATCGCGATAAATCGAGTGTATTCGACGTGATACGATCGGCGAAGAGACTACGATAACGAACGTGTGCTTCTTCGTTCAAACGACGAACAATTGCGATACCTCAAACGTGAACGAATCTACGATAGAAATTAAGATGTGCAATAAATATAGGCTGTTCTTATGACATGTGGGAAGTGGCTAGTCTGGCCCTACCCTGAAATAGGGATAAGTCGAATTTACAATCGTTTGTAAAGATATTATGAATAAATAACGAAATAAAAATTTGACCTTCGATCGTTGGAGAAATTTGCAACAAAGCGAACGAGCTTTGTCCGAAGCTGATTTAATAAATTAGTTTCTCGATTATCACGCGCGCCAGTTTAAAAAGTCGTTAAAAGTAAACCGTTCAAAAAGCTAATGAACAATCAGAAGAATTAGAGTAAAAAGAATTACATTTCATGACTCTGTACTTACATCTGCAAAAAGATTCAGAGCTATGTAACTGATAGTTGATGTAAATAAAATTCATAGAAATGATTTGCATTTATTTTTGTTACGTAAAAATTTCCCTCCTCGTTGCTTTCTTACGTCTAATTGAAGTTGAATAATTCAGTAAAGGAATTAAATTATTCATAGATCAATTTACATAACTTAGTGAACAACGATAAAATTGCACCATTTCCATTTAAGAGTTTATGACAGACGGCAAAAAACGTCTTCAAGAACAGCTGAGAGTGTGCTTGAGTGTAACACGGACACAGCAGCTATCAGAAGAGCATTAAAAGTCGATCGAAGTCGGTCAGTTCACTGCGAACGATTCATTCATTGATAATCGTAAAGTAAAGAACTTTAAGAATGACGTATTCATAGAGTGTTATTTAACAATAAAGAAAGTGAGAATCTTGTTTTATTCGAATTTGTGTCAAAGTTTGTGTCAAAGTATTTTCCATAGATACCGATCTTCATTTGGCAGAAGGAAACAAGGTAAGTTCTACTAAAACTGAAAATTTTCTCGGATATTGAGAAATTCTATTAATCGCACAATTAGGAATTTTATCTCGATGAAAAGCGAAGACTACGTCTATTTTTTTCAATTGAACAGCACATCTTTTTACGCACCATCCCATGGATTTTTTAATCCTCCACAAAAAAGTATTAAGGTACTTGAGGTAAAAAATGATTATTTTTCAATTAATCATTTTTCGATCCCAAGTACTTCGAGTACCTTTTTTTGTAGAGAATTCAAAAATCCATCGAATAGTACATAAAAGGATGTATCGTTTAATTTAGGAAATTAGAGTGACCTTGTGACGAGCGAAAAAATGATTATGTGCATATTGATCATGAATTACGTATTTACACTGCTATTATATTCTCCTAAAGTTTACTGGATATTTCATTTATCCGATTGCCCCTTTTAGAAAATAACCTGATGCAACGATATACAGAACGTTAATTAGTTTAAGATACATCCGTAACCAAGATTTTTTCCACGTTCAAGTACACAGGGTGTTCGGCGATAAGTTGAAAAAATTTAAGGAGTGATTCTTGAAGCTAAAATAAGATGAAAATCAAGAATAAAAAGTTGCATCTTCGACTTTGCTTCTCAGTTATAAATAATTAAAAATTAGCTGAAATATCCCTGTGCGCAAGCAAACCTTCTTACACGAACGAAAGTGGGTCAGCTGAAACAGCGGCGTGCACAAGAATCCACAACATGCATAAGTCGTAAACAAGAAGATTATGACATTTGAAAACGTAAAGCATCCTGTGCGACCTTTTGCAAGAAAAATCGTAGATTAAGCATTATACCTGCCTATTCGTTTCATAACAGCATATCGAAAACCGCCTCATGGACTTTTTGTGTACAGAGGTTTAACGTTTCCTCTGATGCTTTGCTTGCATAAATAATTGTCTAGACTGTGTAAACAAATGTCTAGACTGTTTACAAAAATATCGCAACAAAAATAGCAATCGTTTAATAGCAAAAATAGCAAGCAAAGTACACGATAAGCACGATATATACAGTGCGCATTGTACACGCTGTACGTCCAAGTTGCTCGCGTTGGAACTAAATGAAAAAAATTGAAAAAAAAATAGCAAAGAATACAAAAATACAGTAAATTAAAGAGTTCAAAGAACTAAAGATGAAAAGGCTCAAACAAATCATACAACGGAGTAACGTAAACCTATAATAAATCGCTATATAACATAACGCTAATAAAAAAGAAAGAAGATATTGACCTCCATATGATGTTCACGCGTCTATCTGCCAAAACTATTTACTATTTACTTCAAATTATATGCCTTTGAATGGCTGCGTATTTGGCCTGACACGTTATTCCCTGTCACTAATAACAATTACAGTTACAACATAACGAGTGTTTTAAGTTTGTTTTAACTTTGGCTATATCGTCCGTTTATAATAATCTGTTAAGAGTATTAAAAAACAGATATGTCATTCACATTTCATTTAACAAAGGTTATCAATGTTTAAGACGAAAGGATGGAATATAGAGAGAAAAATTTCCTGAACGTAACTGTCCATCACGTTATACCGATAAAAATGTAACTAATAATTATCACGAAGCTAATTACGTCGTATACGTGTTATTTATTGTCACAATTAAACGATGAAAGCCGTTACATAGGAGATGAATAAAAGAATTATTAAGCATACTGATAACGAATATTCACGTGTTAGTCTAAAGTTCGAACCCCACTGTCTGGCCATGTTCGAGAACACTGTTTGCGAATATGTTCATTCGATGGGGACCGACCTGTAGGTTAACGCACGAATATTCGTTATCAGTATCCTTAATAATTTATTTCCTTTCTAGAGTACTTGTATCAAATAATATTAATAATATTATTCAATATAAGAAAAATAATATGAGAAAATAATATTTCTGAAACAAGCATGATACGAACGAGAAAATGTTTCAACCATGTCATTTATTTCTTCACCGGAGTCTTCACGGAAGAGATTTAAAAAATCGCGTGGATTTTTCGCAGTAGAATAGATTTTTCACAACGATACGAGAATAATAGATCATCTTGTGAAAGAATCTTCTTTCATATAGAAAATAAATTGATTAATAAAATATTCAAATAAAAAATATTGAAACACATCGAAGAAATATACTGAATCTGGGAAAAGACGAAACTTTATCGTATTTTCCTTACGAGTTTATTACTTACGAACCAAAAGCTCGAAGCTCATTATCGGATATTACGTAACAGATACATAGGTGCCACGTATAGGGAAAATGAAGAAACGCGGAAGTCAAAGATTGTGTGCACATTCACTGCAACGAGAAAAAGTATTTCTAAGAAAACCGTAAAAACTGCATACATTTCTGGTGATTTATGTTGCAATAAACACTGTACTGTATTTCAATGTTGCTATGTTCTTCCTTCACGGGCAAATACTGCTAAATCTCGAATAAATTGATTGTATGCACAGAGTGTATAAAAAGTAAGTGTAAAAGACACCGATTTGCGTTTTTATATCTCTGGATCGATGGAGATTTGTAATAAAGAGAAGCTCATGTAAAATTCATCTTGATCGTGATTTTCAAACGTTTTTTATCGCAATATATCTCACTTGTCGCGAGAAACGGAAGCTTGAAAGGAACTACGAGTAGCAAACACCTCTCCTAGGAAAAAAATGTCGAAGTTTTAATAATTCTTCGACTGATTTTATTCAAGACGTGTTTTTGTAGCAACGTGTTTATCTACGTGTAGTACGCAAATGCTCCGGATCCATTATTATATATGTATATGTGTATCTCATATCTTCCTTTCTCTCTTCCCTTTTTTCTTCTTCTCTACTTTCTGCTTATTTAAGCAGTCCCGATCTCGCATTTCTAGTTTTGCTAAGTTCTTGCTCAAGATTACGTAGTGATGTTGTATTTTGTAACGTAAAAGCCACATTCGATCGGATGCTGTAATTGTTTGACGGATGCAATCCGTTTGTTTGAACAATAAACAATTTCTTCATCGAGTCTCATAAACAGAGGGACCGCACGTGAAGAGCAGGTGTGCATTCTATCCACGGTAATCCAAACTTTTCATTCAAACATTGTCGTACCGATCGGCTATGACGAGGCGGAGTGCCATCGTGCATAAAATCGATGAAGCGAAGACTATGTCATAGTGTACAGTAATCTGTCACGTAAGTCGTTTAGGAAATGCGAGCGTAAAAATCGCAAACGTGTTGCAGTTGTCATCTTTGTAGACAAAAATATGGCCCAATAATTCCTGTCCATACGTCTATAATTTTTCGATCAAACATTTAGGAGCTCGCGATATTATATATTTCTTCTTTCTTGTCTCCCCCTGTTCAAGTAATATTATTAATGAAATTTCACGAATCATAAGTGAGAAATTATTAGAGCCAGTAAATTCCCTGCTATGGTCGAAACAATTTTAATAATACGACCAGCGAGTAAATTTGTAAGTAAAATTTACAGGCTAAGAATCGTTTGACTCTCTTACGTAAATCATGAAATTATAGAAGAATAGTCTATAAAACACGAGCTTCCCACGAAGATGTAAATCGCGTGTCAAATATGTCTGATAAATCAGACATGTCATTGTTGATTTAAAAAAATAATTATCTGGTTTGAAATATGCAACGCGAAGCGGAAGTAACCCTGGCATATATTTAAAAATTCCACAAAAAGAGATTAATTCAACCTACAACGTACACCTTATGATATTATTCATTGAATATTTATTAATTTTTTTAAATGCGAGAAATCAATAGAGTATGAAAAACTAGCAAATTAATCGTCACATGTGAGTCAAATAAGAGAGATTTAAACGTGCATGTTTGTTCTTAATGGACATATGTCCTAATAAAAAATGCGTTTATCTGAACTTCTCAGCCGACAAACAGCTTATGTAATTAGAATTTATATAAGAGCGCAATAACATTGGGTTGGCAATTAAGTGATTGCAGATTTTGTCAATGCCGGCTATTGACAAAACCCGCAATCACTTAGTTGCCAATCCAACACATATTCTCGTTTATACAAAGTGCAGTCGCATAACACGTACAAGCGGGCATGGAATGATTCCTTATGAGAAAATAAGAACAAAATATGGGATAAAATTTGTTCATTTAAGATTTAGTTTTCGAAGAAATCGAGTTTGAAAATTTATCAAGTATAATTGAACGTGGCTAATTACGGACATGTATTGTACCATAGTACAATCGAATACTATAAAAAATCATTCCATCCCTTTAATTATCCTAGCAAGCTTAAAACAGCAGCTTAATAAATAATGTTTCCTATTGCAGGAAAGATGATAGAGCCGTTCATCAACCTAATAATAATTTTGATACAAGCGATAGGCAGCATTCATCGTCTTGTACTCATGGTTATTCATTGGAAGAAAAAGCCGAGTATACCTCCAATTAAAAATCCACTGTTAAAATTAAGCGCAACCACGCTAGCCAGCAAGATCAGAAACGGAAAAGTAAGGAACTTACTAAAAATGATTTCGTTCTGATCAATTCATACACAACTTCATTTTTATTCTAATCATTTCTTCGTTTTTTATTTGCTCTTTGCACTCATTATCATCGGATTAATAAATTAAATTATCTTTATTGAAATTAAAATCTCCTCTGATATTTCCACTTGAACTTTGTTATTGAGTACATTAAAGTTTCTTATCGTCAGGTAAACAGAACATTTGATTAAAAGCGCCTAAATGAAGTAATTTAAATGTGCCTTGTTCTTCACCTTTTACTTTGTCTGTTTTCTGACGAAAAGAACCCGTGGATTTCGTTTTACGTTTCCCCGACTTTCAGATAAATCCCCCACGATTCGAAGAAATAATTTATCCCGATACCATAAATACTTGAATTTTCTCGAATACTCTGGAAAATAAAATTATAGGATCTAAGTGAAAGAGATAATGATACAAAGAATGCCCGTTATATAAAATAGAGTCACAAGTAAACTATTTATACTATCATAGTACTGTAAGTATCTTGATATCGTCGAACTTTTTATAGAATCATAGAATTGTAAGTAAAAGAACAAAATATTAGCGAGAAAGATACCAAACAAATTTTCAGAGTTTCCTCTCATAAAATTAATGTAAATATAATATAAATTAATTGAAAAAGATAATATATAAAATAATATAAATTAATTGAGAGAAAGAAAAGATAAAACGGAATTACGCGTGAGATGTTGCGTTTGTGAAACGTTTGGCCCTTGATAGTTGAAATACGTTACAACTTTTGTAATTTCTTTTTATTGGAAAACAGCTCAGTAGTCAGACAATAGTGGAAGCATATATCGAGCGTATTAAAGAAGTGAATCCATTCATAAACGCAGTAATAGAAGATCGATTCGAAGCTGCTCTAGAGGAATCAAAGATATGTGACGCCAAACTGAAGAGCGGTGACTTAGCCATGACTGCCGAGCAGCTGGAAAGGAATAAGCCTCTTTATGGTGTGCCGATATCTATCAAGGAATCGTGCGCGGTTAAAGGTAACAATTTTTCTTGACCATTTGACGAAACTTGATCGAAACATTGCTTCACGGATATTTTATTCCAATGTTCGTTTTACGAGTCGAAATTCATCAACAGAATTTTAATTAAGATAAATTAAGTAACTTTTACGATACACAAATCGAGGTCGAAGTATTATTCTCATTGCCATAAATATCCTTCTCTTCTTTTCCCACCATTCCCTTTTTCTGTTCAACGAAATTTTATGAAATTGAACGTGAACACGTAGAAGTCGTCGTTGATATACGCGCGATGTCTTAAGATATTAAAAATCCTTATGTTCCTTGAAACGAAAGCAAGATTGGGGCGTAAAAATTCGAAGTTACGAATTCTGAAATGACTTACGAAGCCCAGCGAACAAAATTTAAAAATATTCTCTTTTCCTATTTTCTTTAATACTCCATCGATCCTTTCGATCCATCTTCGCATTGATACTGTTTGTATTTTAAACACTGTCGGACGACCAAATTCTTACATAAGAATTTCTGAAACTGTAGACCCTCGCTACTGTGAAAGTAATAATAAATTATAATATAACTTTTGTAGTTAATATATTTCTAATATGATAAAAAAGGCGATCGAGCGTAATATCGAAATTTGTTCTCGTTTAAATTAGGAATGAGCTTTACCTGTGGTTGCGTATCCAAGAAAGGCACGAAGGCCACAGAAGACGCATATGTAGTTCAAACGTTTAAAAACGCTGGTGCCATTCCTTTATTGGTCTCCAACGTTCCCGAGTATTGTGTAACTCTGCACACTTATAATTTTCTGTTTGGCCATACAATGAATCCATATGACACGAGAAAGACATCAGGAGGATCGTCAGGGGGTGAGGTAATCACTTAGATCATCCGAGTTTTTACGTTTACAGTAATTTAATGCTCCTATATACTGTATATGGCGTAATCAATAAAATCGTGAATTATAAGAAAATATATAAAAGTGTCCATATAATCGCAAAAGAATTTTCACCCTTTATTCAATTGCTAAATATTTTTTTGTTTAATTATTTTTATCATCTTTTCTATTTTAGACTGCGTTAATTAGTTCAGGAGCATCTGTGCTTGGAATTGGAACGGATTTAGTTGGATCCCTAAGAATACCAAGTTTCTTCACTGGTATTTTTACTCATAAACCTACTGCAGGTATTGCACTCGGAACTTATACGTACTTGTTGGAATATATGTATATATATACATATATTTCTATACGATTGTTTCTTTATAGGTACCATTCCTCTCGATGGACATTTCTTTCTAGTTGACGATCCTATCTTTAAACAGATGTTAACAATAGGACCCATAGCAAGATACGTGGAGGATCTTTACTTGAGTATGAAGGTGTTGGCCGCATCCCCCGCATGCAGATTGCCTCCACTTTTCGACGTACCAGTCGATATAAAAAACTTAAAATTTTATTATTTCGATAGCATCAGTGGCATTTTCGGTATTAGATCGACAACATCAGAAATAAAGGAGACAATTCACAAAGCCAAGCAGTATCTAATAACGAAAGGCGTTAGCGTGGAAGAAGTAAAAATCTTATAATAATTTAAATCTAAAAAGAAGTCAAATTTTCGAAATCTAATAAATAAGTAATATAATTAATATAAGTAAATATAATAAATAATTAAGATTCAAATATTGCATTCCAGTTTCCACAAGAATGGCTCCAGGATATATTCCACATGATGTTATCCACATTAGGAAGCCTAAATATTGATTCTATACTGGAACCAAACTCAAGTGTAATGATAATTCAAATATCGATAATTAAAACTGTTCTATTGCATATATATTTTTGGCTTCTATTTTTCAAGCTAATAAATTGTAACTTTCTGTTTCATTTCTGTGACCTAAGGGATCTGGTATAGAATTCACAAAATCATTATTAGGATTGTCACAATATACACCAATGCGTACGCTTATGCAAATGTGCCTAGACCACAAGGGATTCTTGTCACCTTCACGTATAGCATATTATGAAAAGTCTAAGGCAGAACTTACTCTAAAACTAAATGTACGATTAATAATTCTTTTAAGTAATAAAGGCGTAATTTATATATGCTTGTTGTATCGAATAAGTCTTCAATATTTTTTTATGCTGCTTACAGACTATGTTAAAAGATAATGGAGTACTAATATGTCCAACTTGGTGTCGTACAGCAAGTTTTCCACAAATGATGTTATGGGAAACACATTGCAGTATTTATACCGCCCTAGCTAATATGACAAGTACACCTGCAACGCAGATACCAATGGGTTTCAGTAAAGATGGAATACCACTTGGTTTTCAGGTAATTAATGGATTCTAAACTTCAGGCTTTCTAACATGTTTTTTGCATGTTCATTTCTCTATGATACATTCCATAATTGTGTTCCAGGTGATATCTGCATCTTATCAAGATCATCTTTGTTTAGCAGTTGCCAGAGAATTCGAGAAAAATTATTGTGGCTGGGTACCTCCTAGCTAAGCTTTTATTTTAGCGTTACTAATATACTGCTACGAGTACAAATATTTTTATTAAAAACTATACACGATGTTACCCTAACACAAAACGAAAAATGGCATAAATGTTATTTATTTGTAAGAATAATTGATCGCATATTATATATTTCATGAATTTTTTTATATCTACTAAAAAGACGAACGTACAATTCGCGTTAAATGTGCAACGATATATCTTGTAAATAAGTAAAATTACTTATACATAATAGATGATAGTCTTTTCAACGATGCTGTATATTACTCGAAGGAACCATGAGCCTTTTCCATTACAAAATATGAAGGAATTTTATATACTAAAAGTTCATCGATTTTCAATAAACCTTAATACCATAAATTGATTTCATTAGGCAAATCGACATACATACATACTTTTTCCTGCTTTCAAAGAAAGGTATAAGTTCAACTTGAATGAGATCTATTTTTTTCTACGAATAATTTCCTTTTAATTACAAAAATTTTTAACACATTTTTATACTGACTTCGAATACTGAACAATTAAATCTATCGTATTAAGAATCCTGTTCCCACATGAGCATTCAAATAGCTAATTGAAATATTGTGTATATATCACATCTCACCAGGCATCAGGCGTATATGCATTATACGTCCACTCATCCTTAAATCCACTGTAGATGCAATTATCTCCCTACACTTCTCATGAAAAATTTTATAACTGATAATAATATTAATCAATATTATCGTGCTTTTCAAAGAATTGCCTTTTTTGTGTAACGAGTAAGGCACAAATCCTAAGGCACTGTGCTATGGGTTCACTTTCAAAGTGGGTTAATACAAAAATTTATAAGATCTATATTAAAACTACTTTCGTCTGTTTGATGGAATGGTCTCATTTTTTACGATCACACGGAGGTACGTATGGTTTGCCTCCGTGTTTCTCCCATTCACGATTGAACTCGTGTTCCAATACCTCGGCTCCGCGTTTCCTCGTCAATCCAGTCTCATCTAGGCTCAGTTCGCACATTTGCATGTCATCAATACCTTCACAAAAATTAATTTTTGCTCAAGATTCTAATTACCCTAATGAATATGCGCGATTATTTGTTCTCTTCGAATGTGATGTCTTCGAAAATAACTTTTTAACTAACATATAACATAAATGTATATAGTGATTCTAACTATTGTTGCAACGATGTATACAGATAAGATTATAGCTGATAAAGAAAAAAAATAGATTAAAATGAATTAGAGATGAATATCTAGAATTTTACCTGCCACCAACAGAATCGGTGCCTTATCAGGATGAAGTTCCATCTGTCTGGCAACGTATTGACCATCGAAATGAGCGTACCACCATCCTCGTTTACAAGATGTATGCGAGTTATCTTGCTGACCGGATGCAGCTGGTCGTACGAAGGGAATTCTGAAATATCGTTGCGATGATCCGATTATGGGCTGTTTCATTTGAGGCACTGAGGTTTTGGCCGCTGAAAGAAACATTAAAATATATTAATATAATACAGAATGTTCCGTCTTTGATTTTCAGATAAATAAACTTGTCTGTATGCATTACCGGCTTCCATAATAGATTTTGGTGCCCTTTCATTTTCATCCATGGTTGTTCGCCTGCGATTTCTCGCTTTCCACGCGTGGTAAACTTTTAATCTTCGATGGAATTCATGACGACAAGCCTATAAAAAAAATTACACGATAATAATTCTTATTGCATTTTATTTACCTTATAGTCAGTTGATAATTCTATAAAAGCGAAGCGTACCTCTAACAATTCGATATCGCAGGATGTGTTTATAGCGTCTCGTAATTCCGAATACTTCCACTTAGATAAATCGTATTTTTTATTGGCCATAGCTGCCTGATTATTGCGCACTTGCTCCGATCTATTTTTATAAACGAAATTAATTAATGTTAACAGAACATATGCTATATATATTATCACTATTAAAACATTAAATATTTATGCTTAAAATACTTATTTTTGACATATTTTATATTGAAAAGAAAAAGGGGGGATTGTTTGTTAAAATTGCTCTTAAAGCTTGCATGTATGTATATCAGAAATATCATTGTGCATTCCTTAATTGCAAAACACGAACAATGGTTAGCATGCTAAAAAATCTCCAAATATTACCCATTCAGAAACAATAGAAATCGAATATTGTTAATATTACAGGAAAATATATGTTAGTTAATTAGTTACAAAATATTAGTAAGTGTTAGTTGTACATGCAGTAAACCTCAACGAGTTTTACAATACCTTGCTAATCTGTTGTTGTTTGATGGTACTCGTACATCGGAACCGCTATATGTACATATTTAACAAAATAAGATCATATTTTTTCACTCAAAAAAATTCTTCGAATGATCAGCAAGATTAATTTCGTTATATTTTGGCTACATTTCATTTAATCAAAATTTGTTTATTATCCATTGTAGCTCGCTCTACTTTCCTCCAATTAGTATCAAAAAATAAAATGACAGATTCCAAATGCTTAAATTTTGATGAAAGCAAAGCATGATACAATACCTTCGCACAAATGGTGGAGAATCTTCGACTTGACCATTCGATTCTTGAGCTAATCTGACTGCCAATTCATGATCCCTTCTTTCTTGCTCCAATAACTCGCGATATTTGCTGTTTTCCATTGCTTCTTTTTCCAACTGTGCCTTCAGAGCAGATAGAAAATGTGATGTTTATGTATTAAACACTTTTGACAAATTATGCTACATTAAGAGAACTCTACATAAACAAGTAATGTAATCATATCAGTATATAAGTAATAAACAGGGGAAAGGCTAATTGTCAAAGATAAAGTATGTACTTTACGAAGCTCATCAGATTTCTTATCTTCTTTTTCTTGCTTTTTCTTTTGCTCCTCTTCTGCCTTCCTTCTCATCTCGATATCGTGTTTCTTTCTTCTATTTTCTTCCTCCTCTCTCTTTTTACGTTCATCCTCTTCTTTTCTCTGCTTTTCGAGTTCTAACTCCTGTTGAATCTTTCTCAGCCTTGCTTGTTCCTCGGCAATCTTCTGTTGCTCGACCATATCTTGCAACAACGCCATTTGTTTGTTCACTTGGTTCACCAAATTCGTATACAAAGAATCGATTTCCACTGGCTTTATTTTTTCATTCATCTTTATTTTCTCAATAGCCGCATTCAAATCCCTCTGCAGTCTTTTAATGTCGCCCATAGGTTTTTCACGATTTTTCAATTGCTCGGACGTTTCTTCCATGCCACTTAACTGTGTCTTCAACTTCTCAATCTTCGCTGTTCCCTTTATGCGAGGACGATGTTGCTTCTTAGCTATGTACATCCTCGCTGTTTTTTGTAAAATAATTAAATGTTGTCTTCGATAGATGATCTTATTTTTCAATTTGATCACAGATAACGCACAAAATTGCATCTTGTTCCACCGAGACTTAAGTAACCACTTCTTTACGTTAGCTACTAACTTCCTTAGGTTCTCAGGATCTGATTTCATGATCTTATCGAATTCAGCAAATTTTCCAGGTTTGAAAAAAACTCTGGTAATTCCAAACTTAAAATCTTTCTTGTTCAATTTTAAGCTATGAAGCAACGCTTCGCAAAAAAATCTGGGCTCCAGTTTGGCCAATTCTGGCGGAAGATACGATTTGTACATGTTATACAATTCCTGGAATGGAACTCTACTAGGATAGCCATGTTCCATGAGTTCTAAAACAGACGTCATTCCAGAACAACGAAGCTGTCCCAAAATACTGTTTCCATCGAATTGATGAGCCACCATCTCGCTATTCGGTTTGATGCAGCGAATAAAATTTGTTCCCTGTAAGAAAAATTTATTTTACCTGCTACCTAATTATCTACTAAAAAATAGCATAATATTAAAATGACTAATGTAAGTAATTCTCTTACTGTGCTTTTTAATTTATCCATTAGTTCCCCAAGTTGTGTTTTAAATTTACTGCCTACACTGATGAAAGTAAGTTTCCCTTTCTGACGAGAATTATTGGTAAACTGTGTTCTTAGAAATTTGTTATTACTTTCTTGAATTAATGCTTCCAAGGAAGCATGTAGAGCATCGTTATTTTTCTCAATGAATTGATTCTAAAAATGAGAAAAATTACTAGAGATTTCTTAAAGAAAAGAAAGTCAGAAAGTGAGATAGAAAGTGTACCAAATATAGAAAGCATAACAATATAGCGTATCATATTAATAATAAATATACTTTCTATAAAGAACAAGAGCAAAAATAGGATATACTACATATAACAGATGAAGTACCGTTTGATAACAAACACCACCAGCATAATGACGAATTACGAATCCTTCATCGTCACGCAATTCTCGGTGGGCTTTCAAACGAGAAGTTCGCGGTAGGGTTATTCTAAAATGACCATTCCAAACACGATGAACTTCGCTAGTAAAATGTGCAAAACTGTGAGTTGGTAATTTTGATTCTTCATCTAAGAGACTGAAAATCCCCATGTTCTTCGATTCGATTAAATCTAAAAATCGAATATGTAGAAAAGAGATTTATTTGTTTAGGCAATGAAATGACGAATTAACAATTAAACTTACCAATGCAGTCCTGATTATCCACGTAAGATATCTTCGGCACATTAAGCGATTCTCTTGCATAAAGATCTTGCTCGTATTTCAAGATCCTTTCATTAAAAAATTGTTGTAGCTTTTCATTACAATAATTTATACAAAATTGCTCGAAACTGTTGACCTTAAAGTACTCTATAAGAGATAATAAGAAAAGGATCATAAATTTATTGAAGGAGTAAGAATAGCGTAAGAAATATTATAACACATACCAAACCCTGCAATGTCTAAAACTCCAATATAATAGCTCGAAGCTTTAAAAGGAATACTCTTATTGATACGAGCTACGATATGATCGAATAATTTACTGTAAATAGCTTTAGCCAGAGCGTCCCTGGCATTATTGGCTTCGTAGACTTTCAGTGGTACCCTTAAAAGTATTCAGTCAGTTTATTAAACTTTCTTTTTGTTTCTCTATTTCTGATTTTTATATAAACTTACATGATGACCGTTCCCTTGATACCGCCGCGACTAGTCTGCATTACTTTCGAAACCAAAGCTTGTCTGAGTTCCTCGGGATCAACAGCCAATAACTTCGCACTCATTAATACTGCTTTCTCAGAGTTAGCGGATATCCTAGAGCCGCCCTTCGTATCTTCGGGATTGTCCTCGAATGTGATGTTCCCAAGGTGGAGTACCGCAGCTACCATTGTATAAATTTCCATTCTTTCCGCTTCAGTTAAACCAAGACGTGTTAAAGCCTTCGTAAAAAATGAAAAATAAAAAAAAGCAATTAATCACCGCTGTGCTAAAAAAAACGTATATAAAATACATAAATATCAAAATCAATCGTGTAATAAAAAATTTTATGGATGGAGGAAAACCATTTTGTAACTAAACATGAATAGATTAGTAAGATCAAAAATTGCATGAAATGAATGGGTGGTTTGATAATAATCAAAAAAATGATCAAATTACCGTTGCTTTTTCCTGAATTTAGAAAGTTATCCAATCAGCAAAAAGAGGTAAAATATAATTATCAATCTTTCAACAAAAGAATATTTTCCTCTCTGAATTATTTTTTATAATAGATAAATTCGCGTAATTTACGCGGTTATAAAGATCTTTAAAAAGCTAAGACTGTTAAGAATCTAAACTATTGATAGTCTAACTCTAAATACTAATTATAATATTTATAATTACTTGATCGATGGCATTGAATCCTTCAACGTCATCCAAAATTGGATCGTGCAAGGTACCTTTCATGCTCTGATCGCGACTCTTTTGAGCGTCGTTCAATTTTTTTTCCGACTCCTCGTTGCAAAAGTACTGCGTACAACCATTCTTTAGATACTGAAAATCGTCTGGCCTCGTGATCCCAAGTTTCGAGCGAAGTTCTGGAGGTGCTCCGGCACACATCATGTAAAAGACATGGTAGTTTCTCTCGTCAGGACTTTGAAGACACACTCTCGACTTTTCCAACAGATAATGGGAAATGTAACCGCCGACCACTTGACATTTCGAATCGAAATGAACCTCCATGAATTTACCAAAACGAGAACTATTATTGTTTCGTTTGGTCTTTGCGTTTCCAAAAGCTTCCAGCACTGGATTAGCTAAATGTATGAATATACAGCAATGAATATAATTGATCGATCGTGTTTAATTATAGTATAGCGTCGATTTTCTAGAATGTACCATCTAAAATCTTCTGTTCGATCGGCCCAGCCGTTGATCCCCATAAGTCACAGAGATATCGTAGCAGATACTTGGTAGATTCGGTTTTCCCTGCTCCTGATTCGCCAGAAACGATGATACTTTGCGATTGCTTCAGTACTTTCATATCTCTAAACGCTTTGTCCGCTGTGAAAGGGAAAGCGAATGTTTAAATTAATCCAAATTACCAAAACATCTGGTAACAACAGTGAAAACTAAGAGTACCAATAGCGAAAACATGAGGTGGCGTCTCTCCCAAAGACTTTCCCTTATAAGCCTTGATCGTTTCAGCAGAATAAAGATCCTTGACCTCCCAATATGGATTCACAGCGATTAAGATATTGGCCACGTAAGTCTGTCAGGTATCAGCAAAAACGTACGCTTTAATCATGATGTATTACATACAGTGTCTAGAAGAAGTACTTTCACGAAATTTATAGAATCTGATAGAAAAACGGTTCGTTGAAAAATAAGACTACGCGTCAATGTTTGTTATAGCCACCGTATAACGACGAGAAAATACCAATAGCAGATTTGACCTGAAATATCCAACATTTTTAAAAGTAATAATTTATTATTCGTCTAAAGCGCATTCGTCCCATATAACATCGAGCTATTTAGGTACGTGATCTGCCAATTGTTTCGAACAGTGCATCGCAGTTTGCGCGCAATTACTCACGTATATTCTATCCTTGAAGTAACGAGTTCGTACGTTGTTGAGCAGCGTGGCCTCATTCAGGTACATCAGAGCGCCTGAGAATATGAAAAACAGAGCAAACCCGTGAAGATAGATGTTGTAAAGCGACAGAAAGAGAGAGTCACCTGCGACATTTAAAGACTTCCGTTGCTGACGGAAATCCCCGTGACTCGTGTTTCCCCTTTACACGTGAATAATTGTAAAACACATTTGTTATTGTCTAAACCCCATTTAATCAATGGACCCAACATAACACAATTTTTCGCGAGGAAAGAATCGTGCAGATAAGAACGAGAGTTGCAATGATGAAATTACAATTATCTTCAACGTCTTTGGTGTATTCTCCAGCAGGATAAACTTCGTCCAGCGGACAAGTGCGTTGCGGATATTTCGGATCCAATGGTATGATCAACGCATCCCCGTCGACCATGTCCATGAACTTGCCGATTATGAAACCCTCTTGAGGGTCTCGCACCCACACCTGCTGATTCTCCATACCGGCTTACGCTCTAAAACGAGAACAATGTGAAACAAATGCATTAATTCACAGAATTATACGTACTTACATTTGCATACTAGTTTACGTACTATGACTGCAAGTTCTATTAATTTAACGTTATTGGGTCTCGAACATTTTTGCAACATTTTTGAAGATAACTTAATGTTTGCTTTGTTCCGTATCTATAAATCAAACGATCGTATTATTTCGCTCTATATATTATACGTTTCAAAGAAATAATCCTGTTACGAGAAGCATGTACGTCGAGAAATATAATCCAAGCGTACATTTGCGTCGATATTGTCTAAGAAATTCAGGAAAGAACGTGGAGCGTTTCAGAGGGAATTATTGAGAATTATTGACATTTGAAATTCTGTTATAAATTTGCAAACACGATATAACAGCCTACGCGAAAATCTCGCGACAGCCATTGATAAATAAAGTAGAAAATATTTTCAAGCTCTAGTTACGGCTTTACAACACGATCTGTTATCACCTAAATATGTATCTTTACGGCCATCACGACGTAAAAAGAAACAAACTGAATGAAAGCGAAATTTACAATTTCCCCCCGCAGGAATAGACGATCATACGCATTTTAACATATTCGCCACGATATATCTTCTTCTCTGCTGGCATCAATCTCACCACTCCAGTTCTAAAGAGTTAGTTAAACTAATTACACGGTGGAAGGAACAACAGGCACATTTGAACCAGTGCGCATAATTCAAATGGTTTCGCATGAGCTGCAATCGCGTAGAAACTGCTATAACGAGAAGCACGACAAACGGAATTTTCCTTTGCAAAATTCGTTCAACATGTCGCCCAACTTTCACCTGTGAAAACGGACGAACGTTTCCGGTGAAAGGAGCAGTCTTCCGAGATTTCCGCTGGCGAGATTACGAATTCAAGAAGAAATCCGCACGAACGCCACGACGCGAATGGCATCGCTATGCTAAGAAAAGAAAAATCATGATACTCGGTTTCCTGGCAACGGTTGGTAAAAAGAATTTTTCAACGTACATTATTTATTCGCCTAAACAGTGGCTACGAAAAATAATATTATTACTACAATTAACGCGCTCATTTTCCAATGATGCACCATATTATCAAATTCTACGTTTCGCTTTCATAGTATCAAATTTTTGTAGCCACGCAACTACCACTGTAATTAGTGCCGCTAGACGATAAGAAGTTTAATATCATTGGATCTAATTAATTAATGGATAAATATAAGGATGTGTAATTATAATTTGCATAGTCACTATTTTCCAGATAGGAAATAAACGGCATAGTGAAGTTTAACTTCTTCTAGCATCTTGCTTTCTGAATTTCGAAACGTGAGCACCGTATACAAAAACAAAAGAGAACGATACGTTATCTCTTTAGTATTAAAAGGATGAAGAAAAATGTTATCCTAATATAATTTGACCGTCTCTTATCGTTTTTAGACAGAGATCAGTCGAACGAATCGAACAAACGAAAGTGATCCGCTACGTCTAATTTGTAGATCGATCGCTGCAAAGAAGAACAACTCCGCCTTAGATTAGACGAACGAAATTGGTTCGCGTGGTGTTATTGATGGAAGAAGCAGCATAAGTGCCGTTGTCAAAGCCGTTCGACGAAGACTTAAGATGACCCTCGACCGACCAGTGCAAAAGGTACCTGACGAAGGACGCAAAGTTCCATTGATTCTACGCGAATTTAGTAAATCACGATACGCAATAATATAATAATATAATAATATAATAATAATAATAATAATATAATAATAAACCGATACGCAAATCGCTATAAATAATGACGAGCAAGTACCAGCCGTTTGAAAATCCATTAAAAAACGATTACGTTAGACGCTATAAGACTATGTTAACGCTTTGCGGACTAGAGACGCGAATTTGCGTCTTACACACTTTGTACGGCATCCTATAAAAATGTTAACTACCGTTAAATAAAACAGTAAAAAAAAAATGCAATGGATGCTATAAACGAAATGTCGTGAAAGTGTTTTTACGTTACATGGTCGAATAACACGAAACCGTTATCAATGTATTAGATATAATATCAATTGCTAGGAAAGTTCGTTTCGGCTTTTAAGGAATTTGATAGAATAATAAATGTTGCTTAGTAACTCTGCATCGGGCAAATTGTTTTCAAGCGTTAGCAGAAGTATCTTTAAATACGCTTATTGATTTTTAATAAAATATTATACTTGTTAAATGCTGCTGGGAAAGTTCGTACCGATTTTTAACTCTTCGGTCGACATAAAAAATCATATTGAAAAGTTCTTCTCCGAAGAACCTGAGAGGTTCTGGAAGGATGGGAACATCCAAGTCGCGTGAAAGATGGAGAAAGGTTGTGGCAACAACAACAACAAAATACCATCTATACAATTCAATAAATGTACATGGAATCGAAACGTAAATCGGAAGGAACTTTCCCAGCGACTGTTCGAATCTTTTCAATCGTAGCAAAAATATTCAGGCTACGGTCCTCAAAGTATCAAAAAAGATAGAATACTATATAAAACCGCAGTCGTGATTCAATGGATTCTTTGATTACGGAGGAATGCGCCCGCTCGAAATTTCTCGACTCTTATCGATCGTTATCACGAAATAAGACATAGATAAAAGACGCACGGTACCAAACTGTCGTAATGACTCACTGAAGCTGTTACAGGAATGCCATCTTACCTGTTTTTTCAGTTGCCTTTCTTTTCTTTTTTTTTTTTTTCGTGCACTAGCTAAAAGAAGAAGTGGCAAGAGAATCTTGTTTCTATAAACTGGAATTGGCAATCCTGAACAGCGGACAATATCGTGGTGGAAAAATAATCTAGACACATCCTTTCGGATTTATCGTTCCGCTAATTGGATGACAGTCACTGAATCGAACAAAAGTCGTCACGTACCGGTGCACCGTTGTCGCACAAAGTACAAGCCACCGTGACAGAATTTTGAAAACGCCCACGCGAATCGAAGCGGTGCCCTCTCAAGCGACACGTTGCGCGTTCACCTCGATGAAATCGCTGGTAAATGATTTTTATCGGCATGAACGAGCCGCTAGAACTCCTTTCGTGGAAAGTGAATACGATGAACAACGTGTGTGTGCCGAGTTATCACGTTCGGTAAAACGTAGTGTTACATTTTTAGAATAGATCTTAGCTTACGGTGAATTTACAGATATTCTTCGATCGTTATATTTTGTAAGTCATCCGTGAAATATATATACAGCACTACGTTTTTTTAGAACAAATTTCAGCTCACATACGTATACATATAGATATAATAGTCGATGAGCGTAATATTCGTAGAAACCTTTTACAAGAATAATGTAACTTGACCAATACGATCTCGACAATCGGGTCTTGTTATATCGTTAATGAAATTTCCAAATGTTCTATATAACATACACATCGTATAGATGTAGAAGTTTTCTACGATAAAAGTTTAAATACCTTCACGAGACACTATACGTACGATATTTTAAATATTTTTGAATTACGTAATGGTACGTTTTTTCTTTTCTAGATTTCATACTATCAAGTACAGATTACATTTTGAAGATAATTTAAAGTTACGTATGTAAAGTGTAGTAATACTCTATAGTCGCCAAATATAGTAAGAAATTATAAGGTCGATAGCATATTGTAAAACATTTCCAAAGGCAAAGCGCTTTCCTCGCTACCTAAGACATCTAAATCACGTTACACCGCTTGCCAATTATCGATGACCCTGAATAGCACAATGCTGCGATAAGTTAGTGCATTAATAAGTATTAATGCTCGAAATGAGCGACTCAAACTGATTATGTATGGGAACTTTTCTCTTCCCTTCCAGTTACACTTTTTCATTTGCTAATCGCTGTACCTTCTTTTCTATTTCATTTTATTTTTCTTTCTCTTTTTTTTTTTTTTTTTTTTTTAGAAGTCGATCGGATAATTTTAAAGGAGAATTCATAAGTGCAAATATCGAACGATCATTCGCGTGGCTGATCTAGAAAGCGCGAGAGAAGGCAATGCTTTCGGCTAGTTCACTCCGCCGCCGCGTCGCATTCCCAGCATCCCGTTAGGAATATCGTAACGGTAAAAGTAACCGGTAGATCCTTGCATCGATCCTTGAAACACGAACCACGACTGCATCACGCTAATCTGTACGGGTTCGTGACCTACACGTTGCCAGCTACAATAATTTATGACAACACTGACATATAGTTATCGATAGATACCGATAATCCGACATTTTTCTTTCTTATTTTCCATATCTTTCCTCTGCGTTTCGCCTGTGGTAACATTCTGCGGATTAAAGTGGCTGTTGACACATTTGTAGTGTACACGTTCGTATCTTTGCGCTGAAACAATGATTTTGGACGAGTTAGAAATTCAGCCACAGCCACGTGAGAAATAATTAATCGTTACCCTATGATTCTATTTATCAATAACATAATGTGCATCTTTAATCGAAAGCTCTTAATCCATTAAGGGTCGACGTTATCTTATCAACGTTTCATTTATAATTTCTCTCTAGTCGACTCGCGTTATCGAGTTCCATTAAATTCATACTGTAATCATGAAAAAAAAACCTGTAAGCCGTCGATCTGCGACATCCGCGTTTGTTAAATCACCGTCAATCACGTTCTTTTAAATCGTCTTCAATACAATCTCTCGCAGATTTCTCGTAACAAACAGCATAGGTCGAAGGAACTCCAAGTGAAAATCTCTCTGATAGAAATCGAGTCTCAAGCTTTTCCACCTTTCCGAAAGACACATCGTCGTTTAGCAAAATCTGATTAGTAAATCTCTCTCTCTCTCTCTCTTCACATAGACGTTGCTGACAATCACAGAGGCGCAGGTGATACGACGTTAGAATCTATTAAAAAAAAAAATTCCAAGAATCTGCTGGATAATTTCTCCTTCACAATCTCTTTCATCTAAATTCTACAGTTTTAGAAGATTTAAAGAAATCGAAGTGTCCTATGGCACTACGATCATACGAGTTTATCTCCACCGTGTCGTACTTTCGCATATCGTTTCGCTGCTTGGCCTTTAATTAATGGAGTTAAAACGTATCGAGCAGAGAATTTCCGTATCGATGAAAGAAGAACGATCGAATGGTTCGGTTCGTTCACCTTGTTCCCCTGTAGAGAAACGGCGATACACGTTCGATCGCTGTGCGTTACCACGAAAACCAACGTACGACACGTCTCGATGAAATAAAATGAATGAATCGGTAGGGGAAGCAGGAAACGGCAGGTGAAGCCCAGGGTCAGGAATAGGGAGACACGCGTCAGTGGCCACGTGGTTACCAACGAAATTTCACTACAGAATCACGAAGCGAGAGTAAAGGGAAAAAAGAAGAACAACTCGTTTGTTACGCGATCCACGATGAGTAAGTACGTGCAGGCACAGAGTAAGATAAGCTTGTTTGAGTTAGAAGGATACTTGGGTCAAACTAATCGTAAGTAATTTCCCCCTGTAATTCGACAGTTCAACTTATCAACGAGTTTTACGATCGATGTACGTTTGAAAAATGACCTGTTTAACTCCGTTATCGGTGGTCTGACGGAAAATACATATATCGTACATGCATATTGATAAATCAGCGACTATAGTTTTCCACGAGGACAAGTTTCGCTCGTCAAAAGATAAGAAATTGTTTCGATCAACGGTTAACATTTTCATCTCGTCCGATCTAACGATCGTGATACGATAGTAAGCGTATGTTGCTTTCTTCGTAGAAATTATTTCGTTGTTCATCTTGTTAGTTCTTACAGCGTAATATCTCCTCGCTGACTCGAATAATCCTATCGCAGAGTCATTCTCGAATCGTTCTCTCGGTTTTCATATAATTTTCTTGCTTAGAGCGCACGATATTTTCTTTAGTTCCTTCGTCACTCTGTCGTAAACTGACGATGGTGTCTTAAAACGTATAACGACGCGCGATTATTCCGTGCAACGTTCAAGATTGAACATTAAGACGTAGAAACTTGAGTGAACCCCGGTAACTCTACCTTATTATAGCGCATCTTTCTTGTCTCGGAGGCGACATTGGAATACGAAAGTAAGCACGCTCGAATCATAGCTCTTTTCTTTTTCTTGCGTATCGACTTGGTCTACGTCTAAACTCCACAGAGCCTAGACACTCTTCCCGTGGTGCTGCTCGATTTCGTCACCGCGAGAAAGTAAGAGCCGCCTATCTGTTGTCACGGTCAACGAACTCGGGACAGCTACTTCACCTTCTGCGAACATACTCATTACGCATTACGTCCACGCGTTGCGTAGCTGCTGTGTAATTAGACGTTACGCTTAGTCCGGTTTCGTAATTCATTCGACGCGATTAGAGAGCAGAAGTGGCAGAACAATGCAGCCGGCGAACTTGATGGACAACAGCACGTGATGCAAACATTCACAATCAGATCTGTTATTATAATATAGACGGTGGTTCTGCATTCGCGACGAGAGCGAAGTCACAGAGACTGCGTGGTTCGAGGTAACACAAAAACCGAATGTAACGAAACTACGTTGGAAGGTTCGGCTTTGGGAGAGTCGAGTTCGAAGAGTTTTCGTTTGAAGAAGATAGAATTTGAAAATTTGTCAGGTACTGGAGAACTTTTGATCAACCAGTTAGCTGTTTTTCACGAGTATACTGGGTAATAAGATTAAAAACTAAAACGATCATTCTTTTACAACTTAATTCTATATTATAACAGCCATACGTACTCCGTGTTCGACGAATATACTCGTTATCGCTTGCTTTTAGCGACGCATTCTAGGCACACGCTTTTCAAAGAGGTCGCAACGGCTAACTGATTAAACACGTTCGAACTTTATCTCCTCCGAAACGAAGCGTTAAGAACAAAATTTCATTCCTTCCGACTTATGTTCGCTGGTATAGAGCCATCTCCTGTCTACTCTTGTCTGCTTCAGATCGGGCAAATTCACGCGAACGTAATGGTAGATGATATTCTACGGATATCATAGATAACTATCGTCCTTTTCAAGATCATTGCCACGGCCTCGGTAGCAACAAGTTAACGGTCAATCTTTTGCCCCGTAATATCAAATTAAAGGCATCGATTCGGTTTAATTATCGGGTATCGAATACACATTGCAAAACGCAGCACAAGATCAAAATAGAGAACGAAGGAGAAAGGGTAGACAAGGGATTTACAATGGAGATTACGTTAAAATGGAGCGTTGGCACCACCACAAAGCGCGGTCAACGAACCTGTTCTCCCTGGACAAAAGGACAAGATCAACGAAAAGCGAAATCTCGATACGGTATAGTGGAGGCGCAATGCGATCATCCTCGATTCCTTCAATCGCCTCTCTATCTCGTGCTAACCAGTTGTTTCAGTGCAACGTGAAAAGAAGTACTCGAAAATTTGCCGCGAATAGGCAGAAGAAAATTTTGATCTAGATTCGGAGCGTAGAATCTTTTTAATATAAAGCGAAGAAGAACCTACGCTGCGAGTGTATCGGGGGCATAGTAACGAGTGCATGGCCCGTTAATACGCTCACGTACGGTAATATCATCATTTCGCAGGCCGTTTAATATTAATTGGAACAACCTTCCCGCGATCATCATCATCAACCGCTTTCAACGATTAGATTGAATCGTGGTGTATATGATCCCGAGCATACGTTGCCTTACCGTGCTACTTAATCTCTCTCCTTCTCTCATTTATTCGTCATTTTTCCTATCACGTCGATAATTTATAAAAAGTTACGTCGTAAGAACTATTGACCAGGGAATTAGTCGATATGGAAGAAAGAACTCCACTAATCGCGTTACAGAAGCTTATACACGTACAATCGGTTATTTATGTAACTTACAATTGATAAGTATTCTGTCGAAAAACGTATTTATAATACGTGTACTTTACCGATTAGACATTGGTATTCAAAGAACTATTAACTTCTCTCCACCTTCGGAATTATAATAATTATATTATTACGCTGTTATATTGTGTGCAGGGTGTTTCGCAACGTGCGGCATCCACTTCGCTCCAACTTCGACAGTGGACACCAAAAACAGTGAAAAAGATTCATATAGACGTGTGTCCTGTTCGATCCTGTTCCAATATTGTAGCCACTTTCGTGTCACGATGATCCGCAAATTTGGATTACCTTCGTGGAAGGTATTGGAAAGTATTGAACCATTTCATCGCCTGTATTATATTCCATACATGCACCTGGAATTTTTGAAAGACTGCGAAATTCTCTGACACGGCGACTGCGAGCTTGCGTAGAAACTGAGGATGGCCATTTCGAGAATCTTCTACGAACATAAACTATCGCCGGATGTTGTAAGTAGTTATTGACTTTGAAACGAGGTGAAATAGGACGTTTCAGGTGAACTTTCTTCGTTGCTGTTGTGTCTCCTGTCCACACCCGAAATGGGCCTCACGTGTTATGAAACACCTTGCTCTTTCTTTATCAGAGATCATCTAGTCAAATATAGAAGATCGATTACAGTTTCTCAGTGGTATTTAAATTTAAAAATATTTTAATGCTTACTATAAATATTAGGTCATCCGAAAAGTTTCTTTCGTCTTATAAGGAAATAATAGTTTAATTTTGTAGTAACAGAATAAATCAATAAAATAATATAAAAGAACAAATGTTGCGCGTCTATTATTTCCTTACAAACCGGAACAATCTTTTCGGGCGACCTAATATTACTTGCTGTTGCAAATTACACAATATTGTCTATTTATATCTGACAAAAGTTTTCGTTCTTTCACCAAAAAAAAGGACGAATTTCGAAAATTTACAAAAACGAAATTAAGATATCGAGACGACAACTATAGAAAGTTCGAAGTTTCACAGATAACTGAGTTCCAAAGATCCGTCAAGCATCAGAGCAAAAAGTACAGTTTTCAGAGAAATCCGTTTGATGTTTCAATTAACGGTCTATTCAGCCTAACGCACAGTCTTTTCCAATGCTGTAGCTTCGTTAATTACATAAACTTAAAAAAAGCCCTTCGTTATACGTTATTCCGTGCGTGCGGCACTTACGGAACGTGCAAAGAAACTTTGTCCATCCTTTTTAAACCGACAAAATGACGTATCGCCTTAAAAAGAAAACCGCCATTTGTAATATTCATGTACGACTCCGACTATGTAGATAATCGTAAAGAAATAACGTAAGGAGATCTATATAATTCAAGTCGATTACGTTGATCGGTTAATAACTCATTTGCATGTCAAAAAGACCTTGCGGTACGTTACCTTTTTCCATTGCCGAGATAATTAGTCTGGCAACCGAGACTGCGTTACGTAATTGCGGAAAAAAGATCGTTCGTTGCCATATAGGTTAGCCGATATCGTAAGACGAGGATCGTGTCACCAGTGACTCATGGAGACGTACTAATAGAGAGAATCTCGGAGAGAATCGTTAACTGTGTTCCTGTGTCAGCATTAAGGACACATCAGTGTACAATACATTATAATTAATACATTAGTCGATTGAGACCAACTTTGTTAACATCTTGATCGTATTCCTATCCGACGCGATCTTCTTTACAATGAATTAAAACCGATTACTTGTACAAATGATGGTTAATAACATGTCAAATCAAAAAAAAAAAGCGGCGACGTGCGACTCACGTGATTCCATTATCAGACAATAATACGCTGTAATACGTTTTGTATGGTATCAAAGATTAACGATCTTCTTGTTATATTGTTGAAATCAAGATACGCAGGTTATATAAACATGTAGATGCTAATAAATAGTTATAAAAACAAATAGAATGTAAAATATGTAATGTAAAATAAGTAGGTATTACGATATGTATATTTGCATTAAGTATTTCAATTAAGTAACTAACAAGTTTTTAAATTAGATTTTAAGAGGTTAGGGTACAATCCTAAGACTGATAAAATAGACAAATATTTATGCAAATTCATGCTTTTGTGAATATAAATTAAAAAAAAAAATGGAACCTAGGTGGAAAATTGTTTTACCTATTAAATATCATAGAGACCACTGTATTTTGGGATATTTTACATATGCTTTTAAACATTACACGCGTCCTGTGCATTTTCGCATCTTCTGCTCATAAATGCATAAAAATCGACAATCTACTCATCAGAAAATTATATACTTTTGTAATATGACATATCACATTTCGCGATAATGTTTATGTCATAGTTTAATACGAATAACATCTTTGTAATTTTGTACTTTATTCCGATGACTGAATGTATAGTGATACACAGGCCTATAGTTCTGATCATCAAGAGAAGAAACTATTCTTGAAGCAACTTTTCTTCTTCCATATTATTAATAAATGATGCATAGAGGAACTCTTGTGTGAACAATGATTCAATGAACGAAATTTAAGTGGTGAAAGGAATCGTGGTTGAAAGACGATAAAAGATGTACGCTCTTATAATTCAAACCAATTGTCAATGGTCAAAGATGCGTGACCAAACAAAGCAGAATTTTGTAGTGCAATAGGGGAAGCAGATGCAGCTGTAAAAGACACATTGTTTCTAAATAAATGCTTTGTTACATATCACACATTCTCACACGGTAGACGAACTCAAACGAGCTTTCATCACGCACTAGGAGACGGGAGATTTATTTCCTTCTTTTTTTCCGTGACTACCTGATACACTTATGAAGAACGAAGCCGCGCACAATTCACATGCTAATTCACCTACACTGAATCGTCTGTTTTCTTTCGCGCACCTGTGCACTTTCGTTCCACTCTCCTAATCCTCTTGCAACTCGCAAATGAGAAATATCGCACATTTTACGTCGCACAATGTCGTCATAATAACACAAACTTACATAAACATCTGCCACATTGACTAACACCTTCATATCGTATACGTAGATTGTCTCGTTTAAAAGAGCTTACAAATTATTATAGAAAAAGAGGATAACTATTCATTTTACATGTTTCAATTCGATACTGACACTCAAAATTTTGTTATATTTTTTAATGGAAAAATTCAAGTCGAGCCTAATTAACCTAATCTAAACTATGTTAGAAAATAAAATACCCCATATTTGGTCTATTATTATGTTACAATTTCTGATGTGTGTCAGTGTGAAGTATTAATAGTATCGACACGATATCTTGATCAATGAATTACGATTCCTATTTATGTAATTGATAAACGAAACATACTAGATATATATATAGCTAACCGAACTTGCTATACTTGCTATCGTAGTTAGAAGTACGACTTAATTAAGAAAATTCTTCCCCATTAGAGAAATAATAAACAAGCGAGATCGTTTTGATGACAACGATTGTGAGTTTAATTAGTTCTCATCAAGGAGAAATGAAGCACTGAAGACACTCTTGTTTCATATGAAATTTTCACGGACGATGTATAGGATCTATATAGCATGCTCCCCTAACCTAATTTAAATAAAAGAAATATAATTCTACAATATATGGTTGCTTAACCTAGCTGTCATGAGCAATAGTTGGTATAAATTACTATATAAAAAAACATTAAAAAAGCTGTTTAAATGACGTGTTAATAAATGATAAATAAATTCTTAAGTAACTTCGACAGAATATGTTTTCGAAGTGATTCAATAGAAATAACTTCAATGGAATATTTTTCCAGAATATTCTAATAGAAACCAATAGAATAAAATATTTCTTGGTTTAATTAATTTGACATAAATTCACGATTCGATTGTAAAAAGCAGTTATAGTGTTTCCTGAAGATTCTTCGTGTATAATAGCGGAACTATCCGATAAATCGTTCAAAAAACAACAGTACTGCAGTAGGAAATTTATCACTGTTCAAAAAACACGCGCATATGTTTGAGCAGGCTTTAATGCATCATACTTGTGTCAGCAACTTATGCTTGAAACCACCGTTACCTATCATTAATTATTTTTCACAGAATAATCGACACAAAAAATTTTAATAGCCCAAGATTTTTTTCGCGCATTGAAAAACATAATAAGTACTAATAATTCCATACATTTGTCTTTAATAAATATACACGTAAGTTAATTTCTAAAAAATAATAAATGATGATATTAACGAAAACACGAATAGTAAGTTATTATATTATGGAACATATGTTGCGCTGAATTTCAATTTCTAGTTAACTTCCTGTTTCACGTTTTACACATCATTTACATGTAAATATAAACACACACGTAAACGTACCAAGAAGGATAGACGACACCGATGCTTGATCGACAATTTCAGAATCAATATAATACATCGAATGACTATAAACCGACGCGAGTTATTTAACAATAAAAATTATATCGAGACGAATTAGTCTCCCATCTAGTTTTTTGAACGCTACTAAAACCTCGTATAACCTTCTCGAATTGCATAGTAGTTTGATACAATCACCGGTCTGCATTGAAGTACAGTAAGGCCTTGCTAACTGACAGCGGATCGGGACTGAATGTGGTCGGTTAACAAGGAAGGATTTTTATATTTATGTCAGGTTGCTCTTGCACAAGAATACCAACTAACAATATTAATAAGTTAAATAGAAGTTGTGGGCTATAGATTTCTTTTTCATAATTTTATAACTTTTTGTCAAATAGGATAAATCAGATAATTTATAATTTACAAAATTTACTTATGGAATTTCATTTGTTTCATCATCAAACTTGTTAATTAGGAAACTTACGACATATAAAAGATCGCTAATGATAATAGTTCAATAGTGCAAAACAGTCCAGGAATCCTGACTCGACGAGTTAACAGATACGTATGTCGATAGAGTGAAACAGTGATACTCGATATCCAATTTTAAATATTGAAATTTAAAAATCGGTACTTTACATAAAAACAGTCACATATGCAAAATCACAACAGATAAAATGGAAGAAATACATATAACACTGGAGCTTTAGTTCCACGCAGACACTTCTAAAAAATAATGGGGATAACGATGGCCAGTTAGAAAAGCAGAATTCTAACCAATTAGCAAGAGAGTATTGTAATATGTTACACACCAAAAAGCGATTCAAAAACTAAAATTTAAAAAAAATATACGTGTAAAATGGAAAATGTCAACAGTGAATGCGTTAGCCATGAAACACATGTAAATGAAAAAGTATGTACATATATATGAATATTTTTAAATACTAATTCATATATCCCTATCTTTATTATATGTATTTCGTACAAGCGTATATTTAACAAACTGATACGTATTTAAAAGTTATAAAAAAAATGGCAACATGAAAACTATGTTAACTTGGTGTTAACTTGAAGAAAAGTTTGTTATGTTAAGAAATTGACAAGTATTCACAGATGTCGAACAGAAAAGAATGCATGTTAAAACGAAGTTACTCACCAAAGAAAAGAACAATACCCACGACACGAACGGAACGACGTCCGTCTTGCAACTGGCGCTTTGATGCGTCAGTTCTATAGAGTCGGGAATTTTCGTGCGTTTTCGGACATGCCACGCGGCAAATAACAATCACCTGGCGAATCGCGCCACGGGAATTTAACCGAGATTATTATCGTAACAACAGGTGGTAATGAATTTAAAAATAAAACACCATGAACATTCCTCCATAGATTTTGTGTACTTTCCGATAAAAATTGTTATAATTGCAAAAATCTGAGCAAACAATTATGATTATCAAATGAAACATTTGAATTTTAAACATAGAAGATATTTCAATCCACTTAAAAAATTTTAAGTTCTTTCCTTATATTCTAAATTGTTATCTCTAAATATTGTTGCAACATATGCAGAAATAGATATATACATTCCTCTTATTTTGAAATTTTTAGATATATTATTTAGCTGGAAATTTGTAGATACAAGGAGACATAGACAACAGTATTGATATAACTTAGAGTAAAATTGTTCACGTGACTTGCGCGAATAGTAATTATTGAAATATTAGAGAATGTAATATATATTGTACATATCTACAAATTCTCTATAACAATACTAACGTAGTGACACCTATCTTAACATAGACTGTGTTACTGTCGGTAAAACAAAACATCAAGTATGTATGTACATACATATATATACTTGAGCTGGAGGGCTTTCCTGCTATACCGATCGTCATTATTATCGCAGTTCAACTTTAATCACCGACGATGTGTATTTAGTCTGTGTTTTAACCGTGGATACGATCAACACCTCTTTATACGAATTTCAAATTGCAATATAACTTCGATTCACGAACGCTTTAATCGTGTAAAAGTTAATTAGTTGTAATTAATTCGTATTCTAATTCATTGTTGGCGAATTTGCCCCGATTAACTACGCTGACTAACTTCTTTTTTGTGGAACCGTGAAATTGCGCAACGTTTGTAATGATTGGCCTCTATTTTCCCAAAATTAGAGTTGCAAATTGACATCGTTTCTAAAAATTACTGATAGAACTACTGATAGAACTGATAGAACTACTCATGATTCTATAGAGTTTTCAATAAATATTCAATAAATATTAAATAATAATTTTTTAAAATTAGCGTTTTGAATTACTTTATTCAGTGTAAAAAATTTCCTTTAGTTTTAATATTGCAACCTCAACAGTGTTAATAACACTTTATAAAATGCAAAAGCAATATCTATAAATAAGTCTGTGATAAATTATAAAGCCGTATAAAAGTCATTGACCTCAACAGGTTACAGATACTAAGAACATAATGCACATACCTTTAAAGCTATAAAAAGCTAATTCCTCAATTTATGCGACGTAAAAGTTTGACTGCCATATCTTGCACTAAAACATTCTACAGAAGTCATTGCATATTCCACAGTTCCCTTTTCGTTCGTAACAGCAGTATTTCTTCCGCCTCCAAATTCTACGGAAAAATATTTCTCGTCGTTCATTCATTCAATGAAATTGCTGATTAGACTTCGCAAGAATGTATAATTGCAACATTAAATTAAAAAGAAAAATTCATTCGTTTAATACAATGGAATAAAGGCGAAATAAGTTTTCATTTATCTTAATTTAACAAAAATTAATTTTATAAGATTATAAAGCTTAAGAAATTTGCTTCCGGTTGAAGAACGGTCTAGCTAATATCTATTTCTCATTACAAGATTTCTGAAATAGAAAAAAGATCGTGGAATTGCTTTTATCCTTGACATTTAGCGATTTGCCAATCGCTGTTGTTTTTAACAGTACCAATATTCTTACTCACGTAGAACATATTCTCACGTATCTTATTTTTCTTTCAGTCCCTCTTGTCTTTATTTCCAATGATAGTTCTTTATTAACCATTGGACTTGAATACAATATTGTATTAAATATTTTATACACTTGATATGTTGTTTTACCTTAAATTCTGTCTTCCTTTGTTCTTATACTGTGTAATTAATGTCTTCAATGATTTTTGGTTATAATAGATCCCATTTCTTATTATACATATAAAAGTATGATTTTCCACGAATATCCGCACTCTAATAATAATTACATTCGCATTACAATTTAGTTAAAAACATTAAAAGATATCGTGTATTACAATTTAATTATTTCAACCCTGTTACTTATATGCATATCGACCAAAATAGTAATAGAATTACATTTTACTTAAATTGATAGAATATGCGGTAAGATCACGCAATAATTCTGTCTTCCGCTTTCTCTGTCCCCTTTTTAAACGCAATTTCTATCAAGTTCCACTGGAGGACCGAGTTTCCGTTCACTTCCTTGTGCGATGACCTCTAGGAAGAAAATTGCTGACCATTTGCTGCAAGATGCATCAACCACGTCAAACATTTATTACCACCAGTTATGTACACACATGAACCTCTCAGAGGATAAACCGATCAACTCGAGTTTTCGACAATTGCTTAACTTCATTAAATAAGTACACAATTAGTGTTCAATTCTTAAGAAACAAATGATTAACTTCCACAAGTTCATTCTAAAGTAAATTTAGAAACCAGTGTTTGTAATATCTAGGCATATTTTTCTAAACATAATTTGAGGAAAAAAAAGATAGACAGAAATTTGCTTTACCTACCAAAACATTACAAGAAATATTTTTAATATTCCCGTATATATATCTTTGCATATTATGTATATTCCGTGCATTTTTGCATAAATGCATAAAAATCCACGGTTTACTGATCAGAAAATTCTAGATTTTTATAATGTAGCGTAGCATATCTTGTATAGACGCTTTTCTGTATTTTTGAGTTTATAGAGTTGATCAGCGTGACTTCTGAATGGCTCATATATCGCGTGAAACAACGACCTGTCGCGTGGGCAAAGAACAATTGAAATAGACGGATTCCTCCTATTACCAATAATCTCCAAAGAATCTTCTAATTGCGGATAATACATTGGTAATTCCCTTATTACGCGATCAGTCAGATTTAAAATGAAAATTTTTTTTACAATAGCCGTCTAATGTGTTCCTTTATATTTCCGATTATAATACTGCTTCACAAAAAAGTATAAAAGATATAAAAGAAAAATTACCATAGGAATGGTACCAAACATATTAAATCATTCTCCAATGAACATTCTCTTATAGTTATTATATGTACATATATTATCTTATCTCTTCTTTATTTATTTTTGTTTTCTTCTATTCGACCATACATTAATATTATTCGATTATTCTCCATAATTATGATAAACGATAACATTTTCTTAGAATTATTGTTTTCCTCCATTTTCCTGTTTCCTCCTTTGTTTCCTCGTATTCGATAATATTCTCAAGGAAACGTTAAAGAATAAAGTTCATAAATAATGGCATTATTTTGTGAAACATGATTCAACATACAAACAACTGCAAGTTGTGAGATAAAAATGGAGATTAGAGAAGACCGTGTCTGATAATTGGTTACGATGAAACGCCACACATACATTTTCCTTTACTTATTCTCTTCTTTTTTATACGGAGTAATATCGCGTTTCCTGCATGTCAGCGATCCATGCTTGTCCCAACTAGCAAAATTGCAGGTCACGCGTAGCTATGCGTGCGAAAAAGATAATCGGAGTTAACTGCAAAGAGCAGCGGCGCGACGAATCTCTGGATCTGAATCGCTAAGGAAATTCCTCTTGTAGACGTCTTTATAAACACGCAATGATGTTCTACGATTCCAAACGGACTGCTTCATTCTCTCGTATGCGCAATATTCTTTTAAAAGCTTTGCTAGATCAGTTAGTATAGGAAATTGATTTTTCTTGTTAAATGAGTACAATTATTTAAATATTCTAGATGATTTTTGGAGTTTTCGCATCTCTACGATTTTATACGTCATATACTTTTTCATTCGTAATAATATACAACTAAATCAGAGTTAGATAAGGTTTGATTTAAGTAGTAATGTAAATTGTTTTTTGTAAACACTGGTAATAATAATGGATATGTTCTCTTTTATTACGCAGTATTTTCCGATTGTTTCGCCGATTAATCGTGACATTACGTACCTCGAAAAATCATAATTAGATACAAGAAGTCTTAATTATTTTTTTAATATCTCATATATTATATATACGATTACATATCAAATTCTCATTGGCATTTGTTAGGCTTCTATTTAGTTTGTAAGCTGAACATCTAATTGCTTCTCACCATGGGGTCTTTGGTAACTTCCTCTTGATGAACTTGATCCTAGTTCTATTATAGACTTGCCATTTTGCTGGGGTGTGTATGGGCACATATACTAAATCCTTATTACTCGTGATTTGCAGTAGTTTTTGAATGAACTTGATGTGAATTCTTTACCATTATCTAGTCTTACATTTTTTACTACTATTTCTCATTGGGTTTTAATTTCTGCTATCTAATTTTTAAAATTTTCTTCAGCTTCATTCTTTTGTTTTAATAGATACATTATTGTAAAGTAGGTGTAGTCATCTGTCGCCACTTGAAAATACCTATGTCTATCTAGAGTACATGGAGTTACTGATCCTGATGTATTGGAGTGTATCAAATCTCCTATTTTTTGAGATTGTTTCTTTCCTTCATAAAAAATGGGTCTTGCACCTTTGCCTTCCACACACATGGAGCAATTGTCACTGTTTATTGGTAGTCCTAGAATTCTCATACCTTTTTTATCCAAATGGCCAACTCTCTGCGTCACAGTTCAGCCTTTTAGATCTGACTTGCTTCCAAACTTACACAAACCTCATCTTTTTTAGGCCTTAATTTCAAGATATGTAGGTTATTCCCCTTTTTGCAAAATAACATGGTTTTTTCCCACAATTTCTATGTCTTCCATGCCGAATATCACCTTATAGTTATTTGAATTAGTTCCCTTACTGACAAAAGGTTATGTTCTAGTCCTTTTACTATTAGACCATTTATTCTTACCTATTACTCTTTGTACATTGCAACAAAGTCACCTTTCTTTGTAGCCTTTATCTTCACTAGTTATATGGATTTTTACCTGTTCCTGTAACATTTCTATATTACTTATATATTTTTCCATATTTGCCTTCGTTAAATATGCAGTTACACTTGAATCCAGTATAAACTCTGTAAATTTACTCTTATTGCAACTAACTATGCTGCTTAAGATCACAAATGAGATTTTGTCCTTAATAGATTGATTAGCTGTCTCTGATCTCCTTGGTCAATAACCCCTATCTCTGAAGGAGCCTCAATCCCTATACAAGTTTCTGCTGGTATTTGGTCTCTCTTTTGCTCTACATTCACTTATTTTGTGACCTATTCTACCACATTTAAAGCAAGCAAATAGGAAGACTTTGAATATTACCTGGCCATTATTGCTTTTCTTATTCAACATCTTGCTCATCATTTTTCACTCCTCATTAAGCAGCCTAGTTTTGACAAAGTTTAAAGTGACTTCTTTATTATTCATTGTCTCGATAGCAGTTATCATAGTGTTATAGTCTTCAGGCATTGTCTACAGTAGATGACAAATTTTATCAGATTCATCTATTTTGGATTCCACATTTTCCATCTCCTTTATGATGGTGTCATATTTTAAGAAAAAAATTTTCATTTTGTCCATACTTCAATGAAAATAGCTTTCTCCTTAAATGCAACTTTGAAAACGTGCTTTTTCTCTTAAACATATTTTGCAAAATCTTTTCTTTTGCAGTGAATGCACCTTTCACTAGATATAGATGCTTGTCCATAATACACTGCACCACTATTGACTTGGCTTTGCGTCTTTTAATATAAAACTCCTTCTATATTTATCCCGCGCGAATGACGCGAATGATTTCGACGCATAACATATCATCTCTCTGTCTTTCAGTCAACAGGCATTTAACTCGAAATTTCCAGTTATTGAAATTCTCTGCGTATAACTGGGGAAAATACTGTGCTGAATCCATTTTCTCTTTTGAAATACTCTTTTTGAAACTCTGATCTTTTATCTTTTTGTTATCCGTGATTACCCTCCCGATTGTCCGTTAAGGCATTTCTTTCGTTTTCTCTTTTATTTCTACCTCTTTTACACCTACTCTGGGCTCATAACCTGATGAGATTAATCAATCAAGCGTAAAATTGTAAAAGAAAAAGTATAAATGTATTTAGTATATTGAAATAATAATTGTACACGAGCCAAGTTATCTATACGTTCTTTGTTGCACATTCTCTCTGTACACACTCGGAAATCATGCTTTCCCCCCTAGTTCACTCACCCCTTTTTGGTTAACATATGGCTTATACTACGTTAGTCAATTCGGGTCCCAACAATGTTACTTTTAAAAAATTACACAAATACTTGACCATTTAATGTTCAGTACAAATCCTTATCTTTTACCTGCATTGTAAAGTTTTCTTTTCAATATATTTATAATTCAATCCGTGAATATAAAAATATACACGAAACGAATCGACTACTTCGACCGCACGTACACTCTTATCAAATAGTATATTTTCGCAAATAAGTGTGATGTAAGATTTATCGAGAAGAGGAAGGACGAATCGGTAAGAACCAAGCTATAGCAGCTGATTGGTATTCACCTTGGAAGATTATATAATTAACAGCATAAAAGAAGATACGCAATAGAAAGGAAACAGAGAACGGATGGCATGAAAACAAATTTGGTCCCACATAAGCAATTCATTGGCACAGCTGTAGCTTTTAATGATATTACATAGGTAATGATGAGACTGCGAACGTTTATGCATTTATAGAATAAGATGTAAATATTGAATGATTATAGAAGAAGATGTAAATATTCGCAAACTATAAACAATATGCAAATATATATGAAATATTCAAAGTTTAGTACTTCCTAGAATATTTAATAGATAAAAGAATTTTCTAACTAATTGTAAGCGAACGCAAGTTGGATGAGTTATGAGAAATTGTTGACATTTTTGTATGATTATTGCATCGATTTGTTTCTAAGCAATTAGAATAAATTTTACAACATGAGCGGCGATACAATCAATCACTGATTTCAAAACTGTAAGTTGATACAGCGAAATAAGATAACTAGATTGCGGTATTTTCCCACATTAAAATGCAGTTAAAATATTTCATCTCTTTCGATGGAACGTTTATTTCTATTATTAAGGGAGTCTTTATTCTTGAAGATTTCAAAATTCTCACAGCGTCTAAATCAAAGAGCTCATAGCAAAAACGGACCTTATCATATTTATAGACTACTTGAATAGAGTTCAACATTTAGTAGTTTGGATCGAAGATTACGTTATAATCGATAAAGAAGAAAAAACAACTTCAATAGGACTGTTATTGTCTTTCTACTAGCAAGATTGTTATTTTATCAAGATATTATAATCATTACCTTTTTAGACAGCAGTTCACATATTGTGTCCATTAAATTATTCAATAAATTCAAATCTGAACTTCTGAACAAATCTGAACAGAAACCTAACCCCAACCTAACCCCAATCTGTCGAGAATAGGATATTCTTTCATTTTCCTAAAAGAAAAATAAAAACTGGAAAGGGTACTTTTCGTTATTCCTTCAGCTTCTCATCATATCAGATCGTCAGCAGCATTTGGTTTATCTTATATTACCCTTTTATGCGTATATATGTATGACTGTCAAACTTGAACAAATATTCTTATCGTAAGAAGAATAGTACATAATAACTTGCATTTTGCATTAGATAATTTATGCCACGAGTGACTCAGTATAAAGAGTCAGGTGGACCACTACTGATTCAGGGTGATTTTTATCCTGACCTATCAACATTTTCTCCCTTTGATCTTGGCATGGTCATTAACTAGATACTGGCAACAGGCTATTTATGAATGCAACACACGTGACCCGGGGTGAATCGACGACTTAACCCGTAGCCAGGAATCCCCGGATAAAGGTGGGACGCGTACGCACACACCAGGGAATCCCGATAGACAGGTATGAAAGTTTCCTCCGCCGCCTCTGCTTACTCTCTCCCGTGCAATACTTACTGCTCTTCATTCACTCGTCCGACTCAGTGCGTTGCGATTCGCCGCAACTCTTACAAGTGCCATTTACGTCGTCCTCCGTAGTGTTTGAAGTTTGGTAGTCTGTTCACCTGTGAAAACTGTTTACTAATTATCCAGGATATTATACATATGTATAATAAACATTAGTAAGTCTATATTACAATTGATTATTTACAATAATATACTATGTAGATGATCCATTTATCCTTTTGATCAATGTGTTCACTCCATGAGGTTCATTCTGTGGTTCCTTCCATTATGGATGGATTCAGATGGACTTTGTTCTATAAAATAGTTTGTTGTTTTTTGATGAAGTTTAAAGATGTTCTATGATTTCTTATTCATGGTCATTTTTGATCGATCGTTTTGTTTAAAAGTTTTGCGTATGAGTTTCATTTAGAATTGATTTTTGACAGTGTAGTTTGTATTCCAACGTTTGTTGTCTTCTCATGTTTATCCATATGGTAATGTTTTCATTGAATGTCTTTTTGTGACAGAGATAACAAAATTTTACTGTATAGCACGAGTACGTTCAATTATTAATTCAGTGTTCGGTGAAAAAATGATAAACAAAGATTGAAGTTTAATGTAATTAGTGCTACATTACGTATTAGAAAAAATTATCGTAAAATGGTTATGGTGAAACAGTGGCTGCTCGCTGTCAGAAATATTTTTGATGACCAAGTTGACTAATATTCACTGCCTAATTTCGCCTTAGAGAATTCGCTACATTACTACCTGTCATTGAGATTATAGCATCATATTTCAACTTTATCTTTAGGATCTGTCAGGATCTAGTGTATAGAATTTCAAAACCTTGTTAAAAAGCAACATTGTTCCTTTTCCATTCAAGTAACAAAGTATGTTTTATTATCACGCCTTTATTCTTGATGTCAACATTTCAATAATCTCCAGGCAGTCCAGTTTAACAATGTAGCAGGTGCGAGAAAGCACATCATTGATCATCATTCGATCATTTATAGTTACTAAAAATTGTCTGTCTGATCGGTTATCTTAATTACGTACCGCGAAGCATCTTGTAATAGCTGCCCCGCTGATGAAACAGTTCAACAAAGCTCAATAACAGGCCAGTACGATTTTCATTGAAACGGATGGTAGAAGTGTGACAAACCTTGAATAGTTCAAATAGAAACGTGTTCAATTATGTTCAATATCGTTAAATTGCACAAAAAGATCGTATTTGCATTCCTTTATGACAATTTTCATTTAAGGCTGTAATCTATTTTGGCTCGATTAATTGACCAAGGTCAGCAAGCAATACTTCCACTTCATAATACACGTATAGGTAATTCAAAATAATTGTTTAAAATTATTAATTTTTTAAGTTACTCAAATCTGATTGTATTATTACTACATTCACGCATTAAGTACTTTTATAGACAGTATAAATTAATTATACTACATGATGATAAATTGTATAAATTAATCATAAAATATACACAGTACATATTATGAGTATAGTTATACATATACTCATTAGATAGAATCTAATTATTCGATAAATTAAAAAAATTCTGCAGCTTTTATAAAAAGGCAATTGAAATGTGCAGCGAAATAAGCGAAGTGAGGATTCCGATACCTATATCATTTATAATGAGATAAGTGCTATATTTATCCTTGTTTATCCTCCTTTGTAATTAACATAATTACAGATACCTATCACCTATCGCTCCCCACATTTATACATGAATGATTAGTAGGCTATTCACATTCAAGTAAATTATTAGATTATTCAAATAATGATGATAACACAAAAACATGCATTCATTGAACACTACAATTTAATTAAAATGACTCATGAAAAGTAATGAACGACTCAAAACGAAAAATGGCGTTCGAAAAAGATTTTTAAACAGTCAGCAAAGCGTTCCAAATGGAACAACCTCGAAACGACGATGCGCTACAGCTACGGAAAGGGATCGCTATATGTATGTACAAACTATGGGGAAAAACGTTGGAACTCGTTACCGTTCCTGTTTTTGGACCATTATGCCAGCCAAAACTGGTTTCGCTGATACGCGTACAGCTGGTGGACATTGACTGACTAGTCAGTCGACTACCCTAGTGTCCTTCAATAATCGAAACGTATTGTCTCAAAGATCTGTAAATATAATTAATTTTATACTTGCCGTATACTGTGTCATATTATGATAGAGTCAAAAAGCTACTTTTTATACCGATTTAAAATTTTAATGGAAAACTCATGTATATATATCATTTAGATGTTGACGCAATCGCAATATTTTTTAACGAATGGCTTCTGTTTATCGATCAGATAGTTCGAAAAAATCAGATCGAGAGTTAATCGAGAGTAGTTTCGTTCTTCTCTCCTTAATTTTACCTGCAAACGAATGTAAATTAGTTTAGAAAGAAGCTAAGTTGTTGTTAGATTAATAATAATTGAATGCGTAAATTAGTTGGTTCCATAAATACAATAACAAAAACTTTAATTACTACAATAAGTGTTTGATTATGATAATTACATCTTGAACCAAGATCTGTAAGTAGTAGAAATTAACAATTGAAAAACACACGTGCACAGATAAAGTAAACGTCGAGGAAAAAATATGTCATCTACTGAAGTGTGCAAATATCGGCAACGTATAAGTACCAATTTATCTATGGGAAACATCCACAAATTTCCAATTCCTTGTTTTTAAATTCTTTTAATCAATCGATCTGCTATCTTGATAAATACAATATTATCAAATTTCCTATTTTTCATATCTACTAGTTACATCGAAGCAGTCGTAAAAGATATAGAAGGTAAAGGAAATAACCGAAAAAAGGTTCGTTGTACAATAAGTTCTTAAAAAGATTTATATAAGTTTCTGAAATTATGGCAATTTCTACGCAACATAAAATTTGTAAGAAAGGTTTTACTGAGTTGATAATAAGGTAGATAACATTAAAACGCCGCTGGGCGCAATTTTATTATCCCAGAGAAATAAAGTAGTGAACGTGAAACTTCAATAAGGATTGCTGGAATCGCGAGAGGAAAAAAGGTTGCAATCTATCGTTCACAATGATTTCAGAGGTTGTGTAGTTTACCTTGGATAAACGCAAAAGTCATTTCTTCCCTCTTTGTTTTGCCAAAGGAGCATAACGAGTGTACTTACTTTCACTGTACTCGCGGTACTAAGTAGTACCATCTGTACTCGGCACTCGTTTCCTCCGCTCCCACATTTAACGACCATTCAAATCGATTGCTTCTAGTCGAAGGCATCCTGAAAAATTTCAATTTCGAAGGTAAACGGTCTCATATAAATGCAAGTGACTTTCACAGGATACTAACGTTGTGTAAAAAACGTAAAAACAATTACTTCCACAAAGCGTGTTTCAATATCATTGCTGAAGAAATGTTCATGGAATGTTTACGATCATCTGCAAACTAAGCAAAGATTTCACACATTTACACATATATTCGAACCTCTCATGATTCATACTTACTGTCATGACATATGTATCTTTTTTGAAGACAGATGAGTTTCCAGCTAACTCTGCGATAGCACACTCCTTTTTTAGAGTATTAAATGACACGCCAGAATCATTTAGATCCAATGCGACTTTCATATGTTTAAACCAGATAAAAAGTTCTAAAAAGATTCGAAATATTTTAGAAAGAATAGTTGTCACTGTCCTATATGAAAAATTGTATTTAATGATGTAGAGTGATTAATACATATATAACAATTAGCAAACTTTCCTTTCTTATATATAATTTGTAATTTTACGTCAGCAATTATTACAAACACTGCTTCGATGATTTTTACAAATTTTGCTGTAATCTATACAACAGAATCTATTATTTCGGAAGCTATTGTTAATATACAAAATTGGAAACAATATGTCATTGAAGCGTTGATACTGAGACCATGAAAATCATATACGTATTTACACCCGAATCAAGAATCGTTAAATCTTTATCTGAGATATTATCAGAGATATCGAATAAGATGTGGAGTAGATCCCCTAAATCGAGCGACAACATAATCTTTATCGATTCGTATGTATATCACGTATAACACATCTAATTCAAACTTGCGTCAAAACCGATATTTGTGAATTTTACTTTTTACTTGAAAGATCGCTATCGTTATTTCTACGAAAAGCCCCTGCTATATGCAATCTCTCGTACAAGAAGGCAGGAGGTATTAGGAATCGTCAGTTCCGATTAGGAAACTTAGTACCATTATATGTACATCTTATCTCGACTACTCGCGATTCGAATGATCAAGATAAAAAGCTGGATAGACATTGACGTTACATTCTATTTATACATATATGCGGCCCGTTGAAAGAAATAATTAGTAGTATGTCCACTCCTACGGCTATACGAAACACCTGAAGTGCTTTCAGTTGGGTAATAGCTAACTGAGCGAACAGGTGTCGCGACACATTAAAGTCACCACGTTCAAGTATTCGCGAATTTTCAATTGGTGAGTTGACAAGAACGATTTTTAAAAACACTACCATAGCACGAAATCAGAAATATTTGTTAATAACGTTAACTGTTTTTCGTAATTCTATTATTATGTTAATGTAAACTGAGTATTAAGTACTCTATAATGACTCAAAATTCTCTTATATGGAAGAAGACTTCGTGATAACGACAATTGCAATGCAAAATACATACAATACTTTATCTTAGCATGGAAGTGTAACTAAAGATTTGTTGATCTTAGTTAATCACAGTGATAATTCAATTACTGTCAGTACGAGTCAAGTTTTTCATTGCATCTACATACACTGTATATTATTCTGACATCTAGTTGCGGAAAACAACGAGCCGCGATAAAATAAAACTACAAAATGTTCATATTTTTCGTGTAAAAGATATCTCTTTATAAAAGAGAAGCGGCCATCATTTTCTCAATTTTGGAAAAATGTGTCGATATTTAAAATATGCTTTTCTGTTATATATTATTGGATAAAATGCCTTATCTACAATTGAAGTAGACTTAAAGTATTTTACGCTTGATATGGCTACCTTAATTACGAAATATTCACGTCAGTATCGATTGTTAACAGCAATTTCAAGTGAGACGTAATCATAACCTGATTCCGATCTTTGAAATTCAATATCTATGGCTATAATTTATTTAGCCATCTAGCCCCCCATTTCTTGATTCCAGTAACAATAGCGTTTTTTTTTCTTTTTAACTGAAATAAAAATTTATGTTGCTTTGTATACAAATCTTTATAGCACGTTTTCACGTTTTTAAAATATAAGTTCACATTGTATGAGATATGGATTATCTACAATTGTAAAAAGAACATAATAATACCAATATGACATTAATTTCCTTCGAGGTAAAATATTTATGGAGTTCCAGGTTCAAGGATAATCGATAAACAAAGTTTCTATTAAATTTATACCGTTTTCAATTTATATATAGTCGATGCTATAATAACGATCGATAATATAAGATCTTGAACGATCGTATCATATAAGATGCAATATATATGAAAAGACTATTTTAAAGCATAGCAAAATGTATTTATAATAATAGTTTTAGTTATTTTAATGATGTGTAAATAAATGAAGTGTGCATTAACACCGAAACGAATCCAATTACGTACATACTTGTTATTTTCAAAGATGTTAAAAAATTGAAATTTAAGATATTCGATTTACAGAAACAAAATATTTGTTGTTTAAAAAGTTCCTTAATTTTTGTCAATCTTTTTTACATTTGTATTGCTACTATTTTTCTAAAATAAAAGATGTTGATTGGTAACTAAAAATTAAAAGTGTTAATTCTCTACAGGTAACCAAATATAAATATGCAAACTACACTCATGTTCTTTATTTGTAGAACATCTCGACTGTCAATAAGGCAAAATATGTCTCCGTTAGAAGACAACACACTTATACAAAGGCTAACGAATACCGTTCATTTGCTTCACAAAGATAATGAAGATGATCACGAAGATAAAAACATGTCGAATATACTGGTCGCGAAAGGAGTCACGATGGTCATATTATGCACAGTAAGCATCGCCATGGGCATTCTACCAATGCGAGTGGCGAGGCGGTTGAAATGGAACACTTCCGGTGTTGAAAATCCTAGGTATCGATACAATCAATAATAAATGATATAATCGTAATTCTTTATTTGTTAACTTCACTCAATGAATGGTATCCTTTGACTCGCATGCCCCCCCCCCTCCCACTACCAAACAATTATTTCGTTTTAAAATGTGAATCCTTCTTGATCAAACTAATAATTTACTCAAATGTGCATCATGCTGTATACATTAAAAGTAAACGTCTTAAATACCAAGATTTGCACATTATATTATCACTATGGTGATTACGATATATATACACAGTTTTGTGTGTTGTAATACTTACCAAAAATAACCTCTATAACGTAATTTCACATACGAATGTAAAACTCTGAAACTGAGTCGATAAATTTGTGACGTGTTAAAAATCGATTATGTTGTAATAGGTCAATGAAATTGGTAAGCTTGCTTCTGGGATTCGGCGGTGGCGTTCTTTTCTGCACGACGTTTCTTCACTTGCTGCCGGAAGTGAAAGAGGGGTTAGAGCATCTTGCAGCAGACGGAAAACTTCCGGAACTCAATTTCTCTTTGGCTGAGACGCTTACTTGCACTGGGTAAATAAAATAAGATTAATGTATGTCCCTGTAAAAATTTAAATTAGAGGATAATGTTTAAAGAATATTTAATAGTATATTATACACTTTTGTAGCTTTTTCATCATGTATTTGGTCGAAGAATCAGTACACACACATTTACGAAAGAAACAAGCACATAGAAAAGAAAATTCGAATAAGGATGTTACCAAGAGTACCAACGAGTTGGTTGAAAATGGACAAACATTGGCAAATTGCGTCAGTGGGCACTCACACTAGTAAGCAAGATACTGTTTATCTATCAGGTGTCGTGAATCTTATGTAAATTAAACGAGTGATGATGAATACATACATTCGTTGTTGTAGCAACGGGCACGGTCATTCGCATCACCTACCTGTCATAATGGATGAAAAAGACGACTTCGTCATAAGTTCACTACGAGGATTATTAATAGTTCTGGGTTTATCCGTGCATGAATTATTTGAAGGACTCGCTATCGGTCTAGAAAGTTCAGCCTCCTACGTTTGGTATGTTTGGTTTCTATTAAACGATAAAACAAAATTTAACTACAAAACGGAACAAAATCGTGATATTAAGATTTCCAATGTTATCTGGAATTTCAGAAAAAAATTTTTAAACAATATTTGAAAAAATCCTAAATTAATAATAGACTAATAATCGCGAGCTTTTTTTCAACTGATAATCGTCAAATCGATTCATACGTAATAATATTTAATATTTGCTAAGATTGTTAAAAATGTAAATTTCGTTTCTAGGTATATGTTTGCGGGAGTGGCGGCTCACAAATTCGTGATAGCATTCTGCATTGGTTTGGAGCTAATTGCTTCCAACACCAGGCAGTACCTTTCGGTGATCTATGTTTGTACATTCGCGATTGTTTCTCCTTTAGGGATTGCTATAGGAATGTTTTTAGTTGGTGAAGAAAGTGCAACTGCCAATGGCATACTTCCAGTCCTACTCCAGGTATAAATGATACACACTTTTATAGTTTTCTATAGCGTATTATAATAAAAAATTATGTAATTGAAAAATTATGTTTGTTTAATGCGTATAGGGTTTGGCGTCTGGTACTTTATTGTATGTAGTATTTTTCGAAATACTCCAGGAGCATAGAACTGGCCTCCAGCAATACATATCGATCCTATTTGGGTTCGCTGTGATGTTTGGATTACAGATACTAAGTAAGTATAAAATTTATTTTGAAATAAAACTTGCGAGTATCTTAAACATATCCTTATGTGTAAATAAAAGTAAATAATCGAAGATTAGATATAAAATAAAATAATTGTCCTTCTACTAAAGTTGTCGCGTAAACATCTACTACAAGTAAGAAGCGTTTAAGCTTTAAATGAGAGATAAGTTCAGTGTACTTAAAAATGTCTAATCTTTCAATTACGGCTTCGTTCAACGATCGAAGCCGTCTCTGTAAACATCGTTAATTTACGATTACAATGGACTTATAATACATTAAAATAAATTAATCGATTCTACCACAACGAGACGTGGACGACCATGATAGATTATAGGATAACAGAAGCGAATGCGTGAAAATTATCACACTCTTATTTGACTCTTATCGATTACCAGTGTGGTCAGTAGTCGGTTATCGACTGCTACAGCACACAATTTGATCTTAATAGAGCAAAAAGCTGACGCGTCGAGGTCAATGTACGAGATGTCGTTATTGAAAGAAAGAAAATGAGAAGAAAGACTAACTTTTCAAATTGTTTAAATCATCAGTTCAATTAATAATGGAACTGGTTATAATAGCAATTATTATTATCGATATAGGAACAAATTTTTTGGTTTATGTTTAAATTGTACTTAATCCAATGCTAAGTACGATCGAGCTTCTACTTCTAATCGAATTATTATTTAATTAATTTAGAGATTATAAAAACATTAACTATATAACAAAATAATGCGTTGCATGATTGATTACTTAAACTTTATTTGATAAAATTTTCATTTCATCAAACATTACCAAAATATAATGAATATTATGTGAAAAACAACCTACACGTATGATAATAATGTTTTGAACCTACGTCACGTAGCAAAACAAGAGCTGTTTCTGCATCAATGATTTAATTCTGTATTGCCATTATGGAAACGCCTTTCACCATGAAACTGCTTCACCCATTTACGCACAAGCATACTTAATTCGTAGTCGACATAGACGTTTATGTGGTAAACCTGATCAAACTAGAACTGATTTAAGTTTGTAATACAAAACTGCTCTCAAAGATCTCAGGGTGAATAATTTAATAGAAGAGTGTACAATAATTACTTTTACTTCACAACTATTGAATTCCAGGCTTAAAAATTTGTAATTTACAACACAATTCCCTACTTTTGAAATTCGTGCAAAATTCTACAAAAAAAATTGCAATAGAATTCTCAAATCTTATTCCACTTATAGTAACATTTCTACACTATAAAAAAGATCTTAAAACGAATTTCCAACATCCTCGAAGTAACAACACATTTATCCAACTACTCATTCTGCTCACCAAAATTATTAAGCATACCCAGCCTCGCAACCGATCGATCCATCGATCAATGAAAACAACAATCGCCCAGCCGCTACCTACATGCACTTCAAGCACGCGATGCTTGCCAATCATTCATTCTGCCCGACGAGTCGCGCTCGCTATCAGGTCACCAAACAGTCGCGTCGGGTTCATGCATCTGCGAGGAACATTTACATACATGCTAGCTGTGGCACGCAACCATCCAGAGTGGTGACAGCACCGTGTACACATAGGGAAAGGAGAGAAACGAACACTAGCCTGGTAGGGAAGCGATGTGTCTAATGGAAGGGGAAGAGAGCAGGAAACGGTGCGCTACGTAAGACGCGAGGGGATTGTGAGTCGAGTGGCCAACGAGCCCCGGAGTATCCGATTCACCGTCGTACCGCGTGGAACGGGTATCATTCCTTCTGGCGCTCGTTTATACTGTTCCCTTGAATCCTCTTCGCGATTCCCAGAAACAGTGATCTCCTCGCGATATTACCGGCTAGAGTGCACGGCTGTAGAATGCATCCGGGGGGGGAGTATCGGCAACTAGATGGTCATTTCGCAACCAGACGCTGACTCGTTCACGCTTTCCGAAGGAAAAGTAAAGTATTGCGACACGAAGTAACGAGTGTAGTTTCAGGTAGCAGTTTGAATTTAGGATATCTTACTTTCCACAGAACTTTTTTATCGTGTTAATACTCGAATAGATAGAGTTCCTCTTAGTAAAAGAACATATAAATTGCTTCATTATAGATCATAGATCATATATAAGTATAGTGTAGATCATAATAACCATTATTTTGGAATAGTATTGTAGTATATAAGTGAATAATAAAGTTGTAAAGGTTGATAGGTAGAATTGTAGATAAAGAACTCGTGTTTGTCCTTGTTAAGGAATATAGAATCTGAAATGACAGAACGGTATAGTGAGGTATGGAAGACCCTTTAACTTTCATATTGTGTTAATACTTTAGTGAAGGTAACTCGATGGTCTTGCCATTTAAACGTGGTTCACCAGTGGCTCGTGCGTGTGTTAAGTGAAAAAGTGATCGCATCGTTGGTGGATTGACTGTCTCTGGACAAAGAAGAGAGAAGTGTGAACCGCTTAGTAGATAAAACTTGAAGAGGAGGACAAAAAATGAAATGTTAATTGAAGATGATGAATTAGTATTAAAAAACAAAAATATAAAAAAGAAATCCGAAGGCTGTTCGTTGAAGTCAGCTGTTTACTTTGGAAGACAAAACAAATTGAAACTTACTTAGATTCAAACTTACTTTTTGCAATAAAGTAATAGAAAGAAATAGAGATGGAGGAACCAACAACGGCTACCGTTTTACTGATAGCAAAAATAGGAGCAATGATTGGTCTTGGCTTTGGCTCTTTACTTCTGGGAATGTTACCACTGATTGTCGGACGTTACAGAATGAATCATCGTCAAAAACGAGATCGCAGAATTTTCAGTAATTCCAGTACCTGTACCTCCACATCAATTTCAAACGCCTCTTCCTCCAGTGTAATTTCTGCATCTGCAACGAATTCACAAGTACGTTCCGAATCTATTAAAGTTGTGAAAATATTATATTATTTGATCCTTAACTGATAAGATTATCTATGTAGTTAAAAATTAATATACTTTGTCTTCATATTTTGTCAAAATATTTGGGAGCCTTAAATATCGCATAAAGTAAATAAACTTATGATAGTTTGCAGTATCCTCTTCATATTGTATTATAATGTACATTATGAAGTCATAACACGTAGCTTCCAGCTATTTTGCTATTACCATATCTCATTACCTTATTAGTCGAAGATTAAGTAATTCCTATCTAACAGTCATTTGTTACGATAGTGATTTGATTGAAAAAATTCCTAACTTCGTAAAAAATTTGTCCTCGCAAGTTAATAGTAATATTGAACAATGTATAGAACCTAGCAACGACAATTCTAATTAACCAAGTGCCTTCTCAATGATTAAAAAAAGAAAGAATAACAAAGTCGTTAAAAAACATGAAACGACCGGTAAATTAGAGAGCGTAACATGTAATCTCCAGGGCCTGCAAACATCGTTGCTGCTTTGCTTTGGCGGGGGCGTTCTACTGTTCACCACATTCTTGCATCTAGCCCCGGAGGTCCGCGTGAGCGTAGAAAGACATCAAACGAACGGTCAACTGCCTACTCTAGGCACGCTAAATCTGTCGGAGCTGCTATTCTGCGCCGGATTCTTTCTCGTCTACTTCGTTGAAGAGGCGGTGCACGCAGCGCTGACGGGAAAACCCGAGTCATCGGAGGCGCTACTCTATAGAACGGTGTCCGTACGTAGATGCAACAATCAAACAGGTGCGTCAACAACTACAAATAGTGGTTCCACCACCACGGTTTCCACTACGGCTAGGTCCACCTGGAAAGATGGTAACGACGAGTTAGAAGACGGCGAGAACGAATTAAACAAACGATCTAGACAACACGGCTTGGATGATTTTCGCGGTGCCAAACAAGATAAGATGTTACCTGCCATATTTGTCCTATCTGCCCCTACGGGATTATCTTCCACGCAGCGCAGTCCTCAGGATGGCACGAGATATCCTTCTAATACAGATTATCCAAGAATGAAACATCATGAACATAACCATTCCGTTATGACAAAAAATACATCGATACAAGGATTACTAACCGTACTAGCTTTGTCTTTTCATGCAATTTTCGAGGGTCTAGCAGTAGGTCTAGAACCCTCTATTGGCTCCGTCGTATATCTGGCTGCTGCTATAGCTACGCATAAGTTGGTAATTTCATTCTGCGTCGGTATGGAACTTTACGTTGCTGGTGCCTCAAGTAGAACTACTCTTGGATACCTAACGATATTCTCAATGGTAACACCAATTGGCATCGCCGTTGGATTGGCTCTTGGTCATTTTAAGAATGACAGCGAAAATTTAGGACCTACCCCGACAATACTGCAAGGAATGGCCGCCGGAACGTTACTATACGTGGTTTTCTTCGAGGTGTTAGCACGCGAGAGGGCTAACGAGAAAAGTGGCCTCTTACAGTTGACTGCCATAATTATTGGATTCATGCTGATGTTGGGTCTACAAATCGCGAGTGAGTGTTTCCCGGATAATAATCCGAGGCCAAAGCATGTCGCGCACTGATTTTCATTCATGAAAATCAATTTTCGCAAGTATCTTCCTTTTTCTAATTTCTAATCTGTGACGAAGCTGTAATTGATTGTGTCAAGAATCTGATTTTCTCTATTATCTCCATCTCTTTGTTGTTAGTTTTATCTATTTTCCAAAAGAGTTGGTCTTCAATGGATTAGAAAGGGCAGTATTTTTAGGAATGTGAAAACAAGATATATTCTAATTACTGTTCCTATTAAGAAAGGATTTCTAGTGAAACATTGTCTTAAAAACATGTTATTAATTTTAATTAAGTGGACTAACTTTTTAACATTTATTAAATGTTATTATAATAATACTACTAACTTAGATAATGGACATACAAGTCCTGTTCTATATGTATATAGAAAAAAGTTCGAGCCTATTATCAAATTAATTGCTTATAATACCAGCCTTCATCAATCGGCGTTTTGGCAACCTTTCATCTTCTTTTCTTGAACCTATCAACGTCGGTGCAAACCTACTGCCGGTACGTCCTTGATGCAATCACCACCCACGTGTTCTCGTAACGCATGGATACCACATCCACCTATCGATTGAGCAAAAAGTCAAGCGGCAACGTTCAAAAAGTCACGGTCACGAAAACCGTAAGAAATCGAATAATATATCGTATACCGGATGTCGCCGATTTTATTTCTCCATCTAACTTTAACTTTTTATCAAAAATAATAAGATTAATCATCAATTCTTATATTACATTCGAAAGATTTTATTTACTGCCTGATAAATTTTTATGAGCGGAGATATATACACGGTGGCTTATGAAAGTATTAGAACTCTTATCATAAAATACTTCCATGTTTATATTGTGTGTATATGCTATGTAAAACATTTTCACAAATATAATTATGATGGTCAGGATTCTCCATTGCTAATGAAACTTCAAAATGTTTTGAATAATATCTACGCATAATATATCTATAAAAAGTGCCTACTAGTATTTAAATACTTTCGTAAACCACTTTGCGTTGTGAATGTGAATTGAGATTATCAATCATTCTTTTGTCATTAAATATTATTCGTGCCAAAATTTACGCATAATGTTGAATGTATGTCCCCTTTAGAAAGGTTATACCAAGAAGACCGATTACGCGAATCACAGACAGTCTAATTTAGTTTAGTTTAGTTTGGTTTGGTTTACATAGTTCAGTTTACTCACTCGCTATTCCTTTTATTTTTTCATTGTCCGAAGACATTCCAACACACTCTTTCAGTTGCAGTTAGGTTAATAACTTTGATAACGGTGGTGGGCAAACGCAATGAACTCCTGCTTCACGGCAACGTTGGTCGTCGCGATGATTTCTCGCGACACGCAGTCACAGACAAAACTCGGATGTACCTATTAACCTATTAATTCACAAAAAGTACGTGATATCATTACCAGCTCGAATAATAAGCACACGCATCTGTACACGTGCGTGCACGACATGTCTTGCAAGTATCTAGAAAGACCGAATTGGAAGATAGACCAATCTGCAGAATTATATTATTATTGTTTTATAATGATTCTTATTTATCCCTTTACAGAGATAATAGCAAAGATTATCGAAGAATTAAGAATAAATTATTACTAGAATACGGATATTAGGTAAATTCATATATTTGAAAAAAAGTTAAGGCTTTTTATTTGACCGCCTGCTGAGTGAATATTAGGATTATATTTCACAGTGCGTAATGAAAATTTTCACCCATTAACCACAAATGTTTGCTAGATATAGACCTCCAACGGTACATGTATGGGACACGTTTGCTGCCCATCTTAATAACAGTATGTGAGTTACCTAAGAGGTCTAGACTGAAGACCTACAAGGAATTCATAATAACAATTATTTTTTGCGGTAGTATCACTAGTTATATAATTTGATCTTATGATATACCATGGCGATTGCCTACAAGTCTAGTGAAACGATACAGGTTACATTCGTCAATTTAAAAAGAGATTCAGTAAGCATAAAACGATCTATTGAGCTTGTTTACATTAACAACCGCTAATCTCATTAAGTTTAACCTTTTCATTTGTTGTTGTAACCCATATTATCGCTTCTGTCCTCTTAATCATTATTATTTGTACTAATGGAATGATTTTAGATAGAGTAAATGCCGCAGAATCATACGCAAAATTTTTAGTAATCGATATTTGTTTAAACTTAAAAATTATGATTACTTTATTATTCCTATGTGTTTTATTAGTGAAAGTAGAATTGTTACGATTAACCATGGTTTCAAAAAATTAAATAAAATTACTTACGAAGAATAATGAAAAAAAACCGGCTACGTATAAGCTTTCTCCACCCATGGCAATGACCCAAGACGATATACAATCCGACCGACTTTCGACCGCTTTCTCGACTATTTATCTATGGGATCTATAATTGCCATTTATGGTATACAATTAGAACGGGAAGCTTTCTTCACATAACTAGAATAGTTAAGTTATTACATATCTGTACATCGAGCAGTTCAAATATTTATAGATGTCCGATACATTGTATATAAGGAGGTGTTATCTTTATAACTTTATATAGATTAATTTCAAATCACAGATTAGATCTTATCTACATATTAAGTATAAACGAATAAGTTTTACTTCGGATTAACCGATCAATAAGATCAACCGATCGCTCAGATACGAAAACGCATTTCTAAAACCTAACTATTAAAAGTAAATAAAGTCCCTGAAAGGATAAGCTTTTGATAGTAGTTATTTAAAAAAAATTGTTTCGTTTATTTTACAGCTGCGCATTCTCACTCTCATTCCCATTCGCATTCGCACGATGGACACGTAGACGTACATAGCCACGAGGTTAATCATCAGGAGAATGATCACGATCATAAACTGGATTCCCACGAACACATCTATTCAAATGAAATGAATGAACGAATACTTACCGACAAAATCTATAGAGTAACGGAAAGCATCGCGGAGACTGTCAGCAACGTCCTATCCTCTACGATGAAAACACCAACCGATGTTTCCTTCAGAAGTAGTAGTAACGAAACGACGTTACACTCGAATCGAAGTTAAAACTCGTTTGCGTGACAGGCATCCTTTGACTGATTGTGAGTTACTAGTAGTTCTTTCATGGGATAAATATCTTCTGATTGATACTTACTTTCGAGGATATGTCAACCGAATTCATCGATTATTTCGGAACGACGCATATAAGTAAGAGTAAAAGGGGCCTCGATGAAAGAAGGACAGTATTATGAAACTTTGGTTTCAATCTGGAAGAGGAGAACAATACTCCTGGTTTACAGTTTATACCTATTATGCAGATGTCACCAATTGTGCAAGTACAAATAGTAAACGGTGATATTTGTGAAGTACGATAGAAATCTATCTAAAACAACAAGAAACTATTACCATTGTCATTCAATGACCAAATGTGATACGATTCACGGGTATGTATAGCTGTGCAATCGCGTTACTTACTCCTTTTTCTTTTTTCTTTTTTTTTATTGTAATATAAACTGTATGGAATATCCGATATCTTTTACATCATAATTAGATTAAGAAAGGGAGAGTATTTCTTAACTGTTTATACCAATATTTAAAAACTTGCTCATATAATATGCGTATTACATAACATCGCAATGAAATGAGATATATTTTGCTACCGTCAAATATCAATTCTTCCGAAAGTGATAACTTTAATCCTGTTTTTATGATTTTTAATATTTACAACTTTTGTATGTATTAATACTTGTCTTTTTTCTACGCGATTATTGACATTACATGTCATTAAGAATGATAGTACGTCATCATTAATACGAGGAAGATTTCAACATCAAAACATAAGAAACTGTATTCTATAAATATTTGCGATATCACGTTTCTTGTTCATTTTTTCATTTGTATACATATCAGTGTGATATGACAGGTACACCGCTAGGATTTGTAAACATATTTCAGTAACATGCATAAATATCATTTTCTCAAATCAAAGAATCAATTTTTAAACATAAATTATATTTTTCACGACATGTACACAAAGCAATAAATTGAAAAAATATACACAAAATAAAGTATCACATCTTTTAAATAACTAATTGTACCTGTCAGAGTTTTCCATGGCTTTGTCATCTCCATAATATTTTACATTCAATATAAAATAAATAATAATACAAAATTTCTTATAGCATAATTAAATTTGCGACTATATGATAAGATATGAACCACTCGAATTTCATGTGTATTTTTAATACTTTACGTTGATTTTTATTTATTATCATTACTCACATAATATAGCATGAATGCTAGTATATGAACATGATTTGTACATACAGTTATCCTTCGACAAGTAAGATGTACACACATTGTCATACAAATATATTTTGTATATTGCAAAATTTACTAATAAAATAAAAAAAGCTTTGATAATAAACTAAAAGATTTTCCTTTCTCTTATAAATAAATATGTTGACAAATTGTGCCAATTCAAATTTATAACAGAATTTATTGTATAAATAATACAATTTCCTGTTATAGTGCACGCATATATATTTTTGCAAATCATACACACTTTGTTCTGGTTTGAAACTAATTCTCAATAACATGTTTTTTATTTGTTATACTTACGCTGATTCCAAATACTACATAAGTTATTACAATATAAAATCTTCTGAATTTTTTCTAGTACAACATTTATTAAAACTGCTGAAAAAATGTGCACATTTCTACTACTACTGCTAATCAATTACTTGAATAAAGATGGTATATGTTTTGGAAAATGTGTTCGTGTTAACAAAATTTTTCTTCCGTTTTTTCCTATTCTTTTTTTTAACATATAAATTATAATTTCATACATACAAAAAATGTGAGGTATATTTTTAATAATGATATTTAAATTTTTATTTTATATGTCCTCTGTGTAATTGTTAGAACTTGCAAATAATTAACAAATACAAAATAAAAGCAATTCATGATTATTTTCAACATAATTTGACTTGTTATTTCCTGACATTTATAGGACAAAGATCATAGAAAATATAAAAATTTATAAACTTTCAAGAATTCCTTGCTTAGTGTGTAAATTTCTTTCTTTGTTATCAATTCAATATAATCTGCTATTTTACGTTATATTATTGCAAATTTTTTGTTTGGATGCATTTGATATATATTGATCATATGTCAATCACAAAACTTATTTCAATCTACTTTTTTGGTATCTGACTATCAACAAAGTTTAGATAACTGGAACCAACTTTGATGAATGCAAGCCCCGAACTAATACCAATTACTGTACATAGAGTTGGATTAGGTGGTACAATGGATCGAAGTACAGCCCATACTAACACTGATCCAAAGCTCAGTAATACAGCACCAGCAGTACTGTAAGAATTATAAATGAATTTATTAATATCTTGTGTATATTTAACAAAAGTTGAAATATAATACAATGAAAATATCTCACCTATACAAAACTTTTACACTTGTAGAAGCACTTTTCATATGATCACGACTATATATGTAAGAGCCAGTGCCAAGAAGAGCACTTCCCAATAAGAAGTTTGTAATATCTTTTTTTGGAAAGACCCTAAAAATATACAAAAAGGGAAAACGATGAGTAATTCAAAATAAAACAATAAATAATTATGCTCATAATTAAGCGATAAATATTTATACGTTTATGTAAAATTTAGAGTTGCAAAAATGATAAAAAGCATATAATATACAAAAATGTATAAAATATTCATAATATTCACAATATAAAATATGTATAATATATCCATAAAAAAATAAAAAATATGAAATTGCATAAACCACTCATGATCGAATACAAAAAATAATACATCAATTAATTTGTTGATTGAATAGCATTGTAAATATAGATCATGACATATATATTTAACGATGACCCTTATTCGACAGAAAAAAATAAATGTTACAGTTAAAAGATTTGAGTAATTTGAAAAAATGCATCGGTCAGTATTTTGTCTCTAAAGATTACGTAACATTTCAAGAATTATGAAACCCTACAATTCGATGCGAATGCAATAGAGGTTAACATTTGAATACAGAATGGGTTCGTTATCTATCTTACCTGATGACAAGACTCGGATTCATCACGTTGATAGATAATGCGGTGTACGAAGCAACGCCGAAAGCGGGAGCGTAAAATTTGACAAGACTACATTTCGTGATCGGCTTTAAACCGAGTTTCTGCAAAATTGTACCGGCACTCGTACTTCCTGCAGCGGCCATTGTTCGTTCGTCTTCGCACAACTGTTGTCAATGAACTACTGGCCAAATAATCGTGTTCATAAATGTAACCTTACGAGAAGAGTGTTTACACGAAGTTCAACCAAATGAATGATACTAAGTAGACCGAATTTAGTGGAACAAGGATAGAAAAATGGATCTCGATAATGTGTTCGTAAATACATATTAGTGCCGTGAATCTATCCTGTAACCGTAATGTGTTCTAAAATTAAATTGATGTATTGTAAATAAAATTGACTCCCAATTATAAATATTTTTTTATTTAATTTTGAACGTAATATTTCATTTTTAAATACATACCAGTTCACTATTCATATCTCTTATTATAATATATGGTCTATTATCCGAAATCACATTTCAGGTGAATTACTTTACAAATAGTTGTAAATTTCATTTATTTTATTAAATTAGGACAATGAACACGAGTGGCACGTAAGTTTATCTACAGTTATTTTATGTAATTCCCTGTTATGGATAAGAGAATAATATAATATAGTCCCCTTTTTGTATGTACATGTGAAATCACTGGCTACTATAGAGTAGTGAATTTTACCATGTACTGATCGAATCTTTCTTTCACGGTGTTATTATATTTCTATAAATAAAATAAATATACAATTTGTGTATATACAACTGATAAACAATGATAAACAAAAACGTGTTCCAATGATTTACTAGTTTCCTTGCCTAACTCCAGGGGATAGAGTTATTCTCCAAGAACCCTTTGTAACTAGCTAGAACCTAATTAATAATTCTAATAACAGACATTGCTATAATAAGTAAGATTTAATGTAGAATTCGTTTAAGGTTCTATAAAAGTTAATTTAGGCATTCACAGCTTCACCTAGCCTTGCATGTGGTAGAGGTTTAAATGGAGTAGTGTTACGAATTTCTTTCTCTACACAATTGGCATAAATATCGGCAGTAAGTTCGTTCAATGGAACTTCACTGTCCGCCTTCGCAGCTTTTACAGCGTTGTCAACGACCTTTTTGATATCGTTTTCTATCGCCTAAATAAAGGAAATCAATTTTGAACAATTCTACATTTTCAATATATAAATTTATTGAGACCAAGCATACCTTTATTTCCTCTGGAGTAGCGAGATTAGCATTCAATATTCGTTCCTTAAAGCCAGTTATAGGATCTCTAGTCTGTCTCACTTCTTGGATTTCTTCCCTCGTACGATAACTTGTTCCAGGATCGGACATACTGTGTCCGCTGTATCTATAAGTTACAGTTTCTAAAACAAGGGGACCTTTTCCAGATGTACAATAGTCAATGGCAAATTTGGTAGCTTCTTTAACTGCTAATACATCCATACCATCCACCTAATAAAATATTTAATCGATATAATTTGCAAAATAATTACGACATCACAAACAATTATTTTTATTTGAAAACAAACCCAAATTCCAGGAATGTAATCTCCCCTTGTGTAGTAATCAGTACTAGCAGAAGCACGATCGACGCTAGTACCCATACCATACCCATTGTTTTCACAGACAAAAATACAAGGAACATCCCACAATTTAGCCATGTTGTACACTTCGAACACTTGTCCTTGGTTAGCTGCACCATCTCCATACAATGTAACGCATACTCCTCCATTATTCATGTACTTATTAGCAAAGGCAATTCCTACTCCCAATGGTACCTACAAATTTGTTTTATGAAAATGGCATATTTGTAATTAATTTAATAATTTTAATAACTGATGCTCACCTGGGCACCGACGATACCATTTCCACCATAAAAGTTTTTGGAATACATATGCATAGAACCACCTTTACCTTTTGCATTTCCTCCTTTTCTACCAGTTAGTTCAGCTAAAACGCCAAATGGGTCAATTCCCATTAAGTAGGTCCATCCATGAGCTCTATAAGCTGTGATCACACAATCTTGTGGTCGGAGTGCTGATTTTATACCAACTGCACAAGCTTCCTACCAGAAGAATATAGAGATTTTATTAATGAAATTTTTCACTGAATGAATTCCAAAGACTAAAACATGATTCTTACTTGACCAGAATATAGATGGCAGAAACCTCTGACTATTTTTTCCTTATAGAGATTTCCAGCAGCTGTTTCCATACGGCGGATCGTATGTAATTGCTTATAGAGCTCTATTGCTTCATCTTTGGTAATAGTGATGTGATTGGATGGTCCGCTATCCAATTTGTGTAATCGAAAAGGTTTTGTTTCAAATGAAGCTTCTGTGGCATAATTGTTTTTTTTGCTGAAGAAGTACGATATCACCTACAAATACATAGTAAAAAACATATTCCTTGTACTTTATTTTGTAAAGTAGCATATGTACATCTAATATCACAATTCATTGTAATTTTCAAGAATGTACAAAAAATAGTAGCACAAAAAGAGATGTAACATAAAGTTAGTTTTCTTGTTACACTTGTGAACTTAAAAAAACGTGTTCACAAAATCACAGTAAAAAGTCACATAAAATTAAAAAAACGCACCATTTCGTTACAATTCTAAACTTACTTACATTCTGATTGATCGCGTATTTGAAAAAAATTGAAAAAAAGAAATACATGGAAGGAAAGCAGAAAAACTGAATACCAGGCGGTGTGAGGAAAAAAAATTATGATTTATCGGCGATAATAAACACATGAATAAATCTATACGAATAATTACCTCTTTCCAGCTGCCGAACTGGCAAGACACCAGGAGGAGATATAAAAAAAGAAAAGAACGAATCTTCAATTGCAAGACTCCCGAGCAATAATTGTACGATTAGAAATTATAACAAGACCCTGGCATGGAACGTGTTGGCAAGTATCTAGTTTAGAGGTCATTTATCGTTCGGTTGTATACTCACATTTCTCTTCGACGTTTGAGCACCTATATTTCTTATACAGTTTGGTATCATTTTTAAAATGATTTGCTAACTAATCGTTCAGTTGAGTTCGAATAATTCAACAAAAGGTCGGAGTTATTATAAAATGTAGATCCAACAAGAGCGAATCATTCGTATGGCGCGGATAGTATCGTAAGACCTAGCTCGTAAACGTCACAGGTTAATTCGTATCGTATCCCCTCTACAATCGTCATTAAAAAATGTTGGACGATATGACGTAATGAAATATCTACATGAAACTTTATTAAGAAATAATACACGTGTATAGGGAATATGTGCAAAAATGAAAAACATTATTGTAATGATAAAAAGATCTAATTAAAACTAAAAGATGCATTATGTAGTATTATTGAATGATCAATTATATGATGTTGATATGTTGTTAAAGCTGAGCTATGATAATAATGAACATATTAAATAATTTATTCTAAAAATAATGCCTTGATATAGAAATTTATTCTTGTAGATATGAGGTTGACAAGATTGTCCGTAGGAAATACCAGCGCATAGACAATCAGAGAAATATAAAGTCTATGGAGAGAAATGACTTTTCAAGGTAACCTTCACAGTTAAGAATAGTTACAAAATCAGCTGATTCTTACGACATTTACTGCTCGGAGGCATGTGTATGTTAAATAATAATTCTAAATTTGTGTTTTTCATTCTACGAAATAGAAATTGAAATATAGTACATAAATTTATTGATATACATTAACAATTTCATCATGTTAAAGAAAATGCGTCCTATCGAATATATAATATATAAATATAAATTCCTTAGATTTAAAATTACACGTGCTTATTATAGAGTGTGAACCCTTATCAGTAGCATACTACTGCCACTCCGTGGCCAAATGTTGAAGTAGGAAGCCCGCTGAAAAAAATTCAAATTAATCGTAGACTTAAATTGACGAGAAAATATGAAACATGAAAAATTTATAATGCAGTAAACCAATAAAAATTGACTATGCATCTTTTTACGTTAAAAATGTTGAAAGATGCTTTATATAATCAATATAAATAGATATATTGTTATAAAATAATATATCCTACTTGTATATTTGTTACAGAAATTTGTTTACACAATATTAATTGACAAAATGTTTGCAAAATATTTAAGATGATAGAAAACTATCTTATTCACAAACTTACCTTCAAAACATCAATTAAAAGATTCAGAAAATTTTTGTGCAACTTTTTATCATTAGTTAGTATGTTATTTTATGTAGGATTTTGTACTACTTTTGTAACGTTCACGATACATGGTGGCGTGAATTGTACATAACGTATAGTATTCTTTACATTCATGTACGTCGAAGATATGGTAACGACAATACCAAAAATTATGATTAAATAACCAAACCAGTTGCACCATTTTCTATGATTGTAACAAATCACTAATTTGGAAACCAATTCTTTAGGAGCTGTGATTCTTCTGTAAACGCTGTAAGGTTGACTAGCGTTTACGAATGCTGGTGCACCATCATGAATTACTTTTGTCATCAAAAATTCCTCATTGGTTTTTCCAGAAGGTATAGCATCATTGTCATAATCCATAATTTCATCTGAGTCATCTTCCAACCCATCATAATAAACATATGAATATCGATGATATTCAGTGTTAGGTACACTCAGAACGCCATAATAAGTCGACCTTGAATGAATTCTTGAGTCAGTTGACATGCCTTCACTGTTTTGACGTCTCTCAGTTGCAGAGTACACTTCAGGAGTTAAAGGTCGCATGGACTTTGCTTTCAAGGCAATTGCTTTTGAATATATCAAAGGTGGTAACACAAAGACTAATGGACCAGTCAAGGATCCCCCAATCAGTGCCATCACAATATCAAATCTAGGCACAGATTCTCCTACAGCTACTCCAAGAAAGACAATAGCTGATCTTATGGCACATCTTTTCCATCCAAAATCTGTGATAAAAGTACATATCTTGTAAAACCAGTTCTTGACACCTTGAGAAATTGTTATTATTGTATATTAGAATTTCTTACTTCTTTTAATATTACATTGTTCTTCTACATCTTGGAACAGAGCTGAATGACCAAGAGCACTAGAAAGACATAGCTGAAGAGCTGCAAAAAGAACAGCAGCACTCACTGTGAAGTTTCCTGGAATTACTTGCAGAACATTGGCTGTTGTACTACCTCCATACTTCCAAACAGTTAAAATTGTAGTAACAATAAATAATGAACTGCTGACTGTAACGAACAATCAATGTAGTCATCATAATATATAGAATAATAGTTCAATTTATAGTTCATATTAATGATTTACCTAAGAAGGAAATTACAACTGCCTTATTGATGTCTTGAGGACGATGCATATCCACTTGTACAGTCATCAATGTTGGATGTACATCAAATTGAAAGGCTAACATTCCATAACTGAAAAATTATTTAATAATAAACGTTAAATATGCGAAATGAAATAGCTAATAAGTAAACTTGCCCAGAAATAAACTTCTCCCAGCTAGGAGATGTGGGTACTGGGATAATATCAAGCTCTCGGTCATCGGTAACTATACTCCACCATATTAATAACGCCGTCAATACAACCATTGTGCAGGAGAATGTAGCCAATATTCTGCAAGTGTTTATAATATTTAAACAAACTGTATTTCCGTTTCATGAAGTATAATTTACATAAAATTGTAATGAGAATTACTTCATATCACGGGGACTGCCAAGCCACATAATTGGACATAAAAGAACGCCCACAATTAGGAGCCAATAGCAGAAAGATAGATCAAATCGTTGTCCCGAAATTTTTAGTCCGAAAATTTGCAAATTCTGCGAAGCTGAAATTTACGAATGTTAAACATAGATCAACTTTTTACTTAGAATTTTGATCAACTTACCAACCAATAAGTTAGGTATACTACAACCAAAAACAGTAAAGTCCAAGATTATAGTAACCAAGGTTCTCGCACGAGGACCCAAGGTCAATTCGGTTACGGCCGCAAGAGGATTTCTGTAAAAATTAATTCAAGTAAAGGTTACTATCGTCAATGAACATAAAATTAAAATAAAAAAATTAAATCTTACCGATTTTTTCTTAAAATTTGCGGATCTAGAGTGCTTATGATAATCCATGTTTTACCAAGCAGAACAGCCGTGTAGATTTGCAAAACCAATACGACAAAGACCAAAGGAATCCCATACAATCCTAAAAAGACTTAACGTGCTCGTCTTGTTCTTTCATCAATAGTACTTCATAATTTTATCGAAAAACATCTTTATGTTCTCATGTAAAAATTATGTAAACATGCGATCACGATAATATAAGATGTGGTAACAAGAATTGCTGGCAGATCATAATAGGTCAAATAATGAAAAAAGGATTAACAAGTTAACCAACTTTATTTTTATTTAAAATAATCAACTTTCTCACACGACATCTCGCGTTAAAAAATTTCTCTTATAATGATCGTCATTCAATAGTGAATATAATAAATCAATTATATAAATCGCTCCATTTTAAATAAAACGTTCTACGAAACAAATGTGCAAGTTATATCATACATACAATCCAATTATATTTGTATATCAATATTATATGTATATATATTTTACAGAATAGTTGTATTTGATCTGGATAATGTATACTTACGTTATATATAATAAAACAGAAAAATTACTTAATGCTAAACAGATAATTTAACTGAAAAAAAGGAAAGAAGCTATTCACACAAACAACGCCACTTGAAAAAGAGAAAGAAAAGGATCACATTCTCTTTACTGAACATTTACAATCCTTGTCTCGGTGTTCTCCTAGTTAGATTGTGAAATGCGGAAAAGAAAAAAAAATAAGAGGAACAGGAAAAAGTATAAAGATTTTAGAGACAGAGAAACTTACCGCATTGCACAATCGAGCGCGGTAATGCGATAATCGGAAAAACGCCAAAAATGTCGATAACACATAATGTGGCAAACAGAAGCGACAAATCCGAATTAGCATCTTTGAAAAGTAGCGGCTGTTTCTCGCGATTCATGATGAGGAATGACTCACAATGTCCGATATCGATGCATATATACCGCGAACTGGTTTTCCGTTTCGCGGTGACGAGTACCGTACTAGGACGTAACATGATAGTCTATTAAGCACAAATGGGTTACCTACACACGACTATAGAAACGAAGGAAGACCCACAACGCGTTAACGTTTCTTCCTTCGAAGCTATGTACAGCCATGCGATGCCAAAGTATAATATGAACTGTCGGGATCTGCGTCTTAGATATGAAATTCAATTATAGGTATATAACACGTTCGACATGTATATATGCTATATAATAGAAAAAATATCTCTCGAACAATGTCGATAAATTTTACATACTTTTGATGGAAAAGATATAGTAAAATCATAAATTGAAGCATTAAGTAGTCACAGCTCGAACCACGAATGTCCCGGACAGATGTAAGCATTCTCATTATCCCTAAAATACAAACATTTTGAATTTTGGATCACAAACGTTATTTACGAATTGACATTACAATTTTTACTTATAGCCTTTCATTAAAATTACACAATTTAATCTTAAGTCACTTTCTATTTTATAATATAGTTATTATACTGGTAAAAATTAAAGATTTGCAGCAACAAAGAACATGTTAGGTCTAATTGACATCTTACTTACGCTTCTTGCAAGCCTCGACTTCGTTTAGGTTTTCCAACATTTTTGCTTTGATGTTCGAAATCCGTATACTTTCAAATTTGAACAATTCTACGACCTCACTATATACATATCTTCCATCAAAAGTACGTGTACGAACGAATTCATTGATTCATCTTATCGAGCGTATGACTTGTATTTGCTCGTTATCTTCTGGCTCTTTTTATTTCATACTCACTTCATACGAAATACTTTACTACTTCATACTCATTCAAACGAAACGAACGATTCGAAGTTCCTTCTCCTTTAAAAACAAACAAAAATATCCTTCGGCCTGTGATTTAATAGATGTTCACGCCATAATTAAGATAATTGTTAAATTTAGACAATATGAAGTCAAAAAATCGAGAATTAAAAATCGATAATTATAACTTATATTTATACCTAGTCCACATTAAATGTGTAATAACAAAAAGTCATACAGATAAGTATAATACTTCTTAATCGTCTGTTTCGTAGGCTGGTGACGCCGGGGAATACGTGGGACTCGTTGGCGAGTACCCTGGCACTGGTGGCGAATAGGTTGGACTTGTTGGTGAGTAACTAGGGCTGGTTGGTGTATACGTTGGGCTGGTAGGCGAGTATTTAGTACTCGACGGTGAATATTGAGGACTCGTAGGCGAATATGTTGGACTAGTAGGGGAATAATTTGGACTACTAGGCGAATATCTCGTGCTTCCTGACGCCGTGTGTTGCGGTGAACTGGGTGAGTATGATGGACTCGTTGGGGAGTAAGTTGGACTTGTTGGAGAATACGTCGGACTTGCTGGTGTATACTGTGGAGAGGTTCCAGCGAACGACGGCGACGTAGGCGAATACGACGGACTTGTCGGAGAATATTTTGGACTACTCGGAGAGTAGCTTGGACTAGCTGATGAATATTGTGGAGAACTTGGCGAATAGCTTGGACTCGTTGGAGAATAAGATGGCGAGGCAGGCGTATAATTTGGTGAACTCGGTGAATAGCTTGGACTGGTTGGCGAGTAACTTGGACTGGTTGATGAATAACTTGGTGACGTTGGCGAGTACGATGGACTCGGTGAGTAGCTTGGCGACGTTGGTGAATAGCTTGGACTTGTTGGAGAGTAACTTGGACTCGTCGGTGAATAGCTTGAACTTGTTGGCGAGTAACTTGGACTTGTTGGTGAATAACTTGGACTAGTTGGTGAGTAACTTGGACTCGTCGGTGAATAACCTGGTGATGGCGAGTAGTTTGGACTTGTTGGTGAATAACTTGGTGACGTCGGTGAATAGCTCGGACTCGTTGGTGAATAGCTTGGACTCGTTGGCGAGTAATTTGGACTAGTGGGTGAATAAGTAGGGCTTGTAGGTGAATAGTTGGGACTCGACGGAGTTATACTTGGCGATGTTGGCAAGTAGGCGGGAGAAGTAGGTGAATAACTTGGTGAAGCGCCACCTGCTGGTGACATTGGGTATGGACTCATGCTAGGACCTGGGCTTCCTGGACTTCCGGGTTGTGGTGAATACGCAGAGTATGCAGGAGATAGTCCTGATGCATCTGATGCTCCAGATGGGGAGAAGCATGCTCCTCCTGGTGTCATGCCACTACCCAATGCTGTGATGAAAGAAACGGATTATTTAGGGTACATGAGTAATAATACATTTTATTATTAGAATAATATAAAGCCACAGAATAATCTTACCAGGTGACATACTTGAAGCGCCATAACCAGGTGTGGCGCCCATCCAAGGTGTCATTTGAGGACTCATGCTTGGGGTAGCAACACTGCCGAAGAACATTCCAGCAGTTCCCATTACACCAGCACCCACTGCCATTGGTATTTCAATACCAGCTTTACATTTCTCAGCATCCAGTAACAAATCGAAACATCCTGAAAAAATAAAATTAGATAGACATATATTAACCTGATAATTTTTGACTTGTTTATTGAAGTCGTTAAAAAAAAAATAGCAATACCAGTTCCTATACGTGGAAGTTGTCCCATGATAATATTTTCAGATACTCCTCTCATTGGATCTACTTCCGCGTGAGATGCTGCATCTAATAGAACGTCCACTGTTTCTTCGAAGGAACATCTAAAGTAAAATATGAATTTTGGAAATCATATCCAATACTATAATAGTTAATAAATTAATAAATTTACTTCATCTCTTACAGTAACTTACCTCATAAGAGCACCTGTGTCTTGTCTGTTAATTCCGTGGCGAGTTATAGCCATCAAATGCCCTTTAGCAGTCATTACGTCACAAAGCAAAGCAAGATGGCGATAGTTTACGTAAAGGCCGTAAAATTGCAAAACAGCATTCATTTCTTTCTCTACCGATTTCCTCACAGCCTCTATACCCAGTACTTCAAATATCTCGCAAATATCATTACTAAATGTTCTAACTGGATCGACATCTCTTTCACTCAACACTTTCATTAAACTCGTACCGTCCGTTTCCAATAACCATTCTGCTATTGCTTTGAATTCACCAGTTTCTGTAATAACTATACGTTTCTTAGCATCAGTTTGAGGCAAATGCATGTACACTTTCCCTATTGCTTCGATACCCTGCATATGAAAGTAATAATTTAAATATTATTTGAGGATTATAATATAATTATAAAATTAATGGACGTACCTGTAATGTCATGTCACTAAGCATATTCGCTTCAATACATCGAAGGAACATATCATCCTCCATTTTATCTACAGTCTCTTCCTCACTATCTTGGAACTTGTTATCGTCGCTGTTCATTATCCTAATTCGTAGAACTAATTTCTCAGCGTTATCATCGTTAAAAATACAGTTCAAATCGTCACCGAATCCGGCATTAATTTTTTCTGCAATTTGTTCCATAGTTAATTTTTTATCAGTCATCCTCTTGCGATCCAACTCAATTCGAAGTAACCATGGTGATATTTTATTCGGGTCAAAATCAGGCATTTCATAGTAAACGTTGACGAATTCTTGATCTTCCGCTATTACGGTATTTTGTGGATCTGGATCGTAATAGATCGCAGTATTTGCTGTAACTTTCCTCAGTGTGGTATGTTCCAATCGACAAAGTACATTCTTTGCTTTCTCGGCATCTCTTGCTGCAGCTCCCGTCAAAAATACGGTCAACGACGGAGCCTTTGGTTTCTTACTGATGTTTATAATTTCCTTCAATCTAGGTACACCAAGGGTTACGTTTTTCGACGATACACCAGCAAAATGGAAAGTGTTCAGTGTCATCTGGGTTGCAGGTTCACCAAGTGACTGTGCAGCTAAAGCGCCTACCATTTCTCCAGGTGATACCTAAAAAAAGTAAAAGTACAAAATTAATCCAGAATTGGAATTTTTTAATGAGGATTTAAATATCATCACATCATTTATTTTCTACAAACCTGTGCTTGTTGGAATCTGGTTTCAATTTCTCCAATAAGCCATTCAAAGGCTTCACTGGATAATCGAAATTCTTCAGAAACACATTTTGTACACAATGTAGATCTCACTAAGCACTGGAATAGCAATGTGGCATTTTCATTAGCCTGTTTGCTGAGTCTATCATCACCAGCCACAATGATACATTTATCCAAAAGATCCTTTACACCTATAAATAAACACATTTTAATATTAATGTTATCATACAATTACTACCATATGAAGTTATCAAATTATTTACCCTGTATGACCCTCATAGGACTAAGATCAGTAGGTGCACGTTTATTTATATGAAAAATCTTCTGTACATTCCAAATCATTCTTTGTAAATTACAAGGCAGTACAACTTTTGATTCTCCACTAGGGAAAATTTCTCTAAGTATAGCACGATCTTTGTTCAATTGTTCCCATTCTCTTTCTAGTTCGGATATGACTTCACCAGACCCCATCATTTCTCTAACTATATCTTCGTTAAAGATACGACGAAGATATCGTTCATTGGTTGGATCGAACTTGAACTTCTTTTCAAATGCTTTATTACTCAATTTAATAGTAGGCAAATTCTGAAATTCGACGGTTTCACCGCATAGACCATCCTCGCCATAACGCAATTGGATAAGTTGACCCACAGAGTTTCTGACTGTACCATCATAATGTACCATTACAGACTCCATAGCTTTTATCAAACGACGCTGAATGTAACCAGTTTCTGCCGTTTTTACGGCAGTATCGATAAGACCCTCACGACCTCCCATAGCGTGGAAATAAAACTCAGATGGTGTCAAACCAGCAAGGTACGAGTTTTCAACGAATCCTCTGGATTCCGGACCATAATCATCTTTAATAAAATGGGGCAACGTTCTTTTGCGAAAACCAAACGGGATACGTTTACCTTCTACGTTTTGCTGACCGACACAAGCAATAACCTGAGAGATATTAATATTAGATCCTTTTGATCCTGATACTACCATAGCCTTTAGGTTGTTGTATTCAGTCAAAGATTTCTTAGCAGAACCACCAGTCTTATCACGAGCATCGTTTAAAATTCTGTTTACTTGATTTTCAAAAGTTTGCCTCAAGGTATTACCAGGAGTAGGTTCCAATTCCATGTTGTGAGCTTTTTGAATCACTTCTATCACGTCCTCTTTAGCTTTCCTAATGGCTTTTTGAATTTCTAAATAAGTCTGTGGATCGGCAATGGTGTCTCCAATACCGATCGAGTGACCTTCCAGTAGTAACCAATTATTAATTACAGTTTGAATATTTCCGTAAAATCGTCCGCAAACTTCGTGTCCTAATTCCAACATACAAATGTGAAGCAAAGATCCAGCAGATGTACCCAAGGTCTTTTTACAGAGTATACCCATAACAAGTTCTCCGTGTTCTACCATGACTTTGGTATCACCAGGTGAAATCCATTTGTATGGGCCATCATCTTCTTCATCTGGATGTGTACTGTGAGTTCTTATCATATTCACGTTGCCTGGTATGATCAAGGAAAAGATTTGTTTACCAGTCCATAGAGGCTTTGGTTTTAATATGCATGGCTGAGGCATTTTGCCATTCCAACTAGGTAAGAACATAAGGATATTCATCATCTGTTCCTTTTCTATGAAAACGTCTCTTTTAGTCATTTTTCTTACAGCAGTAAGTGTGTCCTGTACAATACCCATGACTGGTTTATTAGCTTGGGGAGTAATAATTTGACGCGGTGTTACATGAATGTTTTCTACTTCTGCTCGAGTCTCCATTGACTGAGGAACATGCAAATTCATCTCGTCACCGTCAAAATCGGCATTATAAGGAGATGTGCAACTAAGATTCATACGGAATGTACTCCATGGCAATACTTTTACCCTATGACCCATCATACTCATTTTGTGTAGTGTTGGTTGCCGATTGAAAATTACTAGGTCACCATCCCGGATGTGACGTTCCACTCTGTATCCGCATTGAAGATGTAAATCGGATGGTTTTGGGTGGAACCTTAAATCGATTCTTTCCCCGTTATCTCTGACGATATATTTAGCACCTGGATATTGTGAGTTTCCACGTCTAACGAGTTCTTGCATTTTATCGATATTAAAAGGTGTAACAATTTCGGGGAATGTTAAATTCTGAGCAATACTTCGAGGTACACCGACCTGATCAATTCGCAAATTTGGATCAGGAGTAATAACAGTCCGAGCAGAAAAGTCAACACGTTTACCCATCAAATTTCCTCTTATTCTCCCTTCCTTCCCTTTCAATCTCGCTTTTATAGCTTTTAGAGGTTTGCCTGATTTCTGCATAGCTCGTGGCATGCCAGGCATATCGTTATCAACTAACGTTGCTACGTGAAATTGTAACATTTTTATATTTTCCGATATCACGTGCGCTGCTGCTCCCGCTTGCTCATTTCTGATTAATTCATTATTTGCTTTTATAATATCAGCAAGCTTATGTGTTAAGTCATCTTGATTCTTGGCAGAACCATACATAATAACTGCTGGTCTGACCGATAAAGGTGGAACAGGCAAAACAGTTACTACCATCCAATCTGGTCGTGCAAATTTCGGGTCCATGCCAAGGATAAATGATTCTTCATCTGTAATGTGCTTTAAAATTTCCCAAGCTCTTTCTGCAGTGAGTGCCATCTTTTTTTCCTGTGAATCTTCATTCACGTGTGTCCATTCTGCAGTAACATCTAATCCAGATCTCCGAAGATTTGGTTGATATCTACCACATCCACCATGTCCAGGTTTTCTCTCTGCAGATTGTTGTTCTTGATTTTCCTTATTAATATCCATCTCATCACCACCCTCACAAATATTTTTACTTTTACATAAATCATAAACAAAAGTTAGACGTTTCCGTGGCTGACCTTTAGTTTTCATAACAATTTCTTTGATTTTTGGATTGTGCTGTAATCCAAAAATAATGCAAAATTAAATAAATAATAATGAATATGTGGATAAAGAATATGATTACTAATAATCTGTACTTACTGGACTGACAAGAAGTTTTGAACAATAAAAACATACACATCTCAAAATTTTTATTGTCTTTGTTATGAAACCAACATGAAAAACTGGTTTTGCTAAATCTATATGACCAAAGTGTCCTGGACATTCTGTCATATTACCAGCACAAGTTTGACACCTAGAATTTCTATCAATGACACCTTGTCTAGGATCCATAAGTCCACCAAGCTTTGGGCGACCACCTTCCATAGTTTCTGGAAATCGAATGCCGCCATCTGTGACCGACATCCGACGCTATGCAAAATATTATATACAGTTATACACCATTGACAGATTCACAATTTAACAGGTATTATTGAATAATCACTTTAGGAAAATAATAGAGATGCATATGGAATGTATTTGTCAGAAATGATGTAATATTTTACATTTATTTTTTCACATTATGTTTAACATATTATGAAAAACAAATATATATAGACATATGTACAAATACATATAAATAGATGCAGATAGATAATTGTAAAAGGAGTAGTGGACCAACAGAAGTAAACAAAACATACAACTATTTATTTATTAAGATCCACAATATCAATTTATTATTAAAATTATGTTACTTTTACAAAATATGCAATTTATTCTGAATTTGATCATTTTTAATACTGATATTAAGAATAGGAATTTTCTAATTCCTCCTGTATGAAAAAAGCAATTACGATCTTTTAATTAAAAAAAAAGCTAATAAATCACATGCTGTAAATAAAATTTACATGGGCTTTGATAATTTCGTAATAAATCATTTTTATTGTATATATTTTATAATTTTAAGTAGAGTTTTTCCACAAATATAATAGGACATAAAAATTTACACACGCGACTGTTTGGAAGTAACACTGAATGCTTCGTATGATAACGTATCACATAATGTCGACTCATGATGAAATAATTCCGCGTACCATAGAAAAAATATATTCCACGAAATCCATTCGTTTACTACTAACGAACTTACTATTTCATCGGGTGAAAGAATGCCGAATTGAACCCTTTTTACGGTTCGCAGAGGCGCTTTGGAGTCGGACGTGGCCATCTTGCAACGAGCACGTACAGCTTCTCCCGCGGCCTTCTGCGCCTCAGCTCTCTCTAACCGTTCTTCCCCGATGGAAGCATCTCCCTCCCCTGACTCCTGACAGTTCAGTTTGTTACTACTTTCGTACTAACCTATTTTAAGCGTTCAAAAATGTATTACTTTTGTACCTTAAGGAACCTTCTCAATCTTACTTATTAGATAAAGATAATACGATTATGAACATTTTTAATGTTGAAATACAATGCTATTATCATAAAAATTTAATTATTAATTAATACAAGAATATACAAAAGAGGTTATTGTACAATTTTCAGAAATTTTTTAATTTCATAAAATATAAAAAATATAAAGAATGGCTTTTATTGGTTCATAGTTGTTTCAAGTACTTCTTTCTCTTGACTTAATTGGCTGGCCAAAATTAAGTTTGCTAGCAAAGATTTCATGAAAACTAACATAATCTTATTGGCAGGATAAGATCGTGTTCAATGAGGTAGGCGGCGGATGTAGAGCATTCTTTGTCTGCTGGCTGTCGCCAATCGCCATTGAATTATAAACATTAGTGTTGTCGTAACATTCATCAAGGGTTTTATAAATTAAATAAGCAGTAAAATGGCTACTTCAAAGACAACGAATATGTATAATAGGCAAAATTGGGAAGATGCCGTAAGTAAAATCTAAATTATAACATAATCGTAAATTTGATACGTTTAAACATTTGTTTATTTCTTTCCTTATAGGAATTCCCAATATTATGTCAAACTTGTTTAGGTGACAATCCGTACATTCGTATGGTAAGTTAATTTCGTCAAAATTTGAATTTCGATTCTTATAAGAAATATTTATTTGTGTGTAACATAATATTTTTTTTTAATTATATTTGTAGACAAAAGAAAGATATGGAAAAGAATGCAAAATATGCATGCGTCCATTTACAGTATTTAGGTGGTGTCCTGGTGCAAGAATGCGGTTCAAAAAGACAGAAGTTTGTCAGACTTGTAGTCGCTTGAAAAATGTGTGTCAGACATGTTTACTTGATTTAGAATATGGTTTACCAATTCAAGTACGCGATGCAGCACTTAAGATCAAAGATGACTTGCCCAGATCAGATGTAAACAAGGAATATTATGTACAAAATATAGACAGCGAAATTGGAAAAATAGATCCCACATCACCAGCAGGTGCTGTTGGTAAATCTGCAGCTGCTAGTGATCTGTTGATGAAGCTGGCAAGGACTAGTCCTTATTACAAAAGAAACAGGCCACATATTTGTTCTTTTTGGGTTAAAGGAGAGTGTAAAAGAGGAGAAGAGTGTCCATATCGTCATGAGAAACCTACTGATCCTGATGATCCATTAGCTGATCAAAATATCAAAGATCGTTATTACGGAGTTAACGACCCTGTTGCTGATAAATTAATGCGCCGAGCTGCAGCTATGCCTAAGTTAGACCCACCAGAGGATAAATCCATTACAACTCTCTATGTTGGCAACTTAGGTGATGTTTTAACAGAAAAACAATTACGCGATCATTTCTATCAATATGGTGAAATACGCTCCGTTACTATGGTTCCTCGTCAACAGTGTGCTTTCATTCAGTACACACAGAGAAGCGCCGCCGAAGCAGCAGCAGAAAGAACATTTAACAAACTAATATTAGGAGGGCGAAGATTAACAATTAAATGGGGACGTTCACAAGGAAGGCAAACTGTATCCGCAGCAGAAGCAACTAGAGAAATCTTGGAGCCTGTGCCAGGTTTACCAGGTGCTCTACCACCTCCACCAGAAAGCATGGGAAATAATTTTTTCAATTTACAAACTACTCCTGGCATGATGCCACCAATGATGATTCCACCTCCACCAGTTGCTCCCCAATTTATGTTCCCACCTCAAATGGCAGCTGCCACTGCAACACCTATTTTTCCACCTGGAACAACTCCAATACATTATCCAAGTCAAGATCCATCAAGAATGGGTGCGTCTCAAGGCATAGGAAAACCTTGGCCCGAAGAATAGTAATAACAATATTTTGATTTTTATTAATTGTAATTATAATAAAACGTGTATAAAAAAATAAATATATATCTTTGATTTTGTTTAAACTATTTGTGTCACAATAATTAATAATTAATAATTTCTATTTTTCCATATATAATTGTGAATATACGACTGCTTAGTAAATTAATTAAATCTTAAAAAATGTGCATAATATTATTTGCAAACACAGTTTAATTTCAATGTGTCTCTTTTGGATCTTTGAATTCATACTTTGAATTCATTGGAACAGCCTTTATGATGAATAGTAGCTTATTGCAACTTGAACCTTAGTAAAAGCGCCATCTACTATGATTGTGAACTAACATTCTTAACAGCTAGCGCGTATTAGCGGCCGCTCCGAGTGTCATCATCGTATTTTAATACGTGTCCATTGGTGCCTGTCCGTCCGGTGTTTCTGCTACGTAACTTTTTTTCTGTAAATCTATGGAGTGTTTTCATCGTCAAATATCTTTGAATTTCTGTCTGTATTAACATAAGGCGCCTAGTGCGCCTTCCCGTCACGGTAAACATGTGTCGGGCTCGATTGTTATTCCACTTTCTGGCGCTTAGCCTACTCCCCTTTGCCCGTCCTGACGAGCACACTCACATCGTAAGTATTCGGAATTGACATATTTTCAAAATGTCAAAGTGGCAAATACGTTACATTCGTGTCCTTGTTGACTTTACAACGTCCACATTTTATATTCTTTTATTACAATTCGTTCTTTCCTTATCTTACCATAAAGATTTGACGTGGAAAATATATTGTCCATTCATATATTCTTATTTACATTACTTTTTGTGATAAACTACCTTTGTTCTTTATCTTTTCTACAAGTGGTGTAGTTTAATAGGTGATTTTTTTATTACTTGCTAGAGATTGATTCGTTCTACTATGATGTATAGACATGTTAATTGTATTCTATTACATATAAGAGGAATGTGTATTACCAGATGTATTTTCTTTCCAGTACGAAGATAATGATGAAGTTGTACTATGGATGAGTACAGTTGGACCATATCACAACCGTCAAGAAACTTATTCATATTATTCATTACCTTTTTGTATGGGTACAAAAGATGTCATTAATCATTATCATGAGACGTTTTCTGAGGCACTGCAAGGCATCGAACTCAAATTTAGTGGCCTGGAAATTGAATTTAAGGGTATTTTAATTTTATTAGTTAGTGATAAATATTATAAGTATTTATGTGGGTAATATATATAATACATACATATATACTTGGTTACCTCATAGCTGATATCGCCAAAATGGACTATTGTCAAATAAAATTAACAGAAGAAAGTGAAAAAGCTTTCATATATGCAGTGAAGAATCAATATTGGTATAAGATGTATATGGATGATCTACCAATATGGGGTAATGTTTTCCTTTTTCCAATACTAAAATGTGTTACTGTTATATCAATTGATTATTGTAAAATATTTAGGTGTTGTGGGAGAACCAGAAGAAAATAATGGAGTTGTATCTTATTACATTTGGACACATAAGAAATTTGATATAGGATATAATGGAAAGCAAATAGTTGATGTAAATTTGACAAGTGAAAATAAAATAAAACTGGTACAAGATGCAGCTATCTCTTTCAGTTATGAAGTTAACTGGAAGAAGAGTAATGTTAAATTTGAAGACAGATTTGATAAATATCTGGATCCTAATTTTTTCCAACACAGAGTAAGTATTCTGGCAATGTTTGCCTAAATTTGAGCTCAATGTAACGTAAACATATTGACAAAGACACTAAATAGATATAGCAAGAGTAAGTGAGAGGTATTGTCTTTCTTGCTTTCTCTCAATTCTTGTTCCTTGTCATGGAACAAGAGAATATTTTCAGAATAAAATTTTTATCTGTTACACGATTATTCATTGAACAAATTGGAATTTAAGCAAGCATTATTAATACTATTGCTTTAAAGATTATACATTACTACTAAACTGATCATTGTCCTTTATCTTTTCTAGATTCATTGGTTCAGTATTTTTAATAGTTTTATGATGGTAATATTTCTTGTTGGGCTTGTTTCAATGATTTTAATGCGTACGTTAAGGAAAGATTATGCTAGATATAGTAGGGATGAAGAAATGGATGATATGGAGCGAGATTTAGGAGATGAATATGGATGGAAACAAGTTCATGGAGATGTATTTAGACCAGCTAGTCATGCAATGCTTTTTTCAGCTCTAATAGGCGCAGGCTATCAAGTAATTACTTTAATAATACAAAATTTACAAATTTAATAATAAACATTTTTAGGACAGTATATTTTTAAGAAACGTGTACTAATAGGCTCTTTTACTTTAAATTTGGCTTTTTACCCTAGGTTACTGTGGTTGTACTTAGTGTTATTATTTTTGCTATCCTCGGAGAGCCGTATACAGAAAGAGGATCGATGTTATCGATAGCAATATTTGTGTATGCTGCAACATCACCTATAAATGGTTATGCGGGAGGAGGCTTATATGCACGTATGGGAGGACGTATTTGGATCAAACAAATGATTCTCAGTGCCTTTATGTTACCTCTTATTGTCTGTGGCACTGCATTCTTCATTAACTTCATTGCAATGTATTATCACGCTAGCCGTGCTATACCATTTGGTTCTATGGAAAGTATTATTTACATAGTACACATTCATTTGTACGTATATACGTATCTTGTATGTACTAACAAGAATATTTCATTTACAGGTAGCAGTAACATGTATTTGTATATTTGTTATATTACCATTGACATTAGTCGGAACCATATTAGGCCGTAACTTAGCTGGGACACCGGACGCACCATGCAGAGTTAACGCGGTACCTCGACCTATTCCTGAAAAGAAATGGTTTATGGAACCACTTGTTATCATAATGCTTGGTGGTATCTTGCCCTTTGGATCGATATTCATTGAAATGTAAGCTTCATCATTTACATACTGTAAAATTATTATATTACAGTTGTTTTATCCTTTTTTAGGTATTTTATTTTTACCTCATTCTGGGCATATAAAATTTATTATGTTTATGGATTTATGTTACTAGTATTCGTTATTCTAATGATAGTAACTGTTTGTGTTACTATCGTATGTACATACTTTTTGCTAAACGCCGAAGATTATCGATGGTAAGCATTGTGTTACTGTTTATTATGTATATTGTTTAACAATGATTGTTTTTTCATTTACATATGCTATCTTGTCTTATAGGCAGTGGACAAGTTTCTTATCGGCCGCCTCAACCGCTGGTTATGTCTACATATATTCCTTTTATTACTTCTTCTTTAAAACAAAGTAAGTTTATAATGCTTGATTGCATTGATTAAAAAATAAAATTACATTTCAAACTTTCTTTTTTCCAGAATGTACGGTCTCTTCCAAACAGCCTTTTACTTTGGTTACATGGCATTGTTCAGTCTTGCCTTAGGTATAATGTGTGGAACTGTTGGTTACGTTGGTACTAATGCATTTGTACGAAAGATCTACTCTACAGTTAAAATAGACTAAAGCACAATGCTAGTGTAACGTCTAAGATGGATTAAATTGAGAACATACAGAGTGAAACCTGCCGGTCTTTATAAAGTAGGACTCTTTTTGGTAGTTTAAGTTATTTACATTATTCGTTATGACGCGCAAATGTAACTTGTCCCAAGAGACTATTAAACCGGCATCAATAACATACTAATGTCAATGAAGTGTAGCGTAAATATTTAAAAAGAAATATTTGGTACATCGTTATGTTTCTTCAAAATATTCAGTGAATATTTTATCACTTTACGTCTATTGATGTAACATCATAATAATATTTTCATTTAAAAAAAAAAGTGATTAATTTATTTGCTGTAATTTAGTTGTGAAGATGGGTCCTATAGTACAGTACAGTACACATCTGTGAAACGAATAGTTCGCCAATTATTCAAACAGTCATATATAATATTCATCTCATGAGTCACAATTTGGTATTACACAAAATGCAAGATCCGATAATTATGTAATATTTTAGAATTACTATTTTACTCTTAAAACAGGTAACTTTATAACGTTGCTCAATTTTTTATTTGTTTGTTGAATTTACTAGAAACTTATTAATTATTCTTTTTTCGGGGGATTTATAGAAAGAAAGTTGTATAAATTAAAAAAATGTTTAAGAAATCTCATTGCCTCTTTCAGAATATATATCAACAAATACAAATGTCTGAATTCTTGATCAAAAATATTAACATTCCAAAATACCAACGAATGCTAATAATTATGATTGCGAAAATGGAATATGTCGATACTGAAATAAATGAAAGAAAGAAGATACATGTTATTAGGTATAAATTGTACAGTATAAATTTTCGATACGATCTATCCAGAATGCAAGGGATATACCTTAGTTAGCATAATTAGAAACAGTACCCCAGTTGTGTGACTCTGTTTTGAGATTTTAGTTATATACATAACGCTTGATTACCAATAATTCGAGTAACGTTAATTTATAGATAAGCTAGACAGTAGGATTAAAGAAAGAATGTGGATAATACGAAATTTTTTTACTATTGGCTATGTATCACATATTTTCTTTGATATAAATAGTTTTTATTTTAAATGAATGACTTCTGAAATGTGAATACATTGATAAAATGTAAAGTATTGTGAGTCTATAACCGGTGGTAAAATGATTTTTTCACTTGTGATCCTCTTCACGCGACTAAATATCTAAGAACACGTTTAAGCGTTGCTGAGAAAAAAAGTAAATCGAGAGGATTGTGGAATTTAGGAATGGCAGTGAATGTGTTTATCCTAATGCGATGCATCGAGCGACAAATATCAATGAGAATATTTGAATGAACATACAGTTTGTTATTAAACGTAGCAGTTCTAAGAAATATAAAATTTCTACGTACAACAAAAATATGATCTATTTTTATTTATACACCATTGATCTTTATCTACCTATATTACAGTGTTATCTCGCTAGCGGGAACTTTACCTTGTTAATTGGATAAATTCCGACCCGTGGCCTACGACCTAAGGAAGAACGTATGTTTATATAAAAACTTTAACTTTATGTGAAATAGGTAGAAAATCAACAAAGATATTGAAATTCTAAGGCCAGTAGTTTGTATAAAAGCAATTAAATGATAAAATAGAAGAAATAGGACAAGTGAAATAAAAGAAACAAATATAACGCTGAGCTCTGAAAATAGTTTTTAAGGAATAATGGGGATAGTGATGTTCAATTAGTAGAATACTATTGTATTCATCATGATCGCAGTTGGGCACGGGCGGTATATTGCATACGATCGTGCGAGGGGCTCACACTCGTATGCACCATTATACATTCACTGATATGTCGCGTTATACATGCGCAGGACAAGACCTTTTCTTATCCACCATCTTGATTTTTGTCGACTCAATAAAATAAACAGTTTTGTCAATGCTTTCGGTAATGGAGTGTCCAGACCTGCTTATATGACCATAACCAGACGTGTGTATAAAGCCCAATGCAAACGGGCGACCTTTTTCCACGTGATATAGCTCGGATCATATGTCTTTATTGGTCTTAACTGGGAACTCAAAGAATGACATATGATTACAATCATATCGCGCGGAAGAAAGTCGCTTATTTGCATTTAGGATAAGACCGTGATATTCGTATTTGAAAAAAATACTACGTTGCTCAAAAGTATTTCATGTAAAAAATTATATCACGATGAATATGTTATTTGTAATCACTGATTAAATAAGTAATGATATAATATAGCAATCTGTATGTATAATTAAAGGATTCAGAAAAGATCAGGATTACAAAAAGTATAATTGTTGAATTGATTCTGATGGTGCCAGTGTGGCACTAAGAGCTCTGTCGTACATTCAGAAGTATTCACGTGTCAAAGCGTACTCGTCGACGCAGCAGGTCGGAGTGTAGTATACACAACTATTTATTACTACAAGAACATTACATATTGTTGTAGGTGTACAGTGACTGAAATACTATTTAAATTGTTTTCTATTTTATTTCAAGTTATAAACTTAACACTTCCGATAAATAAAAAGCAGCAAAAATGGCACCAAAACAAAGAATGCGTATCGCAAACGAAAGAGCTACAAAAAACATCACACTTCGTGGAAATGTTCCAAAGTCATCGGTATGCTGTGTTCTATTGTTTGATAAAATCTATTTTAACAGTTATGTGTAAAGTAAGATGATTAAAATATGTTAATTGTGTAAAAATAAACAATTATTTTCGTTTCCAATTTTGAGGTTATAAACTATAATAAGGTTGCCAAATTGATTGCATGTGCAATAACATTTATAATAATATTATTGTTTCATATTTTTTATTTTATGTTATACATATTTCGGCTAGCATAGTTAGATCTTTGAAAAATGTTTTTGATTAAAAATTTGTTGACTAGTAAAAAGTAACAAATTAATAGATTGATAATTGTACCATATGTGACATGAATCTATGCTACAAATTTGAAATCAATTATTTAACTAATTTATACATCTTTTATGAAGTAAATATGAGCTGTAAAACACTATATAAATTTCATTTTATTATAAATCTATTTATTTCACTGATTATATCAAATTACAAGCTTTATCTGATAATAATAACTGAAGTTACAATGATATGTAATAATTATTGTATTTGTAGAAACCACAAGATCAAGGATCTCCAGTTGGACCTTGTCTATTAGCACTCTTCATCTTTGTTGTATGTGGTTCTGGTAAGTTTAATATAATTTAAATATAAATAAATTCAGTAAACATAAAATACATAGAAAAGAATGTTCACATCTATATACAAGTTAAATTTTCTAATTTTCAGCTGTATTCCAAATAATTCAGAGTATTAGAATGGCTTAAGAAAACCAAAAGCATGTGAAGTTAAAACGATGTTGCTGTTACTGTTAATATGAAAAGAAGCTGTCTACATCTTACTGGTATATAAGCGAGATCAACAGACTGTTCTATTGTAAAAACATAATGATATTGACATGAAACTAAACTCAAATTTCCACTAAATAATATCCTTCTTTTTGCTACAACTCAAAGGAATGAATCTAGCATTTATAAACATTTTACTTAATTGTATATGTATCAATGAAAGAATATTGCATTTAATGTACTTTTGTTTTGTAGATATCAAACAAAATGTTACATCTTGAGTATGACTTCAATCTGTTCTATAGCTTTGCATAGCATTTTTCATTTTGAGTCTTATGAAAAGCTTCAATTCTTTCATTGATACCTATATATAGTAAATAATTGTACATACATGTGATCAATTTATTGTATCAATTCATTAATCAAAGCATTCCACTGTAAACAGTTGGTAGCTTTTGGTTGTCTATATATTTTAGAGGCCTTAAGACATGATAAGTCATTATACATGTAAAAATATATATTATATATATTATCAATGTAATTTATCCTAATGAAATATTTGCTACAGACAATTCTTTGTCTCTTTTAATAAATTACATTATGGATAAATACGTTCTTGTGTAAACTTTATTGATCCTTATAGGCTAAAGACAATAGAAACGTTCTAATTTTACTTTATCATAAATAATTATAATGGATGAATACAATATAGATATATTCTGGTAGTAATAAAACAGTATTTTCGTATTTTTTTTTTATTCTACCAATTTTGTTTTATACCTAAAAAAACTTTTAGTAATTTAAGAATTCAGTGTGACCAATTTTCCCTAGTTTCGCTTAGAGACTGTTATTTAAATTAAACGGAAAGCTTATGAAAAAGAAGTGAAAACAGATTTTTCAAAAGCAGAGTTAGAAACATTAAATTATTTCCTTTAGATTCAGAATATCTTTCTAATCATTTTGGGTTTATTTTTCATATAAATTTTTATAAATGGCAAACATATTTAATTTGTTCGGTGAAGTATCGGAACTTCACAAAGGTAAAAACAAAAATACGTGGGGTTAATATTTACATTTTCTTTGTTTTATATAAATATTATTTTAAACTAATGGTTTATGTTAACTGCTTTAATTCTTTAAAAGTATTAATAATATAACTATTATAGATCCAGCTATGAAGCCTTTGGCAAGATCCAAAAGTTCTCTTGGTACAAATGATACTCCTCTGAAAAATGTTAGCCGATCAAGACCAAAAGGATTGTCAATTAGATCTAAGTCTGACTTAAATGTTTCTACTACTGTACAAAGTAGTACTCCCAGTAAACAACAAGAATTATTAAAGCCTAAACTAACACAGTTAGACGACAGCTGCCAAGTAATATCACTCAAGAGAAATATTTTATTAAAGGTACAACTCATTGCAAATTTGTGTAAATAGGATATATAATATTTTTTTAATTTTTTATAGAAACCAACTATATCTTACAACAGAATGAAGGATGTATCTCCAAAAAAAGTATCTAATACAAAAAATATAAAATTACCAGAATCGTATGGTGAAAGTATTTTTAAAAAACCATTACCAGTAAAAAGTAACATTCACAAATCATACCCAGAGCCAGAAAGTCTAGCACCATATTATGATATGCAACTTGAATTTGGTATTATATTTAGTTACTTGATTAAATTATAATTCATGAAAAGTAATTAACTTGAAAGAATAATTAAATTATAGAAATATATTTTTACAGATGACATTTATACTAAAACTATAGAAAATGAATTTAAAGAACTTTGTGTAAAGAAGGAACGTGAGACAGTACCTTATGAAGATGAAGGATTTGAGTCAGGTATTAAACATTAACTATATATCTTTCATGTATTATATATATATATGTTTTCCAAATTTTTTATATAGATCTAGAACAAATTGAGATTGAAATGCCAGAATTATGTAAATCACCTGAAATATTTGATGAAGAATGGATACAATTTAAAAATCCTGATTTACCAGAAATATCAGATGATGATGACAAAATTTAAATATACAAATGGAATAGTTATCTAACTTAACAGTGGCTTTAAGTTTCTTATTATGGAATTTTTGAATAAAATAATCTAAGAATATTATATTATGTTAAACTATATAAGTATATTATGAAATTGATTTTAAATAGGTGATTAAACATATAAGTTAAAAAGAAGATTAAGAATAAGTAATATAATAAAATGTACCTTTGATACATGATACTTTTTTTGCATAAATAAATTATTTTGTTGTAAGAATAACACACTATTATTTTATTGATGGATTTTTATAAAAATTTTCACAAAAATAGCAATTAAACGTTTTTCAATTGTTGTTGTACAAAATGACAACAGATAGAAGTTTGACTGTAATAGCTGGTATTTTAGGAGATTGTACTTTCAATTATATATGTTTCGTCGCTGAAAGTTTGTCTACGATATTACCGAATTTTCATTACAGAAGTATTAGTAAAAGTTCTGCAAGATGGGATGTAAGTTAATATTATTTTATTCATAAATATACTTCTTTATGAAACTTATTTTCTAGTGTTGGTTGAAAGAAACTTGTGATCTTCATGGATGGACTCACACTAAATCTCCTCTAATATGGAGAGAAATTGGACTTAGTCGGTCTCATGTAACTTATATTGGAGGTAGTTCCCAATTTTGGGAATTATTGCATAATTATTATGACATCAGTTTATATTTAAGCAAAGAAGAACTTGATGCATTACAAACAGACTTATTATTTGTATGAAAACGTTTTATAGCAAAAATTTCTATATTATATTTAAGAGTTCATTTTTCTAAGTTAAGTTCGTTTAATAAAGGCTTGTAATATAAAGAAACAAAGAAGCAAACCATTACAAGTACAAAAAAAATACCGTCAAATAATGATAATAGGAGCAGGAAGATCAATGTGCCCCGATCTTGTTCCTCAGTTACTAATGACAAAAGAGCTCTGGATGACTCATGGAATTGTTATTAACTTGTATGATGAACCAGGATGTTTCTTTAAACTTAGGAAAATTTTTAGAGATGCAGGAACAATAGGTGCTGGCATAAATACAGTACATATTGTGGAAAATATCCCTGATGGATTAAAAGACTGTGATATATTAATTTACCTTGACAGTTTAACACGGTAAATCTATTAATATTGTTTTTATTCATTGCTATTATGTCTACTAGTATTTACATACGCATTTTTCAGAGAAGAATATGAAGGTACAGATAATTGGCTGCAACGTAATTATAAAATTATAGCAAATTTATGTACACATATAAATGAACATGCGCCTTCACATATGAAGGTAATTTTCTGCTCAATGAATCTTCCATGTTTTTACGCCAATATCATGATGGAACTTGTTACAAAATTATCAAGCACAAACATTGTAGTTGCTAGTGCTCATTATGGTTTAGAACTTATATACACATTTGTAAATTCACTTGGTCTTAATCTGCAAAACTTTGGTTGTCCACCTGTTTGGGGCTTCTTGGGTTGGTTTATATATTAAAGCAGAATACCATGATATTTTCGCTTCTATCTTTTTGCATATATATTAAAAAATTACATTTAATTATAGGAATCAATCACTTTGTAGATGTTCACCATATGATTCAAAAATATGATGTTTATTATCCAAATAAAAGAGCTCTAAATTCGAATGAGAATATGATACTACCACTTGGAACTCAACATTCCGAACTGAGGTGGTTTTTTTACAAGACACATGATAAAAATCCTTATAAAAACTATTTGAAACGCAAGGTACATAACTTGTTGCACTTTTTTAAATAATATGAAACAGCAGAAATTTTTTTAGGCCCTTCTTCGATATCAAATGGGCACATCAGAAGATTTTCCAAAATGTAGAGCAATTTGTGATCTTTTAAAGTTATGGTATAGTAATAAAAAAAGCATCAGGGATGAAATTATATCATTAGGAATTGAATCTGATGGTAATATAAAAATAGTAAGAATTGCAAAAAATGAAATAGGGAAATTAGAAATAATTTACGTCTTTTAGGTTCATTTGGTATTCCAAAGGGATTAGTATTTTCACAACCAGTTTATTTAAAAGAATATGAAGATGGTTCACGAGTATGGGTCCCTTTCAGAGATTTCCCAATGCCGAACATGCCAATTTCTATATTCCAAAGCCTTATAGACACTGGTATTTATGTTAAGAAAAAAATAATTGAATTAAAAAACAGTTCTGATGCAACAAAATAATACATTTCTAATCATTTACATGAATACGATTTTAGTGCTTTACATCCACTAAACTCTATGTTTATTTTTAATCACAAAATCATAATTTTTATTGTATTATTTAATATATATAAATAGCACAAAATTATTCAAATTTAATATATATATTCAAGTTAATCGTTATAATATACATTTGTAATCATTAAAATTGCACATTGTTTTATAACCAATGCTTCCAATAAACAAGTTTTACATCAGATTAATTCTAATAAAAAATATTTGTGACTTGCACATAAATGACTTCTAACAAACCATAAGTCATGATAATACACTAGAATTAAACTTAATAAATACAAATATCTTGACAGTGTTATTAATGAAATATAAGAGAAGTAATGAAGTTTCTTAAGATAGATTTATTACCTAGTAAATACAATTGAATAAATTAGCTAAGAAAGATAGCCATTGATCGCTTTAAAAAAATCACTGCATTTTATTGCAACACTTCTCATGAAAAGATATCAGGAATAATACTTTTGGCCATGCGTAATAATGTACTTGAATTTAATGTTACAATTTTCTTGTATACAGAAAATGATATAACAAATTGTTACCAGCTTAAATCTATCGTTAACAACTGGTAATCTATACCATTTTATACCTAATCGTTCTTTATACAGGATGTTGATGTCACAATGGTAGACAAATGGATAATGCATTACGTATTATCGTGTGACTGTTTTATCCATGCTATTTAAATAGTGTGTTCAATTCAATTATATGCCTTTTCGAAAGTGTTTAATACGCATCGGTCATTACGAAAGGAATGAAATGCGTAAAAAAAAAATAAAATTCTATCAAATTATATGATTTTATATATGCATTCCAGGAGGAAACAATATATTAAAGATTTTAAAATCAAAAGTAAGATAAAAATATTAAAAATAGTTGGGGGACTTGAAAAAATTTGTTCAGAAACAGTACTTTGTATAATTTCTTTTTGTCTGTTGCGAATTGATAAAAAGTGTTGTGCTGTAAATTTTACAATTATTCTTTTTTATCTTGACAATCCTCAGTTTTCATAAGTAAAAAATGAGTGTTCAGATAATAGATATAGTAAAAACTGCGTTCTGACACAAGAAATCTCTGATAATTTCAAAATTATGCTACAAAATTGATAAACATGACATATGACAAATTTTTTAGGCAGTTTTTGCTCGAATAGCAGCACGCTTTCCTGTGACGGCCTAAAATAAATAATTGGTTGTTAAGATAGTTATTAAGAGAGTTAATATCAAGAAAATTATACTAATATTGAGAATAAAAATAATTACTTGGAAACCAGATTTTATGCTAGCTACTGAACATCTTGAGCCACAAGTTTCACACTGTAAGAAAAATAGTCGAGTATCTTTTTGAAGAATGGTATCTGGAGAACGACAGGTGTGGCAGGTAACATATTCTTTAATATATCTCCTGAGAACATTTTCTATTTGTTTCTGTTGGAAACGGCCCTTAATGATAAGTTGACTGTTTCCATCAACAGAACCACTAGTTCCTAATTCAGCAAGTAAAAAGTCCAGTAAGTGTTTTGGTTGCCTATGAAGTGTTTTACATATCTAGAATTAAAAAGTCATAAGATAAGTAATAATGAAAGGATTTACAGTTTGATAAATAAAATAAACAAGTATTATAATGCAACTGACCTCTGTAAAATTAGCAAAAGATGTCTTTTTGGTGCCTATACGTACTACTTGAGGAGGACGCATGACAAACTTCTGCTTTTTACCAGCAACCATATCAGGGTTCTTTTCTCTCATAATATTAAATACTCTTACCAGCAGTTCATCATATGTATAATCTCTATCTGAACCAACCCAACTGGTCTCTTCTATTGGTAAATATAGTACACATTTAATATTTGATTGAAAATTGATGAAGACAATAAAAAATTTAATAAATAAATCTATGTCTAATTTCATTAATTGTACTATTCTTTTTTTCTGCCTTTGATTTCTAAATGAAATTTATTTACATTTATATATATGTATATGTTTGCTTATTTGATCTAGTATTAACAAAATTAGACATGCGCATGTAAAAAATACGAACTACTGATCAATTATACAGCAGCAGATACATTCAGCTTTTAAAGGAAGAGAAAACATTATTTTAATAAATATAATTGACTCTCTATCATACTATAATTTACAGAAATAATGTTATCATAACTGAATAAAACTACCAAAATATTAGTTTAAGAGAAAACAAGTTGAAGGCATGATTCCTTGGGCACTTTGTTTCCTGTTATTTGCAATGTATATCGAAATATTCTTATTCAATATTTAATATACATTAAATTTCTTATTATCAATATTCAATACAATTTTGTTTCAAATTGATTATTAATCAACTTTTATAAAGTATAAGAGAAATCATTTTTTATGTTTTGCATTAAAATGAGATTTATGAAAGTGTAGATGATATATGTACTTGTGACTATTATATGTGATATATATATATATATATATATATAGAAAACAGCAAACATATCCCTTACCATACTCTGCACTTCGCTCAGATTCAGTGCAGCATGTTAACAAATAATGAGTAACATAAACAACTAGTTACCCCAAACTATAATACTCTTGCAATATGTAATATTTACCATTTTCTTTATCTTCAATGTCCTTACGTTCTTCCTCAGCTACTAACTCATCAAGATCTTTTTTTTTCTTTTTCTTCTTTTTAGTTTTTGAGAAGTCCATATCTAAGTCAAAGGTATCATCCACAACAACTTCCTCTGTTTGTTGCTCAACAACATCCTTTTAAAAGTAAGTAAATATATAAACATATGAATAAGTAAATATAATATACTGTTAATGCATATAATAATTATATACAAAGTTATCCACCTCTTTCTTTGTATCAGGCAGAGCCGCATCAAGTTCATCTAAATTAAATGCTTTTTTCTTCTTCTTTTTTTTTCTTCCAAAATTTTCTAAATCCAATGCTTCATCATCCTCAGCTGGCGTAGGAGGTTCAGGCTCCTGATTTTCTTTATCACCGGTAGCTTCCATTGCATCGCCAGTATTACCACCTTCATTAAATGCAGCATCAAGATCAAAAGTAGTTTTCTTCTTCTTCTTCTTCTTTTTCAAAGTAGGATCGAATACCTAAGAATTTTTTTAATTCTTCAATAAATCTTTAAATATTATGTGGAATTCTATTTATATACCATATTTATAGAACACTGTAGTTTTATTAACACAACAAAATGATTATTATTTCAAACAAAAATATATTTTCATATAAAAATTTGATAAAGTTGTTTAAATATATCGCATTAACCGTGCTCCGAAATATTTTATAGATTAAATATTATATTACAATAATTTAGAAATATTAATGATCATAAAATATTACAGTATATTGCATTATAAACATCGAATATGTTATAGCAACCACGCTAATGGAATATGTGTCAAGAGATATTACACTAATGATAGATGTACATTCTTTCGAATACTATCCACATGGTTTTGAGGTTGGAATCTATAAAGTAGCATTATCTTTATTTTATACAAGTTTCGTTACAAAATGTTCATATATATGGGAACAAATTTCAGTTTTTTATTCATAGGTTTTAGCATATTTTCAAAAAATCAGAAAGTATGTCAAGATGATCATGCTCCCATGCTTTTCCAATACGATACAAACTCATCCTAAAGATATTTCTTTTATATGATTACATACCGAGTCTTCTTCAGTCATTTTGAAAGTTGCTTTAAACACTTTGGCGTCCTCGATGAAACTTATTAATTTCCTTGGCCTTTAAATACAGATCGGCACCTTCATCACGCGGGTCTCAATCCTCTGGTACTACTTATACAGTGCATTCACGTCTTATTAACGAATATTGCATCAGAAATCCGACTTTTAAGAGCAAAGTATGATTCACACTTCTAAATGCTTGCTGAACTACCAATTCATCCTGCACTTTAACAAACTTTTCTATTGGTCGACTTTATAGCATTGAGAGAATATACCAATGAGAGAAGACAGCATAAGATACAATTTTATACACACTACATATGTATCTCATCATTATATAAAATGAAGAAATACATAATACAAACTACACGAATAAAAATGAAATACATGAATAAAAATTTTTTAATTCTTCGCTAATAATAATTTGTTTACTAATTTTAATATCATTTTTTACAGAGCCCAAGTAGATAAAGAAGTAGATAACAGATGAAATATAATTGAAGTTTTCAGTAAAGATAAAATAACAGTTTGTGATATTATTTGAATGCATTCGATTTATCCATGTGTTCTGTACTTACTTTATAACATTGCACTTGGCAACTCATGTATATATACATAAATCACATAGGTATAGATATAGTAAAAGTACAGGTTATGGATCGGATGGTAGCGATTCAGTAGTTTCAGTCGCGTTACGTTTCAGCCTGTATTGCAATATTTAACCACCAGTGATCACTAGTTTAAATGTTATAATGAGTTTCAAGTCAATTTTTTTTTATTGTAATTAAATTCACTGAAAGTGTACTATATGTCGAGACTCTGACAAGCTGAAAATTCCGCAACATATAAAAACCTACATACTGCCGGTATTCTTATAACTTATAGTAGTATCGAACAAAGGATACGCATATATATACATTGAATGTTTCATTTAATCCTACAATGTTGAAGGAAACGTTTCGTTGCAACGATAAATCGAGGAAATATCATGCCTGTATAAACAAAATATCATGTCGAGTCTCGATTGTCAATATACTCCAGGAAAATTAATATGACCGATGTTAAAAGTCACAAGAGGAAAGTTCAATGTGAAAGGTTGTTTGTGCGTAAAACAATCTTTTTACCTAATCGAAAAAGTGATGCAAAAATTCTCATGCCAGTGATGAATAGAATAGTGATAGCTGTAGTGAAAAATCTTGAAACGTGTCTTGCGTCATAACTTGCATGTCAACCACCTAAATAATCAAAAGTACGTATTATATTTCACTATTAACATTTTTCAATGATCCTTATTATTATTCGATTTGTTCATAATACGTATTTCACGTAATAACATATATCTTACATATTGTGGATTTGTATATATTCTGTCACTTATACATTCCAAAATATGTAGGTATTGATGAATGATACTCCTGATTTACAATTTACAAGGTGATACTGCAATGCGAATTTTATTAGGAATATAAATTAGTTATGGGATGATTTAAAACCCTGACAAAGGATACTATAGATAGGTGTTCAATTCCATTATTTATATCCTTCTGTAACTTCATTAAAAATAGTCAATAATTGCTCTATTTGTTAATTGTTTTTATCCTTAATATATACTATCATGGGTGAAATTTCATTTCATGTGAATCTTGTTTTAATATTATCGTTCAATGAGAAGCTACCATTCGTTTGATATTAAATAATAATAAAATATTTAATTACGTTTAATTGTTTGACTTTATTGGTCTTTAAAATAAAACAAATCTTTTGTGGTGATATCTCAACTTAAAATTAAGGAATCAAACTATTACTGTAAAATATTAATAAAGCTATATAAATCATTTTGTCAAATACATAAACAATTTTTGCGATATTTTGTATACATAATATCTTAAACATATATAGCATAAATATAAATAGTACATCTAATTAAATTATTTCGCAGAACTTTTATTTTATCGATCGTATTTGTATGTAAAATATTGATTAATACTAGAACTACTAGAGTAGTCAAAATTATCAATTCCTAGTTTGTCACAGAAATTTATATATTGATAAAGATTTTTACGGTCTTTTAAGAAATTATTTGATATAAAAATGGCATATTCTAAGAAAAAGCAGAAGTATACATGTAGTTTTTTTATGCATTTAGTCCTAAACTTGTATATATAGTAATGCATGAGTGGATCGCATGTAATTTGTAACTAGTAATTTGAAAGTACTATATACACATCTGTGTGTAAAATTTATTGAAACGGTTCGGTAATGTAATCTTAAATGATACGAAAATCAATTGGCAATTAAGTACATATCAAGTTTATACATATGTATTGAAGAGTTTAAAAATAAGGTCAAGAAAAAAGAAGATTAGATCGAACTATTATCTGGAATTATTCATGTCAATGTCATTTTTTAATTGAATTTGTCAAGAATGAATTTTTTACGGAAATGTTGCGCAATGATTTTGATCAGTAAAATGGGCGTATGCGATGCATATTGCGATATTGCATATTGAGAATCATTAAGCTATCCTGTAGTTACAATGGGCGATTTGCGCGAACTGACATTCTAAGTTCTAACGAAAGAAACATCTGAAAGTCGAAATACACTTACAAGAATATTTCATTAATTTGGACAATACGACGTATAGGTTGCGATATGTTGCGATATGTGATCATATAGGCATCTTCATACGTCTTATATTGTTCAGAAAATTCATAGCGGATGTTAAGAAAAATCTAACTACAATTATACTTTTTACCATCTATTACATCACGAATATTTTCGGTAATCAATTTCTTCAAGTACAAACTTCTTTTACAAACTTCTAGAGTATTTAATATTTTGCTTATTGATATTTTTTGAATAAGTTTTGTAAAGATCACTAAAAATAATACACAATAAGATTATACTACATATGTATGTATGTATATTTGGCGAATAAAACAAATACAGATGAATATTTCAGCTACGATTCAACATTTTTTGGATATATATATATTCAATATTATCTCGGTGAAAAATATTAATTAATCTGTTCTTTTAACGAATTTTCCATGTTTCTCTTTGATTCTTCTCAGTATCAAATTAAGAGAAATATTTGTACGGACGTTCTATTATTTGATAAATATTTTTCTAATATTTATTACCTAATATTCAATATATCTAATAGTAAAATCGCACGCTCCTATCATTAAAAATATAATCTTTGCAAATCGTAGTGTTACAAAGATGTCGCACTGCACTGTGTTCACGATACATTATAGCTTCACGAGTATGTCGTCACTGCATGCGTGATGACAACTGGTCGTAAATGTTTATCTGCTTCTATATAGCTCTTAAGAACAGAAAGATATTTAGTCAGTTCTGTTCTCACATAATTTGAAGAACGTATTCGAGTTGGGTCCATGGTTGTGATTAAAGTGAGTTTTAATTGATTCGAAAAATTGTGGAGCTATGTACTTATGAACAATTCATATTTAATTTGACTAAAAAAGACGAAGAAAGTATTCTAACAAAAATAATTTTATGTATATTTGGACTGAAAAGATAGTAATAAAATATCAATGCGCAATTCTTCTATAGTTGAATTTTTTGTTGCAAGTGCCGCATTATTTAATTATTAATGTTAACACATATCAATTTTAGACGAAATATATATTTTTTAATTTATACTTAATATTACACTTAATAATTAATATATAATATATATTTTATGTATAATTAAAATTTTTTATTTATATTTGATCCTTACATACACATATATGTTATGATTCTCATTAATTTTTTTAATGATTTTATCCTTGAACATATCCTTAATCTTTAAGTAACTTTATGATTATCATCATTGTTTTACGCTGTTCTTATCAAAATTATTAATATGTATATCGTGCAAAACAACGATAATTCGAACTTAGCGCTCATACAGTCGTGTGAATGTAGTATTCGAGTACATGGTATTCAAATGTCCACTGTGTAACAATAGTGTATACTGCTATTATCTGATTGTTATATTAATAACAGGTGCTCGTATTTATTATTATCATAAAAAGAAGCTGAGTATTTACATCAAATTAACGCAACTGATAAAACGATTATCTACTAACGCAAAGGATCTAGGTTTAAATCTTAAACTCGTGGATGAACTTTGATCGCGTGTCCGAATCGCTTTCCTCCTTTTTTTGAATTGTAAAATTATATAAGCATATCTAACGGCAGATTCTTTGGTGAAATTACAGAAAAATGACGACGCACAAAGGGATTTCCACGTCGTGTGAGGACGGTCTCGATGTCTCCGATAATGAGAAAAAAGCGAACGAGAATAAAGAAGAGGAGACACCGATAAAAAGGTCGAGGTGCAAACTCGACGCAAACGGTCGACTAAATCTTAAAGATATTCTACTGTCTTTCAATGGACCGATCAGCCAAGAGCAAGCATGGGCCTTGTGTTATCAAACCGCCAAGAGTTTGTCACGTTTGTCAGAAAATAATTTCTACGAACTTTCGGAGTTATCACAGATCGTCCTTCACAAGGATGGCGATGTTTGGCTTGGCGATCTAATCGGTGAGCTGATATAATCATTTGGTTTCTTCAAAGAAACACTCAACTATCTTTTATCGTGGAATATCTTATCGATGTATTGTTTTGTAATCAGTAACAGAACAGATATAGAATGATGATACGATATATATGTACATATACATATATATATGTAAATTAATTCAAATCGATAAAAATGATAGTAAACATGGAATGCATTATATAGTAATTCTTCGTACAATATGTTGTTTAATATATATATTACACGCGTCAATTATAATATAATAATTATTGCCTAATAATTGTGCTTCTACTGAGTAGGAAAGGGTTGCACCAAGGTTCACTGTATTGCCGAATGTAGTTGCAATATAGTCATTGCACTATATGTCTATGTATAATTATTGTATAGTTGGTATATTTTACGATTTATAGTATAAATATCATACAATTATTATATAGTCATGTGCTATAAATTATAATATGATATATGTATATAGTATGGTATGTGGTATATAATCTTCTGTTATACATATAGCATTCTTTTGTACAGTTATGTGTATAGTAATATATTTAAGTACAATATGTATCTATAGATATTAGTTATGTTAATGTAATATAATATTTTAGTATATATTATAATATACCAGTAGACGGTAAGTAATTGTATAGTAAATTATACAGTATACGTTTACAAACGCTTATAATTCAAAATATTTCAAATGTTACATAATTTCTAACATTCGTTTGTAAATCAAGTGCAAAATTTACGAATGACTCAGGGTGTTTGTATCGTAAGCTTGTAGGCTGATTAGCAATACTAATTAATTGTGTCTGTGAGCAGTTTTCTCGATAAGACTATTAATATACGTGATCGCAAAAAAGAGACGATCGAAAGTTATTGAACTTCGTATGGAAATAATCAATCATCGTTTCTGATCATGTACAAAGCATTTTATAATTTTAGAATCCACTTTTTTTTTTTTATCTATTTCCTGATGTGTTTGTTACAGAATCGGAAAAACCACGCGTATCCGAGAAAAAGGTAAGCAATTTTAAATATTATTTTTTAATGAAAAAGCTATGATATTTTATATTATTTCGTTAATATGAAATATATATAATATATATATAAAATAAAAGTATATTTTCATTTTTTGCAGGCAATGTTCTCACTAGGCATGATGATATTCAAAACGCTTGATTTCGGCCTAGATGAACAAGAAGAAAGGCCTTTATCACCGGATTTAGAAGCCCTTATAACATTAATGACAAGCGCCGATCAAGGTACAATTAATTTATAAAAAATAAAATTCAGTAAAAACATACACAGGAGTCATGTAAAATTAATTATTTTTCTTGTTGCACAGAAATTGAAGGAGAAACGGAAGAACGTCCGCAGGAAACGGACGACGAGGGTATTGAACGTGATTCCAGTGATGCCGATGTAGATGAATTTTCATCGCAAAAAAGTAACGATATGTATGAGGAAAGATCATCGGTGTATTCATTAAAAAATGTAATGCAAGTAAGTAAAATAAGCAAATATATTTTTTATTTACCTTATCACATATGCAAATAATACATATGATATGAAGATAATATAAACAAAAATTCGAAATTTGTATAATAAACTCTATGAAAATATATAAACAAATGTATATATAGTTATGTACCAGGCATATGCAAACTTCTATGGAATCTGCTGAAATTCATTATAAGGCTGTAATACGGGCTTTGGTAGCAGAGGCTTTGGAACTGTCGCACTTTTTGGATACAGTAGCGGCTGATAAAGTACATGCTAGTCAAAGGGAATCTGTTACTGATGTCAATAAGCAAACCTCGATGTCTGTTCAAAACCTTGATACGTTAGATTTTATTGATTGGGTAAGATTTCACAATGGATCAACCACGAAAAATATATTATATGATTCATGTTGCGAGCTTATGTAAATGTAGCATTGTTTCTTGTTTTACGAAATTGAGATAGAGTGTTTCGAGATACGAATATTACGTGTTAAAATTTCACGTGAATTAAACGTGTTCACCTAGTCTGTAAAAATATTTTTGTTGTACTGTAATACAGAAACATCTTGTTAATAATATCTATATATATCGTATATCAAGTTTGTTCGATATTTCTTGATATTTTCTTAATAAGAATGAGTAAATTTCAAAATATAATAAAATAATGAAATAGTCGCATTTGAATTGTGTTATAAAACCACGCATAAATACGTGCTATAACTCGCGTAAAATAGAACAGTTGACATTGCTGTGTCGCATAAAGTTATTTGTCACTTTGCAGAGATAAGATATTTGCGATTTATTGACTTGACTCTCTATCGTTATAGACTGACATTAGGATTTGGAGGGCTATACAAGTACGTGATTGTTAATAATACTTGCGCATGTGAAAGCGATATGTTAGAGTGATATGTTATGTACTTAATTATTGAGCATGTAGCATGATTAGTCTCACTATTATCAAGCATTGTTTTCTACATAGTTAGAACAATATTATCGGTCATTATATTTTAAATGCATGTGCTGATTTGATTTCAAATTTATCTATGCAAAATATTTCAAAAGTTAGTCAATTTTTATGTTTCTAGTCTATTTTACAAATTCAAGTATTTAATGGCTTTTTGAATACTCTGTGTTATATAAGTAGCATTGGTAACATATAATTTATTTATAAGTAAAAACAACAAAAAGGTACTTAGTAAAATTTAGAAAAAATGTTCATCTAATATATATGTATGTTCTCTTTTTAAAGCTTCAATTGCATTTACGAGATCGGAAGAATTAAAATAACTATTTTAATAGGCAAGATTTTGGGTGCAAGTTATCCAGGAATTAAGGAAAGGTGTAAAGCTAAAAAAAGTGGAAGCTAATTTGGGTTCAAAGAATACTACACGTGGACGTGGAAAGGGAGCTGAGTTTGAATTAACTCCGTATGAAATTTTGATGGACGACATACGAAAAAGGAGGTATCGTTTGAGGAAGACACCATCCCCGACGCCACATTTGCGAAAAGACGCGCATGCTGTTATTCTTGAATTTATTCGGAGTAGACCGCCTTTAAAAAAGGTAACATGCTATTGAAAACGATGCTCTATTCAGACTTCATTAATGAGATTCCAATATAAGAATGGTAAAAATTGCAGTTTTTTTAAAGTTTTACTAGATTTTAGAGACATAATTTTATACAGGCATCTGAAAGACAGCTGCCACCCTTGCAAAAGGAATGGACTCTCCGGGAATTACTTATGGAAAGTATAAAGAAGCCGCCAAATTTAAGGTCGTCGCGCAATAGATACGTTCCTAAGACCGAAAGAATATCTCTTCAGAGTGGTAAGTTGTATTTCATATTTACATACACAACGATAACTTTGTGCATGTCATACTGCTTTATAAAATATATTTCCTCTGTTCGTGTACAATTATATAATAAATTCATGAAACCAACGCATTCAGTTCATATTTCGTACACCAATAATTGCGACATTACATATCAATCAATCGTACTGGTTATCGGTTTTTGTGGTACCTCAATAAATCTTCGCTGAACTATAAAATGAGCGAAAATTTCAAAATGTGTAGTGATATATTTCTTCTGCCTAGAATGACGATTAAAACTAAGAACCACAATACATATGTGAGCTATATTTTATTCTGTGTCTTCTTTCAATTTCTAAACAAAACTTTTAACTTCATTCCTCGTATAGAAAATAGATAATAGTATGTAGTGTTTGAAGTAAACAACTTTCGTATTCCTATAGAAGCATGCATAAAGAGAAGAGATATATGCTTATATATCGATCATAAGCAGAAACATTTTAACCGAGATGCATCAATACCGTTGCATCCGTATGCTTGGAATTTTATGGACCAACATGGTGTGCATACACAGCCACGCGTTGCACACGTGCGATTGCATTTTTATAGAAATATATTCAACCGAGAATACACATGCGCGAGGAGATGAGCGCGAGCGCAGTGCCCATACAGGGTCGCACATCTCTCAGCCTTAACATACTCTTGCGGGATAGGATTTGACAATTGCACCGCAGTGCGGCCAGGGCAGTGGTATCTGTGTCTTCATTTTTTTCCAATAATAATAATCATAATAATAGCAAGAATAATGATAATCATTTAATGTTCGTATCCCAATTCTTGAGAGTAGAATTTGACAACTCGAACGCAGTGCGACCAGTACAGTGGTATCCGTGTCTTCACATTTTTCCAATAATAATAATAATACAAACAATAATGATAATCATTTAATGCTCGTATCCCAACGATACTTTGATATTTCGATATATGTATTATTAAATATTCTCTAAATTAAACACATTGGCTACTTTGCAATAAAGAGACCAGTGTAATGATTTTGGTCAACAGAATATTAGGAAGATAATAATTTTCGTGTTTAGTCATTGTCCGTTGGGGGTGGTACGGATCGTGACGAATATTTTTTATCGCGATAAAGAAGGGTCGATCTGTATGAATCATGATTGGCGACGATAGGCCGGCTTAAAGCATCGCAAGCCCCAGACCGTTCGTGCGATCAATAACCGAAAGCGCACAAGAGGGCGAGAGCTGACGTCGCCCGAAACGTCATCGTACAACGCGACCGCTAAATCTTTGCTTGATTTCTCGCGTGTCGCTCGCTCGTACTGTTGGCCTTGCTCATTCGTTTCTTCGCTTCAACCGTATTTCCTTGTTTCTCGTTCTGTCTCGTTCGCGCGTTTCCGGGGAAAAAGTAAAAGGTGCAGCTCGAGCGTGAAATTCAATCGGGTTGCGTCTAAACGTGTACGAGTAAGTCAAGTGCAAAGGAGGATAGGCACACTAACGAGCACGTGTGCTTGATGTACAGTCCCTACCAGTGGATCTGCAAGCATCACGGTGGGCCAAGGATTTGACAGGATGGATAAAACGAACAGATGAACAAGGAGAACAGCTTGGACGCTGGTAATCCAATATTTCTGATTGTTTATCGAACGAAGAGAAACAATGGATTTATGAGATCTTAACTGGAACGTTTCAAATTGATGAACGTCTTGATTCACAGGCTGTGAGATCGTCAAGTCGAGCCAAAAGATTGTAGAAGAATCAACAGAACTAGTAACTTCCGGTTGGACGTCGCGATCGTCGCAAGTAGAGCCATTGTAAAGAATTATGTTGACACGCAGTATGTTCGGTTTAAATGTGCATAGCCATTTTGTTACTAAACTGTTTAACATGCAAAACACGTTTAAAATCGTTAATAATTCTTCTGGAGTGAATACTTCGTTTAATTCTGCAATCCTTTTAATCCTGTACTGAGGAAAAATAAGTAAAGGTAGAGAAAAGTATAATTTTAACGATATAATCTCCACTTTAAACAAATTTAAACCTGCGTCTAAATAATCTTGGCCTTTCTATATTAAAAGACTTATCAGAAAGTATAAATAAAAAGAAAGCATCAGCTGTTAGAAATAGTAGACAAAAATGAAGGAAAACATCGAGGAATGTAGTATTCTACTCTAATATTCTAGAATTCAAATCATGATACTTTGTTTGACGTGGGATTGTTTGGATCATTGTTTATGTTGAAACATTAAAACACTGATTGCCATACGTGAGACAGGCCAGAATGAGGAAGATTAAACCGGACATACTGTATATATTAGCAGAAGAAAAGAGTAAATATAGAAAAGAGGAATAATATTACCGATCGTAGGCGGTGAGTCCCGCATGATAGTCCTGGGTGAAGTTCCACCGTCGCAACCGGAGCAGGAACAGGAACCCGCGCAGGATGTGGCGGCACAGTGGTTGCAGGCAGAGAATCAGACGAATGCCGCGGTCACGACTACAGTTGGCTCGGTTACGACCAACGTACCGACTACCGCGAGTCGTAACAGAACGAACGTACCACCGGTTCCGCAGCCGAGGCAGAGAATCGGCAAGCCAGAAATTAGGGTTCCGGGAAACAGGAATCGTAAGTCGCGTAGAAGGCGCATTACGGTCGCAGGTAATCATACCATTCATCTTTTTTTCGGCCAGTAACATAACAACGGGTAATATATATAGAAATGTTTTTGGGCTGCAGACGATGAATTCATTTTAGCTATATTTCAATTGATGCAACAGCTACTTAAAACAAATTTCACGGATTGTTAGCCTGATTGCGTTTTGCATAATAACTTGCATAATATCATAATACTTGAAATGTAGCGATCAGAATTTACTATGAACATTGATCTCAGTTTTATTGAATTATAGGAGCATTAGTTATTTCTGATACTGAAAGATCTAAGATATTTTTCTCTTTTATAAATATTTCTATGTAATTTTAATGAGTGTATTTATAATCTTATGCGTCCGCGCAGGAGGCAATTATGTATGTATTTAGGATTTACTGAGGTACCACAACTTTGTGAATATTTAACCATATTTTTTTTGTACAATTTTACGGTCACGTGTCATGTTCATTAGTCATCAACATACACGCAACTATTCTTCCGATAACAATGATTGATGTATATTTTGGGATCCATCTCTATGAATGACGTTTTTTAGATCAAATCCAAAGTACTGCTGATATCAAGGATAGTGAATCACCTACAGTACCGAAACCTCCTCGAAGGGATTTGGACAACACGAATTCTACGACAAATAAAAGAAAAGTAATACCTGTAGATTTTGATTTAAAGGTAGATTATAATTCTTCATTTTTTGTATCTTCGTTTCGAATTCTTTTTACTTAAGTTAGTATATATTCTGAAAATAGCTCGATGCAGAAGACGAAGATGATGACGAAGATTACAACGATGAATTGGCAGTAACAAGATTTGAAGAAGAGGATGAAGGATCAAATTACTGGCAACTAAAAGATTACACATTTGTAGATAGGGGTAATGCTCGCAGTAGGCATAAAGATCAAAGGGATGACGACGAAGCAAGTTCTGCTAATCCTTGGCGAAAAACTGGTGGTTTACGTTTGACGAGGAATGAATATCATCGATTTTGTGATGCGCAACTTGAATGTAATTATCGTAATTATTATGTGTTTTAATTCATAATGAATGAAACCGGATATTGGAAAATATATATATCCAAAAATAATTACTTTTAGCATATGATCTCGCAACACAGTGTCCATCTAGAAGAGCATCGGCTCGAAAACACGCAGCAAGACGTAGTATAGCACTTACAGCGTTAACTGGTACCACGTCTCTTCCTCACTCAAGGCCACAGAGTCGTACTCAATGTACAGGTGCAACAGAATCATCGTTAAGTCAAGGTCCGAGTCCCAATATCAGCGTAAACCCTAGTCCGAGTTTGAGTCCTCAGCCGAGAGCAAGACAACCACGACGATCGCAAACCATTGTCGAAGGTACAAAGGATAGAGAAGATCAAAATGAAGACTGGCAAGATGATAAAGGACAGGTATTATGTTACAGAAATCAGTCTACTATTGGAACAATATATTTCAAGAATAGAGAAACCGTCGTTTATATAAAATACATTTTAGAAATTTTACTGAACGTAAATTGCTTAAAAACAAATAAATTTTTTTGTAGAAGCCTACATTGGGTGACATGTTCCTGGATGAAAGACTTTCTTTAACCCTAGAAGAGATTGTGCATATTCGTAGTGTATTAACTAAAGCAGAACTGGAATCTCTGCCCGTAGAAGGTCGTGTAAAGGAAGATGTAGAAAAGAGGCGCGTTTGTTTCCTTTGCCTAAAAACTAGGTTCGGACTGTTAGGACCATGGGGGCAACGTTGTCGCTTATGTGAGAGGACAGTATGTGTAAAATGTTATTCCAAAGTAAGTTACCGAGATTTTTGTTAATTTAGTCTTAATTAATAAATTTCGATTAAAATATTACTCTTGTTATAGATGCGAATTCCAACAGAACATTTCGCCCACGTTCCGGTAGTTTTATTATCCCCTGGTCTTCTTCTTTCTCCATCATCTTCAGAGCCAGATACTAGCAAAAGTTCATGGCTAAGAGGCACTGGCGCAGCTGGATCTGCACCGGCATCACCGGCTTCTAGACGCAAGGATTCATCATTGAAAAGTGTGACACCTTCATCTACGCCTACTACTACACCTGTTTTGATACTTACACCGACTTCCACACCGCCTTCCCATGCTCGTCGCGAAACAGAGAATCAAGATAAAAGGTTTACTTTTTACTTGCGGTTTTTACTTTAAAAATGTTTGCTCTTTATGTTAACATTAGAGATACCTATTTTTTTATAATTTGCTATTTTCCATAACAAAATTTGATCATACAGGAGTTATAAAAGCACTGGCAGTCCAGCCAATGTGCCATCACTGAAGGCATTCTCCAGTTTCACTAGTCAAAGCTCGGAACAACGATTGGCCGCGGAAAGATTGAGAGGCGTCTCTATGGTAGTCTGTCATGACTGCCGCATTATGGTGATACAGATAATTAAGAGTTCAAGAACAACACGAGCTACGATACGTAACAATGTCATTTCGCGACTTACTTTGAACCTTTCGCCAGCCTATGTTTGAATTTTCTCTGAAAAAACGAAGTTCCATGCACGAGATTTCTGTTGGATACAATGGCGCATCTCATTTTCTATTTAACTAATGCGTAACATGCTATTTATGCCAATAAGTGAGGCACGTAGATTAGATTTCTTCTTCTTGTACCGGTGTCTTCTTGTGCTCCTTATGCCATTAATCTCCTATGAATAGTCATGGATATCTCTAAAAAAGCGAGCCCATCAGATGCTACATATTGTGATTGCATTACACGAGATTGAGTACTCAGTACTTTATTGGTTCTAAAATTTATCATTTGATAGTGATGGAATTATTCTATTATTGTCATGTAACTTTGTTTCGAGAAATGAAGTTCTTTCTAAATAAGTTTGTTCATTTTTTTATGTAGGAACATATTAAACAAAGTAAGTGATTATTTATACAAACTGATTAAAAATTTTGTTTAGAGTCTACAAAGTACGATTTTTTTAATTAAAGTATACAAAGGAAATTAAATCTATGATATATTTGAGCATGAATGGTGGAATTTAAAGGATGAGTCTAGTACGAAATCGGCACAGAGTGGCATTTAATATAGTCTACGTACCTACATTCAGGCTTACATCTAAGTAGATCGTTAATGCATGCAAATTTGAAAATGATATGATTAGAGTCAAGTATTTAATTACGACGGCTAAGGTTCCGTTTGGTTTTCAATAACGGTGAACTATTTTTCGCTTCCCATTTCAATAATTACTAATAATAATAACTGTATTAATAAAAAAAGATAACAAGCTATTGTGCGATTGCATTGCGCATTATGTGCGTTCTCAGTTCATAAAAACTGAGAATCCATGTTTAACCCGATCAGTTATCTCGGGATTTTGAGAATGTGTACATATATGTTCCTTTTGCTCCCACATTGTTGTGAACACTAAATCTAAAAATAATATCACATTTACCGTAAAATTTAGTTGAGAGAAAGAAAATTATCATAAGCGAAAATCAGCGAAGAAAAAGTAAAAATGTTGAGATATTAAATGTAATCTACGTATATGTGCCAGAAACATTGTTTCACGCAATAGTGATCGAATTATAATTAATTCTGATCTATCAAGCTGTGCGATAGTTTCGATTATGCGACTACTAATTCGAATCATTGAAAAATTCTAATTTTCTTCATTATTCGATTCGCTAATGTATTCATGTAACACATAGTTCTTGCGCGATTATAGATTTTATATTTCATATATTGATGATGATTGTGTTTGAAATTCCAAGTGTCTTTACTTTTGTCAGTAATTTTTGTTAATAATCTAATTAAGGCGAGAGGTACGCATACATAAGCACACACATATTATAAACTAGCGAGAGAATCAAATACTCTGACAACCCCGAAGGAAAAGAATGTTATTTTTTTGCGTCCGCGTGACATTAGTTTATTTTAAGAGAATATATTTAATTCGTAGAGTGAGTCAAAGTCGGAGCACAATTGTACTATAAATCCGTTTTAATGGAATTCATTAATTTAAATTCTTTTGTATGATGTTTGTGATATTAATTTATTGCTTTCTATGTCTACTATTTATTATATTTATTTAATTCTGCGAATTAATTAATAGCTGTGTTCCTTTATAATTGTATATATAATTATACACCTATATGTTATATATTTCATATGAACATGCTGTGCAATTTTCATATTTTGTTGCATATTATTATTCGTTGAAATATTTTTTTATTTATATTATTTATATTTATATTATTATTGGTATCAAAACTATGAAGTTTACATTTTCGTTTGCGTTTTAATCTCACGTAAATTAATTATATTGCGACACAAGTTAATAAGCGGAGAAGAGAAAATGAATTTAAAAAATAAAAGAAGAAAATAGTGGCTCTTGTTACGGCCACGTTTATAGAAAATTAGTACAATTAAGTGGCTGTTCGCTTGCACTGGTTAAAGGTGTGCTATTAACGAGGAAATGTACAAATGTAAACCTATAATGGTTCAGAGTACAAACAAAGAATGCGAATTGCACTATGACGATTAAAATGCTGGTACAACGTCTGGCACCGGGTTATATACATAAAAACAGCGTGGTTATAAATTTATTCATACGTGTAAAGTGCATTGGTGGATTTTACAAACGGGTGAATTAGTTTGATTGAGGATGAAGTTTATTTATTTTTTTAATCACACAAGTACTTAGATTTCCCAATAATTTCCAAGCAAAAATCAAAATAAATATAGTTCGTATAGTACTTCAAGAAAAGCAATGTACAATAAACAGATTTTTTCGAAAACCATGTAAAAAAACACCACGACACTTTATGAACAATACGAACATAAAATTCTATTTGTAGAAAATTATTACAATAAAACTAAGCTGAGAAAAACTGCTAAATAACAGAGTCACAATGGTATGACATTATAAGACATAAACGACTTACGTGATGGCAATTGAAAAAGATCGTTTATTATATTAATTTATTGTTTTTTATGTACGATGTATATGTATACCTATAAATAATTAGAAATCTTGTTTTTATGATGAAAGCGACCAAAATACATTCTATTCCGATTCATTACTTAAACCGTTATCTTTCTGAACAAAAGCATTTCTCTTATTTTCTACTTTTATACCAACAATAAGAAATTTTTATTTACATAAATTATATATTACTGAAATATCTTTCATATATAACGACACACCTTGTAAAAAATATAATTTCTTTTAAATATTTTTTATTCGTATTATATATTAATTAATACTAAAATGTAAAATTTTTTAGTTAAAGTGATATTTAAAAAATATAACGGAAATTATTGTATAGATGCTAATTCGTATAATAATATTAATATTTTGGCATTAATTCCTCAAATGATTAAGGTCCCTAAATATTTGAATTAATTATTTAGAATTTTTTCACACAAAAATTTTCGTTTGGAAATAAACAAAAGTTGAAACGTAAATAAATGAACCAAAAATATTAATGAAGAAAATCTAAAATATAGACAAAAGAGATCTAAACGTAAACGGTTTTTACTATCTTTACAATAAAATTTACCAAATCTTTTATGTTATCTTAAGACATCTATTTACATATTAATTGATGCAATATATGTTTATGCTTGTACATATGATACAGAAATAAGGTAATATATACATACGAGTAATACTGATCAATTACAAAGTTTACAATGAATTTATTTAAAAAAATGAAATTCGCGTTAAAAAATGAAATACAATATGGCGAAAATTCCAAGGAAAAATATCATCACAGCCGTTGATTCTATTAATTGCTAGAAATGTAAAATCGTGCAATTATAAAATATCAAAACATTTGTTTAAAACATTAAAATGATTCAAATATATGTGAATAAGATATTCCATGCACGATAATAATGTGTTAAAAGATAATACAAATTTTTTAGTATCCGTGCCAAATTTGAATGCCAAAACTTATATCTTAGAAATAACAGAATCCTTTATCTTCAGTATTATGTTGTAACTTCCGTGATGAACTTAAAAAGAAAAGATAAAAATAATCTCATGGTTTGAAAGAAATACTCTTTTATCTGACTTAATACTACTTTTTTAATTTCAGCATTCTTAAATATAGAATACCTTTGTACATACATGTTAAGTAGCTATTGCTGTTTCCGACAGGTAATGCGTTATCGTATAAAGTACGAATTCAGCGTACGTTGCATTGTGACGAAGTATACTTTGCAGATATTTGAAGATGGTTCTGGGTCTCGTAACCGCATCAGAAACTTAAAATTGCTCTGCTCCATCATACCGCTTAGGTGTTGTTTTCCCACAACGCTCACGATCGCCAAATCCGCACTTTAGTCATCACGTACACTGCGCATATTAAACGAATATGATTTTATTTACATTTGAGCGACAAATACACAATGGTTGTTCTATCGAATCGCAATAATACTACATACTCTTATCTATGATTTCAAAGAAACATATCAGTACGAAAATTTATCTTTATATACCTATATGATAAACACAATTTGTATGTTCGATCAAAGTCGATGACACATACTTTTTTTAGCGAAACATGAATCATGTTATTGTACTTATACACAGACGCAACGATCGTAAAATATTTGGCTACAATTGCATAAGAAAATAATATGATAGTAGCTCTTAATTTTTCGAAGATCTATTTCGTGGTAAAATAAGAATCATATTCCTCGTAAAGATTCAAAAACATATATAAAAACATCTGTAAAATGCGAATTATGTACACAATGTAAAATGTTGGTTGTGGAACTATGGTTTTTACTTTTATGCGTTTTCTTGTTCCATACTTCGTTTCATGATATTTAATTTCATGTTAACGTGAAGCAAATAACATATCCGATATTTATTCTAGAAAATCGTTTACAACGAAGTAAGAGATAAAGCTAAAATATGTAAATTCTACCATTTATCTAATTAGATTTCATCACTGCAATAGATTAATAATATTAATCATCAATAGTTATCCTTAAACAACATTCCTGTACAAGATGTTCCATTATATTAAGTGTCCCATGATGAATGAAAACTTTGTCCTTGCACTTAAAAAACTATGTTAACAGAAATGAGTACGAGAGAGCATATAAGAATAAGTTTCTGACTTTCTTTAATAAAAATTGAGATCAGCATGTACAGGAATATCTTCTAGGTAATAAGAATAAACTCAAAGTTCTACTAATAAATAAATAGTACAGACGTATGTTGAAAAATGTGATGCTTACTGGAAGACGGTATTAGAGTCTGACTATAAGAGATTTATTTTTTTTCACTCTCTTTGATGAGAATTACAAGAATACAGTTGTAATATTTCAATCATTCAAATCATCAATTACACATTATATACAATCACCAATTAAAGACATAAAAACCAATCAAATTATTTTACAAAAAATTATTTTATTAAAATTTTGGCAAAAACCATTCATTGTCATGAAACAAATAAAATAAAATATATTAAAATACAGGGCAACATAAAGAGAAGATTTTACGCACAAGCAACCGCAAATTAATACTGAAAAAATAATCACAGAGAATACAAAATTACAGATTCAGAAATGTTTGCAACTGTATTCATTGATTCTCTCTGCTACATGAATTACCACTTACATTAAAGTGCTGAACAACAAATTCGGTTGCCCGTACGAGGTCTTCCAGCTTTATTTTCAAATTCATGCAATATATCATTTTTGATAAAGACTCCATCCAAAATAATATGTTTATTCGTAATTTGATACTCAGCACTCTGCACGGCCTCTTTTTAATTTATACAGAAACAATTGTTAAACAATGATTAACGTATCAGACAGGTAGCACAGATACGTTGAGGCCCGATGCAGTCATCGTGACAAAACGCGCCACACTGTCGACATATTACCATAGCACCTCGCATATTACATTCGCAGGGAGGTGGTGGATCTCCACCCATGATCATACCAGGTGCTCCGGGTTCGGCGCCACCGCCTCCTCTACCATCGGTGCCCCTTGCTTTCAACGTTACGGCCTGATGCGAACCTTCTCCTGCACTGGCTGGTCTACCACGTACTAGATGCACCCCGACTCCCATTCCCGCGATCTGAGGAGGTAGAGGTGGTGCAGAAGATGCTCTTGGTGCACTGTCTCCAACTCCTGTTCTCTGTACTAGTATATATTGACCTAATCCGCCTGTTGTAGTGGATCCTAATTGTGCTACGGTATTGCTTTCTGGAACCTAAAATGTTGTTTAACAATTAAACTTTTTAACAATTTTTTTTTATTTTAAGGCAGTAATTTAAATTTATATCCTTCTCTCATAGGAGGTATAATTGCAATTGGTTGGTCACGAGTAAAAATATATGACGCCCAAGTATTTTTATTAATATATGTAATTTCTTTTATCCTTGTTCTGTTTATTTTCAAACAAGAATCGTTCTGTAAAATAGATCACTTTGATATTTCATTTTGGTTGTTGCTCATTTTAAAAATATCGCGATATTGTTTCTACTACTTTTAGAAACTCAAAACTAGTAAGTAGATTTATTTATTTAGGTACCTGTATGATACAGTGATCATCACAAACCACCCGCAAGATTAGCACTGTACACACAGAAAAATATGAAATAATATATGATGCAATCTTGAGTTTCTACTTTATGTGTGAATATTCCAAACATAGATTGCAAGATTAAATAAACTTTTGAAACATTTAAATTATAATGATACCCCTTTTCTGTTCTATTTTATTTGTATTTATAAATAAGATTTTGTATTTCCTTTTAATATACTTAGGACCTAAATAAAACTAAATTAGACAAACAATGCACCCTTGTTTTCAGAATAAAATAGGAAAAAAATGTAACATGTAACATGCTACTATCATATAATTTCTACAAGAGGTATGTCATACCTCTGTGGAAGTAGCTTGGCGTGCTGTTGCAAACACGTGTCTTAACATAACTGCTTGCGTTTTATTTTGAGCTTGTTTATTTTGTATCGTCTGTGATGGTTTCTGAGTTTTGACAGTCGTAATTGTACGGCCACCAGATTTATTCGTCGTAAACGCTCCATCACCTCTGGCAAGTAAACTAGGCGGAGGTTTCAAATGAGCCTTCAATTGATCTCTATTTGGTGAACTTTGTATGACCTACAATAGCACAAATACATCTTATTTCACATAAAACAAAAATTAAATTCCAAACTCTTCTAACAAAAGTTAATTTGTTAAAATTACCGCTTGACATATTTGATAGCTGCGTTCTAAGTTAACTGCACCAGGAGGTTCTTTTGTAGTACTACGAGATCGACCTCCTCCTTGTTCTTTATTACTATTCCTGGAACCTCTTTGACTACCTTGATTATTAGAACGCGAAGATCTTGAGGATACAGCGACCGCCGTACCAGGATATTGTTGTTGCTGTATGGTTGCTACAACTTGTCGTGGTTGCGTAGGAGCCGACGCTTGATGTTGAATAACAATAGTATTTTGTGCACGATTTTGTGGTTGTACACCAATCGCGGCCGTTACGGTATTCGGAACTTGATTTTGAGTTACGGTGTTTCTAATATTCCGTGTGGTGCTATTTTGAGTATTTAATTGAACGACTTCTTCTTGCGTTCTCATTATATTCACTTGCGAGGTTGTATTCTGTTGATTCTGAATTTGAGCAGTAATTGGAGATGTGCTATTCAAAGTCGATGTAGTGTTTTGGTCAGAAAAATTTGTTTGTACAAATCTGATGGACTGCAGTTGTGGAAAGGTAATAACAGGTGGGCTTTGAGACTGAAAATTCTTCATTATACAACTCGTTCCTGGTGTACCGATTGCGAGACCTTCTGACTGAAACGGAGTTCCCTGAACAACTGGTAGTTGAATACAGTTGACTGATTCTACATTAGAATCTGCATTAATAAATTGCTGTGGTGGGTTAGCTGAATCAGTCGAAGTAGGTGTCTCGTTGCATTCGTCCTGAGTGGTTACCGTAATATTAGCGGCCACAGATCCATCAAGAGCTGCAGCTACTAGTGGCCATGGAACTTGAAGCTCTTCCTGAGTCTTCATAAAATAAAATTAACTTTTTTCAATATAAAGATACATTGTTGATGATTATACATTAAAAAAAAAAAGGAGATACGAAATTATTTGAAGTTTTTATCAGTACACTTACCCTGTTATTATTGTTAATATTATTAACTGTGGGGTCTACCGACCAACTACATTCTAACATTTCAGAACAAACGTAGTTATTTGCTTCTCGAAGAGCTTCATCTTCGTTTCCACTATTTACATCTTGCTGCTCTCTAGTAACTTCCGACTGCCCCGAGACCACTTGCGTTTCAGTTTCTTCGGCATTATTCGACCCCATTTCCATTCCATCAAGAATAGGGTATATTATTTCTTCAGAACATCCCGAAATCTCTTCGTACACTTCGCGCATTTCTCCCCTTACCTGAAAGAGGTGTATCATATTTGTTTTTTAACAGAACTTGATAATTTTATGTTGTAAATCTTTACAAACAGTATAAATTATCACCTCCAATTCGTGAATACGTTGCAACGTTTCACTGTCGATTTCCATTCCTTCAGGAATTTGCGATTCACCGTCCGTTGGATTCTCATGAGAAACCTGTGTTGCTTCAGTTTGATTGTTATTAATTAACGTAGAATCATCCATAACGATTTCGGTCGGTCTAACTTGCTCGTGCGATGGTGAAGTCTCGAGTATAGTTGTAGTCTCACAGTCAGACATTGGATAAATTTGTTCTTCCGACATTTGAGATATTTCCTGTTTCGAAATTTGCGGTACTTGATCTATGGAAGTTTGAGACGTACATTCTGTTGATAATTGGGACGATGTCTCCCTGGTTGTATGAGGGATTTGTTCTGTTTGTTCACTGGATCTTGGTGAAGTATTCTCTTCAGGTAAGAGTATTCTATTTTCCTCGGATACTTCGAGGATGTGGTTCTCCATTGATTGAAGATTCTTTTCATCTTGAGGTAAATGAATTTCTTCGTCATAATTCGTCGTGTTTGAAATACTTTCTTGACAAACCTGAGTTACTACTTCATTCTCTTCAATTATATCTTGTTTTTCTGGAAGATCAATAATTTTCTCGTCTTCCTCTAATTTATCCTGACGCATTTCAGTATCAGGTATCGTTTCTACAGAATTTATGTTTACAGATTCTATATGTTTTTCATCGATTAATGTATGCGTTGTTTCGTTATATTCTGCTGGTAATAATTCTTGTATTTCTGTTGTTTCGTTCAATTCGTCTGAATTATTTATACTAGTTTCAACTTTACAATTATCTTCTTCGACTTTATCTTCAGACATAATAGGACAGGGAGTATCTGATACAGGTGTATCTACATTAGATTCTAAACGAAGTCTTAAACTTGAACGCGTTACAGCTCCGCCAGATCTTGTTTCAGTAATACAGTGAAGACCTGATCTAAGTTTAGGTTCACGTTTCTCACCCCATATGGGTTCAAAATGTTTAACTTTCCATGGATCCAATTTATTCTTATCTCTCTCTGCCTCCATCTTCAATCTTTGTTGATTCTCTGGAGTAAACTCTCCTTCTGCCAAACGTTTACGCCATTCTAAGCAAGCTCGTGCAAAGAATTCATTATTTAATCCAGATGTAGCAGCATCCTGGTAGCAACAGACAAAATAAAGAGTTTTATAAAACAGATATAATTTTAAATATTTCAAAAAAATAAATAAGTAAGATAATAAAGCATTATAAGTTAAGCATTATTAATAAACACATTATTAAAATTACCTGTCTATCTACAGCCGGTAAAAGTTGTGCAAGTTTCCTTTGATATAAAGGTGGTAAACCTTGAAAGGTATGCCTATTTAAAAGAGCACGTAAACTCGTACTTGCTAAGATACTTGCTGGAGACTCAAGATCTACAAGACCAGCCTCTAGTTGTGCAGTTGCTGATAATCGTTTTGTTGATCGTCTACGTCCAGATTTTAAACTAAATCCTGGCAAGCTTGCTAGGACTTCTCTCATTGTGGCAGCAGGCTCCTCAGTTGCTATATTTGAATAACGTTATACTAACATATATAACAATAAACTAGTAAATCAATGTATATTGAAATTATTAAAATGTTATATCATTTTATTTATTTATTTATTTAAGCTTATGTAAACATAAATTAATAAATATATCTGACTTACTAGTATTAATATGTTGTACATTATTAACAGGAGAAGGAGGATCATTCGGTGGAGGTGGAGGTAGTGGTTTAACGACAATCCTTGGAAGAGTACGAGAATTGCCAGCTGCAATTGTAGTATTTTTTCTACGTCTCTTAGCCTGCTGACGTAGTGCATGTTTAATAACTTTTTTACTGTGCACCATGCTAGAATAGCCAGAGCAACCTGGACTAGTTTCACACCCTTCACCTTTGGCAAGTTCTACATCTGTGTCCATGACAGTACCTATACTGTGAACATCGTTGATTGAAATGCCGGCTAATCGAACATGAACTCACAATAACACTGTGTTCGACCAAAAGCGGATTTTTCACGTTTTATTTCATATTGTAGGAAAAAATTAAAAAAAGCGATTACTCTGATTGGAGAGAAATAAACATTCTTTAGTAGTAGCGCCTTACTGACATTTCGATATAATCAAGGAAACTTGAACGATTTATACAGTATCGTTTAATCCGTGTCATTTAAAGATTTGTGCACGTAGAAAATTCGAATGAATTTACAAATTTCACAGCTTCTTAATCCATTGGCAAAATGCCACTCGGAAAAACTCGCAAAGTTCCGCTTCTATCGGCCATATTGTATTTACATATTTATACCATGAAAGCGCTATCGACATAGAGAGCGCTTCTTAGTTCCAGCAGGTTTCATAAATATCTGTCTATACGTCGTCTATACTAAATTTAATAAATACCACACAATTTTTTCTGATGAATCATAAATTTAAACTTTGACAGATTTTGAAAACACAAATATAAGTACAAGCGAAGTTATCATATGATACCTATATTTAACATGTATGGTTTAAAATAAACGAAAAAAAAATAGATATTTTCAACGATGTAACATAAATAAGAATAACAGAAAGATGAATGTGCTAAAAGCATCTTGCTTTCCACCAAATACTTTTTCACAGGTAATGCAAGTGCACAAATATTTACACACACACACACACACATTTCACTATAGAAGACCAATAAGAACACATCATTTTAAATTACAAAGAGTAAGATTTTGACTTTTGATTGGATAATACGTAGTATCTTAATAAAAATTTCGTGGATTCTATTAATGAATAATTTAACACATAAATTAATCTTAATCAATTTATTATTTATACGTATGATAACATTTATAAATAACAAACAATACGTTTTACTACTCTAAAATTAAAAAAATATTGTCCGAAAATTTTACCGCCCATTTTGGTTTCATTGTTTCAAAGATTGTAAAAACTACCAATTCGTATTTAATATTTAGGAATTTTTTAAACGGACATTTTCTCATTCTTCCTGTAATCCAAGATATATTGCATAAAATACATTATTTTGAAAATAAGTCAGTTGCGGAATATATTAAATTTTCGTGCAAAATCGACCTAAGGATTTTTTTCTTATAATTGCTATTCTACATTTCCCGCCAACATGGCAAATATGGCGGAGCTCGTGTCGTTTCCCGCCAAGCCCTCACGGAGCTCTCGTATGGCGCACCTCACTTATATATCAGTATAAATTAATCGTGTTTTTTTGTGGCTTTTCTCAAGTTTTTAGATAAAAATGGGGCAGTCAGATGATGTAGAAGACTCTACTTACAGTAGACATCAAGATTTGTGTCAGAAATTGAATATGGATGCGACTGCTGCATCTGAAGCTTGGAAATCTTATGAGACTATTCGACAAAATTATACTCTTGAGGTATTTTTTGAATTACTCATTATCTTAATCATTTCATATTCTATTCATTGTTTCAGATTAATTACCGTAGTTTCTTCATCTTTGAACTATAAATCGAAAATATGTTTCTTTTACTGTTTATCTACAATACACAAATCGTTTAACTCCCCTGCTCAATGTTTAACGTTATTGAATTCGCGGTTTGTTTTACTCAACCGATTAAAGCGCACCAATTTAAAACAATAAGACTAAATGTTAGTTGCTTATATAAAGTATTTTTATTCAAACACAATAGTTAATTTATAAAAGAACCTGATGTAGAACTACCATAATTTGATCCTCTACTATTTAAAAATTGACACTGATTTTAAATATTATTGCATTCATCAATGTTTTACAATGTAATTTACTTTTGTCTACTGTTATTTACAAAATTCTATATCAGATTTATGTGTATATTTTTTAAAAGCAATATGTATACATGTATCTGTGTAATCATACACGCATAGAAATTCCTGTCTGTTTTTTCAGGGTGATCAGTTACATTGGATAGGGTGTGCATTATATGTAGCTTGCCGTAAGTCATCTATACCTACTGTTGGGAAGACTGGTACTAATGTGGAAGGAAATTGTGTTTCATTGACACGTTTATTACAATTGTGTAATCTTCCTTTGATACAGTTTTTTACAAAAAGTAAATCTTGGGCTGACATGGCCAATATGTCGCAAGATTTTCGTTCAAAGATTGAGAAACTTGAAGGAAACTTTGCTGTGTCAATGGTTATATTCAAAAAGTATCAGCCAATCTTTACTGACATATTTAAAGATCCTGTAGATGATATTTCACGGCCACCAAGATCAAGGAGACACAAAGCAATGCCATGTACACCTGCAAGAGTATTTGAATTTTGTTGGACATTATTTATTTGTATAAAGGGTGCATTTCCAGATATCTCTGATGATTTAGTTAATTCTTACCATCTTCTCCTAGTGTGTTGCGATCTTATATATAGCAATGCTTTGTTGGCTAACAGGAAGGACCTATTAAATCCTAATTTTCCTGGTAAATATATGCTGGTTATGTATGCAAGAAGAAATAGATTTTTACTTATATATTTTTTGACAGGTTTACCATCAAATTTTAATGATGAAAATTATATTCCACCACAGACAGCAAATTGTATTGTTAGCTTATTATGTGAACGTCATGAAGCTATTGCTGTTGAAGCTAAAGTAATTAAGGAATATTATCTGAAAAATCATATTAATAAATTGTTCAATGAAAGAGTTCTGCGTGGTGATCAGACAAATTTCTCTGGTATTTTAGAAGCTTTATATTTTGATGGAAATAGCAAAGCTATTAACAGAGTGTATGAACAACATGTACTAAGTGTTGGAGACTTTGATGAAAGGATTTTCTTAGGTAACTTTTTTTTTGTTGTTACTCTATATTAACCTTTTTTATAGCTTTTAAACTCGCTTACTACTAAGGAAACAATGCTTGTAAATAAAATAGTGCTCTTAACTGTATGCCTGTATGCTTGTTGTTATACATTTTTGCTTTCATAAACATAGGTTGCTTGTAAATCATAAATTTGAGTAAGATATGGATCTTATTATTTATTTTATCCTATATTAATTAATATAACTTATCATATATGTATGAAATTACAAATTCAGATAAAATGATATACTATTATTTCTATTTTTGTATAGAATGTTCATAAATAGCAAATTTTCTTATTTGTATATACAATAATGCTTAAAGCGCAAGCGTGTTTTCTTATGAGTTGAAAAGAACAAGAAATGAAAGAGAATGAGAAGCAAATTCATTCAGTTGATTCTTTTAGTCACTAAATAATAGCTTATTACTTTGACTTATAAAATAATGAAATCAATATACTTATCCTTTTATCACAACATGTAGATTCTTAATGAATCTGTGAAAATTCTCTGGGACATTACTGTAATTATTTGTATAAAACCAGTAAGGTTATTTTATAGATTTGCTTATGTTTTTTTGATTTGCATTTTTTAATAAAGGACAGATAATGAGCTAACAATCTTTATTTTGTCTTTTTGAATAATTTTCATTTCTTGCTGTTAATCAATTTGTGTCTGCTTTATCTTGATTGTGGTATAGCTGATTGGAGAAGAGTGAGATTAAATGGAATATCAAGTTTGGAAATTGTTGGAGAAGATATAACTTATCATGCTAAATTATCTAAACATATTTTCATGAAAGGTAGGTTTATAGTACACCGAAAGCTGCTATAAGAAAGTAATAAGCTTGGTAGTAAATAGCATAAGGCTCTGGCATGAATGCATATAAATTCTAAATTGTTTATAAGACAGCTGTATATAATTTATCCTAAAATACTCGAAAAATGGAATATTAATATGTTACAAATATTATACATAATTTTATTTCATTTCAGGTCATGATGCCAGTAATAACATCGGTTCACCTACACAGATGATGAATGTTGGTGATCTTCATGAACAGTTTCAAATGAAGAAAGAACAATATAGCGGAGTAAGTATTAAAATAATTATATATATGCATTTATCATTTTTATAAACCTTGCAATTTTAAATAAATTTTTATTGTAAAAAAATTGATGTATATTTAATGTTTATAGCAGATACAACACTTAGCTCCACCCACTCCATTAACTGGACGCAGTTACCTCAGACCAAAAGATATTACTAATGTGACACCAGTATCCACTGCAACGCAGAGTGTAATTCGACTCCAAGCTATGTTAGCAGGTCAAACATCACCGAGCGAAAATTTGTTGCAAATCTTAAATAGTTGCTCTCAAGACGTAAAGACGCTCGTCGAGACGAAAGTCAAAGAGCTCGGAGAACTATTTTGCGCCAACTACAACAAAAGTACAAACGCGAATGATACCACGTCAGATTTTGGAAAGATGAGACTTTATTTGGGTCAAACCCTTTTCTATAGACTTCTAGAAATGATTTTAAATGACGAGAAACGCAAGAAACCAAATTATGACGTTACGGTATGTTGATTAGTGATTTAAAATTTTAATAAACTAAATCAGTAGATGAATAATATCTTATCTTGGTATGTTGTAGAATCTTCTCACGAAAGAAATCTTTATTCAGTGCTTATTTGCTTGTTGCTTAGAGATAGTCATTTACTCGTATAAAAGCAACGACAAAATCTTCCCTTGGATTTTGAATGCCTTGAGTTTAGATGCCTACTATTTCTATAAAGTGATAGAAATTATAGTTAGAGCGGAAAATCAATTATCACGCGATGTTGTAAAGCATTTGAATCAAATAGAGGAAAAGATATTAGAATCGCTTGCATGGCAAAGTGATAGTCCTTTGTGGAGTGCCATTCAATCCACGCCTGAAGGTGTACCAAGCTGCGAAGAAGTTTCTTTACCAGGCATGTTGGAAACTGTTGACCCAAATATTCCAGGACAACCCGTATTGAGAAGAATCGCTTTGGACCGTGGTACTCATCACGATGTTCAACAAAGCCCTATTTCCTCTGCTTCAGAAAGATTTCAGTCTCCTGTTGCAGCATCTGGTGTAGCTAAGAAACGTCTATTTCCTGACACTAGAATTGGTGGACAAAGCGTCTTACGAGTGACAGGTCAAAGTGTTTTACCATCAAAAGTTTTGACCATTGATGGCAATTCAAGAATACTTCTCTTACCTGAACAAATTACAGTTCCAAGATCATCTAGTGTACAATCTACAGGTACTCCGATGCAAACTGTAGCAGTTAACAGAGAGCCAGCAAAACCAAAACGAACCGGTTCTGTCGCACTATTTTTCAGGAAATTCTATAATCTAGCTAGTGTACGCATGCTAGATTTATGCGGTTCGTTAGAAATAATGGACATCGATTTAAAGAAGAAGATATGGACAATCTTTGAGTACTCTATTAAGGAACGAACAGAATTAATGAAGGACCGTCACTTAGATCAAATTTTAATGTGTGCAATTTACGTCATATGCAAGTTGGCAAAGATGGAGAAGAATTCGTTCACTGAAATTATGCGATGTTACCGACTACAACCACAAGCAGAATCTCACATATATAGATCAGTACTTATAGCTAAAACACCGTCCGGCGAATTACAGAAGAATAATGAAGAGATCGGGCAGAAAGATGTATCCGATAAAGAAACCAATGCGGCACCTCCTACACCTACAAACATGGCTGGGACTTCGCAGAACTTCGGAGAAGAAACACGTGGGGATTTAATTAAATTTTACAATACAGTATACGTACCACAGGTGAAAGAAGTGGCGAATAAGTTGGGACTAGCACGCGGAAGCGTAATGAATCTATCATTAAGTCCACTACCGAAAGGGAAACCTCCCGCGAGTTCACCGGTGAGACGTGTCACCAGTAGTATTATGACACGTACATTAGATCCGAAAGCTATTTCTGCTTCTCCAGCACCACAACTTAGTTATTGCTTTAGTCGTAGTCCTGCTAAGGTAAATTAAAATCGCATATTTCTTATGTAAAATTTTATTGTTAAATCATGTATTATACGTATTTTGTTCTTATTTATAGGATTTGGAGGCTATTAATAAAATGATGATTTCTGTCGACCCGAAAAGATCTGTGGGCAAGCGACTTTTAACGGATGAAACTGACGTGGAGATGTCAGATGGAGGACCATCTCCGATCAAAAAAACAACTACATTTGTTGCGCGTAAATTGGAAAACATAATTGGCGAACGACGTACGCAAAATCAATAAGAGAATTTAATTGAACGTTAAAATAACTTATTGAAAATATGGGTAATGAAAGGAAAACTATTTTTTTGAGACGTCGTTCTCATTGAATAAAAAAAAATTAATTAAAAAATCAAACAAATAGGAACAATCATTTTGAAGTCGAATTTTTGTTTCTTGGCTGTGTGGCTTAAAATAAATGAAATGTTCGCTCGAAATGTTCTCAGGTATGATCATGTTAGAAACAGAGAAAAAGGCCGTGTAATAACTGATCGTACGTAGGAATAGTATAATGTCATATTAGGTAAAGACAGAATTTTATTTCCAGTGCGCTTTTTTAATTATTTCAATGAATTTAATTGAAAGAAAGTTATTTTAAGCATTGTTTCAAAGGCAATAATTCCGGGATGTAAAAAAGTTAATTTGGGCATTAGATGTAGTTTAATTTTAAATATTATATTTTCGTTGTGTAAGTATTCTATATCACATGTTAATAGAGAAGATACGAAAAACATACAAGGTGGTTGGTAACTGGTGGTACAAGCGGAAAGGGGGTGATTCTACGCAAAAAAAGAAGTCGAAAATATAGAATAAAAAATTTTTTTTTTTAATTTTTTTAAAAATCTACAGTGAGATCTATTATAACGAGACGTGATAAAGTATACGCGTACCGAGCGAAAATTCAAAGTCGATTTTCTCGGAAACAAAGCCTCAAACGAAAAATTTTTTATTCTATATTTTCGACTTCTTTTTTCGCGTAGAATCACCCCCTTTTCGCTTGTACCACCAGTTACCAACCACCCTGTATATTACGTGTCTATCAATTGATGATTATGAATGAATCGTTCGATTTTCGTATTATACTGGAAATGATTCTGACTTTTATTGATATCGCTGATCAGTGATATTTTAATCAAGCTATGTACTATCTTTACAATTATATATATTAACTTATATATAATATATGATGAATTTGTAAGAGTTATGGTCATAGACGTTAAAGAAATTTTATTTTACCAGTAGATTTAAACATGCTACAAAAGCAGTCGAGTGCTCGAAGCATGCAAATACGATCTGGGTGATATTTAATTAAATGTATGATCATTTAATGTATACATATATATATTGTTTGATCTTTCGATTATAATAAGTTATTCGCGTGTCTCGGAGATTTCGTTTGTTTCGTGAACTGAGACTTTTCAATTTCCGATCACACCTAATTAGGTGCGTAATGTTAGGATGTAAGCGTTCTTTTTTCTTTTTCTTTTTCTTTTTTCAAATTTTACATTTGATCTCATTAAATTTGTCTTTTTATTGTCAAACAATACATATTAAATTACAGATAATATTATTATTAAGATTAGATCGATATTTAAATGACTTAGGGTTTAAAGGAAAGCTCTCATTTGTCCAAGAAATTTTGCATAAATGCGGAACAAAAAAAAATTTTGTAAAAAATTTGTAAGTAAAAAAACGAGTCGATTATCTCGAAGAGAAGTCGTAACGCGATTGTAATAACAATATTTTCAGTATCGTTATTACGCATGATAGTTTACAGCACAAATAGTGTTCTTGAAAAGTTTTCGAACTAGAACAATATAGTTCAGTGAGGAAGAGATCTTGCTTCTCATACACATACGGCAGTTCCTCTAATGACTTCTTTTAGATAAAAAAGAAATTGTAAAGAGTTTTATTGGCATATAATAATTATTAAATAGTTTATGTGTACATAGTATTGTAATTCGAAAGTAAATTAGAAAAATAAAAGGCGAAAATTTTATATGTTACATCTGCTCTAATATTACTGTGAATCTTTATGCAAATTCATATCTTTATAAACACGACTAAGGGGATGGAATTTAATTGGAGATGTGTTTCGCCCTCAAAATATTATAACAAATATTTTGAATATTTTACACATTTTTACATATATCGTACATTCTGCAATTTAATTATTTTATTAAAAATTTTTGCATATCAAAAGTATTTTTAAAAATATAAAGAAATTTATAATAATTATTACATTTTTTCTTTTTATTTACAATATTTTTAATCTAATATAATGAACATTAATGACAATTAAAGGTGACTCGATTATGTAAAAGCAAATTAATATTCAGAGATTTATAGGTTAGAAAATTGAAAGATTGATTGCATGACTTTTCTCTAACCTTAGTAATACAAAACAAAAGGTGATTTCACACTAAATCGATTGCTTTTTTCTTTCTCGATATCTGGACTTTTATTCCAAATGGGATATGATGTAGTTCACATGAAACTAGAGGTTTAACTCATCATTTTAAAAATCATTTAAGAAATACAACCTTTTGAATTTTGCGATCTTTGCTCATCTTTGAAAAACTTATATATTTATATTTTTAAAACTTATTTTTTAGTTGGAACATCGAAAACTATGACATTGTAAGCAAAAGAAGTCAATAATTTTGTGTTCCCTAAAATAAAACATAGCCATAAAACTATGTTAAAAAAGTAGGTTATATTTAAATAATAAAGACATCAATTTATTTTTACTGAATTAATTAACAGTTAAAGGATACATAAATGAAATACATAACCTCAATACATTCATAGTAAGTATACAAAGTTTGTTGTAACGGCAATTTGTAATAAATCTAATAATTTTATATTATTTTCATAAAAAGAGTGCTTTTGTATTATATTTAAATTACTTATGTGAAATAATATGTAAATCAATGTTTTAAATACAATATCGTATTGTGTCACGAAAAATACATCTCCACAACAAAATACAAAATATGGAAATATCAACAGTAAAACAAATTTTTCGACGCATTTTTACTGACAGCACAAAATATGATATAGTGAAACAAGCAAAAGTTATGAATAAAATTATGAACAAAAACAAACAAAAAAGGTAGTACACTCTACATTTTCTAAGCAGATGTAGATTTTATTTATTATTTCTTAATCTCCTTTTAACTAAATGGTGATTGTTTTATTTGTAAACAGGGAGTCAATCAATGATAACATAAATCCTTATGCACATGCAACTTCAACAAGTAAACTTTCTATACATACAGTGCGAAGGATGATTGTTCTAAATAAGGTTTTTATGAAGTATATTACAGATTTAATGTCAACTGGAGAGATAGTTCCTGAGATTCTAAATAAGAATATAGAGATTTCTCATGTTAAAGTAACTGCAGATTTTAAATTCATTAATGTATATTGGATAGACAATAATACTGAGAATACTGATATAGTGGAACTTTTGCAAAAATGTGCCTCTCAATTGAGGCATGAATTGTCTCAACTCCGTGTTATAGGGGTTGTACCTCCTATTAAATTTGTCAAATGTAAAGGTACAAGTATTTTAAGGGAAGTAGAACAAAAATTGAAGATTATGGACTTTGGGGAAGATCATGTATCTAGTCCATATCCAGATGCTATACAACAGATCATTACTGCTTCTGGAACTTCTGATGTTAATCAAAATGTTGAGAATGTTGAAAATAATAACTTTAGTATTACTTTGCCAGTAATGAGACATGATGTATTTGGATTAGATCATTTTCGAATTATGTCTCAGGTATATTATGTACATATGTATAATAGCTATGATTATTAATATAATATTTAAGAATATTTCTCTTTTTTGCAGATAAAATCCTCATTAAATAAATCAAAAAAAGTTACGATAAGACAAATAGAAAACATGCCATCCTCGAATTCATATTCTACATCAAATATAAAAAATAGCCCAAATTTTGTAACTAATAGGGAAGAACAGAATGAGTTTAAGCAATTTTTATATCACAGACGAAAAGAACAGAGAAAGAAAATGAAGAAATATCGAGTAGATAATTCTATTTATGATTCTGAAGAACAAAGTGACAATGATGATCTTGGAAACGATTATAATGATTTCACTGAAGACAATTATGATGAAAACATTGATTATTACAAAAAACAGTAAGGACATGATAAACAATAGGGAATTGATAGCATATAAACAGTTAGTATAGCAAATTTGTTTTATACAAACATTAATAAACTAATGTTAATGATATTTATTTTCCCACAGTTCATTTTATTTTATGTTACATTTGTGCATAATGTACAATTCAACTTCCCTCTGTAAGACTCATGTAAGTAACATGACATATTTGCAATATTTGTCCAAATTATTGATCCCATTGACTCGATTTGATTTTGATGATTTATTGTATGTTTTGTTTGTGATCAATCTCAAGTATTTAAATAATTCCGCACATGTACTGTTATTCCCTTTTTCAATATTTATTATTTATTTTATCATATCTATAATCATGGCAAGAAATTGAAATTTGTACAAAAATCCAATACTCCAACATTCAACTAGTTTTCGGAAACGTAGGTGGTGGGATAATAAACTTAAACTAAGAATTGAGTACTGTCGTCCTTGAAACAATTCAAGAAATTATAAATTATAAAATTAACAAAGTAAAACATAAATTAGAAATTAAATTGTACAATAATATTAATCAACACGTGATTCTTGTTTGGTATACTGCAGTACATGTATACCTAATCTAAATCACATAAATCATCCAATTCGTCCGAATGGATATTAAAGTCAATAGAGTATGATTTAACAATAAAATTTTATACTAAATTTCAACTAGATCGCGTTTGTGGCGTGTTCAATTCCTGTTCCTGAACAGTTTTAGAGTCAACTTCCTCGTTAGTTAAAATAAGTGAAATTTGTTGTTCATTTATATTTTTAACGTTTGAACGAATATCTGATACTGTTAAATGGGATATCGAATCACTTAGATTGCATGCTTCTAATACATATTTATTGAAAATTTCACTTTTATCAGCATAAACATGATGTCCTGCTCCTGTTATGGCCTATAATCAATCAAAATATACCATTGAAATAACTTAAAATTCATAATTCGTTCTCGAAATTCTTTCTAGATCTTTATATCTTCTTTTTTATGTTCTTACCTGAACATTAATGTACGACAATGTTCTAGCTTGTTTAAGTGTTTCCCAAGATGAATTATCGACCCAAGATCGACTACCATATAATAGAGTTATGGGAATATCTGGACTTAGTTTATCCATTCTCCTAACAATAGGATTTTTGGCCCAACCAAAATGTTGCATCATCGCATGAAATGCACTCTCACCACTTTTCATTGGACATGTGAAAATGTAACTTTTACATTTTATATTTAAAAACTCATATATGAAAAATTCGTTCAATGAAGTTAAGAACGTAAGACTTCAAAATCTGTGTGAATTCAAAAATTTTTATTCTATATTTAAAGATTTTAAATACTTACGATGGTGTTTGGGCATTACATTGATGCAAATACTGTGAAATCACAGCAGTGTCATCCTTTAATACAGGTGCAAATTTTTTTACTATATCTGGCCTTGTTTTTTCAATTAACCACTGCCCTAAAAGAAATAACATTTTATATACTATGAAATACTACATATTTTATATAAACATGAATACATATTATATACTACTATATATACCAATAGTACAAAATTTTACATCTCAAAAATTGGCACATGAAAATGTGATAGAATAAGAACTAACCAAATGGACCAGCTACTCTCACTGGCCATAGTGGGTTTAATGGTTCCATTATATATGCTATAACTTTTACCCACATAGGAGCTCTGGAAATTCGTTCTACAGGTCTTTCAGGGAATCCCCAAGGATCAGCAAGAATTAGATGTTTTATTCTTTCAGGGTATTGCATACTATATGATGCTGCAAGGAAACCACCCATTGAATGACCTAACAGCACAAATTTCTCTAACTGCATCTCCCTGCGCCACTCCTCTATGGAACGAACTAGTTGACTCTCAGCTACTTGTGCTTCATTGCTAAAAACAGGACGACTACTTCTACCAAAACCTGGATAACAAGAATTAATTGTTTTACATAAAACATCAAATACACAAAAACATAATTGTACATTATAGATCAACAAATCAATTTAATACTAATTTGTGATTATATGATCTTATAGGTAAATAAATACAGTGATACCAACTGTCACTCTTTGAAAAATATGCAACATCATTTGTTTCACAAATTATATATAATTCCAAAGTTCAATCTCAGTCATCTATGAGTCATGCATGATAGCTACTGTATTAAAGAACAAAGTATATATCTGAACAGCTTTCTTTGAAAAATAATTGGATAAAATTGAAGATTTATATCTATTATATGTAATAAGACTTTTAAGAGATCTATAATTTCCTTCTATTTTTACCTAATATATCAATGGCATACACTGGTCTCTGTGAAGCCAAAGCATCAAGATTTAAACACCATAATGCTACACCTGCCCCTAAACCATGCAACAGAACAATTGGTGTGTTTGGTGATTCTTCATTTAAAGAAATGGTCCATATTTTATCTGATGTTCCTACAACTGGTCCTATGTCCACATACCATCCTCGATATGCAGTTTTCAAACCTACATTGTCAAAATATAGTAATTGTTAAATCAAATAATCATTACCCTATTTGAAATTATCCTGTTAAGTTGTAAATCTACTTTACCGTATAAACATTAAATGAGAAATAAATAATTTAAGTAACTTACAAGAAAGAATTTTTTTCTCAACAGAACGTAACATAGCTGAAGATGAGCCAGACCAGCTAAACCATTCCCAAAACCAGCTAGTGAATAAAAAAAGATTTATTATTCATGAATAAAAAATGTTTTTCATAAATAAACAATAAACTTTACTAAACCTTTCATAAATTTTACATTATATCATGCATTACATATTTATAAAATTACATTTTTATAACAGTATTTTTTACATAAAAACAATATTAATTATTAAAAATAGAATAATAACAAGAAGGATTTTTAATTTAACGAAATTTTTCATGGTACATACCATTGATCACGTATCATTGTATTTTGTTTTTTTTCGATACTGTTACAATGTAGTTTTACAAATGTCACGTTGCAATTTATATGACACTGAACTTGAAAAATTGCCTCATGTTATATAATAAATCCTGACAAGCATGTTAAACGTGAGATCTGTGTAGTTTCAATTTTGAAGACTTGTAATGCGTAAATTACGAAATAAATTACCTACGTGCTTGTACGTAAAATATAACTTGAAATCGGATTAACTACATATTTCTTTGGTTATGATTCTTCGTGCTAAAAGTGTTTGGCGCGTGACCTTGAAATGCAACCCAACATAATATAGTTAATTCTTTGACTTCCATATTCATTTTTCTTTCTATACATCTATGTAATGTTTCAAAATACTTCTATGTGTGCGGTTATCTATAATATAAATCTATTAATTACAACGATAATTTCTATTGCCAACATTGAAACGCGCGTCGAAATTTTTTAACTTAAATCTTGAACACGAAAGATGATGCAATCGTGATAATGAAATTATAATAAATTCTGAACGACGCTGTGTGTTTGATGTCGCCGAAACACATGGAAAAACCAATCAGTTTGAACTAAGAAAAAAATAATAATGTGATTGACAGTCATGAAGGAGGAGATATTTAAAATCGTTTGATTCGTACCTTTTCGATCTGACAATTTCATGATTTGCCATTAGCTTTTACGGTGCTGTCGTTGTTCGAATACGATGATTTCTTTGTAGACAATGTTAGAAAAACAGTGCGTCGACGTAGCCAATTCTATTATCTAGTCTGTGTCGATTCGAGTATACTGTCTGTTGAAGAGCGAAAGAGTGGGAGAATCAGCTGATGTACATATGTGCTGATGTGCTGAAGAATTTGTGGAGTTTCTTCTTTCATGAAATACAAAATACAAGTTTTATCGTTTATTGTTATATGTATATATATAAATTTTTTTTCAAACTACGCAATAATTACTTTATTATCAGCACATTAGTTTTCGAAAGTTCTATTACGATAATAAACAAAGTGTTGCATCTAGCGAATGTAATTTAACCTAAAAACTTTCACGATAACCAACATTAACATGTAGATGTATATATTGTATATTATGAATATTTTAGTTTTTTTTAAAGGAAGAAAGAAACTGATTGTTTGTTTACTAGCATTCGTATTATTCTAGCGTAGTTTATATTATTCGTTATCTTGTAAGTTAGAGAAGTTCATGGCGATTTGATATGAACGATAATTCAATTTTATAATAATTCCCATTCGATAATATTATATCTATATTACTTACAGTTTCTTTTTAACATATATCGTTTTATATTTAAATTCTGGCATATAAATTAATGTGAAACTTACAGAGAATAAAATATATTGGAAATGATAGAATATATCGATTTGTGAAAGACAGCGATTAAAGATAAAAAAAGAATGTCGTATATTGTTGTCGGAAAAGGTATAGAAATAGGTGTTTTATACATTGATAAGAGGAAAAACAGGTTAACATCGATTACATCGATTACACAAAATTAATGGTTAAGATCTTATTTTTGTTTCCAATTAATAATTTAAAATATTTTCAACTTTTGAATAATTAAATTATCCGCATGATTAACATTGGTCTTTATAGTCTCATAAAGTAAATGAAACTAATACTTTATCTTTGTAACACGCAACAAAGTGTAAGCGTAGTACAATGAAGAATACCAGACAAGGCATTTTATAATGATCAGAGAGCTTCTATACACAGGCTCCTGGGTGCTTTTGGCTCTCCCGACAATATGAGCTATTCATCCCAATCAGCACATCCTCATTGCACCCATGCACAATTCTCATTACTCGGTCCTATTGTTTCGGGAATTCAGACTTATACGATAAGTATAGTTTTATACTTGCACTTCTATTAGAAGTAGTATCTATAAAAACATGATAAAACTGGATTAACAAAGTTAAGTGATAAAAAATAATAATTAAAAAAAGAGATATATATGTATATTTGTCGTCCTTTTGTTAACGAAAGATACAACCGATAATATACAATAAGAAAGTCATAAATGATAATGGAAAACGAAGGGAACTGTAAAACACGTTCAATACCACCAGAGCTAGAAATCGATAACTTTGTTAACTGAACTGTAGACCATTATAAATATTTTTCTTAATTGATGTTTATACAGTATTCAAAATATAATTTCATTTTAGGTACAGTAATGTATGTTTCTTGATAATATGTAAACATAGGAAAAAGATTGGTTAGTGAAGGAAAAAAATGAAATGCTCTCGTATAATATCCCCACCCATTTAAAAGAGTAGATCATATTGTTTTCATTTCATTAGATATAGTAAAAGAAATATATAAAGGACATAAGAAAGGTAACAAGTATTTACATTTCGATAAACGTATTCAAAGAAAAATGATTGTGCCTATATCTATATTCGATGTAATGCATAGCGTACGTGGCGCAAGGATACAAGTACAATTCGGGCGTCGTCTGCTGGCACTACTTTCTTGTCTGCCAGTCAGAAAGGAGAATCTCGAATGAAACGAATAATAATTTCCATGCGTAAGACTGCATATTGCATTGAATTGCCATTTCATTAATCCTGAATAAATTATGTCAACTCTAACCCATAGGTAATTTATCTTTAAAATCATAATAGATAATTCATCTTTTGTTCAAGTAAAGACAGTTTTTATTTCCTGAATAAAAATTTTCTACATAATTATATAATAATTCTTACTTTTCATGCTTTTTAAATGTTAATTCTAACCTATTGTAATGGCAAATAATAAAGTAAAAACTTACTTTCATTTTTATTGTTTTTATGTTTATGGTAAAAATGTATCTTTATACTTCATTTTTGTGGGACAATGGCATATGCTTCAAACTAATCGATAATTCACGAATACAATTCGAAGCTTGTTTTCAAATATCGTGAATATATATGCATCGCTCATTCTCCATTGTTCTTTGACGACGCAATTAGCTATCAACGTGAAAGAAACCACTTTTCTTCGACGTATCTGCGTTAGTGATTCACGATACAAAGGCGTACCCCTCAAACTTTATGCCTTTCTGTAGTATCGAATTAATTTCCACGCGTAACTCTCTCTCTCTCTCTCTCTCTCTCTCTCTCTGTCTAACGTTTCAATCGCATTTTCTATTCGAGAAGCGTTCGTTTAATCCTGAATCCGTTATTGGAATAATTAATTGAAATATTTAATTCGCATAATTCCATTTTTAACGATATAGCTCAATTATGCAGATAATTAATTTTATTCATTTTAGCCATCTTCATGTTATATCTACGTTTACATATCTACTAATATTAATCATCGATCCCGTACAAAGTAAGTTATTCGTGACTTTATTGCGAACAGTATAAAAAAAAGCAATCATTTAGATGCCTTATAATCAGGCATAATATACAATATTTCTCAGTAATGACCTCGATACCATGATCAATGAGAACACGAATTTGTTCGTATTTTTTCTTCTATTCGCATGCAACATTATACTACAACAATCTATGATAGATGTAGAGTCTCATAATCAAACATTAGTCATTGTTAGATTATGGTAAATGATATCATGTTGTTTTGTAAAACAGGTTTCGAGTACAATACATAGTTAATGCAAAACGAGGAAGTTCACCTAGAAGATAAAAACATTTATTCAATCTTATCGTTAAAGATCGTTTGTTTAATATGGTTCAATCTTGTCAACTTATTATCATCCATTTATCATTTATCACTGAGCGTTGACTGCCACTCGAATTATATATATTTTGTCCTGTTGGTGACACAATAAATTGAAATATACTATAGCATAAGATTTAATTTTTGAAAAATATTATGTCACATTTGCGCACTTTCTTCTGTCAATGTTACTTGAGTCATTCACATTGTTGACAATTTGCTAGTCCAGAAAATTTATTTTATTTTAATGATTCCAAAAAATTTAGTAACATGGCTCGCCAATGACTAGAATACGAATTTTTATACATTTATGGGAAACTTGAAGATGCAAAAATGCACAAATTGCATATAACGTATATAAAATATTCCATAAAACATGTATTATGACGTGCAATAAATCTCTATTTAAATACCATTTTTTTCGTTGTATTCATAAAAATTTGGATTTGCATAAGCATCCTTAGTCTATCGATAACCACCATGGCAGCTAACATGTTAAAAAGGATGCATGACAAGCATTGAATCGATCGATTCGAAAATCGTAGTCGAAGATGCGTGGGTTAATGCAAATTTACCCAGAGGAGGGGAACTACTTTTTAATCGCGAACACCAATGTTCCACGACTCGCGGCACCTGTCATACTATGCGCAATGTAGTTTAACGTAGCGGTGAACGGTGGGACGCGCAGCTATATTCTGATTGGTGGGTTGTAAGGGGCGCGCGGTTGCTAAGCAACGGCAACACCGCGCGCGTCACCGGCCGGCGTAGCCGGCACCAAACGTTCCCTGCCACTGTGGCGGAAAATTGCGCAGAACAACGTTAGCTCTCGTCGGGTGCAAACGTGCTAGCGGTCTTGATTAACGCGGTAGGGATACAGAGAGAGAGAGACAGGACTCATTGAGGCATTTTCCTTCTTTCTTGCTCCTGTCTGTTTTTTCATTAATTATTAATACAAAGGCAAAAGAACCCTTCGTGGTCGTTCTATTGAAAAAGAAGTTACGCGCTTCTAGCGAGAAAAAGGAGCGATAGAGCTACGTTTTTGAGTAGAGCGAAAGAAATCGAGAGGAAAGATGGCAGAGGACAAGAACGAGACAAGCCCGAGCGCCGAGGGTGAAAAGCCACCTCAGGAAGCGACGCCGTCTAAGCAAGAGAAAGAAGAGCCAAAGGAAAGCAAAGAAGAAGAAAAGAAAGTCGAAGAGAATGGCGACGGTGATAATAAACCGAAGGAGAACGGCGAGGAGAAATCCACGCCAGAGCCGAAGGACATGCGGGCTATTGTACTGAATGGTTTCGGCGGATTGAAAAGTGTCAAGGCTTTGAGGAAGCCCGAGCCCACCCTCGCGGAGGGAGAGGTCCTCATCAGAGTCAAAGCATGGTAAGTTTTATTTTAATCTGTATGCACGTATTTTCGTATTATCTATATATAGTACTAGAATGCGGATTTCATATTTTTGAGAATATCATTAAAAAGGTAGAATGTTAGTGGGAAATTGTTTTATTTATAAAGAGTACTATGCTTTGAATATTTTATATAGTTTTATATTATTTTATATATTTTTCATATTACGTACATTCTGTGCAAATTTGTGCCCTCAAATTTCTTATAAACGCATAAAAATCCGCAGTTTATTTGCTACCAATTGATCGAATAGTTTAATAGTCAATTGGTCGAACAGTTTAATGATCCGTACAGTAGTGCTTCTCTAAGTGATAATAGTTGACACTATCTGGCCAATTATTGGATATATTGAGAATATATTTCTTGGAAATTCACCAGAAAGAACACTTGATATATTTGTCTATTCTACATACGTAATACAAAAGGGCTACTCCAAAAAATCACCAATGGTAGACATAATGACGGTTAGCCAACAAAGCAGAATCTTGGTTGGTTAATGTAGTACTACTATATAAAATATGCAATAAAATACGAATAACGCGTCAGTTAATGCTAAAAGTTCTAATCTGACTAAAATTTCATAATTCATAATTCTTCATAGAAGTTTGATAGATTTATAGCAGTAGATTTTTTGCATCGCTTGAATGATTCTTTTTATAAAGTATATAGCAAAGAGGTTTGATTTCTTCCTTCTATTTTTTTATGTACTTTTTATTTTTATTCCCTTGGTACAAGTTTACTTTAGTCGTAGATAGTTCCGATGTAAAATCAATAGTCGTATTAACAATTTTTTCATTTTATCGATAAATTCGTGTGAATCGGATGAAAAGTAAAGGAAGTTAATTAAGATTAATGTGACGTTAACGGAATCAAGCGACATTTTGATAGCGTCTCTTATCCTGTTTGAATATAAAGCAGTTAAAGGCCGCTAAATATGGTTGGTTTTACTAACCAGAGACCCGTATTAACACGTATAGAATATCTTTTCTTTATTTCTTTAGTTTTATACCAGTGACTGATAATAATTGTTCGTTATCGAAAAATTTTCAAGTAAACCTAAAGTTTATAATTCATAATACGTATATTATGTAGATACAACTCGCATTACGTTTCGGTAGTTTGTTATTCGTTTCAATCAAGGTGAATCGCCGGGAAGAAAACAAAATAGAAAATATAGTGTCGAGGTTCCGATCTCCTAGCGAACAGACCGTTACAATACCACTGCATCTTTGAAATTTAAGGCGTGGTATCTGCTCCCCGAGACGTTGGTAATTAGAATTTCATTGCTACGTTACGAAGCGGATGAGTAATTTTATAACGGATGCGAAGGAATTTTAATAAAAACATTTAATGGTTTTGCATGCGTACATGTTCCACTCGTTTAGTTTAAAATTATGTCCTAAGTATTTCTCGGCACAAGGTCACTTTAATATACAATCAATTTCTAAACAAGATTTATTCCTTATTCCGATACTAGTTGAATTTCGTTTAATATTTTATACAATATATTATTTATAATTTATTATATGTAAATGAAAAATTAAATAATATTTGGTAAATTTTTTAATGAACATTTTTTAAAAATATAATTCACTTCTAAAATTATTTCTTTCTGTTTTAAAAGCAAGAATGTAAAGAATGCTTTTACAATTGAGTAATTGAAGAATATTTCCGGATTAAGAATAAAATTCATTCGAAAGAAATCCAATACGGTATAAAGAAATCACTATTTTCTCGAGAAAACAACGTACCTGCATCTAATGAACCGATGTATAGAAAGTTTTGCATCATAGAATATTGTGCACTGAATATTATTAGCAACAATTGTCAGTCGTCAGAACACGATGCAGTCTGTAGGCTAAACAGGCAGTTACATTTATAGAATACTTATCCATGTGTTTAATGTCCGTGTATGCGTCCGCAATATACGAAACGGAGTTTGATAAGCCGTTTAACTGCAACTTTGTTGAGTATCCGGGGGTACAGTTTTGTCTTGTCCATCTATCTTTACAATTCACATTGAGAAGTTCGATCGTGTTGCTATGTACATGTTCGTATGTAAGTGTGCACACATTTTAGTATATATATATACGTACATATGAAAATGAATCGAATAAAATTAAAATGTTATTATGGTTATGGCTATGTATTACATCGGAAGTAGCCAGCCTTTGGAAAACCGCGTCTGATAGCTCTATGTACGATCCATTAATTCGGACGTGGGAAAAAGGATTATTAGATAGGTAACCATGCCATTAATGCATGTACTTAACTACGACATACAAGGGATATTCGGGAATATTTAGTTCCTGCATTACGTTTATACATTATGTGGTACATAGCATTGGTTTGTTCTAGAGAATTGATATACTACAAAAATCATCAATTTTGAAATATTTACAAGAATAATTATTGTGAAAGTAAGTTATTTATTAAGATAATTATTGAACAAAATACTATTTAATAAGAACGATATTATAATTCGGAGCAGGATTGTTTTTAATTATTTTGTAATTATGTAGATTTTATTAGAGATTTCCAAAATCTAAAGAATATTGACTTTATTGTAAAAGAGAACAGATTTTTCTTTCGCTAAATAGTTGAATAATTGATAATTTTCTGTTTCAAATCAATTTCTTAAAATATGTTTTTTTCTTATCTGTGTCACTCTTCTAACCGATATTATTCACATAAGTGAATTACAATTGCAAAAATCCAAGATTTCGACCACTTTTAATACCCTACAATTTTTTTAATAAATTTCACTTTCTTCGTTACTTACATTTTTAACCCTTTTTTCATTCTCCGCGATCGTACTCGTGTCACCGTAGCGTTACAAATGGCGTACGGATATTACGACTAATTTTCAAGCGATAAAGCAGCGTTATCTCCCATACCTTACGATGTATGCTGTAAGGTATTTCAATATTTTTACGATTATGAAAAGACAAAAATGTTTCTATTTTCCTTTCTTTTGTGCAATTATATAAAACACTGAGTTCGTTCGCGAAACTTCGTCTTTTAGAAAGCGTTATATGTTCGTAAAATTCGCACGACCATTTGCGCAGTACTCTAATCAATGATGATGTTATGGAGATGCAAAAGATCTGTTCAACATTTCGAATCCTACTTTCTTTGCTTTCTTTGATTTATTATTACATATTGTATTTTACGTAAAGCTCTATTCTTAGCCTATAAAGCCTATTTCTCGCAAGAGAGCTTATAATATTAACAATCCACTCGAAACAAGTTTGCTTAAATAATTCAAACGTCAATGTTATTGCCACTTGTCGATATTCGTAAGATTGCTGCTCTGTCAATAGGGAAATTCTGATAACTTCCGATGACAATACTTTTTCTTCGCCGAACAATTGAGTAATAAATACTTTACAAACGGATTTTCTGAAAAATTTACTTTTCGTAATTTCGTCGTTCTTTTATTCGACATTATGTGTTTCTCCAATACAAAGTCGCATCCGCTTCTGCACCATGGTAACGAGGATAATGATATTGGGGCTGCTAACGCCTGAAACTCACTGTTCGCTAAATAGTGAAGGTTAGGTATCCAGAATTCTTGACCATGAAAAAATCAGTCCTGAGTATATACGGCTCTTTTTCCTATTTGCAGATAGCTCTAGCTCGTGAAGCGTGTTTTTTTTTCTCTTCTCGAAGTGACCATAGTATGTACATAATATGTAACAGAAAGAGAGAGTAGTAGAGAAGGATAGCGAATATAGGGGGAGAATCGGATTCGCCAAAGGCGTGCGGACCTTTTCACGCGTGAGTCACGTTTCATAAAAGCGATTGGGATTGATGAGAAAATAGCCCCCATAGAAAGATATCACGCTGCCAATGCTTGCTCGAATGAATTTGTCTGCACGACTACAGACGTTCGTTACACGCTGCTGCTGGCACCCCTGCGTATGCGCGCGACGCGCCCAGAGAAGAGTGCCTCGCTTGAAATCGCTGGGAGAGAAATCCGGGCCACTCTAGGTAATTCGATTGTCTTTAGAAAATGTTTGTCAATGAGTATTATCGAAAGCACTCTTGATTATTTCTTAATGAGCAAATGGATACTCCTTTTGGAGGAACTATAACGAGAACTTATAATACTACGTAATATAAATATATATGTAACAATAATTTCACTCTCCGAGGTAATAAATTAAAAATTGCTTTCGATTAGAGGTTAGAATAAAACACAACGGAAACTGACAAAATTTTCAGTATGAAACAAATTTTCATTTATACGATGCTGACTATAAGAAGAGTTGTTGTTCACATATGCAGCGATTTGGCAAAAGTTTCGTGTTTTAACGATCGTTAAGAATTGTCTAGAAAAATTGAGTACACTAAAGTAATTTGAAAGGGGATGAAAATTGAAAGCGTTCCAAGCGTTGGTCATCAGGTTGGCATGCCTGCGTAGAGAAACGTCTCGTCTCTGACGCGTAGACATTAGTGATTGAGACTCCGGACAATTCAGCTCTCATTTGAAAATTTCCCATCTCCGCAAGCGCCAATGATCGTTAGCTGGCAGCCAACGAGAGGAATTGAAATGCGTATTTGTTGCAGCACAACGAGTATTTGTTAGGAATAATACGAATAATATAAAAGTAAATGTAACGTAGAAAAAATTATTTACAGGCTAGATTATCGGTATTGGTGATTCACTCTCATCATCAACAGTCTATTCGTTAATAAATTTAAAAACTATATGTAAATATAGTCATGAGTATTGTTATTGTCTATATTTGAATGATGCTCTATCTATAATATTATAAATTACATTCTTTGTTTCATAATTATCTGTTCATTTATTTTTAGCAACAAAATTCTGAAAGCACATAGAAAACGATTTATGTTATATAAAGTTGCGATATTTAATTTTTAACAATATACATGAAATAATTTACGAGTGGTTCATTAGATGCGGGAAGGGTAAAAATTAGACAGGGTACCCTTCTCGAGAGAAAATGAACAGTTTCATTTTTCCAATTCTTTTTATTTCTTTCAATTACAAGAAACGAAAAATTTGATAGATTAAGGTTAGACGCTTCAAAGAAAAATGTATAGAATCATGAAAGAGGTCAGTTTGGAAGAGATTCTAAGAAATAGACTCAATAAATTTTACGACCGTTCTTTCCGTAAATTGTACACGTGAGACTGTCAACAGATAAAGGGGAATAAAACTATGAGAAATTATGATACGGGGGTAGTGATCCCCACTTGCACGTATGAGTCACCGCTATGAAGTTGGGAAATGACTGATTGGCAGTTCATCGGATTTATCCAAATTTCACGGTATTATGTAGAGTATACTTCTAATAACATATATAGCGCCATTTTAAGCCTAGTAATTTTTCTATTTCATAATTTTTTTAATTTATAGCCAATTAAGATTATAGATCTCTTCCTTTTATTTTTCAAAAGTTCTACCCAAATAATTTCACCTAAAACTAGTCTAGAACATTCCTTAAGCTAGCATTTCGAAGAATCGATAACGACATGAAAGAAACTTTTGTCGGTTGTTGTGTTGATCAGTTTTCTACGTTTTTTATTCCACTGCGCTTTCTAAGTACACCAAGTTTCTCTCCGTTGTAAATCGCGATAAAAACGAATTTTACCAATCGTGGGCCGGTATTGCGCTCGATTATGCCAGCGAAAGTTCTAGCGAATCAGTTGAATCAGCGATAAGATAAATTTTATTTACACGCGGCAATTTTTAATGTTTCGATTCGTTCCCTCTTTTCTATATAGAATCCATAGAAGGATTTGTTTTATCTTCTAAATTCTAAGTATTATAATCGGTATCTCAAATACTTGATATAATTTTACATATTACGTGTAACTTGCACAATTTTGCATATGTAAATTTACTATAAACGCATAAACATGTGTAATCTACTACAATTCGACCTGAACGCATTTCCACGCCTACAATCGTTGCTTTCTCTCAAACTCCGTCAAACATGCTCTCATAATCACGAAAAAGAAAAGCAGAGGGGGAGAGGGAGGGAGGGGCAAACTTACAAGCACATACATAAAGGAAATATCCTACTACGTTTGCATTATGCGCGGAAACACGAATAGCAAATAACGTCGTAAATTTCATTAGAGCAGTACTCGAGGTATACAAACTGGTATCGTTCCGCATGAAACTTTTTCTCGCTTTCATCCGTGCTATTTTCCGGTTGAAAATGTTAACACGGTGATGAACCACGTTTCTGGAGGTGTATACTCTGCATGCGCAAAGCATCGTCGGACAGTGAATTAGTATAACACGATAATTCATCCGCGTGCTTTTCTAAGATGCAATTTTCCACGGTGTGACCGTGCGTGCGCATACCTACGTTACCTATCGTGTTCCAGCCCAAGTTGTGTGTCACAAGTGAAGCGTGTGATTCAGACAGCAATCTCTGTGATCCTCAGTTACACTGCGTATATGCTCATAACCGTTTCACGCGATGAAATGGGGATGATATAGACGTTTTGTCGATACATATTTTAATATCGTTACTTCGTCTTCTATTTTGTGGATTTTCGATAAAGAAAATTCAATACAAATGACAGTATATTGTTTCGAATCCGAAGAACGTTTTATCATATTCTTTATGCCATCCTACATTCAATTTCAAATACTTTAGTCGTTATATCATTATTAACAGGCTGTATAATATAACTATGCTTGAAAGGTAAATGATAGGGGTAACTTCCAATATTTCAATGTATATCGGAAAATGGGAAATTTCTACGGTTTCGTCATCTAATTAATATTCACACGAAGCGTTGATCCTGACAAACCTTCGCGGAAGAAATCGATCCGTAGCTAGTGCGCCTGGTAAATCAGTTTGAAATTGCGCTTGCTCGCTCTCACGAGTGGATTACAATAAGCAGATTAGAGCGTGTAGTTTCCCCGTGTATAAACCTATTGTTTAAAGTTCGTTACGAGAGAACTCGTGAATCGCTGCTGGACTCGTTCCAGGGTAACCGATTCTTGAAATCGCGTTTTCTTTTTCAAAAAATATTCTCACCGATATCCAGCCGATCCATAGAGACAACATTCTAAAGACATGAAATTAAAATTGTTTCTAACGTCACGGGCCAGGAATTTCTTATTTTATTCGTAGAATAAAAGTTTTGTAATCAATGTTAAGTTAATTATGACAGGTTCTCATGAAATTACAAATTGTTTTCTAATTCTACTCTTTAATTTTAGATTTCTTTTTCTACATGATATTCTATATATATATATAGTCTGCGTAATTAATATTATGGTTAATACATACATTTTAATAAAAGTAAATTTTCTTTCATAAAGTGTACCTACACGGAGACTTTTGTGTATGATAAGTTACAATGACCTGAAATTGTGGGTCAGTGTACGCCTTTTACGCGAATAAGCAGCAGTATACCCAATATTTGTCGATCTAATATTTGAATACCAGTTGAGCAAACGCTACTCGACCTTCCTAATTCCGGCTCTGTGACAGCGTGTTTCCTTTACCATAATTTCTTCTGTTGCTATCGCAAAAGTATTTTAGATTTATTGGAAAATTAGTCCCCTTTCACTCTTACGCGATTGCGTTGTGTAACAATTAAGCATAATAAAAGGAAGAAAAATGGGATTAGGATTGTATGCGTTTAATGATAAAACTAAACATATACAATCTTTGATAATTGAGAAATGTTAGAATGTTAGGTTGACTTAGTAAGATAAAGCCCTCAAATGTTTAAGTAAAGAAAACTTTTATAACCTTTATGTATATATACATATTATGATATATGTATAAAATAGTGAAAGAAAGTTATGCCAATGTGTACTCGCCTTAATACGTTTAAGTACTTATAGGAACACTTAATTTTGCTGTTCAAACGAAACCTCGAAATTAGTCGTGGGCATAACTCACTTTATGTCTCACAATACACAAGACAAAACGTATATTAGATTACACGATAGGAATATATGTATATTCGGTATTTGTACACCAACTTTACCAAGCAACCTTTCAACGTGCTTAATGAAAGGCGCCATTATATCTGACTAACCGGCTTTATCACATTAACGAGGTCTTAATATCGGGGCTATGGGAAACTGAACGGATACCATTCAACAGTCGATATACCGTAATCTCTTCTCCGTGCAAGCCTCATTTCCGTCGGGTTTTACTGACGATTTTTCTGCGCGAGACCCACACAAACACGTCCTATAGGTTAGGTTTAAAAATAACTTTGTCGAACATCTGTTCGTTACATTTCTTCCTTTGTAATAATAAAGTTGTTGATAATTTCTAGAATGTAATAAATACGATCATAATCATAATATATAGGTTTCGAACACTTTATGATCTCTTAACCTCAAAATTTATTACCTTCCTCTATTACAATATATAATACAATATATAATACAATACAATATACAATACAATATATAATAGCTACAATAATTATTAGAAAAATTGACTTCTGTCAATATTATTACTATTATCAATATTTGAGTATAGCAGGTATTGAGCGTTGCAACTTTATCTTAAAGATTTGTTAACTCTCGAAGATATATATTTTACGTAATGATAAGGAGTTAAAGGTAGGATTTTAAACTGAAATAACTTTTATAGACGGTCACAATTTGAGGTGAATCACCTCAAACAAACGTGTATACCTGTGTGAGGCACGCACCGATGGATCCATGGGATGTTCGTATTGATCGAACCACACCCGTATTTTCTACATCCCCTCCCACACACACACAAACGCACAAACACGTACAGACGCAGTGCACACGGATTACGGATGCATGCGCACAAAATTCATGGAACACCATGAACCCCCTACCCCTATTACAGCTGAATCCCACTCTTCAGACTGAACTTCGGGATTCAGCAAATGCTCTTTCAGTCGGATATAAATTATTTTCTACAATATCGATCCGTTTGTATTTTTTTTAAAATATTGTCGACAAAAATCATTACTTATTGTCAAAAATAAATTAAAAATTGTACGTTACAATTTCAATTTAAAGCTTTCGTCGAACAATAGGTTATGTCATTTCTACCTTTCCTATCTTTCGAATTCATATCTTTCTTCTCTTCTCAATAATTTCTTAACTTGTAGGGGGATTTGTATTTCGCAGAACATGTAGCTCTTTACTGTCTACTATAGATATTACTGATCGGCAATATACTGCGAAATAATGGTTCTTCTTAAAGGCTGTCAAACACAGTTGCTTTGAAAGTACGTCGGAAAATAGTTCGCAGTTGAACAGAAGCGACACTTCTGTTGACATTCCGTTATTGCCACTCATGAGTCAGAAAAACAATAACAGCTCGCGTTTGGAACCGCAGCTGTTCTTACCGTTTCAATTCTTCGCGTCTACATCTGGTCAGTCATGTACCGGGTGTTCTAATAGATTATACCTATGAAATATTTATAAACGTGCCAATAATAGAAACATTTTTTTAATTTACTACTTTCATTATTCCCTATACAATTAACCTCAAAACAAATATTTTATATTAAATATAGTCAATAATAATTCCCTATACAATATTCCCTATACGATTAACCTCAAAACAAATATTTTATATTAAATATAGTCAATAATAATACAAAAATTAGTAATTTATTTACATTATTCTCGGTAGTTAACCTTCGAATAATCTTTAATGTTATGTAGCCGATAATAGTAAGAAGATTAATAATTTATTTCGGATATCTTTAAAATAAATATCTTTTAAACATCTAGCTGTCCTTGTTTAATTATGAAAATGTTTAATGGTACTATTAATTTTTGACATTAACTCGTGCATTTCTCATGTTCAGGATCAGAGGAAAGTAAGTGTCCCGTGTAATTAGACGTGATGCAGCGTATTCACGGATGATTTACGCGGTGGCACATGATTTCCGCTTTTCCCTTTGTTCGTAATCTTCTATCGCTGGTGGACCATGTCCATTCGTTGTCTATTTAAGCTGGACACATATTGTTCGGATAGAATTTGTTAATCCACTCTCTTATTAAACGTCAGCACACATATATTTCCATTGAATAGATGTTCTTTATAATACGTGCTACCATATGTTAACATATTAGCATTAATGTAATATACAGCTGTTTATAATTAAACTTCCAAAGTATGTAGCATATTGTAGCTTTTGGCTCAAAAACAGGACGTTGAACTTTATCTTCTCTCTTTTTAACCGTCGTTATAAACTGATTTTGTAACACGTAGAGGTCACCAGTTGCAGAAGAAATGATACATACAGTATGCGACGAATTAACCGAACCCCTGGATACAAACCCGGATCTTTCGTTTCCCGGTGGGCTACTCTAATCAATTGGCCTATTCAGGTCGTGACAAATTCTTTCTCCCTGTCTTTAGTATTCGAAAATGACTATCACCTACAATAGACCTAACTACGTAATTAACCTCGTTCGAATCGTGGACTGGAAACTAAAGTAACCTAAAAAGGTAGATTACCTAATCTAGAAGCAAAAAGTATTCAAGAACAAACGTTACATCCGAAGACTGTAAAGCGAAACGGAAGTGGCTTATCGAATTACTATGTTGGAATTCTTTTGTTTGCCCGACGACTACTCTAATCAATATTCTCGTCGAAAGATGGCCACCACTTGCGGATCAGCACTAACAATAATCCTGTATCAAATTCGAAGAAGTACTTAACAGCAGCGGCAATGGCCGAAATAGAAAAGGAAACAGTAGGGAGTAAAAATTTTGTTCCCCAGTTTCCTGTGTCCTTTGAAAGCAAAGACACATTTGGTGTTAGAATGAAGGATCTATTTTCAGTCCTGTGCCCAAGCTATGCCTGGCAGCAAATTAACCTTCCCCTCTTCTGGTCTGGAATAGTATGTATACGCTACTAGTGATATACCACGTTGTATAGTCGAATACAAATGCAGTAAGGCATGCAGAGGGGAGATGACGAACCACGTGAGGGTTTCAATTGTGGACAGGATTGATCTATTTGAAGGAATCGATGGTTAGGCAGGAACTCGTGGGAATGAGGATTGATGGGTGTCCCTCTGATAGCCAGAGTAGAGCTCATGGAAATTGACATTAAGGGCATGAAGGACAAACCATGTTTTTAGAAATTGCGCTTTAAATATATGCTACTAGGTTTTAATTTATCATGTCAGTGCTTACGGAAGTATTTGAACATTTATAGAAATAAATCTAACTAAATCCATATAAATTTAATAATCTAATAAATTCTTATGAATCTAATATACTGGATAATCGACTATTTAAATAATTTTGGGATCTCTGCGAAACGTATGCTTCCTCTGTAAATACATATCTCGTACATTTTGTCCTCGTACATTTTGTTTTGTTTCGAACTTTACCGATTTAATCTTGGCAGTCATATTTTATTGAAATTTCAAAATAGTTTCTATAATACATGTAATATATTCGTAAATATTTTCTATATGTATTGATTTTCATGACTCAAATTGCATATGTGTATTGTATCATACAAGAAAGCGTGACTGACAATTGTGATAGTTTTCTAGAGTTTTCTCGTAAAGGTCAATTTATTATCCGTTCATTTTATCTTGGCTTCAATTAATTCCCTTCAGAAATGTGGCACATGTTATCGCGGGCTTCAACATTCATCGAGGTCAATGCCTGGTGCATAGAAAAAGCTAGGGAAACCACCCTTTACGAAGCGATTCGTCTTGATCGGGACTCGCGCACATATGGTGGTTGCAACGAAGACGATAAAAAATAACAAAGAGCTTCTGTATCAGTATTCTCGCCCAGTTTGAAAACAATTGATAACTCCATGATGACGGCGGGGTCATCTATCGTGCAAAATAATTATTGCTTGCTGATATGTTTTCCATGCTGTTTCTGTGCCTCGTGTTTTTCCATTCTTTCAACGCGCGATGGTGACCTACAAGAAATCATGACATCTCGTGGGTCGTTCAATTTCAAAAATTTCTTTTCCGCTACGCTTATAACTGTTAAAATATTTTCTAACTAATATCATTGAAATGTCGATGGAACATTGAATTACAGATTGTTTTGTGCATATTAATTCGAATTTTAAATTACTATTTTTGTATATACGTATGCTAGAAGAATTATCTAGAATAATACTCGTTCATCGTTCGCTGTAGAGAACCCGTAGATAGGTATCATGGTTCATGATCGTTTCGTCGTAATTTAATCGGTTGATATATACAAACGTTGAGGTTAGTTCCTCGATTTGCGCTCAACACAACAACGAAAACAAAGAGTTCCGATTGGAGAGTGACTCGTAAACAAATCGTTGGACGCCTCATACGTCATGAAGACGTCTGATGTATGCTTCATTTAGCCGAAGATTGCCGCAGCCTGTTCTGCGACTAGGTGCGTGTATCCCACTCCTTAAATACTAGTCGTATTTTGACCCTTTGTACCAATAATTATACTACCTACAACGACGCCCCACTATGCCTACCGCACGTCACGTGACCAGCAATATCTTATTCCAGATCTTATTAAGAAGTTGAAATTTACTTCTATTTTGCATAGAAAGTGATGGTTAATTAAAATATTTTTTTTTTTATAAAATCAATGTAGCAGAACGTTTTCAGTTATAGTTTATAGTTCGTTGCTGATGACGAGTATAGAGTAGACTGGAAATAATCGTCGCTATATTTCTTATAAACGCTTAAGGAAGCTGCATGGAAGTCTTAGCAGCGATAATTGGGGGTAATGCGTTCCTACTTAGAAGCATATTAATTGTCATGGGTTAACGTCATACTGACCGTAAGTCCCACGGTGATGACTTAAGAGCAAGAAGACGTCGGTCAATTTTAATTTAATGAGAAGTATTAAAAAGAGTTTCTGAAATTCTATAATGTAACTTACATTGGATCCAATGAAAGTTATCAATGGGCATTGGAAATGAAGGTCATCTCCGATGTAATTGGTAATTTATTTCAATTATTCATCACATTAATGTTTCAGAAAATCGGAAAAATTGGGTAATGTTTTGAAGTATAAAGTCATTAATAGTATTGCATCGATGTTTGATTGGGCATTTATTTATAGCAGATGCAAACGCGTGACCAGATAAACGGCTCACATCTCTCCGTGCGGGAAGATAAATGACGTTCGTTGGAAAGAAATTAGACGAGTAGGATATGTCGAATCGATTCGAACATGCTGTTTTAATTCCCACCCGATGCCACGATGTTGGCTGCTCCTATGAAAGCCAACGCACTACCACCGCTGAGTCTTTTTTAGACTCACGCTTTGTAATTCTAATATTTATTATTATTTATGCAATTACGCCCATGTTAAGCTATTGATGGACTTTCGTTTTCTATTTCTCTATAATCTCCGTTGATTGCTAGCTTTAACGACAAACCTTTGCATTCTTGGATCGATATTCATATTAACGATTTCAGTAAGAAAGAAAGTCTCTTCAAAAATTTCGTCTTGACACTTGTATACACTTAATCGGATTTCGACTGCATACACATGTATACATATTTACATAAATTAATCTGTCTTATCTGCTAATCCGGATCTTATCTTGAAATTGTCAGTGGAATGTAATTAATCACAAAAGATTTAAAGAAACCAGAAATCTTAAAGTTTTGTAAACTAATTTCTGGGTCTAAAGTTTAAAAGGATTCATTGCTAGACGTGCGAGTATTAACCTAACCAAAACCTGTACGCAGAAATTGCGGTACGAACATGAACATCGTCAGACAGCCGGACTGCACTTTCGCTGCGTGTTGAATCAACTTCACTTTGATATATATATATATATGTGTGTATATATCAAGTCACGCGAGATTCGTGCATGCGATTTTGCTTGGAGGTTATGGTTTCGCAGGCGCCTTGATGTCTTCCCTGTCGATCGATTGAACGACCGACGACCACGCTCCTCCTGCAGGTAAACCTATCCGACTGCCATCTATCACGTAACAATACGTAATAGCAATTGAAATGACTGGGCGATACTGCTTCGCATAAACGATATCCAGTCATTTCTTTTTTCTTCTACGTATTTTTTTATACGGGTTCATCCATGTTCATGCGATCTCTTGTTAATACACGGGTCTTGTCACTACGTATATAAATCTCTTACGCTCTTCGTCGTACTTACTCTCTTTTATATTTTCGCTTCTCTTTTATACTTGTCCCTTCACGCACACTTACGCGTGCTTCCTCCCGGTTCAGTGCGTTCTCTCACGGTCTGGTTTGTAGAGGGATCGCGGCGTTCAGAGGACTCGATGGTCGAAAGTCGAGTTGAACTACAGTCCGAAGAACAAAGGTTTAATAACATCAATGATTAATAATACTGATTTAATTAATCAATGGCGATCTATCAATTTTTATTTTGTGGAACTATTTTTACTATATACTTGATAATACGATGGTTAGTATTATCGGTTTTCTCAAGTGCTCGAACAGCTATATGCTTGTTCTCTTTCCAACTTTCTCTCAGTTTCTGCCCTCTCTATTTTCTTCGACTTCTTTGTTTTATGTTTTTACTTCATCGCTCCCTTTTCGTTCGTCCTCCTCGCACTCTCCATCCCTTTCGCTTTCTGTTCCCCTTCGTCCTATGGTCTCCCTTTCTCTGGGTCCTCTAACTGTCTTCTTTTATTCGCGCACATGGTGTGCGTGACCCTGGGGTGCGTTGTTGCATGTCGTCGTCCACGATGGTCGCCGTTCTTCCTCCCGTACAATTGGTCGGTGCCAAGAATGGAGAAAATTATTCCCCTCAATTCCATGCAATTTAGAGGAATTAAGCGATCGCGAATCGTGCCTCACGTAGTAGTCCCGTAACTCCTGGAACCTTTCCCTTTCGCCCTTTGCTGGGAACTCGTTTCATACTCGATTTTAATATCAGAACGGAACAAATCCGTTTCTGATGGTTAACTGTGTAACATTCATGCAAATGACGCAATCATTGATAATCGAAGCTTTATAAACTGTCATAACGAGAATTTGAAAATTATAATACATGATTCTATCGTAATATATGATAGACTATTCTGATAATATATATGTTATGTTATTCTATTATTCGTTATGATTTAATGTAAACTAAAATAATTGATTATATATAGGCATCACGAACTAGGTTCTGATATAGAGGCTTGTTTCTATCGATTATAAGAATCTCAAAAGCATTCTGAAAGAATTAACATACTAGTTCACTGATCACGAGTTTCTTGAACTGAATCATGCAACAACTAAAATGCAGGGTACTCTCGTATCTTATCATCCAGTAACTATATTTGGTATTTTGATATTCCCGTTCGATTTAGCGCTGAATTCCATCTTCGGTTGAATTCCGGTATGCGATTCGTGTTACGCTCCAGAAATTGTCTGGCAATTATACAAAAAGCGAAGGAAAATAACTGTTCCTCGTTATGAAATGCAGGGAGGAAATCGTTGGATTGCAAAATTTTATAACTCCTACAAAATTGTCTACGCCTGTACAGCTTTCTAGCGTAATTAATACTTCCGCGCTGAAACAAACGAATATTTGTCAAAACGTATAAACGTGTTACGTACGCACACGTGTAAACGATAAAACGCATTGTTCGAATTAATTTTGAATTATGATGATTATAATTTGCGACTTGCGCAAATATTTGAACATACACAGCAGCCTTTTGTCAATATATTATGTGTACGAAATATTTTGAAATTTCATTAGTACCATAATGAGACTCGATTATTATGATTATATCGGTAAAGTTTCCTGGAATTGTTTATTATATATATTCAAGACAACTTCATACAACAATTCGTGCTTTATATTGATATTTTTTATCAAGTTCATGTTTGCTGCGTATGCCTTGTAACTTTTATGTACATTTTCGGATTGATTCCAAATTTTACCAATATAATCATGATAATGGTTTCGTCACAATGTTTAATAAAATCTTAACATGTATCGTATAACTCAGATAATATACGTATACATGATAGCTTTCTACGATAAGCTCTCTATATCAAATATCTTCGTGAGTCAATGTATCGAATCAGCATATTTCAAATCTGAATCGTCGAACGATTGAGAACAACAAGCGATAAATCATATGGAATGTAATGGAAGATTAAGCGCCTTTCAGTGAATGAAAATGTTTTGTGTCACGCGAACGGCTTTGAATCACGTACAATTTGTCCGGTTGTCGGTAATAATGACGCATTAAGCAGCATTTTCATTGTACAGAATCAAAAACTATATCATTAGATGTAACTATATATATTCAAAAAGATAATTAGAAGATCACGCATCATAGTCGGCGCATATAAGTCTTTCCTTAATAATTGACTTCAACTAAATCTTCCTTTTGTTCACTTCATTAGAATAAAATTGTTCGTAGTAGCGATTCTCCTATTACTTCAAACGGTGCAGTTTCGTACTATCTTTTTCTCGTACCATTTCCTTTGTTCCTTTCTTTTAACTTTGTAATATTGACGGGTCAAGTTACACGGAGAAATAAGAGAGAAGATTTTGTTCGTTCAAGCGCGTATATTCGTTTCTTTGCGACGAGACGTTAGTGGATCCGCCATGTTTGTTCTACTCGATAGAATATTTACCCATGATGTCTTTCTGTGTATATGTTCGTCGAAGGATTAACTTGTATCGTTCTGTTTACATAGAAGTATCCACATTGGTTAACGGAAACGGTGCTGCCACTTGTGACGTGGATGTATGCTTTTATTTCCAATATTCCTTCGTATCGGATGAGAATCGAAGCATGAAATATGAAATTTATGACTTTTTTTTATCGGTTACAGTTCGTTCAATTCATAAATTGAGAAAATGAAGTTGGTCTGGTGAAATCCATTAAATCCGCAACAAAGTGAAACGTAACTCGATGCTATTTCCTTGCTGTCGATAACTTTAGCGGGTGAAATTATTGCGTTTCATGATTCGTTGCGATCAGGCCGCTTTCATCTTGAATGCTGCTTTCATCATAGACGTGAGGCTTTTATCAAATGACATGGAAATAACGTGTATCGATAGAATGAATTCTTCCAAGCAGAAAGGATGTTTCGTTATTGAAGAAACTTCCAAGAATTTAATTGAAATGTCCGATGACTGGTCATGTCAGAATTAGTCGTGAATCTAGTAGAACATAAAATGTACTTTTACTTTTTTTACATAGAAGGCAAACTCCGACGTAATTTCGACGTGGTCGAGACAAACAAAGAAACGTTTTAGTGACCATTTTTTGTATACATAATCGTATATATAATTACGTATAGAATTGTTGTACGAGATCTGCTTGTATGTTGCGCTTGATAATTCGACCAACAGATTCGTGACTCACTGCAAATTGCAGGAGCTTAATACATACATACTATATATGTATAATATACAACATATGTTATTTTGAGGACATGTATTACATTATACTACATCGTAATCGACGACCTGTGCGATTCGTTAGTGTCGACAGTATAATTTGGAGAGTAATTATTTGATTTTAATTATTACGTTTAACTGAAATAATGGAAAATTACTGACTACCAGTTACTAAACTATTGTTACTTTTAGTTCGTTCGATTCTGAATAATTATCTGACAAAAGTAAATTTTTACACACAATTTTTTAGCAGAATAACATTGAACGATATGATTGTTCGACAGAAATTTCCTGGCCCGTTGTTTTAAATATTTTTTGTTCAGATAACAATGACAATTTTCTCGTCTATTATCGCTCTTGCGTGATATTTCTCGATTCAAGCACAATGATTCATCGCGCTGGTCATTCCCAGGAAATTATGTGACACACACAGGTCATCGATAAAGCTTTATCATACATCTCGCAATCAGAGAACTCGCTGAAAATTCGTTTCCAGACCAATGACGTCCTAGAAAATAGAAAATGGATGACGAGAAAATGGTAGCGGAGGATTCGATGTTCCCGCGCAATTTGACTCGATTTTTCTCCTACAATTACTTTGGAATTACGTATTTTGGAAATCGACCCAACATCACACTAACATAAAACTTTATAATTCTTTCTTCTCGATCAATCTATATTTTGGAATTTTTTGACATATAATGGTTTCGACAGGAAGTTTCGATGATTTTCTCGATATCATTTTCGCCGCATTAGATTAGTATTAACTCTAACAATAAGTAACAGCCGAGGCTATGAAAGGCGAGCCATGCGCAAGTGTACTGTTCGCATGCTTAAAATTCCTGTATCCCCGAGTGTATTTGTAGAGAACTGAGTAATCCCCCGCTGATAGGAGGGACAATTGCATTATCCCATTTCCGTTCCAGACAACTGTACAGCAGACCTCTACCACTTCCCATCACTTCCCTTTCTGTATGAACATTCTCCAATCTCTTTCTCCGCGTTACTAAGTGCCATTTCTAATTTTGGCTTTTTCCGAGGCCAAGGACAGCTACGTCTGCGAGGTCAGTCTACCTGGAGATAGTACCAGCTATGTCAAATATTAACCTAAGCTAGGGAGAAATATTGTTTTTTTCGCTCGCTCCTAAGTCTCTTGAACTATATTTTAACACGAAATTAATATATATAATAGCAAATGTTATCGGAGATCTTGACAAAGAGAAATCAAAGGAATCTTTCGCTCTTATTAAAATGTACATGGCCGCAGTTTCGTAACAAACGAGAGAAACATTCATATTCGAATCCAGTCACGCCAACCGAGTCGATACCAATTCTTTTGCCGCGTACGCTCGTAAAGGATAAAAATAGAGACTGTTCGGAGGGAGAGAGAATTTTTCCAGTTCCGGAGTTCCGGGGAATGATAGTCTCGAGTACGAGTCCCGAGGAGGCGACAGAGCCGCACGTGAATGCACGCGCGTGAGGTGTAATACTACGCCGCCTCTGTCTCTGTGTGAGTGTTGCGCGTCATTAAGCCGCGATCGCATGAACGTTCGAAACAGAAATTATTAGAAACAAACGTCATTCTCGACGGATATTGTTACGGGGAGAGTTAACGAGGAAGAAGTCTCGGCGTGGACTCTGTTGAAAGAATCACGTAAAAGACGAGGAAAAATGTAAAGATCGTCTCAAACGATCCGTAGAGAAGTTTCACCATTTGCTTAATACGACTCAACATGAACTGAGAATAAGTAATAAAGTTGATGTAAAAAAGAGGTAAAGATAACGTAAAAAAAAAAAAAAATAAATGCAGCCGCGTCCGAATACTTTTTGTAGCCACTGTACACGCAGAATAAAGAACAACGTGACTAATATGAACGCGGCTTAAGGGATTTTAAAAGCGGCTGAAATAGAACATTTCAGATGCGTGTGCAGTCCCACGCGACTTGTGCCTCCGTTTCGCCTCGTATAAATACACGTGTGCGGTTACCTTCGAGCTTCTGTTTAACCCTACGTGGCGACTGACAGACGGGGAGGGTAAGTCGAGGCGCCACGACGCCTAGACCGACGCCTGGCGTCGCACGCAACGCACAACCGGTGTCTCTCTCGTGGCGACCACGTCGGGGACCATGAAACAACGCCGGTACATGCTTTATCAGTGCTTCCTATAGTACTGACGCCGCTCGTTCAGGTTGCTTCCTGGAAAAGCGGCGCGAATACTGCCCACGAATATTTTATCTGCATCGATTGCCGCCTTTCCGACGTTATTACGTGAGAAGCGGACAGGCACGCGTGTCTACGGTACCCGTTACTGCATAATGCGATAAGCTTTGCTAAGTGGTACAGTACTTTTATTCTTTTGTCCCGATGCTATCACAGAATATAACGGCAATGCAGGACAATTGCAGAGAATTTTAGCGACGATGCAGGACTATCGTCTCTTCTTCGGGCGTAATCGTTCGGAATATCGAGGATAAATTTACTATGGTATATAACTATATCTACTAAATATACTTGTCGCGATAAGACAATGATACCTATGAGGAGCTGCACTAAAAATAGATTTACCAAATTAGCCCTCGTTTCTTTTCTTTTCTTTTCTTTTTTTTTTTTTTTTTTTTTTTTTTGACTATAGCGTCGGTTTGTCGGAAAGTACTAAAAACTTATACCTACGTCATACGTTTAATCCATATCATCGATCGTACTCGCGGCTCGTGTTTGCAGAATTGGTTGTTTTACGGAGTCGTAAAAAGAAATGTACAGTGCTAACCATAAGTATTAGGACACTTAGACTGAGGTAGTTTGTTAATGCGTTGAATTATCTTCAACATTGTACCTGTATTAATGCGTACATAGAGTGTTTACATTAATAGCAGGTTTTTTTTAATAAAATGTATTTCTGTGTCTTTTCAGTGGATTGAATTTCCAAGATCTGATGGCCAGACAGGGCGCTATCGATTCCCCACCAAAAACTCCTTTCATTATGGGATCCGAGTGCGCAGGTGACATCGAGCAAGTTGGCGAGGGCGTGGAGAACTTTAAAGTAAGTGAACCAAGGAACATCCCAGCCAGAAAACTTTACATCCAGCTTTGTCGGTTGTTTTATCGGCGAACAGTCTTTAAAAAGCAATTATCTTTAACTTATTCTCAACTCTCAGCGCCCTATCCAAATTCTGCGAACCATCAAATTCAAATCTTCAACGAAGTATCATCACCTTTGCTTATCAACGTCAAACGAAGAATTTCAAACGATTCATCGAAATAATTTCTAAAAATCTTCACGAAGAATTATTTTATCTTATTTTATTTATTTATTTTTCCATAGTCCCTCCCCTTCGAATTCTCACGCACTTCTAATTGCATTTTTCTTTGATTTACGCCCATGGTGTACTTCCAACCACCAACCTTGGAACATCTTTCATGCTTTGAACAAAAGTTTTTTAATAGGTAAATGTTTATCAGCGATTTAATGCTAACCTTATCACACCCGGTCAAGTGACCGTTTGGAAAATCTAATGTAAAATTGCACATTTGTTATTATCGTTGTTCGTCTAACTTTATGTAAATTCTTATATTATCTGATTAATCGATTTCTCAATTTTTGTTAACAGTAGGATTTACATAAAGTTAGACGAACAATAGAAATAACAATAAATGTACAATTTTAAATTAAATGTCGAAACCGTTCATGTGACCCAGGTCTGGTAAGGTCAGTGTTAAAACGATATATTTATCTGTGTGTAGCTCTTTTATTCGTGGCATAACAGCGTATAATCTGCATCAACAATCCCCTAAAATATGTATGAAAGGGTGGCTCAAGAATCGCTTGATATGATAATAAATGCAAATTTGTGTTAAGGGGAAAAAAAGAGGCGTGTACTTTCCTTCTTTTCGCCTGCAACGTAATATACTCTAGTCTCGATAGTTATTCCTTTGAGCTGGCTCGATTCCTATCGATTTTTCCATGGTTGCCTCCGGACAGAAACGACGTCTAATATTTCCCAGCGACATATCGAGCCAACGCAACGTTGTGTCATGGAAAATATTGTGTCCACTGAGGAAAAAGCGACGCCACGCTTAGGAACGTTATTATACTGTCGAATCATCTTTCTCCCGTGGTGGTTTTGCCCCGGACGCCACGTGGTGGTTATCCGTGAAATATCAACCGTTTCGGTTTTTGATTGTCGTATTTAACGAGACGGAGAGAAATTTCTTCCGATAAAGATAACTAGGAGTAGATTGTGGTGACTCGATTGATAGACTGCGGCTGTTGATGCACTTTTGAGAAATTTAAGATTCCAAAAATCTATGTACAACATGCAACGATATATACGATATTTAAAGTACTTGAACGCTCGTTATATTTAGCAGGCGAAACAAATTTCTATCGATATTCCATTTCTGTAATTACGTTCGTAAAGATATAGAGCAGCATAGACATTTACGATCTATCGATTAAGATACACACGAAGGATTGAGAATTCTAACGCCATAAATTAGCTCACTGATATTTCTCATAAAATGATATTCCGCGTTTATCGTTACCCACGAATCGTTACACTCCTTTAAATTGTAGAAACGTACTCCGACAGAGAATAGAATTGTAATTTAATGGACCGTGAGATTAGAGGGCGATACCTTGACGAGTTGAAATACGCGACTCCCAGACTACAGATTTGAGAAGCTGGATTCTCAAAAGCTTGACTCAAACCAATATGATTTTCAACCGTTCGATTGTCACTCGGAACGTAAGAAAATGCGTATGTACCTATTTATTCCTGTTTTACTCGCTTTATGATAAATACATGCAAAGTTACAGTCAGTCGTAATTTATATTTTCGTTCTCGTAAGCAAACAGAATTCTTTCTACGAGCTCAACCATTCCTTCGAGTCGGTGAAAAAAGTCAAGAAAAAAAGCCGTCAAAGGAAAAAGGTTTCTCAACGAAAAACGCGTCCGGTGCTCATTATGAAGCAAGAAAAAGCGATCGTTTCACTCTCAGACAGAAAACGTCTGGCGGCAAAGCGGTAGCCCGCCCGAAGGAAAATTCGTTCTCGAAATAGTCGTTCCGCGTTCAGTCCATCGCGTCGTCCTTGAATTTTTCACCCACTAATCTTTCCGCAAGGGTGGAGTCCCACGGTACTCTTCGAGCTGGGTACTCTGGTAGACGCCAGAGGAAAACGCTTCTTTCTCCAAACTCTATTCTTCCTCCTTTCTCTCTGTCTCTCGCATCTTGGGGTGGTCTATTTTCGCGACTCGCGAAACTGCTCGAGGTCACGAGGGGGAGAACCGAGGAGAAGATGCCAGGTTTAAGGCTTTAGGGTCAAATATCCGAGCAGCGCGTGTAAACGACCGGCCAGCCTATACGGCATATACAGGATGTTTCAGAAATATTACCTTGCAATAGGAATAATCTAAATAACGCGTAATACGAGTCAAACTGATCACTTCTCCGCTTCTTTAGAAATTTCCGGTTTCGTTGTTTGGATACGTGGCTGGAATCGAATTTCCACCTTTTGAAACCGGCACAGTTTTGGAGAAATAAATTACACGCGTAAAGTTGTTTGTTATCGAGAAACGAATAAATAAAGCAAACAACGCCAATAAAGTTTCGTTAGTTAGCGCTTTTCTAATGTTCTAATTTTGAAATTGACCGTGCAAAATGTTTTGCGTAATAAATTACGGTATATGTATAGAAATTTCGTATGGTAAATGTTTGGATATTTTCACGAGCCGTCGTTATGCGTAACAACATACGCACGTAAAATTTCGAAACAAACAAGGAGTATTTATATCTCGAAGAGGAAGATTTTCCAGAGACTAATGTTTATGTAACATTTTCCCTTCCTGAGGGAGAGTAGAATACAGTACCGAAGATTGGCCACCTATTTTTGAAACATCCTGTATAGAGAGTATATACGCGAAAGTGGGAAGCTTTTCGAGATGGAATATTCGAGCACGCAGCGCCCTCTAACCCAGACCTTTCCTTCCCCTCTGGCTCGCTTCCTCGAGTTCTTGGCATTGTTGGGTTTATATGTGGCGATCTTCCCTCTCTCTGTTTTATTCATTTACTCGCTTCTTTATGGGATAATCTGCCTTGCCGCAGGGGTTCTCATTCGAAGATGGTTAATCGCTGTTCGAAGGAATTATCGGGATGCGTTATATCACGCTGTTGCTGCAACGATGGCGGCAATGCCCCTGTGTACAGATATTTGAAGATCGATGACGAAGCGACGCGACCATAATAATTTGTAGTACTTGTTTGATCGTGATAGGTTCGTAAAAAGATTTGGAAAATTTAGGAAATATGCTTTGGGGTGCGGATACCACGGAGGGTGTAAATAGAGGGAGTTGGAAGTCGATACCTTTTAAATTCGGGGATACGAAGTGGATCCCTATTTCGTTCTGCTGGGGAACAGGGATAACGCGCAATTTTTCGAATCTGAAATTTTTATCAGATCGAATGGAATTGGTTTTCAAATTCAATTGCCGAATTGTTACATAATCTATACGTGTTATGTGCCCTGGGCTTCATACCAATCATTGTAAGAACGTTACATCATTGAAAATCGCGTGAAAGTATCTATAGTATCTATAACCTTCGTTCGTTTTATACGTGTTAATGTATAACTTAATACGATGTATAACCTAACCTGAACCTAACATAAAATCTAACTCTAACTTCAAATTTGTCACAAATGATAGTCACAAACGAGAAATTTTTAAAATATTATGAGATTACCAAACAGTCGTCAGAAGCATATGTATTAAACATACGTATTAAGCCTGCTGTGTCTTTTACGTTATTTATAACAGAATTGTATTTTTCTATCGTTAGGAAATTTCATAGATTTTTGGAAAATATAAGAGAATCGTTATTGATACATGTTTAATTTCTTCTGCCAATGCTACAGTTTCGAACAAAAAATTGAAAATCTTTCTTCGGATTGAAAGCAAAGCGAGAGTGAGACGTAGATGTTCAAGGACTGCGGCAGGGTCAATAAAATCGATTTAGTAAAGCGTACGAAGACAGTACTAATTTTAAAGATGAAAAAAAAAGAGAGATGGTAATAAAGTTAATGTACAGGAAACATTTGACTACTTATTTTCAGGTGGGCGATCGAGTGGTCGCACTTCCTGATCACAAGGCGTGGGCAGAGCTCGTCTCCGTGCCGGCCACCTCCGTTTTCGCGCTACCAGCCGGGATGAGTTACCTCGATGCAGCGGCAATCACGATGAACTACACTGTTGCTTACATACTGCTGTTCGAACTGGCCAATTTGACGCCTGGAAAGAGTCTCGTGCTTCACAGCGCCGGCGGTGGTGTGGTAAGTCATCTCTTCTCTTTGATGTAGCGATAAAAAGCGCCGCAATTATCTAACGTGAAAAATATTCCAAGAGACAACCGCACTGTGCGTCAAAGACGGAGACGACAGGAGAAAATGATATAAAGAAACATTGTAAAATCTTGCTCTGGAGAATTGAAGATGATCGAATTAATTGTTAGACTGTTAAAACGTTTTATGCAACCGTTAAGTGATCGTTTGCTACTCGTTAATCATATAGATTGATATAGTTGATACGCGATTATTTGTTGCGCGGTTTACTTGCTTATTTGTACTTAGGTTCCGTTACGTAAAAAGATCGAAGAGAATTATTCACATTTTCTTTCATTGTTAACGAACTATGTTTGGTTAAACGGTTCAAAAGCTCCTAGTTATCAAATATTTACAGTACTTTTTCAAAGAGAGAGAAAAGAGGGAAAATGTTCTAACGCGTTAGTAAGAATAGCATATGTTTCACCTTTTTCCCTATCCTCTTTCGATAACACGATCTGAATTACGAATTAAACTTAGCTAGGATTTTAACCAATTAAAAATATCCCTAGACTAGTTACCAAAGCCTTGCGAATACTGCGACTACCACGATAAAACAAGGGAAATGTAATCGCAACTAACGCTTACGCAAAATCAAAGCTTCTCCTAGAAATGAAATATACAAGTACCTATCACAGCCCTTACCACCAAAGTCAGAACCATCAGACATCTCGTGTCCCCCAACGAAAATCACGAGATACTTCTATCCGAAAATTAAAAGCGTCCTGCCATTGTAAACGTCCCATCTTCAACGTGGTGAAAGGTTTATCCAAAAAATCATTCACCGTGTCTCGTCGTTACTCCTGGGGAGGGAAAATCGCATTTTAGAAAAGCGGAAGGAAGAGGGATAGGATCGCGCGGCAATTACGACCCATCGAGATAGATAGATAGATAGATAGATAGAGAGAGAGAGAGAGAGAGAGAGAGAGAGAGACCGCTACACGATGCAAGGTTACTGCCCCTTTCGCGAAGTCTGCTCGAGTCACATCCGTGCAACGCTTTCTCTCTCAATGTCGTCGAAGGAGAAGGCGGGAGCAGCCGACTAGGTACGTCGGGATCAATACGGCTCAACAGGTTACATTCGAAGCTAACTACATCGCCCCCGCGACTCCTACCTCCCCCTCTCCGCATCCCCTCTCTCTCTCTCCTAGTCTACTCTACTTCACCCCCCTCTACTCTGCCCTCCACCCCGCGCCACTCATTGGTCTATACGCGTCGCGTAGCATCGTTGGAAGTTGAGACGACGAAAATCTACGGGGGATGCTGCCGCCGCTGGTGCACGGAACGACAGGGGTGTGAGGGTTGCCAAGCAACCCTTCGTTCTCTCATCGACCACCGTGACGGGCCGCGCCCGTCTGAGACCACACCACCACAACTGTTACCACTACCGTCATGCTATCACCGTCAGTACGTGTTGTACGCTGGCTCTTAAGCCCCGTTTGCACGAACGAGTACTGTGGCCAGTTCGATTTTTAGTTGATCGCATTATGAAGGATCATTATTAATGTTATTAACTTTCAGATTCCAAAGGAAAGGAATATCGAGCTGAATCGGTGGCCCTAATTAATTGTAATGTATCTGAGTCTGAGGTACATCGCACCGCGGTCTTTCAGTTGTGAGAATTTTTTTACATATTTTGAATACGTAAAATGATTCTGGAAAAATTCAGTGAAATACATGATATGTACAATAGTTGAAATACTTGGTATGTAGTTTCAGAGTATTCAGAGTTCAAACGTGCGTAGAAACGTTAAGGAATTTTTCCACTTGCAATTAGTTTGCAATGCAGTAACCAAAACCGGTATCCTGTTACGATTATGAAAGGCCTCCGTGTGCCAACTTCAGGGTTAATATCGTGGTTTTATTAAAGAACGAACGAATAGATGTAAGTGACAGCGATGTAAATAGAAATTATTGTCTAATAACGTTTAAGGGTGTAAATGTAGAATGTATGATTTGATAAGTGTGGTTCTTTTCTGGCTGTATCGGGAGGATTCTTGGATATACCGATTTCGGACTTATCTTTCGATGACCCTATCCTGATTACCTAATCCCGTCAAACTATCGCATCTCGATTTTAAGTATTTATGTAATGCCGTTTTAATCAGGCAAGAAATTCACTTCTGATAACCAGTTTGAACTCGAATCCCTGCGCGCGTCTTTGTTACGTCATTCTTCGGTTTATCGAAAAATAAAACCCACCGAAACAAAGATTCTTATATCGCTTTAAAGACACAGAAAAATTATTTGTCTTATTGGGTAAATGTTATTTGTTCTTTTACATAGAAAATTCAAACAGCTTAAGGTCATCTGACAAAGAAAAAGCGAAAGAAGAGAGACAGAAATCTGTTCAGATTCGTTATTTCATTAAAACTTGAGATTGTCGACGCGTGCCTCAAATACGCTTTTCCGCGTGTATCATCGTCGGAGAAGGATTTAGGCGAGTCACGTAGACGAGGAAAGCTAGAAAAAGCACTTGACTTGAGAGATTGCATTTCCCGATCACGTCGGACTTTTCCTCTTTCTTCGAACTCGCTGGCGCTACCACACCATATCAGCTCATATTTTCCTTTGCCCTGTATTGCCATCCCCTAGTTACGTATATTCTTGTCGAACTAACTGGTTTCGTATACTCGCGGCGTTTCGTTCGACTTAACCGCATGAAATATGTTCGTTGCTGTCAATGATGCGTGGAGAATTTCACAGTAGTGGTGGTAGTGGTGGTGGTTTGAGGAAATGTCGTTTGGAACAGATGTGTATTGCGATAACATCGAGAAACTTCTAGAAAGTTTGATCTTCGGGAATCTTTCGATATTATTAGGATGTTTTTACGAGGGGAAATTGATCGATCTGATATTTATACATGATATATTATACAAATTTTGAACACATTTTGTTTGTTTATTAATCTGCTTACATAAAACTTTTACGACAGCCTCTACTCTAAGAGATTGATTCGTATAAACTACCTGAATCTGTTGTGCATTGTTAGCTAGGGAACGAAATATTATTTATTATAAATAGACTGTGGATTTTTATGCATTTAGATGAAAATCTAAAGGCGCCACAAAGCAATATGCAAAAATATGTAAAGTATCCAAAACACTGGTTATAACGTTTAATACGTGAAATACGATCGTCTTTATTTTTAGTTATATTTATAAAAATATGAAATTGTATAAATATCCGCAGTCTAATTATGAATAATATGATGATAGAAAACGAGATTCCTTCTAAACGGTTGGCAATGTGTTACGTTATGACGTACAATGTAGAGTGGCTTCTTAACATTCTGGCCCTCGTCCGCGCTCTTTCCCTTTTTGCTACCTCTTTTCTTCGATTTTTTCGTTTTCTTAAATTCTTGCTTCTCTTCCCTTCGAACCTATCGTCCTGTCTCTGTTCCTTTCGCCGCGCCACTCGAGGCTCTGGGATTGGTCAACGTTATTGGGTATCGAATTCTCGACAGAACGGTCAGAGTGGAGAGACAAGGAGAAGAGAAGAGAGAAGGGCGGTCAGCTCTCTTGATTCTCGGAAATAATGAATGCTGCTTCTGTTGAGAAAATCTCCAGCAGCTCCGCTTCAATTTTTTCTTCCTCATCGTGTGTCCTGCCCCGGCTGTTCTTTCGCGGTCGCGCAATGAAAAGACTTCAGAAGACGCTTTTTCTGCCTTCTGCCACCATAATGGGATTACGAGTTTGGTGAACACGATACGAACAGCCGGGCAACTAAAAATAATTTAAGCGCGCCCCTGGCCGCCGCTTCTGAAGTTTTTAAAAGATATAACTCGCCGCTATATCCTTTACACCGTGAAAAATTCTCGTACCACGGAGTTAACGAGTTTTGTTCAAGTATGTTAACAGAAAATAAAATTTCCTTTAATGAGAGAAAAGAGGCGATAAGAGATCTCTAGAAGATTAGTGAAACACGATGGCTACGGAATTTAGATGTGAACATTAGAATCGAGAACTTTTAGTCTTGAATAAGGAATGTTGCATTTGAATAATTCTTCGAATCATACGCGTTTTCTGTGTACTTTAGAAAGCTGAAATTTACGCGTATTTGCTATATCCAATCTCAAATTTATCATTTGAACGTACTAATGAAGGATAGTTCCTTTTTCCTATCTTCAGTTATTAGTATTCATTTAATGAATTCTGTTTTAGGGTCAGGCAGTGGTCCAGCTGGCCAAGACCGTGAAAGACGTGACCATCTTTGGTGTGTGCAGTAAATCAAAGCACGAAGCCCTGAAAGCAGCTGGCACCATCGACCACCTCTTGGAACGAGGCACAGACTATAGCAACGAAGTCAGGAAGTGTGTAACGAACTCTATAATTTATCGTTTTTTCCCTTCATGGTGTGTTTATATATCATAGGATTCTTTATCGGCCGTTTCGATTCTCTTTTGTTCTACAGGATCTCCCCAGAGGGCGTAGACATCGTTCTGGATTGCCTTTGCGGCGAAGAATGCAACAAGGGTTACGCTTTGTTGAAACCAATGGGGAAATATATCCTTTATGGATCGAGTAATGTGGTCACCGGAGAGACTAAAAGCTTCTTCTCAGCAGCGCGATCAGTACGTCACAGAAATTTAACTTTATTATTTTTTTCTTCCTCTCTCCGCATCGTTGTACAAGGAGTTATTTCCTCCTTGTAATAGCGGTAACTAATTTATGAATAGGACCAGTAGTTTAATCAGTAAACGCGCTTAATCCAAGAGGTACGAAGTCAAGGAAATTAAGTACTTTTATAAGGATGAGAGGCTTTTTAGAGATCCATTAGGTAATTTAAATATAAATTAGAGAATGAATATTTCAAAATCATTTACTTTTCTCTTTAATAAACCACGATATATACATGTATACTAATAAATGAAATTATTTTAACACAATAATCTCATCCTTATAAAATGTTTGGAAATGTATTTAATCGCAAAACAGACTTGGGCTATCTTATGTATGACAATATATTACATCAATGTTCAAAATCTTTCATGTTTATCATTTTACAGTGGTGGCAGGTAGACAAGGTATCCCCCATCAAACTGTTTGACGAGAATAAAACTCTGTCTGGGTTGAATCTGCGCCACTTGATGTATCAACATGGTAGCCACGCGTTCGTGCGACGAGCAGTAGAGCGAGTGTTCGCCTTATGGAACGATGGTCAAATAAAGCCTATGGTAGATTCTACGTGGGCTTTGGAGGACGTCCCGGAAGCCATGCAGAAGATGCATGACCGTAAGAACATTGGTAAGATCGTGCTGGATCCGAGTCTCGAGCCAAAACCGAAGCCAGCCACCCCAGCCAAAGGAAAGACGAAGGATAAAAAGGCGGCCAGCCAAGAAAGCCAAGAGAAAAAAGCGACGAGCGTTGAATCTGAGGAGGGGGAGAAGAAGAAAGAGCCTGAACTGACAAATGGAACATCCGAAGACAAATCCGATAGCGGTAAATAAAAACAGAAAAAAAACGTTCTCTAGCTTGTATCGTTCCTGGAAAAAAAAATTATTTGTCGTTGCGCGCTTTGTTACCCGCAAACGGTAACGAAATATTCAATTGCCCAGTCAAATATTTCGCGCGTCCTTTCGATTGACCGAGCCTCCTTTGTTTGCTTTCAGATTCTAAAGAAAAAGAATCGAGCTGAATTAGCGGCGCTAGCTAATTTTAATATACGTATATACATAAAAATACATATATATATAAAAAATGTAAAACACTGATATCTCCCGTGAAGATCAAGAATTTTGCAGATAAGTACTCTATTATTCCTCACTATCCAGAGATCTACTACGTTTGTTGCGCTATACGACGCTTGATTATTATGTGACGAATATCCGTAAAGTATCATCGTGCTATGCAGATGACGAATTAATTTGGAAAAAGAAAACAAAAAAAGCAAGACAACAAAAACAGAAACGAAAAATAAGGATTTTTAAATATTTAGTTTGTCAAATTCAACCAAAAAAAGAGAAAAGAAGGCTCGTTTCCCCAGAATTCATCTGCATGCCTCTCTCCTCCCGTCTGTTTGCGCTGAAAGAATTCTTCAGTGGAATTCACGAGTGAAAGAGTGGGCGTGAAAATACACGTACAGGTTCATTCATGTATGTGAACCAGAGGGAAACAAAAGTAAAAACAAAACATACAACCAAATATAAGGAAACAATATCAATCTTGACGTGGTCCACAGTAGTTTGCAGAATATAAGAATTATTATTTTTATTTTTTCACACTGACCAAAACATAAGATTCATTTTCATATATGATAGACTAAATGAATCTGGTAGATGCTAGACTTATTGGACGATCTCTTAATAATTTCATACTTCCTTTTTTATTTTTTATTTTTTAAACATCATATTTCGTACTTATCGAATATAAAATGAAATTATACATACGATAAAAAAGACGGGTCGTCTAATGATTCTGCATTGACCAGCAAATTGCTACTTTTATCTACTTACATCGAGAACTATTACTGCTGCAATACATATATACAATATAGGTACATATTATATATATGCAGTGACATTTTACACACTAAAATAGTACCATTTACTGTAATTTAAATAGAGTACGATGGCAATGATAATCTAATCAGCTTTATAAAGAAGGGAAGAAAAATTTATTAGATGAAACCCTGAATATCAAAAGGCTGAAAGAAAACAAACGACTGTGTTACTTTTTACGTGTATCTCCTTCTTATCGAGAACGTGTCTTTTTTTTTATTATCGATTGTATGTAACTTAAAGACCACTTTAACAGTAGCCAGCCTAAACGATATAGTTGGATAATAAGCTTATTGTACACTCTGTGTACCAGGATTCGCTGTATTATTTTAGATAAGTAATTTTTTTTTTAATTTTCACCACTGAAAGTACTGAATCGCCTAACTGCCTAAAAAAAAAAAAAAAAAGGAAAAAGAAAATTATTGGTGAATAGCTCAAGAAAAGAAAAAATTAATAACTTTTGCAACGATTCACCAACGATATGCTATCTTTTTTTGTTGTCATGATTTTAATGTTAGAGCTACGATATAAAAAAAAGAATATAGCGTAGTTTTCAATAGACTTTTTATATATGTATAAACAATGAAATTTTGCTTTAAGCGAATAATTATTTAAATCGATATTTAGAGTTGAACTTTAATGCTCTGTAAAAATGTTTTTAAATTTTTATTGAAATTATCAATTTCTTTTATTTTGTAACGAGATATATTCCATTTTAATTGTGCTTAGGGGAATGAATGACAGTGTGAAACTAATACTTCATTTTCTATGCGTGAATTCTGTGAGAAATTGAGTATCAGTATATTTTAAATAGAAAATTCACAATCGAGATCGAATTTTTCTAGATCTTTAATTATTGTATAATTTAATGTAAGAGATACACGACCGATCTGTCGAATCAAAGACAAATGAATTTCCTAATGGATAATGATGATAATGATGATGAAGATCATGACGATGACGTGAAAACGAGGTTTTTAATAATGTCATGAGGTTGAGCTAATTTATCTAGAATGATGAAACAAACAAGAAAAGAAGTCTAAGAGCAAAAGGTACATTAAACGAAAAGAAAAGAGAAGAAAATGACTCTGAAAAGAACGAGTAGATGCAGAGTGAAATGCATATCTCTCCGAAACGGTTGGAACAATTTTTACATAACATCGATTCTGTTAGAATTTGATACTAGCTCTGTATACCGATATATCTATATATGATTAAAAAAAAGATCGCTATTAACGAAAAAAAAGTTACGGACACGGGCGAACTATACATATTATATATATATATAAATATAAATATAAATAAATGAATAAATAATTAATAAAGTAAGTCGATAACATTCTTCGAGTCTATCGGTACGAAGAAGTGTAAGAATTTATAAGAATTATTATTATATTATTATTATTATTAATTATTATTATTAATTATTATTATTACTATTACTACTATTACTGCCGTATCGAGTCTCAGTCCAAGAGTACACTGAATACTGTATCTCAATTTCAAGGACATATACCAATCTCCGCTCTATTAACGAAAAGAAAAAAAGGGAAAAAGATAGAAATAATAATAAAAAAACGAAAAAAAATGATCGTAAAAAGAACGTGGCTGCATATTTTGAGACGTCTTTTGAACACGTATAATAAATATATATATATACATGCTCTCTGATAAAGTTCGACGTGTAACGTAATTATTCTCTATACGAGAAAAACGAATGATATAAAACCACATACACACATAACACACATACACAGGTACCACACGATTTTATCATACATGCGTGACGATACACATCATACTGTATATTTTATGTAAGGCTTTAAATGTTTCATCAAATAACTATTATAATATACCTATATATTTGTATCGATCGTTTTCCCTATCCTGGTCATAATTTAGGTCCGAAATTGTATCTGCGTCTGAAAGTAATTTGTAATTAATGTCCGACGATATTTAACGAAGATCCTTGAAAAAAATTTTTTTTTAAATGATCCTATTCGTAGTTAGAACTTTACTAGCTAATCTCTACACGGTTCTCGCTATGACGATATTCCTTGTTAAAACGCGCAACCAACACACCGTGTTTTCTATTATTGTGCTGATAATACTAAGGAGGGGAAAGTTAGTCTGTTTTCTCATAAAGTAATCCGTCACTGGGATTTATATCATTACGTATCTGCGTAAGTAAGGAAAGAAATATGTATTGGATAATCATAAAACAGCAATTTATGGGAAATAATTCATGGAATTACGTCGTTAGAAGCCTCGATAGTCGGGCCTTAATTACAGGGACATCCCCTCGGATCTCTGCTTTCTAATTTTGTTCAAAGTCGACGTTTTCTTGCACCGTTTGATGTATTTTGAACGCACGTATCTCTGCGAACGCGTACGACTCTTTCTCATGCGCTTTAAAATCCAGAAAACTGGAACTTCTTGTGATAGAGTTTCAGCGTTCGCCTCCGCCATTGAGAATGGAGTGGATAGAGGAGAATCGGCGTCGTGGAGATCGGACGGTTCATTTGTGATGAAACTCGTGACGCATTCAGCTCAGAAATGTGTACTCGAAACAAACCCTCGTCTCACTGACATCTTTTCAACGGACATTTACCATGCCCAAAATGTTTCATTCGTTTAAACTATCTTCTTTCGGATATAACGTTTACAAATTGGCTTATTAACGAATAGATGGCGAATGTTTGTACAGATCCACGTTTTTATGTCTTAACTTAAGCGAAGATTTGTTTCGTCCATTAAATGTTACAACTAATGCTTTACATTAGATATTTTATATGTTTTTATATTACATTATGTACGTTTTCGCATTTTTTTTTAAATTTCTCGTAAGAGTATAAATGTTCGCAGTCTATTAATGAAATATATATTTTTTCCTCATTTTCAGTTTTATAAATAATGAAGTTGCCGATAGAGTGGTCAGATGGAAAATATTTCAACGGCATAATGACACATTTCTGCGCTCGTTGTTAGATTGCAATTTTTCAGCTATTGATTCAATGAAGGGTTCACCGAAAGTAGGACCAACAAAATATCATTCCGTTGCCGCGGCGAAGAGAACGCGGTCCATATACATTCTTTTCTCCCTTAACGTTCTTTCGTTTGTCGACACCTGCATCGTGGGAGAAACAGGACCTACAGTTTTGCAACGTGATACATCATATAATTATATGTAAAATTGTAAAATTCGTCTCAAGAGTTCGGGCGAAATGGTCACGTGTTTTCCTTCTCTGCCGCGAGATGCGGCCTTTCTTCGATCCTTTTCGGTCCTACAATTCGTTTCACGAAGGAAAACAGAAATCATTTTTCGCCCGTTCTCCAGAAGCTCGATATATAGATTGTATTTTTGGCTTATTATTGTAAGACTGACTATGTTGCTATATTAAAGATTGCTTCGAAAATAATTACAGCTGTTTCGAATAATCCAAATCCAAATTTCCACCCAAAACTAACATAGATTTATTCCAGACGTCAGAAGTAAAAAATACAGTATTGAAAGTATGTTATTAAAACAGAGCTGTTATATGTGCAAAATTATTAAAAGCATGGACTTTAACAATATATTTCGGGATCATTGAAATTTTGTAAACAATAATTGAAGGATCTTTTGTAAAATAAAAGATGATGAGTGAAATATCTTTTTACAGTTTTATTTGTATAAAGATTATAAAACTTAAAAATACGTTCAACGCATGTTAAGTGCTATTTTCTTTTCGCTATTGTATAAATATACTTTCGGACGGATTATATGTTTTCGAGCAACCTGTTTCATAAAAAATTGATTTACAAATAATTTAATATGTATTATAATATGTTATCCTTAAATAAAAAGTTATAACTTCATTTAATATGAGAACTTCATGATAAAATACATTCGATAGCTGTATACGCTCGCATGTTAAAACGAGTTAATTAATATTTTATTGTGTTTTATTATAAAGCAGACTTTTTATATACGGTATTAGTAACGTTATATGCGTTATCATATTATTTGAAAATTTGCGACGATACTTTTAAAGACCTTTCATCGTCCAGTAACTCCACTTGTTCTTTTTATTTTATCGAAGCGACTGTTTTACTTAATTACACGAAAAAAAGCAAATACGAATATTAGATTATTGCTTCGTACATGAATAAATTATTAACTAAGTAATTAGGTCGCACATTTTCAAAGTATCAACGATATAACATTTCCTTTTAAAAGACTTACAAATTATTGTATTACCTTATTGTAAGTGCTATATTACTAAAAATAGATCTTTGATGTTCGAACAGACAATTAACTATACAAAAGAATATAAAGTTTCTTTGCAGAGGCAAAATACCTTATTTGAACGAATGCCTTACATACTTTCACATTTCTTCTTTCATGTGAAAAAGTACACGAGCATGTGTTAGAATGACATCCGTATTCATAGATCTTTTTCTCTAGCCTACTATTTACAAATTGTCAACCAATAGCAACTTTTCTTAACCGGAATGTAAATCTTTGATTCATAAATTGATAGTGTTCAAGGGGCATTGCGAAGGCACAATTTATGAGCACAATTTTCAAATTATAATTGTAGAATTTAAATAAAAACTCTTTATAGAAATAGCGATACTTATAATTTCTCTAGTAATAACTTAATGCTAGCACAATTGAAGCTTCACATGTAAGTGGAACAGAAACGTTGCAGCGTACTTTTTAAATAGATCTAGTCAGAAGAGAGAAAGAGAGAGAGAGAAAGAGAGAGCGAAATTCAAGCATAAAATTGTAGAGGTAAATTTAAAAATCTGAATTTTTTAAATTGATTAGAATAAGAAGAAATCATGAATTTTTAATATCCATTTAACTAGACATTATTACTAGAACATGTATAAAGATGTTTTTTTGGTGTATCATACTTACAAAAATTCGATCTCGACTAATTGTAAGTTTCATTTGTACTTAAAAATTCTTTGCCTCCTAGAACACATTGCTCTAACTACGGTTTTAAATTGTTAAACTATACAGAATGAGTCGCGTAAAACAAAACACCTAAATATCTCTGTTAATATTGAAGGTAGAGATGTCAGAAAGGACAGATATACTGTTCAAGGAGAAAAATATGATGAAACTAAAAGGTCTGTTGATTGACGTTTCTTTCAAGATCTGGAAAATATTCAGGTGTTCTATTTTTACATGATGCACCCTGTACATGGAATGTTGAAAACATTCGAATAAATTGACATTCATCGATTAACAACGTGAATAAAAACACACGATATGTTTTAAATTATATAACATATCAAATATTGTAAAGTTAAAAAATGTATAAAAATATGTGTTTTATTAAAATTTCTATACTTCCACGCTAAATATAAATTTCCGACATATGTTAACAAATCACAAATGGACGGTTTCTTTTTCGTAAGTAACTTGATGTAATGTTACAGTAAAAAAAGAGAAAGTATAATTACAAATAAGGATAACTGGAACTTCATCTTATAAATTAATTATTTTTACTCCCGTGTACCTGTATTTTCAGGTACTGTTCCAGTTGTGCACCAGACTTAAGGACGGATATAAGAATAAAAGTCGAGAAAAGATGACAATATAACGTAAAATATAAAATCGAGAATATTCACCCTTCTCTTTCCGTTTTTCTGTTAAATCATCATATGTTATATATGAGAATTAACCCACACTAAACTCCTGTGTTCGAAAATATCTTGTCACAACAACGAGAACAGAAATTGCAAGCAGACAACCTGTTGGTGTGGCCAACATCGTGGCGGTATTATAAATCGGACAGTAAGGACACTGGGAACTACCGCAAACTTCGCAAATATTTAGCGTATAAGTCGGTAGAGCATCAAATATAGTTTCGTTGAAACGCTCTAAAAAAATATAATGAGTAATGAATAAAAAATGATTGCTTCTTGTAAAAACATTAATATTATTTAATTATGTGTATTTACCTGGAGCATAATAGTCGTAAATTCTGATAGGAAGATACCGTGACATATTTGCAACCGGGAACCATCTTTCTATCGTGAAATTTACGCACGTTTCTTCTTGGTCCAAATAATCGAAATAAAAGAGCACTTTCTTTTCATGGAATCGTGCTCTCTGAAGATTTCTTACTTGTTTCGATTGAATATACCTATCCAAAATTTGTTGTTGGATTATATAACCTGTTGGAATAGCTACATCCAACACTGCCATTCCAGAACGAGAAGATTCGTTCGTATTTATCCACCTGCGAAAAAGAGCTGGTAAATTTTATGTAAAGACTGGAAGAATAAATTACAGTATTTATATATCAATATTATACCTCTGACAACTGAGATATGATATGTGAGACTGATTTCTGCCATGGAAATTTGCTCTCGTTACCAGGTCGAAAGATTTAACAGGCGGCTGTGTTTGGAATTTTGCGATATCCACATTGTATTGTACTGACATTTGAAGAATTGCATATCCAGCACCTTTTGCTTGTACTTTTACTGTTCCCCATGCTTCAGGTATCTACGATAATGAAATAGAAATTAAATAGAATAAGAAATATATTAATTTTTCAAATATGGACCTACCTCTATAGTCTGAAGCCTTGCAAGATTATTGTCATTGACAAATAGTGTTTTAGTCTGTCCTGGAAGAGCTGTGGCTTCTACAGTAACAGCCAATGAACTAACATCTCGAATTCTCGATCTGACCGTATAATCCATTAACGCTTTCATCGCCCAGGCAGTGTCTTGTGTCGAGGCCCAACCACCGTCGGTTAATCTCTGAGAATTCAACCATTTTACTATGGGTTCTAACATTATCTCTTGTCGAGCAACGTGCACCAAAAGAGCATACGCAGTGGTTTCGATATTTTCTGAGTCGTACATGTATGGTAAACGTGGAAGGAGGAATGGTTTCTGATTTTCCAGTTTGTAAGGAGGAAGAGGTACTGATTCTCTGCCCCAATAAGTTAATCCTCCTTCTCTACGGGCGTGTCTAGATAAAATATTAAAAGCTTGTCCTGCAGTAGAAGCTTTTGCCAATAGCAGAGCATACGATACTATCGCTATCTCGTAAGGCTTCCCTCGTACTTCTAATAATTTCAAATTTCTCTCCAACCACTTGATTGCACCAGCAGCACTTACAGCAACTTGAGTTCCTAGACCCTCAGGCAAATCTTTTACACTTTGTAATGTGATTAGAACGTGAGCTGTAAGACTGATATTTCTATGTGTTATTATATCATCGTCGTAATTTAGAGAGCTGTTCATCTTGCGATCAGGCATCCATGTAACTTCATAGAACGATCCTTCAGGTGTTTGATATTTCAATAACCAAGACACAGCCTGTGCTATTACTTCGGGGTCAATGTAAAGATAATTTTCCCACTCGTAGAAGCGTGCTTCTTGTAAAACACGAGCACAATATGCTGTTAACCAAACGCTTGGTGACGATTGGTTCCAATCGCTACGGAATAAGCTGAATGATCCATCGGGATTCATAAACGAAAGTTGTCTCTGATAGCCAATATTCATGTAATAGAAACTTTGTTTCTCTTGCGTTCTATTACGTTGATTAAGTAAACGCATATACATTGTCGTGTATAAATTAGCAGCGAAACTGAACATATTTTGTTCCGCACAATCCATAGGGAGATTCATGAGACTTGTGGCGTTAACAGGCATCGTCGGAAAAATTGGTCCAACGACATCTCCGACCAAACTTATCACAGCCTTATTTGATCCAAATACGTAGTAACGATTTTCGTCGTAGGGTATAATAGGTGTTTCCGTAATGTTCACGTGCATGTATTGGAACACATATGCACGATTACTAAGATCGAGCAGGATAGATTGATGTCTGTGCTGAGGAAGGCCATCAGCTTCTACGTGCAACGTACGCGTAACCGAATCCCTTCCGATTACGGTAGTGGCATAGATGTGTACTTTGATATCTCCAAGCCTTATCGGTACAATAGGTAGATAAACAATAGAAGCATCTTGAGCAGGGATCCAAATAAAGAACTGGTGTTCACCAAAAGATGTACGAGGCTTGTACGATTGTACAATACCATTATCTTCAACGTGAACGAATTTATAATCCTTGGAACCAGTTAAAACTACTACAGCTTCTATATTATTGCGTAGGTAATTGAAAACGGAGACGCGGATACCAATTTGTTCTCCTTGTTTACTATGAGTAGGCATTTCCACATTAATATAGAATGGCAAGATACCCATATATGCAATGGCTTTTGGTAGCATTCCAAAGCCCATACTTGGAGACATACCAAACGCTGTAACCATCCACAGAACTGGTCTTCTTGGAACGTCTATATTGAAAATGTATCTACCATGAGGACCAATATTGATATCTTTCCATAACCATACGTTTTCGTATTGTCTCTGTAACCTGTTAAACCGCCACTTTCTAAACTGTACAATGTCTGTGACATTTCTGCGCTCGCAGCCTACTTCATCAGTGCCATCATCGCAATCGTATACACCATCGCATTTTTTGTCTAGTCTATAACATCTTCCAGAGAGGCATTCCCCATATCCTTGAGTTGTGTTACAGTTATCAGGTCTTCGGTAAATAATGGCGTCTGTGAAGGCTACTAATCCAACGTATTCGAACGTTCTATTGACGTCTATACCAAAGGTTGAAGAAGGGAAGTAAACAACTTCATCCGGATCACCTTCATGGTACAACCAAGTGTGGGCATGAGTTCCATTCGTCTCTTCGTCGAAATGTGCCATTTTTGATATAACATTGGCGTAAGTCAATTCATTTCCTGCTTGCATCGTGAAGAAAGATCTATCTATACCTGAAAGAGCGACGTACGCTCCTGGTTCTCCGTAAATGGCTACTTCGACATTCTCACCTGTTCTAGATTTTTTATTGTTGATGAATACAGTGAAATTATTGCGTGAAATGCCATTTACAGAGAAGGTTAAAGAGTCTGCTACTACATTGCCATATTGCCCAACATGATATACGACTGCAGTTGCAACGGGAGCCATTTCCGCACTTAAAGGAACGGCGATCGTTTTTATGTTATGTTGCATATTGTCTTGTCCAGTTAAAAGTATTGTACCTTTTGCCATAATGAGATAGTTGAAAGTATCAATATAGAAATTAGTTTGAACATGGAATATCATGTATTCTCCAACTTTAGGTTTTTCTGTGGACGTTGAGATTTTTATGTGCTGTTGATTCGGCGATTCGTGAGCCAATAACAATAATTCAGTTTGCGTTCTGTAGCCTTCTCCATCGGTAAGATAAGCAAACACTTTCATAGAAGAGATATCATTGAGAATTTGCTGTGCTTGATTCGAATTATGGTCAAGTCCAAGTTGTTTTCTTAAATCGATTCTGGTAGACCAAATACCTTCATTGTCTGCCGAATGTTTTAGATATTGAGTTTCTAGCGTTCTATGACCACCTGTTCTCATTTCGATATCCGCGCGAATTTCCATTACAGCCCCTTTTAATTGCGTTGGTCTCAATACTGAATTATCATGAAACGACGCCACTAAATTCAAGGTAAATGGCATTGCTGGCTTAAAAACTTGCGGTGATCCGCCCAAAAATCGAACTTTTGAGGTAGAGTTATATATTCGGGCTGTGGAGTAACCTGTAATTATTTCGTCTAGAAATCTTTCACCGACCGTTGCAGTCACAGTGATCTCCACTCCGCTCGCAGTAGGTACAAAACTTAGCAATTCTGACATTGGATATCGGAAGTGATAAGTTCCATTAAAAAATCTCAATACAGGAACCTTATTATTCAAATAATTTGAAACTTTCAACCACGCTGGATAATACTCATCAAAATAAAAATATCTTTCTGCAGATTCAGAATCAGATTCTGTATATGCTCTATCTAGTGATCTAATGCGTGCTTTTAGAGTTAAGTTTCCCCTCACTGGTGCACCACTAGTATAATTTGCTTGGACTATACCATTTATATATTGATCATTATCAAAAAAGAATGCAGGCATTGTTACATTAACTTCAAAACGTGTTTGATAGTATTCCTCAACTAGGAAAGTTTTCTCTTCTACCTGGCTTTGTGCTATCACTTGTATAATCCATTCTCCAAAAACTGGTTGATCAGAAAGCTGGTATGATAAAGATACTGTTCCCAAATTGCTCTGTCTGCTTAACCATCTTCTCATTACTCTCCTATATGGATCTAACATGTACACATCTATAGGATTATTAAATGCTTTGAGTTCAGTATCTATGGGTATAGTTCTAAATCGCACAGTTTCTCCTTGCATATATACAGGTTTGTCCAATTGAATAAATATAGTCATTGATCTTTGTGAAAATGTAAGTTTGGTCTCATTTAAAAATGCTTGGCCACCAGTTAGACTATTATATGTTCCTTCTACTCTCAATCTGTATTCCCCATTAACAGACGTAGATGGCAATCCCATCATTAGAGTTTCTGGTATGCCTTCCTTTACTTCTTGAAAATCTGCAGCTACCTCCACTCCATTTCTTTGAATGGACGAACGTACTATGATTGGAATTGGGCTATATAAGACATTTACATCTACACGGTAGATCTGCCCTGGTCTAACCATTCGAGATGCGACCACAAAGTAGGTACTGCCAAAAAAAAAAGTGTTTCAGAATTGCTATTTTGTTGTTACATTCCTGATTCATTTTGCTCTTATATATTCAATTTTTATACTTTGAATTATATTGAACATTATTGATATTAAAAAGTATCATTTATGATACACCACATGCATATTGTTTATCTCCAATCATATATATTTTATTGCCTAATTATTATATGTAAAACTTACGCCTCTTTTATTATAATACTGTCAGTTGGATTTCCAGAACCTCGTAAACCAAATCCAGCCTGATCTCTATCATCGAATCGATTCCAAGGAGAGCGCGTCGATTCAGTCGATTCTTGCGAGAACTGACTATTCCCGTAAGCGAAGGTTAATATCAAAATCCAGATCCACATTTTCTACAATATACGACAATTAACGATATATGACAATTTACAACAATTGATACAGTTTACTTCATGAAAAAAACGGAGCTAAGAAAGAAAATGTTGTGTTATGTATCATGATTAAAACTAGCGGTCAACGCCCAAAATACACATTTAAGATAACTGGTATTTCATTCTAATTTACCTTGGATGAATAATTTTTTCTAATCAAATCCAATCGTCACTGACACACATCTACGCAAAATTTCAAAAACCTTCTTTTTAAATATTAAACTTATCGTGTGTTTGAAAAAATTTCATGATTAGGAGTGGTCACTTATACTATTACATATACCTCACAAACACTGAATGTATTTGGTTGGGCAGTCGGCACTCGACACTCAACACTCGGCACAGAAAGTAAGTTACTCACTTATACCTTACCCCTTACTCTGTCTAGAAACTGAGGTAGTCCACAGAGTGGGGATAGAACAGTGGGGAGCAAAGTCACCAACGCGCGGCAGTTGAATTGGCGCCATACTAATGGAGGGGCTCCAAAGCATACCGAGAGGATCAACAGGGAAAAATACATTTTTCTGTCTTTACTGTGGCCATGTGGCCATATATTTGTAACTTATGTGATCCGATAATCTTGTTGCATTTTATTCCTTAAAGCACTAAAAATTATTAAAATCTCCTTTGATCATTTATTTAAATTTGTTGTATAATTAACAAAATATATAATAATAATACTAAAAAATTTTTCATCAATCCTTTTACAATATTTATTTTCTTTTTACATTTTTTTCTATAAAATATGTACCTAGTTTTAGTTACATTTTGTTAATTTAGTCCCCTCATTTTTATTAAATAAAATGATTGCTACTTTTGTCCAGAACAAATATTACCAGCGCATCCAATATTGATACACGCTCTATGTTTTGCAGCAAATTTCGTATTGACGAAGACATCAGGCTCTTCTTCGACTAGTTTTTTGAACCCTCTCCGTCTTGCTCTATCGGCATCAAACGGAATTTCTTCAACGTATATATCCGGTATTTTCAACGGATAATTCGGGGGAATTATATTTAGAGGATATCCGTCTCTTTGTGATAATTCTTTACAAACTAATACTAAAGCAGCTATATTTACTGGTCTCGGAGGAGTATCCAATTCACTTTCCTCGAATATTTTTTCAGGCAAACAGAATTTTGTGCCCGTCTCTGCGGCTCTTCTTTCACTCTCATCCGGATATGGTACTTTTGTACATAAAAATTCATTAAACGAACCCGTATTCTTAAATAATAATTTCTTCTCAACAATAGAAAATGGATTGATCGTATATGTCCCGAAACATATCATTCTGAAGAAAATACTTATGTAACCAGTTGGTTTGTATTCCTCGTCCACGAGACCAAAAGTGTTTTTTATCTCATATGCTTTTGGTAAGTGAAATAGGTCGTTGTCTGGCATCATCACGTGGTCACAAAGGCAACCTGGTATTGGGATTACTGAATTTCCTAATGGATCCTTTAATACTTCCTCGGGGCAAATAACGATCTCTCTGATTTTGTATACATCCAGTAACAATGGTTTCGATCGCATTTTTTCAACCAGTTCGCCAGGATTCCTTGTGAACAGGTATACTTTACCGACGTTGAAGTTCACAGTATGCATCCCCTGCCCGCGAATTATTTCCTTCGGTCTATCCGGTTTGGTCAAGAGGAAGTTACTTTGAAAGATTCGAAACAATGGCATGTCGATAAATTGTAGATCGACGCCTAATTCATTCGGCGAAATTTTCTGCAATTTCTCGGCGTACAAGGTAACAGAATCGACGAAGACTTCTAGGATGTATAGCTTCTTATCTTTTACAGAAATGCAGGCTTTGAGATTCGCGTTCATGTTAAATTTGGAAAATATTTTATTTTCATGAAAGAAGTAGCACGAAAGTTAATTAACGGGATAGTTTCGAATTTATTTAAAATTTTCTACATAAAATCAGCTAAAATGTTTGCTTGTGTGTTAATGTTTCGATTAAAAAATGATGAAAACAATTGAACTGAAAAATTGATAATTCGCCACGTTTTATGTTATATTTCCATGATTAACACAAGCACATTCAGTTATTATGTACAATCATTATAAACATAATCGGTGATAATATATTTTACATCAAACTGATATTTGTCGTAATTATTTTCATGCAATGCTTTATATTTATCCTTCTCTATCTATTGGTTCCTTGATTTCGAATGGATTGTTGTGTATTTTAATATGGAAAATATATAACACGTGTATAAAACATGTATATATTATATGATATGATATGATTACATTATACATGTGTATATAATATGTATATAACATGTGTTAAATTTCTACCCACTTCACTCAAATTCTGATACTTGCAATGATAATACATGAAATGAAATATATTGTTATCATTTCATGAATTATTATACATAAATGCATTTTTGCATCCATGCGTAAAAAAATATGTTGTAGATGACACCAGGTAATGAAAAATTAAAAATTATATTAATTATTGTATATTAAAATTTTTACATTATAAATTTTAACTAAGAAACAAAACATATTGACATAATAAAGTAAGATTTTAAATATGAGCAATACAAATGATAATATTATCTTTGATTGTATATGAAAAATTGTGTCTTAAATTTTTTCTAAGCATTTGAGCAGGTTATTTTTTCTAATTTCATTATCAAAAATAAAAAATATTCTTGGATTATATATTTTTGCCATATAAAAAATATTTATTTAAAATATATGGGTATCCCTTTCCCTATTTGATCGTGATGGAGTAGAACTAAATATATTTTTCATGTTCTCTCTCCACTCGGGTAGACGAAGTTCATCGTCACTCATTAAAATTCGATCTCCCCAGTAAGCCTTTTGCTTAGTCGGAGTAGTGCTACAACTATCAGTAACATTCGCTGTATTGCTCATACTGCAAGTTTGATAACCAGTGTCTTGTATAGAATTCGAAACGCTCTGCTGATCAGAAATACCTAGCATCGCGTTAGTCTGTTGGATCATACAACTTTCGTTTGTACTCGTCTTGTACAATTTAAACGTGTTGGTAGCATTACTGTATTTAACATCAAATTCTGTAGTTTTGTTTTCGCAATTATGCTCAACGTGAATTGAGTTCTTTGCTAGGACTTTTATTTCTGTATGGGTATCATCTTGAGTACTCGCAGATTCGCTTTGTAAATTTAAAAGATCACCTGCCTTTTTGTCTGCATTTATTTTGCTAAGAGATTCATCTAAAAGATATATCATGTAAGTATTATAAACAATAACATTATTTTAGTAGTATTTTAGTAAAGGATAATTAAATATTAAATATTATTGATGTGGGTGAAATAATTACCTAAAGAGTAATTGTTTGATAGATCTTTAAGTTGCATATTAGATCGATCTATACTCATGTCCATACTGAAGTTCAGTCGAGTAACCGAACGAGATCGAGATTCCCCGCTTTCATACGACATGTTATTTACTGTACTGTGTATGGGAGATATACTAGGATGCGATAAATTTCCTGTGTCTATTTGCGACGCGTTGTAATGACAATTTTCATTTGGCGAGCACTAGAAGGAAAGAATTTGATAATTTTTGGCTTCAAAACTCACATGTGTAATGTGTGTAAGATAGATAAAGATAATTAAAAAAGCTGTAATTTACCTTCAATGATGTACCATGAATTAACATTCCACTTTGTGGAGGACTGGAAGATAATACTAAAGATCCATCCATTTTTACTGGCGACGATAAAGAGATTGAAGAATCTTCTTCATTATCTACACAATCATCAAGATTAGAGAATAACTTCCGTCTTAAAGAGTTGTTACTCGAATTTGCATCGTCACTCTCAACATTTTGCTCCTAAAACAAAATAAGAGACGTTTAAAGGCGGAGATTTAATATTTAAGTAGTTTAAATGATGACTTTAGCTTTGTATTTACTTGAATGAATGTAAGGTAAGGTTTTAACATTTCCATAACATGAGTTGGCAATTCAGATGGAAATGTTAATACTGTTTGACTCCATCCTAAAGCAATTAAAATCAAAATTAAACTATGAAAAATATTCCTTGATTAATTATAATAAATACCATCTTTTTTCAATTTGGAAGATTCTGAATTCAGTTCACTCGAACCCTTTATATGAGTATCTACATTAACTATTGTTCTATTCTCTTTCTTCTTTATCTCCCATGGGCTTGGAATTATTTCATTTTTATTAAAAAATTGATCAATAGCTGCTTGAGCTTTTATTTCAATCTCTGGGTCTACACAATGTATTTGTTGCATAGGAAATTCTTCTATTTTCGCTGGCTGTATTAATGCCAACTCATCCACACTCCATGCAAAGTCTGGTGATTGATGAGATGGATTTGAAACCTAAGAATGTTATTAGCAGTTACACATAATCATTAGGAAATAATATAAAAAATGATTCTATTAAATCATTTTATAAAGAAACTAAATCTTTGGTTTTAATAAAAAATTTAGAAAATTACCTTACTGAACACAGTTGGACTAATCACAGATAAATGCAGTCTATTAGTTAAATCAGTCTCAAATGGATTCCTTGCTATAAATTTTGTTAAACCTGAAGGGGGTGTAATGTGATTTGGAAGCACATTAAAGGAATTTATATTACTTCGATATGTTGTGTGCTTTGAACTTGTATTATACTGCTTTACAGGAGTTTTATAAATCACAGGACTCTTGGTTGACAAATTTTCACATTCGTTTCCATTCTTAATTGGTGTTGTCCACTTTAGATGCTCCATTCCAATATACCTATAATTATCCATTAAATTCAATTTGTACTTAAATTATTTATCACTATTATGAAATTATTGTTACGAAACATGTTTTTTTTATAATACGTATAATACGGAAACAATATTTTTATTTATAAAAGACATTTAGAAATTATTTGATAAACTTACTTATGTTAGTCTCTATCTTTTAACGTCTTTTTCAAGCTCGTTCTTCTAATTTCTGACTACAAGAACGTACAAATGGTACAAATATTTTATAGACTTCTCTTGTCGAAATATTAGATTTAATTTACGTATTCCGATTTTTACATTATAATAATATTACCCTAATTCGTAAATTTGTATACAGTTTGAATTATTTTAAAACGTACATAATCAACAGTCATGGATAATGTAAGTATATACTAGAAGATAACCGAAGTATAAACGTTGAATACCAAGAATAGTTTGATAATTTCAATTAAATTACTATGCTCTGTCCATGGACTTATCTGAAGACACGTAATCCCTACCTAACCCCAATCTAGGGGAAATAGGTTACATTCATAAGTCAGATTATTCTTGACATCGTTGCAGGAATTCTGTTAGTCTGCATTGTGTTAAATCACCTCCGTGAAATACGTATATATACAAATTTGAAGATTTTTTATTGTATTTAATTAAAGTGTTTTAATTTGTGTTAAATCCCTAGAATATTTATCACCAAACTAGTGAAATAAATTTGGGAACCATCATCTTAAAGAAATTACAATGGTTTGTTCTATTTCATGTTTAAATGTTCTGTACAAATCATTTAATAATAATAATAATAGTAATATTAATGTAATAATAATATGTTAACATATTTTATTTCGTATTGTATTTGTGATACATATAATGAAATTAATTAGTACTTGAAAAAATTATACATAATAAACAAACGTAACCTATAGAACTACAGACTTTGTTGATTGTTTGACAAATGATCAACTACAATATTGAAAAAATCCTGATTTTAATATTAGCAAATATTAGTAATGAATGTGAAGTGATATAATTGTTGATGTCAATATTTATCTGGTAAACTTGTTGTAAGTCTCACACTACATGCTATAATGCTATTAATGTAATTTGCAATTAGTAGAAGTAGAATATTAGATAAAGATTTGTATTAAAAAGGTCTCAATACATAATTATTGTGAAATAAATTTTACTATTTTAAACGTATCAAAGATAAAAATTGTGTTATAAACATATTATTTATTTCTAATGTGATGTTTGAAATAGTTATAATTTATGCATTATTTTTAAGTTAAAAATAATATATCACTTATTATATTCTTTTGTATATACTTTTTCTGATATTTTAAAGAGTGGAGTAAAAATGGTTGCTGGCCCTACAGAACATGGCATACAAGCTGATGTAATATTTGTGATTGAAGGAACAGCTGTTAATGGAGCTTATCTTAATGATTTGAAAACAAATTATCTTACTCCTACACTTGAGTAAGTTATGTTTTCTATATTAGATCATATTGAGTATTTTTTATTTTGTTTATAGATGCTTATTAATTTAAGACATTATATTATATAGGTATTTCAGTCAAGGTGGTATTGAAGATAGAGAATATGTTTCTGAGGTAAAATAATGATATTAACCATTTTTATAATATTTCTTACCTTTTTAATTTCTTTGTTCTTATATTTAATAATAAAAATCATTTTTTAGCAAAATAGTACAACGTTATATGGAATAGTAGTATATCATGCTGCTGATTGTTTACCAGCACCATGTACAGAGACTTTTGGACCATATGCAAATCCTCATAAATTACTCCTTGTATTAGAAAAACTAGAGTATGTAAAAAATGTATCAGATTTTTAATTAATGAACTTTTAATCTTATTAATGAACATTGCTGATATTCTTGTTTGAATAGAATGGTTGGAGGGAAGGGGGAATGTTTTGCCAATATTGGAGAAGGACTTGCAACTGGACTTCAATGTTTTGAAGATCTACAATTAAGACGTGAACCAAATACAGCATCGCAGAAGCATTGTATTTTGATTTGCAATTCTCCTCCATATCAGACAGTCATACAAGAATCATATAAATTTGCTGGACACACTATAGAACAGTTGGCTTCCCTCTATCAAGAAGTATATTGCAATTAATTGTGTGAATAGAAGTCGTCATTTAAGCCTATATAAAAAAATCATTTTTTTTCTTTCAGAGGAATATTAATCTTTCCATATTATCACCTAGAAAAATACCTGCCTTATTTAAATTATTTGAAAAAGCGGGAGGAGATTTACAATCGTCACAAACCAAAAATTACGCTAAAGATCCGCGACATTTGGTCCTCTTACGTAATTATAATTTAAAAGAAAGACCTGTCAGTCCAACAATTGGTGGAGCTGTTCATACTACACCAGGTACTGCTGCACAGATTCCATTGAGCCCGTTGCAGAGTAATGACAGTCCAAATACAAATCAAGTGCAACAGAATATTGCACAACCAACTCAACCTCAAGGTCCTCCATTTAGAGGTCAAACTCCTCAAAATATCGCTTCAGTTCATCAAACAGTAGTACCAATGGCTGCTGCGATGAACGCTGGTCGACCTCCTTATAATCCCCCAATATCCGCTCCGCCAACTTATCATCCTAATGTAACAAGAGCAGGTCACCCTAGATGGAGACCTTTCGTGACACCAGGGGCAACAGGTCCAACAAATACGCAAAGTAGTGCTTTAATAGCGCAATTAAATCAACCACCTCCTTCAATTGGGCTCAATGTAACTCCATTTGGACAAAGAATGGATGGTAAAAGTGATAGTACTTTGTAAAGTTTTATTACTTATCCTTGTTTCAAAAGTTAATGTGTTAATGTATATTTTATATCTTTAGTGACAAATAGCAATGTTATGGCTGCAAATGCACAACAGCAACAGCAGCAGCAACAACAGCAGCAGCAGCAGCAATTAACTCAACAACAGCTAAGATTAACAATGCAATTACAACAACAACAGCAAAATGTCCAGCAACAGGCTCAAATGCCAATAACAGCTCAACCAACGCACGGACAAGCAGGACCGCAACTCACAGTATCCTGCGTGAGCCAATCTATGCCAACTCAAGTACCACAAACAGTTACAGCTTCGCAGACACAGGCACCTGTATCGTCGGTTACTCAACAACAGCAAGTAACGCACTCTCAGACACAGGTATTTTAAGTTGCTTAAATTATTTATAAGGAGAGACTGTTTTAATGCTGTAATGTTCGAATGTTGATTTTGAAACGAAAGGAAAAGATATGAATCACATTAATATAACTGTTTTAAAGGGTAATGTAACAGGTGGTACAGTAGGACCAGGACCACAAATTAGTACACCACGTGAGAGACAAACGATATGGCAAGGTATTATTGAATGGGTTGAAAAAGCTAAAACAACTCCAGATGCACCAAAACAAACTAGGCATCTTCCATGTCAAGTTTCCGCAAATTCCAAAGATGGAGATCCAGAATTGTAAGTTTTTGTGGATGTTAATAATCATAAATTGTTATAAATCAATACATTAATATATTATAGGAAAGCTGATACGTGGCCTCAGAAATTAATTATGCAGTTGATGCCCAAGCAGTTAATAGGAAATATTGGTGGAACATATTTGAAAAATTCCAAGTCCGTTTTGTTTCATCCTACACCTTGCGAAGCGTTAGAATCGTTAACAAAAGTTATGAATTCGGGATTTGTTAGTATATTACACTATATCTTTTCAGTACAATAAAATGAAAAAAATATCTTTAATTACTGATAAAAAAATATTTCAGGCAGGTTGTGTTCATTTCACATTCTTGCAAGCAGCTTGTGATATAAAAGTACTTATCCTCCTCTACACGGCTGAAAGAAGAACCTATTTGGGATTTATTCCAAATGATCAAACAGGTTTCGTAGATCGTCTTCGAAAAGTGATTCAGCAACAAAAAACATCGCATGCTTCTATGAGACAAGGACAAGTAAGTAAAAATTTATACTCTAAGGTATATTAAATGTTTCTTGATATATTTACAAATATAATTACTATATCAGGCTGGAGCTGCTCAAGGAAACGCAATAGCTGGCACAATGCCTACTACAGGTACTTCTCAAGGAGGTATACTTATGTCACAAACAAATACTATAGCTATGGGAGGAGGCCAAATAACTCAGAACGTAGTTTCTACAAATGCTCCACAACAAACATTAACTTCATCTGCTGGCCCTCAGAATCAAATAAACATGCAGGTAAGGTTTACCACATGTATACAATGAAGTAAAATGGATTTAAAACATATATAATTAGCTTTATATATAGATAATATATTTAAAGAATTATGAGTTAGAAACAAATGCTATCTATATAGATATACACAGATATCAAAATGAAAATAAACCATTCTTTTTATTGATAGAGTGGTGGTATTACTGGTCCCCAAGTGGCTCCAGCTTCTGGTACGATGATAGGACAACAAAGACCACCATTTGATGACATAGAAATAGCTAGGCAACAAAATTTATTAAAAATTCAACAACTACGGCAAACGTTAGAAGCTGCGCAGCAACAGGAGGCGCAATATAAGTCACAACTGGAAGTAAATGTAAGCCAATAAATATAACAACAAAATACGGAAAAAAACAAAACACATATTAAAATAAATTTCACAGAATTCATATAATATAATTAACTTTATAGATTCAACAGAATCTAGAAGTAGCACAGCAACAGGAAATGCAATATAAACAACAGTTGGAGGTGAACTGTTTTTTAGAAGTTATCATACATTCTGTTGTATAGCTTCGCACAAATAGGGAAACGAAATAAACGAATAAAATTTGTTACAGGCTCAACAAGCCCAAAGAGCACTAAATCCTGCCGCTATGACGAATCAGCAAGCAAATGCTCCAAGGTTGATGAGGCCTGTCCCGAATATAGGTCTTAGGCATTTATTGCAACAAGTATGGATTATCATGTTCATTATCATAATTATGAATTGGTAATTGTATATCAGAGTTAAATTATATCTGCAATTAAAAATAATTTGGATTTTGTAGCCACAACCGCCATATAGACAGGTACTTGGATTACAGCAACAAATGGTTCCTAGAGGGCAAATGGCGACAAGAGCTATGGCTCCTGGTAATCCACAAAATCAGCAATTCGAGGACGTCTCTAATTATGATTTCCTTGGATAGATAATTTAAATAAATATTTTTTTTATGGAAATTCTACTGTAAATATTCGATTAGAATAAATTACACATCGAAAAATACAAGAGCATTTTAATGGTCTTTACTTCCAATATAAATTTTATAATATTTATGTATCTCTAAATATATACACGCATATAACAAAACAATTTATAAAATATACATATTCATCTTTATACGAAAAAGAGAAGTTACTACATATATATTAGGATCGATAAATTAAATTAAAATATTGAAATATTCTTTTATTACTTTAAAATTTTTATCTATATCAAAATTTTTAAAAGCATGTGGTAAGAAACAGCAAGGTTATGCATCGTTTCATTAATTCCGTAACACGTGGAAACCTGTTGCTTGAAAGATCAGAAAATAAAATACACTCTATTTGTATATATTGTATATATTGTATATATGTTGTAAATGAAATATCGTTAATAGCAAGTAACTTTACTTTCAACTATTATTTCGACGATATTTAATACTACATAATTTAACTTAAAATTCTATTGTGCAATTCGATTATTTTATTTGCGTTTAAAATATTTTTGACAATAATATTCTTCCATAGAACTTTATACCCTTGTTTCCTTTTGTTACATGTTTACGAAAATGTATTTTTCTTTTTGTTTATAGCTAGTACGATAACGTCTGTTTTGTAAAACATGACGTAAATATAATCCAAATATTATTATTAGTTTCGTTTAAAGATTTTAAATGGTATCAATATCTATATTTCATAATCAAAAATATTCAAAAGTATTTAATTTTAATTTATTTTTAACAATAAAAAATACAATTGAAATATATAATTTCAGTAGAAACAGAGAATACTATATTGAGTAACATGCTCTTTTGACCTCAACTCATATTTTTGATATTATTGTTATGATACAAGCATACTATTTTGCAATTATTACACTGATAAATTGAGATAATTCAGTGACTCGCTTGCCAGTTCACTCTAGGGGGTCTTAATAATTGTAATTAATTATCAGTTTAATATATCATATTATATTGTCACGTTTACTACTCTTATCCTTTTGTATTGTGTTTTTTAATTCTTTTATGTACTTTATCATTTTGTAATTCTCAGTTTTTAGATCATGGATATTATAAGGTTCTACAAAGTACCTGGTTTAAAGTCAGGTCAATTTAAAAGCAAATTTAACAGTCTTGTTCAAATAACAAATCTGATTAGTGGTTTGGAAACTGAATTGTGTTACTATATTGAAGTTAAAGAACCTCTGAGTGAAGAAGAATTGGCAATCTTAAAATGGATTTTAACTCCTCCTTTGGAATCACAAAGTTTGAAGAATTCCAGTGCATTTGATAAAAAATTAAATAACTGCTTTATTATTGAAATTGGACCAAGGTAAAATAAATGATAAAAAACTAACTATTTAACAATAATATTTAAAATTGAAATTAATTAATTTTTATGTTGTTACAGATTGAATTTTTCTACAGCATTTTGTAGCAATGCTGTATCAATTTGTAGATCTGTGTATTTAGACAAAGTAACAAGAATTGAAGCAGCAACTAGATACTGTATTAAATACAATGGAGTAATTGATAAAGAAATTGAAGATGCTGTGTGTAAATAGAATAGTATTTATTGAATATAAGAAATATACATCTCTTACATTTGTTTCTTTATTTAGATAACAGATGTACTGCATGACAAGATGACTGAATGTAGATATATGAAACCAATAGAAACTTTTGATCATGGATTTAGACCAGAAAATTGGTTTGAAGTTAATGTCTTGGGAGATGGAAGAATAGCATTAGAAAAAGTAAATTCGAAACTGGGTATGTATTCAAAATGAAATATAATAAAAGATAATAGGTAACTTAAATATCATTTTCAATATTATTTGAACATTTTATTTAGGTTTAGCATTTGACAATTGGGACTTAGATTTTTACACAGATCTATTTCTTAATAAATTAAAGCGCAATCCAACTAGTGTGGAGTGCTTTGATTTAGCACAATCTAATAGTGAACACAGTCGTCACTGGTTTTTCAAAGGTCAAATGATTGTTGATGGTGAAAAGATGAAACAATCTTTAATCGATATGATTATGGAGACACAAAAATATTCCAATCCAAACAATACGATTAAATTTAGTGATAATAGTAGCGCAATTAAGGGCTTTCAAACAAAAGTTCTACGGCCAATGAAGACTTACACATGTAGTCCTTTCTGTTTGGAAAATGTAGATCAAGATTTGATATTCACTGCAGAGACTCATAATTTCCCAACTGGGGTTGCTCCATTTAGGTAAATAATTTAGAAATTTCATATAATGTACTTCACTCTATGATATGTTTCATAAATATTATTTCAATTTACAGTGGAGCTACAACTGGAACTGGAGGAAGATTGAGAGATATTCAAGGAATTGGTAGGGGAGGATATTACATTGCTGGAACGGCCGGTTATTCCGTTGGTAATTTGCATATTCCAGGTTTGTACTTTATATAGCTTATTTACTTTTATAAAAATAGAAAAACGTCTTCATTAAATTGTCAATCTCTTTCTTAGGCTATAATTTACCATGGGAGGAAAAGAATCTACAATATCCCAACAATATGGCTTCTCCATTAGAAATTATAATTGAAGCCAGCAATGGAGCATCCGATTATGGCAATAAATTTGGAGAACCAGTCATATCTGGTTTTGCTCGTTCATTCGGTATGACGGATGAAGTTGGTGTGCGACGTGAATGGATTAAACCCATAATGTTTAGTGGAGGATTGGGTACCATGGATGCCAATATGTCTCAAAAAATTTTGCCACAGAAGGGTGAGTAGAAAATAAAATTTAAATGGTTTTTTTGTACAATGACATTAAAAGAAAAATTAAAAATTTTTGTATATCAGGTATGGAAGTCATTAAAATTGGTGGTCCTGTTTATAGAATAGGCGTAGGAGGTGGTTCAGCTAGTTCTATTGAGGTAATTTTATATTCCAAAGAATAATGTAACTGATTAATATACATTCTTAATGATCCATTAAAAATTACGAAATCTATTATTTTGTTAGGTGCAAGGTGATAATAAATCAGAATTAGATTTCGGAGCCGTACAAAGAGGTGATCCTGAGATGGAACAAAAATTGAATAGAGTTGTTCGTGCTTGCACTGAGATGGGACAGCAAAACCCAATACTTAGTATACATGATCAAGGAGCTGGAGGCAATGGTAAATAAACATTCTTAGAAGATCAGGATATAATTAGATCGTATATTATAATGTTGAATCATTAACTGTTTGAAATTACATTAGGCAACGTCCTAAAAGAATTAGTAGAACCAACGGGTGCAGTAATCTTCACAAAGAAATTTGACTTAGGCGATCCAAGCATTAGTACATTGGAATTATGGGGTGCCGAATATCAAGAAAACGACGCAATTCTTTGCAAATCAGAAAGCAGTAATTTACTTAACGAAATAGCAGCGCGAGAAAAGTGTCCCATAAATTTTGTAGGGATTGTCACAGGAAATGGGAAAATCATTCTTTCAGAAGAGGATAATTGTGATTCATCGAAATATCTAAATGAGAATTACGAATATAAATCGAGGCACCCAGTCGAGTTAGATTTAGAATTAGTACTTGGAAAAATGCCTCAAAAGGTGAACATGGAAATATAATAAAATAAATTAAATATAATAATGTTTAAGTAATAATCTTTTTGTACTTTTATAGTCTTTTAATCTGCAAAGACAAGTAACTCAGTTACCTGCTATCAAGTTGCCCGTAAATCTAACTGTACAAGGTATCTTAGAAAGAGTCCTACGATTGCCTTCAGTAGCAAGCAAACGATATTTAACTAACAAAGTTGATCGTTGTGTTACTGGACTAATTGCACAACAGCAATGCGTTGGTCCTCTGCATACTCCCCTTGCCAATGTTGCTGTGACAGCAATATCTCATTTCTCTACGGTAAAAAATATAAAAAATAAACAAATAAGAAAAATAAAATCAATCAAAGTTAAACAAAAATGCAGCAAACGTAATATTATGTGTTTTATCCTACAGGTTGGTATAGCAACTTCTATCGGAGAACAACCGATAAAAGGCCTCGTAAATCCAGCAGCTGGAGCCCGTATGACTGTAGCAGAAGCGTTGAGTAACTTAGTTTTTGCACAGATTTCAAATATACAGGTAATTTATGAGTATGTATTAATTTAATAAATTTTTATTCTTAGTATAACTTATTTTTATATATTTAGGACGTTAAATGCAGCGGAAATTGGATGTGGGCTGCTAAATTACCCGGAGAAGGTGCAGCTTTATATGATGCATGTTCTGCTATGTGTTCAATTATGAATGAATTAGGAATCGCAATTGATGGAGGAAAGGATTCTCTTAGCATGGCTGCACGAATTGGGGAGGATGTCGTCAAAGCGCCTGGTACACTTGTGATTTCTTGCTATGCTCCTTGTCCCGACATACGACAAGTAAGTTGAAATTACTTTTACTTTTCTATTTAATGTTATTTTCTATTATATTTTTATTATAGGTTGTAACACCCGATTTAAAAGCTCCTGCAGCTGGAAAAAATGGTTACATATTATTTTTAGATTTATCAAATGGAAAAAGTCGAATTGGTGGCACAGCTTTGGCTCAGGTTTATAAATCCCTCGGAAACGAAGTTCCAGATGTACAACGCGTTGACATGTTAAAGAATGCTTTCAAAGCTATTCAACAATTAATTGCAGGTGACTTAATAACTAAAGTAATTTATGAAATTTATTCTTTTATTTCAATGGAGGAAATTACTAGTATTTGAAATATTTTTCACTACAACAGAGGGAAAAGTACTAGCAGGTCATGATATTAGCGATGGTGGACTTATTACATGCCTGCTTGAAATGTGCTTTGCTGGTATATCTGGAATGAACGTGAATATTTCTCATAAATCAGGATCTCCTATTGAAATTTTATTCACCGAAGAAGTAGGATGGATACTAGAAATTGATTCAATAAATTACAATTATGTTTTGGAAGTATTTAACCAGTTTGATGTTCCTGTATATTTAATTGGACGATCGGAAGGATTTGGATTGTCATCGAAAGCATGTATTTTATACATTGCGTAAATTTACAAAATTATGTTTATGTAATAGATATTTTATGTCCTTAGATAAAAGTTCAAGTACAAGAGAAGATTTTTCTGGAATCAACAGTATTACCGCTAATGAGTCTATGGGAAGAGACGAGTTATCAATTAGAATGTCGACAAACGAATGTTGAATGTGCACTTCAAGAATTCAGTGGATTACAAGATAGAACTGCACCATGCTATAAATTAACATTTAATCCTGACGTTAGATCTACGGCAATTTACAAACATTTATCTTGTTAGTAAAGATTTAATTCGATGTAAAATCTAAAAATTGCTGGATCGTATTTATATTTGTTTGCCATTTTTTCAGCAAACATTCCAGTTGCTGTAATAAGAGAGGAAGGCATAAATGGTGATAGAGAAATGGCAGCATCTTTGATAGATGCGGGTTTCGAAGTTTGGGATGTTACAATGCAAGACTTGTTAAAAGATAAAGTCACATTCGATAGATTCAGAGGAGTTGTATTCCCTGGTGGTTTTAGCTATGCAGGTAAATTATTAATAGATTAATTTTTGTTTTACAAAATGGAAACGAATAAAAATTAATTTAAATTTATTTCAGATGTTTTGGGTTCTGCTAAAGGATGGGCTGCGAGTCTTTTATTCCATCCATCTCTTCAAAAACAATTAAAATCATTTATTTCTCGAAAAGATACGTTTAGTTTAGGAGTTTGCAATGGATGCCAATTAATGTCTTTGTTAGGATTGATAGGAAATGAAGACGGTACTATTGCATCATTAAAAGAACATGTTTATAAAATTATTAAATACAATTAACGTTTTTAATTGCTTTTTTGTGTTGCAGATGATATTAAAGAACCAGATATTTTTCTAAGTCATAATGTATCGGAAAGATTCGAATGTCGGTGGAGTACTGTTAGAATTGATAAATCGCCATCGATTATGTTAAATGGAATGGAAAATAGTGTCTTAGGTGTATGGGTCGCTCACGGTGAAGGAAGGTTTACGTTTAGAAATAATGAGGTTTTACAGAAACTAAAGGAAAGTCATTGCTTGGCTATTAAATATACTGATGATTATGGTAATCCAACCGAACGATATCCACTTAATCCTAATGGAAGTACAGGTATTATTTGATTAAATACTTCTCTTAGATTATATAATATTAAAAATAGGGGTTAGCTACATAACATGATTCGTCTTTAAAATCTTTCATGGAGTTTGTCTTTTTATAAATCTACAAAGATACTTTAATTTTGCCTTATATACAACTATTCATTTGCAAATAATACAAAAGAATAATAATAACGAAATTTTATCTGGTTATATACAATTAATCCTGTGATCTATATAATATTTATGATTAATTACAGAGGGTATTGCTGGTATCTGCTCTGCGAATGGACGACACTTAGCAATGATGCCACATCCTGAACGCTGTTCACAAATATGGCAATGGCCTTGGAAACCCTCTAATTGGGAATATACTATTTCGCCATGGCAACGCATTTTCGACAATGCATACGCGTGGTGTGTAACAAAAGATTGAGACAATAACTTTTTTTTATAATATCTTGCATTAATGCAGTCACTGTGTAAATAATGTAATCATATATTTTCTAAATAATCTATATCACGTTGTTTAACAAATCATAGAGTATTACAGATTACAAAATTCTTTATTTCCTACTTTCTTAACAAAGTATGGTAACGTTCTTTTATCAAATATTACAAAAAGAGAAGTAAATTACAGATTAAATTCGTTAACGCTTAGTTCGTATTATTTAAATGAGTTCTGTCTAACCTTGAACAATTGATTTGATGGCGTAAATTGCGAAAATTGATTTGTGGAGAAAATATCCTCTAAGTGTAAATCGCACCGTAATATCACAACTCCAGAAGGATTAACTTTGACTTTTATTTTTGTTTGCGGCGTTAAAATGCCATAATTCACATCTTCATATAGATCCTACAAATATGAATGGTTACCTTTAACATTTTATTACAAACGGTCAAGCGAAAATTTGTATTAAGTTTTTGTAATTACATACCTCTACATTGTATCCTCCAGGATATTGTAATCCGAGTTCTTTTAATGTAACGGACACATCAGACGGCGTACCATCCGTTCTTCTGTTTACGAACGCTATGGCGTAAGAGTAGTAATTCTGATAAACGGGAGTTATAGGTCTTGCCCAAATTTCAATACCTTTGTGCTGAAATTATAATAAAGTTCACATACATTCGAGTTTGGTGTCAATTATTCACATAAGAAATGAATTTACTAACTTTATAAATTCGTCGACCCTGTATACCTAACGGGTCTTGATCTACAGCAATGATTTTCCTATTTTGTAAAATAGCTTTGTACTCGGGCCTAATTGTTCGTAGATCAACGGACATTAATAGAGGCGCCGCTAATATTGCCCATAACGCCATTTGCGTTTTGCTCTGCTCATAACTTAGTCCAAAATTTCCAATAATTAACATATCAGGATCATTCCAATGGCCAGGACCAGCATTTGGTACAATTGCATCTTGATTATTTCCATAATAATCTATTATGGTCTCTAAACTATTCCACGAATCTTGTATATCATCAAAATTTCTCCATAAATTACAATGTTCTGTTATAGCAGTGAAATTTGGCTAAAATTTTGTGCAACTTAGAATTTTATAGCTTTCAGTCTACAATGATATTATATCAGTACCAACCTGCATGCCAGCATAAATTTGATAAACTGGCCAACTGCAGGAATATACCATTGGCCGACCAGTTTGGTTTAAATAGAATCCAAATTCAGGATATCCTATAATTTTTCATGAATTATAAAGTTAGATCTCTTTCAATAAACATGTAATTATTGATGTTTTAATTATACCTCTATCCATTTCTGAAGGATGTGAATAACATCCATCTAATTTTACATAATCAACATCCCATGATGCAAAAGTAAGAGCATCAGTTTCTAAGTACCCCAATATTCCAGGATATCCAGCACACGTGTAGTTACCAAAATCCTCATAAATTCCAAACTTAAGACCTTTTGAATGAATCTATATAACAGAAATACATAACAATAAGTTTGTAATTCTTGTGGCAAAAAGTTGAATGGTATATTAAAACTTACATAATTTGCAAGATTTTTCATACCATACGGGAATCTTTGCCTATCTGGCACCAGCTGACCATTAACACTTCTATCTTTTTCCAGCCAGCAATCATCAACATTGATATATTCATATCCAACTTCTGCATAGCCTTCTGCTACAACAATGTCTGCCATTGTACGAAAGAGCCGATCACTATAAAGTATAAAAATATATTCCTCAAAATTTTAAACAGATTCATTTCTGTTAAATTGTAATTTGCAATTCATTATATCTTAAAATATGCTTCACTTGTAATATATTAATCTTTTGTTACTAATAAAACTCCTTGGACTAAGATACAGATTTATATAATGGTTATAACATAGCTCTAAGTTAAGTTATTAAGAATCATTCTTAAGGTCAGATAACGATGAATCATATTTAATATCTTGCAATTTATTCTAATTGGTATCTTGTGAATTGAATAACTATAATTTCATGATTTCAGTATTTCCACCTTTGAATATTTTCAATATGATATTTATCTTTTTTTAAATGTTCTATTATTATTGATGTTGAATAGTTTAATAATGAATATAATAATAAACAAATTACTATAGATTTAAGAAAAAATATACAACTTTGAAAGTGTATTTGATATTATAAATAAACACATTACACAACAAAACAATTTAAATGTATATTAAATTAAAAATTCTTCATATGTATGTCTATAAATACAAAGAAGCTAAAAATTCCAATAAAATATTTTTGACATACGTTTTTTGTGACCAAAAGCATTTCAAAATGCAAAAGTATTATTGCATTATATTTACATAAATAATGAATAATATTTTATATTCAAAACAACATTAAAACAAAAAGAAAAGTTTCAATGTTTGTATATTTACAATCCAAAAAGAATTCATAAGACACTTATAGATCATATTTCATATTTTTTCTTGCTACCATTAACAATTAGAGTTTGTAATATTAATCTGTAGACATAAAGCTATATAACAAAGATGCTAATGAAGTTTCACTTTATCTTTAAGAATCACATTATAATGTTAAATATCATTCAGATAGAGAGTAGATAATGCTCCAGTGTATAACATACTCACAAATATTAATTGAAACAGGCTTGCGAAATTCAATTAAAAAAAATGTGCAGAAATAAACAAAAAAGAGCAACGCTTACCTGATACAATTATCTGGATCATTTTTGCAGTCTGTGTTACACCTGAATCGTTCCCAGGCAAGCCAGCCCATGGGCGGTGTTTTCACCAGACCATTTTCAAGGGCCAATGTCAAATCTGCCACTGACACAATCAAACACCATATCCATATAATCTGCGACATTCTGCAAAAACGAACACGTTTCTTTCTAACTATTTGAAAAGAAAAACTTTCCACCAATTTTTATAAAACACCAAACACTAAATTATCACTGATTTTATGACTCCGGTAGCATAATGCTTGGAAAATCTCGAATAATTTAACAAAAAGAAGAAACACCGTCGGAGTCTAAGTAGCAAAAAGATCTGATCATTAGGAGCAAAGCAGCATCGCCATCCACATCCTGCACGGCTGTTTGCAGACTGATCTGATATAAGACCTCCAAGCCAGGAGTACTTTCACCCAATGCCCCATTTCATTTTTACACACAATCACCGCGTGCTTCAGTAGTGTGAACATTGATTTCCTTTCGTACACATAACGAGGCGGCTTCGTATACTAACGCATTAAATCGCCGTTGTAACTATTACAGTGCAATTACGCCTAGCAAAGACAATCGTAGCTATTTTATGTCGCGAATCTCCTTCATTTTTGATTACCTCGAGCGATCGTTGTACTTTGCAAGTGCTATATGTAAGTTTCATGAGGATGAACTACATGATGCTGTTACGACTTTACAGTGGGGACACTATGATTCGGCACTCGGCAGCTTTATAGTTTTAACACGTTCCATGCCGCCATGAACGGCTGTCAGACGTCAATATTTCTAGCGCATGTAAAACAATTGACGGAATGTATCTTCGATGGTACACGTGGATTAATTTGAATAGTGCGACATTCAACATATTTAATAACAGAATTGTGTGAATGCGTGTACTGTATCCTTAAAAATATGTATGATGAAGTTATTAAATTATATCGCATAGCATTGTTGTTGCAATAAGATTGCCTCGCTTGTTTGTACCAGTCTTTAATCTTTCGGTGCACATATTCTATAAATTCTTTTCAACTGAAAATATTTGATTTTCAATTACAAATTATTGTTATATTGAATTGAAGGATGTATTTTTCGAGATATTTTAATGGGAAAAATCTATTTTGTGGAAACATGATAAGAAGTAAAGAGAAAAATAGTTGTTACGTAATAATCTGGTGATTAAACGGATGAATGGTTATTAACTTCGAGCCTCGAAGTTCGAGGAAGCTGACAAACGTTCATTCGAGAATTACAGCGGTTTACGACACTAGGAATGTTCGTATACGAGTTGCATACGCGAATATAAACTTGACATTTCAGTGACTGAGAGGGATAACGAGTAACGAGACATGTTGGATTCCAATATAAGGCGGACGCTTGGAACGTGCAACTTTAAGATTCGAGATTATTAGCTTGGAGAATATGTGAAAAAGTTACAAAAATGAAACATAAAGAGATGTTGTAAAGATTATATAAAAGAAATTGTTTGCCTTGTATGTATCTACAAAGAAATGTCATGTAGTTTTTTATCTATTATTTATTTTTTAATCATCGTGCAAGATAATCTTTTATGAAAAGCAAAAATGTGTTTAAAAAGTGATGGAGGCGTTATTTGGAGCCCAATTCTTAGTATCCACCGGTTTTACGGCAACTGGCAACGTAACTTTCCATACTTTCATTTTGATTATTTAATCGAATGGAAAAATCAATAGTAATAAGATGAATTCAGATATCCTTTTATCGACTGATGATATTGTAGTGATATCGATTTAAAAATATTTTCTAATTAAAATTCTGTAAACAAGAATATGAAGTAAAATAATGATCCTAAAAATTTTAATATTGCGAACGAAAAGAAAATTGTAAATAAAAAAATTATATGAAAATATGGATGCTTTTACAATCGTAATAAATCGATAACAGGATTGATTTTTAATACATATTCAAATGATAATCAGTTTATAAATCTTTTTAAGAGATTTTGATGATATATTAAATTTCTTCTTATTAAGTAAATAGTTGGATTGTTATTATATAACCATTATTATATGTGATCTAAATAAACTCGATTTAATAAACTCAATCAATAAAATCTTTGGCGTTTATTATTGATACTTATTATGTCATTTATATTATGTGTATCTTTGAAATCCATAGGATTACTGAATAACGATCTCAAAAGGAGCTTTTAATATTCGCCTTGGTATCTTTCACTTCACACACTTACTCGTTATAGCACAATGATTTTGACACAAAACGCATGTTTAGACACCGCGTATCGTTTATATACCTGGGAATTTGTATCGATAAGACAAATTCACACAAACAATTGTTTCGCTATCGCATAATTTGTCATATTTTGTAGATAACAAATTTTTCTATCGTGCTGCTATTTATTTCTTACAAAACGATAACGATAAGAATAATATTTGAATTTGTTTTGTTTCATTCATATAGCAAATAAATTATATTTATTTTTAAACTTTTCTAAATATATATCGAGAGGTTGATAAATCATTGCAAACACAATACGCGGTAGTTTATCAAAGTGAGAAAAATAATACCATAGATGTTAAAAAAATAAAACTTCGCATACTACATTCTTTTGCGTATTATACACATTCCGTATATTTTTGCTTTTTTAAGTTCCCCATAAATGTGTAAAAATCCGTAGTCTAACAATAATATTTTTCAAATTATTGGATGATTACGCGAGCGAGATTCGAATGTGGCGCCGCGGCGCGTCACACCCCCAAATTATTTATTGTCCATCTCACTCGCGCTATGCCTTTCTTTGTTTAACCTCTTCCTTGTTCCCGTTCGGTCGTTCCCAACCCCCAACAATCCCGCAGCCACCGTCTAACGCGGGGCTGCTGGAGGGACAGTCGGTTTTACCTTGTAAACGAAAACGTGCTCGCCGCACTCCGGTCGCGCAAATTTTTCTCGTGTCGCGTGTCGAACGTCAATCGAACCGCTTATCAAACGGTTCATCGGTTTAATCCTGCCGATGCGACATGTCATGTGAGTAACTCGTCGCGCGTTTCTGACGTGTTATGGCGTGGAAGTGGTGGCGAACCATTGCAGTGGCATCGTTCTCGTCCGACGACACCGGGATATATTACCGCATTGACGATCAACTGTGTTGAGCCTCCATGGGAACATGAAGATACCACCCCTGTCATGACCCAGGTACGCGTACATCTTCTGATTTTTCATCCTTTGTCAATGTATGCCGTTGCTTGCCAGATTTCGTAACAAGGGTTGCGTTTTATTTCGTTAGGTGCTTTTCTTTTTTGCGATTCGATGCTACATTGCAAATATATCAGGTATACAAGCTTCATTAAACGATTAATAAAATGTTTCGATATCTAAGATCGACGTTGATTAATTTGGTTTTCGATGGATGTCACAGTGACGTTTCAAATGTCATGTTGACAGATTTAACGAAGAAATGTGTTTTAAAAAGGTATTCAGTTAATCTTTAGATTATAAAAATTCATGGTATTTTAGGTTAGCTAATTTAAAGAAACTTTTTATGGTTAGTAATTATATGTAGATCGTGTGGTAGGATGCATCTGCAATCTGTTGGTGCATCACATAGCGTATAGGGGCATCTAGGAAGTGTTTCACGAGATCAGTGACTCAGGGATGGTGTGTTTCTGTCTATTATTTTTGTTGAATTCGAGCAATAGTCGGAGCTCGATGTTATGCGTTATCGTAAAGGGGCTGGGCGTTCTTTTGAATGGTAGATTTCGGTGCCATTGACGCGCAAGGAACTCGGACAAATCGCATGAATGGGTAATGGCGGCACCCCAGGACAATAATTTTAGGTAGTGACATAAGTACGTATAGCGCTGCGATCGTTCCATTGATCTGTGTTACATCGAAGTCCACATTTCCTGAGTCTAGTAAAACGTTTTGCAAATTTCCATTTCGCTTTACAATCTATGTATGGTTCGACTTTATGCTCGATTAAAATAATGCAAACTTTTTTACGATTTTATGAAGTTATACCGACAGTATATCAATATCGAAGTAAGAATAAAATAGTTACTGTTTCAGGTTATATTTGTGCTTTTCCATCGTCCAAAGATTTCTTAAGTTTGGAAGAATTATGAAAAAGTTGTTAATGCACAAGAATTTCCCGTTTCAATTTCTTTGCCGAAGTTTCTCTTGAATTTTTTCGTTTGTTGAAACGAGAGCGAGATTGGGACGTGAAAATTCGTAGCCGGTTTAACAATTACTATCGGTCAATTTGTCAACTGCGTAAAAGTTGGTCGCATTTGCTTGCAGTCATGAGCGTCCACCTTGAATTACTTTTTATTACAGTGCTGCGCGTGTGTGATGTACGTAGCACACGTATGACGTATGACTTTAACGTGGTACGTAATTCCTGTGTACTACGCGAACCATGTAAATTATTCAGAAGTAAAAGTAGCTTAAATATGGACGTATCGTTCATACTGGCAGAGTAATAGCGACCGTTCAACATGAATCGAACGATATTCTTTTACGCAGTAATTCAACAATTATATAAAATTCTTCTTCGTATCCGTATACTAACAATCTATTTAACTTGCGGAATATGCATTAAGAGGTTCGCCCTGAGTATTCTTGCAAAAGAATCTGCTATTCATTTTTTTCTATCATGATCCGGTTCTGTTCTACACTTTTTCCATGGATGATTTTGCTATGTTCGTATGTATGATACGTATTAAAATTCGAACTGTGGCGTTTCTGTATAATCGAATATGGAGAAAAATACTTGATAGCTGGACAAATAAGTGGCGTTATGCGCGATGACGTTCTTCGTTCGTAGCCCATTTCGGCTCACTATTTACCATATTTTATCTAGGGCGGCGCGGGTAAATCGATACGCGCTACTTTCATTCATGGCTGCTTCCCCTCACACGGTTAGCACGTTGCCTCTGCGTACCACCACTGACGAGCAACCTCCACAACCCCTTATCCCCACTATCGGTGCCACCACCACTATTTTGCCCATTAGTGGCTATCTCTGTTGCAGTGATTCTCAAATTCCTTCTCCTTTCTTGGTAGAATTCCTTCTCCTTGGCGCTTGATGACGTCATGGAATTTAGTCCTACGCTGTACTTATATATACGTATATATTCATGTATAGAAAGACCAACGTATTGAAATCGACGATTATAAGTATACAGAAAAGTTGATAATTTTTTTTATAAATAAACTAATCTATTGTATATGTTATTATTCAATTAATTTATATACTGTCGTGCATTTATAAGAAAACTATCAGCTTCTTTATATTACTCGTAGCTCATCATAATTATAAATTAACGAATTTCTAAGAGATAATTATACATTTCAAAATCGGATTTAAAACGATTTTTAAAATTTGAATGCTTAAACATTTGAATGATCATTTGAAGATTTAAAAATGGAATAATTATTATGGAAAATGAATTTAAAAGTTGTTTCGTGGAAATGAAATTGGAAAACAAAGGCACATCGTCTCTTCAGAATTTAATGAAAATGTCTTATGATTTTCACGAAGCCGATTCGGTCGGTTTGAAAATGCAACTTTGTTAACAAGCTGTTAGAGCGAAGCCAGCGAATCGGGTCATTACCGCGCGGTAATTTGTCAAATTACCTTTACGAACCAGGCGTGCTATGGATCGTAACGTTTCGCACATAAACTTTTAGTCTTTGCTATGTTAAGTGCACGTAATTCGTAGATTTTCACGGGCAATTTTCTTCAAGAAGAAATTAGAAACAAACCTCCGAGTCGACTAGAAATTAGATTAACTTTGAAAGTTCGAGCAATCGGAGATTCAGATGTTCGATTACTTGGGAATTCCAAAAATTTGATAATTCGTGAACCGAAAATTTATGAAACCAAAAATTTCCGAGATTTAAGAGCTAAAAGATTTCAAGATTCAACGATTGAGATTATCCAAATTTTGTTGAAGTAAAAAATTTGAAAATTTGCGAATTGAAAAATTTAGTAATTTGAAAGTTAAAGAATTTGAGATTTGAATGTCTCTCTAATTTTTGTAACCTTCTTCTAGACAGAAATTCTCTATACATAAATTCTGTGAATAAATTGTCTTTAAGCAATAATTCTCTGTCAATGGAAATTTTCTTTGGTAGCGTCCCATCGTGACGATTCCTAGTCACGAGCCTGTTTAATATTATTCGAAGGTATTCAGAGAATCAGACGGGCGGACAGTACGACCGAGATTATAGATTACATTTGCAGATTCTATTTGCATACTAGGTTAAGAAGGGCTTCTGTTAGTCTGTGTTCAATATCGTATCACGACTGAAAAGAATTATCCTTCGGTAGGAAATCTCGTTCTCTTCGATTGTCTCTTCTCTTACTTTTTTTCTTTGCGTTTATCGTTTATCCGAACGATATACGTAACAGGTAGCTTTCAATAGGGCTAGGCATTTAAACATCAGCTTTCAACTGAAACGTAGCGCAGAGAAATAAGAGGTACTTATAATGCTAATGGAATAATCCGATGCTTCTTCGCGAATTAGATTAAATCCGAGATTCCAAGTATTTCGAGTGTTCTCGTTAATCCCTTATTCTCTGTATCGATGTTCGAATAATTTAGTAGGTCGTTTACGAGCCAAATTATAAATAATTCTTGGCGATCAATATTTAACAATATTAATTATTTACTCTAATCGATCATATATTAACTTAATAATTATAATATAATTAGTAAGCGTGTAAATTAACTTTTTAATTCACTCTAGTTTTAGTAATTATTTGTAGTTCAAATATCGTTTCGTCTTATTTTTAGTTTCGCTTGCATAATTTCACGCGAGATAGCCGAATATAATAGAGATTATTTTTTTTAATTAAGTTTATATTACCTGACTTATAAAAGGAATTTCATTTCGTTTAAAATTAGTAAATTGCTAGTTTTTCACCAATTCGTATAGTAACGTAATGAGTAATAAAAGTGAATTGATAGTTGTATCCGCTCGGTAAAGTACAAAGTAGCAAGTTGAGAATCAACGTTCTGCTACCATGTTGATATCACTACCACGTTCACCACCTACGGGATCATCCTCGTTGGCGCATGGTTGCAAGAACTTTCCAGCACCACCTCCGCTACCATCGCTACTAACGATGAAGGTGATGATCTCGTGATTTCGAAGCTTGATTCTCTCGTATACAATTTTCAATCGCTTCCGACAGTTTATTAACGATAAAAACACATTATTCAAACGTGTAGCATATTTTAGTCGGATTATAGGTAAAATATATCAATAGAAAAATTAATCCAGAAAATCAGATTATCATCTAGTATTATTTATCGATACAGTAAAATTATAGAACGCTACCAAACTCTCAACGACGAATTCGTCAAGCTGCCTTACTACTCACTCTTCGCGATATTATTTTCGAATGATTAGAAAGTCTGTAATATCCGCACATCGTACTGACACATGTATATTATAAAACGAATAACAGACATAGTTCCAGATATAGCGAAAGAAATACGAAGAAAGACAGTGTTTCATTTCCATCTGAATAAACCTTTTGAGACTTATACATATGCATCGAGCTTTTGTTTAACCGAGGCCACGTACGTGTACGATATTTCTCTCGCAGATATCAAAACATTTTCCAATATCATCTGTCTTCTCCGACGCTTATAAAATACACTCTGAACAGATAAAAACGAAACATAAGAGAAATAATTATTCCTTGCCATGATCCTCCTATGTTTCTCATATTTCTTATCTGCCAATTACGCGTTTAATAACTTTTTCTTCTACTTCTCGTCTCGTATTGAACAACGATAAGACGTCTAATTTCACTTGTGTCTAACGTTATTACGCTTTTTAATCGTCACATTTTTAAGAGATATTGACATTTAAGAGATCGCTGCGGTCAGTTTGATGCTCCTTCAAAGAGTTCAAATAAATAATATGGTTACGTATGGACGAACAACGTGTCTTCTGTAACGAACGTAATCTTCTCTAGGGATTGATATGACTCATGCCAGGAAGTTGGCTCGAAGCCATCGCTATACACCATATCGCATCGCCGGGCTACCCCCACTATTCGCTACCGTCACCACGTCACTGCTGACGCCCCTTTACACCCTCGCAGCCGAGTATTTCAATCGTTCGTGGCTGGCTGAGTCTTCCACCCACCCATTCTCCCACCCTTCGCTCACCCTTGCCCTGACCCTTCTTCGTCTCTGTTTCCTCGTCATCGGATTACCACCCTCTATTTCCCTCTCTCTCTCTCTCTCTCTCTCTTATACGTTAGCTATCCCCTTCTCTGACTCAGTCGTACACGCGATTCACCAACGCTCTCTGTCTTCCTATTTTTAGAACAGCCCGCGCGGAATAAACGGCCCCATAACCACCCTGTTCTCGCTGGCTGCACGGGGGTAGAATCGACCGTTGAAACTTTGATTTTACTTCTACGGAAGTTTAGTAGTTGAATTATTGGGGCGGATCAGTTAAGCGAGGGGAAAAAGCAACGATCGAGATATAACGAACTTGAACTACTTAGGGTAGAATTCCAGTTACAGCTTATTACGATCGCTCTGGCATTTCTTGCAACTCTCGATAAGAGCAACCGGCTGATAACACAGAAATACACGGAATACACAGAGGATGGAAAGTTTCCATTGTCGAGTTCGATTTATTACCAACGATTACGATATCTGTACAATTTGTATCTTTCGCGAAAATGATATAACAAATTTATTTGAGAAAGGTATCAAGTCGCAACTCCTACGCGTTGTAACTGCTGAATGTAATTCAGCAATGTAATGTTACAACGCATTTCGAAGTTCGTCGCTCCGTGTAACGTGTGAAAGTTACGAGATAAGATAAGAAAGGTACGAATTTGCTGCGAACTCTTGTCCTTTCTCTTTTATCTATTGCTCAAGTGTCATGCTCGATATCAGCAGCCGTAGTTTGATTACAACAGGCGGATTGTTTTTATCTGTTTTCACTTCTAATTTCGCTTTTACCTAATTTTAACTAATTTCCTTTTGGGATTCACTCATTATCATAATAATAGGCGATTAACGACGTTATCCGTGATTATCACAACCAGATGACCAGTTCACTGATTCTTCCCACTGTCTGTAATTTGTTGTTGTTATAGCAAACGATAAGCCAAGTTTCGTTTCAACAAATAGAATTCGTGTCTTTCGTGTTGGTATCTTGGAGTTCGTATTTTGTGAATGAACGACGCGTGGGAAAGGTGTTCCGTTAAGGTTGGTCAGGTTTCTTTAATCTGATCTCCTGGTTTCCGTAAGAGCAAGAACCACGTGCGAGGGCAAGATACGGTCAGATTATAGCAATTAGCAATATAGCAATTTGAATCGAAAATTCAAACTCCAGAACGAGATGACGTTATCAAACAATTTTCGTATTTCGGTTGTTAATTGTGATTCGTTTCTACCGAAGTGATAACGATTTATTATAATATTACTGGAAATAAGAATCCCTGGCTGAAAAATATCTTACCGAAAGAAATCGCACGCAGAAAGACAAATTTGTTTCTCAGTGCGCATCACGCATACTTTTGAACTAACTTCTTCATGAAAGCAATCGTATCGAGCGTTGCATCTTGTTACTCGCACATCTGTATTTACATTGGAAGGGGGGGGGCGGATCTGGTGGGTAGTTTGCAATTCCGAATCGATTTTATCGTATCGCTATAATAACAGTACGTGCGTGCGTGAATCAGTTATAAATATAGAGTTGCCGTGTTCAAAGATTTCTCGAATGACCCTCGTGTTATATGTTAACTGCGTTCCTCCTTCTTTTCCTTTTTCTATTCTCGTAGGGCCATTGCGTGGGTGTAACATTCGAGGGCGTAATACGTTCGTAATATATCGCAGAGGGGGTGTTGGAAAAGAAAGACACGATAGAACACGAAATTAAGGATAATAAATGTGAAACGATCCGTTTATCAAATTTATCAAGTTTAGTCAACTATACATGATTCGCAGGATTTGTCTGACTTAAAGAAAAAAAAAAAAAAAAAAGAAAAATGTATTGCCATTCACCACAAAAAAGAAAAGAAAGAAACCAACCTTTCCATCCAGGATGTACTTCCGTTTACAGAGATAGGTTTTATAAAGCTACAATATTTCATTTTTTCGGTCGTTTATTCAGTCGCGATCACGAGTCGAACCCAGTTGCAGACTTTAATCTCGTCTTGAAACGCTCTCCTATTGTGCCTGGTGGGTCCGATTAGAAAGGATACTAGACTTTTTTCCTGTCGATTCAATATGCTCGCGGCCACGATGAAAATCTGATTGCGAGGCTCACCGTGTATCTAGTTGCAGCAGTGTCACCGCTTCCGTCTTTTCATACTTTCTATCGTATCATCTCGTTTCGTGGTTTTCGTCTACAGCTTGGAACAAGTACGCCGTGATGTCGAATCGAACGTAAAATTAACCATCGTCGGTTGGAACTGGGTAATTTTGGGGAGGAAAAGGGGACCATTAAGGAGGATGATCATCGTTAATGATTGGATTTACCAGACAGGAAATTGAGATTATCGGGAATAGATTAGATTGCTTTGTCGAATTGTTCCTCGATCACTTTCTACTTTACAGTCTCCGTTGGTTGAAATTGAAGTTACCGATCGATTTAGTCAATTAATTAATTTAATTAGCCACCGATCAAATTATCGATGTAGTTCCCGTTGCCTTTCCGTATTTCCATTATTATTATATTATTTTATTTTTCATTCTCAGCTAGCGAAGCATTCATGCAGAAACTCGTAGATCAACGAGTGATTAAATATAGATATTTTTATTTTTTATTCTACCAGCTCGGAGAATTATTTTTTAATACTCAGTTTTACATCTCGCATATTTTTGAATTTTTGATTAAGCGTCCAGACAAATGAAATTCGATAAAAAATCGTGGAAATTCGTTTCTAAAGCAAATCGGCGAGTAATAAAATTGATAAACAAGCTGAGTGGAAAGTACTTAAGAGTAAAATTTCCAATTCCACGGTACGATCTCTCGTTCCTGCCTCGCAATTAATTTTCTACCGAGCATCCAGACTAATTAAATTTAATTATTAATCGTGGGAAATGAGTTTCAAAATTCGTTTCTAAATAAATTCGACGATCAGATAGTCGCTATTCGTGAACTAGGAGAGATAGAGGGAGAACGATCGGACTATATCGTAACTACGGTCTGAGAGTGGAGAACAGTAGAACACGAGCGTTCGTGATCAGCCACATTGAAAGTGCCTCGCCTATAAAGGTCAATTCTCCTGCTTTGAAATTAATATCTTGAGCGAAGAAACGTAGCTCGTTGGCCCATAAAGCCAGCCTTTTTTCGAGCAATTTCAACATTCAGTCAAAGGCAACCTACATACCTCTGTACAATTTCAAAGTGAAATTTTCTTGTTTCGCTTGTTTGTCGCTTGACTCGGCTATACAGAGTTTCACGATTTCAAAGTGGCTTCGAGGAACAAAGTGAAGGAAGACAATGGGCACTGCCATATTTGGGACGTTGAATATCTGAAAAATCTGGTCGGAGAAAGACGTATAGATTGTTAGAAATTTTGTTACGCAACGAACATATCGGATCGTGAATTAATTTTGTATTATGATTTGCTACCAAATCTCGACTCTTTAGTACGTATAGTAATGTATAAGTAATGCCAGATTTGATTAGATAGGCGATCATTAGGCAATTTAACTAGATAGAAAATTATTCGTTTATTTCCTATGAAAGTATTGGTATTTATTTTGTACGAAAGATCGAAGCCACGTTATTTTTATTCGACACTGAAAATACAGCAAAATTGTTCTCTAAATCGGTCGGTTTATATTCTTTGTTATTTTATTACACCATCAGAAAATTAAATAACATTATCTGTGATACTGATAAAATCGCTTCGACGTCAAAGCTTACACGTTGAATCGGAACGAACGAATTGGCAGGAATTTAAGATAGCGAGCGTCTAAAATTTCAGTCACATCGCGTGAGTCATTAGTCGTTCTTGTAAAATGTACAATCTTCAATTCACCTCGCTATTTCATGCTGTAATTTGCCATCTCGCTATACGTACATAGTATGAACCACTATAGAATATGAAGTCTCATTAGTTAGTTTCATCGCTCGTTTACCAATGGAGAAAGTGATGTTACGAGCGATTACTCTTCTTTATGCCATCGAACCGTACAAGACAGGGTTTGCTACAATCTGCCAGTTAACGCACGTTAAAGACGATAATTAAGATCGTTCGAGTAACAGCTTCTCGAGTTGTACGAAGACGAGGTTCATCCTTTGCGAGGAATACAAATTGTACTGCAATCGTTCCAACGTTTCAATAGATATGTTTTATGAACGAAAGCAAATCCGATGTTACAAATATGGGAAATTACGCGTATAAGAATCGTATAATCTGCTCATATAATCCAAAATGCTGGAAGTTATCACTCGAGCGTTATTAAAATCGTTGTACAATATTTTAGATTTTAGATCGAGGTCGAACGCGTTGCGTTACATTCGTGATTGTCTCGTAATTGGAGGAGTTTTCAACATTTGAAGGTCGTCATTATGCTTCATTTCTCTTTTTTCATTTAATATGGAATCGCGTGATTTTCTGTACGTGCAACGGCAGGAAAGACAAAAACAAGGCCCGTGCAATCAAGGTTATTCTGCCAATTAAGTAATTGCTCGTGATTTCGTTAAGCTTAATCTGTCCCTCGTACGATTATCAGCAAACAATCTTGGCTGGATAGTGCAGAAACTCCACACCGTATTTGTGCATTTATATTTCCAAATACAGACAAGATATTAATCTTAAAAATGAAATCGCAACCAGATATTTAACATTTAAAAGTGCAACAGTTCGAAAAAGTTAAAGAGAGTCGTTAACGATTTTCCATTATATTTATCTCAGGCACGCGTGCTTCACTTTTCTAAATTACCTTTTACAGTTCATTTTTCTAAATAAAAAAATAAATAAATAAATAAGAAAAAGATAAATCGGTCGACAATGTTCTTTGATCCTACTTTATCTGTACACGTGTACGTTTAAAGTTCCCGAGTCTCTTCCTACAGTTCTCTTTCACAAGCAACGTAAGACAAAGAAAATCAGAAAATATCGCGATGATACCAACGCTATATAACATCGTGTACGCCTAATATTCCCGAAGAAGCAGAATCGATCCCAAAACATCGATCCTTGAACGTTATATAGGCCGAGGACATTCTTTTCCGAGAACGAAAGCAGTTTTTAGAGAGCGATCTATTCTTGCGCGTGAGCCGAATAGCGCCAGAGAAATTGTAATAATCTGCCGCCAAGTGTACCAACTGAAACAAAAAGGAGGCTCTACATCAATCGTGCAACGTTAAAGCAACTGCGTTTCAACGTTAGAAATAGCAGCGGGTATTTTTCAAGGTTCAAAACCGTTCCTCGTTGTTCCATCGATAAACGCCAACTAAATTAATTCGAGTGACTCTCATCCTACGCGGTTTTTATTTTTCCTTCTTTTTTTTTTTTTAGCATAACGAGTTATGACACGTGGAAAATGTCATGATCGAAATGTCCACCGGTATTTTTTTTCTGCCCCACGGTCGGTTAAGATCATTTTTCTGAGAAATTCCATCCTTTGTCCTTCGTCCAACGTGTTTTCGCGTTTCTTCGCCGCGGTTTATTAATAGTTGTAACGTCCACCGTGAAGTTTTTGTCGCACCATTCACGCAGACGACGTTGAAAAACATAGCGGACGTGGATCTCGTTTGGTGCATCGATGCATTGTTGAAGATTTGAGGGGGCAGCCTGACGCGTACAGTTCATCTTGACATTGAATTTCAATCAGCCTGGATCGTTGGCGAATTTGGAAATTTCAATTTCAATGTTTTGCCTCGCGTGTGCTTATTTGGATATTTTTACTGAAATATTTAACATCGAACGTGTAAATCGGAGGATTTCGACTCTTTAAACTTTGCATTTTAAACGTCGATTAATCGAAATAAATGAGACTTGTTTCTCCATTCGACTGTATATTTCGTAAAATGTGCCAATGTAACGTACGTTTATTCTAACGTTGCCAAATTTTAACAGAATTCCAGACGAGTCGCGCGTTACGTAAGAAATGGAAAGAGGGGAAGCTTTAATGAAGATTTCGTCTTATCTATCTATCGTGTTTTGAAATTTATTGCAAAAGATTAAACGAGATTTAGTACGGATTTTACAAGTCTGTTTTTAATGCAAATGAGAGAAAAAGATGTTACGACCTGACGAAAGAAACGGCTACTCACAGGCACGTGTTTCTCTTTTCCATATTTAAGTTGATGCTGTTAAATAACGATCAACCGTCTGCAGGATTCTGTATCAATGTTTGCAACACGCCTTAAAAATTCCAATGTATATCGTAATTTAGAAATTCAAAGTCGAAGATTTGAATTTAATTCCGATTCATTCGAATTGCAAAAAGTTATGTTTCCAGCCAACGTATACTATTTTCAATAAGAAGATATTTTCTAGAGAGCTGTCTCTCTCTAATTAATTCTGTTACTAGTCATTAGACGAAATACGAAGGAGCAAGAATGCACATAATCTGCAGAAATATATGAAATACCCGAGATAAATCACTCGTTACAATATCTACACACAATAAGTGACAAAAACTTGTATCTATGTTCGATCTCTTTAGCTACGTTTATGAAAATATGAAATTGCATAAACATTTGTAATCTCCTAATCCGCGATATCCAGCACTTAGATTAACATTCACGTATCGAAGCTTCAGAGGCTATAGTTTATATAAACAGAAAGAAATAATCAAGCTTCTTACGAAATTATTTTCTCCAGCGTAAAAAGATTAGATACTGTATCTAGCATGTTGCAAATTAGAAACGATCCACGAAGTATACCGTCATCTTTAGCAAATCTCATCTTCGTCGTCAGCCTTCGAAGTCAGCCGTAAATACACCGTTGTCAACCATAAAAATCCTACAAAGGAGGACGAAAACATCAGCGTCCGATCTTTTGTGACCCACTTGGTGGTGTCCTTGCACCTGCGATGGAATGTGGGTCGAGTCGAGCGCCTCGTCTGGATCCCTTCGAAATTCAATTGCCATTCGTTATTCCTCGGCTAATAACTATCCTACACGATGATTTCTCGTAGCCTCACCTCAGACGAAACCAAGATCGAGGAAACGGAACGAAAAAAAAAAAAGGAAAAAGGGAGGATCGGCTATCACTTCCCGCTGGGCCATCGCTTTACACCACGTTCACGGGTTCAACATACGTACTAATAATTTGTCGTCCTCTCAGAATTTTCAATTCTGCGTTCGTGCCTCGAAAAGAAGAAAATATTTATTTATTCTTTCGACCTGACAGCCTGGAAAAAGGAATTGGCTTACGTATACGTGTACGTAACTACCATTCATTTCCATGTGGATCTTAGCGGGTGCAAACATCTATCCACACTCTTACCCCATACATATATATCCTCTCTTACACCTGGTGCTACAAGTTAAATATATATCCTTATTTCTGTTCATCTATATACGTTATTTTTTCACCTAATCTGTCGTATACTATCATACATCTACCTTCGGCTTACAATTAATTCCTTGCCTATCTGCAGAATCTTCTTCCAGAATCCTGGCATTCTCGTAACGATAATAAAAGTAAGTGATTTCTATGATTTCTTTTTCAAGCTAACTACTAGTTACAAATCTAACCTTCTAATCTTCAGGCTAACTACGAATACAAATCTAACTTTTTTATTTCACTCGTTTATTTCGTTTATCGTATGTTATACAACTTCTGTGATCATCTTTGACGATGTAATCATCGTTGGCGTGCTGCACAGCATCTGCCACATCAGAGGCATCGGAATGCAAAATTTAAGAAATTTCACGAAGATGTTTACGTCCCGAAAAAGTTCTACTCCCATGTAACCAGTGGCTGATGCAAAAAAAAGGTCTAGAAAAATCTCTCGCTGTTGTCACACGAGAATTCCCTCTTTGAGCAGCCTCTTATCATCGTTTCAATTTTTTACAAGCATAACGCGTGCACGCGTTCCGAGATGCTAACATTCCTGAAAGGGTTCACTTGCTGTTTACCGTTTGTTCAGTTGCTCGTTCAGGTTTCTAGAACTGGAATCTGATTCCACGTTTCTCGCGTTTCGATGCAATTATTCCATCTGCCGATACACTGGGTGACCGTGCTTACAAGCGAAAGTCCAGTCCATTCTTCGCTTGTAGTTCGTTCGAGACGCTCCACCGCCCTCGTCATTCTCGTTCTCTCCTTTCCCACACCTCGCATTCGCCTTGCCTGCAGTGCATGTTTGTTTATTTAAACGAAAAGCAGAATAAATGCCTTTGCTGTATGAGACGACAAAGCAGGAGAAAGTTACTGTTAACATATGCACATATGTTACATATGGGTTTAAAGATACGGATACAGGCATAAGAATAAGTTAAGGTATACTTCCAGCGAGTGTTTTAAGGCTTCTAAGGGGACTAAGGTTCGTCCAGGTAGATTTACCGTCGCGTGGGAGGAGCTGGTACGATTTAGCACACGATTAGAGCAATTAAAATAACTATAAGTTGCGCGGCCTTGATTACATATAATTAGACAACGGATTGTTACGCATTCTTAGGTAATTTAAAGATGTAAATATGTAGAAAATTCGCGTGATTGTGACTATAGAAATTATTAGCGTTGCGCCTCCGACCAGTAGAATAACAATTAGTCTGTGGACATTTATAGGAAATAAAAGGTAATAAGGATACCAAACAAAGCACGGAATATGCAAAAATACGTGAGACATTGAAAACAAATTGGTGCTTATAATATCTATATAAATGCATTTATGTAAATTTTACAAAATATCTACAGTCTAATGATTATATGTATTTCTTTTTATTATTTTGAAATATGTACAGTGCTGTCTTGTTAGTAAATGGCCACGGGACGTGACCTTATCTGGCCAATTATAGAGGGAGATATTTCTAGGAAATTCCAAGTATTTCTCTCTTCTGGTGCGGTTCACGGTATACCTTCACCCTCTTGCACGTTAATTTACAAACCAATATCAGAATATTAACAAGCTGATAAATTACACAACTACGTTTCTCTTAAATTTTATAATTTCATATCAAACCTTCTCGACCAGGTAACTCGTAAAAATCACTATCCCTGTCAGTAAATTTGATAGCGTCTTAATAGAGAATCTGCTAATACCAATGAAATATTGCTATTATTAAATCGATCGTGCAAAGAAGCTCCGATATATCTTTTCATTCGACGTACATAATTTCGAAGGACGCTTTCACAAAATTTATTTCAAGAACAGACGGGGATAGAGACAGACAAAATCTTGGCCAATGTTTAACTCAGCGTTAACGTACTATGCTGTGTATCCAGTGTGGACGAATCCTTAATGGAACGGAGGTCCTTCGATTTTGCACCATGCAAACTCAATTTGTTCGCCATATACCGGCTGACCTAGTTCAATGGTTACTCGGATTATGCGATATGATATGTACATGCGTATAACAGTTCGTAGAAGTATACGCCCAGTTTGAAGAGAATGAGAATATCGAGCCAGAGAGAGAGAGAGAGAGAGAGAGAAAGAGAGAGAGAGAGAGAGAGAGAGAACTTACAATTTCTAATAAAGATTTTCGACGAAAAGATGGGCTAACGACGAGCCAAGGATGTTGTTGAAGATTCCTCTTGATCTTGTTAATCCTGTTACGATTTATTTATCTCTGTAATATATATATATATTTCGATTTATCTGTGATCAGTAAACAAGAAAGCTTTGTAATATTTTAAGAAGACGTCTAACATCTACGTTGAGACGCGAGATCATGCGTGTCAATAGAAAAGCATAATTGGATCGATAATTGGATCGAAATCGTAATAAAATTTCTGTTTTAAGAGAGAAGAGAATTTCCTGTAACTTCATGGTGATACTTAATACCTTAGGTGTTCTAATAAAAAGAAGCGAGATCGAGACAAAAGAAAGACTTTGCAGAGCTACATACAGCGTACAGCTTAACATAGTTTAACAGTTTAGTACGGTATCTGCTATAGAAAGTATTCGAGCTGGAAGAAATTGATCAGAGTTGTTGATTGATATTTAAAGAAAGGTATAGCGATTAAATTGAAGGATATCGTTTCATTTTACTGTGGCGTTGTAATTAACCGCGTCTCGTGAAACTGAAAGAAATCGCAAGATCGTGGGTGAAAGTGGCGTCGATTCTTGCGACTGTTGCGTGAACAAGCGGCCGATCGGTGAGGACAGGTCTGCTGCTCTCAAAGGTTTCTTCGTTGCATAACTTTGTAACGATCATTTACGATTACGTTTATAGTTGGACGAACGAAATCGTCCATATTTCGTTACGATTTATTTTCACGTACGCTTTCGCTTGCCGCGTATAAATCTTCTCTTTTTTTTTTTTTTATTCAATCTAACTCTTTCACTTTGTTCCATTAACTTAAATTTTCATCCAGTTTTTTTTTATTTCGTTTTATAAATCCAATACATAACGTAACGTATGTTGTTTCATATTGTCTGATCTATTGTTTTATTTTATTAACCTAACGTTTAATCTCCATTTTATGCGACCATTTCGATTTTCAATTCGGTTCTTCCATTCTATATCGTTGATTCAATTTCTGATCTAGTTCCATCGGTTTGTTTTATATTATATTCACAGGCGCTCACGTACAATTACGTCTTCTCATGACCTATATCTGGTTGACGTAAAATTACGTCATTCTATAAGACAGTAGAAAGATGTAAGGCAGGCAATGGGCAATTGGTAACCCGTACGAGCAATAAGATCCTCATCATGAACAATGGTATCGTAGTGGGGCAATCTGTGAGTGTAGAAACCACAGATCCCGTTGAAATAACAAGATGGCCCAGAAATGGAACGCGATGAGATGACAAACGTCAAACTTATAGAGATATTAGAGATTCCTCGATATTTTTCGTTTTTCCTACAAGAATGCAACGTTGTAGATCGATGCAGATCGTAAAGATCGATGAAAGGTAAATTGATGATGATTTATGAAAATTCAAAAAAAAAAAAAAAAGAACAGGTATACTTACACAAGTAATAAATTTGAAGAAAATACTTGTCTACGACGAGGAATTAATTTACATAAATTATGACGAAATGATTTAGTGGTGATATTTGAACTAAACTATACATAGATAGGAACCGACTCGAAAATACACAATTTAGATAGAAATACATTAGAATTAGATAATCTTTTTTTCTTTTTCTTTTTTCAATTTGAAACAATAGCTAGTTACGATAACGTTTGTGATTTGTATCCCTTTGTTAATAAGACTCGGTTAAAGACGACATAAAGTGAAACTTATTTCTCGAAGCATTCTAGTTGTCAACTATTTTGGCGCCGTAAAATGGTAGCGTCTTCTAGGGTAGTGGCGTTACGACGCTTTAACGCTGCTAATAAAGTAAACTTAACGATTCCATAGCGCTTTAACGCCTGTACACTGTGATTCACTTAGAACGCGCATAATTCAGCCGCCGTGAAGGAATATTTTACTATCGCTTAATCGCGTCGAGTGTGCCGTGATTTATCGTCTGTTAAAATTGTTGCCGCTTCGCTCGACCGAGGAAAAAAGTCTAAACACGAAGAATATTAATTTTGGTCACCTTGAATCAGCGTCGATTCAAAGGCGGCAGAAAAAGCAGAAGAAAAAATGAAACAAGGAGCGACGAATCGATTCGTTTACAGGGTGACTCAGGAGATGAAAACCTTTCGAGAAAATTAGTTTGTTTTTTCAGAAAAATAATCTCGAATCGTAAATTATTTCAGCAATAATATAGTATCGTTAAACGGACAATTTGTAAATATTTATACAAATTCGCATTAAAGAGACGAAGCTTGAACAGAGATTCCTTGGAAGATTTTTTCCTGTGAATTTTTTGGAACGTTTCTGTCGTAGATATAATTTCGGAATCTGCTGCATGATCTTTTTGCTAATAGAAAATACCGGAAGGTTCTCGTGTTTTGAGTGTTTTGCAAACTTCGAACGATCTTGAAATGTTCATTAATTTGATCACAAAGAATGTGCTATGTACTTTGAAACGTCTTGTATAGCTAAAAATATTCTTCCGACTGCAGCAGACTGTTAGCCAAACATCAACGTCTCGTCTGTCCAATTAACGAAAGAAAGGAACAGAAAAAAGTTGACAGAATCGATCTCTGAAAGAATAAATTTACACAATACATAGAAACACATTACCGGTTAAATTATTTAATTGCCAAATCACGTTGATCCAATAGTTTTTTTCCAGTCGGTAAATAATACCTCTAGTCACAAAATTGAAAATTAAATACCGTGAGTCAATATTAGGCTGATCCTTATTCTTGCGCATGCAAATATGGCGCAAAGTATTCTGAATACAGATATTACGACTTACAAAATCCAGAAATAGCGAATAAATTATCACGAATAAGATATTGGCAACGCTAGTAATAAGACGTATCTTATTATATTCTACATGGATTGCTATGCATATAATATGCACAGAGAAGCACAGAACAAGCAAGCAAACTCGAACGAACTAATAATATTCCATACGATCGTTGGAAACCACTTTAACGTTAGCTACGAATGTTTAGTCAAGAAACAGTTAATTATCTGAACCGTATTCGTTTTAATTGCACGAAAGATTTTGAATTATCGTATAAATATCATTGATAAGAAAAATTCGAGTTAAATCGTTGGAGCATCGATTGAAAAATTGCCGAACGACTGAAAAAGTGATCGGAGTAAAACGATAAATGGAAAACCGTAGGAAGGAGAAGAAAATCCGTCTCGACGTTGTGTAAATTGTAATTAGGTTAAAGTTGCAAGTCGGAGGCGTCTATTGCGTTGGAACTGGGACTCGATCGACGAAGGACGTCTATAGAAAAACGGGTAAAAAGGACCTCGATACAACTCCGTCGCGTAAATAGGTGACAAACTTGAAACTCGTCGGTGAAATCGTTCGGAAGAGACATACCATCTCGAAACGGATCTCCGCGAGATTTCATCGATCATTTTACCGCCCTATATTTTTCTACAATTTCTACAATTTCTCACGATCGTTAACATTCGCAGAATCTTTCAACTTTATCTCTTCGTGGACGTTGAATCGTCGAGAAACCCGAGAGACTCTGTTTCCGCGATGTGAATTATGGATTATGCTATAGTTACTTCTTCGTCGTAATAATTGTTAAGAATCGTAATCGATTCTCTCTCGTTCTGAAGTTTAAATTTTTCTGAGGAAATTTCGAATGTCCTACTTCTATTCTTCGCTTAATTTGATTGATTTATTTAACCGCGGTAGGAAAAACCACTTTGCTATCTTCGATACAGAGGATAAAAGTATAAGTTTCAAGACAAACCAAACGCAAAAATTCAGTAAGCGTGTTACAGAGTGTTTTAACGAACCGATGGATTGATCAAATAGATGAGTCGTCGTATGTACAGCGTTAGAAGGAATAGCTGTGCGATTTACGCAATTAAAATAGCCATATGTTATACGGTGTTGTTCAGAATGAAGCAAATTGTAATTCCTTGGTCTTCTACAAGCAGCGTTTAGAGGAAACAGCTGAATCACGTCAGGTCAAGGTATTACGCCCTTGAATATCTTACAATCGAGCAAGATATCAAACATCATCCTTCTACTGCTCAGTGGCTGAAGGTTCAAGTTGCTAAGAACAACGTCATAAATGTGAGAAAAAGGAGGTGCGGGACAGCCACGATGTTCAGCAGTGTGTCTCAGGAATTTATATATTATAGTGTTATAATATAATATAAATATAATACATTTATATTAATATATAGATATTTAATTATTTTATTTATCAATTATTATTGATTAATATTAATTATTTATATTATATAATATAACTATAATAAAACTTCTTTGTTTCGACAACTTTTAAGAATCTCGATAATTGCAATTTTTGTGCGAAATCCAATTACTTCAAGTGAAATAAATATTCGAATAATTTTATTTATCATAGGAAATTCATCTTATTTAACCGTGTTCCGACGTACAAACAGATTCGTTCTCTATAAAGAAAATAATCGGAGAATTACACCGTCGATCTTGAAATCGTGTTTCAACGTGGAGCGCGTGCCTGAAACGTTTTCCGCGCTATCTTGCTCCTATCTTCTCCTTTCTCCTCGACACTTTCACTATCACTTGCAACAGCTGCGAATTCTAGCTTACCCTAGGTATTTCTATTCACTGCCTCCGGACGTAATACGCGTCGTCGTTGCCGACGAGCCATTACGCACGCCTTTTGTCACAAGGAAACTTTTCAACGCGTTGCTTCTCCATAGCTGATCGACGTATAGAAACCTTACAATTATTGGCTTGGCAACTAAGTGATTGCGGATTTTGTCATTATCATCCAGTGACAAAGGCCGCAATCACTTAGTTGCCAACTCAATACATATCTCTGCTAAGATTGCTCGTGAATTTCATTCGAAGATTACTTACGTCACGTTTAATATATAAATCCCGTTATGGAATTATTTAAGTAGGTTACATTTACGTGAAATTCACGTGGAATTTACGTGGAATTACGTGGTCTCATCGGCGAGTTGTAATTTATTTCACGAACAACGTCCGTCCAGAAATCATTTCGTCGTATCGTGACGGTGAAAGCGTAAATGGAGTAAAAGCGGTTTTTCTTTCAAACGCTCGGGCTATCGTAGTGAGGATCGAAGCTCGAAGCGGATTGAAGGATCGTGCATGGAAATTGCGTGCGTGTTTCGGCCGAGAGTGGCCAATACAGCGTGCGACGGTGGTCCAACGTGCGTCGTTAAATTAGTTAAACTAGCGCACCAAAATTAACCCGGTTATGTGAAAGAGGATATCGAATAAATTCAACGCGCAGCCGCGTATTGGTGGCGTCAGTATATGCGCGTATGTGTGTGTGATAGGATGTATCAGTATACGTGCGTTAGTGACACAGAGCGGTGAGGAAGAGAGGAGAAGAGGAAGAATATCATGAATGAAGAACGGAGAAAGGCACACGATCACAGGCGAGTTAAACAAAAAGTAGAGGGGAAATAATCGAGAAATAAGATTAAGAAAAGGAAACGACCGAGTGGAAGCTAGTTAATAAAGCTAGCTGATAAAAAATAATAGAAGATTTTACGGCGAAAGACGCGAAATCGATAAGAAAAAGAGAGTGAAATGGGAGCGACTAGGATAAAAGGAAATGTTAAGGTAAAGATCCTATGGTAACCGGTTATGTTTTGTAATAAAGCCATAATTTAGTAGAGTACTGGCAGAACAAGCCCCGGAGATTGAAACAAAAAGGGCGTCGCAAGATGAAATGGACAAAAACGAGAACGAATAAAAAGTGTAATAGAGAAGCGGACACGCGTAAGGCGAGACAGGGAGTTTAGTTGATGAAATGGACAGAAGTAAGAGAGATTCATAAAGCGTAATGGTGGAACAACCGCGCAGGGTGGGAGAGGAAAATTCTGTTGATTGGATAGGTCACGGAAATATAAGATTACAAGCAGTGGCTGAAACCGGGGACGGTTGAACCCCAAGGTACTGTATTTGCTGGAATAAACTGGAATGAGAAGGAAGGTGACATACAGAGAATAGCAGAGTAATATTTTACTTGATAGAGCAGAGTGTGAGCTAGGAAAAGCTGCCCATAGAGGATAACAAAGAACTAGGAGCACCAGAAAGGAAGTTCGTGTACCAGAATCAGAAGAACTGTAGAGAGTGACAAGTAATCGCAGAAGCTGGAAGAAGATTTCGAAAAAGAGAATTTCCTTACTAGTATACGTTTCTCGCAAAGTCTAACAAGAAATCGACAAGACGAAGAAGAAAGAAATTTTGTAACAATTGACAGAATTTCGGTGCTGGAAACAGACAGTTCGACCACTGCATTATATGCTTGAAAATAAGAAAGAAAATCGCGTAGACGAAGAACGAAAGATTCTATTTCTACGGACGGCTTGAAAAAGACAGTTCGATTACTGCTGTATGTTTCAGAGTAAGAAGAAAAATCGCATAGATGTCAAGACGAAGGAAGAAGGATTTTATATCTAGAGAAACACAGTTTCGATTACTACTGCGTCCTGCAAAGTGAGAACGGTCTGTATAAAGAGTAACGTACGGAAAATCAGGAAAACTGAAAAAAAGGAAGATCTTGATATAACATATTGTTGGTGCAATGAGAGATTCATTGTTGGTACAACAGAGAATCGTTCAGCTCTGTTCCATGCGAAGCTCCATTTTTCAGCATGTGTCTGCACAGGACCACGATGTCTCCGATAAAGAGGGGCAGAGACGCGTAAAGCAGAAGCTGGCCGTGGGTTGGAAAGAGATCGAGTATAGGCGGCAGTGAGAGAGACAGAGAGAGCAGATAGATAGAGGGAGAGAGAGAGAGAGTGAATAGCGCGGTCGAAGCGAGGGAGCGACAGAAAAGCAGAGAAACGAGGCCTCCTCCGTTCCCTTTGAAGGCTTGCTACCACCTGCTACCACCGCCGCCTCTATCGGTGGCTGTCTGTACAGAGAACAAGCGGGGGCGGCGGTGCAGCGTCACGAATGGAGAGCAGTGACGCTGTTCACGGTTCCACGGATTGATCCTGCCGTTCCCTGTTCTTGGAAACGGGCAAGTCGAGGAGAACTCGAGGAGAAGCAAAGTGTGTACCGTTTACCTTTCACGGCGGATTTTTGTGATCCGTGCACTCGTGGTGCGCCGCTGCATCGATTCCGGGGATCTGCCTCTCTGATTACACGCCGACAGTGTAACCGGCGGTTTCGCCAACCACCGATAACGTTTCCGTACGTCAGAGATCCGATCTGCCCGTTATTTCGTGCAGAGTATGAGCAAAGGAACGATTCGTTGGACGAGGCAGCCTCCTTTCGGTCGGTTTGTCGTTGACGTCGAAACAGGAAGACAGGCGACCGTGAAATCAAAGACGGACGATTCTGGAGCGTGAAGTTGTAAAATATATTTCCATATATGGTAGCGGATAGGAGCAAATAGTAGCAAGGGGAAACAGATTCCAAGGAAGAGTCGTAGAAACGAGAAACTGGAAGGATTAAATAGACGCTGAGATGATAAGAAGAAACAATAGCTACGGTGAGAGACAAGTATAAAAAGAATGATAAAAGACAAAAGATTGTAGGGTGAGGATGAGTTATAAAAAGAAGGAAATATGAAAAGATTAAGTAGAAGCAACCGTAGTAAAAATAAGTGGATTCTAGAGGGAGAAGATGCTGTGAAAAGGAGGCAATTGTAATAGAAGATAAAAGATCGTAGAGGAGCCGTGGCAAACTTATGATTTAGTAGAATACTAGTGAAAGAAACGCGAAGATTGAAATAAAAGGGGACTTCGAAGATGAAACGGAGCAAAATGAGAAGGGAATCCATAAAGTGTAATAAAGAAGCGCGGGGATTAAAGAGAAGAGTTTTTAGTTGATGAAATGATATCATACGTGTTCAATAAGGACACCGTTGAGTTGGATAAAAATCGGATTAGATTTTTTACTTGCTTGGATAAGAATTTATCTCTGTTCGATTTTAGAATCGAGAAGTTGTTTGATGTTTAATGACATCTGTTCGTCGAACTGTCGACCGAATCAGCGGATGGGTCTGTTTGAACGTTCCACAGACTTTGATCGATGTGCAGACAGTAAAATGCGAATTTATCGGTACGCGATAAGGAGATGAAAATACTCGATGTTGATCAAATATCGGGATGTTTGTATCGAACTTTTGTAAATAGTGGATTCTTACGATGATTACATTAGGTTAGCGACGAACCTCTGACGAAGATTTTACTGAACATTTAAAATATTGGATGAATGGAAACGCAGACCAATTAAAAATCGTCTGAAAGATGATTGTCTTTTAATTTAAACCTTAACTTTAAAAAAAAAAGAATTGTTAGGATCATGAATTTACTATCAACTATGAAACAATTACGAACTATTTCATTTATAAAAAGCCTTTAACGAAGATTCCATTAAACGTTTAAAAGATCAAAGAACGCGATATCAGCATTTTCTCTAAAGCGCATGAAAAGGAAAGAAAAATTCACGAAATTTATAAAGAGTTAACTGAACATTCGTAACACCAAAGCCCCTTTAAAAATCAATTCAAAGTCGTGAAAAATCTATTAAAGAAAGGTCGCTAATTCCAAGCGATCATTCGTTGCAGGTGCTAAAACATAGGATAAAAGAAAAGAAGAGAATACGCGAGATTAAGAACAATAGAATTTTTCGAAGAAAGAAGATTTTCAAAACGATCGCCTACTCATCGATGGGGAAGAGCGTCGTCGACCTGATGATGTTCCTGGACGTCTGCCAGCTGTACCTTCAAACGAAACGGAAGTCGCGGAACTTGTGCACGCTTTGGGCCATCGTCACGTTCATTCGCACGGAAGACACCGGTGAATTTCTACGTTGGTGCCGAGCGTACACAGTTCCTTATCTACGTTACAGGGACAACTATGTCAGTTCTAGCGCCAAAGAAAAGCAGAGGGTCGATAAACTGATTCTGAAGGTTCTGCAAGAGTTGTTCTATTGCGGATGCATACCACCATCCGATATCGGTCTATGAATGAAATTTTCTCACACATATTTATAAAAATGTTCTACCGTACATGGTGGATTATTTTAACGAAGATTTTCCTGCTCGGTATCTTCTTCTTGGAGATGTAAGTGTGTACGTTTGTTAATAGCCATTTTTCCCGAATTTTTCTGTTTTACGAATTTTACCAATGATCAAACTCTAAATAAGAATCGCGAATCCAGAGAAAGAGAGAGAGAAAGAGAATGAACAGGTAAAATGTTCACGAAGGAATCGTTACACGATGATTATTATTTTATTGGTGGTAGTTTGCAACGTCTTCGTATCGCATCGTCGACGATAGACTCATTTAGACCCTTTTTGATTAAACTGTGAATGGAATTATTTCATATCGGTTACTTAAGACCACTCCTTTTTTTAATCAATGTACGCTTACGAATTTTCCTAAGTATAATTATTCAAAGACTACTACGTATCTTAACAAATATATACATAGATGCATAATCGTTTCATAATATTTCATAAATGAGAAACGTAGTGCTCAAGAAGGCAGGATAGTTGAGATTGTGTTCGATGCACGGAGAGCGTCGAAGAGCAGTGTCGCTCTCGATTTTAATCCCTCTGGAGGATCGATCTACCTGTGGATTGCTCTTTCAATTCGACGTTTCTCCCTTCTCAGCTGTTATTCTTTTCTTGCGTCGTTCTTCACGTGCTCGTGGCTCGTACAGCCACGAGCGGACGCGTCTTGCAGAATTCCTCTTTCGTTAATGGAAAGACCACTCGACCTGTTTGTGTCGTCCATGTTGACAACGAACGTCGACGACGACCATTTCGACGAGGGTCCTCCACCGTTGCCAGGAACAGAAGCTTTAGAAACGTTGCTCGAAGGAGAAGAAGTTATTGTTCGATGGTCGAGCGTGGTAAGTTTTCACTAGTGGCGCATTCACGCGAAATACGAGAGGAACAGGCTTAGCATGTCTTGTGCAATTATGCGGTATTTCTGGCTCATAAATGGCCACAACGATTTCAATTAGGTTTATTATATCAGATTTATATTAGATTCGGCTATTGGATTCTGAAATACTTGGTCCTTTCGTAGTTCTATATTTTACCTGATAAATATCATCGATGTGACGTTTACGATACTCGATTACATTTATTACAAGCACCGTATCGGTATCGATAGAAATACCAATAACAATTAAATATTATAATTCGTAATTATATGTATAATTAATTAACAATTACATATACATAATTATAAGTTGAGGTTTTATATCTCAGAATAGAGAGACTAAACGTGTGGATGAATGTATTATAGAAATTTTTTATTCAGAAATGTTAGAACTTAGAATTTCCAGTGGTTTCTATCCTATGTGATAATACATTGATAGATGGATTTATTACAGTGGATTAAACAGAAAACGATGATTGTTTAACTTGGACTTAATACAGTAGCGCGATATGACAACTCTCGGTTAACGATTCTTGACTCTCGTCTCTTCCGGTGGCTAAGTGAACGATCAACGGCTGCGTTGCCGAAATATATCGATTGAAGTTTTCCGACCCTTTCGGCTTGTCGCCATTTGCGCTTTATCATCGATATTGTCTGTATGTCGGCGATCTTTTCGCAATCGCTTAGTTGCCGACCCAATATAACGGAGGAACAGCTGCAAAGAGAATCGTCGTGCCAAAAACTAAACACTAGAGAAGACGTAGAGTTTCCCTAGAAGTGAGACCCACTTGAACAGATATGATTTACGAATAACGTTCAGGTATAAAGTATTTGAACTATAACCGAGTTATTAGAGTCTCGAAGAATCTTTGGAAGCTATTAATTATTGTTACGAGTATTACGTTAATTGCTCGCCTTTCGTTAAACGAAGTACTCTAATTGCCTCGTATTCCTCTTTTCTTCGAATTCAAACACCTCTATACAAACTTGATTGAACGTTCGCCTAAAGTTTACATGGCCGTTTATTCGAAAGAAAGTACAATTAATCTCCACTGCGATCTAATCTTCACAATGAGATCTGCTACGTTATTTCTATATAGCTGTCGTAATAAATTTAGCTGTTTTGTTGTCCGATTCGCGATCGCAGAAAATGTTACCACGCTAAGATATTTAGATGGAGACATTGCTGCAATTACGAGATCTAGAATACAGTTTCACGATCGTTCCAATCGTCGTCCTTCCTTTGGACAAACTAATATTGCACGCCTGGGGAAACTCATAGGAAAAAACAGCGTTGATTGATCGATGGATTGACGTATATGGAGCATTTCTCTTTGGACGCGATAAAACCCGTTCGTATTCACAAGCAGATATACTCTCGGTATCTCGGTTTCCCTCCCGTACCTTTTGTTCGGTTTGTCAAACAGCCAATTATAGATAGTCCGATCGATTTTTCAAATCAACACTCTGACGCGTTGATGATGATTCCGTTCGACGAAGTTGATTGGTAGAGAGCCGAAGAGTAAGATGATTTTATCGCCTGTCTTCTCTCCTCTTCTCTTCCCTCTTTTCCTCTACACATTTATGGAAAATTTAAAACCACGAAAGAACACGTAATACCGTTTATCGTTGCATCGATTATTAGTAATTTTCTCGATTCTTGATTTACGACTAGACAGGATTTGAATAAAGTTCCATCCATCGGTAGCGACGCTATGGAACGCGTAACTAAGCAAAGTCCTTGCCATACGATTCATCGATTCTCGATCATCGTCAAACCGAGGAAACTAAGGAGGAAAATAAATAAAAAAGCAGAAAATAATACACGAGGCGATAGTAACAGGCGCAATGTCGCACGTAGCGAAGAACCTCACTGCACGCGATCACGTGGCAATATCAATTTCGAGCGTGGATATCAGTTTGGAACGTACGTTTAGTCGAACACCTCCTCTTCTCTTTTTCAATGTCCAAAGCTATTGTTTCGAACTGGATTCGCGACAGCTGTCGACTGATAATCTCGTGCGTGCAGCTCAGTTGCACTGGTCAATACGCGATTCATTAGGATGTAGGCCAACCAGCGACGATTAATTAGGTCGAACGTGCTACCTGTAGATTCTGGCCCGGTGTGTTCCGCCAAAACGCTCCACCGACTATTCCCAATTTCACGGTTTTCAATTTTTGCGAAGCGACGATCGGAATAGAATCGCTTTTTAACACGGTTGCAACAGTCGAAAAGTTTAACGACCATAATGGGCGTATTTTTATTCTCGTTTCGTCATTCTATGATTTATGTGAATATTTCGTTGCAGTTCGTTGGAAAGGTGAACGCGTTTTGGTTACATCAAAAAGTAAGATCGATTAGGCTTTGACCGTGGATGTGAACGAAAGTCGAGGACAGATATGTTCACGGATGATTTTCCTTGAATTCGATGAAAGAGCTTGGAGGCTCGGCGTTTAAAAATATCTTAGGTCCTCTTAAGGATGAACCTCCGGTGAAACATACACGGAATACGGAAGTATTTGGAGCTGTTATTTTAGCGTTAACGGAAGTACTTGCAGACGACTATTTTTAACCCTCCTTTGCGTCGTTCTTTTTAAAAAAACGCGCCTCTAGACTCTTGCTGGCATTTTTAAACTTTAAAGCCTTTTAAACTTTAACCTTTCCGCCGGCTCTGCCGCTTCACCGCGGAATATTTTATACGTTACGTTGCGTTTCTGTATTACGTTTTAATCGGCAATCTATCGGAAATTTCAATTGTACGTAATAGGAAGCGTTTAATTTGATAAAAAAAAAAAAAAAAGAATTTAATCGTCCTTGGATTCTCATGTGAAACGATTTCCATGCAGAAGATTATACGAATATTTTACGAAGATTATACGAACATATTTTTTCATATGTTCAATTGTTTCAGAGGCACGATAAACTCCAGTAAAATCGCGTTTTCCGAAAGTAACGTGTTCCAAGCGATCGTCGCTATGTCGACTTTTATTTTCTACGTTTTATCGAATAGGACAATATTTTAAAAACAAATAACGTATATACGAAGTTGATTAAAAAAAAACATGTTATTCATGTATGTAAAGAATGTTGTATTTCATTGAAATTTAATAAAAATGTAATTATACAAATCCACGTATTGTGTTCTTGAAGATTCTTTTTAATTGAAAAATACTTTTACGATCTTCGTTATCAGTCATCGTCGGAATCGTCGCAAATCGCGTTGCAACGTCTTCGTTTTCATGCAAGTAAATATTCATTTTCAATCGTTGAATCACGTTCGATCTTTTCAACGAATCTGTTGCTTTGTTACGCGTATTTGCCGCGTTATATCATATTCGCGTTGCAAAAACTCGCGTTATACGACGGTTTACTGTATTTGCAATAAATTCCTTACGAGATATTCCTCGTACAGCATCGACGATCTACGATACGCGACTAAGTAATCAAGTTTAAGCGGATTAATAATTCATTTCCATGCGATTCAATTATCAATTGAACCTTTCTAAACATAACTTGAAACGATGATGTTGATATCACGATTGTTTACGAGTCTATCGGTATATCAAAGAGAGAAATATTCGCCACGAAATCACGAGGGGAACGACGTAAGATACGAGAATTTATTGGGAATAAGAGTGGTCGAAGGATGTTAATAAACATCAACGATTTCCTCACAACTTATCGAGGTGGAACCGTGTAGGGAGCGCTTGGTAAATGAAAGTGACGAGAAAGTACGAAACCGGTACCTTTGAAAACCGGAATCCATCGTCGGCCGCCGATTATGGAATATCAATGGATGACCAAATAAAATTAAAGCCGTGCTTCGCACGACTGCAGCACTGAAAACGAAAGCGATCCCACTCGGAGGATTCGAAAAAACTGGCAGATTCGTAGCTGGACAGCAGAGGAATGTTTATTATAAATTAACAGAAAAGACAGTACGATAAACACAATATTGCAACACTCTCACAAAATCGAATATAATATCGCGCTTCACGAATTCGCTTATCACTATTTCTACGTCACAGCAACACGATGAACTTCTCTCGACCACGATTAATTCAACTCTGACAGCATTACCACGCTCATTTTTCCCTCAACAAACCTTGGTAACGCTCACAACACTCCTTGACAACATTAACATACCTTAACAACGTTTATAAACAATCAGCCACGTCTTTCACTAACGTCACACCATCGCAAAATGGTATCTTCTTTGTTCCGGTCGAAAAAATTGATAGGAATTTGACGAATGTTCGGGACGAAAATTCCGACGAAACGTTCGATCAACGAGATCAAACTTCATTTCTTTTCCTAAACAAAAATTCCCGTGGAAAATATCCGTAGAATATTTAGAGGCGTGGCGAGATACGCGTAGCTGTCCTGCGCTCGAATAATTTAAACCGATCCTTTGTTTCCATTCATCGTAGGTGATAAGACGGAAGACAATGCGACGCGGAGGATAGTTTTGGCGAATAAACGTAACGAGCAAGTGAAAATGCACCGTGACACGAGTCGAGAAACCCGCTGCGCAGAGTTTCCGAGCTTCCGTGTTATGAGAAACCGTCGCGTTATTGTTAACGTGGGACGACAATGATAAATTTCGTACAGAATCGTCGCGTGACCTTGCGTAGGTCTTTTATCAGATTAAAAAAAAAACGCAGAGGATTAGCGAGGTAAAATTAGTTGCAGCGGTTTTGGGTTGTGTAATTCAAGTTCCATCGTAATTAGAAATCAGGATCAGTTTTATTTACCGGCGGTTATCCGGTCGCTGCCAGTGACTGTACAGACCGTTTCAAAACAAGCGTAACGTGAAACGACAAGTAGAAAACCACGGCAAGAGCAAACAGTCCCTCGCCTTTTGCTGTTTCCTTCACTCTGTCTCGTTTAATATCGATCTACATATTTTTTCAATTTGAATTCACAGCTTATAAATTGTTGAGGTTATTCGATGTGTAAACACGTGGATAAATTGCAAGGCAGAAAATATATTTAAATAGAAGCGTAATTATAAGTAAGGATACAATTTGAGCTGGTCCAGATCCGCACGCTAGTGTCGCGTAATTTTTAGGGTTGGTTGATGAAAATAAAAATAGCTGAGTCGTAACACAACTATTAACTTTGTTTTAATTAAACTTTATTATGAATTCAGCAATCACAATGTAACACACACTGAATTAACATAAATCACAATTCACTCCAACCACGTTATGTAAGACTTAGTTACAACGATACGTTAAGTACGCCACTTATAAGGGTAGAGACCGGTATAGATATGTTGACTATTCTAAGGATATAGAATAAGTGAGCTTTTCTGGCAATACTATGTCTGAGGAAGGCTAGGGGTGGGTGTGTCTAAGGACAGGGGACTATCGGATTTGTTGATGACAATTTTGGTTAAGGAAGTGAGGGCAGTAGACACCGTCTCCGATTGGATAATAAGACGGTTGGTGGACCAGGAAGGGTTTTAGCCGCCCTCGCGAGAAAGTTGCTAACGGAACATACCAGATGCGAAGAAAATCAACTTTCTAAGCTAACACGTGGTAGACAATAAACGTAAGGGGAAATCTAAGACAGGAAATACTCGCTTGGTCCGAAGGACCTTAACTATGAAAATGCCAAGACCCCTGGTGGGTAATTAAGACTATTGAGGGTGCGCACCAAGGATATGCAGACATCTGGGTGCCATCCTGTTCGTGGTGTTTACCCGATAACTAAAAACCCCGAAGCCAACGTCGCCTGTCTACCGTTTATGGTCTGACTTCGTCGCAGTCTTTTGTCTACGCGCTGTCGATGGCTTCGGTGCTTGAGAAAACTAAAAAGACCAGACGTAGAGTTTTCTTATAAGTGGTGTGACCACTTCAACATAAATAATATAATTGTAATAATATAATAATCTCGCTATAATAATAAATAAATAAATACTATATACAGAGATATTTTCAATGGATTTCAAGTAGAAGCGTTGTAGGTTTAGTCTCAATTTAGTCTTTTCGTACAACGACGAAATTCCTTGCACTCTGTCAAGTTCAAGTAAAGATATTTTACTGTGAAATTTATGGATCGATAACGAGTGACGATTTTGTTTGCAGTTTCGCGGACACGCGTGTGGATGAGGGTAAACCATCTTAGCGAGAGGGATGTCTGAAAGCGACGGAGAGCAAGTAGCTCGGTCGGTGGCCTTGGAGCAAGCCTACGTCCACGAAGTTTACGAGCAATGCGCCGAAAAAACGGTCCAGAGTCGACACTGGCCACGAATCTATCAATTTCTCGAAGAATTGGAGCCGGGAGCCCTTGTTTGCGATATTGGTAACTTCACCGACTTTTCACACATCGTATAGTTTCCTTTGAACGAAGATATTAACATTTACCGTGTACAGGGTGTCCTACAGCTTTGTCGGTATAGTCTATGTACACGATAGAAGAAAAAATGTTATTATCGTAATCGCTGTGGTCGCTTAAACGTGTCGCTCAAAGATTCATTGAATGGTTGTATTTAGTAAACGAAGCAGGTTACAAGAAGCTCGGAGAAAAGTGAATAGAGAACGGTATATGGAAATAAACCGTTCGATTGAATTAAAATGAGGTTCTGGCACAGACAAAATCGGTAGGAAGAAAATAATGGGAAGTCAAATAAAAGAAGTAGCACGATGTACAAACGAAGAGGAACTGTGTCAGGTACGTGAGAGAAAAAAGTCAGGATCCTTCGAGCACATGCTAAAAGACTGCTCGATGTACGGTGAATCAAGGCCAGAGATACCCAGGAATAAAAACAACGGGCGAATCACGAAAGCGAGCATCGAAGAGGATGTAAGAAGATTCCACTGCTTCGTACAAAGCGCAACGAGAATTTTTATTTCTAAACTTTCATTTAGGACAATGTGATATTAATTACGCTGTACCAAAGAAAGATTGTTACCTATACATTTTTTCTTTTCTTTTTTTTTTTAGGAAGATTGTATAATTTGAATAACAAGTACAAGCATAACACGCACGAGGTGTTTCCTTATGAAAAGATAAGAACAAAACATGGAAGAAAATTTGTTCGTTTAAGCCTTAGTTCGAATATTTATCAAGTATACTTGACTGTGGCAAAATACGAAAGGAAAAGCAGCGAACTTGTGGTTACCACGCTATAAGACAATACTGGGACACCCTGTACAATTTACATATATAATTTAATGAAAATATTCTGAGATTTTTGTATCGGAAACGAACAATTTAATCTAGCTGCTCGTTGATCTCACGAGTCGATTCGCAGATTTTTCAGTCTTACCATAGCCGCGCCCCATGGAACGTACACATACACACACGCGCGTGCACAGCCCATTTATAGACGCGTGTCTTTATTCCTTCCTTTGGCCGCTTTTTCCCCGCCTCTTAACTCCGGCTACTTGCGCTTTCACATGATCAATTGACCTCCGCACGGATGTATCAACGCAAGTTCGTGTAAATCACGTACAGGTAACGCGTACGCTTGTCTAAGTTCAAATGCAATGTGGTCGAACGATATGTCGCGTAGCCACCTTTGAAATACCGTGGGATACGTTCTCCTTGGATTACACAAACTCATCGACCAGCGAACTTTGAGGCCGGGTTCGCGTACCGTGTTCCGCTTCTGAACCGCTTTTCGTTCATCGTTTCAACTACCGGTTTCACCCGTCGAATTAGTCATCGGTTTTCCGGTCTGTTTCTTACAGGCCGATCAGCTGATCGCATTACCAAACCGGAATTCCTAGCAAAACCTTTGATTTCGCTGGTAACTATATTGCGGATTTTCCTGCAATTTCGTATTTTTCTTAATTAAAGAAACTAGCGCGTAGATTCATTTCGCTGATCATATATAGCAGAGAACGTAGTTCACTCTGAATATTTTCCCTGTCTTTGCATGGTACGCGTATTTTTTTACGTTCTCAAATCTGCCGTTTTACGTACGTTTTTACGTTCTCAAATCTGCCGTAAATGCAGTAAAATCCCCGCGGTTCACTCGTGATCAATTTAATTTTATTTTCTTGCTGCCGCGCTCCTAGAATCTATACGTTCCGAATCTTATTTCCGTTTCAGCGAGTGGCAAGACTCGATACTTTGAGGGAAACTTCGTGTAAAGCTTGCCATAAAATTGATACACGCGTGTCGGTAATGACCCGTTCCATTTGTGTTCCATGTTAGGAAATTTCGTAGCGATAAAAACACACGTTTAATCGCAAACGACTGAAAGAACGCAGCTGCAGATACGTTTATTTGTGAAACTTTATTAGACATCGTTAGCTAACGAGTCGATCGCTCTTATTCAGGTTGTGGCAACGGGAAGTACCTGAACGTTAATCACAGCATCTTTAAGGTAGGAGTGGACCGGTGCAAGCGTTTCACGGATATCGCGCGTGAGAAGGAAAATGAGGTGAATATATCACTTTAGAAAATATAAATATCGAGAGTACATAAAATGGAACTGCAGTCTAATACCGGAAACAAACTCTTGTATCCGTATCCTGCCTCTAACGACCTGATTAAGCTCTAATCATAACGAACGTTATTAATTGTATCCGGGATAGGTCATCTCGCGATTATTATAATGTCTTTCTAATTAAATTCTATCTTACAACTGTACGTAATAATATTGACAACAAGCGAAAAACTAATATCATTGTCGCTAATAGACTGTGTCTATGAGGCATTTGAATTTTCGCAGAAATGTAAAAGAGAACGCGCGTAGTGTTTAGAAAATAGGCGAGATATTAATTCGTCGTTTACATTGCAGGTATTGATCTGCGATAATCTAGCTCTGCCGTTTCGAGATGAGAGTTTCGACGCGGTCCTCTCGATCGCCGTGGTGCATCACTTTGCCACAACAGAGAGGCGGGTTCACGCGTTGAAAGAACTCGCAAGAGTATTGCGGATCGGCGGTCGACTGGTTATATCGGTATGGGCTATGGAACAAAAACACAGGAGGGTAAATAAAACGTAACAAATCAAATATTTGTATTGTGTTGTGTTCGTTTATCGTATCGAGGCATACGTACCTATTACAATCTCTTGTGTACGCTTCCTGCATCTTGCTCCTATTAGGTTGACCCAAACAACTGTTGTATTACTACGAAATGGATCATATGTGATTCAATAAAATAATATAATTTGAATAGTAAGAGAACATTTTGTTCTATTACTAGAAAATGGATAATACATAATTGAATAAAATAATGTAAAAGAAAGAATGTCGTGCATCTATTATTTCCTTGTAAAAGGAAAGAAACTTTGGGATACCCTAATATATTAGTTTATTCCTTAGAGCCAACTCTTAACTCGTTACGCTATTTATCCAAATGTATATCTATATTCTGTGTTTTAATTTACTATACAGATTAGTATGTGTCTTCTACGTGGTCAGTCTTTGGTATTTCATCCCTGTTCATCCCCCTTTTGGTTTCTCTATTCGTTCATGCAGTGAACTGGTAACTTCGTGTAATGAATAAAATATTGCTTTTAAAATAAATAAAATAACGGAGATAGAAAATCAAACGAAACATTGGACGTAGGAAGGTAAATAATTCTTAACTATTTCTCATAAAAAAAAAAAAGAGAAAAATTACAAAGGGGCAAAATAATGCGATGCTATAATATTCCATGTGTAAATTTTATTTTATATTATTTCTTCGTATTTTTATTTTCATTTCAAAGTCCCGTATACCATCTGTTTCAATTTATTTTTTGTTTTACGTTTCAAGTTAAAAGCAGATATTTAGTGACACAAAAAGCTTCAAATGTATGGAATTGTGTATAGCACGTGGAGCGTGTAAACGCGCTTAAACTTCGGATTACAAGCTATTCGAAGGATTTGCGGATATATAGGCTATTCGATTCAGCTTAAAAATGTCGTCATCCGATACGATTGAATTCAAACGGTATTCGAACATGCCTATGAAATACACCCACGCCAAGCATGACGGTCAATCGATACGATTATTCCAATGCACATAGTCAAGGTAAACCGTTCGAATCTATCGCTATTAAATCTATTTTCCAGTCCAATCTTTCGTGCACGTACTTCGTTCATTTGGTTATGAAGCTTTTTAATTACCAACGCTGGATATCCTTTTATAATTACTTCTATCTTTATTAATATCCCTTATCCCTATTAATACTTTTACAGAGTGACCATATTAGCAATTTCTAATAAATTTAACCTTTAAAGGCTAGCCATGGGTAAAACTTCACCCTAAGTAAATTTTATCTCAACCACTGCAAGTAATAACTTTCTCTACTTTTGACCTACAATATAAAAGAAACGTATCAGGTTGAAATTTCACTTATAATAGCGTAAACGCGATTTCCTTTGACGATAACTTTCAAGGTGAAAGATACGTATCTTAATAAATAGTAGCGAGTAAAAAATATGAATATTAATAAAAAAAAATTCGTTCTTTTTGTTTGCAGTTCGAGTCTCAAGACGTGTTGGTACCATGGCCGAAAGCTTACTGCATGAACTCGGTGACAAATAGGTCGAAACGTTCGAGCGCGCCACACGCCACTGAATTATATTACAATCAGAACGCTCAAAAATTCCCATCTTCCAAAAGGTATCTAATCGATTCAACGATCCAAAGAGGCTAAAGGAAGAACGCGCATTGCGCTCAACTTAATTCGTCTCTTCATATTTTAGTACTTCTGTGCACAAGCTGAGTCGTTTACGTCACGTTGATCGCTGTTTTACGCTTCCGAAATATCCGCCAAAATTACTCTGACATATTCGTCCAATCCGTTGTACAATCGATCTTAAGTCAGAAGATGTAAAAGATCTTTGAGGAAAAATAAAAATTCCTAGAATCGAGAAAATTCACGAGCGAAGGTTCGCTCGGAATGTAAACGATCCAGGTTGCCACGAGTTAATTATTCGAAAACTTTGACAGTGCTGCCAGATTGGTAATTTACGAAAATTACATCTCCATCGTCTACCCTAGTCTTCCTCTCTTCTTCCGCTTTCCAGAGCCAACATGGTAACCTCGATAATTACTGCTAATGGGATTCTTGTTTCAGGAACAGCCAACGAAAATGCAAAAGCAAGAGCTATTGGATCGACCCGATATTCAGCCCATCACCGTCAACCAGCAGCCTATCCAGCCCGAACGAGACCTGCTACAGTTTTTTCCGTCGCGCTTTGCAGGTAACATAATCTACGTACCACGTTCGTGGCTGGAAACTTGGCTGCCGGAAGAGATATAAATTTCGTTGATTAGAACAGACTGCAAGATGTTCGTGCAAATTCATATTTTTATAAGTACAATCAAAACAACAAAATATACGGCAAAGAGTAATTCGTCTATTATTGTAACGAATATGTTCTATATTTGGAATATTTCTTGTATTAGATAAAAGCCACTTGTCTACTACTACTATACCGAGAACCTGTGAAAAGATGAAACGAAAGAAAAATGTATATTTCGCAGAAGAGCATCAAAGATGATGGGGTCCAACTTTCCAGCCACGCATTACGCTCACGTTTCCTTGAACAGTTCCCAGTTGTCACGTGTTATACAATCGCGTGCAAACGCTGAGATTGTTTCTCCTTCTCGTTTTCTGTATTCCTTTTTCGCCTGTTTTTTTTTTCTTTAAACTTTCCGCCTGCATGTTGTTGCGACACGATAATTTCTAGTAATAGGTGGCTAAATTGTTGCCAGGCCTTATCGATTCCGCGCGCAACCGTAACGATGCTCGGTACCGAAAAAAGTAGGCTAACTGCTTGCAGAATACGCTTCGAATGTAATTGGAACGGGCAAAATGCAGCGAAGATCGTTTGTCAGCGGGATGCCCGAGTAATTTTGCCTCTCGTTGTTTCCTCGTGGATGTTGGATAATCGATTGAACGAGATCTTAGGAAGGAATCTTTAAGGCGACTGTCTTCTTGTAATTTGGAAACCTCGAGCATTCCTGTTTCCTTGTTTTTTGAAAATCAGACGAACGATTCAGAATTGTAAATTTAATTAGTATCTCGTTTATTGAGATACGACGTTTCATGACATCTTTTCTCTTTTTATAGATAAGTCATTTCTGAGTGACCTGGGAAAGCCACTGACTTGAGAAACGCTATATTGAACGCTTTACAAACGGCTTTGTCTAATATACGCATCTGCTCATAAATATTAGAACATCATCGTACAAGACTCGATAGCCAAGCTAAATTGCTAACTGGAATTTCTGTTTTTTTTTTAGAAATTAGCAGGAAGTAGACGTGGATCTGGCAATCGACCTTGGTTTCTTGACAGTTGGCAGAGTGGCAGTGGGAAAAATCGTAAAGACTACGAGCAAGAAGAACCACCGGACGTGGACGAACTGCCCATCGAGTTACGCCGCGTAGAGGATGTTAACGTGACATTGAACAAACAGTCAGACTCTCTGAGTATTAAATCTAAGAGTCTGGGTGATATTTTGGAGATTCAGCGACTGGACCTTGTACGATCTAGATCCAGTATTCCTGGTTTGTGCTCCGTGTTGACGTCCGAATTGAATTTGGACGGGGAATCGAGGACGTCATCGTCGATGAGTGGCTCGAAGCCACGGCTAGTCAAGCAGAAGACTCACCTCGTGGACGACACCGGTTTGGAACATCCTGATAACACTGCCATTCAAGAAATATCTAAGGACATTCCAGACTTTCAGGTTCTAACCTATTTTTAGTTCTTATCGTATCAAGCTTTGATATTTTAATTTAAGTTATATAGAAAAAGTACAATTACGCAAATTTAGCTTAGCTATAAATTAATTTTTGTAGATTTCGAATTTTAACTACTGGCTAGAACATTAATATCTTTGTTTCGTTCGACACTCAGATAACACCTGGTCATAATTCGAAGCGGGGAAGCATCCTGAAACAGAGCTCGATGAACGAGGAACTAATGTCTATCGATAGGCTAGAAGAGAAAGAAAGGGTACGAAGGAACATAATGAAACAGGCGTCCCTGAACGAGGACATTATCTGCAAAGGGAAAACCTTCGAATCCCTTAGAGACTCTCTCTATTCCGTAAACGCGACAAAGAGATTTCAACTATTGAAAAGTGGCCTTACGAACAAGATTAAACAATCCACGACTAACATCGAGGTATCCGGTATATCGATCAAGAACGGATTCGTGAAGATCTTACAAGGATGGAAATCCACGGAAAATGAAACGAATACAACTAATACGTCGACCGACGAAGCGTCTAAGATGATGTACAATGACTCGAAGGTTCAGTCTGTAACTGTGCCGAAAAGAGAGACGGAAGTGATCGAAAGGCGTTTGTCTCGCGAGGACGGTTCGGATTCGTCGAAAGACAGTAGTTTGCAAAGCGACACAAGCGTCGATTCCGAGGACAGTTTCGCATCCGTGATTTACGTGCCAAAGCAGGACGCACAGCCAACGATAGAGGCTATTATTCCAGCCTCCAGTGGTCATCAGCTGGGAAGCATCTCAGCGCCCCCTTCACCACGCGTCAAACATCCTCCTGATACATCTAACTCAAGATTGAAGGTCATTACCATATCCCCATTGCTCAAACAGTTCTCAGCTACTAGCAAGTCTCTACCTCCACCTAGTCCACCTGGCCTATCCCCTTGTACTTTAAACCCCGTATTTAGCAGGCCACTCTTTGGTTCAACCACAGTCGCCAACCAGCAACAGGTATCTGGAGACAATACTGTTAACACAAAGAGGACGGAGGTTTTGAACAATGGCTGTCATCAAACAATCAATGGAGACTTGCAGGGTAATAAAAGGAATATCGAAAGTGAGATTTGTGGCAGGACTAATTTCTGCGAAGAGAAGAAACCTAGCTTGCAGTCTATACGCGCTTATAGATCTATGACTGAGAGTGTGGAGATTGAGGAACCGAAAACTGACAAGGACACTGCTCCACTTTTACCTACTGTTGATGATAGTCCTGACGTGTCTTTGCACGAGAAAAGTACCTTTGAAGTCAATAAGGAGGAAGAGAATCGTAAGGCCAGACTAAATCAGATCAAGGAATTGCTGAAACAGAAGCCTGGTTTTGCAACTCGAACCAAACCGTCGTTTCCTCTGGTTAGAAGAGCTTCGACGACAGCTAGTGGTCGTTTGGAGGCTGTTACCAAAGTTCTACCACGGTTGCTTTCGTTGGAATTATTCAATCCTGAGACTGATGATCTGGATAGCGATTCCAGTGGAGTGTCGTCGCCGGATTCGGTAGGTTCTGTGATTAGCGTAATCTCTGATGAGAAATACATGGCTAAGAAGGATAATACTAAGTCAGAGTGTACCGAATCCGAAGTGCTAGATAGCTCGGCTGAAAACGTGTCTGATCCCAGTGATGCGACGGCTGACGAATCATCAGGGTACGTGGCTGATTCCAAGGAGGATGAAACGAAGACAACAGGAGACAGTAGTTCGTCTCAGTCTTCTAGACTTCTAGAAGCTGCAGCTAACGTCGCCAATTCTCTGGAGGATACTGTGGAGACGGTCATCACAAAAACGCACACTAAATCGTACTCGACGCAAATAGCACAACAGGAAAGCGTTGAAAGTTCAGCTAGTAGCGAAACAAGAGTCAGAACGAAGTCGGATATTCAATTGCCAAAAGTGGAGGATACGTGGAACGAAGAATGTCGCAAGCATCTGATAGACTTTACCGAAAAGCTTAGTGAAAACTTGATGCATGAGTTGGACGAAAACAAGAACGATCAGAAGATTTTAGATAAACCATTCCTATCGAGGAAAGACTTGGACAAACGCAACTTTGAACACCTACCTCCTTACGACATTCCATCGTCGATATCTACCAAGTCGAAATACAACGATTTATCCAACACGATCGCATGGCTGAGTAACACTAATAATGGTTTCCATGAAGAAATGCATAGGAGCACTTCAGACGACATAATGGATTTCGTGATGGTCTCCAATACCGGGGAATTCATGAACGAGAAAGACACATCCTCTTTGGACAAACAATCTTCGGAGAAACCTTATCTAAGAAGCGCAAACTCCATAGAGTCTAGCGATATTGGCGAGTCCATCGATAATACGATCAGTTTCAGCGACGGAAGCCACGCGGAGTCCACTGGACGATTGTGCAGCAGCATGATGTCGCTATTATCAAACACCAACGAATACCCTAAATCATACGCTGAGAAACGAAGACTCCAATTACAAAGGAGGTCCGCCTCCGAGGAGACGCCACCTAGGTATCCAGACAATAGCAAACGCAGCACCGATTGTCTGGTAACCACGACAGGAAGTAACGATTCCCTGACCGGATCATCGTCCCAGGAATCTTTACCGTCCGATCGCGGAGGTGGCGCCATTACTTATCATCAGTACTATCACGTGTTCAGGGAGGGCGAGCTGGACCAACTGATCAACAAATACGTGGAGAACTTGCATATTATCTCGTCTTACTATGATCACGCGAGCTGGTGCATCGTCGCGGAAAAGGTGCAGGTCTGGACTATATGACTCGAGGCGGACGCCCCTGTCCCGTTTTCACGCGGAGCGTCGCGCCTCGTGCGTCGCCACGCCGCCGGTTAGATCGCTTATCGGGCAAGGATAATCAGTTCGTGAAGCTCGCTGAAACTTCGTGAAATGCTTCTCGATTCATTTTACGCGGGCACACGCGTTACGATGAAGAGTAGGCTAATTTCTTTATTATTAAAAGCAAGAGGTATGGTTGGTAGCTAATGAAAATACGTATACAATACTTAAATGAATTTATTATCGCTTTTCTTATTGTTTAGATCGAAAGTGATTACATTAGCTAGCCATGAGTTATGGTCGAGTCCAGATAAGCGAGTCACAAGTATATTAGAATTTTAAAATTGATTTGGAAGACTATGAGAAGACTGGATTTTAACCAAAAGAAACGAAGTATAACTTCTAAGCATAGATTTTTGTTTCGGCCAGTTAATCTATTTTTCATCTCAAATCTTACTCCTATCGAAGCATTGTGTATGACTTACATTGAAGAAGAGTATTTTGCTATTTCGAAGTTAAAGTTAATTATATGATGAATTCTATTGATCTGCAATTGATACCATTAGCTATCTACCAGAAACAAGAGAGGTTAGGGCAAGATGTTAGATAAAGCGAGTTATAAAAGATTTGGAACGAGGTGTAAATATGTAAAATAAAAAGAAAAAAAGATACGTTTCCGACGTAAGCGCACAGATCGGTAAACAAAGGATAATTCATCAGATAAGCAACACTACTAGAATAGCGATTTGTATCATTCGTCTAAGTGCTTGACCAAATGTTTCTTCTTTACTTGTTGGTTCATTGTTTTATCATTGGAAAAAAAGTCTCCATTCTAGTCTCGAGTTTCGATTACGTGATAATATGTAGCTTTAGTTTAAGAGTTAGATCTGTGGTTCCTAATCTTTTCATCGTTCAACTCGTCGGCCACTTGTGATCATTCTCCCATAAAAACGGACGCTATCTTTTCCGTTGCATTCTATCTCTATAGTTCGACTATAATTCCATTGTAGGCAGCAGCGTTGCTGTTATCTCTTGATTTATCTCTGATCATCCTTCTCTCTATTCAGTATTTTTTGTTTTTAGTATGATTTTATTTAATTTTTTGTATAAGTTCTTTTTCCTATAATATTATGGTAATAAAAGATTCTATTTATTTCTTTTTATAAATAAATTAAGTGTAACGCGTTTAGAGTTTTTTTAATGCTATTATTTATTGTCATGTCAATATAAAAAGAGAAAGGTGAAACAACGGCGGTAGGGAGAACTGCCCGACCTTGAACATACCAAGAACTGTTCTCTAGTGTAGTCATTCAATTTTCGTCACTCTTTCAGACGTGTAATGTTATCAGGAAGTCTTTCGCTGAATTTCATCTGTCTACAATTTCATAGTTCGGCTATTCCTTTTCCCCTAAGAATGGCATAAAAGATACTTCTGTGACGGAACATTTAATTATAGAATGTAATAATAAGTAGGCGCGTTCTAGTAAGGTTAGGAAAATGAAATACAATTATTCCGCCACGATAGTAATTCTCTTATGTCGTTCTTAATTTAAAAATAAACAAAAAAAAAAAGAAAAAAAAGATATGCGACAATTGCAACAATCATGGGAGACTTTCTTTTTACAATAACGTAAATAATGTAAATAACGACGATTCTCGTTTGACAAGTATTTAAGTATTCACTTCCAGGTATAAGAAACGACGCTTCAATAACGTTCATTTGCCACGCATGTCTCGTAGATAGCGACAAGTTCGTATTATGAAAACCGAGAGTTTAGGGTAATAAATTGTATAGGAACTGCTGTTCCAAAGTAAACGGATGTTATTGCGTTATTACCACGAGGAAATTCAGCTGACGAAACAGGAAGATACGCTGCTTAAAGTTATTGGAGAGTCATCCACTTTGATGCTTAGAAAGCTATTGGACGTTTAGTGAAAATCTGCGACTATTATGGGAACGGTATTATAATTTCGTTGTCGACATTTACTTTATTTTTGACACATTAGAGAAGCCTAACTCTGTTTAAGACTGTTCTCGGGAACAAATTAATACCTTCATTTTTGAATTTATATAAAATTATATAATTTATGTAAATTATTTTCAGGAATGCTATTACATATGATATTAATGGTATTACAGTGAATTAATTAGTTGTTTCAAACATTTAAAATATGCATATATCGATCATCGTGATATTTAATATCTTAAATATTACAAAATGTAAATATTTAAAACGCATGGTAAAAGTGAGACACCCTGTATATAGAAGCTAGTTCAAGATCTTTTTGTGGATAGGATTGCTCCAATTACTTCAAGCAGAATGTTTACTCTTTAAAGTAACAGACTATAAAGAAAAGATACGGTTTGTAAGTTTCAATTGTAAACAAATGAGAACAAATTGGATGAATATATTCGAAAGTGAAATTAAAGGAGAAACACGTACAACAGATGGTTCCGGTTCACTACAATTTGATATCAAGAAAGTCTAAGAATTTCGATAAAATTACGAGAATTTATCGTGAATGAGATGCTAATTATTAGAAAGTTACACAAAATACATACGTAGTTACTCATCGATATTGAAATCGAATTTCGCTAAGGTGAAATCTACTTTATCGACAGAAGATGTAAAAAAATTGTATAAAACAGGACCAAAGTTCAAAATATAGAATACGTTTGTTATTGGCATCGTAAATCGGAGTACAAAGTATTGTATGTTCAACAAATAGAAGACTCTCCGACGACTTCGAATTCACTAGATTCAAAAGGGTAAAAAAAAATGGGAAGCGAGAAACATCTCGGAATTCTGTGCATTTGTAATACCGCAATAACTATCGGACCATTCGAAAAAGAATATACCACGAGATAGCAGAACAACAGTTGACCCTTTATTTAGGAAAATTAGCGAAATCTAACCTTCATGATTCCTTGCTTTTTCAAGGATATTCACGACGGGACACGACTTCTAGAAACCAAAAGATTTTTCGCGACTTTTAGGGAAAAGTGTCGCGAAAGTTCATCCATAGATGCGTTACATTACGGAACAATTAGTAAGGAACAAATAAACGGGTTAAAATATCTCGACCCTATGATACGACCGGACTGTATATTCCATATATGCATATATTTAACAAAAACAGTACTGACTGCGAAAACCTTATAGCTAAAAGGAACAAAAAAAAAAGAAGAGAAGAAAGAAAAAATATACATATACATACACGTAGTTCGTGAAGTTGTTGACTTAACGTCAAACCAATTTACAAAAACGTTAAAAACCGTAGATATCATATAGTGGTATATATGATCGCGCACGTACGAAAAGGATTAAATAATTCTTAAAAAAAAGTAAAGTTTTACGGATCCAGTGATATTATATTTCACATGTTATGACGAGCATACTTTGCTACACTTTTTTTTGTAAATATCTTACTGAAAATACAAAACCAATACATATATACATAAATACGTGTATACATATATATATCGGCAATCTTCTTACAATTTTGTGAATGTTATCGTGAAAGGTACTGTCTTTAAATGTTAAACAATGATCAGTCATTCTTTTATTAAATATATTCTTCTCTTTGTTAGGAAACCATTTCATCGATAGGTTCACTTTGATTGTTCCTTGTATAAAGTTTGTATAATTGTAAATTGCCTTTTATTAACTATATTAAAACTGAATTTTATTGTCACAGTTAATGTTACGATTCTCAATACTTAAATGAAAAAAAGAAGCGTACAAAGATATTGTTTTGAAAGATGCGACATTTGGTGACACTAGCGCCATCACGGATCATAACTAGTGAAGCACAATCGATAAAATCGGAATTCTACGTAATTCGCGATTTTAATCGAAAGCCTAATTGTTGCTCACCTATGTTACGAACGTTCACGTTCATTTCCAGCAGTTATATGACGCGTTCTTTTTTGTTCTTCTTTTCCATAATATAGTTGTAATATTTTATTTGTAAGTTTAACCAACATAATGTACGATCCATATAGAAATGATATGCAAAAATAGATCTCGAAAGCGAATGGTCAAGTACATGAAGTAAGGTTGTAAAAAGGGACAGTTAAATCAATAATTGAAATGCGGATATGCAAATTCTAAAGAAAAATGAAGTTTCTTTTTCATCCATTAAATATTATGGCAAGTATTTTATTTTGAATGTTTTATATATTTTTGCAACTTTAAATTTTCCATAAATGTATAAACATTCGTAATTTAATAGTAATTGCTATTATAGATTGAACATGTGCGAATTATTGTTTCTAACTTATCGAAAGAGAATTCTATATACAAAATATTCGTATTTACCACGATCTTTAGTTAATATTTTCATATGTGCGTATAGTCTTCCTCAATATTATTATTATGTTATTATGCTCGAGCGATCAATTTCCGTAACGGAAATTTCTTCGGTTCGATCGAATCAAAAATATCGATATATTCGCACATGTCTACCAGTAGATAAGAAATGATTTTAGGTTTTCTATTTCCAGCGCAGATTAAAGAACGAACAAAAAAGAATACGAGGAAAACTGTCAGATTATAATGCTGCATCTAGAGAAGGCTGTGTTTGACATAGCTTAAATATGTATATATGTTACGTGCATGTATATGATATACATACACGCATACCAGTGCGTACACAAAAAGAACATTGCGTACAAAGGAGAAAAACATACATAATGCACAGATTACACACCGTATATAAGGTCTAATAATCCCACACTTATATAGTGAATATTTAAAAGGAAAAAATGAATTGTTCTTCGCGCATATTTATTCCCCTTCCATCCAACGAGAAGTGTATAATTATTATTGCGATAATAACATGAGGTTCAGTGTTGCATACAACTTTCTATTACATTATAGCATCTGGCGCATTATTCCAGTAAATACTACGAATCATTCTGAAAACTTTCCTTTGGTATCCTGGAAACAAGGAACAAATATGTATTTTCTATTGATACGATTTTCTTTTCAATTTGTTCGTTTCTTTTTTACTTCCTTTGTTTTATTTTAGATTATAAGATCAGTGCAAGATATACCATATTAAATCGTACTTTTAAGACAAAGAGCAGTTTGTTTCTTGTATCCTTGTTCCATTTGAAGCTTCTCAGATCGATTCTGATTAATACGCATTATAAAATTGTACTCGATGAAAATGATAACTATAGAAATGATGTTATTTACGACAGATCCGTAATTGCGTACCATGAAAGAACCACAGTTAGTAGTAGATGTACTCAAAGCGAATTAAAATTCCTGTTTTGTTTCCTCTCGATCATTTCCGTTTATCTGCACGAATATCAGGGTAATAACCTCACTACGTGAATTTTTCAACGGACGTCGATGAATATAATGGCAATGAACTTAAAATGATTTCTCGATTATGTCCTCTCGCATGATTCAATGTAATGTTGCTTGTGGAAAATAGTTTTTCCGCCAAAAGTTACTGATGTTTAACCAACAAACATTTTAAGCTCATGTAAGACATTCAACTATATATAAGCGAAACAGATCCATCCCCGACATTACGAACTTGCAAATGTTTTATTTTATTTAATACTTACTATCATCTTATTATTAAACACCTATTATCTAATTACAATACTTCATGTGACTATCGAAGTGTTAACGATGGGTGCGAATTTTTGAAAGCGTTTAATTCTAAGTGAACATAACGGGGAACGTTACAAGACATTTCTTCGGTAATTACGATTCTAGCTTGGGGTACGTTATGTTTGGGCGGTACCTCTGAGATGTTTAAAAAGATATTGACAATATATATACATGTGATTGACAGAAGGTTCCATCACAATTTTGTAAACTACATCGTATTTCTATAGGGTTTACCATTTGGAGAATGTAGGAAGTATAAAAGGGCGCGCGAATTTAATTAATTGCATCGAATTTAATCATTGAATCAGAGAAAGAGAAAAACGATAAATTAACAGTTTTAATAACACGAATAATAAGCTAACAGTTTATTGTAACTGTTTTAATTTTCAAAATGATTAATAATTGGGAAAGCTGCATGTAACTCGAAAAATTCGCGTGCCCACGAAATGTCCTTGTTCTTCCGCTTTAGTAATATCGTATAAAATAGTGTTTTCCTTTCTTTTCTCTTTTTTCTTTTGTCTCTCAATAACACCGTAAGTACATGCGGTCCAGTTACACGTTACATAAATACGTTTATTGAAACTTTCTATAACGATACCGAATTATCGATTCAGTGCACTTCGATCAATTAATTAAACGTTCGTATTCATTTTGAACGTCTAGCTAGGCCATGTTCGAAACCAGACCAGACTACTATTTTATACCTGTATTTCACGATCAAGATATTAAAATCATTATCCAATGCGCATTATTATGTGTATGTACATTTTGTTTAATAGAGATAATATTTCATATTTCTCACAGAATTATTGACTATGATACCCTTTGGAAATGAATACTACTCCAGGCGATTTTGAAAAATATTAATCCGTTTTGTGAGTTTTTAAATATTTTCAGTAGTAATACAGAAAAATTATTTTAATTGCTTTAATTTAGTTTAATTTGCCAAATTGTTTTAATTTATTTAAAATGGACTGTTTTCAATCTCTCTGACCGGTTGTTTTTAATAGTAGTTTTTAGAGGTAAGTTATAATATGTTTAATTACTTATATCAGCAAGGTATTAAAGAATGCATTTTAATTATGTCTTTCGTTTATTTATAATTACCAATAGTTTTAATTGTTGTTAATATTTTCATTATTAAGCGATTTACTGTATGTATATATATATATATATATATATGCGTGTATGTGTGTGTGTTATCCACATATTTAATACATCATTGCACAATCTTGTTTCACTGCATTTCTATCAACAAATTTGTTAATACATAATACAGATTACGTTGTTGTAGTTAATACAATTTATAAATAAATTTTATTAATACGGTTATTATGCCTGTGAACAATATATAATTTTTACTATTACATAATTATCAAAAGTAGATATATTATGAGGCACTGAAAGATTAAGTTTTGATAAAAGCAGTGAACGAACTTATTTATTGTACTCCTTTTGAATATGCGAGCATATAATTTATATGCTGTTTTTTTTCATATAAAAACTGCTAACATATTTCCTTTATTTACTTTTACGGTAAGTGTACAATATTTCCTAAAAAAATGAAAGCGTATATGTACATGTACGTAAATTACAAATTTCCCAAGTAAATCTATGTACATGCATTTATCAAAATATAATAAGTAAGTATCTTATCATAATATATTTGATAAGCATTTTAAGTATAAGTTATCCACTTTACAAAATTATCCTGTGCAAATAAAATATGCACAGAAACTTCAAGATACCATCTTAAAGTCCTTTCATTTTTCTTTCTTTTTTTATAAAAAAAGTAACAATACAGATTAATACATAACGAAGTTATATGCCTCTGTTTCTTCATCATTCATATTTCATGAATTCATAATTGTTTTAAGCGATAGAAATATAACATTCTTCTTATTTTTTATAAATCGATTATTTAAGTGAACGGATTGAAAAACAAGTGCTATGATGAAACATTCATATCTCTAACTAAAATCGTAAAGCAATCCTAAAATTAATGCTTATAAAACCAATTCTTTCCTTTACATCTTTTATACATTTGTCATCTATATAGAAGTGTGTTCTTATTCACGTCTTAAATTTTCAAGCCTAGCTTGCAGATCTGCATCCGCATCTGTCAAATTTCCACCTTCGTCATTCCCTGTCGCAGTCGCAACTGGTTGCTTGGAATTTGATACATTTAATGAACCGGATGCTTGAGGTAAACCTGACAATTGATCTGTCAATTGGAGACCCAATTCGTCCAAAACTTGCGACACAATGGCATCACTGTATAAACAGTATAAATACAATTGAAATATTCAACGAACAAAAGTGAATACTTTTTAGAGATACAAATATTTTTATTTAGAAATTGCAAAAATACCTTTCCTCTTCATCACCCTCATCTTCCATCGCGTCATCAATAGCATCATTCATAATTTCCTCTTTCATATCCATTATTTCTGACTGCTTTTCAAACTCTTGTAATATTTTTTGTATTTGAGGAAGATTTAATTGTCTGTACAATCACACAATTTTCATGTATAGCAAGCAATAAAAAATTCTTTCTAATTCTAATTTTAAATGAACAGGACAAGTACTCACTTGTTCATATTTTGCATGGCTCTTGTGACTCCCTTCATTGCTTGTGCCATTGTGTTTTGTGAACGCAATGTTTGAATCTTTAAAGAAACTGCTTGGATATTTGCTTTCATCAACATAAATTTTTTCACATAACGTCTAGTTCTTACAAGATCTTTAGCCATAATCTTCACTGCATCCTATCAAAAAGTAAATAAATATCACCCAATAGTATACAAAACAAATTCAAACAAGATCAGATTACCATTTGCCCATCTTTAGCAAGTTTCTTTATATCCACAATGATCTTTTTTTCTTGTTGTTCCATCCTCATTCTCTCTCTGTCAAGATCTCGCATAGCTTTGTTTAAAGCTCTCTGATTTTTCCTGAGCATCTCCTCAGGAGTAATACGTTTCCCAAATAACCACTCCATGATTACAGTAGAAATATTATTGCAACTTCACCTATTAAAATTAATATTGATGCATAAATCATAATGAAAGGTTATGATTACCTTTGAGCAAAAATAAGAATAATTAATATTTGAGAAAAAAAGACATAATTATAGAAATAATTGATAGAAGATGATTAACTTTCAAAGAATCGATTATATATAGACATACAGAGAAAATATATTAATATTTATCTTATAAAACAACAGCTTTTAATGCAAAAATTACCCAATTATATTAGAGACTATCTCGGAAGATATGAATAAAGAAAATTATAATAGAATGCTTGATCGTTTGAAAATGACGTTTTATAGGTTAGGAAGTTTATATCAAGATCAGGAGTTTGATTTGACAGACTGAATGAGTCACAAAATAATAAGTCACAGGTCAAATATTGTTACAAATACTACTGCATATAACTGTGTATTACAGATCATTTTGACTCTGACATTTTAGTTTTTCTTAAAGTATAAGAGATAATATAACGTTATCATGATATATCGCACGAATATCGTATGAATATGGTTATATGGAATTTACGCATCACTTCGCTTCGTAACGATACCATAGAATTACAAATATATGTAAACAATCTACGTATATTAAAATATAACCGCATGCAACTTACAAGACTGACTTTAGAATGTTAATTTGACAATTATTAATGTTATCATAAAGAAATTTTTTATTTTTATCCTTGCATTTTACTAATAATACTGTAAATTGTAAATTAATTTTTTTTAATCAAAAATAAAATATGTGGTATTTAAAGACTGTGCAAAATTAAAAATTTATTTAGGAAAAATTGTGGAATTTTCCTTGGTACTTTAATAGTTTTAAAATTGTTTTAAGTAGTTTTAATCTAATTCGTGAAACATAATGTATCAATATAATTATGTGAAAGAAATAAAATTCCAAGTTTATAATTAATCGAGTTAAACTGTTTCATAAACTAATGAAGTTGAAAAATATACAGGATGGCGCAGCTAAATGAGATCATACCTGATCAGTGATCATGTACATATTGCGTTGATAACTTCACTTTACATTATAAAAAAAATATTATTATGTGTCTGCTTATACTCTTTATCTTAATTATTGTTTAGAAACCGCAACTTTATTTCTAACTGAAAAGAAACGAAGTTATAAAATAAAAATAGTTAATTTAAAACATAATGTAACAATTATCAAAATATTTTGAAATGAATATCATGTCATGCGTACAGTGTCGCATATTAAGCATCTCCAAATGTATGATGTCAGAATCTCTTAGTTAAAGTTAATAATATTTTCTTGTAGAAACAAGTATAGAGATAAAATATTCTACAAAAATGAAGACGGCTTTAATGGTGGCTGAAAAACCATCTTTGGCAGCTTCGTTAGCCAATATTTTAAGTAATGGTCGGTGTACATCTCGAAAAGGTAGGTTATGTTTTTTTGAAATTTAATACATAGATATAATTTTATGATAAATATTATAAATTAAAAAGATAAAATTTACAATACCATGATTCATAGATACCTGTATTTCATAATGCACATTTTAATAAAAAAAAATTTAGGTTTAAATGGATCTTGTTCAATACACGAATGGATAGGTCAATTCAGGTCTGAAAATATAAATTTTAAAATGACCTCTGTCTTTGGTCATGTTATGACATTAGATTTTATTGGCAAATATAATAACTGGGACAAGGTTGATCCTGTAAGTAAAAAATGTTTAGTCTTGCCATTATATTTTATTATATTATTTTATTGTATTAGTAACATACTACTTGTTATGTTTAAGGCAGAGTTATTTTCATGCCCAACTGAAAAGAAGGAAGCAGTTCCTAGATTGAAAATTCCTTTCCTTTTAGCTAAGGAAGGAGCTCATTGTGATTATTTAATATTATGGCTAGATTGTGACAAAGAAGGTGAAAATATCTGTTTTGAAGTTATACATGCAGTCCAGCAAGGAATGAATAGGAGACTAAATCCAAATGTAAGTTTGCTTAATTTTAATCTAATTATTCATATTAATTTAATGAAACTTTATAAATTTTATATGTGTTACAGGATATTTGGAGAGCAAGATTTTCTGCTATTACGGAGAAGGACATAAAAGCTGCATTGGCAAACCTGGTAAGGCCAAATGAAAATGAAGCAAAGAGTGTTGATGCTCGACAAGAAATAGATCTACGAATTGGTTGTGCTTTTACAAGGTTCCAGACAAAATTTTTTCAGGTAGAATGATATTAAAGCAGTTTTTACTGTTCATATTATATATTAATTTAATATTTCTTTTTTTTTTTCATAGGGTAAATATGGAGATTTAGACGTGTCTCTTATTTCCTATGGTCCTTGTCAAACACCAACGTTAGGATTTTGTGTGCAAAGGCATGATGAAATTCAAACATTCAAGCCAGATCCTTACTGGGTTCTACAGGTATAGTATTAAAATAAGTGTCTTATCTTGGCTTATAACTTTCCCTTATATGTCAGAATATAATTCCTCTGAGGAAGAAGATAAACTTGAATGTATTGAAGGTTACAGTTAAATCATCCGATGGTCAAGACATTATTTTGAGTTGGAGCCGCGTGCGATCTTTTGACAAGGAGATAGCAAATATGTTTCTGAGTCACGTGAAAGAGTATGATCAAGCAACGTAAGTTTTAGATATTTGTATGTACGAATATTTCGTGTTAATATTAAAATAATGTAACAATGTTTATCCAATTAATTATTATAGGGTTATAAGCGTAGAAAGTACAGAAAAGACGAAATCGCGCCCTATAGCTTTAAATACAGTAGAGTTAATGAGAATAGCAAGTTCGGGTTTAGGAATGGGTCCCCATCACGCTATGCAGATTGCAGAACGTCTTTATACTCAAGGATACATAAGTTATCCTCGAACTGAGACAACATTATACCCAGAAAATTTCGATTTGCTGTAAGTCAAAAGCAACTTCAAAATTTATTTATATTTTACTTATATGTATGCAAAAGTATCTATATTTAGTGCAGCATTGAAGCAACAGCAGAACAATCCCGATTGGGGCGATCAGGTTCGTAAAATATTAGCAACGGGTATTAATAGACCGAAAAAAGGGCTCAATGTTGGAGACCATCCTCCTATTACTCCAATGAAACATGCTACTCGAAACGATCTCGATGGTGATACATGGAGATTATATGATTATATAACTCGACATTTTATAGCCACGGTAAATATGTATTGCTAATTGTATATCTTATATATAAATTTTTATTTACTTTAGAGAGCTTAAATATTTAATATCTTGCAGCTGGCTCACGATTGTAAATATTTGAGTACCACGGTTAAATTTGAAATAGGAATGGAAGTATTTACGGCGAATGGTCATAGTTCAATAGATCCTGGATATACTAACATACTTACATGGCAAGCACTTGGAAGCAACGATACTTTACCCAGATTTACACCGGGTGAAAAAGTTAATATACAAGAGGTAGTAAATGTAGAAAATGAAGAGTGCAAATACTTTAATCAAATAATTTATAACTGTGTTTTATAATTTTTGTAGATGAAGTTAGTCGAATGTTATACACAACCCCCAGATTATTTGACAGAATCTGAATTAATATCACTTATGGAAAAACACGGTATTGGAACTGATGCCTCTATTCCAGTACATATAAACAATATATGTATGCGAAATTATGTTAATGTAACAACTGGTAGAAAATTAGTACCGACATCTTTAGGAATTGTGTTAGTTCACGGATATCAAAAAGTATGTAGCTTTTTACATATATAAGGAATAATAAGTTACTTCTAGTAATATGTTTGTATTAATATTAGATAGATCCTGAGCTAGTTCTACCTACAATGAGATCCGCGGTAGAGGAGCAATTAAATCTAATAGCTTTAGGCAGAGCAGATTTTCACGCTGTGTTGCAACATACCGTTGAAATTTTCAAGCAAAAATTTCATTATTTTGTAAAAAGTATCGAAGCGATGGATCAGTTGTTTGAAGTTTCATTTTCTCCTCTTTCTGCGTCAGGAAAAGCTCATTCCAGGTATATTTTACATTCCAGTAAATATATATGATTACTTAAATATTTATTTTTTTCTTTTATTGACAATACTTTCTTATATTCAGATGTGGAAAGTGTCGACGTTACATGAAATATATACAAACAAAACCGTCGAGAATGCACTGCGCACATTGCAACGAAACGTACAATCTCCCACAAAACGGGAATATTCGAATTTATAAAGAATTAAAGTGTCCATTAGACGACTTCGAATTGCTCTCATGGTCCACTGGTGCACGGGGAAAAAGTTATACATTTTGTCCATATTGTTACAATAATCCCCCATTTAGGTAATTTTATTCTTGCGGACAAATAGGATATAGAGAACACATTCAATCTCGTATTATTTAAATACGTACTAACTATTGCATGAATCATGAATTCCAGAGATATGAAAAAGGGAATGAGTGGTTGCAATTCTTGCACACACCCGACCTGTCCACATGGCATGAATTCTAATGGTTTATCGAGTTGTTTAGAGTGTAATGCCGGTATACTCGTCCTCGATCCTTCGGCTGCACCAAAATGGAAACTTGTGTGCAATCGTTGTGACGTTATTATTCATTTATTCGAAAATGCTCACAAAGTGACGGTTGATACGGAGGTGTGCGACTGTGGGGCTCAATTAGTTACCGTAGAGTATAAGCAGGTAAAGAATAATCAACCTTAAACGTTACATTCTAATTGGAAAAGACATTTATATTCGAAGAATATTAAAATGAATTTTTCTTTTGTTTAAATGATAGGAAAAAAGCAAGCTTCCCAATGAAGCTACGGAGATGACTGGTTGCGTTTTTTGCACACCAGCTTTCATGGCTCTTGTGGAAAAGCATCGTGCAGTCGCCTCAAAACCGGTTACAACTCGTGGCCGTGGTCACGCTAAAGGTCGTAGTCGGGGTAAACCCCGTCCACCGAAAGATAAGATGGCACAATTGGCTGCGTATTTTGTATAATTGATTCCATTTGTAAATGAAGTACATAGATGACACTAATCCTTCCCTATTCACACTTTGACACCTTCAATATATCCCGAAAATAAATCGAACTCTATTTACTACCTCAACGACTCATACATTATGTTACTTTTTTTTTATAATCTTTACGCATTTTACAAATACGACATGATTTACATTATCACACAACAGTATTATGTTTTGGATAACAGATATTACGAAAGTAAAAATTTATGTTCTTATGAAAAAAAATATATATATTCGTGTTATTGAGTGTTGAAAACTTTTTAGACATTTTATTTATCCATGGAGGGAAACTAATTGAAATTATCGATTGCTATCGCTGCATGTTTTGATGTATAACGTAGAGAGGGCATACCATACATTTTTTATGAGTCTTCAGTAAAAAATCAAAAACAAAATAAATTATTATATAGAAAATACAAAAATAATGTATAAAAAGTACGTAAAGATTATTAAACAAGCATTGAACAAAATTATGCTTCCATCTATAAACATTTTCAAATTTTGCAATTTATGGTATCTATTGCCTATACTCACATATTGTATCTTATCTTTTGATAGCAGTTAACCCTTTTATATTTGATTTTATTCGGTTGTATATAATTTAAATTTCATTCCTTGAACATTATTTACTATATTCGGCAGAAAGAAATACGTACAACGTAACTCCTTGTTTTCCTTTAAATCTATTAAATCCACTTATGAATACTTTTTACGTATTTAATAAAATCTTTAACGCGTTGAGTACGCTTTTATATATAAATGCATACAAATCCTCGACCTATTAATTATATATTCTCCGAAGAAATACCACGCGGTATACGATCTTCCTCTTTCTATTCTGCCATCACCAGGTCAACATCCGACCATCGAGACATTCTCAATCGCCTACTCAATCACCCTGAATTTAAAAGAGACGAAATAAAAGAAAAAAATCGATCGGATCTCTATATACGGGAGATCACGAAGTGCCGATTGCCGCGAGTCTATTACAACTCGAACAGTATCGGTAGCGGCATTTTACGGAGAAAGTTGATTGGCTCGAGGCGACGAACGCGGTGATGGTGGGGGAAGCGCTTCCAACAAGAGGGCGGATTGGTTCTGTTACGCACGTACCCGCGCTGTCAGTCGGTAAACGTACGCCGTGCTGTACGGTTTATTCGTTTGTAATTCGGTCCTGGGGCAAGTGTTCGCGCGTGTTATCCGTTTCGCGAGCTTAAACACAACTAACGTAAGCTCCTCAACACGCCGCGCGTACTTACGCTTCTCTGTATGCCGTGTCGTTGTGTCCGTCTTTTCGCGCGTCGAGGGGATCGTGGTCCCAATGTGATAAATGTAATAATGCAGTCTGACAAATATAATGCAGTGAAGTGAAACGTGTCCTGGGCGCGGCGACTCCGGCAGAAGGAAGGAAGAGAAGCCTAGTAGAAGCTGGCCGGCATGTGCACGCAGTCCAGCCGCGGCATCACCACTGCTGCTGTCATATTGGCGATGTTCCTCTGCCGGATTTGCTCCGCCGAGGAACAGCCAGGTTCCTCTAGTGGACCCGGTCTCCTGGAATCTTGCAACGTCACTGCCGACGGACGGGAGTTCTCCTGCCGCGGGGCTGGATTCCTGTCCATCCTGGAGCCTCTCGATGTCACTGTACTTCCATCGACAGTCAATCTTACTAAACTGTGAGTATATACACAATACACATGGCATATGAATAAAAGAAATATAAGAGTTTTGCGAAGGGACAATTTTAAAATTCGGTACCTTGTCAACCACTTTCAGATCAAGACTGCATTGCCATTTGACTTTGAGACTGGTTAGTGAAAGTATTTGAACACTTAATCATAGAGAACTGTTATGTGTATATTGCGTGTGTTATATTGGACAAATCTGAAACAAATTTGAAAATCTACATAGAAACTATAAGATATTTAGTGCAAGCATATATTTTGCAACGGTCATAAAAGTATTTATATAACACACGTAATACATATATGAAAGTTTTACTATGGCAAATGTTTATACACTTTCGTAAGTTACTGTCCGGGTATTTGCATTGAAAAGTTGAAAGAAATTTTTTTTACCTAAATCACATTTAGGTTATTATTTCGCCGTAAAATAACTATAATAGATGATGCAATTATTCGTACAATTCTTTTTGAAATCAGTTTATAATTTATAAACATTTATATGTTTAATTTGTTAACCGAAGAGGACGAATTAAGTTGTTATTCTAATTGTAAATAAATAATTTCCTTTGTTCAGACAAATCTACGAAGGAAGCAATATTGTATAAAATCTGCTCTTAACCAGATTTTCGACGCAAATACGCTATTGAGGCATGTCTTCTCGCGTATCATTATTTTGACAACGATATATTTCGAAGCGTATCGAACTCGAACGATGCTTCCAAGATCGTGTTTCGCTGTTGTTTCCTTTTTCGTTGCGTCTCTTTCGTTCGCGCGGCTTTTCGAGTAGTGTGGTCGCGCGGTTGCACGGAGGTCCTTCGAACTTTTGCCTTGAGAGTTTGAAAGGTTTGACATCGGATGAGGCGCTGAGACCTTGACGCGTTAACATTTTGAGTAATTGCCAGGAGCGCTTTAAGGACTTTAATTTAAAATTCACGTTTAGAAATTGATATTAATTGATATCATTGGGTCCTTTGGAATCGTAACAATTTAGTATTACATCAATTTTAGAATTTCTAACTTCACGCAATTATATAATTAATATCTATCACGGAGAATGTAAGGTATAAAATTAAATTAAATACACCAAACTTCAGTAATCTAATACGATAAGTTGAATTACGATAAATTGAAATAAATTAAATGAAAATATAGGTTATGCGAATGTACTTTGAAACAATTACCACGTGACTGGTCGAGAAGCGCGCAATTATTCAAATGTCCAAACTATCTGTCAAAACTAAAACGTATCTTTCCAACTCCACTCTCTTCTCGAAACCACTCCCTTTATTCACGTGTTTTCGTGCAGCTAGTATCAAGTTTCAAAACAACAATTTGCCAACCGTCACGTGTCGTTATTAATTTTTCCTTTTTACTCTCGGCGCTTAAAATAGAGATGTCGCCATTGTCGTCGCATCTAGTATTTATCTGCACTTTACTTGTACTGTGCATACAACATATTCTTATAATTTTATATTAACCTGTTAATCTGAAATGACACGTTTCTATACGAGGTATAATCGAGAAAATTAATCGCATCTTTGAATACGGATGGGATTCGTACAAGGCGATCAGAAACGAAAGAATGAAAAAAGTGACATTTGCAGTTTGGTTGCGCGCAGGAAGCGAGAGAAAAACGAACAACGAGGTAATTGGAACTTTTTTCTGGCCTGGATTCCATCCGAAAGTATTCTTCGGGACAAGTTGGCCGTAGTTTTCCGTGTGTACAGTCGGAAACGTCTGTTCGTCTGACTTGCTACGCTGCATACTACTACGCGAGTCTATTTCCGTTTCGTCTGTTCGATCGTTATTGCTTCCATACTTTCATATTACAATTATTACTTCCATTATTGAAACTGTTCATTTAAGATTCCTTTGAGACATTTACCAAAGTAGTATTTTCGTAGACTGAATCTAATTGTAGCTATTGAGTATTATCGAAATGTTCATGGAAGATATTTCTGGGAAAGATAAGTAAATTAAAATTGTAATGGAACTGGCTGCAAGCTGACCTAGAACGCCACCGGAAGTGGAAGAAAATATAACTGTGCAGGAAATAGCGCACTAAAATGTCGATTTTATAGAGTGCATCGTAAATTACGTTACCATCAAAATAACCGACTCTTATCTACTATGTGTTTACTAAATCTTTGATCCAACAACTAAAAATTATTATTTACTGCCGACCAAGATAACTTAAAATTCACAGTGTCGCATAATTCTTGTCCTATATTTTCCTTTTCTACTCTTTGTAAATTATTAACGAATTTTTAACATCTAACCTCTAATTGATCGATCAAGTAACCTCTTCTACTCTATCCCTATATATTGTGTTTTGTAATTTGTTTTCTAGGTAAATCGTGTATAGAATAAAATTAAGTTGAATTCAGAGATTTCATCAAACTTTTAAGATACGGTAGAGGATAAAATAATAAAAATGGAACTGTGCAGAAGTAAAGATGCAAGGAAAATCAGGACAAGGTAAATGCACTTCGTCAGAAATCTAATATAAAATTCCCGGTACGGTAAACTACTTTGCAGAAAATCACTGTCAGGATGAAAACCTGCGAGAATAAGAATTCCCGGCAACGAACATCGGGATGACGTTAAGTCTCCAATCAACACGATCGAGGGAAAGGGCTTTCAACAGGCTTGTAGTGATTATGTTATTCAGAGATAATATTGGTCGATCGAAAAAGTAGAAAGTGAAGCGGTTCAGGGAAGTTTCTTAATCGGGCAGTTGCGTTAGCTAAATTAAAGCTTCATGCCGTGCATGCTTCTCATCGGTCACGCGAAGTTAGGCTCGCGTGTTGCGTGTGACCGCGGAATAACTTAGACGGGTACACGGCAAACAAATAAGGCTACAATAATTTCAATCTATTATGGAATCTCGGCGAAAATGAATTATAACGTTATTAAATCATCGTGATGCTTAATGTTCTTAAACAAAAACATATCTTATACTATATTTACTATATATACTATACTATATTTACTATATTTTATCACAGGAGGATGATTCTTTGATACTCGTTTTGTTAAAAGCTCTTTTAATATTCTAATAATTTTATGATCTAAATTTAGTTAAATCGTAAATATTAAGCTACGTAGAGAGTTTGTTTACGTTTTCTTGAAAGGACAACTGTTACCACTAGACTGCAGATTCTCATGCGTTCATGGACAATTTGGAGATACACAAATGCACAGAATATACATAACATACAGACACGTAAAAAATGTTAGTACGTATAGCGTTCTTCATATATATATATATATATATATATATATATATATATATATTTAATGGATAAAACAATTTTTTATCCATATTACAGTTTTTCAATGATATCCGTAAAGATGTGAATATAAAATTTGCACAAATATCTGCAGCCTGGTCGTTACTTTTATACGTAGACCACGAAGCAGGAACATGATAACTTATCATTGATAAGTCACGTTTCTTATTTCTTTATTTTACATACATACATATACATATATGTATATATATATATAGATTTTGAGAAATGTTTCAAATTGTATACCTAATCAGCATCTTCGTGCCTCGTTATAGGATCGGTGAAATCTCAAAGCGTTTTATACAATATGTACATCAAGATTTTCTTTGGCTAAATGTTGCAATACCTTGGCGAGTCACCGCAGATGCGACATAACGACGTTTGATGATCTTGTGAAAAAAAGCTAGTAAAACTTTAGTAAAGGTATAAATTCAACCTAATTATATAGCTGAATACACCGTGCATCGTATACTTGTCGTCATAATGCATCGAGGCAACGAGTGCTCTAGCCATAAAAGTCTGTCTTTAGGAGGTAAGATAAAACGAAGGAGAAATATAAACGAGAGAGAGAGAGAGAGAAAGAGAGAAAAGGGAAAGAGAGGAGAGGAGGAAAAGCAGCAGCGTGGAGCATTAAAAACGTCGTCCCGGTGGAGAGCCATAAAAATGAAATCGCACGGTACAATGACGAACGCTTCCAAGAATACAGGAACGTGGCATCAAAGGCGCGGGATAGCATCTTCTAAAGGCAAAAGGTATGAAGTATAATCCGTACAAGTACGGCTGATGATCGCCGACCTACATAGCTAGACGTTGATCCTTCTCGACTCGAAGACAGTCGATATTTTATAGATCGTGGTTTAGGATCAAGGAAACGGCGAGGAATCGAGGAAATGAGGAGTCGAACCAACGGAACTCGGCATTCACCGAGTGCCAATTCTTGCAGAAACTAAGGGATATTCTACGGTTCGTCCACGTTCGTTCGATCAACATTTTCGTTTGTGTGCTCTTCAAGGAGGAAGTCGTGGCCAAATTAAAAAAGGAGCTGCGAAATTCGCATTCTTCTCCAAATGCGAATTTTTTCGAGAACCAAACGGTGTACGTTCGTCTACGATTTGTTCTCTCGTCTATCTGTCCGCGTTTGCCCAAAATTTTCGAAAATTACGTGTGTTACACAACGAAAGAAACTTTTCGGACGATCTAATGTTAGCCCCCGCTATTATATTACATAGCATCACCGTATAGTATCGTTGTACAGGGTTCTAACATTTACTTTCTTATTTGTACTAAACGTCGTGTATCTTAGGTTCGAATGTCTATTGATAGACCATGATTAACAGATTTTCATACATTTATGGGAAATTTGATAGTGCGTCACTTTAGACACATCTATAAATCTACACAGCGTGAGGAAATATATGAGATGCAGGAAGTACGACGCTTTCTGTATTAGTTGATCGATGAAACAATTTTCTACAGAGTTTCAATCTGTTTAATTGTATTCTCAAAAACGCGAATTTGCATAAAAATCCGCTGTCGAGTTAGAAATTCGATAGATTCAAGATAAAGTCCTGAAGAATATTTTCCTATTCTTCGCTTTCTTCGAGATGTGTATTCCTGTTTCCTCGAAGTTCTTCTCGCGGAACATAGTGTACCATTATATCTGTTTTCAACTTTCGTTTTTTCTCTAGCGGAGTAGAATTTCCCATGCGACTTTCCACGATGAGATCTTCGTTTTAGACAGAGTCTCGGCGAATCTCTCTCTTTCTCTCTTTGGTTTTGTTTAAGACCGTTTTTATAAAAGTTTTCTCTACAAAGGTAAAAAGCGAAAGAAGTTTTCTCCAGGCACAGCGTTACCGGAGAGACAGGATTAGTTCATTAGGAGTTTTTCCCGCGGGCGAAACGAGTGTCTAAAGTCACTTTTTCCCTCCACGACTTTTTATCGCGTCTCCTCTTTTCACGAACAGCGGCGAGGAATTTTCTAAAATAAAATTTCTAAGCAACCTTCTTGCCATCGTCTTTCGGCTCCTTTCCTTTCCTATTTTCTTTCTTTGTCGTTTTAACGAAACGACTTTCCTTCTCTAAAAAGTTTTCGAAGGTTCCTTCCTTTCGCCGTGATTTTTTCTTCCACCGCGATCTTCTTACCACGACCGTAACTTTCTTCACAATGATTTGATCTTCTTTCAATTTCGCGATATTCTTCTTTTCCTTTCCCCTCCCCCGCCCCTCCTTTTTTTCTTTTCACCAAGGAAGTCGGTTGCAGGAAAAGGCCAGAGGAATAGAAGGCGATAGCGCGGAGAAGAGGCTACTTGAAAAGCGAAGCAATTTATCTTCCTTCGTCTGTGGAATCGCAGTTGATTAATCGACGCAGGTCGTCGAGATTAATTCGCGCTCTACCCAGGAAACCAGAGCTGGAAATTATCGCCAATTATTGATTGTCAGCAGTCGGTAAATCGACGGAGAAACAATGCCATACCTATTTCTGTATCTAGCTCTGATATAGCGATTCTATAGCTGCAGTTGTCATAAAGAAAATACAAAGATCACGTCTTTTAACCGTGCATCGTATTTTTGTATTATGACCAGATGTATCGTGACCAATAATATTCAGAATTTTTTCATTTTCCTCGTATTCTTCTTTAAATCTCGTTTCGTCTAAATTTTAAAAAATCTTAAAAAATCAAGTAACGCGTAGTGTTAAAAATTGCTCCATAGCGATATCATCTAACGACGAATTCAACGTATTTTCAGACATCTTTTTAAACAGTAAAAAATATAAAAAAGACTGCATGCACTCGAAGCTTAAGAAGCTTGCATTTTGAAGAGGAAAAATTTATATTATAATATATACAAATAAACAAACACGTGTACTAAGTATCCTTTACTCGAATAATACGACAGTATTTCGCTTACGAGGACTTTGTGGCTCCACTGGCGTCTGCGGATTACCAGTTAAGAATCGTTGCATTAACTTCGTATCCTCTAGTTTATTTCGTTTCGTTATCCTAAAATTTATCAGCCAAGGCGTCTGTACGTTTGTACGCTATAGCACTGTGCGCGAGTATACGTTCCCTTGTTAATAATTCCTTGTTCTTATGCCAGTCTTTGGCACTACGTTCCAGTTGCTGGCAAAGTTCTAATTAATTCGTAAAGTTCTTTAAAGTTCTCTAATTTACGCGTTCTTTAAGAAATCTGTCAATCGAACCATCTTTTGTGAAACTTCCATGGATAATCAGAGGAGTTAGAAGTTGATAGAGCAGAAATTCCTCAAAGTGCACGTTAAGAGCGTAGTCTTTACTTTCACATAAAATCGACCTGATCAACGTCGATCGTCCTTTCTTCGTGCCATTTCTCTGAATCTGTGTCCTTCAACTACGAACCTTTAGAATCCAGTCCTTAAGCGACTTTTACGCTCTTCCGTACACCGAACAGAGTCGAACAAACTCGTCGCTGGATCCAATAAAATTTCACTGTCCACGGTATCTTTCCCCATCCTTCGTCCCCGTGGAAACTCCAAATGCAAAATCTCCACTGTGTAAGCACCGACCAGCCAAACGTTTCTCTTAAATCTTCGAATAATCGATTTCGCAATTTGTCACCGGAATAACTGGTAACTGTGAAGATCGAGAAAAACTCGCAAAAAAAAAAGAGAGAGAGAGAGAAAAGTGTTACATAAATTTCCAACGAGGGAAAAACCCCCTGGCTGGCAATCGTTCCGCGATCAACAGTTGCTCCATTTATTACGTAAAGACGGTTCTACATCGGCTCTTTCAACGACCGATATCTCGGCGTGCAGTTAGGCGCCGATTAATCTCGTTCGCGCTGCACGAAAAATAAATCAGCGCCGTTTTTAAAAGAGAGAAAGAGAGAGAGCGCGCTCGGTATACGCCGCCGCAGTGCACGCTTTTACATCGATGAGAATTATTTATAGAAAATGAGAAGCAGGTTCGAAAAGCACAGCGTCGAAGGCAATGCCGTTTCATTCATCCTTTCGTCGAACGGACGTGAATCTTTTGCTCCGTTAATTACTCCCATTTAGTAGAGCTGTTCGTTCTAATTATAACGCGCTCCTCTTCCTTCTTTTCACTTTTCCTCTTCCTCTTTCTCTTTCTCTTTCTCTTTCCGCTTCCGTTCTTCTTTCTCTCTTCCTTTTTTCTTTTTTTTCTTTGGTCAACTAATGGAAGGTAAATAAGAAGCTCGGACGAGTTACGAAAGCGGAGAGACATTTGTGCGGATCGTCTCGTTCGTAATGCAACTGTTACGCATTTCGTTATTTATTTTTCTTATTAGAACAGCGCAAATACGCTTGCCACGATCGCTCCGGAAATTGCAATTTCTCGTAAGGAAAATCGGCTGAGAACGTTGCACAGAGGATGAGAAATCTTCATCGTCGGTTCATCGCAAACCATTCTCATGTTTGCGCGTTTCTTGCGAACTTTTCTAAACTATGCGATATCTCTTTGGCAAAGTTGTCGAGCGTTATCCGTCCTTCGCTTGGCGCTTATTAGCTGCTGAATACAATTCTCATAGTTACGATGCTTGTCGAAGTTCGCTGCTCTATGTAACGCGCGATAGATGAAGCATACGCTTCCACCAAGTCGCTAGGGATTCTTGTGTTTGTGTAAAATTTTACATTGTTTGTTTAAAGTTAAAACTGCGCTCTTTGTTCTCTTCCTTTCGTTCGAATTATTGGATTGGCAACTAAGCGATTGCGGATTTTGTCATTAGGTGGTATTGACACCAACACATACTTACCTTCTTCTTGCTGATTACGTATTCTGAAACATCGTGTATGTACGTTATACAGGGTGGTTGGTAACTGGTGGTACAAGCGGAAAGGGGGTGATTCTACGCGAAAAAAGAAGTGGAAAATATAGAATAAAAATTTTTCGTTCGAGGCTTTGTTCTCGAGAAAATCGACTTTGAATTTTCGGTCGGTACGCGTGCACTTCATCGCGTCTCGTTGTAACGGATCTCACTGTGGATCGTTGTCTCGATTGACGTTATTTTTTAAATTTTTTAATTTTTATTCCATATTTTCGACTTCTTTCGGCTACCACCAGTTACCAACCACTCTGTATATATTTTTATTTATTTATATTTATTGTTATTTTGCAGTTGTTTGGGAAATAAATGCGCTCTTACTTGTCAACGACTGAGATCCGAAGTAACAGTTGCTTTAAATACTTTTTGAGCGAGTGATTGAGCGGAAATTCAGTCTCATTTAAATGGAAACCAGTTATCGATGAATCCGAAAGAAACTTTCCAAAAAATAGTAATTTTCGATTGTTCCGATTGCGGATAACCATTATGAAGGATTAAAATGTTTTTTGCCTACCAATAAACGTTATCGACGACAGGAATTTCATTTCGGTTGCCAGTAATCGATATAAATGACCGGGATTTTTTCTGCTTCCCGGTGACCATTATCGATGGCCCGAATTTTGTTTTCGTTACCGATAACCATTATCGATGGCGAAGAATTTGTCTCTGGTTACCGCTGACCAATATCGACGACAAACATTTTTTTCTGACTACGTTCGATCGTCGTTAACGGTACTGATAATTGATATTCGTCGACAACACAGGAAAACTTGTATATTTTATTGAGCAAAAAATCGCCATGAAGATATAAAAAAAAAGGATAAAATCAAAAATATAGTTTAGTACAATATTTTTACTACGAACGACTATACGACAATATTTTTCACTTATAAATTATACCTATTTATAATAAGTATTAACTTATTGTAAATAAACAGCCATGTCACTACGCCATGCCAGAAAAATTACTGAAAATTCTCAACGCGAGAATTGATTGTAATTTCAACAAATAAATAAAAAAAAAAAAAATTCCTCTTTTCATACATTTTCATAGCATCTGCTCGATAACATATACAAGTTTCATAGTTAATTCTTTTTATATCGTAAATAAGTATATATGCTAATTCTAAGTAACGTTAACAACAATCGACAATATGCAGGAAAAATGTTTATCACCGATAACGGTTACCGGCAACGAAAAAATACAAAATTCGTTTATATCGGTTACAGTACGGTGACTAAAATCAAATTTCCCTCGTCGATAACGATTATCCGTAATCGTTTTGAAAAATTGTAATCGTTCGTAAAGACTATCACGGGTAACCAAAATTGTTTGATCAACCATACTAACTCTCGTACCGTAACATTGAGCATTTCTCTTGCAACAGCTATCTAGGTATCCGGACAATAAAATACTCGGATTAAAGGACTTGTACAAGCAGATACGAGGTTCCCTGGTAGAAACGAACGAAGAACACGGTTCTCTATCAGTCGATCAATCTCCAAAATTCGCTCCGCACATCCAGCAACTTGTAACTTTGGAAAATCTCACGCGTAATATTTATCGAGTTACGACAATAGGAACAACGATATTCAGTTGATGGTCGAGCTGATATTAAGAACGTGAGCGAACGTTAAAGGAAAACGTTAAAGGAATACGGAAAAAATGGAAGAACGAAAGGAGGAAAAATGGTACTCGCCGTTTCCGGTTAGTTGGTCGTTAGGATTCTCGCGTTGCACATGTATTTTCACGCCGGCGACAACTTTTTATTCGCCAACGACTTTCACGCTCAAGTGGCTGCTCCAGGTCGTGGAGTTCGCGTCGATTCACGACGCGGAAACGAATCTCGTGCAACGTTTCGGGTCAACAGCTCGTTCGCCTAAAATTGAACCTGAAGACGGAGACCCGTTTCCTCGATAGGAAGCTGCGAGGGTTCGTTAATTGGCCGAACGTGTTCGTTTGCGACAACACGCAATCCCACGGATAATCCGGGGTAGTTTCTCAATTCTTTCGTCGTTGAATATTCATCGAGTTTGTAGGAAACAATTCGTTGTTCGACGATCGTTCACGATGAAGGTACATTTCTGCTGACTTTTCGTTAATTGCGAATAATCGCCACATTCGACGTTGATAGATGAAGATCGTAGCGTCGTAGAATTAGGAGAAGTTTAGCGAAAAGCGAAGACCGCGGAGGAGAGACGCGATAAGTCAGATTCTCTGTTCTTTACAGGGCAGTGGTCCTGAAATACGAAATTACCATTTTTAGCTATTTTACGCGAGAATGTGCTTCGGCTCGCAGTGGAACGTCGCGCGGATTTTTCACATTATTATTAGCTCGCTCTGTACTTGTGTAAGCGAAATACGAAAATATGTAAATCGAACAGGCGTACGTGCATCTCGTATTAGTAGGAATCGTCCTGTTCCAAAGTCGCGTTATCGTTAGCTTCGTGGTAATCGATTAAATGTATATTCGCAGAGAGCGCAACGTTAGCCGTGGAAACGATGGGAAAAAGGAAAAAAGATTGCTCGATCGAAGCATCCAATTTACAAATACAATTTATAAAAGTCTCGAAATTAAACATCGCAAAATTTTCGCAAACACCGGAAGATGGGATAAGAGTGAGAAAAATTTCGCCAAAACTCCTCCGCAACTTCTTCTCGACCTCTTCTCGAATCTTCTCCGATCGAAGACTTGGAACATCCTCTTAAATACGACGATACGCGAAGAACAAAGGAGGAAATTTTCCAAAGTTCATTCAGCCGATAGTTTCCAAGAATATCCGGGAGAAAATAATGTTTATGAATAGCGGCAGCGATCGAACGAAAAACACTGACACCGGTGGGCAATCATCGGGGAGAAGTGGCGTTTCGAGCGCAGCGAGCGTGACCCAAGAAAAGTGATGTATCCGGTACAGATGTGACACGAATATTTCCGGATTACCGGCTCTCGATCGTCCGAGAGTCGGTCGACACGCCGAGATTCTTTCTCGTCGGGATCGATCCCTCTCTCCCCGACCATTTTATCAAGGGTGACAAGCCTCAAAGCGAAACGAAAATTCATTTGGCAAACGTCTGCGCGCGTTTCTCGCGGTCTTGCAATTTTTCTTTCTCTCTCTCTCTCTCCCCTCTTTGTTCCTCTTCGTCTCTTTCTTTCTTCTGGTTTCTTTTTTTCCTTCGCTTTTACCCCGTTTTTCTCTCGTGCACGATGGAATCTCGATAACCAGAGACGACGTTCGCTCTGACCTATATCGCGACTCGTCACCCCGATGGAATCTGGCGCAGAACGCTCGATTTCGAAGGAAATTCACTCTCGTAGGATCGCGTTCATTCATTAAGGTATTTGTAGCGCGACAATATCAAAAGTAAAACGTCGAGGGGCAGAGAAAGAGAGAGAGAGAGAGAGCGCAGAATTCCTCTAAGAAGAAATTCCTTGGCCGTTCGTATTTCCTACGCGCGTGCACTGACAAACACGTCGCGTTACAACGTGCACGTCGCTGCTTGGCATTGATAGCGTTACGAATAATTTCGAATTTGCTTCTACCGAATCAAGAAACAGGTCTACGTTACGTTTCCATTTTTACCTGTTGAAATTTGCTGTATTTATAATTCCGTGGGTTTTGCGTCACATGGCCAAATTACCACTTACACCGCTATCAAGCTGGCCTTAGTTCTCCACCAACGTTCGCTCATCCTTGGTTGTATCGCTACAAGTAGAAGGTTTCGTAGCGCTTTGGCGAATAGCGGTCGAACCTCTGCTATAAAATTTACGTGGCCACTGTCAATGCCAAGCAGCGACGTGCGATCGCGAGAAGCAGATACGGTAACGAAATTTTCGTTAGACGAAAGCGAAGCAACTGCGTTCTTCGACGTTGGTTCCTTTGCGCTGAGAATGAAGAATCGCGTCCAGAAATGGCGTAAAGATAATCATTCTCGAATATCTCGTAAAAATATCTTCTTGTCGTTACATGCGCCTCTTCAGGATAGTTTAATTCTGAGAAGCTGAGAAGATTTCTTTTCGTACGATCGTAAATACGTTGTTTCGTTGTATGACACCTTGTATTCAAAATTTTGCTATCTCTTCGTACTCAGACTTTCGTTATTTAGTTTCGTTGGTCGGTTTTATGCGATATCTCCAACTTGGTTCAACAGGAATGTCTATAAGTATGCATGGTAGTACATGTCTCAGGGTATATTGAGTTTCCAGCCTTATGTCGTCTGACATTTGAGTTCTGGAATTTGTTATATAGGTCAATACTGTCCACGTACGCTGTACGTACATGATATTTAATTTAGCTACGAGTAGGTATCGGCGTGGACGTACGTGATCTTTACTTGATTGGCAAATAACGTATCGTCGAGCAAGTGTTTCGACGAATTTAGTCGCTACGTTACCGAACGACTCGAGGTTTGAATATAATCGACGAATGAGAAATCTCTGACCGATCTTAGGAATTGCGTAACTTTCTGAGAAATTTACAGTTAATGTAACTCGAAGCAATTTTACTTATCATAGTTTTACATAATCTCTACTCCACTTACGGTTGACCTAATTTCATCACCATCTTTGCGATTAAATACTTGTTACGTAAATCTGCTGAATTTCTTTAAATAACATTCTAGATAAATAGTTAAGAATAACAAACAGAATAAAAATACATGCAATTACGATACACAATTGTAAATATAATTCAAAACGCAGCTGTTAATTAATCGTCTAAAAGACACTAGCCTCTAACGAGAACGATAAATTCTTCGGTATGAAGAATTGTTAAGAGAAAATCATAAGAATTTAAATCACGCGTTTAAGAACGCGTACGCTATCGGATACGAGACTTGTAATGAAAAGAAAAGAGATTCGATCGCGTAAAAGAAGAAGGAAAGTTGCGAGTACAACGTAACGAAAGTTTCGTATCTAATAAAATGAAACAAAATGAAATGGAAGGAAATAAAATGAAAGAACACGTTGTAATAGAATATAAAAGACGTCGTTCGTTTGACGAACTGCTTCTCCGATCAAACAACGAATAAAATATCCTTCCAGTTCGTTGGAGTGTCGATCGCGCAAACTCTCGTTCTCCGCTTGCCCAACGAAGCGCGCGAGTGACTGTAATCGAAGAAACAATAATCTCGAGACTCGGCTTTTACTTTCCCCTCACGATATACGTAGTCGTGCTGCTTTACAATATGAGCAATGGAGATGAGAGCAGAGAATAAAAAAAAATCGTATCTCGTTGTAGCCGAGAGGCGAAATTTATACGGGGGATCGTAATAAAATTTCTTTAAAAAATATTCCTTTTCCGTGGAGGTAAATGGGTCGAATTTGGCAACGGTCGCTGGAATTACTTTCACAATAACGTCATGTACACGCGATCCACGTCATGGACGTGACCGGCGTGATTAATAGTCCTTCACCGTTCCTTTTAGATGTTTACGCTCGTCTATCGACCATCTGGCCATAATAATAAATAATCTGAACATCAGTGGGCATTTTTTTTATTTATTTCGATTGATCGACGAGCCGATTCACGAACCATTAGCCCTTTCGTTGTGATCGATATACAGGGTGGTTGGTAACTGGTGATACAAGCGGGAAGGGGGTGATTCTACGCGCAAAAAGAAGTCGAAAATATGGAATAAAAATTAAAAAATTAAAAAAATAACGTCAATCGAGACAACGATCCACAGTGAGATCCGTTACAACGAGACGCGATAAAGTGCACGCGTACCGACCGAAAATTCAAAGTCGATTTTCTCGAAAACAAAGCCTCGAAGGAAAAATTTTTATTCTATATTTTCCACTTCTTTTTTCGCGTAGAATCACCCTCTTTCCGCTTGTACCACCAGTTACCAACCACCCTGTATATTCAGAAATATTTAGACACGTAGCGCAGTGACTATAATAGCCTTTTACATACAGTGAAAGTACAAAGTTGGGTGACTATAGTCACCTCTGTAGTATATCACGAATCGTCCGTATTAAATGATTACTGTCATCTTCGTTATACAACAACATACACTGGACACCGAACGACTATAACGATATTTTTATGCAGCGAAAGCACGCGGTTGAACGACAATAGTCAGCTCCGATATATTACGAATCGACTGTGTTAAATGATTACGATCATCTTTATTGTACAAGACACACTCGAGACTGAATGCCTTTAATCATCTTTTTATGCAGTGAAAGCACCTGGTTGAATAAGAATAGTCAGCTCCGCTATAATACGAATCGACTGTGTTAAATGATTACGATCATCTTTATTATACAAGATACACTCGAGACTGAATGTACAATCTATAATCATTTTTTTATGCAGAGAAAGCTCGTGGTTTAATAACAATAGTCAGCTCCAGTATATTACGAATCGTGCACGTTAAATGGAAGTTGATCGACTATAGTCACCTTTAGCAATAAAAGGGTTAAAAATGAGACAGCGTTTCTTTCTCTTTAATAAGAGGGCGAAGTGACATGCTTATTTAAAGGTATCGGATTGAAACTTTCTCGGCCAGTAACAAAGTGATTCGAATACCAGCGGTGAGGGCGTGACTGGAATATCAAACGATCGTTTGCACTCTCCTCTTTTCACTAGGGTCGTCCGGGATGAAACGTAAGATCTTTAGAGTTTGAATCGGGTTTGAGTTAAACGATTTTTTATTTTCTATTCCGAGATATCGCTCCCCTTCTTTCTTTCAATTTTTCTTCCCCTGCTCTTTTGTTAGAGCAGATTGGCAACGTTCGTAAGTATCGTTTGGTCGTAGCACGTTCGATGCAGTTTGAGAGTTTGCCGAGAGTTCGATAAGCAGGGGAAAAAAGAATTTTCTTCCTCCCTTTTCCTTTCTCTCGGTCAAATTAATGGGACTTTTAAGTATTTCCCTCTGCCGTGGTACGTTTGACATTGAGTTTGAAATTAATCGGCGAGGGAGAAGAAAAACGATCGTCGATCCTGCGTTCACGAAAGAGACGTATCGATCGATGCCTATCAACTGTCGTCGACGAAAAATTAACGCGAGGCGACGTTAATGAGTTTTGGCTTTCGCCCGTGAAAACTTCCAATGCCACGTCACTGCTACTTACCTGGCCACATGATTCATCCACATCGTATAAATAATCTTCTTACAAGGTTGTAACGTCTCTCTTCGCAGACAAGCGAATAATAATTAACGCAATTTTCTGTCCGCTTGCAAATATCGGAAACTTTAAAGGCACACGGTACGAGCAAGTTAGCGTTAGGAGATCAGCCTCGAAGATTCGTCAAGCGACGAATGGTATCGTTACGATTAGACGTTAGACGATTAAACATTAAAACTCGAAATTCGACCAAAATTGCTTTTCTTCCGTAATCGTCGACCTCGTTTTGTACAATTTTTTACGAATTTTTACGTATTGTTCGATACAACGGTGTCGATCCGGTGAAAATGACCGGTTCTACGATTTTATAAACGTGCCAAGCCTCCTTCAGCGATCACTGTGCCAGATGTATAATACATTTCGTCCAATAAAAACGTACCACGTACCGTGGAATTCCTTTTGCAAGAAAGTAATAAATCGATAAATATAAAAGTATTCGATTATTACGTATTTTCTAAACACCGGTGGTTCTTACCGATTTTGGAAAAAATAGCCTCGTCTCGACAATCGGTAGTTCTGGTGTTAGCCTGTCCATTCAAGAAGAAAGTACCAGTGCGTTTCGAGTATCCGTGATATTATCGCGAAATTGTAAATTATCGTAAAATTCAACTTTTCATCGTGCACAGATCGTCCCACTGGCCACTGCGACCAGTTCAATACGCGTCTACGAAGTCACGCGACTCTTCGTGGATCCTCTAATTCGTCCATCCGACGCGAAACCGATCTCCAGTAGATAGAGGAACTCCTGGTCAGACCCAGCGCCCGTTGTCATACGGTAGCTTTTATATCACCGCGAAAGTTTTCGAGTATTATCGTGAAAAACGACCGGTCATAAACAGAAGACGGATCACTCGGTCCCTGTCCTGGTGAATTCTATCCTCCTCCTTCTCCTCCTCCTCCTCCTCTTCTCAGACATTTTCCAACTGCTGTTACGCGTTTTTCTCTCTTGCACGATACGCGTAATCTAATATCTTGATCGTATGGCGTAATACGGAGGACCAGAATGGTTCTACCCGGTGTAATATAAGGGTCGTTATCGAGCGAACGTTGACAGTAAATTTAGAAGTCGGAACAGAATGGCGCATTAATTCTCGTGAGTAGGTTTTTTTTTTTTTAATTGTTTGATCCAGACACGCGCTTTCTCTGCACCCGGGTTTATTTCTCCTTAGATCCATATCGTAAATCACGCGATACTAAATTTACAGCGGGCTAACCCGAAACACGATAAATTCACAGTTAGATAAATCACAGACTTAAGAATCTAATATTAAATGCCTGGTCGATTTCGTAGAAATACTCGTTAAATCGTCGGGCTATGAATCGAATCGTTCGAGCTTCGTCGTTATTCCACACATTTTCATTAACGTTCATACTCGTTGTTTGGGAATATAATATCTCGCGCGAACGAGACGATCGTTGTTAGAAAAGTTGTTCCACGTTCCGCAGAATATATTGCGTCTGTTTACGAGTACGCGCGAATTATCCTTCGTCGAGATTGTCCAGAAGATTTATTTTATTTATAGGATAGTGTAGATCTGACGTAAAACACTTCTTAGATAGAACAGCGTAGATTTTCCTTCGTTCTACGTAAAACTCTTTTTTTTTTCTTTTAAATAGATTGGTAGAAATCCTCGTTCATTTTGTATGAAACTTTTCTTAGATAGAATAGTATAGATTTCCATTCGTGTTACGCAAGACTATTGTTTTTAAATAAAATAGCGTACAATTGTTCGTTCGTTTTGCGTACAACTTTTTCGATAGAATAGCGTAGATGTTCATTCATGGCACAATAGCGTACGTTGAAACGAGTTCAGTGATCAGCCACGTAAGGTCATTCGAACGTAACACATCGTCTTAAATTAGCGAGATCTCGAGTAGTTGTGTCATGTAAATCGCGGGTCATTCACTAGCGAAACCCGCGTGATTCTCGTACACGCTGGAACTAGATCGCTCGTTTATTGACCGTGAATCGTTCTATCATATTGACGAAGATAATAATAATAATATTTCAAAGCATCGAGGATAAATAATAACGTAATAAATAAATAACGTATGACGAACTGAAGGATGGTTCCCCTGGTAAATCGTGAAACTAACGTAACATTTGCATTAACGAATTAAAGTAACGTCGTATTAAAATCCAGGCAAGAAACACGACGAAATTTATGAAACGATCTATTCTCTAAAGCCTTTCAACAGTCAAAGCGACGAACTTGTGTTAATTCTCTTTATTTTATTAGATACAGTCGGATTAGGAATAGATGATTCACTCGCGTGATTTTCCTTACAGTCTTCGTATTGATCTCTGTAAGTTTGAATTTTCTATTTGAATCTTAATCGATTCATATAGAAGAAAAAACATATTTTTCAACAAGGAATCGATTTTGAATTTCACGGAGCTGTTGGCCGTGTACAGGATGAATTCGACGATCTACTACACTGTAACTTCGGGACGACCTGGAATTCGGAAATTTCGCTTCCACCAAACGAAACAACATCGAGAAAGTTTATCGATACAGCGTGTTTACCTATAGGTTTTCCACGGTGTCGACAAATATTAAACTAAAAGGGAACGAGTAAAGCGAATATCTTTCAAAAATGATAGCCGACTACGCAAGAATAAAAGAACAAAAAAAGAAAAGATACACGCGTTCTGCTAATTGTCGGAGATACGAGGTACTATACACGTTCAGATATTTTCAAGTAACTGATATCCTTGCCGAATTTACAGATATGTAACGTTTAAAAATAACGTAGCCGCGTACGCGCGCCGATTAAAAATTCTCTCAGTGGCGATTATTATACGTTCTGTAAGTACCGTGAACGTTCGATTACGGCACTTTTAAACGTCGCTTGTCGCCGCAAGTTCGATAACTATATCGGTTGCTTGAAATTATCCGAACGTGTACCTCGTATCTTGCTGAATGAAACTAAAGCATAAAGTTTATGTCCTGCCTTTTTGTTTTATCTTCCGAGGTTAGCGTGATCGGGTATCGTTTTCTTTTAAATTCTTGTTTCATTCAATTTACGGCGACGATCAGTCCGTGAATGGTTTAAATATCACTTGATACAGAAATATTATACCGACAATGGGCTTTCTGCTCGTGTCTTTTCTCCCTTCGCAGAAAATCATCGCTCCGTTCGACTCAAGCTACGATAACATAATGAAAAGCGGATGGAAAATCGGTATAGTCCTCGAGCCGGATAAACTACCCTCCAGCGATCGATCGTTCGAACACAGTAGGGGGATCATTTCCCTTTTACTGCAGTAAGCTCGTAAAAAAGACGGTGGCTGCATTATTTGTGGAACAACGCGACATACGGGAGAGAGAAAGAGCCAAAAAAAGACCGAGATAAACCTATGATGAAAAGTAGCGAGACGACTACGATTGGAATAACGATGACACCCGCCTCCGTTCCGCCTCCGAATGACCGATCCCTCGTCGTTCCCGGGTCCTCTTGTTCCTCGCTGTTCTCCTCTTTTTTTATTTTCGACCCAGTCGGAAAAAATTGCGATCGATAAAAGCCATTTTTCGAGAACGTTGTATCTAACGTACCGTTTTTATTGCCAAGCGTAGCAGTTACCATTTTCGTGGAAATATTGCCGCTCAACGTAAAAATTCTTCTAGGATTATCCGACAGCGATTCCACGTTTATTTCGATTATTTTCCACATTGTCCGCGAAGTATTTCGTCGAAGTACTTCGACGACGTAGCGTTATCATAGCGTTTTTTGAAATTCAATTAACTGCTGAAGCAGGCGTTTAAAGAGATGACGAGGAAGATAAATTGTCAGAGAAAAAGCAGCTAGTTCCGCGTAAACGCGTCTCTCGTTACGATAAACTCCTATCCGTGGCTCACCGCTGCTCCACGCTACACGAGACGCGCGAAAGAAAAGTTGTCCGAGCATTCGCCATCCATTTCTCTCCCCCGATCCGAGAAACTAGGATTTTCTCTTGCAAACGATCCCCTCCGCGAAACTTCCTCTTGAAAAAGTCATCGAACATTCCCATTGAACGCAAACAGCCTTCCTGTCCTCTTCGTGAAACTCCGCGAAACCTTTTCTTGGGAGCTAAAAAACTTTCATTACCGAGGCAAAGATGCTGGAAGAAAGGCAAACCTCGCAAAGAGTTCACGTTCTTTCTTCTCTCTTCCTTTTTCTTTCTTTCTTCTTCTTTATTCGAGCGACGTTCAGTCGACGCGAAAAATCAATGCATCCTTTTCGTTCTGCTTCGTTTTCGACGAGTCTCATCTCGAGCTTGCGTCGGATGGATCGATGTTTGCTTAGCCGAGCGTGAAACAGGTCGGATAAGAAGAGCCGACAGAATGATTAATTGGCGGCGATTATGAAAACGTACGACCATGGGGGCCGAGTCTTTTGAAATTCATAAACGTCGTTGTTCTTCGTGTCTGGCCATCGTCCGAACGAAAAACAGCCGTTGACGAGGAAGCATTACGAAGGAAAGTTTTCGGATCGGGCAATCGCTGGTTGCGTGTTACGCGAAATATTCGTCTTTTGCCTTTCTTCCTTCTCTCGCGAGCCCTGTCAGTAATAACATTCGCAAATGAAACAGTCATTTCGTTGCAACTTGACTCTATATTATAGCAGCCACGCGTACTCCGTGTTCGACGAGTATACTCGTCATCGCTTACTTCTCGCGACACGTTTTAGGTACACGTTTCTCAAAGTTTTCAAAGAGCTCGCGACAAACAACTGGTTAAACCGTGGAATCGCGTACATATCGTAGTATCGTAGACAAATGGCTAGGAGATATTGGGTGGGCCATAAACAATGTCGCGAGAAAGGCGAAGTGCCGACTGGTCCATCAATTTGTCGTCGGTCCTTCAGTCGAACAGTTACTCTGAGAAAGGACCTACGTGACCCTGGCCTTTGAAAAGACAAAGGGATGCTAAGCTAAGGGAAGACAAAGGGAGAAAGACGAATTAACGATCAGTGTGAGTTGAGAAGTCAAAGTGTTGTGAGCGTTGGAACCGTGATGACGAGAGTTGTAAATTAACTATTTACTTGTCTTACTTATAGCACATTACTGTATTTAGTCCACGTTATATAACCATCGTTTCCTGTTCAACCAACGCCTGTTTAATCCACCTTAAATAAATAAATAATAAAATCCTACAATATGAATTCCCAACCAAGCGTATACGTCAGAGTTGCGCTCGGTTACGATTCGCTGAACAAAAGGATTCGGAGAGTGTACCCGGCTTATTTCGCAAGTTTTTCTCGTCGATTAGCATAAAGATCCGATAAAACTCGATACTGCTCGATTCTTTGCATTCCATCTAACCTAGATTCGGCTTCGTGCTTGATTTTGGGCACGTTGTTTCCAGCGGAGGTAGCTTTTCCGTTCTACCATCTTAGCGTAATGAGCGTGACGAACGGGGTTAATCGCGCTATTAAACGCCAGGCAGCGAAACAACGTGCAAAAGTGGCGTAAATGTATGTTATTGTTTTGTCAAGCTACGAGACCGTATTAGAATAGATAGAGGAAGTGCAGCGCATTTGGAACACTGTTGGTAATTTCGAATACCAAACTACCTAAAAGGCTACTAACTTTATCCAACTCGTGACACCGCAAACGATAAGAGCGAACGATCTGTTAACCAAAGACATTGGCCGACGAATCGTAACTTTGATATTTCTTGAACTGAATCTGCAGCAAAAGGCCAATTTATGGTAAATTAAAAATAAAAGAAAATAACGATTTCGTTAGGGTAACGCAGATGTAATTCGGAACAGCGATGTTCCAATTTACCTTCGCTGTATAAGTTCAACCAGTTAACTGCGGAATTTAGTTTCAGAAATTTCTCGTGTAAATAAATATAAACGACGACGTGTATACTCGTCAAACGTTAACTGATTAAAAAACGAGATGATAATAAAATTACTTTCTCCTACGATTTAATCAGTCACAAAAATCGCACAACGTAGGAACTAGACTTGATAAGTATCAGTTCTAGGTCTTCAAATTTACTTGCGGTAGATACAGGTGTAACTTTTGCGCTCATTAACCAGTACATTCACAGTGTACTCACGAATTTCACAAGAAACACTGCACTCTTCGTCCCTTCTGTCCTCGTAATTTTTTTTTTTTATTTATTTATTTAAATTTTACAATTTGTCCAGTAGGACATTCCTCGTAATTCGCATCGCGAAAGAGGCCTACAACATCCTCCTCGGTAGGTTTCTCTTCGGAATTCCGAATTCGTAACGTTAAAACGAAACATCAAAAGCCTACAATTTCACGTCACAGTTTGTACTCTCGAGAGCAGTAGGAAAAAATTGTTCACGAAGCCGTAGAATTAATGCACGAACGGATAGATTATGCGATTTATTAACTTTGTAGTACTGACAATTATCTTAATCACTTAGCTGTTTTTGACGAGTATATTCGTCATGAGGAAACGGCAATATTTTGTAATTTTTCAATCGAACCAGAGTTTCATATACTTTTTGCTTTTCGCTGTTACCGAAAGTTTGAAACGTCCAAGTTTATTCATTTCCCGTATAATATAAATAAATATAAATAAAACGTGGTTTTATTCGTTCTTCCATCCTCTGCCATAATTTTTTACTCGTCTTAAGCAAGCTGATATTCCAAATATGCAGCACTTTCTCCATTATCCTAGAAGACTGCTTCGTAAATCAGAAGCACAGAGGGAAGCTTCATAATTCGAAGGAGAAGAATAGTTTATCATACTCGAATTCCTTCGAAGTTTTCGCTTTTGCTACTGAAAAATTCTGTGAAATATTTTTCCATTAAACATACCGACCAACTATGGGGAACAGCGAGTAATTCCAACATAGAAATTCTTCGACGATTCCAATCAAAAACTCTAAGATCTTTGATAGATGCACCTTGGGACCATCGGATTTGTTGGTGACGATTTTGGCTAAGAGACTGAGGGAAATAGGCTTCGTTGTTAATTGGTTAAACGAAGGTTGGTGGACTAGGAAGGGTCTTAACCGCCCTCGAGAGAAAGTGGTTAGTGGGAGGAAAGTTGCATCGTGCGTGAGAAAAACTAACTTTCCCTTGTCAAGCCGTAGTAGACAATGGTCTTTAGAAATGATTCGGAAAACAGATGTTCGTTGAGTCTGAAGGACCTTAGCTGGCAAATTACTGGCATTTATGACGGGTCCTTAAGAATATTGAGGTACGCAGCGAGGATGGGCGGACATCTGGTTCCCGTCTGGCCCGCGGTGTGTGACCTGGTCTAGGTAGAGTGTCGCCCCACGTAATAATTGATAATCTGATAATCGGTAACGCGTGTGTGTATGAAGTCATCGGATTTGTATCGCCTGGGATAAAATTCGATTCGTTTGAAATCCGACGTTATGGGATTTCTATTCACTTCGTTGGGCTCCAGCAACCATTCACGATATCCCTCTTTTTCTCCGCGCTCTCGTAAAACATCACTTTTGTTCCACTTCCATCTAAGATTTCGTACGATCGATCCAGCTTAACCAACGGGAATTCGTCTCACGATTTAAGCAATTTTCATATTATCCGTGCGATCTCCCCGATCTAATAAAACTTCGCTCCGCTTTCGGTTTTTCAGCAATTTCGACGGCAGACGCCTTGCTCGGCGCAGACACGCGTGTACGCTTCGAAAAGATTCGTATCGCGAACACAGAATCGACGAAATCGAATTCTCTGGAATGCCGGAAATGAAGTAAAGAAACGGATCAAGGGATCCGCAGGAAGTTTCATCCTGTTAAATAATATCTTTGTCTTGCATAAGTTTGGCAGAATTCGCGGATGCGCCTGCGTAAGTTAACTCGATCGATGTGTGGAAACACGCAGGCCACACGGAAACCACACGGAACAACGGAGCTTCGCTTTCTTTTGCGTTTCTTTTTCTTTTTTTTTTCTTTTTAATATTCGCTTTTTAATTGGTGCTTTTCAACGTTGTTCTTCGTTCGACGTTCGATTAAGAAATAGAGAAAATGGAAGAAGAAGGCACATAGCGTTTTAAATTCGTAAAAACATTTGAGCATGTGCGAACATCCTTTACGAATATATCACAAGCGTTATATGGAACATTTTGAAATTTTCTTAGCACCGCAACGAGATCCGGCTGTCGTGATTGTATCGATAAAGTTTGGGACAAATCTGAAAATGTACTTAGGAGGTGCGCAACAAGATATTTATATATTGTACGAGTGTAGCAAGTATACAGTATGTTTCCAGCGACTGGGACGAGCCATATAGCGTTAAAACGGTAGAACATAGGCATTTTCATTAGGAAAACTCGAACGGTTTCGAGTGATACGTCACGTGGCGCACGTGTTTTTTTCCGAAAGTGGAGGCGTTTCAAAGATTTCGAAATCATCTCTATTTTCTTATACGTTATTTTACATATCATTCGACGCATTTCTTCGTTCTCTGCCAAGATCTATCGACTTCAGTCGGTGGTCAAAGTATCGATGAAAAAAACCATCGGAGATTTGCTCGTTCTTTTGCTTCGTTTTGGAGAAAATCGGGGGAAAAGGAACAAAGATCTTGTCTTAGCTTATTTATTTACATCTATTTATTCGTCTTGCCATCGATTATTACTATTATTTATAATAATATATTATTAGTTATAAAATAGTCGTCTAGAGCAGTCATTGTTAGACGTAACGCTCGCATTGCTGCGACAGATCAGAATTTCGAACGACGATAAGACGAATAATTCGCGATTCTCTTTAAAATTTATCAAAAACCAGCAGATCTCTCCCCGTTTATTTTTCTATTTCTCTCTCTCTTCTTAGTTTATCGCCTTCACACGCGGTTCTAAAGTTCCGACATTTAAATCGGAGACACCCTGTATATACTTTCAGATTGAGCTGAAATTTTTCCAACAGCAGTAGTCGCGTCTCGTTGCGTAGCGCCGATAAAATTTCAAGATGCTTCACCTAGCGAGCACGATATTATCCACGTTGTATTTCATTTTCTGTATCTTCCTCACGTTGTGTCTTCCATGGTAACCGTTGGAGAATACTTTCGCCAGATACCGTCAAGCTTCGAATACGATGGAAATTAGCGAAAATACCGGCGTTGCTTCTAGCAGCCAGGACACTAAGCGCATAAATCGTCGAGTCACGCGTCAGCCATTTAAACAGACGGATACACTCGAACAGTCATTCTATATCCGTGGTGTTCAAGTGGCTGCGTGCTCGATATCGGCGAATTTATGCGGCCGTTAAGGGGTAACCAGCACGTAATTGATACTATACCGAGGATAATATGACCACCGTTCGTTGGAAAATCACTTTACGGCCGTGTAAAACGAACGATATTTAAAACGACGAACGACAGAATTTTCGCAGATTTGCTGTTGCCGCGCGAGAGGCTTACGCTTCGCCGAATTGTATCCAGCTTGCAGGTCGCCGTAAAACACGGTGATTGGATACGCAACGAGGGGGATGGCGTACAAACGTAATTGTATGGAAATTTCTACGAATTCTTATTTTTCCTACCCTATGCTCGCCATACGATTTTCACGCTTACTCTACGATATCTCTTTCGAGCAACGATTACGTTAGGTTGTCCCAAAGCTTTCTTTCGTTTTGTAAAGGAAATGTCAGTTGCATAACATTTTCTCTTTTGTTGAATTTATTATTATTATTATTTTAAAATTCATTATCATTTCATTGAACCATGCGGTGACCATTTTCTTCTATTACCCTGTTCCGTTTACGTTTCACAGATTAGGTTGTCGGATGAAGTAGCTGCGCGCAGATAGCGAAAGACACTTTTGGGACAAGCTAATAGTATAAATTATATTCGTACAATTTTCATTACGATTGACAGTAGCAGCGCGCGAGTTTTGGTAAAGTGATTCAAAATCGACGAGATACTAATAGCCAAATTGCAGATGTTTACGCGTATTTTTGACCTGGGGGTTTTTTTAATTCCCAGTTCCAAAAGTCTGCAAAACGCGTGTTATGATATAATACGTAGAAGCGTGTGAAATAATCAAAGTACAGCAAACTTATATTTAGTGGATAGAAGGAAATTTGTATCCTTGTTTTATCCTAAATTTTAATCCTTCGAGAAATCCGCATCGAACGCGTTGAACATTTCCTCGTATCGTTGAAGGTAACGAAGATATCGTTCTTTGACGGAAAACCGAAATTTCTATCGAAATTGCTGCACGCTCGTGCGTCACGACGTATCGTACGACGAGATACGTAAAAATTCGTTGGACCGACAATTGGCACGACGAAACGACGAAATACAACTGGTTTTGAGACACCCGGTATGTAGAGGGTGTCTAGAGGAGCGCACCGAAGTAGAATCGGTCTGTCGTAAACTCGGCGCGTCTGTCCTGTCTCGTGAGGTGGGTGTGAAATTGGGAAGGCAGCTAAGCAGAGGAGAGGATTCGTCAGGAACGTTTGACGACGGTTCACGCTTGAAAATACAGAACGTACGTGACGGCGGCTAATAAATTTTCAGTTTTACGGGTCCGTACTATTTGCATTTCTTTCTTCGTTCCATTACCCGTCTTCTCCTTCCTCTTTATTTTCCTGACTTTATATCTACGTTATATAACAGGGCCGGGACAAACGACACTAAGGACAAAAAGAAAAATTACAAACAATTCCCCTTATCGTTATCGAATATCTCGGCTAATCCGACTATCGAATTGCCATACATACGCTTTGTGTTATGCAAGTTCCATTTTTGTCGCGGATAACAGACCAACGAATAACGCGTTGGACGTAACTTCGTTAGATTTTCTGTTACTTATGTCGCTCGTAATCCGGCTGTTGTGTAATAATTACAAAAAGCAGGGAACAAACACGACGAACAATTCTACTCTTCTATTCCTCTGCTTGAAACGACAGGCTAACACGATCATTTCACTTCACTCGTCACTTTAACAATATATTTAATAGTATGTATCGATACAGGTGTTTGTATTCATTGTACCATTCGTTGGATTGTTGCAGAGACCTAACGAGCAACAACATAACAGACATTCCAGCCCGTGCCTTCCATCGAATTTTCAATCTTGAAGTGTTGTAAGTACAGAGAGGAAATGATAGATTTCCCTTATACATATGTATATATATCTGATACATATTATTAGACACGTGCACTATTGCAATATATATATTTGTTGAAAATGACAAGGTGAGCTCGTGCTCGCCATCCAAATGCAGATGCGCTAGTTACAATAAATAGTAACTAGAAGCTAGTTCCAGATACAATCGACAGATTTAATCGATAGGTTCGAGATGTTCTTTCGATTTTATCCCTAGTCCATGTAAGAAAGTGCGATAAAGGTTTTTCGACTCAGAACGGTAGATTTATCCAAAGAATAAAATAATAGCTATTGTGATCCTACCTCTGAATACAGAAATAACAACAATATTTATACCTTAATTGCAATAATCTTGTCCTAATTGCAATAGTGTACGTATCTAATACTATGTATCAGACTGCCCCAAAAGTGTCTTTCTTTTACAAATATGTCTTTTGCAACAATGCACCTTTCTACAAACGAAGCCTAATCTATCAAATGCTGTGATTTTTGTCTTATTGGGTTGGCAACTAAGTGATTGCGGATTTTGTCATTAGCTAGCAATGGGTTGGGTTGGGTTGCCAACCCAATAAAAGAACAAATGTGGTGCATCTATTATTTCTTTACGAAACGAAAGAAACTTTTGGCTGAACATAATATACCGAAAACTATCAAGCGCCAATAATTATCTAATTATTATTTTATTCGATAAGTTACGATAATAAGCAAATACGTGCATCATCATACGAACAATAAATGTAACGCCTAATTTCTTCAAAACGCTGAAACAACGCAGACATTGTCCATTTACGATTGTTAGAACGATAGAACAAATCTATTTAATGGGAATGCAACGATCGATATACAACGCTTCTAGAATAGAGTCGTTACAATCAAACGTATCCGCTAGAGTAAGTGAACTCTACTGGACTGGTGCGCGTCGTTAGACAAAAGAAACGAAAGTTCACGTAAGAACGATAATAAAAGAACAATTCGCTAGATAGGTCAAGAATACGAATATATCCACCGTTTACCCGACAACAATTTTGTCGCTTGTTTTTTTCACACATTTTTAAACGTATTTTACTGTCTTTTCCAGATTACTTCGACGAAATCATTTGCACACGATCGCCGACGATGCATTTACGAACTTAACGAGCCTTCGAGTATTGTGAGTGTTCCACAAATCGCACCAAAAATTCTTGCAAAAAAAGAAAAAGAAAGAGAGAAAAAGCAAAACGAAAAAGAAAGATTACTCTGTGTTCGTAAGAGAATTTATCGCTCGAATAATAAAAAGAAAAAAGACGGAGACCGGATGATCCGTTATGTGCTAAAAAAAAAAAAAAAAAAAAAAGAGAAAAGAAAAAAAGATAAAAAGGGATCACGTGTAGTGTCCGCGGATCTTTTTTAAAGTTGTAATTCTCTGTCTGCTTTGTAGGGAGCTCGATGACAATTATTTAACAAAAATTCCGACCGCGATCGTTAAGCTCTCTGGCCTTGAAGACCTGTAAGTGTGCATCGATTAAGTAAAATGTAATTTGACAACTTTTTTTTACATTCTATGAATACTACTTCCTTATCGAGCCGCGTCTCCTTCGACCGGATAGTTATATCATCGCGATTTTATCTCCATAATGAGAGATTTCCCGTTTTCTTAACGAAAATTGTTCGCCTAAGCGTACCAACCATTATCACTCTGCATTGCTGGGAAATCTTATCGGGACCGCACCTTGAGATTTAAATTGAACAATAAAAAGACTTCTAAACTTTTTCATCTAACTTCCTGCTTTATCTTTTGTCTCGTTTTTTAACTGAAAGTTTGTTACTGCGGCGAACAAACTTCCCTTCGCAAAGGAAAATAGGACAAAGAAAATGTCGTGTTTTAATAAAAAAAGAGAGGAAAAAGCGAATCAACGAAACTCGTTTCTCATCGGTGAAAAGAAAATAAAGAATCGTAATTTATCTGGAAGTCAGAACCGAAGAATGCTGGAACAAAAATTCAATGTATGTACTATCGGTAATGTCACGCGCAAAATTTCCAAAATTCATCCGAAACTAAAAAAACGATCAAAGCGATTTATGCAGAGTGATCATGATCGTTATGATTCCGTGGAATATCCTTTTCCTCGATCTTTCTGCTTTTCTATTGCCGATGTATGGTTAAGAAGATAATGACAAAATTTTAAAAATTGCTGAAACAAGCGAAACCGCGAAAGAGAGATCGACGCCGGTCCTTTTGTTTTCCGTTTTCACCGAAGGGAAGGAAGCCAAGAAAGTCGTATTCGTGTATGTTCCGTCGGTTCCGTAGGTCCCTGTCGAACAACCGGATCGAAACACTGGAGGAACACGTGTTTCAGCGTGTCACTAATTTATTGTCGCTCGATCTACGCGGAAATCCGATCAAGGAAATACACGGCAACACCTTCCGCAATCTATACAAGCTCCGTAAATTGTGAGTATAGATCTTTCTCGAGACGATTTGTCAGCTGTTAACCAGTTAGCCGTTGCGACTACTTTGGAAACTTTGAAAAGCGTGCACCTAAAACGTGTCGCAAAAAATAAACGATGACAAGTATACTCGTTATAATATAGAATTAAGATGTTTTATTCTTTAATTTTATTACCGACAGAGCTCGTCATAACACAAAATATTGCCGTTTCTTCACGACGAGTATACTCGTCAAAAACAGCTAACTGTACTTAAAAGTAAATAAATCTTATAGCGATTCTTGTGGTCAGACACGAAGATCCGACTCTTTTCCATCAGAGATCTCATAATTATAATAATAGATTCGGGGAATAATTGGACTATTGATATACAAGAAAATAAGTATCTATATTTTAAAAAATATCCGCGTATTGTCGGTAAAGAAGATAATTAAACTTGTTTCTCGAAGGAGAAGGACAATGAAAGAGAAAGAATTAAATGAATTTAAAAAATTAAATTTGGTATACGTGTGGGACAACGTGTTTGAGAAATAAATACAGATACAAATTTAGAAAACAAAATTTGCTCGAACTTCAACTTTCGACCATGTATTATAAAAGAAAATTAGAAATTTGATATACTTCAAAACGAAGTTAAGTCGAAAGCTTTTATATTATGCTTTAACAATGTAAATAGAAAATATTTCCTTTGGATCAATATCATGCGAATTTCCAAGTCGAGAATAACTAAGGTCTAAATCTGCCAGTTTATCGCTAAATAGAATCCAAGTCTGTTAAAAGAAATGTAACGTAGAAATTATTTTCTAGGATTCTTTCGAATCTGAAAGAATTACGGATATTCCCGAATCTAAATGGGACAAAATCGCTGGAGGTATTGAGGTTAGATCGAGCACAAGTGACGAGCGTTCCAACAAGTCTGTGCGAGCAGTGTCCAAAATTGAAAAGTCTGTAAGTGGATTTCGATTGTAACGCGAATGATTAATGCAAATAAACGTACGACAGGATGTAGAATATCAAAGACTGAAGTATAAATTCACCGTGGTAGTTTAATGCGGTTGAGGCAGCATTCTATTATAACGAATTAATTGCACGTCGATATAACTTGATTAATGGCAAATTAAATTATAATACGATGAGAAATTGATGAAGTTAAACTGGCGTATAAATTCGTTGTGCCGCATCAAACTGTCTGGTACGCATACATCGATATGGAAGAAATTACCATAACATAAAGTTATAATAATAAATTATAATAAAATTGTGTTATGGTAATTTATTTCATATCGATTTAGTCCGAGGTATCTTAAACGAGATTCCACTATAATGGATTGCCGTACTAATGTAAAGTGGGTAGAATATCAATCGATTCAAAATAAAATCAGATTCTATGGATAATTAATTCGTAATTCGACCTTGCACCGAATTCTCCTTTTATAAAAATCGTTCGATTGTTTATTTCAAAAATGTTATTTCTTCCCCTATCGAGATTGTTTATTTATTGAAATTTATTTTGACCGTTTCCAGCGACATGAAATCGAATTTTCTAACGGAGATGCCAAATTTACGAAATTGCAGCGAACTGAGGGTTCTGTAAGTATTGAGAAAGCAATAATTAAGTAGTTGGGTAAATACGAGGTTCGCAAAATTAAATATTTATTTTATACATAAAAAGGAAACATCTCTCTTTCCAGGGATTTGGCCAGTAACGTGATTCCTTCATTGCCAGATGAGCCGTTTAAAGGTCTGAACATGTTACACGACCTGCTTCTGTCGAACAACAAGCTGCAAGTGATCCCAAGCGACGCGTTCGTCGGGTTGTCAAGGTTGCAGGTGTTGTAAGTGTCGTCTCTCGCAATTAATCCCGTGTAGGTAGTTCACCGTTATCGTCTTGAAAAAGAGGACTTTATGTTTCAGGGATCTAGAGAGCAATTACATCGAATATATTCATCCCGATGCGTTTAAAGAGACGAAACATTTAGAGGATTTGTGAGTGTCGAAGGAAACCGCATTTTTACTTTAAAAACCATGACTGTATTCTATCTTCTATATACAATTCTATGTATAATTATATAGAGTAAATAGTAATCGAAGAACAGAGTAAAAATTTTGTTAAATTTATCCTTTCTTTCGTGATTTATTATATGAAAAAGAAAATTAAACTAAACGTAGGAAATTTCAAGTAAAAGCAGGGTCTTTAATTTTCTATAATTTTATTCTTTTTTAACACATTTCCTTAGTAGTATTTATTGGCTTGTTATTACACGTTATACATTTATTTTGTATTTTTTAAATTTCAGAAATCTCGGGAATAACGTATTTCCAGCACTGCCAACATTGGGACTGTCAGGTCTGTTACATCTTAAGACGTTCAACAACCCAGCATTAAGAGAATTCCCGGCTCCCGAAAGGTTTCCACGTGTGCAAACGATGGTACTGTCGTACGCTTATCACTGTTGCTCGTTCTTGTCGGTCGAAGTGGAGGATCCGGTGACCAAGTCCTCCGTTCAAGAGTCGATCCTGTTCCCAACTGACAACGATTTTGATATGATCCTCTGGAACTCGAGCTTTACCGATATCTGGCCACAGCTTAGTAAGTAGCTCAATCGACTGATTCCCCGGTTGAGATCCTTCGAGCTTTCATAGTCTGGATCCTTCAAGTTGATACTGTTCGACATTTCCTTTTGTTCTATATTTATCATTATTCTTTCAAGAAATCCTTTTATCTTTCTATCGACATTTCAATCTTTTTTTAAGATATTCGACAGAAAAATTATAAATACAAATCTATATAAATAGATTATATTTACCGTTCTTTTTTAAAACTTATATAAGTTTATAATTGAATTAAAAATCTATTTTTTCCTATTTTCTAGTTCCTTCTTGCCCCTTTTTGTCATCTCTGTATTTTTTATCACGGTTGCAATCTGTGTATTTTTGCACCTTCAAATATAAACACATATAAATATGTTTGAACTGCATCAATTGAAGATTCCTTTGATTATTTTACTCATTGCCACTAATCATCTTATCATGACACCTCTCACAACAGTATCAAAATACTTCACTAACAGATGAAGAAAGTAACAAGTTTTCGGAGATCGCTACCGTATTAGAACATTGTAACGGAAATGATGAAGATATCTACATCAATCTTGTAGTAATAAATGAATCGTAACAGCGAAACAATTCTATCCTGTTAAAAACTTAGCTTGTTACATTTTAGTTTATGAGTCGACCGACACTGAAATGCTGCAAAGCGCAAGCCGCATAAATTCATTTACGTTGTTTAAGACTGTTTCAGTGAAAATTCAAGCTGTACAAGTTTTGAGAACATTCCCAACAATCCACATGCGAACACCGTTTTTCCACATGGATAAACAAATTTCGACATTCGAGAATTAAACACTTCAAAGATAGAAATAAAGTATTCCACTTGAAACAAATTACATGATGTTTCGACTATCATCTATGGCGAATCTAAAATTCATTTTACAATTAACAAGGTTAAAATTGATGGACAAATTTTCCATTTTTCTGTGCTTCCTCTTTTTAACTCTTTGATATCAATCTTTCTATTGCTCAGAAATATTAATAAGAAACATAAATAATTATTATGTAATAAACTTTCCACCTATAATTAACTGCTATTAATACAGCGTATTTCTTTGTACATATTATTAACATTTTGTTTCAATGAACGTAAGAATATCTTGTAAAGCTCAAAAACATATACTCAAGCGAAACTACAATATACTCTATTTTAAATTCGCCATTAATTGAAGGTTCTCAGAGAATCGTTAAAAAAGGCATAAGTTCACGACAACACACATTCTGCTACGCGAGAAATCATCCAAATATCTCTCTTCGATCATCGATTCGTTCAAATCAAATAAAAAAAAAAAATGAAAAAAACGACTTTGCAGCACTGAAGTGATGACGTGTTCTAGATAACATGACCGACAAATTTGGCTCGCAAATAAATGAACTTTGGGCTAACTTTGGTTCAGATTTTACGTACCCTGGTAACCTGCCCTCATACGTTGAGGATTATTTTGAAGAGCAGAACAGCCGAGCTACCCAACCAGCTCGAACACTGCCTTCTCACGTACAGTGCCTACCTCAACCTGGTAATTCTATCACAAGCTCCTTTTCAGACATTCGAGAACTTTTTAATCACAGTATTACAAAAAGTCTGAAATATTTCGCGATTTACAGGTCCTTTTCTACCCTGCCAGGATCTCTTCGACTGGTGGACTCTACGTTGTGGTGTATGGGTAGTATTTCTGCTCGCCATGCTTGGGAATGGAACTGTAGCGTTCGTGTTAATATTCTCCAGGAGCAAGATGGATGTCCCACGATTTCTCGTTTGCAACCTTGCAGCAGCAGACCTTTTTATGGGCATTTATCTAGGTTCGATTAAAAAAAAAATACTGTAAAGAATGTAAAAATATCGTTCTATGACGTAAAATCATTTTCTACTTAAGATCACTGTGTATAGTATCTCTTCACTACGCCATCTGTGTAGCTTATTATTTCTACGCTATCTTCTTTTTCAATTCAAATTTATAGTTTCAAATATATATGTTACAATTTTAGGTCTTTTGGCGGTGGTGGACGCTTCTACCCTAGGAGAATTCCGGATGTATGCCATACCATGGCAAACTTCCGCTGGATGCCAGTTAGCCGGCTTTCTAGGTGTTTTCAGTTCTGAGTTAAGCGTGTATACGTTAGCAGTTATTACTCTAGAAAGGCACTACGCCATAATACATGCCATGCACCTGAACAAGAGACTTTCTCTCAAACACGCTGGTTATGTAATGATTGCTGGCTGGGGTTTTGCTCTGTCGATGGCAAGTTTACCCCTAGTCGGTGTATCAGATTACAGAAAGTTCGCTATATGCTTACCATTCGAGACCAATGGAAACGCGGCGTTGGCGTACGTGACCTTTCTCATGCTGATCAATGGCGTTGCGTTTCTCATATTAATGGGATGCTATCTGAAGATGTATTGCGCGATCAGAGGCTCCCAAGCGTGGAACTCAAATGATTCTCGAATTGCTAAGCGGATGGCTCTGCTGGTGTTCACCGACTTCGTCTGCTGGGCCCCCATAGCGTTCTTCTCGCTGACTGCCACGTTTGGGTTGCAGCTGGTGTCGCTCGAACATGCGAAAATATTCGCCGTGTTCGTACTGCCATTAAACTCCTGTTGTAACCCGTTTTTATACGCCATCTTGACCAAACAGTTCAAGAAAGATTGCGTACTTATTTGCAAGGCGATCGAGGAGTCCAGGGTGACCAGGGGGATCGGCAGATGCCGGCATAGCTCCAACTTCAGTAACAGGCAGACCCCTGTAAATACGAATAGCCTGGTAGATAGGTCGTCGCGAGAGAATCAGGCACCGTGCGCCTGTAATTCAAGATTACTTGAAACTAGCCAGTGTTCTGGCTATCGACGATGGGGCACCAGGATACTGTGGCCATGTGCCAGGGACACCAGGCCTAGACACGCACGTAGCGACCAGTACGCTTATCAAATCGCGGAGATCCAACAGAAGCAACATAAACGAGCCTCGTCGGTGTCCTCCAGTGAAAATTTCTCTTCGTCTAGATCGGATTCCTGGAGACAAACTCATCATTGCGGTATTCCATTGAGGTTATTGGATCCTAAACGAAGAGCTTCTTCGTGGTTGATCACCAGGAAACCGTCGCAAGAATCGAACCTCAGTTCCTCCAGGAACGATTCCTCCGGTTCTGCTACTACTGCCAGCACCAGCACCTGGAGAATTTCAAGGTCTAGTGCATCTTTAGAGATTAATGCGAGGAACACGCCTAGGCCAACTAGGTCAAAGCCACGACTTACCCGTCAGCTGGCCATCCAGGAGCCTGAACCACCCGGATCACCAAGCAGATTAGCCGTCAGGCTCCTCGCCACCATACCCTCCGCGGCAGAAACCAGTGACCAGCAAGATGACGACAATACGCCGCAAAATTGAACGATCTTGCACACACTTCAGTTTGTTAGAGATTATAGTCGGTTGTAATAGAGTAAAGACATGGGTCATGTTGCTCCCGAACGGTTTCAGTATTAAGTGTTCTCTAAGAGGTATGTGAGGAAGGAGAGAATCACTCCGTACATTGACGATTCTCGTTGTTGCATGTTTGAGGTGATTTGAGCGAAGAAAAAATTGACAATTTAGTAGATTCTTCTTTCAACGTTTGTGATTAAATACGGTGTTTGTAATATACGTATATATATAATATTGTTTAAAAATATTACGTCTTTATTTTTTGTTTTCTTCTGGATTGTTTCTTTGGTAAGGAGTCTTTTATATTGAAAGATCTGCAAGACGTTGAAAGAGGAAGAATATAACTATACTTTTATTCTCTTTATACAATTATTTATGCTAATTTCAGTAGAAGAGCGAACGATGTCGTAGATCGTTTGGACTAGTGGAAGAAACAGGATCAATCTACCTTTATTGACCGTCCGTTACACGTGCACGTAGGCAATTGCACCAAGTGCAACCGGTGAATACAATAGTCATATTCGTTAAATACTGCCAAGGATTTTTAACATGTTGACTGTCAAAGGAATTTTATACTTTTTACGAACATTGCATAAAATGATATTTCGTTTATACCAATATAAAAAGAAAGTAAAGATACAACAGCAGAGAATTTGCTATAATATTTTTCATATGTAATATTTATTTCTATGTATAAGTGTAATCTGAAAATTTATCACGTATTATAAAGTTTCACCAAAAAAAATTTCCAAGACAGGCAACGTGTTTATTTAATAGTATAACATACTAATTTAATTTGACAGAAGAATTCAAACATATGGAGAAACGTGTCAATTTCATTGGGTTTTCTACCATAAGAAGAGTTGTAACTTCAAATCCATGACGATGAACTCAACGTTCTACTATAGTTTTCAATTAAAATTAGAGCGTTGAACTATTTATTGATAACTTAAAAATAGGGCACACAGTATTCTTTCTTCTTCTCTTTTTTCTTTTTTTTTTTTTTGTGGAAAATTATTCGACTCAATAGGAACTCGAATGCTTCTTTATTCGTTGTTCAAAAGAAAATCTGTTTATCGCGAAATCAGTATTTCAAATCCATTGTTCGATTGTTAATAAGTATGCTTGTGTTTTCATAAGACTGATGGTTTATACAATTTGTCCTATAATTCTGGATTTCTAGTTGAAAATCTGAACACGTAATACGATTTCTAATCAAGTATCATGATACCAGTGACGAAATATCTAACGATTAATTTATTTGTTAATATCCAAGTTGGTCGATAAATTCTCAAATAAGTTGGATTACATTGAAATTTGAATGTACTCAATGAATAAATCCTTTTTATGTAAAAACATCTTTGTAGGGCAGGAAAATTGATCTTAGCCTGAGTCATGTAGCAGTATACAATTATTTGAGAATTTATAGACTAACTTGAAGCCAATGTATCCATTGCTGTGATCGTTAATCACAAAGATGAACGACCATAGATTTGTGCAGTTATAGTTAGTTGATCGTTAGGTCACAGTTAGACCATTCTAGCCTAAAGACTATTATAAGATCGTTACGGCGTGTGCAGATGTTTATACATGGTTTTAAATTAATGACAAAGATATTCGCTAGTATTAGTTACCGGACTTAATTGTTGATGAGTGTGTTATTTCGTTCTTCGCGCAATTGTTTCCATGTTTAATGCCGTTTGAGACCTTCAGATTGTATTTCTTGCCTTTTTGGGAGGATATTCTATAGTTACATCCAGTTTTATCAAATAGGCAGTACCTTTTAGACTTTTAATAAAACTTAGGAAAGAGAGAATAGAAATCAATAAAGAAATTATAAAATAATCTTATATATATTGTATTATACATTATATATAAAATAATTATTCGTAAGAAAAAAAAACAACACACTTGATCACTGCAACCTGATAAAACTATTTGGACTATAGACTTTAACATATTGTTTCAGAGAAAAACTAGAATTTACATCTGAAAATCTTGAACTGTATAAACTGTATGAACCTAAGCCACAGAAGGCTACAAATTCTAATTTGCTGCAACCATGTCTAATTTTGTCGGCAGTCAACATTGGTGTAAAACCGATGGAAAACATGTTTTGCGTGTGTGTCCGGTCCAAACTATTTAATAACGTTTTTCTAATAAAATAGCGCATTACGACCAACTGAGTTGTTGCATTGTGTTACCCTGGAAAAAGAGAGAGAGAGGGATAGAGAGAAGATTCAATAAGACTAAAAAAAGAAAAGAAGAAACAGAAATTAGCTGGGAGCTTCAGGCTTTTATGAAATTTCTTTATTTTTGATCAATTTCTCTATCACGTTACAAGGAAGACCTATCTCGCCATTAAAACAGGCGAACAATATAATAGTAACATAGTAGGAATAATTTACATGTTTATGTAAAATAAATCCAAGTTCGAATAGCCCGCGCTTCCCGCGCCGGCGCGTAAATACCTCGCCAGCTGGAAACATGTGACTTTAAGTCGAATTATTGTTAAATCGAATTATTGTCATACTTTATGGTACAAGGATAAAAATGAAACGTCACATCAATTAATATCCTAAATATTAACCTTTAATGAACATTTAATTATTGCTTTATAACGGCAAATTAGCTTGGTATACATTTCAGGTACTTTATTTAAATATTGAAAACGTTAAAATATGTGTTCTAATGGGATCTTTTAATATGTAAAAAGTAGTTACTTCTCAGAATTATATTTTATAAATATTTTAAAATCCATTAGGACCAAGAAGTGTTTGATTTATAAAATTACGAAGAAGCAGATCAAGAATTCTAAAGCAGTTGCAGGTCATTCCCTTTCGAAAGATTATGTCATTGAAGACAGGATATAGAGGCTAAGCATAATGTACAGTTCGAGTCTCATATTTTCAACTGGTAGTATATGTAACTTATGAAGTAACGCGTACCTTTGAACTATACACGTATTCTTCCTTTTCGCATCTCTTGCATTCTATCGTTCACTCTTCGTCTCTACCAATAATTAGTAAACTGGAGTCAGATTTCAGTATCAAGCGATATAACATATAACAAGATATACACAATCTTAAAAACTGTCCTTTATAAACATCACTCGTAATTATAAAATACATTTTGATCTGAAGTGTCCTAAGAAATTCTACGCACTGTGACGACCTTTTAACGGGTCCATTAAGTACCAGCATTTGTATGTGTTATGTTGCTTGAAACCTCCGTTTTCCCTAGAGTTTTGACAACGACTTCGTCACGTTTCATTACGCTTGTTTCAAAATTCTTCCTCGTTTTCTTTCTCTTTCTAAATTCGATCGTTCCAGAATTTATATGTTTTTTTGAATAATTTCGACTCTTATACCACGATGAGAAGCTCCTTAACTTTTTTACAACTTCTATCGCCATAATTCGGTGCTAATGACAAATGTAACGTCTCAAACGATTCGTTTGATATCAAGAATATTAAACACAGGAAAAGGGGACAAACGAAATTAATTATTACGGAACACCAGGGGAACAGATAACATAACGTTCCTGAGAAACTTATATCAAATTATTTTTTAAACGCTCGCTTTCCGACATATTGTTGCTGGGCTATCATATGAGGTAAGAAAGATTGCAGATTACCACTTGTATCATAGTACACACGCATACCACGTACGTCAGAAGAATTGACGAAAAATCGAAGAGAGAAAAACAGCCAGACTCTACCACTCAAGCTAACAATAAGTCAGTGTATACAACATAGTTTTATTTTCAACTATAAAGTACACATATTCACAGTACTTCGCTTTTAAGAATCTTCTAAGATATTCTCATCGTTTTAATCGCTACTATCTTTCCAACAAGTTATTACGAATTCTCAACAGCTATTAATTATTTGTAGGAATGGTTAACGTTATATTACGTTCGCTTAAGAACTACATAGAACAGTCCGAAGAGAACGAGAAGACTATTGAAAGGGGCACATATGATACATAGAATATTCACAACCTGGCAAACCATCTTAAAGCTGGTACTTAATGGGTCGATCACGAAGTAACACGTTAAAACGAAGCTGACACATTTTATTCTCACAGAAATTGTTAGTGATCGATGATGTATCTGCATAATTCTCGACGACTCTGCGTTCGTCCGGGTCTCTTGGAACGGAAACGTTGGAAGGAGAAGCCAACGAACTTAGTCGTATTACATCTTTCTATTATCATTCTATAAATTCATGCGAATAAATCGTTCTACGATCGCGTAAATCGTGCTCGATATTGCAACAGACGAGAAGAGAATCACGCCTTACAAGGACGGTACACGATTTTTCGGACGGCCTGTGATTTCTTTTCCCAGTCGAGAAAGGTTCCCAGGTTTCACGCAGGGAATACAATTTATAGTTTGCACGAGAAGAACGTCGCAAAGAGCTAGTTAAAATTGACCTTTGCTTTTATTCCGTATGTCAACTCTTACGATAAATCATACAACCATAAAGATGTCACGCGGTTTGATCAACGACTTAAATCGTGGGAGTGAGCTTCTTTCTTCTTTCTTGTTTCTTTTCATTTGGAGAACATAGCATCCCCGACAAAGGGAAACATGATTTATACATCAGATATTAACAATATTTCTTTTTCAGTTCTGCTGGGGAACACGAGTGTCACACGTGTTACATATTGCTATTGCAAGATTTTCTCACTTATTAATTCATTGCAGTCTTAAGTTTTTAATCGAACGTAATGCATCGTATACCTATAGGAAAATTGATTTCATTCGAAGATGAAACCTTTTCGCGGAACAATCGGATACAAGCTAAAGAAGAAAGATATTTTTGAAAAAACTTTTCTGCTGTAGAAGACTGCAGATGAATCAACGGATACACACTTTCTCAAATTTAACGCTACGTTTACCTAGCAGTTTCGTTATCTACATCTTTAAATATCGAAAAAGTGTGCCCTGAATAGAGTTTGGACCATTTACTCTCAAGCATTTTAACAACGATACTACTGTAATGATAAAGTTGGCAGATTTGTATAATTGGTAAACAGTGTGTTACGATAAAATTGATACAATTATACGGCTGTATTTTTACATATACGGAAGCCCTCGCAAGCTGTGATATCTCGTTCGAGATAAAAGTTTGTTTAAATACTTAACTACGACAATCTTCCCTGATGCTACTATTCTATAATACTATGATTGAGCCTAGAAGAACGTTCCAACTATCGATGCTTGCAACTATACCTCTTCTTATTTTTCACGTAACGCTACATAACGTTAATCGAACTTGGTCCATTGAACGTCAGATCGCTTCGCCTATTGCTCTCTTATAATACGTCCCTAAGTAACTCGTCCAGAGGGTCGCGCGATGTCTGTTCAAACGTGTGTATCTCTACAGATAGAGAGATGCCCCCGAAAAACACACTCGTGATCGTACTCATAATTAGTACGTTGTCGTGATCAGAAAAAGAAACTGAGACTAACCCTGAGATACAAATGTGTCAGTTTGCCAGTTAGGAGAGGAGCGAAGTAAGCGTCATCTGGAACAATAAGCTGGCAAGAGGAATGCGCGTCGCGTGAAAGGGAAAAGGAATAAGGGCGAAACAAAAGGAAGATTTTCCAGGATACACGTAGAAAAACCGCAAAATAGCGAACGAAATCCACTGCTCTTGAGTCAGGGTAAAGATGCACAACAAAATAAATATTAAAAACATCGGGTAGCACAAGAGAGAAGATCAAGCGAAAGTGGTCGATTAATCGTGCAGGCATTTTGGAAGAACAAGTGAAACAAAAAGGACAATAAGCGTTTGTTCAAACTCTCCGTGGTCTAGGTTCTCTCGAATTTTCATCTTCCTCAATTTCTAGACGTTGGCGTATTTCAATGACCTTCAAATTGTTAAGCTTCCAAGTTTTCAGCTTCTCGAACCTCCTAACTCTCGAATTTTCCGATTTCACGTGCCAATTACGAACGTAACTTTTGCTAATTAGAATTCGAGTCGAGCGCATCATTAAATTTCCAAGATAGAATTCCTCTTCGATTATGGAGAAACCGGCGCACGGAAAGTTAATCGACGCGAGGGCGATGACACTTATCAAAATTGTCTGTAACAGTAGCTTCGCATATTCATGTGATAATGGTCGATTTAATACTCGAGTTTAAATCTTATCGCACTATCCTTCTTTACATGGTATAAGTTTCAGAGAGTTCCAGCCTCACCGCTTTTAAGCTTCTACGTTTATATGTACACGGACATACTTGTGTGTGCATGTGTGTGTGTGTACATAATGTATATACGTACATATACAGTGTATATACATAAAATGAGAAAAATATGATAAGAAAGGAAGAAACCACTTCGTCCTGTATTGTATGTTCGTTGCCACGCGCGACAACTGTAGAGAATTATGCGTAATACGAGGAAGCGATAATAAGTTAATTCTACAGTCTGACCAAAAACAGTCAGTCACTTAAGGTCACTTTCTTAATTATAAATCATCGTACCCTTTCCTCCTTGCTAAACCTCTATCTCGATAATTTTTCAACGCTGTTACAAAGGGAGCTAGATAGTGCTTTCCATTCCGTACTAATAATATTCTAAGCTTTCAGATTTCTAGATAATCCGTGTAATAGCGTTCTCCACTATTATAATGATGAACGTAAATTTAGCGATGAACGAAATTCTAAAGTATATGAAACAATAGAGATTATTCGATGGCCTTGAACGACTAATTGATTTCAGGCAGACCATAATCGTTTAAACATTAGAAGGTGTCGCAATATTATGAACGAGTCGTTTGAAAAAAGAAGAAGAAAAGAAGAATAAACGGCGCACAAATTGAATAAAAAACGCGACGATAAAACGTCACGATTTATGTACTCTTTTATGATTCATGGAAGACTGCAAATAATTTGAACTAGAAATTCTCTATATGGTACAAGGCAAGCACAAAAGTCGGTTTTTACGCTAGTTCCCTTCCTCTCTCTCCTTTGAGATTCGTGAGCTTTATTCGTAGTGTTAAACCTAGTAATACTTGCAAACATTATCGTGTAAAGTCACGTATAGGAAGAAAAACAGAGACGTCTTAATGATTATTGCTTTTCAGCGATATTCTATTTACAAATCTTCATGAACCTCGAAGGATGAGTGTCCTAAATCTCTTTATGATTATTTGTTATTATGTCATTCCACAAGTATGAATTTTATCAAACAAGGAACTAATATTATGGTTGACTGCGGTTAGGTGAACAATTTTACTTCTAAAAAATGAGAATTACCCAAAATTCACATACTTTGGAAAATACTTGAAATCTGATCAACTGCAAATCCTCTTTCAATTGTTATTTGTGTTTTTATTGTGTTTATTTGTATTTAATTGTGTTCTTAAGAAGATAATATTAAAAACGCTACCTCACTCGTGGGATGACTTAATAGTTAAAGATATTTTAGGTATTCTCTTATCTTATTATCGCCTATTTCAGAACAGAGCTCTGCTCCTTACAGATATACAAAATTCAACAATGGAATCTGATATTCGTGCTATTTAACCGAACGCGATTAAATGGAAGATATCGTCATTAAATTTCGCAAGTTTTTCAAGAAATGAAGACACATTCGGATAAAGAAGGATATAATAACTCAGCGTAATACGAAGAAAGATAGAGGACAATTGTAATTTGCAAAAAGCAAAGCAAAGATAAAAAATGATAAAGTGTGTGAGATCGCGATATTTAAGTGTATATTAAGAAATCAAATAGGAAGGCGAAGAGGAAGAATTTGTGCTGGACCTGTACTGAAGGGGCCAAAAAAACAATGAATACGAAAAATAAAAGGGAGAAAAGACAAAAGAAAACAGAAAGAAGATTTACATTTAACGACTACCACTAGTTCATCGATTGAAAAAGAAACAAAAAAAGAAAGGAACGAAAGCTTCAGTACGCTAGAATTTCGTGTTTTTGCGCAAGAGAAACAAGTCACGATGGATCTAGGAATGAGCGATCGCTTTTCTTTTTCTTTAAATAAAAATCTATGTTGGAATTATAATACCGGACTCGTGAATTATAGTCAAGAAATGAAGAACTTGTTAAAGCAGATACGACAGAAACTTCTTTCTTAGTAGATTTCGCTTAATGATTACTTAGGCCGAGTATCGTCATGGAGAAACATCGGAGGAACATACATTTTTATAAATTGTAATCGATTATGAAATCATTCTAGAACTTCATTCATTGTTTTACTGGCGTTCGAAATAATTTTAAGAATGAAAATGCACGAAAGAATAGGAATGGACCAAGTAAAATATTTCCACTGCTTCAAAGAAGAGGTCAATACGTTGTTAGAGATTGTAAAATATCGTGTTCATTGTAGCTGTTCAAAGATCAATTTTCACTATCATAACTTACTACAAAACTTAATCCAAAGACAATTTATATTTATTATAAATATTTAAAATTGAGATTCTTTTATTTCAGAGAGACTAATCGAAAAGTGAACAGCTGCTGGATACTATTCAGTGGAGTACAAAGGCGAAATTAAAGGAACGTTCCAGCGAAAAAGAAGCTCAATTTAAATTACAATGAATGAGACAGAGAGCTGTCGGTATACAATTCTACCTGAAATTGAAAAGGAGGTACACGGGTATAGAGAAAAGATCGCCCATCCCTGAGCCAAAATATTGTCGTGATTAAAGAATTTCGCGAGGTTAAAAATCTAGCTGTCTAAATTGGACGTCGCTTGATGATGTCTGGTTGCGAACAGAACGAAGATTTGGCAGAACAGGAGACACAGCAGGGCACCAAAAACATTCTACACGACAGTAGCAGAGCGGAACATCGCTTCTAACTCTTAGAATTATCTATCTCTCCATCGTTGGCCGTTAGGTATGTTTTTCTCGTTTTCTTAGACTTACTTAACTAACGCTTCTTTAAACCGTGACACTACTATTATTGTATAATTAATCAGACACTGGCATAATCAATTTCGTTATGCGTCAAGCTCATACTGTACAATTCCTTAACAAAATCCCTTCCTTATGCTTGTATCATACATTAATGTACAGATTGCAAAGAGGCAGCTACGTTTCTCAAAATCTAATAAGATTTGAACGTTCGTAGCTGCGTTTGTTTGCGATATTTATACTACAAGGAGCTTCGACACCAATTACATACAGTACCTAGAAACTACCGAAACTGGATTGACTAAGTAACTAACCCCTAAGTCGTATTTGAATGCTCTTCCATCGAGAGTTTACTGAAGAGTAAGTACCATTTCCATAATTCATACGATACTTTCTAATTTCCCCTGTTTTTCTACGTGCCTTCTGCAATACAGCAATACACGATGGAAGCTCTCAAACTCGTACAATCAATTTCAATAGCATTGGGCTTGTATAGAAGCGAGATTAAATGCCAACGTCCGATTTGATGCAGACCAAAGGGTCAACGAAGGGAAGTCATCGATGTTCCGCCAAACTATACCTGTCCCTCTATTTGCGTGTACAGATAATGTGTGTCTGTATGTACGTATACGTATATGTACCGGCTGTATCTAATCGCTAATTAATGATCAACCGGTTCGCGGAGACAAGTCGTTTTCATCATGTTTTAAGTGCACGTTGCGGCTCGTAATGACACAATTAATCGATCGCAGGTGAGTTAGCGTTAAGTAAGAACGTTACAACACAGATATATAGTGTATGTTATGTTGACTAGCGGGCTTCATAACGTGACCTTGGTCTTGTTCCTCCTGAACGTGAACAGCATCTTCCGGCGTCGTTTTTTCGACTCGTCGTTGTCCGTGGTCGAGTTCGAGTCCGTCGATAACGTTTCGTCGTCCACCGTTGACTGTTGTTGCGGCTCCTTCAGCGCTTTCCTGCTACTGCTCGATATGCTCGTCGTTGTCGTGGAGTTGATGCTGGTGGTACTCGCGGTCGTCGCGAACGTTGGACCAATTTTTTGCTGCCCTGATCGATCTTGGCTCGACGAATCCAACGAATTCTCTGAATAAGACGATTTCGACAGGAATGGTGAGGTAGTCTTGTTCTCGACGGCGACAGGCATGCTCGTGTCTTGACTGTGGGAACGCATGATGTTGGACTTCTCTTTGCTGGATGCTCTGACGGGCTCGACGGGCCCATCGCCGACGGTGAAATGTACAACGTTACTCTCTGGTGGTGTATCCTTCCCGGTTTCACTGCTGGACGAGTCTGGAGGAACCGACGACTCCTTCCACATTAGGCTGTCTAGTGTACCTGTAGATTAAGATTGAACTTTGTTATGCTTTGTATGTATCTGCGGTGGCTTTTCATTTTATGATAGCCTTTTATTTCTGCAAGGGATTTTAGTACGAGTGATTGATACATTAGAATCACAGATTCTTGAAGATTATAAAAATTTGTTTGAAAATATGTAAGGTTTTAGGAATCTATTTGCTCGGTATTGGAATTGAGTTCATCAAAGTTGATGGAGAATGGATGGGCTAACCTGAAAGTGCATTTGAATCTTTAGTAAAACTGATTGGAAATTGGAATAGAACTAATTGTTATATGTATGAATAGATTAACGTTAATGTAGGTCAGGAACCAAAGAAACTGAGATTTTCTTGGAAAAATGTATTCCAATATCAGTTTCTTTGGTGCCTGTGGGATATTGATTTACTGATACCATTGGTATTGAAGATGAAGATATATTGAAATAACTATAGATACTATTTTTATTCGGCCAATTGTAATTTTCATGCACTAATTAGTTAGAACTGCTTTCGACAAACAGTGTCAGAGGTCAGTTCCATGCAGAATCCAGTTTGTGGAAGGAAGAAGAGAAACAAACAACACAATGGATGATACTCTTTTATATTCCACAGTAAATAATATAAATTTTGTCGCGATGCTTTACTGTCTCGCAAACATTAGTAGAATAACGAAGAAATCGTTATTTAAAAAGCGCAATGCATGAAAATTCACGATCTATGCGATAAAATTTATGTTTGTTCCTAAGAAGACTCTTCAAATTCGTGTCACATCAATTCTGAGAAAACTTTACATGCTCCTCAGATGCCATACTTTACCAGAGAACGCAGCTTGGTCCCTTGTTCTAGCGAAAACAAAACACACAAAATCCTTCATAAATTTTTTTTTACAGACAATCAAACATTTTATGAGTTTCTTGTTGAAAATTCTATTTTCATAGTGTTCCATATAAAAACGACGAAGTCAGAAGAATACAATAAATAGAGAAAAACGTCAATTCTTTATTGCTTCAACTGGGAAAGATATCTTTGTGTTCCTGTTTAAAGAAAATATTCTCTAATGACTTCTCTAGACTCAGTTATTTTAACAGCAATAATTCATAAATCTCATTGGTACATTTTTGGCGCATTTCAATAGGTATGTATAGCATTTAAGACTTACAAACTACTAAGGAGTTAACATACTAAAGCGTCTAACTTGAAACTTCGGTTTGCAGGTAACAAAGACAATCATATACAGACTGTTGTACAGATTGCAGTACAGCGTATCATTGTGCCAAATATGTAATTTTAATTCAAGTGAGTCACTCGTGAGTCGTACAATGTTAACTAGATTATTTGAAAGACAAAATAGACAAAAATAGAAAGACAAGATAGGAACTTGAAACATTCATAGAAACACGGCAAAATTTATACGAGTCCAGGAACGGATCATTTAATTTCAGGAACTAGCGTAGTTAACGTCGCTCGGCAAGAAGATTGAAATTAAAATTACATACTCGGTTAAGTAATTGGTCATCTTGAAACGTCTCATCGCAACTTAGATCATACAAACGAGGCTTGTACACGTCGGTTTCTCGCAAGTTGCTTGATTTATTAATTACGACCTTTGAATCGCACACAATAAAATGTCGAGAAGGAGACATAACGTATGCATTGCAACAATCAGACAAACAATGTACAGATCCTCCGCTTCTCGTCTCTTAATGTACAATAATGCACACGTTTGCCTATGTGCATTATATGCGGATACATATACGTATATAGCTCAATGCCGTTGATATGCTCGAGTTTATAATAGAAGGAAGAAAAGAGCCGTTTCGATTGTCACGTCTTTCGCATGAAATCAAACCGATTCGAGAATATATTTATTACGCGTCGTGGTGTAAATACGTGTATTGTACCTACGAGTTAAGTCCTCGGACGTATATAATCGCATCTAATTTTAATTGATTCTAATCTTAACCATGACGCGGATCTCCCAGGAAATAAAATTTATTTCTTGGCATCATATTAGGAACCAGGAATCCTCGATCATTCGAGCTTTTCCTAGTCCCTAGCCGCAGCCAAAGGTTTCCACGCTTAAGGCCACACTACTCCCACCAATTGATATAACACGATGATCTCTGCGTTTATTCTTCAACTATTTACCTCTTTAATCTCTAAAGAGGTTCCAAGACACCAATACTAGTAACATACGCCCAAACAATTATCCAACTCTTAAAAAATACACTGTAACATACAATTACGCAATTACCCAAAATTTTAGAGAATGTTTACTCCAAGATTTCGGATAATTGATTGCTTAATCATTAAGCGTGCTCCACAAAAAGATCTGAGGACTTATAGGTACTACAGTTTCAGGTATAATTATAGTTCAGAAGTTGATGGAAGTTCATTTTTTGCTACAAGAAATATCTGTATAACGGACAGTCGAGTATCAAGAAAACAATTTTGCTCTTTCTTAGATCTTAAAGAGCTGAACAGAAACGAGAAATCAGACGAAGGAAGTAGCGACGCCACCTCGTGGTAAAGTGATCTTGAACGACCGAAATCTTCCGCTCGGATTATAGTACAGCATAGATATGATGTATTTAATCGCCGGTTATAGCTTCAGCTAGCGAGCGATAATCGCGACGGGGAAAAAATTTGAAATTGCACACGACACGTAAGAAAATGGCACTTCCAGCGATGTAAACACGATCGTCGAATTCAGATAGGATGTTGTGCTAGCTTCTAATTCGAACTATTAATACGAAGATTGTTGTGCAACGCATTACTGCGGGACCTGGCAAAATTGAAACGTGCTCTTGGCGAAATAAGAAAACGCATCGACGATCGGTCGATTCTCATGAAATAACCGGGAAATCGTAAATGAAAAATTTCTACTTTGGTTTAACGTTTTAATAGGATTAAGCGATATATTATATTTTCGTATAGTAATATAATAGGTGATCGATCATCGAAACTTATTAAATAAAGTGATAATTAGATAGTTATCACGCTTGGCACTTGGTCGTCTTCGATATATTGCTACTAGATACGAAGGAACGAACTAGAAGGCTTATTATACTTGATGGAGCTTGGATCGTTGGACTGCGGATATGTACACACGTATAGGAAATTTAAAGCTGCGAGAATATACAGAACATATGGAAATATACATAACATATATTTGGAATACTCGTTATGATATTTAGTAGGTGATTAGAATTTAAATGAGACATTCGATACGACTTGTTAATTTTGTTCATAAATACATTCCCAGTCCAACGATCGTATGCCTTGGATAGACGAAGAATCGAAGTCGTAGTTGCGACACAAATTAACCTTTGCAAAATGACCATTAAGCGAATTAATCATTGCTGTCATTGAGTAGATGTTCCCTAGTTTTTCAAGGAAGAAACTTACATATTACACAGAATAGCGTCTCAAGAAACGTATAAAATTCTTTCCTGAATTTTTTCAAAGTAAATTAATATTTATTTTCTGACCTCTTCGATTTTCTTCATGGCTCAGATTTTCATTTCCTTTATACTTAAATAAAAATTTCTTACGAGAAAAGAAAAAACTAAAAAATTTGTATTTTGTATGTGGAAGAAAAATGACATTATTCGTAAAAATATCACATGCTTCTGATGTTTTCACATACACATCTTTGTAAAGATTCTGGCCTTGTTCGTTCATTCGACACATCATGAAAATTTTTGTACAAAAATATGTCATGTTCTTTCATCAAATTGTTATCCTAACGTTTCATAATCTGTACGAGCAGGTAGTTGTAAAAAAACAACTCCATATAATTGTACTGACAATACACTGTTCTTTGAATTATACTATAATATAATGTGTGTATGTGAGAATATGTGAGTGTATGTTCGCGTGTGTGTGCGCGTGTGTGTGTCTGTAAACTTACGCGTTAACAATAAGTTAAGAAACTTGTCATTGTTTAAATAATTAACACGCCGTTATAACTTGACAAATCTCGATTAGGAAAGGGGAACATTCCAATTTTCAATCCTCCCTTTTCCTGCACACAAATCCTTTCATTAAAAATTTTTACCAGATTTCACTGAAAGATCTGCTGATGCTCTTTTAACGCTACTTGCATTGTCACATGTCAGAGATAATCAAATTTCGTTCGTAAGCATTTTTTTGGTACAATGTACTTTTAATTACGAACATATTATTTATGTCACACATTACTTGATAAAATATATAAATAAATAATTTTTTACATTGATATGTAACTACTCGATAAATAACAATAACAATTTTTTCAACAACTATGACTTTTTTAAACTTTAAGTAAGTTTCTATACAATGTGCAGGATCAATAATATACATAAAAACGGGTTAGAAAGATTTGATTATGTTGCTTCTTTAATCTTTTTTGGAACCATTAAGTATAGTTTCTTCCACCCCTAGAATCAAATGATAACACAACATAAACAAACAATAACCTAAGAGAAACAAAGAATATCAAGAAATATTGTATCTTATCACAAGAAGAGCAGCTAAAATTGTTAATTCAATAATTCAAACATATAAAAATATATATACACTTTCTTTGTACTTTCTTTGAACAAAGTTTTATAAAATCGGGAATTAGTTTGAAAAAAGCACAAAAAATGATATAAGCAATAATAAACAATTTGAGCAAATTTTTCAACAAAAACAACGAGACAACAACATTTATAGCATGATTTAAACAACACTTTATGTAAAAGACACAAGACAATAACGTAATCAAACTTCACAATGTACAAAAATATATTTAAAAGAAAATGACCATAAAAAAAGTCGCTAATGTTTTTAATGTTTTAATGTAAAGCTTTTTTTAAACATAAATCTTTTATAAGATTTTTGTATTCTTCAAATATTTTCTAACATTTGTAGAAACATGACATTAGAACATCTTCGTAATGTGTGACATTAGCCATCTGCTTTCCTAGAACCAGTAACATCTTTCATAGAAATCATAGATGCATACGTTCGTATTTACGATTTGCAAAAACTACTTTTTTGTATCAAAATGAATCTTAAGGCATCGCGTGAATTTTTTAAATTTATATTTTAGTAAAAATTTGATTTCAAAATCTTTGATAAGAAATTCTTACGAAGAATAACTTATCCGTAATTTCATTACAAACTTCTTAAACAGTTAGCAAAGTACATATTGTAATTTAGTTTTCACGAGTACCTACGCTGGAAACCCGAAGGTTTGATTAAGAGAAATTAATGTCACAAAAAGAACCCAAACTACTACTATTAGGACGATAAAAAAGTTAGTAAATTATTGATCTCGAAAATATATCTACGTGCGTAAAAAGAGAGAATAGAAGATATTTAGATATTGTAAGTATCATATCAAAGTTACAATAGTATTTACAAATTGAGCATTGTTACTATCAATCTAAATGCTCGTGGAAGTCCGTTTCCAGCTTACCTGCGGCACCACATGTTGAAGGCGAGTAAACTGAACTTGCTTCGTCGTCTAAGTCATCTTGGCTACTGAGTCGACCTGTAAACATGAATCGCACGCATGATAAATTATTCGCGTTAATTTATTGTATCCAAATTTTTAAAACTGAAACTTTATACGAATATCAATCATCAATTAAACCAAGATTCACAAATAAAATACAAAAATCATTTTTAAATTATTAAATATTTAAAAGGTCTAAGCACTAATCACTAAACAATTTTGTATCGTCATAAACGTAAATACCTCTGAGTCCAAGACCTCGACCGTTAGGAGTTCCTCTGTATAGAACAGTTTCTAAATAACTTAGACCATTATTATTTATTATATTAAAGCCACATAGCAGCTCAATTTGCTTCCAACGATGTACTCTTTCTTGCAATTCTACGGTGACTTCGTTTAGAGCAGTTCTTGCCTCAACTATACTTTTGTCAACTTCATCAATCGATTTTCCATGAGTTGAAACAAACGCTCCTACTAAACTCGATCGTTTTTTTCGCAGTTTCTCGCACTAGAAATAACATTACGTACAATTAAATAATAAATAATGAAATTGTAATGATATACAAAAGTAATTTAATTGAGAAAAAATGTATCACTTACTGCTTCTCGTGCTTGTTGCAACTGTTTCTCTGCAGATATCTTTTTCTTGGTATATGCTTTATTTTCAATTTCGTGAGTTAATTGTAACCAATGTTGCAATCCAGAAGGAGGAGACCAACATCTGTCTTCGAGTTCGCCCTCTGCACGTTGCAATTCAACTTTTAACATCTGTAAAGTCCAAATTAATTACACTTTGAAGGAACCTAATCCTTAAATTTTAAATGTAAAAATTTATGGAATATTTACTTCGATTTCTGCCTTTAATTGAGAAACTTCGAGATCGGAGTAAGAAGCGTGCAATCCTACACTTTCGTCTTGTAAACGTTTCTCTAAGTTTTGTTTCTCAGTAGTTACACTTTCTTGTTCCATTCGTGCCCTCTCCAATTCTTTCTGTAAATCGTAAAACATAACATTAACGAAGATTTAATGCGTTACTAAGACTTTAAGAAAAGTAAAACATACTTGCAAGTCCTCCAATGCCAATTCTGCTTTATGTAAACTCTCCATATCCTTCATCATTCTGTGGAGATGTTTCTTTGAGTCTTGCCTCTGCCGATATGCATACCAACATCCTATACACACTCCGAAAAACAATGTTATTAATACCGTATCTTTGATGCCATGTCCAGTATCTATAACAAGATATTAAATAATTATGGTAAACCAGTCAAAAAATTTTTAACAGAAAAATGATCTTTTAATAATTGTTTACCCTTTGGTGGCCCAAAAAGAACTACATCCATAGCTTTTAAGGCAATTTTTTGTTTATGAATGGGATCCTTGATGCCTAACACATTACTTAGGTATTGCATATTGTTCACAGCCAATCTATACATAAAGTAATAAATATTTTGCTATTAAAACAATTGTTACAGTATCAAGATGATGTACTGTTTAAAGAAAGTGACCTTGGAAGTGTAGCACCAGTTACACGGTGTTGTATAAAAGTAGGAACATATTGTGGAAGATCTACACTAGAAGCTAACCATTCTGATGTTTGTTCTATAGTCCAATTATGAACCTATAAAGAAATTATTAATATAGTAAGATATCAAAAAAAATAAAAGTTATTTAAAGAAACAATTATATTTTAGACAATACCTCTGACCTTAGCCAGGCTTCCCAAAGTTCTCGAACACTAATATGCATATCATCATTATGATGGAAAGCCCTCTGTCTCCTTTCATACCCAGCTTCATATTGTAACTCTTCTCTTAAAAACTAAAAGAAATACAAATTGTTTTTTATATCTCATAATGTAGAAGGAATTATAAGTAAAAATTTATTTACATCATCTGACTCTGTAAGATCCACATTTCCATTGGCATCATCGTCTAGTTGACTGTGGAGTGATTTGATAGCTTCTAAACCTAGTCGATCATGAGAAGCCAGTGTAAGACAAGCTAGGTCATCGTTACAAGTATCGGAACCTGTAATAAATTAAACAGCCTACGTTTGATTGTATGTGTTTATGATTACATGTAGTTTGTTTACAAGTGCCTTTTTTCTTTAGGGCTATGATTATCCTGTTAACCACGTGTAAGAAGCTTTTTGTCCAATTATTATTAATGTAGAAATGTCAATTAGAAAGAAGTATCTTGTTAATAGACATAGAATAAGTTTACAATAACAGTTCGTTACTATTGAGTCAAGACTAATCTTTGAATGATTAGATCATTTGTGAAATTTATCATCTGCAATGTGAGCTTTTATCATAAACACATTTGTATCTCTTTTACAACAAAATCATCAAATTAAAGAAGAAGGCCTATTTTTTTAAGTAAGCTTTGTAAATGTAAATATCTTTAAATAAAATGATATAGCAGACAAAACTTATTTTCTTTTTTTTTTTCTAAAATTAAATATTAGTCATGCATATACATGCTGCCTATTTACACATACATACAAAAGATTAAAACAAAATATTAATGAAACAAAACAATAAATAATGGTATAAACTAATGGTTTAATTTCAAAGCAATTTGGAGTATCTTATAACTAATCATTAATTAACCCTCCAATTATCATAGCTCAGATTATAATGCAATATGAGAAATTTTTAATTTCTATCTTCATTAATAAACAATAACAGAAGAAAAAGAAGAACAAACATATTTCTCAAAAATATATTTTGAAATACATGTAAAAATTACTTTTGATTTCATAATAAAAAAATGGACATGATAATACAAATAGCAGTATATTACATCAGTATATAATTTCAAATACATATAAAAACTCAAATATCAGAAAAATATTACTAAACACTACATGGACCATATATAAAATGTAAACTGTACACATAATTCTTCTTGACATTATAAAGACAAGACTATGCAAGAAAGCAATTATACAACTAACAATATTATGACTGAACATATTAAAATAAATATTAAACTTGTCACCAGAATACAACAGGAACTATAAGCTGTCAATGCATTTACAGTGGCTCATAAAATATCTTGTAGCTTCTATATATATTTTCAGATTTATTTCAAACTTTAGCAGTATAATTATGATAGTCTGACCACATTGCTAATGAAATCTTTAAGTGTTTCAGTATAATAGCACATCTAATATATTCATAAAAAAATTTTTACAAATATTTGAATACTTTTGTGAGCTACTATAAGTTACAGAATAAATGAAGGATATTTTTCATGGGCTATGCATATTGGAGGGTTCAGACAACAAGAAAAAAACAGATAGCGGATTTTTATGGACGTAATTAAAGAAATAAAAGTTAATAGGGATTTATATTACCCGTTAAAAATTATAACGAATATTTCACTCTAGATATATCATACATTTTTGTGTATTACACACATTATGTGCATTTTTACATTTTCAAGTTTTTCATGAATGTATAAAAATCCGCAGTCTAGTTTAAATAATAGAAATAAAACTTACCAGCTTCGTGAGCAACGGCTTGCGCTAATCCATCGGTAAGTGTCGCGGAGAATGCCGTAACTTTGGAATGTGAACTTCCAGTTGAACCAGATTGAAAGTTCGAGCTCGTGTCGAGTGCCCCGCCGCTGGCATCTACCGTGTTCCAACACCAATACGACAAATGCAGTCCAAACAGTACAATCACATTGGTTATCACGGATGATCGCATTTTAAGGTTAGATACACCTTGTCACTGACACCTCGCGCCACCCTTGCGCAGTTGCTACGAGTCAAATTAAAAACCGTGTAGCTTTTGGCTCGTTGTCACCTTTGACGTAGACCCGCAATAGTGAATATAACCAAGGTTACAGTTATCAAAACCGGGATAGCAATGGAATTTGTCGAGTGCATAACACGCGTGACCGATTATGATGTTACAGCGGGCTTAGTAACTGAGTGATACACTGTCGTTATTTGCCCCATCAAGGCGTCGGTCAACGTCCGAGATCTCTTTAAAATAAATCAATTGATTTATTAATTAAGTACACTACGCTCCTCTGCTCTGTGCCTCGGGTTTTCCTATCAAGGCCACCGTCCACGAACAACATCATGGAAAATCGTTCATTTAGATTGGACACAGCAATGCACTTTTCTGCACGCAAAAAACTGAAAAATTCAATTGGTCCCGTGTGCGGTTATTCGCGTGATTTTATTGGTTAGACGTTGCACTTATGATACGAATTATTCCCAGCGCCAGCGCAGCGCGAAAATCATTTGTAAAATGTCTCTGACCAAAACGAGATGATTTATATGATATTAGCGATATTAATGGGCGTTTCAATCTCGATTTCGAATATTTTCGTAGCGATTCGATATTTTTTTAATACTGTCGAAATTCGAATTTCTTCGAATAACTGATTTGATATTTCAAATACTTGAATCTTGATAAGTCTTGTGAATCTCGATAGGATTCGTAATCTTCATAAAAGAATGAATGTCTTATATGTCATACTTTATATCTTATATGTTATATATTATATATTTTATATATATTATGTTTTAGATCTTAAATGACTGTCAAGTTTTTTAAAAGTTTTAAGTACCGAGTCATGTCTAAAGCAATTCAAATTTTTCATTACATGCAAATATGTAAGTACTTACATATTGTCAATACATGACAAGACAAATTTTTCGAAGTTCTCCCGACACGAGTTGATTAATTATTTTAATTAAATATAATTCTTTCGATGATTTTACTATATATATCTTTATAACAATGTAGTTAAATATTTATTAACTTTTAGATGTTAAGTACAGTAGATTTAAATATCCAATTTGCTCGAAAACTCGCTTAGAATTGTGTAGTTTGGAAGTAAGCACAGTGTGTGCATCTATCGTGTTTGTTGAGCTAAATATCGTTAGATTTTCATAATTACGTAATTTTTGCAATTACATTGCGTTTATGTTTACAGAAAAATTAAATCCTTCTTAATCACATTAATCAGCGTCGGAAAAGCTCGTGTTTACGTTCGAGCGTAAGTACGAAGATAATTACGTTTTAACGTGATTTAAACACATTAATAAATCACCATTACGTTTGTTTCTCGATAGCCTAATTATGTTAAAATACAATTTTTATAGAATTTCTCGACGGAGTTATGTTATTAACATCATAAATCGAAACGGAAATATTTTCGTCCGTAAATCTACTTCGATTTACCGATGTGCTACCTGTTCTAATGAGTTGTAAAATTCGTACTATCTAAGCGCCTCGAAACTGGTTAAGGTTGTTACCTAAAATTTGTCTCGTGAGAACGTTAAAATGGAAAATAACGCGAAAAATGAAGATTGTGAAATTCAGGGGATTAATATAGTGAGCAAGAAAGAAGACAGTTCATCCCAAACTGTACAAAATTCTTCAGACGCAAAAGTTCCCGTGGATTCTAAGAATACTCAAGTTCGTGTCGTCCGAGGAACAAAAAAGATAAAATTAGACGTTGGTGATGGTAATAACTTGGAAAAAAAAGGTTCGTATTTGTATAATCAATTGATCATATAAATATAGTAATCGAAAGAAATATTAACAACTGTATAACTTCTTAATTAAACTCCAATATGTTATATAGTTACAAAGATTTGTTTGTAATTTAATAGATTCCAAGGATGAAGAAAACAATACAGAGGTGAAAGTAAAATCTTTGAAAAGATCTTGTGAATTATGGTCCATGGAGGATAAAAATACCTTTTTCAAAGCTTTAAACGAGTATGGAAAAGACTTTGATGCTTTACAAAGTTATTTCTTGAGTCAGGGAAAGAAAAAAGGTTTACCAGATGTTGTGATAAAAAATAAGGAACAGATTAGGCATTTTTATTACAGAACTTGGCTAAAAATATCGAAGCACCTAAAATTTTCAGAAGGTAATTGTTTAATGTATTTTTACACTTTAGTTTTTATTTTAATAATATAATTGTTTTGTTGTACAGATGTAAAAAAAACTTCGCAGGAATTGTATGGATTAATTAATTATGGTGAACTTAGAAGAAAGTTACCACGAATATATGAAAAGGTACAGTTGAAATTAAATGAGTTGGTTTATTGGGGTTCAACACAAGTCAGACTTAGAGGAAGAACTATGAGAATTAAAACACCTATATGTAGAGCACTGAGAAAACTGAATCAACTAGAAGGTATACTTAATCAATAAAATGTAAAATATAGTTCATGGAATTTAATAATATTTCATATAACAATTATAATATTTCTATAGATTGGCAAGAAGAAATTAAACTTCCCCCTAGGATAACAATAGAATTAAGGCCCCGTAATAATATGGCATGGTGGCAAGTGCAAGCATCTTCGATGAATCCAAGAGTACGCACTCTATTACCTATACAGAGACGTTTGTCTAGTTTATTAATATTTCTGCAACAAAGATGGAGACCTGCAAAGTATAACACAGTATCCTTACTTCAAAATAGATTACCAATATTAATGTATCTTGCTTTGTATCGAATAAGAAAAAGAGTATTGAGAAAATTCCTATACATTTAATGTAGTTCCCCAATTTAGAAAATGCAGTTGCTAATGAAATGAAAGATAATCGGTTATTACGAGTAGCACCACCTGAAGGGAGCAAAATTGCTTTGCCAATGGTGAACCTTGGAGAGTATCTAACCAGCAACAGTGTCAGTTTAAATTCTTATGAAAAACGTCTAGGATTGAAAAGTTCCAGAATGGACCTATTAGGCTCAGAACAATACATAAAAGGAGTTGGAAAGAAAGGAATTAAGAAAAACAAAGTAGACAAAAAATGCATGAGCCGTACAGAGGATAACTGTACCATGCCGGACAATAATAGTGATATAGATGCAATAGAATCTAGCAGTAATGTTGCAGAAAGGCCGTCGACTGTTAGTAACACCGAAAAAGCTAATCCAGAGCAAAAAACAGAATTTAACAGATTTCCGGGAAGGGAAACTATTGAAAGAATTCGGAAGGGATGGAACATCGAGGAAGCAAACACCATTACTGTGGGGGACCTCTTTTTGATGGTACACGTGTTAACTTTTATCCGAGTTAGCTTTAAATAAAAGTTGAATACTCCGAGTTATCCTACATTTTTAAAATTTTTCAGTTTGGTCGCGAATCGAAAGTTACGCTGGAATATTGGTGGGACTGGAATCATCGGGAACAACACGTTGTAGAGTCTACATCAACAACTTTACGCGATGATAATTTGTGTCTTACCTTGCAAAAGCTATTATCTATAGCAAAACATAGTTATGGCACGAGTAAAGTATATGATAATACTTCTGGAAGTAATGAAACTGTGATTTCCTCTCGAATACTTTCGACGAAAGCATCGACCTTTAAAAGACCTTTAATTCCACAAACTTATCAAAAGATTGGAACACCAGATGCTTTCAAAACGCAGTTAGATGTTCGTTATCGTTTCAAATTCAATATTTCTTTAAGGAATTCAAAAACATTTATTATAAAAATGTGATTTTGTTTTTTTAAATGCAGAAGTTTACAACACGTTTCAGTAAACGAGGTAGAACCGTGCGGCAAAAAAGTCTTATTGTACAAAGAGTATTGCCAATAATATCTACTACAAGCAATGCACCAGAAGACGTAACTTCTAATAATCAAGAAGCAAATAAAATAAATGACCCTCCTATAAATAATGATGATCAACAAAATGATAAATCGCCATCCATAATTATAAATGTACCACAGGAAAAAAATTTTTTGGATGAACTTGAAGCAGCAAGAGTTCCGAAACCTACGAATTCCATTATAACAAGTGCAACGCAAATACTTAAAGAGGGAGAACATCAATGGTTGAATAGTGAGGTAAATTTCTAAGGTTGATTTCTAGAATTTTAAGCAAGAAATATTTTTTCTTTTACTAATATTGAAATTAAATTACAGGTAGCAGATTTTTCATTAAGTAGTTTCCTAGGTCAATTAGAGTCCCCCATGAAAATCTCACAGAGAAGTCAAAATGAAAATAATATAGAAGATAGTCGACCATCGTCCGATGTAAGTATATATAATAAAATTTAAAAAAGATTGATCTATTAATATTTTAATCTATATTAAGAATGTATTACAGGTCGTTTCACATATGCAATGCTTGATGGGAGAGAGTAGCGTTGATTATATGGCGAAATTTGCAAACCTTGCATCGCAGATAGCATCTGACGATAACAAAAAATAAAAGTATAAATAATTGACTAGTTTTGCACTAATTTTCATATGAGCAACTATCTAAAATTATGTAAATGTGATGATACATGGGAGCATGTAATGATATTTAGACTGATTAATTTATCTCTTTGATATTGGCTTTTACAGTCGACTGTTATAATAATACTAATACTAATAATAATGATAACGAAAATAATAATATATGGAAAATAAAGTAATTCATATGCATATACAAACTTCCTGTATGATTTCACTTTTCTATGATTAGCAATTTATAAAGTATGTATTATATATATATTATTTAACACTTTGTTCAGCATAAAATGCTTAGGCATATCTATTCTGAATATTCATTAATTTTTTATTGTATTTTTTTCTATGATACAGGATGCAAAATTAATTTATATAGCAAGTTCAAGTTCTTAATCTTGCATCAATAATTCATGAATGTTCATAAATATTTCATCCTACGTTTGATGCTAAAGGTTTATTGAAAACTGCACAAATGCGGGAGGAATACGTTTATAGGTGATATTTAGTATCCTTATTTAACCCACAAAGATGACGCGTCATCTGTTTATGGAATCATTTAGGCTAGTTCTCGTGTATGACTATCACTATTGCGTTGCAATCTCATGTAACTAATTAAGTATGTTGAAAGAAAAAAAACAAATCCCCGTTTATAACTTCCTTAACTAAAAGAAGTAACAAAATCCAGGTATATATAAACTCCTCCTATTTTTCTCGTATCATAAGTTCCACTAATTACGTATATATAGAATGTGAGAAAGATGAATGTGAGTACTTACATACTATTGGAATTTGTTTAACACCGCCTATTATTACGAACGGACAGCGTTAACCTTATACAGATTTTCCATTATTAGAAGTACTTTGAAATACTTAAAAATTTTTTTAATATAAATTTCCTTAACGAAAACAATATCCGCGAGTACTTACAACTTGCATTACAGAACTATGATCAAACACTGTCTAAGCTTATGACTTAACAATGGAAAAAGAATCTTTATCTGATGATGATGTAGGAAATAACGGTCATTATAATACTACTACAATCATTGTGATATTCTGAAATATGTACGAAAACGCTCACCAGCTGTATATTTGAATACCAAAATTTTAATTAAAGATTAAAGAGAAAGAATAGAGTATAGATCTATTATGATTGTTTATTAAAGCAATTTTTGATTAAATTGAGCATGCTTGAAAATATTGCAAATACGCGCCTAGGACATGATAGGAACGATAATGAGCCGAACACCCCAAGGAGACACATATTCTTGGAAACGAAGCCTATAGTGTTTTCGACGGCGTATTGCGAAACAGACATTGTGAATGATTCATAGTGCCCGCGTCCACGTGATCTTATGCGCACGCACCTATCAAGTATTTGTTATTTGCAGATGTGATTTTCCCTGGACGTAAGCACCTTCTTTGAGTGAACTGAACTGGTTTCACTCATCTCATCGATCACAGAAGAATAAATCGTTAACTATCTATGCTTTCTTTCCAGAAAAAAATGTAACATACAATTACACATAAAAATTCGCACACAAATAATATTTGTTATCTTTTCCTTTAAAGTCATAAACATAATTATATGAATGATTGGTATTGATAAACTTTAATTTTAAAAACGAGTTTAACCCAACTGAATTTCCTATTGGTTTTTCTTTTATCTTTTTTTTGTCGTACAACGTACGACAACATACGTAATATTTTTTATTTTGGAACTTGCACGTAGTCAATGACGTTAGTTAAGTACTTTTGATTTTTATCGACGTTAAAAAATTATGAACCTGTTTGACAGTCCGGAATGACCTTTCCCGTTTCAAAACACATTCAATTACGCAGAAGTACGAGTTATTACGCTCTACAGATTAAAAAGTTTACTATAAGACGTGAAAAAAAAAGAAAGAGAAACGATCATGTTTGGCTTTCAATCTTCTTTGTCCTTTTCATTGCGTGTATTTACGTCTATTGAATTACTGTAATTGTCATTGATATATGTTTTGTTTACTAAACGTAGCATTTGTTTAAGCCAATTTGCATTTTCATATCAAGTACAGATAATTATAAATATACATATTCAACATCATTTATATTCAAAGTCGAATAATGCATAAAGTTCACGTGTTTTCTTATAAAATTTCTTTTCGTGACAAAAACTTTGGAAAATGTTTTTATTCGCAATGATTGATCATATTGGGACGTTTGTACTTTTGTATGTTTGTTTTGTATGTTAAATTTGTAATTCAGAATAGGTATAATATATCGATATACATAAATATATTATTTAACGTTGGACTGTTTGGTGAATTTTTCGTATAATGATAACAAAAATTTTATATTTACAGGGCAGTGAGTATTTTCATTGAATTTGATATCTTAATACCTTCAAAAGATATTAATTTAACAGGACGTGAACTTTCGATAAGTGTTCACATATCGATGCTATTAAATATTTCCCAGTTGTGATCGTATGTATTGTACATGACTTGAAATTTGCATACAACTACTATATTCAAACAAGTAGATTATTTCTTTTTCGACATCCAATCATTTCTGATCCTAATATTTCGATAAATGGATGGACGACAGAATTTTTGCGTTTGCCGGTTAAGGATAACCATTAACGTGTAATATAATCATTTATAATTTTATTTTGTGATTTTATATAAACGCGGTGCGATGCATTACGATCTTCAATGAATCCTGCGCAAAAGCTAATCGCATAGAATTTCTACATATTTAATGAGATTGCATCAAAGTATAAAAACAACAATCAATTTTATTTTAATAAATAATCTTACTCTTAAAAGACTTCGTTCAGACGATTTCAATGACAATTCTAATACAATCTCATTCGACAATAAACGAAGGGGCAAAAGAACGAGAGATGCCCAAAATATTGACCATTTATATCAATACAATATTGCAACAGATGTAAATTTGAAATATTTGAAAATCTTCCGTTTATAAAGAAATGATTATTTATGTTATCTTTACGTGTCATGGACTTCTTCGTAATATAATAATTAAAAAATAATTGTAAAATTTTTAAATATCCAAGCTTTGTAAGTGACCTTACATCTCATTTCTAAAAATAACAAAGATTATCAAAGGATTATTGGGACACCTTATAGGTCTTCCTGATGTTAATCAACATCTATCTGGATAGTGGAGCAAACCGAGATACACAAAAACTGTAACCTAGTAAATGTGATCAGGGATGCTTTAACCTGGACAACCAACGAAACGACCATTTCTTATATTTCAGCAACAACTGCGAAGTAAGTATATACGTGTGTAGTATAAGTATATACCAACATCGACAAGATCGCAGTTTAATAAAATTATTAGAATTTAAAGAAGGACTTTACCAAGTAATACAAAGGATGGGAATCTCTGAGACCTTAGAAATTATATTCAGGTTTTCCTTAAGAAAATTCCATTTGTTATTCCGATTGAGTCTTTATCACAATTCTTATGATAGGTCAGTGATTCATCTTACGAGTACTATAGGCTATATTCGAGCTAAAAAACAAAGTGACTCGCAATTGGAAGAACAAGTTCGGAAGTTACTGGGGAATTTTTCAACTCTTCGGCATAAAAAATGAAAGAACGATTAAAGTGAACCACAGATATGTAATCCTTACATTTTTCGTCTAAATTTATGAAATAGACTGATTAAAATACCACAACTTCCTTAATTAACATCAGAACCGAAATAATCTTTGTTCTTTATCATTGTTGCCTTTTTCCTTCTTCGTTTACTTTATTCGTTGATTTTTCAATTTCTCTACAGGAAACAGAATGTTTCGAAAGAGCCGATATAAAATCAAAGCTCGGCGAGGTTTGCGCGATCACAGTTCCTCGAATCAGTTATTAGTAATCCCCAGGAGTTTCACGGATTGCGGTTATGATAAAAAGCGCGTTCTTCCCAGTGTAGAGACGTAATTGAAAGGAAAAGAAAAAAAGAAGGCGCATGAGAGAAAAAAGGAGAGAAAAGTACATCGTAAAATAAAATGAAGTCCATGGTAGTACCGACATGTTTACACTCCGATGTCGAGACATCGTGGCGTACTATAAATAAACGAGTCCATAGGCGCCGCCAATGTGAAAAGCTTTTTCGAATATTGCATTTTGTCTGGACGAATGCGATGGAAATATTATATGTATACAGGGTAGAACGTACGAATTGGACACATTAGTGGATCCATTGAAAATATTTCTGAAATGTATAGTACATGATACATACAAAGTTTAAAAATATAATTTCCGTATTATTGACAATCTATTTACCTCTACTATATGTAAACGTATTCCAACATTCCAGGAAAATTTGGTATACGTGCACATTATTGCAGAGTATCATTTTCTTTTTTTCTCACACTGGTTCTAGCTAGTCAATCTATTGAGAATTATGCGACGAACAACTTGTGTCTATTAATAACGCTGTAAGAGAGAAAAAAAATGGAATCTTCGTAGAGATCTTCAAACGCCTCAATGTCACGGGAATACCGACGAAGTCTTGTCGTACAGACGAATTTTTGTTCCTGGTTATTTCGTAACTGTTTCGTACGTTGAATCGTTGCTGATTTGCAATAAATGTTTTTTTTTTTTTAAAAAGATACTTCCAGGAAAAAATCGAAACCCGATAGCGATTTCCATTTTATGGAAATTAGATTAACCGCAAGACTCTGGCTTCGCGCAACAGCATATCGATCGACTGGAAATATTTGAAGACATTAATATAATGATATCTGTAAATACAGCATATAAGTCGCATGCATCTTTATAAAAGATTGGAAAGAGTGAGAATGATTTTATAAGATAATTAAAGCAGTCGAATTTAAATATTTCATGAAATTAAAATATATTTAACTAAATAGATTAATTATATGCTTCTATAACTGCATATTATTCACTAGAAAAATTTACCTTACTGACCCAAATTAGTATTATTATAAATCATTACATTAAATCATTGAATGAAATTCCATCTATGACAACATATTTATATCCGATAACTCTTTCATGCGTTGTTTAGTTAATGAAAGTATAAAGTATATTTAAGATATTTGTACACAGACATGCACACTTAATTACATTCGATCATTTCTTATCTGTTATTTGTTTTTGCGGAATCATTTTATATACAACCGATTGGACGTACAACCTTTTAACCTTAAAAAAGATTGATATCGTTTGGTTGATTTAGTAATTTGAACTGCGAAAACTCGAATCTTCGCCACACGTGTTCCTACTTGGCGGCAAACAACCTATGTATTTGTTTGGAAAAAACGTATTTTAAACGCCACATATGAATTTTTCATAACATATATTTGCCCAAATATATATTTAAAAAACTCTCTTTTTATATAAACCAGAGGATCTATTTTACATGTCGGAATTTTGAATAGTACACTATAACCCCTTATGATGCAACCCTCTTCTCTTCTACTTTAAGCGAGATATGCATTTTGTGTTTAAACGCTTGAGGTTCTTCTTAAAAATTTTCTTGGTTCGACGAAAGTCTGCAAGATATTCCGTTTCTTTTTCTAAACTTTCGCTCTTGCATTATATCGCAAATTGATTCCGCATTATCAAATTAATTCCAAATGATTCTAGTGGTTTAAAAAATACGTAACATTATTATCATTTCTACTTACAATAGCTAAAGAAATTCAATTCGAGCGATTATACTATAAGCGTAACAAAGCATTCTTTACAATTAATTTTTTTTACAAAAATTGGGATGTATCCTGAAATATAACAGGATGATATTTTAAGTGATACATGACATTCTTAAAAAACATGAATAAATTATAGTCCATTTTAAAATATTGTTTATCATAAGAGAGTAGTTGATACAACAATAAAAAATACGGTATATAAGGGCTGAGGAGACCATTATCAAAATTTAGCTTTATTTATTACACGTATGTATCACTTCAAAGGTGCAGAAATAAAATTTGTAAATATAATATTCCTGCTTTGGTTTTTCCTAAGAATGAAAATTTCACAGTTGAGGAAAAATTAAAGAAGATGAATTTTCGGCTAGATTTTCGATGATACGGATACCCCAGTGCACCGTCCGGTCGACCTCGTTGGATCGCAAAATAATGAAGCCACTTGGGGAATAACCGTCGCGTTAGCTATATTTTCGGTTGCGTTTTCGTCTCGAATTCTCCGGATCTCGGCAACCGCCGCCAATGGTGTGTATCCGCAATTATTGCGTCAGCTATCGTGAAGCACGTCGCCGATGATTGGTCAATTCCAAAGAGCGGGAAATCCCCGTTGAAACCTGCTCTTCCGCGCTATCCGTCCCCGTGATACTCCCGCTGACGTCTTTCGCGTCACCACATCGCCTGGCGTCTTCGTCAGAGACATTTCGGCGACCGGCGATCAGTATCGCGTTGCGGGACAACGCCGCGACCTCGTGTTTAGTTTGAAGTATAATTGTTTTCGATCTGTTTTCCAACAGACAGTGATGCGACTTGTTCACGCCGCGCTGTGACATACATTTACCTTCGCGTAAATCGTGACACTTCTCTGTAACGAACATATTGTTACGTTTGTACGACAGTCTTTGTATTTGCTTAGTTGAAGAATCGAATGAACTTAATAATGGATCCGTTCAGTAGTTACGATAGAACCGACTTAGTGGAGGTGAGTTACGATTACCTAAAAAAGTTGTAAAGTTGTTGTTTGGATTATTTGAATTGGTTTTAGTGGATTGTACGGTGTTTTTTGATTATTTTATATGAGTTTTACTTGTTTACCTGTTCTGTAATCTTTCTGGAGAAGGAACGCATGTGTGAGCCTTACGTGCTAGAGAGAAAAAGGTTTGTTAGTACTGCACCGCGTGAAGCGCTAGTGTGCTATAATGAACTTTCTAAAAAAGTACTGTGTTTTTCTCGAATTCCAGACTGATATTTGAGTATGAAAAACGGAAAGCTATAAAACGTTTGGGAAAACTATTTCGTTTAATTCATACGTGCATATCGTAAGAAATGCCATTAATGTACTTTAGACTAAGGTAAAGTGGAATAGAGAGATGAACAATTACAGTGTTAACTTCTAATGATTAATCGAAGATTTTTGTAAATTTAATGTAACGAATAAAAAGAATTAGAAGAAGTTATAAATAGAAAAACTGTTCGAAGTTTTTGACAACCGATTTACGAGGTATCAAACGATGTTTCATTTCTTTCTTTAGATATAATAAAAATTTAAAACATATTTCTATCAAGTTAGTACGAGAGTTTATCGTTCTGTTTGGAAAAGAGTTGAAAGATTGTAAAAATTGCGTTTCTACGAAAAGTGATGATGATCGGCGACGCGATAACTCGAGCGTCTATATCGTACGAGTATTCGCACCTAAGTGCGAAACAAGTGCATTTGTAGATTTAGTGAAATGATTTGTGAGAGCAATAAAATGTTGTCAATTCTACGAAACAGAACAATATTTCTGACAATGCTGTATCAATTGTATTGATACAGAAAATTATTGCGCAAATATTGACACAGATGCTAGTTGGAATTTTTTAATCGAAAAAAAGGCTATATGACTATCTACTGACCGTCGTTGTATCAAATGCTTTTATGGCAAACTATATATGCTGCATTTATACATATTATTAAAAAAAAAAGAAAATATATCAAAAGATATCAATAGCACTCATTACAGCGTCCAAATAAGTTTACACGGATTAACATGCATCCATACAAAATTTAATAATAACTTAAAGACTAAAAATTAAAATATGATACTTTCTCTATTGAATATTTGGAAATTATGAAGAAAAAACTACTACAAAGAGATGAAACACGACAAAAATAATTATAAAAATATGATACTTGGAACAATAATGTTACATATCAGTTAATTGCGGCTAAGCAACACTTATATGCACACTAATTTACTAATATAAGATATTATTATCATTTACCGCATGCTTGACTTTGCATAAAGCGTTCGAAGCCACGTAATACAAAATAAATAACATTTGAAACAACGATTTGCGGTTATTTATTGCAAATTACCGATATCCGTTTTATGTAGATGCTCTGCCCAGAATCGAGACGTAAATACATACATATATGTATATATCTTTGTCGTACGCATAAAAGCCAGTCCAAGGAAACGAGATTGTAGTGATCTCGTTTTTCTCAGTCTCTAGCGATAAAAAGAGACAAGACGGTTGAAGACGCCAACAAGGTCATTAACGTAGAAACCCGATTTCGTTTCGGATTTGTTTGTCATGCGATATGTTCTGTTTGCAGGTGTGCCCTTCGTTTCCTAATCTAAATGACGACGATGATCATTTCGTACTGGACATGGACTCATTGGTCACATTGAAAACTAATGCCCTGACCACGCGTAGTTACGAACCTCCCCGAAAAAAGTGTTACTTTGGTAATTCACCTATATTTTCATTTATATTAATAATGATTATATCTATACCTTCAAACGTCACTATTATAATTAGTATTATATTAATTCTATTAATATATCATTAACATTTTATTAATATACATTTTACAATATAAAATATTATTATTATTTATTTATATATCTATATATAGAATCATATAGAACCAGCTATTATGTAGTAATTATATTTTCCAAACAATTTGTTCTAAAAGATAATCTTGTTTTATGATGTTATAAAAGTACGTTTCATTTTATCTTGATATATTTTTCATTTTCGACTTATATCAATTTTTTCAATTCAACAGGTGATGAAAATAATGAAATTGATGGTACCGGTTGGTCTGATAAACCTATTAGAAACTGGTGTCAAGAAGAAACAATAAACTGGTTGATGTCTGCGGCATCTTATATCGGACAACCGTATAGTCTGATACAACATAGTCTTGCGGTACCAGGAAACGAGTTGGTCACCTTTACCAGAGACGATTTTATCAACCATGATCCTATGTACGGAGATCGACTCTATGACCTACTCCACTCTCAGCATATCTCGAATATACGTATGTAATTGTGATTACGCGTGAATGTTGATAACAAAAAATAATAGTGTAATAAACTACCATAATATTATTTCGCTGTATCTCATTGATAGTTTTTATTTAAGAATCAGTCGTCATTAGTAGTTAGTAAAAACAAAACTATGTAATTACAGTTCCACCATTTAATACCATCCATCCTCATTCCGAAGACGAATATGCGCGAATTAATTCCAACAGTACATCAGGTAATATAAATCCTTCGAATTTTTTAATACGAAATGATTATCTTTTTTTATAATAAAGTACGTAAATATTGTTTTTATCTTTGTAGATGCAGAATCAGATAATAATAGTATTGATTACCAAACTACCAAACGGCCACCAGGGAGGCCAAGGGTATTAAAACCAAAAAAAAGTTGTAAGCATTTTTACTTTGAATTAAAGTATATATTTCTTAATTCAATGATGTAATGATACCAATATAATGTTATATAGCTACTAGCCAGGGAAAGCTTTGGGAATTCATCAGGGACCTCTTACGTAATCGAGAAACGTGTCCAAGTTTAATCTGTTGGGAAGATTATTCTCAAGCGAAATTTCGGTTCGTTAAAAGCGATGAGGTCGCGAAACGATGGGGTTCAAGAAAAGGAAACACAAAAATGACGTACGAGAAACTGAGTCGAGCAATGAGGTAATTTTTCATTCACTTTTTGTTTAAATTATGTTTGGTGATTGTGCAATATTTTTATATAAAAAATATTCTTTCAGGTACTATTATAAAAGCAAAATTTTTCAACCTGTACTCGGTAGAAGATTAGTTTATCAATTTGGACCAAATGCAAAGGGTTGGCAAACTGATAATCCAAACTTCCGATATTAAAAATTTAGGATTGCATTTGTTATAAAAATTGTACAAAAAAGTAAAAGTAACGTTTGCGACCTATTGTGAATTTCGCTCACAGGATGTATCTTAAAATTGCTTTAAAAAGATAACGTTTCTACAATTAGAGATTTGTCAATGTATATTTTGATATTGAAAAAGGAAGTGAAAGTATTTTGTTAATTGAATCGAAACGTTTGAGCATCAACTTGCAATCAATAATCTAAATAAAAGACTAAGAAGAAAAGATCTAGTATTATAGATGATACATACTGACTAGATTTAAATAACGTAAAAAGCAGTATAAATGAATAAAAATGTCGAGGTTTTTATATGTATGACTGAATTTATAGAAATACGTGATAGCAAAATGTGAATACGAAATAATTTAAACTTGTAAGATTTTTTCAATTTATTTGATTTTAAGTATTAGCGTAATAGATTACTTATGTAAAAGTACACATATTATAATCAAGGAAGGCATTAATTCCTTCTGACTTACAATCAAATAAATTTACTATTACTTATTTTTTTATATCACAGAGTTGTATTACATACCTTAATCTGGAAGCATAAGTACTTTTTAAATTGACCCTGGGTTACAAATAACATGCCAGGCAATTTCAAAAGAGGGAACTAAATTTTTATAGGTTCGTAACCAATACAGTTCCACCATAAATTCTTTTCCTAGAATAGTCTTAAAGGAAATCGAGAAGAAGTATAATCACATTATTTTTTTTTATAAATTATATTAGATGAAATATCGGATTTATAATTGGTGTTAATTCATTTTCGTTTCATTAACGGTTAATTATTAAATGTGGATACTTATTCTACAATAGCACATGCAAGAAAGCTGGCAAAAATATTTGTATTTTTAAATAAATTCTGGACGATTCGATTAGTCATTAACAAGTATGAAATATTGAAATTCAAGATACATAGTATTGTGGCGGAAGAAGATATGCTGGTAAAAATAATGCATATCCCCTTTTTAATTCATTTGTTGAAGTTATTTATAGGATTCTTGGATTAAATTTAACTCGAAATCGTTGTTTGTGTAATAAAAGCGTAAAGTAATCCCGACTGCACTAATTAAATTTGATCATTTTTTTTCAAATACATTTTTCAAATACAAAATATTATTATTTAAAATGATCATTAAGAAATATTTAAAAAATTTGGAACTATCATTATTTGAATCAATAGAATATTTGTGCAACCGGGTATGTACTTAAATATCTTTTTTAACACCATCGTAAAATTTTTTACATAATTCGACAGAACTGTAAAATGAAACGCTATCATATCGTTTTTCTCGGAACTACTTAATCTTCCAAAATGTTAACTTTATGGTCAATTATAAATGTTTAAGTTTATCGACTATCAAAAAGGCACGAATCGTAAATAATCTCTACCGTAAAGTTCGCATTAATTGCGACGATATCCTGTAGAAAGCATGTGCGTTGTGATTATGTAAGATAATTTACGGAAACAATCAACGTATAATCTTTGGTTATATATATTAAAAAAAAAGTATATAATAAAGTAAAAAAATCTTATATATATAGATTGTTTATATCTATCTTCATCATTGCAGGAGTCAAACCTTTCGATCTATACGAGATTATACGATTTCTACAGTTTTACAGGGACTCAAAATGTAAATCACGATCCTATAAAAAATACGGATACTGAACGATTTTTCCTACGCTTTTTAAACCATATTTCATCTATTATTTAATTTTTAATGATAGTCATCAACAATTTTATAGCCAGCAAGCTGTTATGGACCCTATGTTATTTGTTTTTTCTTTTTCTTTTTTTTTCCTTTTTGGCACTTACGTCTATTAAGTAGACTTCAAAGCGAATATCATTAGATTATTCTAAGTAATAAACCTGGCTAGTATTCTTAATATGAATTGTAACCATGAGTCCTCGAATATCTCTAACATGTCTACGACAGACTAATTTACCACGTAAAATTTCCCCTATAAAAAATTCTTATATTTATTTTCTTGTATTTGACAATCAATAATTTTTATTTCAACTTTTATTTAACTTACCTTCGGTAATGCTAATAGGTTCATTCAATGAAAATACTGTTTGCTTCCAATGTGTTGGAGGCGAATAAGGTCCCGTACTAAAATAAATTGGATTGTCCAAGTCAAAGAAGATATCAAAATAGCCAACAATCGCAGTTAACGATCCAGTCTTTTTTACTTTAAATTCGAAAGGCGATGAAAAATTTACGCAATCTTTCGTTACTTTGTATAAATCGAATGCTTGTATCTCAACAGTGCTAGTTATTAATTCGTCGGCGTTACAAATCTCTATACTCGGTTCGCGTAAAACCTCCGCTTTCATACAGCTCATTTTAAAACCATACACGTTCGACCAATAATCAATAAGTTCGACATATCTCCCTACAAAAATTGATAAGATAAAAATAATAAAATAGAAAGAGTAAATTTAAAAATATTATATAATTCTATTATTTCAAAGATACATACTAGTATCTCCACTTCCCACAATACTGAGTGTGCATCTATTAGGAAGAAGTATTCCACCAGGAGTCAAATAGTTATCTCTCGCATATATCACTGTATCTAACATACCCTCGAATAGAAGGAAATATCCCATCCACTCAGACACAATCGCATCTACTTTATCTTCATCGAGATTAATGTCTTCCAGCCGACCTTTTTTTAAAGTGATAATGTCGCTTAAATTATTTTCTCTATGATATATTAAAAAAGATCATGTTAGATAAGAAAAACCAAATATTGAAAGTGCTATTTATTATACTCTATTTACCTCACTATATCGATTGCATGATATATTACATTTGATTGATCAACACTAATTACTTTGCGGCATCCAGTTTTTGCTGCAAACATAGACAGAATTCCAGTTCCACAACCAACATCTAATATCACACAATTACCAAATCTGTTAGCATTTGTTAAGAATGCATCTCTATAACTTTCGGTTCGTACTTTGTCCTGTAAAAATACTTGTACTCATTATTAAAGAATCATACTCATTATTAAAAAAATATACATATACATACTGTTAACATCTCATGGTGTATAGCAAAATGGCTGTAAATATTAAAGTAACCCTTATCAACATTACAATTAGAATTACCAGAAGAGCTGAGAGCATTGTTTTCATCTAAATCACCATCTAAGATCAATTTTTGTGCTTTTTCTGCCATTTCATCTATTTGCTAGAATTGAATGTTTTAATATCTGTTTTATTTTGTATATAGACATTAAGTTTTTTGTGTGAATACCTGTATTGCCAAAAGACATGCTGATTCACGTTGTTCCAATTGTGCTCTAAGTGTTTGTATTGTTCTTTGTAATTCGGCAAAATGTGCCTCAGATAATGTGACACACCCATTTTCTGAATTCACAGTATATGCAATAGGCTTCGTTGTCTTTTCTTCTAAATCTTCAATATCTTTGTGTGCAGAAATAATAAAGAAAAATCAAATATAATTTAAGAAACACTAATTTGTAATGAATTTAATTGTATTCATACTTACCAAACATTAACCAAGGGTCATCTTCTATAACAGGTCTTAAGTATTCCTCACTTTCCCATGTTTTTATGTTCAATGCATTTAGCTGATCAGGTAAAACATTTTTATGTCTAATAAAATTAATCAATTTAATATAGGAATAAGTATCTAAAGAATGTTTGATTATAAAGTTTTTTAAATCAAATCTATGTGAAGCTATTAGATGCTCTAGTGCTATAGAAAAGTTATTGGCAACTTCATTACAAAAAAGGCACGGTATAGATTCAAAATCTTCTGTCACTTCTTCCCAATCATCTCCGCTATCATCATCACTTGTTCCATCCATTTCATATTCATAATTATCTTTTGAAGAAATAGCTAAGGAATGAAAAACATTAAAAACAATCAACAATAATATTAAGTGTTATCAATAATATTAAAATTTAATATCAATAGAAAAATGCAACAGTTTGGTAATTCAGAAAATTACTGAATAAATTTTAAAATATTTATAAAATTTTTTAAATTATTATTATATTAGATATACAATATCAAAAATTTTCCAAATAATCAAAATGTAATATGTGATTGCTAGCTATAAATGTTTATTCTTAATTTTTATTATACATAAGTATATAAATGACAAAATATTATATATACCTTGATCTGTCATTTTGCAATTAATTATATAATGGATGAAGTAAATTTGCTACAGTTATTCTTATAGAGACGAGATTGTTTAAAATTTTCAAGGTTAGAGATTCCACTCATCCGTACACGTGCAGAACCTGGTAAAAGCTCTGGCTTAATGTCAAATCAATATTTTCTATGTCACATCACGTTCCTAGCCAATACAAACTTTTTGGCGTAGATGGTCCTCTTTAAACTATAATTTAATATTTATTGATTCGACTCGACATCAAATGCTTTTGACCTTTTTAAGCTTTTTTTATCCTCTTGATGAATCTTGCACTGAAACTGGAACACTTTCTCCGATATGTAACATACAACGGAACTTCGACCTACCCTACAAATTCTATAACTTCTATGTAGTTCTTGACATATGATGAAATAAAATGATTCTTCTTATAAACATTAAGCATTTTATGTAAAAGCTCTCAAATAGATTTAATCATACTTCTTCAACAATTATTAAATTTAGTAACATAAATGGAGTCACTCATCGGACAAATTTTGCGCCGGTGATTATGAAAGTTACTGAGTAGAAAATTAAAAAATCTCATTTATCATTTAGTACATATTACATCGATTTATGTTACAGTAACATAAAATATTTTCGTAAATTTGTTCAGCAGTTAAAAATCTTGTAATTAATTAAAAATTTTATCTAAAAAAGAATGTGTACTATAAAATTAAGAATTTGTCGTGAAATATTTTGTTTTATCATGAGAAAGTACTTTTACCCAAATGTAAAAGTCTAGATATCTAAATATCTTGAAAAAAAGAATATAAAACTTACTCCACTTTCATAATCATCAACGCAATTATGAATGGAAATTTCAGGAATTTTCAAAATTGTTTCGAACGCAACACGCAACAACATTGCGATGAAAGTCGATAACAATCGATAAGAACTTTACATACATTTATAGCATAGAACGTAGCAAGCAGCTAACAGGAAATACATATGTGATAGCTGAAAATCTTGAACATTTTTCATTTAGTTACGTTTAATTTGTTTGATTTATAATACGACAATGATTTTCCCTCCCGATATATGGGAACATATATTTTTGTACGTCGATCCACTAACACTTATAAATTTGAAAATAATTTGTAAATGTTGGAAGGAAATTATCGATAAAGTATTGCAGGTAAATAATTATAATTTTTACTACAAAGCTTGTGTGCTTTTAACAGAATGAGTATGTATACTCACATAATACATTATTATTAATACATATTCGTATTTAATCTCCCAATTATTTTTCTTACTTATTCGTTATAGCAAAGTACCCTGTGGCATAAATTGTGCAAAGATAAAATTCCTGAACATTTTTGGACCACTTTATGCGAAACATTGAGTCCAAAGAAATATACTAATTTTTATGAGAAACATGATGTTAAATTTTGGGTAGCTATGTATAAATTATGGATTAAATGCAAAAACATGAAAAAATGTAATGCACAAAGTAAATGTATTAAGCCATTAAAAGACCATCATTCAGAATATATTACTTGTATAGATACTTCAGGTAATACATTAAAGATACAAAATTGTATTTAGTATTCATAACAAATGTTTTTTGTAGGAAATCTATTAGCAATGGGGACATCTGCAGGATTTGTTTATTTTTACAATATACCTAATTTACGTACAAGCAAACATATAGTTGATCATATGGAATATATAGAAAGTGTAAAGCTTCTCAGAGATGGTATTTATAAATTTTACTAAATAAAAATCTGATAAGAAGGCTTCTAATTAATTATTTATATTTTATAGGAACAAGTATTGTTTGTATATCTAGTTCTATAAATAATCACATATGCTTTTGGGATGTGAGTACATTGAAGCCAATTGATAGAACCCATGGAAAGTTAATTTGGTATGATTTAAAGGACACACTATAATCAAAACAATCAATGTGATCATTACTAAATATTAAACATTTAATAGTACAAGTTACAGTTATTGCTATATCGCCATGCATAATATAATAAGTATTGTGGGATCAATACCAAAAACTGTGTATGAACTTGATTCAGATAATATTATTGCTATTGGTGCAGACAATAATAAAGTAATAATAATGGAGTAACTATATAAAGAAATTATAATTTCTTGATTTATTATTTAAATTAAATTGTGACTTAGGTACTTTTATATACAAAAGGAGGGTGCTGTGTAGATTTGACTTTGAATGCAAATCAAAAGGATTATACACTTATACATGTCAACTCTTATACACGTGTTCAACCACTAAATATAAGAATTCGTCGTTATTATGTATTTAAACCAAATATAATTGCCTGTATTGCAGGTAAGAAATTATATACACTAAATAGATATATAAAATAGTCATATAAAATTAATAAAATATTTCAATAATGCAATTATTATAGAATATGGATATGTGGGTTTTTTGGTACAAGGAAAAGAATGGAAGATCTATAATTTATTTCCTATTTTACATGGAACACCTACTGCAATTTTAATATATGCGCATGTACTCATTTTGGGATTGGACTCAGGTAATCTTTCTATTTAATATAAGATTATTTACAATTGTATTAAGTAATTACTTCTGTGCAGGAAATGTTCATATATATTATATAAAGGATTTTGGAGCAATTGATTTTAATGCTATTAATTCAAACAAATTGTGTCCTGACTCCTCAACTGTTATTTCATTAAATATAATGGTTAATATTGAGGAATATTTAATTATTGGTTACCACAAAAAGTTCTATATTGTTAAGTTTATGTAATATACTCTTTAAGCAAACCAAAATGTAATTATAAGACTAATGTAGAATTTTTTATAAATTAAGTTTTGTTTATAATATAATAATAAATTTGAGTTTTTGATTGTAATTATTAAGAAGTTGTTCACTATAGCTCAAAAATATTTTTATTATAAAAATTTGTACTGTACAAAAATACACTGTAATACTAGCATAAAAATGGTAAAACTATGTGTTATGCTTTATAATTCTGTGCTGTTCCAGTTCCATATATAGCATCCCATTCAACGTAAGTTATTAGACTTGATTCTGATACACTAGGACGTACATGTACCAGTGCTTCCTTGAAATCATCGACTGTTACTTGTCTGACATCTTCTTTTCTAATATTCTCTAATTGACTAAGTGGAATACTTCTAATTGGTCCCATGCTAGCTTCTTTACATAAATTCGACATATCGGCTCCGGAATATCCTTTTGTCTGTCCAGCTACATTATTTATATCTTCTTCAGTAAGATTATGTGGAACAGTTATTAATAGATTATTTATGATCTGTTTACGAGCTTGGAATTCAGGTAAAGGAACATACAATCTTTTAACCAGTCGTCTACGTGCTGCCTCGTCTAGTTCGTGTGGTCTATTTGTTGCTCCTACAATTAAAATGCGATCTTCATCTGCAGTTGTAGCTCCATCTAATTGCACCAAAAATTCAGTTTTTAATCTCCTAGAACTCTCGTGCTCAGTTTCAGATCTTTGAGTGAGCAGCGAATCTATTTCATCAACAAAAATCACTGATGGCTGATAAACCTTAGCAACAGCGAATAACGCTCTGACCATTTTTTCTCCTTCACCTATCCATTTTGAAGTTAAAGAGCTTGCAGATATTGAAAAAAACGTTGATTTGCTTTGCGATGCTATACATTTTCCTATAAGTGTTTTCCCTGTTCCTGGTGGACCAAATAATAAAATTCCTTTAGGTGGTCGACGTAAACCAGTGAAAATATCAGGTCTCAACATAGGATACACAACTACTTCCTTTATAATCTTTTTCGCGTATTCTAAACCAGCTATATCATCCCAACAAATAGTTGTCTTTGAATCCATTATTTCATTCTTAATTAGTTCAACCATTTTTGATTCTACATTTTTTAATCTCTCATCTTCCATTGTGTCACTTTCATTATTGTACGTGTTTTCCTGAGTTTTCTCTTTTTCCCTTTTAAATGGACAAACAAATTTAGAATTAACAGATCCCTTCCCTCCTAGAGTCTTTTTTTGCATTGGCTTATTAGCTTTCATTTGCTGCACATTTAGTTCATCTCTAGCAGTTTTGAAAAAACTCATTTTAGATTTAACAGTGTTAGGATCTTCTTCATTATGCTGAACAGAAACTTGTGTTTTTAATTTCATATTATTTCTGTGGTAATTCGATTGGTCCTGATTATTTTTAGATGCTTTAAATGAATCTTCTCTTGTAAATTTAAAGTTTGATCTAGATTCAAACTTGACAAGCCTTTGTCGCGCATAAATTTGATTTTCTTGATTGACAGAATAAGTCTTAGATTGTTTACTATAACTCATTTGTGTGCTAATACTTTCATCTGTAGAGCTATTGGATGAAAATAAAGATTTATCAATTTCACATTGCATGTTATTTTCAACTTCTTTTTTACTACTTGCATTTGAACTCTGACTAAGATTTGGTTTTGCTTGAGAACTTATCTTTCTATTTCTTGATTCAGTTTCTTTATTTTTCCATATATTAATAATATTCTCCACGTGTCTGTCATTAAATAATCTTGTATGACATGGCATGGTATTATTATCTTGGCAAGGTAAAGATTTTACAAAATTTAATGCCATATTTATATCGCATAAACCTGACTTCCATTTCTGTGGATTACTACTGATCTTTGGTATTTGTAACTTACATTGTTTCCAATAATTATTTATCCCATCTCTATTTTCCATTAAGTTTTGATAATCTTCCAAACTTCTTTGAAGTAGACAAGCTGCTACATCTTCTGATTCACTAAATGAAATAATTTATGTATGTATTTGATATATTGCATAAATTACTTATATCTGAATAGAGGAAAAAATTATACAACTTACCATTGTTTTGCTGTTAAATATTTCATAGCAAAACATCTACGTTCAATGTCCACAACTTCTGTATCATCTTTATCATTTTTTGAAAATTTTAGGATGTGATATGCAGCTAAGAAATTATTCTTCTCCTTATTAATTTCTGCATCAATAGTAGCCATATTTGTCTCTCAAAAATATTGTATTAACATAAATTTTATTTAATCTTCTATTATAATGTAGCATAAATAAACAGTCAGCTGTTAATTACTTTTTCAATTCGTCAATTAGACAGGAAGAATTAACAAAACATATGTAACTACTATCGATGATAATAAAATTTATAATGTAATTATTTATACAAATGTATAATTTCGATTTTAAAATCAACAACATTCACATTCATAATTTGGGATTTGGACTTTTCTGTCTCACTTTCTGAAATACCGATCGTGAAAAAAATCACGGAGATTTTTACGCCCCCTGTACCTTGACTGTCAATAACAAGATCTCTGTTTATTTAACGGTCGGTACTGCTACTTGACTATTGCTGAATCGGTAACGTTGAAAACAACATCAAAGTGATAATATTATTTGTGAACCTAAACTGTGCTACAAAAATATATATTGAATAATGCCCTTATCCTGTTGTTCACTTCTGGTTTGATTTGTATACATGTTATTTTTATTCTTAATTTATAAATAAAAGATTAATCTTAACATAAAAATGGCAAATATACGTAAATAGTGTATTAATATTTTATAAATTGTGTATGTTTTTTTTAAATTGTTAGTTTATGGTATCACACCGTATCACTTAAATTTTTACATTTTTAAGTTTCCTATACTAAGCCTTGCTAATATTAAAATAATACAAATTAATGATGAAACATCAATATTCATTTTTATTCCATAATTATTCATGCTAGTGGGAAATAAATTCTACATTTGGTATCCCTGCGAAAAGGCATGCTGTCTCAAAACGGCAATAAAATGAAATAAAGCTGAGCTGCAAAAAAATTTTATTTAACCGTACAGCGTTTAGGTAGTACAAAATATCCAAATTAATAAATTACTTAAATATTTGATGACGCTGGCACTATGTTTGATATTATTTTTATAGACTAAACTACAAAGCAAGTTTTATATTGATGTTGACTTTTGACTCTGAGAAATACATTTCTGGTACAATTGTTCTAGTGGTTCATTCAACAAGGTAGGGAGGGTCTTTTCAATTTATTATACATTTATATATTTCGTTATAATGTGATAATCATTGATTCATCTTTCTGCAAGCATTTGGTATTACGATACGACTCATGTCGCAGCAGAAAATAATTTGCATATATAAGCTCTGTAACTATTTAACTGGATACTTCTTTTTCTACATTAAAAACATAATTCAAGATTAGTGTGTCTGAAAATATATATTAATAACTCTTAGGTATTTATTTGCAACATCACATGTACAAAGCGGTTAAAGCTAAAGTAAAAAACATTGAAAATTACGATATACTGCAATTAATTGCCGAACCTAACCTCAAACTCGATCTTTTAAGACTGAAAGGAAATGTCAGTTTAGCCAGTATAAACCAGCTATATTACGGATCCTTTAAATCTTCTTAATCTTTTATATTACTTACATTGTTGCTGCGTGGTAAGTAATTTATTTATACTACTTCTTTTTATACTATTTCAATATATAGACAAATTAGTTATATGCCTCTTTTGATATTGACTTATTGTTGTTTTGTCAATTCATATTTTTTATTCTCTTAATGAAGGAAAATTGAGAGTATCTTTATAAATATATATATTACATATTTAGTTACTGAATTAAAAAATCAAAATTTATATAAATTAGATATAACAGTCTATTGTAATTAATGTCAGTTAAAAATATTTATAAATTATTAATATGTTATTAAGAGTTTCATTAATAATATATTTACTTTTGAGAATTATATACATATTCATTATATTAGGAATTTTAATATACTAGTTATTACATATTAATTAATAGGTAAGGACTGTGTATAATAAGTAAATAAATATATCAATTAGCTAATTGTTATATTTTATGGTAATTCATGTAAACGTTAAATTATTTTTTTAGTTAAAAGAGGGATGCCACGCAGCAAGCGTAGAGCGCCCTCTAGCACAAATCATCATACGCCTATTGAAATGTCACCTAGTGCTCATGAAGAGGGTATATCGAGGCATCCTTCAAAAAGACTTAGACATACATCTAGGTAAATTGTGTTAAAACAAATTTAAACTTATGTTATATGTATAAACCAATAACGATTTGAAGTTAAACTTTATAACTGTGTCACATTGTTGGATCCTTTTATGTTAAATACAATAAACATGTTACTTCCAGTGCAAGACGTTATTCAAAAACAGAAGATGTTCCAACTGCTTCATCTTTTTCCCAAAAACGTTGTATCACATGGTTTAGAGAATATACAACACCTGATGATTCAGATACTCTTGGGCCTGAAGGGATGGAAAAGTTTTGTGAGGATATTGGTGTAGAACCTGAAAATGTAGTAATGCTTGTTCTTGCATATAAAATGAATGCCCGACAAATGGGTTTCTTTACACTAAGCGAATGGTTAAAAGGTCTTTCGGACTTACAGTGTGATTCTATTAGTAAAATACAACAGAAACTTGAGTACCTAAGGAATCAATTAAATGATCCACATACATTTAAGGGAATATACAGATATGCTTATGATTTTGCTAGAGTAAGCATTATATTTTGTATGTATTAAAACTTTTGCAGACATGTATATGTATTATACACCATATTTTAGGACAAAGATCAAAGAAGTATGGATATGGAAACAGCAAGAGTTATGTTACAATTACTTTTGGGAAAACATTGGCCATTGTTTACACAATTTGCTCAGTTCCTAGATCAATCGAAGTACAAAGTGATCAATAAAGATCAGTGGTGCAACATTTTAGAATTTTCTCGTACAATCAATCATGATTTAGCTAATTATGATTTAGATGGAGCATGTGCGTAATCGCATAATGTCACTGACAAATATATTTTAATTATGTGCATACTTTACATTTAGTGCATGCATTTTTTACAGGGCCAGTAATGCTTGATGAATTTGTTGAATGGTTAAAAATACAACGTGGTGAAGAAGCATCTTCAACAGAAGCTAGGGGCAGCTGAAACATTCAATAATAATAGTCTACTAAAATAAAAAGAACTCATCTTTTCTATCACCATATTTTGTTAATAACGAAATTTCTGTTTCTATCATAACCTCGCAACATTTCAATTATCATCATTCGTACTACCTTTTTTATTAATCAATGATAATGTAAGTAGTCTATCTTAATATGATTTTACATGGTTCTAAGTGGACTCTGGTTACAAATTTTCTAGATTATTCTTAATTACTTATCACCATTCATTGCTAGTCCAAGGTTCGTCGCGGAAATTCTTGTGATTAAAAATAAATATATTTTCATATAAGATTTACTTGTGCAATTTATAAAATATAATTTCTATTATAAAATGGAAAAAGTAGAACACAGTGTATATTACCTATATAACTAAGCTTTGTATAAAAGAGATAAATTTTCTATTGCAGTTTTCAATCTTATTTTCATAAATTAATAAAATTGTAATAGCTTTATATTTTAGATATTAATAAGTATAACGAATTTTTATTTTGATTTACTATAAGTTATACAGTATAAAATTACAAGCGAAGTTATTCATAAATATATATCCAAAATTCTTTTTACAGTGTTTAAGTATGTTTCATATAAAAATGTTTACAAAATTTAGACATATGTGTATAACTATTATCACGAAATATTTAATAGTCACAAATGTTATTAAGTAGGTTCATAAATAAAATAACATGTATAGTATGTAAGTGCTATTACAATGTTTAATATCTAAAATACAATAGAACACATTGGTACATATTACTTAGCTCACATAAAATAATTCCTATACATGCCATAAATATCGATGTACATTAGAATATCGAATTTCTTATTAAATCAATATAACACTTATGAAATATTGGAATTAAATTTATTTCGAAATATTCGGTAAGATAATACACTATTATGTTTTTATTCAATGCAAGAAATTTAAACAGGATTGAGTATATCTTTCTAATAAAAATCAAGTATATGTATATTTTTAATCGGTTTTCTATAATTACCAGAGGTACAGTACGATCTTTTTTAAATATGTTTCTTGTCATAAAAATTTTTGCGACAACTAAAATGGATTAAATGTATGGTGATTGTTCAAATAATTTGTATTATATTTTAGCTCAATCAATTGCCAATTTTTATTAGATTTAATCGCGAGTAGTTGGACATACATCGTGATTCTGAATTTTATTTAATAAACAAATTTGTCTAGTAATAATAACATAGGAAATTATTGCGGTAATATTATAAATTAGTTCAATTATTACATCAAAGTTGCTTAATTATGTGTATGTGTATATTTTTTCCTGCATGAGCACTTCTATTACAACTAATGTTATCATTAATGATATAATATAAAATTAAATTTAAAATTCCGCTCATAACTTCCAAATTAATAGTAATCTTAATTCACAAATGAAAAAGTATCTAATGGAAAATTATAAACCCATACATCATAATGAAGAAATTAGAAACAAGAATTAAAAATCATCGTATATCGCTGCAATACAATTGCGATGTGGAGAATGTAATGTAATGACGAAGGTAAAATAAATAAAATACTTTTTTCAATAAATGTATATTTTCTTTATTTAAATAATGATGTTCTTTTTCTTTCTCTATCTCTCTCCGTGTGTATGTGTGTATTTCTCCATCCACACATTATAGTTTTTGAATATAATCAATTGTCTTAGATTTTAAACCTAAGTTAGTCTTCAATCCTAAATATAAAATTTAGGATTATAACCGATAAATAGATAGCTAGTGGTAATAATGTTAATGATGTTCTCTAATTGTTATATAAAAGTCTAAAATTATACTTTTCAATTTCTACATAAACAATTTCATATATCTAGTGAATGTATCAATGCTTTTATAATGTTAAGTGCTAGTGTCTAGCGTATTTAAAAAACGCGCCAATATTTATAAGCGCACATACATATTTATATATATTTGTACATACATGCTACACGTATTTGTATTTCAATTCAAATAGAAAATATGAAGTATTATAAACAAACATTGATGATTTAATACATTTAAACATGTTTTATATAGATATAATTTTTCATTTTTGTAAAAAGAAAATTCAATTAATATAGCAAAGATGTAGGTAGCATGATAACATTACTAACGGGTTTAAAAATTATTTTAACCCGGCAGTTTTATTTTTATTCGATCGTGGGACGAACACAGTTTAAAATAAACATGCAATAGTCTAGTGACGTCTGGATAGATCTGTTCCCTTTTTAATACGATGCAGAAGCAGTGCCAGTCTCAGTATTGCATTAGACTTTCAAAAGAGATATCGGCAACCAAACTTTTAACATTTAAATTTCTAATATTTCAAAGAAAATCATATAATATTTAGTTCTTGGTACGTATTATAGTGTTTTACATATGTGTGTATCGGTATTATTCATAATTTCTTCTTGACATAGCAATTGTGTATTAAGTATTATTTATTTAAAATTTAAACGTATGCTATGTAAATAATATACTATAATTTATTTAAATAATTGTTATGTTAAACTGTTTTATAACATGGACATTTTTCTGAAGCAATGTATAATTAATCTTTTTTATTAAAAAACGTTTAGTTAAACAACATGACAAAAACAACAAATTTGACTGCACATGAATGGAAGGAGGAGGGCAATGTGGAATTCAATAAAGGAAATTGGTCAGAAGCTTTAAGTTGTTATACAAATGCATTGAAACTTACAAATGAAGATAATTCAGAGAAAGCTATATATTATAAGAATCGTGCTGCTACATATTTAAAACAAGAAGAATATAATAAAGCAATTGAAGATTGTGATGAAGCTCTTAAAATATCTCCAAATGATCCAAAAGCATTGTTTCGTCGATGTCAAGCATTAGAAGCATTGGAAAGATACGAAGAAGCATATCGTGATGCAAGATACATTATTTCTGCAGATCCTGGCAATAAAGCAATTCAACCTATTGCTGCAAAGTTACATGAAATTGTCCAAGAAAGATATAGACAAAATTCTCGTGTTAGTGTAAAGGTTTGTATATTAGCATTCATTATATAACATGATAGATCAATTACAAAGTGTATTTTAAAACTTTTGCATAGTTGAAACTATAAAAATATCTTTTTCTATAATACACAAACCAGTACATGAATATGTTCTTTTAAAGGTATCACAAATGATAGATATAGCTTTCGAAATAAAAGGAGATAGTGAAAAACGAGAAACAGCAATGAACAATTTACTTGTTCTTGCTCGGGAAAGAGCAGGAGCAGAAATAATGTTTAATGATGGAGTAATCTCTAAAATAATAAAGATGCTTAAACTTGAGAAAAGTGAGGAAATAATAACAATTGGTGTTCGAATTATTGCAGAATTATGTAAAGATAACATTAATAGAACTGAAACTATTATAAAGCAAATTGGTATACCTTGGTGTTTAGAGATGATCAACAGTATAATTGCAGAAAGAGTAAATGCTGCTCAATATTGCTTACAGGCTAGTAAATTTAATAAATATGAAAAATTGTTATTTTCAATGTTAAAATGTATGTTCATTTTAATATCTTTTTAAAATTATGTTTGCAGACAATACTAAACACATATAGTGGAATGACTAACAAACCAGATTCAAAACCAAACAAAGAATTGTGTGATAAATACAACAAGGAGATAGATACTATTTTATCTTGTTTACTGTACAGTGTAACAAGCAGAACAATTTCTGGACTAGCTAGAGATGCAATTATAGAACTTATTATGCGTAACATCCACTATACTACATTAAATTGGGCAGAACGATTAGTTGAACTTCATGGTTTAAAACGTTTAATGGAAGTAGCTAGTGAGCTTGAAGAATATAAATATGAATCCTCAATGCACATTACATCATCTACTAGAACTATAACAAGTGTGTGCTTGGCAAGAATTTATGAAAATATGTATTATGATGCAGCAAAGGAAAAATTTAGAAATGCTATTGATGAATATATAAAAGATAAACTACTAACACCAGATATAGAATCTAAGGTAAATAATATATTTGTTTAATCTTTGGTGAAAGCTATATTATGAAAAATATAAATATATAACATATTTATTCATGTCATATTATTCTTTTAAACAGGTTCGTGTTGTAGTTGCAATAACAACTTTATTGCTTGGTCCACTAGATGTTGGAAATACAATAATTGCTAAGGGAGGTATTTTAGAAATGATACTTGTTATGGCAGGAACAGAAGATCTATTACAACAAAAAGTTGCTTGCGAATGTATTATTGCCGCTGCATCCAAAAAAGACAAAGCTACCACAATTATCAATCAAGGCGTGAATATATTAAAGAAGTTGTACCAATCTAAAGATGATTCTATTAGAGTACGTGCTTTAGTAGGATTGTGTAAATTAGGTAGTTCAGGTGGTACAGATGCTACAATAAGACCATTTGCTGATGGAGCAACGAAAAAATTGGCTGAAGCTTGTAGAAGGTTTTTAATTAATCCTAAAAAACAAAAAGATATGAGAAAATGGGCAGTGGAAGGATTATCATATCTTACTTTTGATGCTGAAGTCAAAGAAAAATTAATTGAAGATGTGCAAGCAGTTCAAGCAATGATAGAACTGGCCAAAACTGGAGATCAGTCTGTAATTTATGGCGTCGTTACTACATTAGTGAATTTATGTAATGCATATGATAAACAAGAACTTATACCAGAAATGATTGAATTAGCGAAATTTGCAAAACATCATATACCAGAAGAACATGAGTTAGATGATATAGATTTTGTAAATAAAAGAGTAATTGCATTAGCTAACGCCGGTGTAACATATGCATTAGTCGCACTTTCTAAAACAGAAAGCCAAAATAGCAAAGAACTAATAGCACGTGTATTTAATGCAATTTGTAGTCAACCGGATGTACGAGGAATTGTTGTTCAACAAGGTGGAGGAAAAGCACTTTTACCATTAGCTCTAGATGGCACAGATAAAGGAAAAAAACAAGCATCACAAGCTCTCGCGCGATTAGGAATTACAATAAATCCAGAAGTTGCATTTCCTGGACAAAGAATAATGGAGGTAGTTCGACCATTTTTAAATCTTTTAAATCCAGAATGCTCTGCACTTGAAAACTTTGAAGCTTTAATGGCCTTATGCAACTTAGCTGGTGTTAATGATAGTATTCGAAAACGAATTTTAAAAGAAGGAGGCTTCCAAAAAGTTGAAGCTTATATGTATGAAGATCATGAAATGTTAAAACGTGCATCCACGCAGGTTATAAATAATTTAATGATGTGTGAAGACACTATTAAGTATTATGAACAAGAAAACGATAGAGTTAAATATCTAGTCATTCTTTGTGAAGATGAAGATGTAGATACAAGCATGGCGGCAGCAGGGGCCTTAGCAATGTTAACATCAGTTAGCATAAAGTCTTGCATAAAAATATTTGATTCAAAGGATTGGTTAGAATCACTACATTATTTACTTGCTAATCCAAATTCTGATTTACAACATAGGGGGATTATAATAGTTTTAAATATGATGAAAAGTACAAAAGATGTAGCAAGTAGAATGATTGAAACTGATGTAATGGAAATTTTAATGGCTTTGACAAAGAGTGACACAGTGGAAAACAAAAAAATTAAAGAATTAGCAGCTAAAGCATTAGAAGCTGCCGCAGAATGGAAACTTATTAGGAAGAGTGAAAATGAAGAACAAGTACCGCAAAATACAAATAATTTGGAAAATATTGAATAAATATATACAGTATGCACTTAACTTAATTTTGGTGTGTAAAGAATATCTAATAATGAATATTTATCATAATACCACAAAGTGCCTAAAGAAAGATTATCAATTTCATCTTTCATAGCAAACAACACAATAAAATATTTAAGTAATACGTAAGTATTTTTAGACATAGTTAAATTGTAAAAATATTGCATTTATTAATATTCTAATATTATACATATAATATAATTATATAAAAAATATAAAACTATTTATTTAATGCCTAAAAATCTAAATTATTTAATTTAATATAAATAATAATATACTATATATTTGTATACATTTATGTATATGTACAAGTTTCATAGTGTGCAATATTTTCAGTATAACATTAAATGTAGTATTATTTAGCTATTCTTATGATATTGACTGACTTATAATATACTGTTTTACATCTGCCAAAAATAGATTCAAAAATTTTTAAGATGAAAATATACACTATAATTTAAAAAATGGATGATTTAAAGCTTGATCTGCAGTAAGACGTGTTTTATAATCTAAATCCAATAACCTTAGTAAAAGATGATAAGCTTCTTTTGGAAACTGAGTGTCCAATGATACCTTAAAATATAAATATTATTTAACATAAAATCTTTAGTACATTACATTACATATTATTTAAAAACAAAAATGTTATACTTAAATTCTTAATTATATTTATGAATAAATGTTAAATTATAGAAGATACCTTTTCACATGTGTTATGATCTTTATTATTTAATAAACCTTTATTTCTTTTTTGTAATTTCTGACATAAAGATACAATATCAACCCCTGGTATATCTTCACTAAAGATAACTTTTTTTCCTGAATTGTCAAAGAAAGGTTTAAAATATATAAAGTAAGCAAAATGATAAATTAGAACAAACCAAAGAAAGTAAAAGACTACAATATAAATTGTATTTAAAAAAATGATTTTTTTCAAACCTAATTTGCGTGCACACTGTTGCATTTTATTTGATCCAAATATAGTTGTTATTTCTGCTAAAGCTGTACAATCATCTGGTGAAAGAAAAAATGGTTGAGTACCACTAAGAATACAGAGCATCATTACTCCACTTGCCCAAATATCAATTGCTGGTGTTTGTGAAGGATGCTTTAGTAAAACTTCCGGAGCACGGAAACCTGGTGTACCAGCTCTTGGGGCTGTCTGTTCTGGTCTTGATATACATAATGAACAAACTTTTGCTTTACCAAAGCAGTAACACTTCTCTTCTGTACCTTTCCTTCTTCTATCGAGAGAAAGATTTAAACTGTTCTGTAAAAATATTAGAGAGTAACAACATACGTTTTTTAAAGAAAATTCTTCTACAATTGTAAATAATTGATACATTACTTCATCCGTTCTTTTCCTTTTAACAACTTGTGTTTCAGAATTAAGTAATTTAAGATTGTTAGATTTTTTCTCTGCTATATATTCTTGTGCTAATCCAAAATCAACTAACAAGTATCTATTAAGAAATACAAAATTGAGATAATATATTCATATGAATATAATTTATGCTGTTATACCTTTTGTTGCATCTATCATATAAAAAATTACTGGGTTTGACATCTCTATGTATAATATTAAATTTATGAACCCTTCTTAATGCAGTTAATAATGCAATCATATAATCTTTTGTTTCCTGTACAGTCATATCTTGTACATATTCCTATTTAATATTATTAAATTTTAAGATTATTAAATTCTTATTTATAATATTATGAAATTAAGATTAATTGAGATATAAGAAGTCAAGTATTTTACCGAAAATTTATCATGCCTCATATATGGCATTACAAATATTACTGTTTCAAAATTTCGTAAACATAATTCTAATCCAACTACATAATCTTTTCCTCTGAAAAAGAAATTATAAATATATATTTATATACATATTGTTTGCATTTTAATCAAGCTTAAAATATCAATTACCCTATCTGTTGCATACATTGTAATTCTCGTTCAATTTTTTCAGGATGTCTAGTAGGAACTAAATGTTTCAATGCAAATTTTTTAGAGCCATCAGATAGTTTTAAAGTAGCTAAGTACACAGAACTGAAAGTTCCTTCTCCAACTTTTCCATGTACATGAAATAAATCTTTTATTAGTGGAATTGTATTTTTAACAGCAACATTATTTTCTGAAATTGTATATTGTTAAGTTTTGATTTTTTTCTAGAATTTCAACAAATTTTTGTAAATAAAATCTTTTACCATCATCATTATCTTCTTCCATTTGAGTTTTTTCTTCCATGACTTCAATATATCATTTAGTTTACTTAATCGAATAATCAAACAATTATTTTAAAATTACTTAGTGTAAGAAATTAATAATTTCACCATTTAACATTAAGAATTTAGCTGTCACGTGTATGATAACCTATTAAATATTAGACATTGGCGCCATTCTAAATATTGAAACATGCACATATTAATGGTGTTTAAATAATAAAGTAAAATATCACATTAATAAAAAATGTATAGATTTAGAATCTAATTATTGTATAATGATAGTAATTATTGTATAATGATGAATTTTTAGTAAAATCTAAATTTTTATAATTGCGATAAATATTATTTGCAATTTTATTTCTCAAATAAGTTTTTACGCTTAATATGTAAAAATGTAATAATTATTTCAAATTTATATACCTATGCAGATTTATAATGTGTATAAATTTCTTCCAAAGTACATATTTTTTAGAATTAACACTTTTAGGTAATATATGTATATACATACTTAGAAATTTTTATGTGTATATATATGTACCAAGCAGCAAGCTGGTGTATTTATCGTTACAAAAAATTTCGGTTATATTTATTATTCTAAATGTAATATTGTTATATATAGTTAAACAGCAATAATAATTAATATTTTGAAAATATAAAAATTATTTTTTAATACATTTTAATACATAATTTAAAAAGAACTTTCTAAGTTCTTTTAAATAGAGGTTAAGGTAAGAAACATATTAATATTTTGATTGAATTGTATTAATATATTTCTATTTTGATTATATTTATATAAAGTTTTTTATTATAGGTTGCATAAATATAGAATTATTTTGCAGTTTAAAGATATAGAATTGAATTCAAAACAACTGGGACATTTCCTAATCTATCTGTTATAAGAAGTAAGAAATATGGAGAAAAATATGTTTAATATCAATTCATCCAAATCATCATCACAGTCATTAGAAATAAGTGAAAACAGAATGGGAAATGACATGAATTTGGATAACATAGCGCTTTATCTTATTGGTACTAAAGAAAGGTTTAGAGAAAATATTATAATTCCAAGAACTGTGGGACCTGTACAACTTAAAACTGATCTTCAAGGAGTAATGGACAGTTGCATCGGGAAAAGTATTGTTTCTTCTATTATAGGTATATTTATATTGTATACTATAAAATAACTATTATTTATATCAGTATAATTAAAAAAAATTAGATTCGTAGGGTATGGCATAGGAGCTGCAATGGGTTTATTCACATTTAGTTTATTTCCAAGTGCGGCAAGCATTGAAAAACAGCAAACTGTTCGTGAAGTTTTTATAGAAATGAAAACTACAACACTAAGTCATGCAAAAAGTTTTGCTGTATTTGGTTTTGCATGTGTGGCAATTGGATGTGCGATAGAATCGGTAATAATTCTTTAAATTTAATATAAAGCTGTAGGTTAATTTACATTTATCTATTTATCATAATATTTTACAATTCCCTTTAGTATACAGGAAAATCTAATTTGAAGATTGAGGCATGTGCTGGTGGTTTAGCAGGTGGAATAACAGGTCTAAGAGGTACTATTTTATGTTAAATTTAAATATAACTTTATATATTTATACTTGAATTTAATCTTGTGTTTTAGCTGGTGCGAAAGCAGGTTTACTTGGAGCAGCAAGTGGTGCAGCATTTTTAACGGTGGCAACCTACTATATGCATAAATATTAAACAATGTTATAAGTTACAGTAGATATATATTTCTATAAAAAAAGTATAAAACACTTCGAATATGCCTGTACAATACATATAAAAAGCACAAGAACATTCTTAGTATAAAAATGCATACACATAAGTACAATAGTTAAAAAATAAAGTAAATTCACATAATACATCAGTATTCATTGTACCTACATTCTTACATATCTCCGCTTTTCAACATAATGTATTAATTGATCTTTTTTAAGATACAAATTATAAAATGAATTAAATGGCTACTAGTATATATTATTAATTAAAAATAAAATTGATGTTATTTGAACATAATACTTTACATATTGCGAATATGTATGTAAACATGTAAATCTACATTTTATATTTAACACTGTTTATCACGGCAAAAAGTAAATGCTGTAGTGTTTGCATATATTGAATGATTATTGACAATTTAATATTGGCAGTCTTAAAAATTTGTTATATAAAAAAATATACATAGAATGTTGGACGATATGCAAATTGTATACCTTTACTAATATTTTTGTCAATTGTGTAAAATATCAATCTTCATAAAATGTCATTATATATATTTATCTATACAACAAATATTACTTCTTTATTATTAAATTCACATTGTACCTCATGAATCTTCTTTACCTGTTTTAAAATGTGATTTTCTATATTTTCTATATTACTTAAAAAGACTACGTCTGCTTATCTTTATGTATTATATTATATCAATACTATATGATATTTTACCGAATATTAGCTGTATTACATTCGTTATTTCAAGAAGTACAAATTGTTTTATAATAGCTTTATTTTATAAAAGGATTATATACTATTTTTGATATTTGTATTTTAATAATTAAAATTATAAGTTGTTTTATTAAAGAAAAATATGCAAGGCACTTATTACGCATTCTGTGTTGTGTAATTATGAAATTATAGTTACTTTATCTATAATTAGCTTTCTGTACTTTGAATTTACTTTACTTGTCGATTTTGTTAACACATTCGATTTTATGTCTAGTTAATTACCCATAGTTTTCTGAATCAAAAATATTCAATAAAAAACGTATATTTCTTGATTAAGATTGTCAAAAATAAATTCTTGAAAATTGTAAATTTATGTTTAAATTGTCTTGAATAGCATTAATTAATTAATTAATTAATCATTTAATACAACTTTTTGGCACCTGTAATGGCGAAGAATTAATTTTTCTTCACACATTTGTGCAGAAAGCATATATATAATTATATAATTAAGGTTGTTGTTGTTGCATTTGCGCCTGCATTACAGCCACTAGCTCCTGCATTCGTCGTAATTCAGCTTCTTTTTCTTGTAAAATACGATCCTTCTCAGATACAGAATTGCTTCTTTCAGATTCTGCAATCCTATTAGTAAAAGGACTGAATTAAAAAGTATGGTCCAAATATTTTCTTATAATTATAACATCATATTTACGTTTGTCTCCGAGGTGGTACAGGAGCTCCTTTTGCTAGTCTTTCACTGCGATAATTTTCATAATGTACCTCTTGAGTTACTTCTTGTAAATCTTGCATATGTGTGCTATAAATATAAAAAAACAATAAATAATGAAAATTTCCTTCAACACTTATATATATCCTTTTAAATAAATACCACATACATTAACATTGTCCTTAGTTTTATAAAATCACAATGATCTGGATTTTCAACTTCTACTACACCCCATGGATACAATCGTCCACGTACTTTTCGTCCTTTTACTTCTAACAAGGTATTTGCTCCACATACAGCAAATGGAACTGCTTCTTTTAGTTGTCTAACTTGTTCTTTGTAATCTTCATCTTCATCGCTATCACAATCTGGTAAAGGATAAATCTTTATACCACTACCTTCAATTTCTTCCATAACTCGTTTTTTTAAACGCAGTACTTCTTTTTTCGTAAGTACATCAGCTTTTGCAATCACTGGCACAATATTAACTTTATTATGAAGTTGTTTCATAAATTCTATATCCAAAGGTTTTAGTCTGGTAAAGATAAAAAGATATATAAAGGCATCGATATTTTATAAAGCAATAAAAAAAGCATGTAATTAATATATCTTACCCATGTCCGAATGGAGAAATAAAATAAAAACAACAGTGTATTCTATTATCTACTATATTCCTTCTATTTAAACCACTTTCATCACGTAAAAATCTTTCAAATTGATCATCTATATATTGTATGATAGCTCTAAAACTATCTGTATTATCAATTGCATCTCCATAACCTGGGGTGTCAACAACAGTTAATCTAAGTTTGACACCTCTTTCCTCAATCTCCACAGTTGAAGCATCAAGTTTAACAGTTTGATTAGTTTTCTCTGTTTAGATTATATTAATATATTGACTATAATATATGTGAGACATATATATAGTTGAAAATATATAAACAAAGATTAATTTACCTATGGCATCAGGAATTATACGTTCTGGATATAAATCAGTAAGGAACAAACTATTTACTAATGTAGATTTTCCAAGACCAGATTCTCCAACAACCATCAATGTAAATTCAAATCCTTTTTTTACTGATTTTCTATGGACTTGATTAGGTAAATTTGCAAATCCCACATATCCAGGTGTTTCAAGACTAGCAAACTATTAAAAACAAGGTAGAAGTTGACAAATTAAAATCGTATTTCAAATGCATATTTCGTAAAAAATTTCAGATTTAGTAAATAATACAAACATCTTCTTTTTCATAATAAAAAAGTATGCGAAAATATAAAAAAAAGTTTACGTTTCAATTATATTATACCCACCGTTTTTACGCTTTCACTAGACATTTTTTCGTATTAATTCAATCTGACGGTAAGAAGACGTTAATATCGTTGCGTGCTGTCTTTAAATATTATCGAGAAGGATCAGAAACTGAATTTCAAGTTAACAGGCGCCGTATTGTGACAGAAGGCAAGATACCCGAAATATACGCACATATATCATGAATAAGATGAATAGTAGGTTATTTGAACTTAAAATTTCCTGTTTTAATTGACATCACTTTCCTATTATCTGCATGCATTGAATAAGCAAACAATATTATATTTAACAGAATTAAACACTTCTATTATAGATTCATTGAATATGAAACAAAGATATTGCACCGACTGTACAGGAAATGTTACGGTACATAGGAATATTGTATATCTGTGTTAGGAATAAGGAGGGGTACCCTTAATAAGGGAGAAGTTTAGGCGTGGCTACCGAAATAAACTTTGGTATTCCATAAAACGTACTATGATTATAATTTTGTTTTTAAGTTACAAAATTCCTTAACATAAATTAATGTTAAGTATTTAATTTTAAGTATAATAATTGATCTTAATTAATTATAATCGTATATTCGCTTAATATTTAAAAGTTATATTAAAATTGAATATTAAATTATTTAATAATACAACTTACAAAATATTAAGAATGTTATACATTATTCGCAGTTCAAATTATACATAAATTTTATTTTCTGTTTCTTAATTTTCTAAAGATACATTACACAAATACAAGGCAAACGACTACTTTATTCAGGAAATAATATCATATACAAGCATAGTTTTATATAATATTTGTCATTAATTCAAGTTTTTCTTTACTTATTATCTCATAATCATCGATACCTTCTTAAATGATCGATATTTATTACTAGCATAATTAATTAATTCGTTACACAATAGTAATGCGTAATAATCAACACATTATCCTCATACCATTCAGTGATGTATAATTTTTTCAATCACTCAAATATTTTTTATTCTTTATAAATATTTGTTATTTCACAAGCGCGTAAATAATTGCTTAATATTTTTGATCATATATGACTTTTTATATTAAACAATTATTTATAAATCATCTGAATATGCTCATACAATGATTGGTGTTAAAGTGAAACATAAAAATTATAAGGAGGGAAATGAAAAGAGGGACAATGTTTCTTGTACTCCTTCAAACAAAGATTACGAGTACGATACTATTAGAGAAGATCAGTTTTTATATGGAATCAAATGTATGTATGGTGATAGTATATATTTGTAATAGTTTGTACACATACCATCAATATTATTATAATCTGATACAAATACCCAACATGAAATTGACGTGAATATTAAAATGTACTTTCCATATCACATCATTATTCACGTGTATACACATATATATACACACATATAATTCAAGTGTTTGTGTGTGAGCGCGCACGTGTGTACATATATATATTATACATACATACATACATACATGCATATATATACATATATATATATACATATACATATATACACGCACACACACGCACACACACATATACATACATACATACATATGTCATACGAGTGACCATATGCATATATATATATATATATAATTACACATAACCAATATTACTCAGCATGCATGGTGCACACAATTTTTACTTCACATTTCCAATTTATTATTATATTTTTTTAAAACTAAGAAGTTAGTGTAAAGAGAGGGGGGCACTCGATGAAAAATTTTTATTTTTAATTAAAAACGTCAAATACGTCGAACTTAAGAATCTCATGAAATCACTTTCATTATTATTGTGGGGAAGACTCCCCTTAGGGATAAATAAAAATTATTCCAATTTCATCTCAGAAGAGATTTTCCCCATTACATTGGAGGAAATTAGAGGATCTTGATTTTTGTTTTCAAATATTTTTGTTGGGAAAGTTCCTTTCCCTGAAATTTAGGGAATCAGAAACTAATAATGATAATGTGTTTACTTGTCATCAGTATTAATTTTTTCCTCCCGAGGTTTTGCACCACCATAAATTGAGCTTGATTTACTTGATTCAGCAATTGCATTTATCGGATCTTGAATTGTTCTTGGTGCTAATACCAGACGTTTTCTTCCACTTGTATCAGCTGTAATAACAATATTAGGAATTATTTTTATCATTTTAAAGATAAAATTTCAGAAAAATATTTATATACAGACAAACCTGGAGGTGGATCTTTGTGAAATGGTTCATCATGAAATGGTTTTCGTTCAGGTCCAGCTCCACGAGGAGGTGGTCTATTGCCATATGATTTAGATGATGCATTACGTGGCCATTCTCGACTTCCACCTCCTGTATCATCATTAAACTGACTATAGTTACCCCGGTTACCCCTCATGTCCCATGTACTACCTTGTCTACCAGCATGACCTTGGCCTTGGCCTTGACCTACATAGCCTCCTGCACAGTTATTATATAAAGTTTAATTTCTAATAACAATATGCCTTTGTGTGTATATATATACTTTGAGTATATGTGTATGCATACACAATATAAGAATTTATTTTAAAACAGTTATTTAAAATAAAATTTGAAATCTTGCATTGGAACTTTAACTACTGCTGTGTCTATCAAATTAGTTTATGAAATCAAACTTAAAATATTTATGATATACGTTATGCAAAGCATAACGCTTACTAGAATACATAGATTTGCTTCCAAAATCATCACCATATCCACCACGGCCACCATCTCTCCCTCTAAAGCCTCCTCCACTACCACCGCCACTGCGACCTCTTCTGTCAAATCCACCTCCTCGATCATTTCTTTTACCCTCTGCTACATCTATTTTGATGACACTTTTATCTACTTCTACTGCTCCATCCATCTCCAATGCAGCTTCTAAGTCTGCCAACTCTTCGAATTCAACATAACAAAAGCCCTTAAACCTATAAAAACAAAATAAGATAATAAGTAAGACAGTGATAAGATAACAACTTTAACATTACAGAAGATGTATAATATAATCATATCAAAATTAACTTACCTATCAGTTTCTTTATCTTTCACCAATCTGATTCCTTTAACATTAAGTTTTTTGAAAATTTTATCAACATCTCCTTGTACAATTCCATTTGGCAAATTTCCCACAAATGCGGTATATGGTGGTTCGGTTGGCAATGGTTTTCTGCCACTTCGATATCCACCCCCATAATCTCTGCATAAAAGCAATTTACATTTATACACAGAAATTTTGTCAAATTAAATATTGTTTTATAAAAACATTTTATACACTGAATTTTGTACAAATTTTATACAATTAATATTCGTAAAAGAATGTAGCACCACTTTTACGTTTCACTACTTTTTAACCTCATTTAATAAAAAATAACATTGAACACTTCAGAATTGATACATAGTAATTTAATATTTCAAAAAATTACACAAAGTTTTGTATTCACTTTCAAGTATTAACTAAAGAATAGCAGAAGTATGTGGAATTTTATAATTCTGGCACTCATTTAGGCACTAACTTTCTTAAGCACATATTCTAACAAACTATGTAGAGTTAATTACTTTTGTGTATTGTATTAAATAGTATTTCTAAACAAATGGGTTGTGTATATCGCACGAATTCTAAGTTAACATCTTCGTTACTAATGCTATGACTAAGATAGACTATTGTTTGGCCGGCCAAAATAAAGCCGCGTGTCGAAGGTACCATATCTGCAAGGTGCTGCGCTGCACTCTAATCGAAACTCACTTAACCTTAAAATCGTAAAATTATTAAAGAACAAAAACATTTTTTTACTGGTTCGATGTAATGGTTAAATATCACCCTTGCTCTATATCGAAAAATCTCAATAACTATCGTACACGAAAGAAATTTTACCCTATACTTGCCTTAAATCTTCGTAACCACCTCGACCAGCCATATTGCATACACGAAACTGACCGGGACCGCGCGGGTCGAGTACAATACTATGTTCAAGATGGCACTTCTCTAATCACTAAAGAATTTGAAATCGTGAATCTATGCAAACTTACTTAGTTCAGGTACCGTTTCACCTATTAGTATATTTTGACAATATTTTATGAAACGATTAAGAATTTGTAGTGGGGGATACAATCGCTGCTGCTTTTAATATGAATTTGTCGACTATTAGATTATGATAAGTCCTTTTTAGAAAATAATTTATTTATGTAGTTTAGTTGCATAATATTACTAAAAAATTTTATTTATAGCAATTCGACAGTTTTAGAAAGGTACGAAATTTTTAACGAAAACGATTGACAGTCTATGTAATTAAAAAATGAAACGTAAATTTTTAATTTCATATTCTATTCATTATGTGTTTCATTTAAATAACGATTATTGCAAGATTGTTAAAATATTAATTTGTTCGACTGTTTTGATATTTTTCTCATCTAGGTACTTATTAGATTAACATAGTTCTAGTTGAACTAAAGCAAGATGGCAGACGAGACTATGCACGTGGCAGAGGTTGGTTCAAATAACTTCGAAATGGAAGATATAAGTAAAGTAGATTGTAAAATGCTTGATTGTTTTACTAAACTTATAAATGAAGTAGAATCAGAAAGAATACATGGAGGGATTGCCTTATTAAAATATTTAATTCAAAAAAATTCAGTAAGTGTTTATTTAAAGATAACCTTAAAATAAATCGTTTTTGTATAGGATGAAAAATAATCAGTGTTTTAATCGATAAATTATTTATAAATATAATGTCTTAGGAACACAATGATAGTCAAGAATTTAAATATGCTATGAAAAGGCTTATTCGAAGCCTAGGCTCTTCAAAAACGAGTTCACGTATAGGTTTTTATACGACTTTAACAGGCTTTCTAACAATGAATCCTGATACGTCTATAGAAAACTTTTTATCTATAGTAGACAATGAATTACAACCAGTAAACAGCAATAGCAAAAGTGTAAGAAAATCAATTTGTTTTATTTTATCATAGTAAGTATTTTGTATTTAGTATCAACTATATCATTTCAGGAAAATGGTGACATTTATATGGGACGCATATTGGGATATGGAGCATTAATAAGGTCTAAAATACTCTCAAAAAGCTCTAGTGCAATACAATTACAAACTATTCAAAATCTTATCAGTGCAGGCAAACAACGTAGTTATTTATCATTTGTTTCTGTTTCATTTCTTGTTGAATTTGTGAATCAAGTTGATACTAATTGTATTAAAAGATCAATTTGGCCAATTATTGAAAAAGAATTTGGCAAGCCATGGGCAGAACAAACATTAGATTCATTTTATGTTTTGTTAGTAATAAAGAATAAATGTCCATCACTTGTAAATGATAAATTTTCAAAAACACATTTTGGTACAGAACATATTGTTACTAAAGAATCCATGAATGATATAGTAAAACTACTAATGGTAAGTATAATCTATAATTTGATTTATGCACATTATTTGTAAAAGGTATATTAATTAATGCATTATTAATGCTTAGGGCTTATCCAGAATTATATCATGTCATCATCCAGTATTCAAATTATTTTGTGAGAATTTAAAATCAACTGAACTCATTATCGATTTTTGGACTCGTATAGATCAGAAATTTGCAAAGCCATCTAAAACTGATGAATATTTAGTTATACAAATCCTGAAATTGATATTGTCAAATATCGTAGATAAATCTATACTTCCGTCATTATTGTCACCAAACTATGTGCAGCATATGTTAAAAAAATGTTCTGGATCTAAAAATCATAACAAAGATGAAGTACTTCTTGGATTTAAAGAAGTCTTAAATTTGTTAATATCAGCTACAAACAGTGATGATACTAAACTAAAAATACAAATTGCTGTATTAAAGAAATTAATATTGTATCCAGGTGATTTAATGATCGAAAAAAAAACAGGTACAAAAATAATTCAAATGCTTACTGGAAATTTGAACTTAGATGGTATAAAGAAAGTATCAAAAATATACAGAGGTATAATTGAAAATACAATATCTAGGGATAAATCAAATGTCCAAGCAGAATCTTTTTGGACAAATGCTGAAAGAATTTATGCTGCTCATTTATTAACAAGGTATTTGATATTTCGAGAGGTGGCATCTAATATGTTTTATCTTTGGTGCAGTAATTTACGTATATTTCTGAATATATCTAATTTATTTATTATGTTTTACTAGATTAATAGGACATCCTAAAACGCTTATGGATAGAGAATGGAGATTAGATCAGTTGAAGTTTTTATTTACTTATGGATTATGTGAAGTGCCTAATGTTGGGATAGATCTAGCTCGTAAATATTATTTATATATTTAATATTATAATATACGCATATATTTTTCCTTGTTTCTGTAAATTGTACCCTTTTTGTTTATAGCTCAATTTAAGGAAACATTTTATCGTGCACTAGATCATAAATTACCAAGGTTGAATGATCTACGAAGTATATTAAGTGAATTAATTCATTTTGTGAATATTAATTTGAAAGAGCAAACATTGAAATTAAGGAATCCACTAACGAATGAAGTAAAAAATTCGTGGGAGAAAGTTATACATTCAATAAAAAATTTAGAAAATAATTCGAAAAAGATAGAAGCTGTACCAGTATTTCATACAATGAATTTACACATGGGTTTACAATTATTCTCAGACCCACAAATGGCAATTATGGCTATTGATGAACTACAAAGTTGTTATGAAAGAGTATTAAAACAGACTAGAAAGCATAAAACTGGTAGTAATAAAAAGCTAAATGATGAGCCAGAGTGGGTAGAAGTAGTTGTTGATTTGTTATTGTCTTTTTATTCTAAAAATAGCCATTTGTTACGATCATTAGTGGGATGTGTGTTCCCACATATTTGTTCCTATGTGACGCCAACAGCTATACATCAAATATTAGCAGTATGTAAATGTTATAAATGTAGTTAAAAAATTAGTGACTCTTATATTTCGAATTTTCTATTTCTAGGTATTAGATGTAACAAATGAGAAAGGACCACTTGTAACAAGAAATAGTTATGATAATGAAGAAGAAATTTCATCAGATGTAGAATCGGATTCTGACAGTGAAGAGGATAATAAAAGTGATGGAGAAAATACTAATGATGAAATGGAGACTTCGTCGGATAATGACTCTGATTCAAATGAAGAATCAATGAGTGAAAATGAAGATGAGACATTAACTGATAGATTACGAATGGCAGTAAGTCAAGCATTAGGTGATGTTTCTGTTCAAATGGATGATGATGATATAAATGTAGATAACATCGGCGAGGAAGAAGGAAAACGATTAGATGAATCATTAGCAGCAGCATTTAGAATTCTTCGAGAAAATCGTCAATCGCGATCCAAAAAACAAGAAAAGTCAGCCCAAGCTTTAACCCATTTCAGAATTCGAGTCATAGATTTACTAGAAACTTATTTAGAATGTGCCCCATCAATGGCAATTGTACTTGATATGTTACTTCCTCTCTTTACCTTATTAGAATATTGCATAAAAGATCCGTATCAAAAACCTCTTTATAATCGAGTTCGATCTTGTTTAAAAATATTATCAATGGTAAAAAAATTTAAAGATACAGAAAATGTTGACGAAGAATTATTAATAGTAATATTAAAGGTAATTATATAATACTTCATATCAACTTACTTGAAATTATACTTTATATCAACATATAATTAGAAAAAAAAATTGTACGTTTTAAGGCTTTAATAGAGAAAGGAGAAAGAACCACATCAATTTATCACGAAATTAGTGATAAAATTGCTGAGTGCTGTACATTCCTTGTAAGATGTGCCCAGCAAGCTATTGTATCTACAGATACAATAATTAAAATTTATCAGGAAAATTTAACAGTTTTTTTTAAAAAAAGGGATTGTATACTATCCCCTCTATTATTTAGAAGCGTATTACAGTTACAATGGGAGGGTAATTGGGAATTAGCTCCTTTACTGGTAAATTTTTGGTTTTTATTTTAGTAGATTAATTAAGTTTTAAATAATAAATAATTTTAATATTTATTTTTATAGGTTGACTTTGCGTTTGATAGTACTGTAAGGTCTTTTCGTAGAGGGTATGCTTTGGAGTTTTTAATAGTTTTTTATAGTAATAGTCGATTAGTACATTTAGATACCAGACATTCTGATGTAAGAATGAAACTGGAAAAAACATTATGTAGCTGTACTATGGCTACACTTCAAGAAATAATTAATATGCACAAAATTGAAAATGAACAAGTTGTTACATCTAATGGCACTGCAATAGGGAAAGAGGTCAGACAAAGATATATTTTTCTTCTGTTAACATTATTGCGAAGCATCTACATGCATCATTTAAAACAAGCATGGAATTGGAACGACATTGGGAATATACTCACAACATATAGAGCTCACGTATCACTTGCGAAAGATACGAAAGTAGCATACAATAGATTAGCAGTGCAGATTGGAATTCCAGTGAATATGTAAGTATACTAATTGACAAAAGTATAACGTTAATTTTATTGTTATATAAAATTAAATAATAACATTCGTTTTATTATCTTAGGTCACAGAAAAAAGCTAAAAATAAACAAAATGCTATAGTAAATGGGGAGATCAAAAATGCTACAAATAATGTAGAGCAGTTTAATAATACACAAGAAAATGGAAGTATAAAAAGCGATTCAGATATTTCTACATCACAGAGGCACGAATTCAAAAAGAAGCAAAGAAATAAAAGTAAACAGAGAGATAAACAATTATTGAAAAAGGAAGCTCGGATGTTGCGTCAAAAAGTAACGTCTGAAAGTTTTGAACCTTTTAACTTCAGTTCTTTTGTTTTTAATGACCAACCAGATAAAGATGTATCACTCTTTGAGAATGGAAATTCTCAAATTGGACAGACTAGTTCTAATTCTTCGCAAAAGAGGAAAAGTATATCAAGTGGTAATAAAGCAAAAAAAAGAAAAAGTATGCAAACTGCTTGATATATGAAGTAAAAATGAATTGTTATTTTTATATAAGCATTTATAAAAGTATGTGTTAAAGAGTCTTCTTTGTACAGCTTTAAAATATATAAATAAACCTTTTACATAAGCTATTAACGTTATATTAATGTATTAAATTATATTAATGAATAAGTTTCCTCCACATCTTTTATTGTAAATTTTCATTTCGTAAAAAATATAAATTTTAAAATATAAATTTATTGTAGGGAATGGGAATGTATGTTAAAGAGTATATGAAATCATTTTTAACGTTACGTTTCATGGTATTTTAATGGTAGAAGAATTGCTTATTAACTGTGACTAATAATGTTACAAAATCATTCGCATGAATCCAAAGGTACGGTCTTAAACATAAATGTGACAATGAAGGATTCTATAGAGGGGGATCATCATTTTAATTTTAATACCATCAGTAACGTGTACTTTTGGAAATTTCATATGGTGCCGTTATGTGAGGAAATTAAAATACTGCGAGGGAATACTAGTAAGGGAATTAAAATACATCAAAATAATAACATCAATAACAACAATAATAATCAAAGTTTAAGTCGTGGGACTTGTACGTTATTGTCGAGACCTATTTATATACACGTGTATGACTGTAGCTATAGTCAAAACTTTCGAATTAGTGGATTTCTTGCCCCTTATACTTTCTGATTCTACATGTCGTAAACTACAAGATTGTAAAAAAGTTAACAATTTTTGGTTCTCTAAAATAACATTAATTGATATTTGTGTAGTAAATATTCTTTATTATCGTGAAAATATAACCTAACTAAGATTAAAATTAATATACTCATATCATATTGAGGTTAACCACGAGACAAGAATATTCCCCAACAAAGTATATATTGTTCATTTAATATTTCTAAATATATTTTTACGTAAATACTTGAATTTTCATCTGTAATAAGATGAAAAAGGGACTTAAAGAAGTGAACACAAAGAGTGCTAAGTGGTATGAAGAATATCCTAAAGAAGAGGAACCATGTAAACATTCAAAATCTGAAATAGAAATATCGAATTTAAAAAATGAAGCAAAAAGATATTTAGATGCAGAAACTTCTGTTTACCAATTAAAAGAATCAAAATGTACTGATTCAGAAACAGTATGGTTAAGAACAGCATTAACACAGGGTACAACCTCAGATAAAGTAGCAGCTGCTATCGTATTAGTGCAAGACAATCCAAAATACAATTTAACTCGACTTACAAAGCTTATAAATCAAGTACGAGTTGCAAAACATAATCAATGCAATATGGTGATAAAATCTTTAAAAGATCTGTTTTTATCAGATCTACTTCATCCTAAATTTAAATTACTGAAATTCGAGGAACAAAATTTAGATGAACTTGACAAATTTAGTTCTGGAGATGCACTTATTAAATTAGGTTTATCAAGAAAAAAACTAATGGCTCATTGGTATTTTGAAGATCAATTACATGAACAGTATGAACATTTTGTAATGTCTTTAGCTACTATTGCATCTGATACCGTGGATGCAAATCGTGATATAGCAATATCAACAATGAAAGATTTATTAATAGGAAATGTTGAACAAGAACATAAGTTATTAGAATTGATTGTTAACAAAATAGGAGATCCAAGTGGTAAAATAGGATCTAAAGTTATATTTTGTCTAAATAAGTTATTATATGAACATCCCAACATGAAACTTGTTGTATTACGAGAAGTTCAAAAATTATTATTTAGAAAAAATGTAGCACAACGTGCTCAATACTATGCAATATGCTTATTGACGCAATTTCTTCTAACTAAGAAGGATGAAAAGCTTGCTTCTACACTCATTGAAGTTTATTTTGCCTTTTTTAAAGCTTGTTTAAAAAAAGGAGAGCCAGATTCTAGAATGATGGGAGCAATTTTAGCTGGTGTAAATAGAGCATATCCATTTGCAAACATGGATTCAAATATATTGAATGATTATATAGACTCTGTATACAAAGTTGTACATATTGGATCTTTTAATGTTTCTTTAAATGCACTTAACTTATTATATCAGGTAAGTATGTAAATTATAATATATTAATTATAAGAGGTTCAACGTTTTTATTTCTTTTTTTGTTCCTGTAGATTACAGGTAAAGATGAAGCCCAATCAAACAGATTTTATTCAACCTTTTATCGGAAATTATTAGATCCACAAATTGGGGTGGCAAACAAACGTGCACTGTTTCTTAATCTATTATTCAGAGTTCTCAAAAATGATCGTAACAAACAACGTTCATATGCTTTTGTCAAAAGAACTTTACAAATCATATTATATTTTCCTGCAAATATGGCATGTGCTACTTTATATGTGATATCCAAAGTTTTACAGACAAATAAGGAATTAAAAACTTTATTATTAAAACCTCGAGATTTTATCAAAATTGAAAATGAAGATCTTGAATCTAAAGATAGTTCATTAAGTCCAGAAAATAAAAATATCTCTTATCCTTCTGATGATAGATCCAAATTAGAAGACTCCATTTTATTAACGAATGTTATATCTGAACACAATATTGATAAGGAAATTAATTCTGAAAATAAAACAGGAAATAACATAAAAATTGATTTCGATTCACATAAGGAATATGACCCCTTTTGTCGCAATCCCCTTTATGCTGGAATAACTAGAGGTCTAAATACAGAGTTCATAACATTATCTAAGCATTATCATCCAAGTGTTGCATTATTTGCAAATACTATTCTTGAAGGTACTTCACAGTATAATTATTTTCACATGTATTACTTGTATATAAAATCAATTTAACATATTAAAATTGTAACATATAATTTTTATAATTATAGGGAAACCAATCGATTACACAGGAGACCCGTTAGAAGATTTATCCTTAATGCGTTTTCTAGATCGTTATGTTTTTAAAAATCCAAAAAAGTTAGAAGATAAAAAAGTGCAGAGAAGGAATGACCCTTTAGCACAACGTGCAGGGTATACACCTAAAGGTATTAGATGTGTTCCAATTGATAGTATGTCATATCTCAATGAAAGAGAAGAACGCATTCCAGTTGATGAATTATATTTATACCGATATTTAAAAAAGAAAAAAGAATGTAAACACGAACTTAAAGTTGAAGATGATGATATAGAGAGTGTTAATAGCGAAGAATTTGACAACATGTTAGACAGATTAACAGATAATAAAGACTTTGGAGATTTAGATATTGCAGCTGATATTCAAAGTGGAAGAAAGAAGAAAGGTATGTATCTATTTTTTGTAATTTACTTAATCTAGAAATTATTTTTAAGATATTTCATATTATATGAAAACTAAAAATAAACATTTATTATATTTGTAGATATTCAGGAAGAAGATGAATATTTTGATGATAATAAAAGTGAAGATAGTAATAATTCTCACGATATACATGAGTTAGAAGAAAATATAGATAATGATAATACTGATGATGAATTACAGAATTTAAGTGATATTGATCTAGATGACGATGATGCTAGTGATTTGGAGTTTGATGAAGATATTGATGAAGCTTTGGATGATAGTATTCAATCAAAGAAGCAAAATAAAAATCCAAAAGGAATTGATAGCAACATATTTGTATCAGCGGAAAAATTTGCAGAAATGTTAGAAGAACATAGTAAACAAAAAGGTAAAACTGGTGGCACAAATGCATTTAATACTTTGGATGGTGCAAGTTCGAAACAAATAGATTGGGAGATTAAACGACATCAGAAACTCAGAAATTCTTTAAATAGAAATAAACGGAAAGGTTCCAAAATTTTTAAAAGAAATGTAAAAAGGGTTAAACATTAATTATAAAATAAATATATTTTAAAAGCTTTTATATAGCATGCATTTCTTGCCGTGTTCGCTGCCACCAGAAAAATTGTGTATGTTATACGTTAACAATCTTTCAATAGTAACAAACGTATTAAAGATTTAAAGCATTTATAAATTACAAAAAATGGATGCTTTAATTGATACGTTATACAAATTAAGGAACTACACATATACCTATATACTAAAACAATTTTTTACTTTACTTTCATAATTACTAGACACAAAAACATTAATCTACATTACATTGTTGATACTGAATGTTGTAAAAAAGATCATTTAAATCGTTAATAGACAGTTAACATATTTTCAATTTGATGCATTATGTAAAAGATTAATTTACAAAAACAGTAAAAAGATTTATTTTTTTTTTTTTTTTGACAGAAATATTCGATACTTCCACTATAATAACACTATTATCTTATGTAAAAGTATTTCATTATCATCAAAAAGGTTTTTACAAATTAAAAGATTATTTTCATTCATATTTCTGTACTTACTGTACACTGTCACGTTGTATTTGAATAAAAATAATCAAGCTTTCAACTTCTTTAGCAACAACCGCAACTATCGTATAATCACGCTCATCTACTTAAAAGTTAATTGCAAATTAAGCAATCAGAGGAAAAATTACATAGAAAAACACGTTACATTCGAAATACATACTGTTCTAATTTACATTGGACATACTAAACTTTACATTTAAATTAACAATGAAAAATAAACTTTTTATTGATCCTTATACAAAAATGTAACAGTTGCAAAAGAAGTTGCGAGTATAGATTTTATGGAAGTATATTTCCTGTTTTTAAGTTTAAGAGTAATTATATTTTGACTAACAATAACATAATAAGGATGGCCTATCTCTTAATTTTTAAGTTATCAATAATCGTAAAAAAAACATTAAAATTTATAGTATGACTGTGCAATGATCAATAAATCTTCATATTTTTCATTTTGTACACGCTATTTTTTATATACGACATATTCTAAAGCGTGCTGTATATGTATATCGGAAGGCTGAACGCTACTCTGCATCAGCTTTTACTGAACTTTCTTCGTCATGAGCAGGGCTATGCCATGTCAATCGTTCTTCATAAAACTTTATCACAATTTGCGGACATTTCTCATTGGCAATTCGAGCAGGAACTAAATCTGCATCATCTGTTCCTTTCCATTTCATTAAAAACATCAATTCTCCACTTGAATCTGTTGCACCAATAATTCGTTCAGGTTCCAAATTTCTGTCAAAACCTATGTGCAATTAAAGCGAAGTAATTAAAAACATGTTATATGTATATTATTTAAATATATTGTTTAAGGAGCTAAAAATAAATTTTACCTTCAGGTTTCTTATCTTCAGTCATTTTTTTCTTAGTATGAGTAAGTACAGGACCACCTGATGAACTTTTTCGTTTCTTTTGTTCTTTATCTTCATGCCGTTTACCAGTGGCAGCTGCTTCTTTCTTTTTGCGTTGTTCTTCAAATTGTGCAATTAGATCTGGACAATCAAGATTTTCTTCTGGTTCCCATGTATTTTCTTCATTGGAATATCCTTTCCATTTTAGAAAATATTCAACCTAACAATATGTAGTTAACAAACAGTAATCTTAACGAATATACAAGAAATATATATGTATAATATATATTCAAAATCACATACTTTTCCTTTAACCACTCTCCTATCTAAAACTTTTTCAACGCTGAATTCCTCTCCTCCTGCGCTTTCTCCAGGGGATGATTCCTTCCCTTTGCTCATTCTGTTTTAATACTGCAAATATATTTTATATATAACAAAGGATATTGAAATAAAAATTATACACCATATAACTAAAAAAAAGTATTGACATTGAATATACAGTCATAGCCAAAATAATTCGTTGTATATAAATAATAAATTCATACAAAAAATAACTTTGGAAAAATTATTTCAGTATAAAATAACAATATATTCAACAATTTTGTAAGAAAAAGGTTCAAAGATGCTAAGAAAAACGACCATGATGCAAAATGGCGGTACGACAGCCGGGAAGCAATCAAAGATTTTTCTTGTGAACTTACGGTAAAAGCTAATCGCTAATGAATAATATAAACTAATATTAATATTAATTATGATTACATCTATAACTGTCTGGCCACTATTTTTAATTATGATACTTACTTAGAGAATAGATACAAATTGAGCAAAGATGCAACTACGAATGATGCGGCGGGCTTTCTGGCGCTTTAGCGTCTTATTACCGCGTTGCCGCGAAAAATGACAGTGTGACCAACATATCATTCGCAAATGATTTTACAAATTTATTGTTCATTGAGGTAAAAAAATATTTTATGTCATTGACATTTCTTTATAAGTATCTATTAATTTAAAACGCAAAACATCATAATTATTACAAAAATGGCATTAAAATATAATACATTTTTACTATAAATAATGGTTTTTGTTGAAGTGTTAAACGTTAAATTCATTATACATTAAACTTTTCTTAAAGAATATCACTTGTTTGGTAATTTTTATATAAAAGTTGTTAGTAAAACAAAATATGAAACTTTTTGATTTGCAATACAATAAATATTTTGTTTAATATTGAAAATATTGAAGTTTGCTGATGTACTGCAATCATTTCTAAAATTAATTTTTCTAACAAATAATTTAGCCAAATAATTAATATTTTAAATCTTTTATAAAAATTATAATATATAATGTTATAACATGACGCATTATATACAGAATAGTATTAAAAAATATTTAACGTTATATAAAGTTTGTACTGTGCATGGTATTAAAGATTATTTTTGTAGATGGCACTATTATTTAAAATTTTAATATTGATCTTCCACTCTTTATAAAAGTTATGGATTAAACGGCGTTGGAAGTTTGGAATTTGGAGTTGGCATTGTTGGCATTGTTGGCAAGGACTTTCAAGGTATTGTTAAAATAGAATTTGTAAAGTAATAGTATGTGATCAAACCATGTAGTTTATTGATATTAAATAATTAATATTAAAATTTAATTATATTTTATAATTAATTCGCAGAATAATACTCAAAATGGCTGCCCGATCAGTTATTAAGTATTTACGTCCAAAAACTGTTGTATCTCAAATTCATAGATGTGCTTCACTCTCTGCATTTGAAATACAACATAAAACTCCATCTATTAAAAAGGTAATGCCTATACCAAAAGCTCACTATGGAGGACGACACACAGTTACTGTTTTGCCTGGTGCTGGAATTGGTCCAGAGTTGATGACCTATGTAAAAGAGGTACGACAAAATTTGTATATACCTTTAGTAAAAAATGATCTTTTAGGTATATGTCATTACTTCTATATTCTTTAAATTATTACATTAAATGTCCTGTTAAATTTTTAAACAATATGTTAAAGCAGAAAGTCTTATATAATCATTTTATATATTTTTTATAGGTTTTCAGTTATGCAGGTGTACCAGTAGATTTTGAAGATGTAGATATTGATCCAAATGCAGATGACAATATTGATTTACATTATGCTATTACATCAATTCGTAGAAATGGTGTAGCACTAAAAGGGAACATTGAAACTCGTAGTACAGAAGCTGGTGTACTTTCCCGAAATGTTGCTCTTCGAAATGAGTTAGATCTTTATGTAAATGTCTTACATTGTGTATCATATCCTGGGGTAAATTCACGGCATAAAAATATTGATATTGTTATTGTGAGACAAAATACAGAGGGGGAATATGCTATGTTAGAGCATGAAAGTGTACAGGGTGTTGTGGAAAGTATGAAGGTTATTACAACTACTAATTCTGAACGTGTTGCAAGATATGCATTTGAATACGCTAAGCGAAATGGAAGAAAAAAAGTTACCACAGTTCATAAGGCAAATATAATGAAGCTTTCTGATGGGTTGTTTTTAGAAACATCAAAAAGAGTTGCAAAAGATTATCCAGATATTACTCATAATGATATGATTATTGATAATACTTGTATGCAATTGGTCTCCAATCCACATCAGTTTGATATAGTGTTAACAACCAATTTATATGGGGCAATTGTATCAAATGTAGTATGTGGTTTATTAGGTGGTGCTGGATTATTATCAGGTAAAAATTATGGTGACCATTATACAGTGTTTGAACCAGGTACTCGTAATACTGGTACAGGCATTGCTGGGAAAAATATTGCCAATCCTATTGCAATGTTAAATGCTGCTGTTGATATGTTACGTCATCTTGGACATAAGCATCATGCTACGTTAATTCAAAATGCTATCAATAGAACTATTAACCAAGGTATACATACTCGTGATCTTGGTGGACAAGCTACCAGTAGAGAAGTTGTTGATGCTATAATGAAATATATTAAAACAGCATCTGATTAAGACTGATACAGTGTATCTTGCTAAACTTAATATGAGAGGGAGAGTTAAAAAGTAAGTAGTATTTGTATTAAAAAAATGAAGTATTCAGTATTTGAAATTAGTTTTTATTTGATTAGTATTTATTTGAAAATAGAATCTAAGTACTACTTTTTTACATAATCCCAATATTTATTGAGACACTTATCATATCACGATACCAGTTCTTCTATTGCATCGTTGAAGAATTGTCTTTCAACTTGCGATAACCATTTTCACGTCGCACTTCGACCTTTTTCATCAGAGCCGTATCACTTTGGAACATCTTTTTTTATTAGCCTGAAGACATCGAAGTCATAAGGGGAAAGGTCTGGGTCTAGACTGTACGGAAGTTGCTATACGTTTCACTTGAATTTTTCTAGTATATCTTCGTGGATCGTGCCGAGTGTGAATGTCCGATTCGACGAACGCGATATGTTTCACGATTGATAACAAATGAAAGGCAATCGTTATGTCGAAAATATCAATATAACCTTAGAACACAAGTATTGAGAAATGTTGTCACTTCGCTGCCAAGTTTCCTCAAGATATTTTTAATACACAAAAAGTTATAGACGAATGCAACTTACTTTTTGACTCACCCTCGTAATAATGTAGAACCATATATATTTAATTTTGCTTTTTAGAAAGAATATTCATTGTGTTTGGTATAATGTTAAAATATCATTGCAGTTGACAGTAGTAAATGTATTCTCTACTTAAAAGGAATTCTATACAATTGTGTAAATCGCACAAAATTATAACAATTTTTAAGTAAAATGACAAATTTGATATCTGTATTATAGTGATATTTCATGTAATATAAAGACATTGTAATATACTGAATTATTAATATTCAAAATTTGTAAAATATATGCTATAAGTACTAATATCAATAGAAATTAAATATTGTAATTATTCTTATAAAACGTGTTTGAGATGTAAATTTTTTTATTTACATCTGAAAATATTTCAGATGTAAATAAAAATATTTTCTTGTAATTATGTAATATTTATACATGACTTTAATAATTTTATGCTAATGATAATTCACTGAACAAATGATTTAGAGTACAATATATCCGAGGACTTAATTTAGTTTATTTCATTTACAAAATGTTTAGATAGTGAAAAATATTTAGTATTAACAATATTGTATTATAGAATATATAAAAATTATTAAAATCTTGATCAGTGAAAATCCTGATATAATAATTCAATTTTGTAGAAGTTGTAATGCTAATTCCTCATCTACTTTTAAATCTGTATTATCTATTTCATGACACGTTCTTTGTTTCTTCTTTTTCTTTTTATATTCATCTTGTGTTATGAGTTTTCTTTTAGATGATCTGTAAATGATAAAAAAATATGTGTACCAAATATAAAATTAATATTAAAAATAAAACAAATATATTTTTGTAGACATAATGATTTAATACAAGGTGTTAAAATGCAAACCTATGTATGCTGCTTTCTTCACTTTCCTGTGTTTCTGGAACATTCATAATTTCTTCATAATTTTCTTGCTGTTTGCCATAAATTTTATCTGGATCTGGTAACCAGGATAAATCTAAATCACTGTCTGCTTCCTCACTAGCATAGTCGTTTATAGTATTCTCAGTTTCATCTCGATCATCTTCATCATTTTTATCATTTATTTTCTTCTTGCTAGCTTTTAGTTTCCTTTTTTCTTCTCTATGTTTTTCTTTTATTTTTTCCCTAAAGCGTTGCTTATCAAATTTATCTTCTTCGTGTAATATCTGTTTAGCTATTTCTATATTAATTCCAGAACCTTCTTCATTTTCATATTGTCTAGCTAATTCAGAAACTTTATCTTTAGAGGGATTTAGTAATTCCTGTAAAGTGAAATATGTTATGATTGCACATTTGAGAGATTTATATTTATAATTAATGGAAAAAGCAAGAAAAAATGAATCAAACCTCTCCCCTATCATCAAAAGTAATTTTTTTATTTGGTACTATTTTTTTTCGAAGAATTTTTTTAGCTATTGCGGCTTTTGTAACGGCTTTCTTTTTGTTTACATTTTCGTCCTGTTTATCATTGATTTCAATTGGTATATCATCAAGGTTTATATTTTTTCGTTTCACAGTTAATATATCATCATCATCGCTATCATCTGTATAAGAAAATAAATATATTCATATAAAAAAAAATACATAATTTGATAAATTTTAACATTTATTTTTATACCAAGTGCAAAGTTATTTGGACTTATTGTCGGAGATCTAATTTCTTTTTCTTCTTTATTTTCTTTATAGTCACTTATTTGCTCATCTACATTGCAGTTTAATTTATCATTAGCAGTAAATTGTTTCATTTTTTCACTATTTTTATCAGATGGTTGTCGTTTTTGTTCCATTCTTTGAAGGAATCGAATTCTTGGAGGTATGGCTAAACCTAGAGATCTAAAACAAACAAATTAATTGCAAAACAATAAATCAAAAGTTGCTTATGTCATTAAAATTATTATTACGTGTATTTATATATATACTATACCTTGCAAATAAATCGGTATTTAATGCACGAACATTAAAGACTTCTTTATCTTTCATTAAGAAGACTGATTTTATATATGATACAAATCCTCTTTGAGCACTTTCTTTTAACAAAACATCTCTTGCTAATAGTGCTTCTATTTTACGTTGTGGAGATTGCAATTTATTTGGGTTAATTCTATATATATATATATTTTGAATATATAAACATTATGAGTTGTTTAATTATTTATTTAAGAAAGACTTTTAACTCACTGTATCATGGATATTGGAATTTTGCGTTCTTTAAGTTTTTCAATCATTTTTTCTTCAGATGGTAATAAAACCAACAAGCATTCACCATTTTGTTGAAATCTAGCTGTTCTACCAGCACGATGTATATAAGCATTTACATCTTCAGGACAGTCCATTTGTACAACCCAATCCACAGCAGGGAAATCTAAAATTTATCTAGATTATAAATAGCGATATTCAGGCTAATTTAGAACCACGTGAAGAATCATTCTTTTTCCTTACCTAACCCACGAGCAGCAATATCAGTTGCAAACAAAACTGCAGATTGTTTTTTACAAAAAGTTTCGTAAATTTCCATTCTTCTAAGTTGATGTAAGGTACCATAAAGTGCTAACAAACTTATACCAGGTCTCAATCGACAAAGTACTTCGAATATATATTTTACCTTAAAGATAATAGATACCATAACATTATTCTTCATATTTAGTTGAAATAAATTATAACAAATATTGCTATACCTGTTTACAACTGGAGAAAAAAACAATAATTTTTTGTTTTAAATGATTACGTATGAATGACCACAACATTGAAACTTTGTCTTCTAAAGCGCAAACAACATAACTTTGTTCAAGTGCTTCAGGTGTGGTATGTGTAGCATGTTCATGGACAGACACATACATAGGATCTTTCAAACTCAATCTGGCCAAGTCTCTTACGGACCTGTTAAAAAATTAAATAAACATAATCTAATAAGTATAAAGAATGATTATATTTTACTTCTTTTTTAATATGCATACTTTGTTTGTGTTGCAGAAAATAAAAGGGTTTGCCGTTTTGGAGGTAGATTCTCAATAATAGAATTCATGGTTTGCTCAAAACCCATATCTAAACATCTATCAGCTTCATCTAATACCAGTACCTACAATTGTGATAGATAAAAGATATATATAAATAAAAATACATTGTTATTATTTAATTATTATTTATCTGTTTAATGCTGATTAAGCTAATTAACATTTTCACATCAAATGATCCACTTATATTCCTGTATCTATTTACCTGCATATTTATACAATCAAATAGTGGATTTTCATCCATATGTTGTAACAAACGACCAGGAGTACATATAACAATATTGCATTGATCCATACGTCTTTTTTCAAATTTTAGATCTTTTCCACCAATGATAAGACCAGCAGAAATATCATGATGTCGACCAACTTTTCTTAGTGTTTCATATATTTGATAAGCAAGTTCTCTGGTTGGTGTAATAACAAGTGCACCAAGTCCATCTAATCTTGTCCATTGTTTGCAATATAATATCTCTAAGACCTTAAACAATTTAAGACCTTTATTATAAATTTTTGTTACAAATTTCTTTATTAAAGTACTACATAAATTTAATAAAATCTCTTACTGGAATAAGAAATGCCAAAGTTTTCCCACTGCCAGTTTTTGCTGCTCCTAATATATCATTTCCACGCAATGCTAATCCAATACTTTGTCTTTGAATATCTGTCATTGCAATATAATTATTTTCTGTCAGACCCTTTAAAGTTTTCGGTGAGAGTGGAAGATCTGTAAATTTTGTTATTTTCGTTTCATCGATCTGTAAACATATAAATCTTATAAAATCTTATAAATTTTACAGACTTGAAAAAAGAAATTAGAACTTACAGTATCATATTTAGATTGTAGATTAGTAATTATTTTTGTTTCAGGAAATGGTTTTTTCTTCGTATTGTAAATTTTCACTTTTTGTTTCTTTGGCATTGTATATTAGATTTATCTAAGGAACGTTGTATATAACCTATTTATAAGGTTATGTGAACAACTGATGCATATAATTACAACGCCACTGTACAACTAGGCGCTAACTGCAACAGTATTGCTTGACTTACTACAGATATGTGCATATCAAGAATACATATTTGAATATTTAAATAGAACAGCGAAGTACATTAATATTCGTATTTAAACTATATGCAACGAATACATTATATGTATTAATAATTTTCTTTAAAAGCGAAGAGGTATACGAAATATAAAATAAATAAAAATAATTATTTGAATTATTAATTTTCTTAGTAAAGTATATGTATGTATATATATCTGCTTTCAAGTTCTTAACAGATAGTACATATCATCGGTAATTTATCGATAGAATTAATTAAATGTTTAAGATAGTAATTGGCCTTATATTATAATATAAAAGTTGTAGTATCCTATAAGTACATATATGGTATTAATTGCTGCACAAATAATTTGAACGAATTTATTTATAGATCAATTAATTTTTAGCAGTGTGATAAACTGACAGAAATATCATAATTTAAAATAATTATTTCCCAAAATATTCTTAGCTTATATTATTGATTAATACATTATATTAATTAGCACATTAGGTTCGATCAGTGACCAATACGATTATTTTCGAAAGATTAAAAATAGATGAATCAATCTATCAATGAACAAATATACTTGTACATCACGTAAAAAAAAATTACCTTTTACTCGTTCAAATGCGTTGCGACTAATACTCTTTGACGTGATAAATATTGATTTCCATTCGGTCCGAATAGAGAACTCTTATAAAGTAACTTAAGTCGGGAAGTAGTTAATCAAAAGTATCGAGGAAGTAATTAATTGAAAGTTTCATAGTTAAACGATGACCACATTCGTTGGCGGAACAATTTCTTTTTTTTTTCTCGAACGAACTTTTGCAAGTATATATAATGTAACAGTACGACATTCAAGATAGAATTTCGCTTGTATTCTCATAAGAAAAATTTCGATGATGAAAAGATTCCTACCCTGGGTAGATCATAATGCACCACATTTTCGATGTGCCACGTGTTATCTGAATCAGTGTCAACAGAAGAAACGCGGGATTGTAATTAAAATACACATGTGTGGAATGCATGTGGATCGTTGCATCGGCGTTTACGTGAAAGAGAAGCGGGGAGATAGAATATTAGAAAGGAGGGATCGAAGTAGAAGAAGAGGAAACGCGTGGGGAAGGGCGACTGCATTGTGACAACGATTATATTCAGATAAATTTCTCGGGCTTTCTCGACTTCACATCCGATCGGTTCGTTAGTGGCTTTACCGATAGTGCGCGTTCTTTTTACAGTGATTGGTATCAGAAAAAGTTCCCTGTGAAAAACATGATTTGACGAAGAAAGGGTAGCATGCGGCGGGACCACGTGAAACAGCAATGGAGAACACTGCGACTGCCTCGCAATATCCACTCCGTTTCTTGGGCATTTTGTCTTCTCGTAACATTAGCACTGTATCCGGTGCTAGCCGATATTATCTTGCAAGACATGGGTAAATGTGCAACAATTCCTTTTAAATCACAATTTGACTAACTTAACAATCAGTTTGACTTTGTGTCCTGACGAATAAGTATACGATTTAGAACAGTAAAACGACAGGCCAAAATGAATACGCTATTTCAAAGCAGATTTTATGATCGTATGTCTGCATTTCGTAATTTGTAATAATATCTATATCGAACAAACCTGAATGAGTATGTATATCTAAAAAGAAATAATTCTTTAAAATATAAGATTCCAGTTATATAGGTTAAATGATCACCGTGTGATATGTACAAGTACACGAGTTGAAATAATCATTCTGTGAACTATGTAATAGCAAGTCCATTTGCTAGTGAATGTCTTTTTAAGTGATCTCTATTGCATTAATTGAGCCACTGTTCGTAGCATGCAAAACTGCGTGTTCCACTCAGGAAAAGAGGACTTGTTAATGAAACTGGTTTAAACGCGATGAGTTACGTCTTTCGAGATCAGGGGTTATTGGGTTTCTAGGGGTTATTGGGTTGTTCGTCGTGCCGTCATCGTACTATTATGCTTATTTAATCGCATCTTTCCCTTTCCTTGTAAAATCATAAGTTTCGGCTAAAACAGGTTCATTGCTAGTTAAGGAATTACATATGCTATATATATATGCTATCGCTATATCTATCTATGAAATGTATCTATGTGAAATTTTATTGCGATGCAAGTATGTTTTCGACGATATTCTGATCGCTGAAAACTTTAACATTGAAGAAAGTATACGTAAATTTTATTTATAGAAACATTTTCAAAATATCTTTTTTATGAAAACATGTCTAGAATTGTGTATGCAAGAACTTTGTTAAATAAGAAATTCTAGAAAAATCATAGTTTTGATGTTATTTAGGCATATGTTAGTAATCATTTAAAGTGAACGCGAATCACGGTATTTCACAATTTCAGAAAAGAATATCGTAGACCTGATGGATGGTACGGGAATACACCAAGAGCCCGTTGGAGTGATCGTAACCGAAAATCGTTGCCACAGAAATGATACAATAGCATATGACATTACGGAAAGCGCGCTACTGACGATCAATACGAACACTTTGTTTCCGACTGGTATACCGCGTGATTTTTCCATTTTAGTCGTCGCGAAGCCAAAAATCGGTTAGTACTCTCTTTAATTGATTTACATTTATCCTGATCGTACTTTTACGGATCATAGATTATAATCACATAGATAAGATAATAACCGATACAATTTAACGATCACAAAATTAGGATCCTCGGCTGCCACGTTGTTTGCGATCTACAGCGACAGTGGTGAGGAACAGTTGGTACTATCATTGGGCAATGATGTCACTCTTTACTACAGTACAACTCCGGATGATGAGGATAAACCAATTTCGTTTGGTATTGATATATCCGATGGAAAATGGCACCGTCTAGGAATCAGCATCAAAGGCGATACTGTCACGCTAATTTTCGATTGTACTCAACAAATTTCCAAAGAATTAAGTAGAAATCTTGACGAAACGATTAGCGTCAGCGGCATCATAATTATCGGCCAACAGATCGTCGATGGTAACATGTATATGGTCAGTGGAGAATATTCAAATTAATTGTGCTTGATTACAACATACGAGTTTAATTCTACACGAAATCTAAGACGGAATTCAGTTTAACGGTTTGTTCGTTTATTTCGAATTATTCATAGGGTGGTCTGGAAATGTTGAAGATTGCACCGATACCAGACGCAGCTTACGAAATTTGCACGATTTTCGCGCCAAATTGTAGAAGTCAATCGAGACAAAGTGATCGTTCGAATATGCGGAATTATAATTCCGTCGTGCGTACAACCTCGTCTACTTATTACGAGGGTACAAATATTGGCGACGGTCAGACAGACCCAAGTTCTAGTTCTCCGGTTAAACCCTTCTCAACCGCTGGATCGTATTATGAAACGAATTACGACAATCTGCACCCGCCTCGAAGTTATGGCAGAACATCTGAGAGATCTGGACCAAATGCTTCGTATAATGAGCAGGATGAAAATCTTGTAAAAGGAACGGAGGATGATTATGAGAACGGGAGTGAAGAAGGGAACGAGGATACCGAAGACAGCGACAACTACAAGTTAGCTTATAGGCCAGTGAATGCAACATATGCAACAAGACCAACTGTGGAGACGTTCCTTCACAATCAAAGTGCCGTGAGTTAATCGTTATAATAATAGACAATAAAACGTGTTCTTCATTTGCTTAAAAACATAACATATTGAACTTGAGAAAAATATTGGTTAAAGGAATATAAATAATGTTTTATCATTTATTAAATAAATGTTTATGTAGGTTTTCAACAACATCGATTCAGTCGAAGTAGATCGCTATCAAACGACAACGCCAGAAATTTCTAAAACTTCCGACAATTTATCTAGAGAAGTTCAAGGAGGTTTGAAATATTCGGAATCGTTGGAAGGATCGTATTACAATCCAGCTTATTATAGTAGTAGGGGTTCGCCTGGGCCACGGGGATTTCCGGGGCCACCAGGGGTGCCCGGGCCACCTGGTAAAAAAGGAGAACCAGGAAGAGATGGGTTAGCAGGTTTGCAAGGCACGGCTGGCCCACCGGGAAACGTGTTCATAATTCCAGCACTTAACCAGCAAGGAAACGAGAAAGGACCGGATACTCAAGCGGAAGCTCTGAGACAAATGCTTTCACAGCATATGTTGGCTATGAGAGGTGCCGAAGGTCCTATGGGTCTTACAGGTATTGCTGGGCCCGAAGGACCACCTGGACCTCAAGGTCAGAAGGGAGAACCTGGAGAAGTTGGCGAATCTGGACCTCGTGGCGAAAGAGGTCAGTTTTATAAATTCTTTTCTGTATACAGTCCCGAAGTTCCATTAATTTGTTAAGTTGGATATTTAAATGTTATAACAGCATAATTTGGACAAAACAAATATTGGAACATTTAATAAATTCATACAGGTATTCCTGGAAATACTGGCAGGGAGGGTAGACGTGGTCGACCTGGGAGAGACGGAGAAAGAGGTTTAAGTGGACCACCAGGAATGAAAGGAGAACAGGGTGTGCCTGGACTGCCTGGATTACCAGGAGATAAAGGCGAACGAGGATTTGTAGGTGCCACCGGTGAACAAGGTTTACCAGGTCATGAAGGAATGCAGGGTGATGATGGTCCTCCAGGTTTACCAGGCTTACCGGGTGAAATGGTGAATAACGAAAATATTATACAACAATATACTTGTATTCATATAAAAACGGAAGATCGTACTTTTGAAATTACTTTAGGGACCTAGAGGATTCATAGGCCCACGAGGTTTCCCTGGATTACCAGGGAATCCAGGTATTCCTGGAAGCGAAGGTCCACCAGGAGCAAAAGGCAATACTGGTCCACCGGGCCCTCCAGGTGTGCCAGGTTCTCCGGGTCCAATTGGACCTGTAGGACCACCCGGACCTCAAGGTCTTTTGGGTCCAACTGGTCTAGTGGTAAATTACTTAGATACAATTTTTTTAAAAAGTATTTGCTTTTTATTAAATCTTCTACGAAGTTATTTAACAATTTTAACAGGGTCCACAAGGGAAGCCTGGAATTCCTGGCCTGTCGGGAGCAGACGGATCTCCTGGTCATCCGGGAAATCCAGGCGTTCCTGGGATGAAAGGTGAACAAGGGCCTCAAGGACCGCAAGGTCCGATAGGCTTCCCGGGAGTCCGTGGCATGAAAGGCGACGAAGGCAAACGTGGATCGCCTGGTGAACGCGGAGAAAAGGGAGAGAGAGGTCCAGAAGGAGAGAAAGGTGACATTGGCGCGAAGGGAGAACCTGGATTATCAGGTCCACAAGGAATTCCTGGATTGGAAGGTTTAGAAGGACCAAAAGGTTTCGAAGGGCCACGTGGTGAAACCGGTTTAGTTGGACTACCTGGTGAAAAAGGTAAAACTGGTCCTCCAGGTTTTGTTGGATATCCTGGAAATGTTGGTGAAAAAGGTGATAAAGGTCAACCAGGAAGAGAAGGCCCTAGTGGAGATAAAGGAGAAAGGGTAAAAGGAGCCTATCAAGTAAAATTTAATACAATGAGATTTATCATTTCGTTATTTTAGGGTAACAATGGCGCGTCAGGAGAACGTGGTGAACCAGGACCTAGGGTACGTAAGGAAATACATAATAATATTAGCGATGATATTGTCACATAAAAGAATTAATAGAATATCTTTTACAAAGGGATTTAGAGGTGCTCGTGGAAGAAGAGGTGCCGAAGGATTGCCAGGACCGAAAGGTGATACTGGCCAGCCAGGCCCTCCGGGATTACAAGGAGAATCTGGTACGCCAGGAGTCGAGGGACCTCGTGGATTTGTGGGATCTCCTGGGCAAGCTGGTCTCAATGGTAAAGATGGAATCCCTGGACCTTCTGGTGAACGTGGACCAGTGGGTGATTCTGGGCCGCCAGGTCCACCAGGTGCGCCTGGTGTTATCGGACCGCAAGGTCCAGCTGGTGAACCTGGACAACCAGGAGAACCTGGAAGTCCAGGAAATCCAGGAGCTCCCGGAGAATCAGGTTCCCCAGGAGAGCAAGGCAAAGAAGGACCACAAGGACCACCTGGTTTACAAGGAAAAGAAGGTTCACCAGGTCCTGGTGGTCTACCAGGATTTCCTGGTGAACGGGGTGCAAATGGTTTACCGGTTTGTATTTGTCTGTCTTTCTAATAATATAATAACTAAAGTTTCCAAGGTAACGTGTTTTCATTAATTGAACTCTTCTCTATAAAACAGGGAATGCCAGGTGCAAAAGGAGAGATAGGACCACCTGGGCCGCAAGGTCCATCAGGCGATAAAGGTGCTCAAGGAGAATCTGGGAAAGATGGCGAATCTGGACCTCAAGGAAAGCAAGGACCTAAAGGACCACCTGGTCCAGTCGGATTGAAAGGCGACAGGGTAATAATAACATACAAGTATAAAAATAAATGACTAAAATGATAATAAAGCGATACCGAAATTATGAATCATATTAAATAATACATATTCTTATCAGGGCGAGCCTGGACCAGTCGGTCCTACCGGGCGAGATGGTTTACCAGGGCAACGTGGTTTACCAGGAGCTCCTGGCCCTGTTGGAGTGCCAGGAGAAGATGGAGACAAAGGAGATATTGGACCACCTGGTGAAAAAGGCTTTAAAGGATCTCAAGCGGAAACAGTAAGCGTAATGTAATCGTAATCATACGACAGCATAATAGTAAAATGTAAATTATGATTTACTTTTCACAGGGACCTCCAGGAGCACCTGGCGCACAAGGACTTCGAGGTGAACCTGGTGCTATCGGCTTACCAGGAGAAAAGGGACCACCTGGAGAAATCGGGAGGCGAGGACCAAAAGGCGAAGATGGTCCCGTTGGTGCATCAGGTCCTCCTGGTCCCGTAGGGCCACAAGGATTGCCTGGCCCATCAGGATTAAAAGGAGAAGTGGGGGATACTGGCATAGTTGGTCCTGTAGGACCGGCAGGAAATCCAGGTGAACAAGGTCCAAGGGGCCCTAAAGGGTCTGAAGGTTTACAAGGTCCTCCGGGAGTAGAAGGTCGTCAAGGAGCAAAAGGAGAATCTGGAGCGGTAGGACTTCCAGGTTTAATAGGTCCAGAAGGAAAACAAGTAAGGAATGATACTATAATTATTTCAATAAAAATTTATGGAAATAAATTTTACGTTATTATAACTTAACGAAACGTGTATCGTAGGGCGAAAGAGGCCCTCCAGGACCAAAGGGAGAAGAAGGTAAGAGTGGACCTCCAGGACCGCCTGGAAGTCGTGGTATAAATGGTCCGGAAGGACCAAAAGGTAATGCAGGACCACCTGGTTTCCCTGGACCTCCAGGAGAACCAGGTTTAGTCGGCCCAAAAGGGGAACCTGGTAAGAATGGTGAAGATGGAAAACCAGGAGATCCTGGCGCACCAGGAGAGATTGGACCCCCGGGAAAGGAAGGATTACCTGGCCTTGCTGGAAAACGAGTATACATTATTATAGTCTTGACAATGATAAATCTTAAGGATTTGTTTTAAACAAATAACAGTATTGAATTAGTAATGAAAATTAATTTATTATTTAGGGATCCGAAGGTCCAGCGGGAGTGCAAGGTAGTCCAGGTTTACCTGGTGAAAAAGGAGACATGGGGCCGCCTGGGGCGCAGGGACCTCCAGGTTCCATAGGATCTCAGGGTCTTCCAGGACCATCAGGTTTGCCAGGTGTAAGAGGATTGCCAGGACTTGCTGGAGAAAATGGTCCACCAGGGATGTCAGGAGCTGTTGGTGCTCCAGGAAAAGTTGGACCGGTTGGACCAAAAGGTCCAAAGGGTGACAGAGGTAAACGAGGAATCAAAGGGCATCGAGGTGAATTGGGACACGTTGGGGTCAAAGGAGAACAGGGTGAGAAGGGAGAACAAGGACCACGAGGTGCTCTAGGACTCGAAGGACCCAAGGGTAACCAAGGGCCACCAGGTTTATTGGGTTTCAAAGGAAACGATGGACCTCCAGGACTTCCAGGAATAGAAGGAGCAATAGGACCCAAAGGTAATGCTGGAAACGATGGACCAAAAGGCGAACTGGGCCCTCCGGGACCTCCAGGTCCTCCTGGACCACCTGCAGAGCAACCTATGATTCCTCCGGAGTTGTTATTCACGAGAGAACAAATTCTTCGAAGGAAGCGCGATATTTCGACAAATACGTAAGACCTTTTAGGCATTGTATGTTTGACTTTCATGTCTGTAAATGTACTACTACTGATGATGATACTATTATTCGCAGCGCGGAAGACGAGAAAGAGAAAGATTCAGAAACGTTGGACAAGGATGATCAAATCGAAGAGGAATTTGGCCCAAAATTCTTGGACATGTACAGTTCTATATACGCCATGAGACAAGAATTGGATCGAATACGCAAACCGATTGGAAGCAGAGAAAATCCTGTAAGGACTTGCAAGGATTTATTTTACGGCCATCCTCATTTTCACGATGGTCAGTAATTCTATTTGCTTCGTTCGGAGGTTACTGATTTTGTCAGTTGTTTGAAAACTTACGAAATAACGGTTACCAAAACAGGTTGGTACTGGATCGATCCAAATTTAGGAATGGCTGACGACTCTGTATATGTTTATTGCAATATGACGAATATGGGCGAAACTTGCGTATACCCTGATATTCACACGAGTCAAATGCCCAATATACCATGGAGGAAAGAAAATAATAAAACGGATTGGTACTCGAATTTGCGCGGAGGATTTAAAGTGAGTTTACATTCATCTAACGAGAAGTCCTGTATGACATATTGAAATATAAAATATAAAAATCTCTTATCCATCGTATGTTATGTTATAGATTACATACGAAGCTATTGGGGTAGTGCAATTAAATTTTCTGCGTTTATTGAGCCAAGAAGCTTATCAAAATTTCACTTATACCTGTATTAATAGCGTTGCTTGGTACAATGTTTTGAATTTTAATTATAATTCATCTTTACGACTGCTTGGTGCTAACGAGGATGAATTTTCATATACCGGTATCAAGCCACAGATCGTTACGGACAATTGTAAAATGCGTAAAAGCAAAGGAGATACAGTGTTCTTGGTTTACAGTAAAAAGCTTCAACAGTTACCATTGGTGGATTTTTACCCAGTCGATTATGGATTGCCGCATCAAGCGTTTGGTTTTACAGTTGGACCCATTTGTTTCAAGTAAATCAAATTATCAAATCTCTATTGGCAAGACTGAAGTATAATTGTAAATTATTCGATAATTATTTTCTATCATTTTTTCCTTGACACTGTAATATCAATCAGCAGATAATAATTTATTAATCATCTAAATTTCTCTTACTAAGACGTACAATAGTGAGGACTATTATATTTTTCCGTGTACTTATATCAATTATCATTATCTTTTCGGATTTAAACGTTCGAAAGAATAAAAAAGTGCCATTCAGAACTTAAGTAGAATGTAAAAGGTGCAATACAATGTATTAACACTGTTATTTATATATATGTATATTATTAATATTGTAACCACTGCCATAAGTATGTGATCTACATTAATTCTGTGCGATATACGCCGAATTTTCACATGTTTATAAATAAAATGCAATAATACATAAAATTGCTTTCACTTTATAACGTTATTCCCGCCTTGAAATATAATTTTAATTGATTCTAAATACGTACAAATCTCAATTGAATTTAATCCTTCATACTTATATACAATTTTTATCAGTTTTTATCTTAAACCCTGGTCTTGTCATTATCTAAATTGAGTGTTTTTTTCGTATTGTGCAATTAAATGTACTATTAGATATAATTAGTAGAATAACTTTTGTGAATATAAATAGAAATAAGGATTGTATATTATGAATAATATGAAAAATATGAAAAGAGCTTCAGACATGTCGGTTCCGTGGTGTAGCGGTTATCACGTCTGCTTTACACGCAGAAGGTCGCCGGTTCGATCCCGGTCGGAACCATTTATTTTTACTATTTTTTTTATGTCAATTTCCATTTGCTTTTTAATAGCTTATCTAATAATTTGATAAACGACCACAATCGACCACAAAACAAGTATCTATCTATCTATCTTTTTTATACATATTTTCTTCTAAACCAGCACGAAATAATAATATCAGAATGCGAATCTATCACTGACTACGAGGATGACATATAAAATTGTCAACAATGCGGAGATATAGACATCAAGAAAGACAGATTGATTGATAAGATTCATAGCTGCTCGACAACGGATAGAACGTGGTTAAAAATGACGTCCTTAAGTCACACGGTGTTTCCATTGAGTCCCCATGCATCATTTGCTCGGAACGAGTAGAGAGTGAATTAACTTGTCAGTCGAGGCTTACCACGAACAGAACTCCGTAGGAGTTGGCTGGATAGTTACGCGAACCATATCGATTCGCATCTGGGAAGGGCTGAAGAAAGTGAGAAGTGATTCAGGCCAGAAGGGATCGAAGGAATTCGCGAGAATGGCGCTATATGCGTGGGCGAACCGTGAGAAAGGGCAGGTGGTATCTTGTCGTGGTGGTCGGCGGTTCACACTTCCAGCTCGTTCTCTTCTCGCGACAAGAAAACCAAAGTGACGGTGCAGGGCCGCTTTTATCGCCACCTTCTTCGCGTCGTATCGGATTTAACTTCGAAGGATTCAGCTCGCTGCGCGTCGCAAATCAGTGATGGTACTTCTTCAAATACGTTCGTACCTACTTCTACTATTAAATATTTCGAACATCTGTGAAATATTTTAACGTATCTTGGCAGAGAGTATATTTCCGATCGAGTAAGGCGAACAGAGAAGCAGTTGCATAATTAATCGACCCATTAGAGGGAAAGATTCTGAAATATTTGTATTTTAGTTCAACGAGTAAAAATGTCTGTTCATTCAAAACATAAATAAGGCCGTCAATTGGTAATCGATGTTTAGAGAAAAAATAAAGTACGTAAATACGTTTAATGAAACTCGTGGCGTGCAGAGGGTAACTACTACGAGGGTGGATGGAAGCCGAGTTCTTTTGAAACGTAGCCGTCCCTGTTCCCGAGCGCTCGTCCAAGAAATGGTATGAGGGATAAAAGGTTTCCTTGTTTAACAAAATATCGTCTCCGAACCATTAGCCCGACCGTTACCACTTCAACGCGATTTTCTGCTCCTGCCACGTCGAGGAGGTGCTTCAGAATCCTACGGATCCTTCGACCTATCAAGTGCAGACCGCTTACTTTGCTCCGACAGAATCGCATCGACGCGCGACGCGTTGAAAATTAAGTTCCCTTTTTCTTTCTTTTTTTTCTTCTTTGATTCCTCTGTTATCGCGATTGTTCAATTTTATTGTATCTCACTCGGTAAAAATATTCGTTTAAGCAGAAAAATAATTCTTCTCTTTGAGACTATCAAGTTGAAACCAATGTTCTAAAAATAATCTTTTTCAGTTATTTATCAAATGGACTATCAAACACGAAAGATAATGTAATCTGTTAGAAGGTCGAAAAATGTGTTCACAGACTTGGAATATATCGTGAAACTACGATATTTTAGCAATGAAACGCTCCACGAAGAATTAAAAACTTTTGACACTAGTAGCGTAACTTTATCTCCACTTGCTTTAATTTACAGTACAAATCGTTTCCAATTCTGTTCTCGATAATTCGGATGTTCATTTTTCTTGTTATTCGCGCGTACTGTTACTATTTTTGATATTTTAGAAATGTTCAGAGACATAAAGTAGCCCAATTATGCAAATTAACGATCAGTAGATATAGCTATATAATACATGCAGGAGAAATGACGATCATTGATTTTCAAGCAATAATAAATAAAATATTCAACGATGGCGATGGTTATTACGACCATCTCTCGTAACATTGCCCGTACCGTGCGAAGCATACAGGTGTCTTTCACTAACGTTTCACCGCTGTCACTTTCCTGAAAACTGTATGAACCGGAGCTCTAGCTCGATGGAAATTTATTCACAGCTCATTGTTAGAATCATTTGTCAGAGTCTCCGCTCAAGCTAACTTAACGCGATTTTGAATTTCCATTCGTAGATAACGAGTATGAACCATTTGAATCTCAAGTGGTACAATTGGCAGCATCGTTCAAATCGATAATGCGACCAAAAGAAAAAAATCTTTGTAAATTTCGAGATCACCTTTGAACATTTCATTAACAAGAAATAGAGCCCAGACATCGTAACCGTTATAAGGCAGATTTTAAAAGTTGCGATGTGAGAGTTAATGTAAAAAAAGAAGTAAATATCCTGGTTAAGGATGTAAAGGACTTGTAGAGGATTGTAATGTAGAATAACGAGAACTTGCTGTTGCAACCCGTCGAATATATTTAAATTAAATAAATTAATAAATATAAATAATGTCGAGAGACGCTCGTACAAACACATTCGCTAAGACAGTGTATAATTGCTCGCTGATAACTCGTAGATACTCGGTATATACTGATTCGCTCGCGATCGCGTCTGTTTATTTATACCGGTCGGCAGACAGTCGGAAAATTCAAATTCGTCTTTGTTGCACGTAACGGTGACATTGTTTTATCTGGAGATCATTTATTATCACATCATGTAAGTCCTAACGATATTGATACTCCGAGGCAAAACAACAACACGATTTGATTTTTCCTCTAGCTCGTGTGCCGCTACAAGGATAACCATTTTAAACGATGAAAATTTTGTCGACTACCGGTGATCATTATCGATGAGAGAAATTTTATTTCGATTACGAACAGCTACTCGGTAACAAAGACAGAATTCGCGCCATGGAGAATAGTTACTCAGAAGCAAGCAAAATTTCGCGCATATACATTGATTCTTGGTAAACAAAATTAAATGCCCGTCATCGGTAATGGTCCTTTGAGATTTATCGATAACCGAGTTTAAATGAAAAATTCATTTTCGCTCGATCAGTCTGTTCACAGCACGTCCAGACAGTACCCGTGTTACTTTGTATCTCTGAAAGATAGCAAATGTCACACCCATCGAGCCATTAAATACCCGGAAAGTTATGGAAAAGCGAGAAACGAGGTACATGGAAATATGTTCTTGAATCGCCGCGAACCATTTCATCCCCTCGTGCTCCACGATCGCATCCCGCGTCAGATACACCTTACCCGTGACACCGAGTCGTCGAAGAAGCCGGGGGCGGGAGGGCAACGACAACGAGTCGAAGCTGATGGAGTTTCCTCGCGGCCACACGGGCCTCCGCCGATCCTCCGCTTCGAACAGACTTCGCGATTACGGGGGAAAACGCACGACGAGTTGACTTTCGCGCTTCCGGCGGCGGAGCTTACCCTCCGCCAAGGGGTTGCGACCCTCCGTGTTCGTACAACCACCGTGAGCTTCGTACGGTACGCCCCGCCTGTCGACCAATCGTCTGCGATCCTTGGCTACCCCCGATCGCGCGATTTCTCGATTGGCCGTGTACCGACGCGAACCCGATCAAAGGCGACGCGTCCTGGCCAGCTCACCCACATCCGGCCACCCCTGTAGCCGCGAACAGAGGCCAGGAACCGCGAGCCATAGATCACGCGTATACGTCGCGCATCTGCGGCGCCGTTAGTCATCGGCGACGAGGAACCCGTCCGGTTCGATTTCACGCGCGTTTCGTCGGCTCCGGTCGCTTCGACTTCGCTCCGATCTCGCTCTTCGGTTTTGCGCTTCGAGCTGCGACCAAAACGCTCATCGGCTTCGCGAGTACGGAGAACCGTTGACAAGCAACGTGGACGAGCAAGAGGTTCGAGTGATTATTATTTGGCACGGTGGTTGGTAAACTGGTTCTCGTTGATTACCGGTTTCATAGGTATGATCGGTTCGAAGATCGAGCAATTGATTATTTTGGCCCGTTGCTTGGGAGCTTTGGTACGAGTTTACCGTGTGGTTTGGAAAAAAGTGTAGAAATTTCCGGCCGTATCGTAGTTTTCCAATCGAGTGAAAGAAAGAGTTTTGGCGATACGCATTTATCCTTTAATCGTCATTTTATATGCATACGATTTTCTGTTCCGTTCGCATTCCTCTTTCGTTAAATGTTCGCGTTTTCGTTGGATATCTCGAGCGAGGAATGATCGTTGTATTAGCAATCTTATTTGTTTCCCTTAGCTTTAGTTCTTAACGTAGAACCGGAGTGACAGATTGATCGAACGTCATCGACGTTTCTCTTCCTTTTTCAAAATTGAATCGCTAAAAGTGCGCGATACGTGTTACTAAATATTTATGGTAAAATCGAGGATCGAATAGCGCAGAAATACTTCGTTTAAACGGTAAATCAAGAAACTGTACCGTTTCCACGAAATATGTACGTATCTTGTTTACTTTTGGAACAAGATGGCTACCGTCACTCGTTTCGGAATCTTAAGAGACGATGAAACGTTATCGAAGATTCGACTGTAAATTTCCACGACGTATTTAAGCCAGATCTGTACCGTCGATCAACTTTTAAGATCGGAGGAAATCCGCGATTCGCCAGTAAAAATCAGACGGATTATCTCGCAGGTAAGGAATCACTATTGATCGTATTTTCCAAAATGTTGCGTAGAGTGCGAAATTTTCTAGTGGACAAATAAGTAACTGTCGATAAAAATACGAATTTGTCGATAAAAATATTAAGAATGTGACAATATTAAAATATTCACTATTCTACGATGTTCGAATTACGTTGCCAAATTCTTTCGATCCGGTGTCACTGTTATTACTGCGAACAGCAGCTACTTGGAAACTCAGTATGGTTTGCATGATCCAATGGGACAACCGAGATTCGTGAAACAATTTCGACGACCGAGGGTTTAACTTGGATCAAACGACTTGAGTTTTCTTGAGAAGTTCAAAGAATTAGTTTATTGGACGTCGTGTCAAAGAAATTGCAACTGGCCAGAATCGCGAAGAAAATAGTAAAGGTCGCTTTTTACGATAAAAAGTATCGCCGACATTTTCGTTACAAGCTCGGATAAAAAAAGTCGTAAAAAAATGACTCTTACTACTTTCTTCGAGATTCCGAACAATTCCAATTTCTTGTCAAATTTTGTTACACTTCGTCGAGTAAACTAATGCCTTTGTCTTCTCTGAAGGCTCCAACTCGTTTGCTTCAATTGTGAAAAGTTACTCTGTTGTAAATGGCGTCCGAATATTAACTGTATTAACAATAAAATAAAATCAATGTTTCCTTCAGAACAGCGATACGTAGTAACAGCGCTTGAAAGTCATTCAACGAGAATATACTAAATTTGCATTTTGTCAATGAATATTTTACGACCACGATCCACCCATCAATTTTCGCCTCTCCTTTTCGTTCTTTCGTACAAATTTTACTTGTTTATTAATTATCCTAGAATTCGTTGATCGTCCTTTATGCTGTTTTATAACGTAAGAGAATTTCAATAACTTCAATTCTTTACCAAAAGAGTATGCTCTTACTGAGAGACTACCACATAACGTACGCTTAACATTCCCTTCCATTTAGTTTCTCATGGAAAATTCGGCTTCTTACCGCTTACACCTAACTTTATAGTTAGTTATTTATAGTTAACTAATAATCATACCATAGTTTACTAAATATTCCCTCCATTTTCCCTTTTCTCCTAATGTCTACGTTATATCTACGCCCTCCGCATCGATTACTTCCTCGTAGCCCTTTGGAGGCGACGATAAAACGACCGAAACTCTAGAGAATTCGCGAATTTCTCGTCGGGAGTTCACAGAGCGATTAGCCGTGGCATGTGCCGCTGTCCGACAGTTCGTCGATTACCCTGCGTAAACGCACCTGTAAACCCGGTTTTCCGTCGCTGAGCCGTGTAATTGCCCGTCCACGGCTCGCCTCTGTCGCCTATAATAGCTGCTGTTGCGCCAGGTCCACGCATATGCTAAAAACGCTTTCGCAAATGTGAAACCCCGTGTGGCGCCGGGAGCACGATGTTTTTTTGACCGGCGATATCTCGTAGTAAGCGACGCACCCTCGAAAACCATCGTGTCCATTCAGCAAAAATGTAACGTATTTCCATTCGCGTCGCTTACTTTGACGCTTTTATATTTATACCATAACCATAGGTATTACAAGTTTACCAGACTCGACCATACTTGGCAGTTCATCGTGTTCTCTCCCTTCCATGTATCTTTGTAACTAGCGTTATTTTATTCGGAATCGTCGCCATTCGTTCGATCGACACCGAACAAAGTTCAACGCGATTCGAATTGGCCAGGCGTTAAGTCCCTGATGGCTCGATATCATTCGTAGTTCGCGAGATATATTTGAACAGAAGGTGGAAAATGATCGTCAACGAGGTAGTTTTGGAACGACCATATCGGACGTCGCTCGCAAGCGAAACGTCTTTTCTTTTGTTTGATTCTTCCAGGAGATAGCGAACGACCTACGACGATGACCATATGCGATGTATGCATATAGCGATATCGTTACGAAAACTTTTAATTACCGACGCGTGACTGTCGTTCCGTACGAGATCGAACTCGTTGCCCCGTGTTCATATAAATGTTAAGCAATAGCGCTGCAGATACGGGAAGAATCGGAATAAAATAGCGAGCAGGGAACAGACGCGCACCAGTTGTTGGGCCGGTATCACGAAAACCAGAAAAGTATCTGTTACGTGAAATCACGGGTCTCCTGGAACCACTACACGTTGTAGCACAAGCGTCGTGCACGGCATGTACAACCGAATCACGCAATCACTGTCAATCGTGTGAAGCGGGGCACGTGCACGACCGAAACTAATCCTACGCGCCGTTAAATGAATTTAACAGTCGGATCCGACCTCCCGTTGGCTCTTTCCAACAATCGTTTGCCGATGGAACGCGCGTCGTCTAAAAATATCGCTTCGTGCAAATAGATCAGACAGATCAAACGATCCACGTTGTACCACACTTGCACGATCTTGTCACTATCACATTACGAAAAACAATTACGTTGCAACATCGAAGCGACGTACAAAAATATATCGCGTCGCAACGACACGATAAGAAAAATGTCGCGATAATTGCGTGGATCATAGACTACACAGACTAGCGTAAAAAAAAAAAAGAAAAAAAGAAAATGACGCGGTAGCGGTAATTGGATCTTCAACCAGCAATTGTATCGTTAATGTCGCTTCTAACGCGCGTAGGATATCGTTGCGTGCCGAAGGAACACACGACATACAATCTATCGCGAACTGACGAAATTGTTTAAATAGGCAAATGAGGCGACGTAACACGAGCCACGCTATCATTACGATTGCGATGCAACGATTAATTATTCAGAGGCTTCTAATTGCAGTCGACCCTTTCGGACAACAAAAGTCACGTCAGGGGTGGCATAGGCTAACGACACTGTTTACGCGGAACTCCTTAAAAATTGACGACAACCTCGACAGGGTGGAAGAAAAATGTTTCGCTACACCGACGAACTTACCGGTGAGCTTCTATAATTAAACGCTCGTTCGAAATACCGGAACGCCGCGGGAACCGTTGATATCGTCTTTTCGTTTTAAAAAAATCACAGTTTCCGACGCGCCACGGTTCAGGGGAAAAGGATATCGACGATTTCGTAGACACGAGCGGAAGGTCCAGGTGGAAGTTAGTCAGCAAGGTGTGACAGGCCACGTGCTTTTTTTCTCAATGAACCCCAGACCTTGCATCGTGCTTGGACAATGAAAGATATCGACGTGAGATTACCTGAACGAAATGACTGGAAGAGTCGTTAAAAGTCTTCGCCTTAGTAATAATGAAAATTTGGAATTGAAAATTAAAATCGCGTCTTAACGATGAAAGCAGATACTAACTTGCGGAACGACTTTAAATGAAATACGTAGCACAGCTGCAAGTTAAACGGATAACTCGCTGCATAACTTTCAGCGCGAAGCTGTTCGAAAAGCTATTTTCGTTAACTTCTTTCTAATAAATAGCCGATAAAGATCGACGTCTACGTATAAATTCGACGTAGAATCGAGAACAAAGATTTACGCGACAGAATTTCTAAGGAAATTATACAAATTATTTGCAAGTAAATATATACTAAAGATTGATAAAACTTGCATCAATGGAAAAAAGAAGAGAAAACCAGCAGGTAAAGGGGAAATGTTATATCATGAGCAGAGAAAATCATATTCCAGATTCGAATTTGATGAAACGCGATGCGAGAGAACGGTGTCGTCTGTTCGTGCTCGATCCATCAGCATTTTTTATGCGAAAGGACGCATATGACGTGACGAGGAAAAAAATTTGCATAGGAGCTTGTCGAATTTTCAACCGACCGCAACCAACTTTCGTCGCCTTGCACCGGGCACAACTATCGAAAAGTCATCGAGCTGACATTAACCCAGGTTGCAGCGCAACTGTGACGAGCTTATCAAAGTTCCAGTGATCGATGGGTTTGCATTAAATTGCTTCTAAAAATAACCCATCCTCCTCCTCATTGCCTCCAACTTTCAATTGTTTCGATCGTCCTAGACCCGATCTTGTCTTTTCTAACTTATTTCCTGTCCAAGGGTACCCACTTGCATATTAGATAAAAATACGTTCGCCATAAACTAGCGAGATATCTTGGAAAATTATAATTTCGTAGTCGTAACCGTAGCCTTTCTCCTTTACAGGAATATTATTAATTTAATTAACGTTCTAACGATTAACGATTTAACAACATGATTTACAGATATTGCTCGTTGTCGTTGATATAGCATACAAAGTTAGCTGTCCTAAGATTCGTTATTGATCAACCCATTAATTAAGGGCCAACGTTGCCCTTACGCAACATTCCATTTGCGATATCTTTTGTCGGTCAATGTACGCGATTCGGTTTTGCCTTTTGTTACTCGTCAAAGTTGTCGAAATTTTTGGTCCGCGTCTCTGGCGTACCTTCTCCGTCCCCTTTTTTTTTCAAAGCGCGTAATTTTCCACGGTTACTTAGCTTCCCCTATCCTGACGAGGAATGACAAAGTTTGACTTTCCGTAGGAGTACCAGATTGCTCGTGTTCAAGCAATGGTCGACATATGTTACCTGCGTGCGTAAACGCGATGGGTGTTCGTGCAAGCAAGGGTTAAATAATCCGCCCACGTGTAACAGCACACCGGCGAACCGATAGTTCCACTACGATATTCGAACTTTCGGTTGCGTGACAAATTTCATCGCGACGAGCTTCAAGACGTTTTAAAATATCTGGCCGTAGGCGGCTGAGTATCCAAAAATCTACTCTCGCACGTTCGTCGGCTATAGTTACGAGTCAAAGTACGTCGATTCAGAGACTCTGCTAGTCGGTAACGTAGCGGAACAAATCACGACGACCATCGATAACTCCGTTTCGCCAATTGACGAGAAAAGTTGGCAAACGAAGCATGGTGAATCGGCTACCATTAAAAATTGAGATTCGTCCGCGTATCGTGCAACTATGAAACGCTTCCGTCATGTGCGTCGCGAAAGTAGTCATCGGGCGATAAAAATATTATGGCAAGTTAACGCTCGCATGCGACGGCCAGCGTTCCTCCTGCCTGTCTATGGCCAGACTATTAAGAAGTCAGGCCACTGCACTGGCAGCAGATCTCTTTGAGGGTTGATGGCGGCAACGATAATGACGGTGTCGGTGAAACTGGTCTTCGGGACGAAGGGTGCGGCGAACCATGGCATCATCCACCAGGACTCTCTCGGTGGTTTACCATCGACGAGCCTGAGCGATGCTCCACGTCACCGATGCATTATTGAGCCTGGGAACCCTACAGGTGGCCGGGCGTCCTGTTAGAACGAGAAAGACCGTGGCAGAGCCAGGCCGAGGCCCTCGACAAAGAGGGAACTCTCGCCGGCGAAAGGGACATGGAGAACGAAGAGGTGGAGAACAGCCGTGAGCAACGCCGGGAAAGGGGTTGCAAAAGTCAACGGAAGCGTTAGGGATATTTTACGACGTCGGACTTCCCCCCCCCCCCCCCCCCCCCGACTTTCTGACTTTTGTACCGTTTCGTTTCTTCATCGCGCAAGCGATTTTCTTCCTTAAGAGTCATTATCAGAGCTCGGACGTTTGCGTGCGTTTACGGGTAATCTACGATCGCTGGTCGAAAGAATAAGAAACATCGCGTAAATAATGGGACGAGACGTTATCTCGGTGTAATATCGGTGAACTTGAGAGGTGGATAAGTCGCGAGCATTGAGAGAATCGAGCGACGTTCGACCATCGTTCAACATTTCATTAGGTGTTGCAGTATGCAAGGAGCCGTGACTATATCTTCCTTCGTTGAACGAGACATCGCGTGGAGAGCGGCGATGGTCGCAACGAAAATCGGATCGCAACGCTAAAAAGCAACGCTATCGCTGTTTATTGACGATAAGAACCAACGAACATCGTCGAATCTTAGGAAATAAATTTATAATCGAACAACGAGAAAGAAAAGTGTAATTCGCGATATCGGTTTCGAACAGTTTCAAATCTGACAACTTAATTGCATTTTCACGACTAAGTTTCAGGAAAGCATGGAGGACAGTAGCCGGGGTGAGAGTTTGTGCAAAGTTTGCGGCGACAAAGCATCCGGCAAGCATTACGGAGTACCGAGTTGCGACGGATGCCGTGGCTTCTTTAAGCGGTCGATCCGCAGGTATGCGAGGTAATTAACTTGCTGTGGTTTCCGATGTAACCGCGTCGCTAGCAAACACGAGGCGTATGCTAATATTTATTTCGCTATTAACTGTTGGTTTAAATTCAACGAAATCTAGTTGTGCAATTAAGTTCTATTAATATTCAATTCCATCGTGCAGAAACCTGGATTACGTCTGTAAGGAGAACGGTCGCTGTATCGTGGACGTTTCTCGTCGTAATCAGTGCCAGGCATGTCGGTTTACCAAGTGCCTTCAGGTCAACATGAAACGAGATGGTACGCTTCGTTTCTACGGTGATTACGTTTTTATTCTTTACTTGTAACAAATTCGACTCGACGCTCTTTCATAGGGCTCTCTTCGTACAAAATATGCTGCAAATGTCAGACTGTCAGGCGCGCCGAAAACTCGAATAGCTTTTCGTTCGTGTGCAAACGTAAGGCATAATTTAATCTCGAAGAATCACCTCGGTCCAAAGTGATTCGCTATTTCCACGTAATACCATACGAGGTTTACGTTCAGTTTCGAAACGTATCCGCTATTTTCGATACTCGTTCTAAAAGCGTCGTTGAAATACATCACACGTGGAACGAGAAGAAACTTACTGGAAAGTTAGCTTCGCCTTAACATACCCGAGATTCGACGTCGACACGTTCGTCAAAAGGTTTGCGGATGACAGGCGCCGATACGTCCCCCGTTATTGCGGCCGCGTACCCGCGCGAATGCACGAACATTCGTAGCCAACATCCAAAATATTACAATGCATGGTGACGTTCCGTTCGCCAACAAAGAAATAGGGAAGTTGCTCGAAGGGCTGGCGAGTAGAGAGAGAGAGAGAGAGAGAGAGAGGAAAAAAAAGGGTGCTCGCACCCACATGAAATTCTATATTCGTGCTTGCTCACGCCAGAATCCGGAAAGTTAGCCATGCCGCGAGCAGTGTCACAAGCAGCCTGACGTTCACAGGTTTTGTAAACACTTCTAGCCCGACCCGATAATCCAAACACTTGATTGCGCGGGGATATCAATTAGCGAAGGAGGGCAGGAAAGGTACCATTAGTGGTCTCCACTCTCATGGTTTTGATTATATCCTTGCCGATGCTATAAAAAAAGCATGAAATCGATCGCAGGGTGAAGCGGGATTTTGCTTTCGTATAGCAACATATGTGGGTAAGGGATGTTTGATTTTAAACGGGGGATAATTCGTTGGGGTAATTTATAATTTTGTTTCGTGCCAGATAAGACTTTAATACGAGCGTTAAATTGATAGAATTTAATCGTGAAGTTTACGATATATATTTCGTACGTGTGTACTCGAAATACTTGACGACTTAAAAAACAATTTATGCCTACCGAGGTACTACTTGATATTAAGAACTAAAATATTACAGTTAGGATTGTTTCGACGCCAATAGAATAAATTGTCTGTATGGCCACAAATGCATAACTGAATATGACATACTAAGGAATTATGATACTCACAGCGGTGCAGCACGAAAGAGCTCCACGAAATACCTCGTCCCTGGTCGCAGCCGCGAGAAGAGGTCCGTCGGTATTATATCCTGGAATCCCACACGTTTACCACGCAGCGAGCAACCCTTACCATCCCCTTTTGTATCCTGCGCTATTTCCCTTCAAGCCGACAATGTCGGCTTTTACACCATCGGTCGGTAAGCGAAACAATCTACTCTATTGTAAATATTAATCCTAAATTATTTCATCTTTAATGTTCCATACAAAAACGTATGGGAAATTATTTCACGTTGTACAAACAGTTACTACGATACTTTTTTCATTTGTAGCACATTTTTTGCCACGTTCACCGACAGAGCCGTTAACAGTGAACACAGCTAAAGAGGACGAGGTGACGAGTTCCGAGGAGGCTGGACCGATCGAAACGAGAATCGAACCAAAGGGTAAGAATTTTCTCGTAGAAATTTCGCTAGTTTATCGAAATACGTTTGTTTGTTCGAACGACGAATATTTATGAATTTTGCAGAGGAACTCGCAAGCGCTCGACTAGCACCGTCTGTTACGAACTCTGGAGCAACGGATTATATATCTAGCTTCTCTATTTTACCCACGGAGAACATCTACGAATTTGCGGCGAAATTACTCTTCTTTGCTGTCAGATGGGCGAGAAGCATCCATTCGTTCTTACAAGTAATCCGCGTGCTCACGCGTGATCTTTATATAAATGTAAAGACGAATTAGCATCGTGTTAATAAAAATCGTTTGGCGTTTCTTTCAAGCTGCCCTACAGGGACCAAACTATTCTACTGGAAGAATCTTGGAGCGAGCTTTTCGTGTTGACCGCCGCGCAGTGGAACTTTCCAGTCGAAGAATCCACTTTGGTACCGAACGATTTATCATCCGAAAGAAAAGAGACGCTCGTCGACGAAGTAAGGAAGCTGCGAGAGTTATTGGCAAAATGTGCTCTCCTCAGGGTCGATCATTCGGAATACGCCTGCTTGAAGGCCATAGTTCTCTTCAAAGGAGGTAAAAGAACTTTGCACAAATGTTAAAATTAATCGCACAAATGTTAATTAGAGAAATCGTGCGATAAGAATGTGAACATTTATTTAGAATCGCGAGGACTATGTGAACCAGGGCGGATAACAGCGTTACAAGAACAAACGGTAGCTGTATTCTGTGAGAGGGATGCACGGAGGGTTGGACGACTTTTGCTGCTGTTGCCGCCCGCACGCGCGCTTTGTCGATCTATCTTGCAAGAATTGTTGTTCAAGCCGACGGTAGGGGATGTCAGCGTGGAACGATTATTGGGCGACATGGTCAGTGCTCTCAGGCCGACATAACGCCAATTCGACTCGGTCGGTACGATGCTCTTGGGGCAAGCCACCAATTTATATCAACAATTGCTTCAAAGACAATTGCAACATTTTTGGAGGAACGATCGTTTCCAATGATCGTGAGATTTCGGCGTTTTATCGTTCGCTATTTCTTTTCAAATCACGAGGAGACGAGAAGTAATAGTACCGATGCATCGAACGTTTTCACGTCGATAAAAAAGGTTTTTCATAGAAATCGAAAGTCGACGGAATAATTCGAGAAGTATTAAGCGTTTACGTAAAATCTAGTCAATTCTTTCCTATGCGTATTGTAAATTACAATGTGACACTATTAAGTCTAATTGCGACCTGTACATATACGTATTAGAAGTAAGTGTTCCATAATATATTAGCGAAGTGAAACGTTGCTCTTTTATTACAAAATTGTATTTTTTCTTTTCTCCTTCTTTTTTCTTTTATTCATCTTTATCGATAAATTAAAAATATCTCGTTCGTTAATTTCCCGAACCATTTTCGACATATACAGGTAGATTCGTGAACATGTCGAAGATTGCGGGAAGACGTGGGACAGGCGGAGTTCATTCACGAACGAAGAAAATGTGTGAAATCGAAAGACATTGACAGATTGTAGGCGACGCGATTGTTCGGTTTATTTCAGCAAAACCCTCAGAATTTTTGAAACGTTTATTTCCACATCACAACAATAAAATTCGTTTACAGAGTGTATGGGCATTCGCGACGTTAAATAAAAGTTACTCTTATGGATGATCATCGGGAAGATTGGCATCAAAGAAAAAAAAGAGACACTAACGCACACCGTAATTTTTTTTTTTTTTTTATTAACTAGAATAATTTATTTTTTTTTTTCATTGTAGAAAAAGGAGAATGTATCTTAACTCATGGACTGCATTGTACTCATATATATATATACATATATATACAATTACATACAATCCTCAATTAAATGTTACACATAAATTCATTATAGATTGATTTCTCATTACTTTTTCGTCCTTGTGTGGCTTGCGTGTGTGTTCGTGTATGTAAAAAATATTCAACCCGAAAGCGACAACTGTCGCTTCTTTCCCATTTTCTTTTCCTGTTGTTTCATTGCCCGGAATACGTACGACGATAAAAAAAAAATTTCCCTCGGTTATCTTCTTAGATGTAGCTTGTAGAGTGGAAAAAAGTAGCTCCGAGTGCTATGAATTCGTTCGTTCTTTTTTTTTCAGTTCTTTTGCCTTTTTTTATCCGTGGACTAAGACAAGGACGGAGAGATAGCGAAATTGGAAGGTACGGGATGGACAGACAAGGGAAGACGAAAACAAGAAGTACAAGGTGGAAGGTAACGTTGAAGGTAACGGTAACGATGGAAGATCTCGTACAAATCGATCGAAGAACGATGTCGACGAACGAATAAAAATGGGAAAAAGTTTCGGATGTGCGGAAATAGAAATGGAAAAAAATGATCGGTGATTAGGAACTTCTTTGTTTTCCCTTTCTCTTTTTTCCTTTTCTTTCTCTGGATATTATTCCGAGATCGATAGAAATCGTGCAAGATGCAAAGGTACGAAAGAGAATTTCGAAAAAGTACGATCGCGGTGTTTCCGTTCTTTTCTTTCTGCGAATTCGAGATACGAGCTCGGATATTAAAAAAAAAAAAAAAAAAAAAAGGGAAAATTTTACACTGGCTACTCTTCGCTCTTTTTTTTCCACCTCCTTTCTTTTTCTTTTCTGACCGTCGCGTGAAACACGTTTGAACTATTTTTCCTGAACTCGGAGGGCATATCATCCCCCCCTCCTAACACGTTCCTTAGTTTTTCTTCGGCTTTTGTTTGCGGCATCTAAAAACGCGTAATATTATGCGCGTTTACGATGAAACTGGGGGACAAAAAAAAAAAAAAAGAAAGAAAAAACGAATGAAGAAAGTCCTTTTGCCTGCGTTGAAAAATCTATCTATTTTATGAAGTGTGTCCAGCTTTTCGTTTTCCTTTTCTTTTTTTTTTTTTCTATAGTTTACTCGTTTTAGGAATAACTGATAATATTTATTAGTAATACCGTTCTCCTTTCCTCTCTTGCGTAACGCGCTTACATTCAAATAGACTTTTATTTTCAGAGTTACACACAGTTAATAAAATTTCGCGATTAAGCAAATCGGTCTCGCTGCGTTTGTCGTTCGTTTGCGTGTGGGTGTGTTCTTTTTTCCCTCAATTCACCATTACTACTCCCTTTTTCTCTCATCTATAATATTACTTTATTTATCTTTATTTTTAATTACGTTTTATCATCTTTATTTGTGAGGAATTGTTCTCGTCGAGCGTATCGCTCGCTGATGATCACGGTGCATCTTCGCTCACGCGCGCGCTTCAACATCGATTTCTCTCGCTCTTCGTTCTCCGTAATTTTCTTAATTAATAATAGAATAAGAATAATAACAATACGAATAATAATGGTAATAGTAGTAGTAGTAGTAGTAGTAGTATCGTAGTAGTAGTAGTAAGTAGTAGTATCGTAGTAGTAGTAGTAGTAGTAGTAGTAGTAGTAATGTAGTAGTAGTAATAATGATAATAATTAAAAAGCGATAAATTTTGTGGAGATACGAAGGGAAGGAAGCATACACGAATTTTCCCTTTTTTTTTTTCTTCCGCGAAAAGCAAACACACGAAAAGTGATTTCTCTCGTTCTCTTGCGAACTTTCGAATTTCGATGGCACGAACAAAACGGCAGCTTTGTCCGCGCGTTTAGCCAAAAGAAAGAAAAGCGACGTTAGCTGGCGCATGAGCGTTACAAAATGAAAAAGACGCGCGTACATCGGCGTCTCGCCCGATTTTTCCTGTATCTTTTCAACCAGTAGCGCGAATCGAATTCACATAATATGCCCATTATTAATGTCGTTTCGTTTAATTTTCATTACCTTTTCAAAATCCATTTTCGTTTCTTTATCTTCTTCTTTTTTCTTTTTTTTTTTTTTTCATCTTTCCATTCGTTTGTTCTCCCGTGTTCGCGATATCGTCTGCGTTTATATTATACCCACGATGACAAAAATCGTCGATTCGTAATTACATTTACTTTTTCTTTTTTATCTTCATCGTTCTCTTTAAAAAAAAAAAAAAAGAAAAAAAAAGAAAAGAGACAAAAAAACAACACAACGGCATTTCTACTATTCCCATTCTATTTTAACGCTAATATGTAGGACAAAAAACTAACAGATTTCGGTATAATAACAAATCATCGTCCACCGAGCCCGAGACGAGTCCGCGAGTCGCCGAGCAACCGATCGATCCATAATACCCGTTTTCTTCTCTTTTTCTCTCTATCTCCCTCTCTCTCTCTCTCTCTCGCTCTTTTGTCTGCAAACTTTCGCGCGCCTAAAATCCACCTTCTCAGCGATTCTCTCTCTCTCTCCCCCTCTCTCTCTACCCTGTGTCTTGTTCTCGGCGGTTCTCTGGACGCTCTCGGGCAATTCGGCGCGACGAAATATAACAGGTTGTTTGCTCTGACGACCGTAGAGTGCCTCGTTTCTCGTCCATCTCTTCCGCTTCGACGATGGACACAACAGAGAAAAAAAAAAAGAAGTTAGAAATCTGTCGAAGCCTACGCCTCCCTATCGACGTTCCGACTCTCGTTGTTTTCTCTTCCTCTACGCCCGTAATCGATAATCACGCATTTACAATAATCCTGTCTTTACAGTTCTATATTATAGAATTATTAATATCTTTACTTCGCAGAAGTCGTATTACGAGAACCCCCGCTGGCTACCGGATACGGGACGACACTTTTTTATTGCTGTCGAGATGGTTTTTCGAAGGTTGGCAGTGACGCGTGCTAGTTAACGATTCCGTCAACTATTCCAACGGATACAGTTTCCATGCCCGATACTTTCGTTACGTCTCGTTCGTTTGAACGAATAAAGACGAGCATCGAACGATCGAACGATAGGATCCGTTTTGTTCGGCTCGCGCATCCGATCGGCAGGTTCTCGAGGCACGATGTATCAGGATATATTTCTTAACTGTGTACGATTATTTCGGTTTTCTACGGTTTGTTGATAAAAAACGGCGAAGGGCGGAGGGGGCGACGGCGTAAGAAGAGAAACAGGCAACGTTCAACGAGACTCGGGCATCTTCGTATCGATACGAGGCAAATCGTGGTTCGAACGCGTGGAGGGGATCGTACGAGAAACGAGAAACTCTAGCTACTTCACACTATGTACATTCAGAAAGGAGAGCCTCCGGCGAGCAGCAACGAGCGAGAATCGCGAAAAAATAAAAATGGAGGTCTCGCGCGTTGTTTCGACGAAGAGGCCCTCCGCCTCGACAGAGCTCGCGAATACAATAATTCTATTTCATAATTGTTTTATCATCGCTATTTCACGTTCAACTATTTCCTATTGTAGAAAGGGGGAGGGGGTCTGTGGATAGGGTTGGGGACATTTCTCTTGCTGGATTATTCCTTACTGCTTGCGATCGTTCTCTCTCTCTCTCTCTCTCTTTCTTTCTCTCTCTCTCTCTCTCTCTCTCTCTCGCGCGCGCACGACTTACTTCTCCTTTTCTTTTTATTATTATTATTATTAACCATCGAGTATATGTATAATATTATATATCTATATATATCTCTCCTATCTGCGCTGTTGCTTTCGAACTCGTCCACGTCCCATGCGAAACGAGCGAAGGAAACGAAACAGATCGAACAAAGACCGTAGAACTTGGGATTCGTCCGATCGAATCGATCGACGAGGATTTTTTTATATATATATGTAGAGCGACTGTACATGTTTACGATGCTATCTGTTTGCGAGACGTAAGAATCGAAATATCCACGGTTGAAATTCTCCGAATATAGATCAGTGACTACAACGCGGTAACGTTGTAACTGCGGTCTCCTCGTTCGCGTCGATTACGATCGTGCAAAATCTCCATGCGCGTATCAAACGTCAACGACACGATGCAACAGTTATATATCGTCGTGCGGATCATCGTTTTACACGCATGATTATCGGAAGAAAGAAATCTCTAACTGGGTTTTCCCTATGCGTGTGTGTACATCACAATGGTGTTGTAAAGATGGCGCAACAAAAAAAAAAAAAAAAAAAAAAAAAAAAGAAAGACACAAAAGATAAAAGAAAGAGATATATATCCGACAACTGAAACGTGGCTTATCGTCTATATATTCTTCCCTATATACGATTGTTCTTCATCCTTTATCATATCGATCGTTTCGTTATCTCGTATTTATCTGTTTCATTATCTTCCTTCCCTATGTTCCTGTCGCTGGCTAGTTTCATTTTTCTCTGCGTTCTCTATCGTATATGCGTGTAATTGAGGTACGGTAATATCTGCTTTGTAGCTCTGAAATTTGCGAGGTAGTAGTGTGTTGAGACGTGGCGCGACGGCCACCCCCGTCGCGGGCGTCGAGCGTCCAAAGGCGTCGCTTTCCTTTCCGTTTAAAAACGTTTCGTAAGGCCCAAATCTCTCGCGTCCTTCCAGACGGCTCAAGGAAGCGTTAGATGGACGAACAAGATAGGAATGAAAAGGAATAAAAAAAAAAAAAAAAAAAAAAAAAAAAAAAAAAAATATAGAGAAACAAAGGAGGAAACAACGACAACGAGATCAGGTGGTGGACACGAGAACGAAGAAGGATCGCGAGACGATAAAGTAATAAATATGCGTGGTGAGGGGAAGCGACGGCGAACGTTGCCTCGACGCCCTGTGACGTCGACGAGATCGGCCGGCACGGCGACGCCTTTCTAAAAATCCCATGGGTTCTATTGTAACAACTATTGCACTTATGATTTGTATATCAATGTCACGCTTTCACAGATGCGGCATACGTGTCAAATGTAAGAAGAGTACTGTGTTTAACAAATTCGTCCGATAACGGTGTTTAACTTTACAGAAAGAAAAGAAAAGAGAAAAAAAAAAAAGATAGTATGGAAAAAAGAAACGGTATCGGAGAAAAAGGTCGGAGAAAGACTCTTGTTGCATGGACACTCTTGCGTTAGAACGTTTTGCGTTAAACCTTACTATTATTAATAATAACTGTTATTTAATTAATAGGTACCTTTAAATGCCATCCGGTTTCCATTATTATTATTATACTATTATTATTTGCGATCTCTATCCCCGTTTTATCACCGCTCTTTGCAAGCTTCCTCCACGCTACTCTTATTCTCGCGTCTTTCGTCTCTATTTTAAAACGTCTTAAACTCTCTCCCTCTCTTTTTCTCGTATTATCTATTTATCTCTTTTTCTTTTTTCCCCTCTGCGAATATTCCCTCTTATATAGCTTACAAAAAAAAAAAAAAAAAAACAAAGAAAAAACTGACAAAATATATATGACGTTATTACGGTGTAGATATATAGAATAATCTATATATATATATATGTATCCGATATATATAATATAGCTTTTCTATGGTAAATCTGGTACGATAATAAACTCTTAAACGCTTATTACAGGCGGAGAGAATAGGTTCTCTTTGTTTCCTTTCTTCTTCTTCTTCTTCTTCTTCTTCTTTTTTCGTCATATTCTTCGTTATTCTCATCTGTGTATATACGTTTTCCCGTTTTTCTTCTTTCTTTCGGTATTTGCATTTGCATGCGCGACGGTTCTATTTGCGTGTATTCGTATGCACGTGTACGTGCGTTTTCCAACGCACACTGTTTGTCATCTAACCGTATGCAAGTGTGTGTGTGTATGCTGACGAAATATTCGATCGGAAAAAAGATGCGCGGTTTCCTTAGGAAAATTCTGACCTGTGCTAAGAAAACTGAATCTCAGCTTTCCTTTCGTCTATTCTGTTTACACGCACGGCTAATCCCACTGTTACTGTGCTCGTAAGAAAAAAAAAAAAATATTACCTTCGATTCCCTTTTTCCCAAATGTGTGATTTCCCTCTTCTCCACTTTCTTTCGTTCGTTTTTCGTTCACTTCGTCGAATTTGTAGTCCGGTTATGGTTTTCGAATCGTCTTTCTTTACGTTTTCAACGATACAGGGCAATTCCTCACGTTCACCTACTAATTTTTAAACCAAACTCGCTAGCGGATGCTCTCCCTCCAGAAAAGAAACGAGAAACGCAGCTACTTCCTCTTCTTCTCTAGCTTTTCATCAGCCTCTTCGTCGAAAGCGAATTTCGTTTATTCAATTTCGTTGTCCTTTCAGGTCGAATACAAGTTTCCTCGAGTGGAAAGTTTTTTCCCTTCCTTCGTTCCTCGATCGTTGGCTCGATCTTTCGAAAAGCAAGACACACGACTTTCTTCTCTCGATGTTTCTCTTCCTTCCCACACGATCGTCGGACTATCACCGAAGCAGAAATTTTGCATCCGGAGGGGAGCAGCCCGCTTAAATATATGTTTTTTTCCTGCCTTAATGTCTATGTACTTTAACCTCTATGCTTGATGTACTTAATGATTATCCATATAGTATTTAAATATTATCCACTAAAAACACCATAGATTTTATTTGTTTCCTTCGAATGATCGGAAAATGTTTTCTCTTAACGCGTTTCCTATGCGTGCATTGGTACGTGTTTTCGTGTGTGTGTATGTGATGGCGCGTGCACGCGCCCGTGTATGTACGTATGTATGCGTGTAAGAGTGTGAGTTCGAAAGTGAGTACGCGATTTCCAATGATTTATAAAAAAAACCATAAAAAGAAAATAACAGAATTTGTCGATTCTACCAAAGACCATAATAAGTAAAAGAAAAATCAAAGAAATTCGGGGAAAAAGGAGCTTAAAAAAATAGTAGGGCGACGATAATAATAATAATAATGATAAAACATAGAACAATACCACAAAAAAAAAGGAGGATCAACCCGAGGATTAGAACTGAAACGTGACGATGGAGAAAAAAAAAAATTTGATAATCGAAAACCAGAAAGAAGAAACGCGCGTTTATTCCCATTGGTCGAGAAAACGCGCGCCCGCCTGTCAATCGTATTTCCGTTTTACTTTTTTTTTTCTTTTTTCCTTCCTTTCCTCCGCGTTTTTAATTATCGAATTTCTTCTCGATTGAACAGGCCGTCTCTGCCTCTCGTTTTATCCTGACTTCGACAAATCGTTTCTCTCACTCCAAACGCGGCGCGCTCACGGGTCTCTGTCAACTGCGTCAACAATTTCGTACTTGCGATCAGTTTTTTCTTTATCGTTACCATTAGAATTAGCATTATTATTATTACTATTATTATTAGCATTAAGATTATTATTATACGCCATATCTTATGAGTCCATTCCCTCGTTTTTTTCTTCCTTCTTAGATCTCTCGTCCGTCGTCAAATCAAAATTTTACCAGCAATCCCTTTACGTCCCATCTAATGTCTAATTCCTTCCCGTTTTCGAATTTAAAAGAAACCAAAAGAAAAGAAAAAAAAAATAAAGGTGTGTGTATATATTATATATATACGCACACACATATATATACATGTGTATATATATATGTATATAGTGATAAAGAAAAAACATACACCATGTGCCTCGACGATACTACGTGATCATTTCAAATGAAAGGGAAAAAAACCTAGTAAACGGAAAAATAGTTATGAAATCTTGATATCCTGGCAGGCATTGCCGGAACGAGCTTCTCGGACCAAGAAAAAAGAGCGAGTTTTCTTTTTCTCTTATGGGGCCTTACGCGGAATTCACGAAAGTAGCAAAAAAATTCATCAAATCATTCAAGACGCAAAAATATATAGGCGGTAATAGTAAACCGTAGATAGTAGTAATAGCGTAGTAGTAGTAGTAGTAGTAGTAGTAGTAGTAGAAATAGTAGTAGTAGTAGTAGTAGTAGTAGTAGTAGTGTAGTAGTAGAAATAGTAGTAGTAATAGTAGTAGTTAATAGTAAAGTATTCCATAGTGGTAAATGATTATATAGTAGAAGTTTTTTTTATAGTAGAATAGTAGCAATTAAAGTAAACTAAAGTAGACAAAAAAATGAATTAATTACGGTGAAATTATCGTAACAGCAGGGCTTGCGTTCGTCGCACCTCGTCCATTGATTATTTCTCTTTCTCTCTTCTCTTTTCTTTTCACTAGATTTCTATCACATCCTTTAAATGTACGTCATTATCGGTCAACGATCGAAAATACAGATCGAGGCGATCGGAGTGACGAGGATCGACAAGCCCTGCGGTGGCGCAAATATTAAAACAAAAAAAAATAAAAACCATGATTATATCCAAATTAGCAAGCACGATGCAAAAAAATGCATGCGCGGAGGTTGTCTCCGTCGGCAATGCGCAACTTCTGTATTATTTTATTTTTCGTCAAGAAAATAGCGTTCTCTCTTTTTCTTTCCAAGCACGTGTTAACTTCCAAGTAACATCTTTTCCGCTTGTTTCTTATTATTCAGCGATACTTTGCCTTGTTCCCTTCCCGCTCAAGAATCATCCTTCTCTCTCGATCTTCTGCGAATTATTCGGTGTGATTCAGAGATCGTACTTCTTCCTTGGGATCGGTTTCGCGACGAAAAAACAAAAAAGGAAAGATGAAACGGCGCGTGTTGCCGCTCTATTTTCATTTATGGATTAGCTATCCGTTTTGGTTATTTAGTTCGTTATGCATGCAACCATCGTTCGGAAAAATATATGGATATCTCTCCTCTCTTTGCCTTGCCCACATCGTCTTTCGTCGGATCCTTTTCCACGTTCTTCTATTTCTCGCTTTCTCCTCCGTTCAAAGATCCCACATACCATCCTAGACGTGCGTATAATAATGTACGTATATTTATATATATCTATATATCCATATATATATAATGTACGTATATATAGTATGCGTGTGTGTGTTGAAGTATGCGTAGATCGTTAAATCCGTTTCCCTTTTTCTTTTGCGTTTGATGCATTTCGGTAAATTGAAGTAGAGTATCTTTACTTATTTTTTTCTTTTTTTTTTTTATTTTCATTTTTGTACAGCCGCCCTGGCGTCGTGCCGAGGGTCGCGCCGGTTTTCCCCCCTTCCATTTCCATCTCGTAATTCTTTGTTTTTTTACTTTTTTATTTTTTGTAATTTCACACAGTCCACTTTTTCCCTATATTCTACAATATAGAATATATGTATATAATATATATGTGTATATAAAACGAAAAGCTGTCCTCCTCCCTTTGCTGTCAATGTGATGATGATCCGTTATTTTCGGCTCTATTTTCTATCATTGCCTGTCCAGTTTGTCGTCCAGCCCTTCTCGTTCGATCGTCGTCCGCCTGCGCACCTATACTTTTCGCCCATTACGTAACAGCACGTTCTGCAGCACCGTGTCGAAACGGCGTCCCGGAGTCACTTTTGCATTTTACTATCTGCTTTTCTTCCATTTCTCCTGTCCAAACAAATTTATTCCTTTTGCTTCTCTTTCGCGAGCAGGCGACCACGCCGATCCGGCGTAGGCTTCTCTCGCCCGATCGTTCGTCCATCGAGCCTGGCTCGTTGTGCGTCCAAATGTACTCTGTACGTTCTATCGTAATTTTCTTTGTCGTGAAAATCTTTTGAAGTTGGTTCGCGTCGATACGTGTGTAAATTCTTCCCCTTTTTCCCGATGATTTAGAGCTCGATAGGCCACGAGTTCGCGCAAATGCATACTGGTAAATACCGAAATTCTATCGATCGACGATTTTCGTTCGTTTGCCAGCAGTGGCGAGCAAGAAGGGTCGAATAATATTCTCGTTGTCGAAAGATCGATCTCGCCCTTTTTCCATCGTTCCTCTCACTCCCTCTCTCTCTCTCTCTCTCTCTCTCTCTCTTCGCGCATTCTTCTTTTCTCGCCATTTCTGGGCTGCTTCGACTGTTTGCTGTTTCGATATCGAATTTGCTTGTTATTTTGCGTTTCTACGCGTATCTATCGTCCTTTGACAAGTCGATGTTTCCTCGTACACGATTCGAGAGACACTGCACCAGCACCGAGTACCGAGTACCAACAGTTTCGAGCAAATTAAAAACAGTTACACGCGAATCGTCAACGTCGTTAAAGGAATTATTAATCGATCGGAGATTTTCGTTGATCGAGTTTCGGCGAGTGCTAGAAACATTCGCTACGTTGCTATATAAGAATGATAGTCTTCTCGTCAATTTGGTTAATTAATATGGTCCCGCGATCGCCTGCATACTCGCAACGGTATTTTCTACGCGTTCGAACGTCTAGCGCCATCGTCGAAACGATTTTTCTAAAAAAGAAGAAAAAAAAAAAAAAAAAGACACCCGGAAAAGGAAGAAAAGAGGAAAAAGGAATTCGTAACTCGTACTTTTTTTTCGGTCGTCCAATCTGACGAAACTGTTTCGACTCGGACACTTTGGGTGCTTCGGTGCGTACGATATGCAGAGTACGCGTAGAACGTACATGTACAGCCCTGTGTATCGGTTTGTCGCGAATGTTGACCTGACCGAAAAGCGTTCGTAGTGCCTTTCTTCTGGCCGCGATCTATCGTTAAACGAATGAAAACGTGCGGCGACATATGTAAGCGTCGATCGGTAAACCAATTCGAATCTCGCGATCGAACGGTTCTCCACTTTCGAGTTTGTTGGAATTTCTCTGCAACGTACGATTGGCACGAGGCTTGGCATGTGTATTACGTGTTTGTGTGTAGTTTGCGCGTATTCGTTTGTAACAACGGAAAAATAAGATATAAATGCGTTAAATATCTATATATATCTATATATATATATATATGTATGTATAAAAAAGAAGTTATAAAATGTATCGGCAAACGGGTTAACAGAACAACATTCACGAACGTGGCAATCGTGCGAAACAAACGCGTAAACCGAACAGGAAAAACGAAGAACGTGTATAAATATTTCTTGCGATCAAAGAAGTAAATGGTAAACGGTCGCGTCGAACGAAAGAACGCGAGACGAATCAACGGAGATAAAGAAGAACCAGAAAAACCAAGGATTGGTGTAAAAAAAAAAAAAAATCGCAAGAAAACACTCGCCAACGTTACTTATACTCTAACGGCGCGTTGTCGTTCAGCGACGCGTACTCTCACGCAAAACGATTCCGCTTGATAAAATTGCTCGATAATAAAAGAATAAAAGAGAAAAAAAAAAAAAATTGTGGAAAACGCGAACAACTATATGTATACGAGTCTATTTTCTTTGTACGCTTTGCAGCGTCGTGTCTTTGTATTTTCTTCGTTCTTGCTTTCTTTCCTCCATCTCTCCGCTTTGCGGTGCCTTTATTTCCCGCCAAATTAGAAAAGATACACGGTAGTTAACCCATGAGGTAGCGAATGAATGAAAAACAAGCTCTTCCTTCTCGTTAACATCGTTGTTCCCTTCCTCTCTTCTTAGCTTCTCGCTCTCACTCTCTCTGTCTCTCCTAACGTGCCTTTTCTCTCCGTCTCTAGTGCGACTTCCTTCGATCGGTCCAACTGTCGGAAACAGCTATTTTGGGTTTTAGTATTACTCATCTCGTCTCGATTAGCGACGACCGATCGCGTGCTTTTTTTCGATTTCACGCGATCCTCGATCGTCGCACGAGTTCGCTGGAGAGAGCATCGATATGAACGACGGCACACCCCGACAACTATACGATATTTTATCCTTCGCTCGTGCTTTGCGGTCGTCCTTGTTTAATGTGTCGCGTGAATATTTCAACGATTAGGAGAATGTTGTACGTTTCGTCGAGCCGCTGTCTCGTCTCGTTTGGCAGTGACGACACCACTAACTGGTGTGACTTCGTTACGTATATTATTGGCGATCGGCGTTGTTCAACGAGACAGATCAAAGAGATCCAGTCATCGGGGAATCGATCTCTTCGAGGAATCTTGGTCCTTCGATATGAGAAACACGATCGATGATGCGTCTCGACCGATCGTGTCGTATCGTTCGTCGGAACGCTGTCTCGTTCTTCTATCTTATTTCCTGTTTATCGCGTTTCTGGCAAAATAACTTTCTCTTATGTACAGCATTGATCGGGCAGTGTGTGTGCATGTTTCGTCCGGTCTCGGACGAGCATCGTTCGAACCAAGCTCTAATTACATATGTATATATTAATATATTTGTATATAATATCCGATCGGTTCTCGGCATAACGATGATCGATGTTAGAAAGTTGGCGTGCGCCTACCTGCGCACGGATAATTAATCGTTGAAGTTTCTGCATCGAAGTACGAGACGAGAGCGACGACGGTGGAACGGTAGTGACAGGGTCACGCGTTACCCGTATAACATGCGGCACCATGTGTAAACACTTTCGCTTATATTTAAAATGAAAGAAAAACAAAAGCGCGGCATCGTGATGGCGCTCGTCTCAAAGAAGGAAAGAAAAAAAATAGAAAAGAAAAGAAAAATACTTCATTCGCTCTTTTCACCCATACGCGACGAAACGGCTATTTTTCACGGGTTGCATAATTCCTCTTCTATCCGTTACACATCGACTAAATCTGTTTCGTTAATAAGTTTAAGCTTTACATATAATATATATCTATGTACAACAAGTGTATAGTGTATAATGTGTGTTTACTATATATGCATACAAGGTCTTCTTGGGGAAATTCGGGGGAGTGTAAATGCAGTGTAGAGAATAAGTTACATACCCGCGCGGTTTTCTTCAATAATGCCCATTATTGGCAACAATAGGATTAATAATAGATAATATATTAAGACTTCTTTGAAAAAAAAAAAGACGCGTCTTCACTCTTAAACTTGTCTCTCACTCTATTCAGAATCCTAGCTCTGCTTAAAGATTATGTTTCTGCGTGTTTCATCATCCGATCAAGCAGCTCTCACGCTCTCTCACACGTTCGCTCTAGTTTCCCTTTCGCTCCGCTTCTTTCTCACCAAATTTTTTCATCCCTCTTTACGCGCCCAATTCGCGCGTGCCACACGCCTTAAACAAAAGAAACCTTATCCGATATATTATCTCTTACCGATATCACTTGAACCTGTTACATTAACAACAATGCCCAAATTGTATACAATAAGGCCCTCGTTTACCGCCGCGTATTCGGTTCGCAACCGTTTCTCGACCCGGAATTATACGATTCAGCAGCCCTGATTCCATCTCGCGTTCTCGGCGTTTCCCGGCCAAAGCGTTCGTGCCGCGTCTCGTTCGAAGGGCAAAATTGAAAAAAAAAAAAAGAAAAAAAAAAGAAGAAGAACGGCAACCTTGGTCGATCGATACCAGTCGATGGACCGCGAGCGAACTTCGCCCGCCAAACGAAACGCCGACACGAACGACGACCACCGGCAAACGAAATTTCCCTCGTAATCCTCGTTTTCCTGTGCCACTGCTTCCATTAACTCTTTGCGTTAACATACCGGCGGTCTATTTCGCGATCTTACGAAAATCTGAACTGCCACACTTGACTCCGGCTATCTCGAAATACTAATACTAAAGCCCAAAATAATCTTCCACACCCTTTTCTCACAAGGGTTTGTCGGTGTATGTTTTCCTCTTTCTATTTTCCCCTGTCCTCTCTTATACGCGCGCGCGATCTCGTCTTCACGGCGAAACGATGATAACGGTAACTCGCAACGAATTACCGTTCGAGTCGTTTCCCCGATAAACTCTATATCCCTTACCACTATTACTATTCATTTATCACTATTATTATTATCGTTATCAATAAAGAAATACCAAGTGCTGTAACGTTGATCGATTGTTGGCAACGACGGGTCGGGCGAATGATCGCCTCTCGATATTACCATTGTCTTCTCGTATTTCTATCCCCAAAGTAGCGTCGTATAATAACCCATACGTTACTATTGTAAAAATCTCTGCGCGGAACACGAACCGCGTGCACGAATCGTTTGCACGTATATATATATATTCTATAATATATATATAAATATATCATATTCTTGCGTGTTTAGTATTAGGATCGTGTAAGTCGATGACGAATCGAACCGATCGCGATCCCTTCGGTTTCTCTCTCTCTTTTTTTTTTTCTTTTTATTTTTCCTCTTCTTCTTCGTCGTAATGCGTAATAATATGTATATTGTAAGGTGACATCGGCGTAAACAACCACCCTGATATTATGTTCTGTCTCGTTTGTATAACGGTATGCATCGAAGACAGCCGAGCAATGCCCGCGAAGGAGAATGACGGATATCGTACAGCTTTGCTGTCTCCTTGCCGATTCGTTCATTTTCATTTTCTTTTCTCTTTGAAAGGTTGTTGGTCTCGGGTCTACGAGCGAGTGAAGAGAATGCGCGATATACGATGGATGTTGCATTGCGTAGACATCGACGACGGTAAAGCATTGAAAAGCAAAACTGGAAGGATCGAGCTGTGATTGTCTGAAGACCGATTAAAGATCGTCAAGCGTCACGCTGTTGATCGTTTGCGATCGAGAACGTTTTGCGACAGCGCGGATCTTATTCATACACGAGTGGTGGGATATAGTCGATGGGAACTTCACCTCGGCAACCTGATCCGTTCAAAATTGTGTAGCGTGGACTCTATTCGTATTCTCCTCGATTTCTTCAAGCTTTTCATCGCAACGGTAGAGGATGGGTCGCCGGAAACCTGTGTGCCTTTTGCGTTTCATCGGTCGAGAGTACGCGTGTACGTACGCGTCTTCTTTCTATCTTCTCCGAACGATTTTTGTCGGCTCGTTCGGTGTCGAGCGGATACGCTGATCCTTCGACTATGTGGTAGATCCAACTGTAAGAAAGGTGATGTACGTCGTTGCTATGTACGATGATGTATCTAAAACGTGCGCGGAAATGGAAGATTTTGTTTGAAATTTTGGCCACCGTGTCGTACGTGGCGAATCGTCTATTTCATCGAGTCTCTTTCGGAGTTCATTCTCCTTTCTATTCTCTTTTTTCTTTTTGTCTCTTTTTCGTTTTATTTTTTTTTTTTTTTTTTTTTTTTTTTGTATCTTATGCCGTTTCATCGAAAGTTTGCTCGCGAATCGCGTAGCTGTTACGCGTTAGACGCGTCCTTCGCCTCTTCTGTGCGCTGCTTCTGGATTTCTCTTTTTGTTTCGCTGTCCACTTTCTTTCTAATACCGCGACGGTAAGCGTAGCTTCGCTAAAAGTTCTCGTCGTTTGTCCATCGTCGTGCCGGTTTTCTCATGCGAATTTTCATCTCGTGTATTTCGTCTGCTACTGTATGTTACTATGCGTGGGCGTGCTTTCTACGACTGCACCAGCGTGCGCAGTTTCTTCCTCGCGGAGGAGCACTTTTCTGTTTTTCTTCTTTTTTTCTTTTTCTTCAAAAAATGTTCGATAAAAAACTACACAAAATGACCGTTGTTCCGTCGTACAAATAGTCTATACGAAGAAAGTGATAAAAATTTGATAAAGCTTAAGAAGAGTCGTCGGTGATAGGTCGACGACGACATTGGACGTTCGTACAAAAAAGAAAGAATCTTTCTCCCTTTCTTCTGTTTCTTCTTCTTCTTCCTCTTTCCCGTATCTTTTTTTTTCATTTTCTCGTTTTTTTTTTTTATATTTCCTGCTTCTTATCTTCGTTTCGTCGAGGCTCGCATACGATAGTTGAAGTTACGCACGTTTCACGCTTCGATTGAAGGAATTGTTCTCGTTTTCTTCGTCGACAAAGTTACTTTGTTAGCTGATGCATGATACGATCTTTTATTTGTTTATACTTTTCCGTTCCTGGTGTTGTATCTTAAACTTGTCTCGCTGGATATATGGAAAATCTTAACTTAAGCGTCGAGCTTACTTTATATTTCCCCAATTCTAAATCGATAAGTGCGATTTCTCACGGTAAAATATTCTAGAATACTAACATTTAAATTTACCGATAATTCGATTTTGTACATTCGTTTTCTTGGTATTCTTAACCAATAGTAGATTAATTTACTTCTCGCCTCTTAATTCACGCGCGTAATAATTTATAACGTTAAAAATCTTTTCTCTTTTCTTTAAGTTATTACTATTTATATTAATAATTTCTATTCAATCTTCATATTCATTTTTTTTCCATTTTTCTCTTTTTTTTTTTGTGTTTAAGTTTTGTTACTTTGATTTGTACATTCTCCCGAGCGTGCGAACGGGCTTTTGACACGTTCTCTCCAAATCTCTCTATCCCTTTCCTTTCTCTTCCTACGTGGCGTTTGAGAAGTGCTATGCTGAGGAATCGTCCGGAAAATTAACTTTCATCTCCGTGTTATCGCGATGCTTGTTGTGGTGTGCTTTCTCCTTTTCAATGTTTCATCAAGTTGTTGCGTGTATATGATTTTTGCATTTATCGTGTTCGCGCGGTATATTACCATAAATTCTCTCGAATTCTCGTTACTTGTCATTTCTTTTTTCATCGTCGAAACAGAGTGCAAGTACTGTGGACGAGCAACGAAGTTAAACAATGTCGTCTTTTTCACTTTCTACGCTACTGAATCCTCAAGTTTCTCGTTTTTGTTGTCGTTACGGTAGCTTTCTTCCTTCGTCTTGTCGTGGAAATTTCGTTTTTCGAAAATTAGCGCAACGAAAAAATGAATCAAAGATCGATGAACGAGTTAAAGGTGTAAAAATTCACGTGCGGGGCAGATTGTGCGGATCACGAACATTCGTTCTTGTTCTCTTCTGTTCTTTTTTTTTTCTTTTTCTTGTATTCGTACTTTTTCTCTTTCTTTTTTTTTACTTTTTTTATTTTTTTTTTTTATTTTTTTTACAAAGAGATATTCCGAAAAGGGGTTGGGGGCGATGGATTTTGTTGTTGCCGCCAAGTGTCTTCTCTCGCGCCGCGCAACAACGAAATTCTGTGAAAAGAGCGATAGTAACTCTTACTAGCGTCGTGCTTCTCTATACATTTTGCGTTTCTGTCGTTTTTTTTTTTCTGGCACGCTTTTCGCGTGCGATCGACCGTGGAAAAATACGTGAAAAATTTGGATTCGTTGTTTTGGCCGAAAAAATCAATGAATTCCGAACGTGTTCCCTCGATGTGTATCGTCGTTTCAGGAAAAAGGAGTGTCAAGTGATTTCGAATTGGCGTAAATGATTTTTTTTGGTCGGTAAAGCGAATCTTTCCGTTTAATTTGACGTTGTTGCCGATGATTACGAAACCGTTGCGTATCTTCGTTTTGTCGCGTGTTGCATCTTCCCTTTGTTCTATGGATTTCTATCTGGCGGATTTACGTTTATCGTTTATCGTTCTATGGTTTCGTGGTTATTCTATAAAACGATGTCTGTTCCGTTATTCTCTTACTGCTGTGTGCATATTCATTTTAGTCTCTTGGCACTTTCCTCGTTTTTCTTTCCGTTCTTTCTATTCTTTTTTTTCTTCTTTTTTTTTTTATTCTTCTTCGTTTTAATCCTCTTTTATTCTTACTTTACAAAACGTTAATCACTCTCGTCTCTTTAAATATTTACGTTTCATAAATAAGTACGGAAGCGAAGGCCTGCGGGCGAGGAAGCATTTCCAGGAAGCGACAACGACGAAAATCGCGTCACATAAAACTGCGAGCCCGATCGCCTTTGTCGCTCGCCGTTGAAACGACGTTCGCTTGCCGAGCGGACCTTGCGCCGCCGTTCTCTCCAAATATATTAAATATATTATACAATTTACCCGACTAAAGTTTCCTTTATCCCCCCCTCCCCTGATGAGCTACAGACGCGCACAGCGCAAAAAGCTGCGCGCCGTGCCCTTTTAAACCTTGCTTTATCTTATCTCTTCCATCTCTTTTACGCCCATCTCTCTTTCTTCTTCTTCTTTTTTTTTTCTCTTTCTTTTAAATCTTTAAGTTACATATTCTTTTACGAAAAACACTCCGCTTCGCTTCTTCTACACCACCTTCCACCTTATAATCTCCTTATAACTCTATTTAAAAAACATTTCAGACTTTCTTCGTCGCACTTCGCTTTTTTATTTTTATTAATATCGTTAAAATTCATTAAGTTATTAAAAACGTCTAACAAAAAAATTGAAAAAGAAAGATTCACTTAGATCTCCCCAACAAGGTATCAAAAATAAACTTATTACTCTTAGATTCATTTCGCTTTTTTTCACGTTGCTATCTCGCTTCTCTCATCACGTAGTTCTTCCCTTTCTATCCGCTTTGTCTCTTTTTCCTTTTCCACTCAAATCCGGCGTCGTTAACTCTTTTTTCCTTCTGTCCTCGCTCGAGTTCGCTTCTTTCGTTATACCGCCCTCCTTTTCTCTCTCTCTCTCTCTCTCTTCCTCTCCCTCTCTCTCCCTCCCTCTCTCTCTCTCTCTCTCTCTATCTCTCTGCATCGTCGTGTCTTCTTTCTCATTTTCTTTCCTTATGCTTTTAATCCTTCCGGCGCTACTCCTCCTCCTCTTCGAGATGCAGCGAAAAAGAAAAAGCCAAGAGAGCGGAGAGCATTGGCGCACCGAGCTTCCACCGCTCGCGTTCGTCTCTTTATTTTTTCCTCTGCATACCTTCTCTCCATCGTTCAATTTTCCATTATCCGCCGATAGTAGTAGTATTGCTACGCACACTCAACAGAAGTTCGTTTCTCTGTAATCCGTTTGCCTTCTCACCCGATAAACAAAAATCCTAACACGCGATATAACAATTCCCTTCCATTCAACGTACACGTTTTCTCTTTCGTAAAACTGGATTCCCTCCTACCTACCTTAAACTCGTGTATTTTTGTACTAAACGCATACCAAATGCCATGAGGTGAACCGACGGTCGACGACCCTGTCTTCCGATCAATTCCGTGAACCGGAAGGGATTACCGTCTTCGTCGCTATGCGCGAATGCCGGCCACCAGGTTCAACGTACTAATTGAGCATCGATCACGCGCCACGAAATTTCAAGGAAATCTGGCTAACGCTAGGTGATTTACAATCTCTGCCGGTAGCGAAACTTTCTGTTATCGATAGGAGAAATTAAAACGTACGAAACGATGACAGGGTTCCTATAATAGAATCAAAATGAAACTTGGATGGCGGAGAGATTCAACGAACTTGCGAATACTCTTCTCGTGGCACGCGATGATGCGTCTGTCAGTCCGTTAATTTATCTTCTCTCCTTTTTTTTTCTTTTTTCTTTTTTTTTTTCTTTTTTTATCCTCTGTCACGTTTATAAATCACTGAAACGGATCTAGCCCGTCGAACAGTTCCTCGAGTCTCTTTCGATAAATTAGTGCAAATTCACTTCACCGTTTTAAATAGTCCTGAAACGTTTAGCTTTCTTTTCACCGTGTTTTTCATCTTTCATCTACCTCTTCAACTCTCCCTCCCACTCTCCGTTTTTTCCCATAAAATCTCTTACACGATCGATCTTCCCGTTTCGAGCGAAAACGTTTCCTGCCCGTACGATGCATGTGCGAACCATCGTATCCTTCAACTTGTTAGACTCATGCCTTCTTTTTTTTTTTTTTGCTTCTGCTTTCATAAATCAAAACTTAAGACTTTTAGGAGTTACGCGCAATCGGTCACGAATATTCTTCGTTAATGGAAAACGTTATCTTTCCATCGCGTCCACCTATCGTCTCTTCAACGTTAAAAACACTCGATCTTTGAACTCTTCTCGAATTTTGTATTATCTCTTTCGCTGATGATATACAAGCAATTGCCGCAGAAAGAATCGTAAGAATTATCGTGATCGATAGTACGCGCCGTGCCGGAAACGCGATATCGCTGCGAGTTTCTAACGCTTTTTATTAAATTTTTTAACGTATTCGTAATAGTATTTGCTATCCTAATAGTGATACGACTATATAATATATATATATCTATATATATATATAATTAAAACAAGAGAAAAATAGAGAAAAAAAAAGAAATAATTACAGAATTTACAAAGATCGTTGAGGACCGGAATTTCCTAAAAATTCGCAGACGTACCATCTTCGTTTATTCGACGACTCGCTGGCGATATCCACGCTCGCATCACGAGGCGAAGAGCGACATCAAATACATAATCACGATGCCTTTTTCTCGTCAAATATCACTCTTCCACCTCCAGCACTTTTCCCACTTTTCCCCTTTCTGCGGTTCTTTTCTCTCGATTATCCTAATCTATCTTCCTTGTATTTCTTTGCCATATAAGCCTAACCAGTAATTAATTACTTATCAATTAATAGTAGTATTCAACACACGCACACTCACACATTATTACATTCATTTATAAAGTAAAAATCCCTGAAAAGGTTTCATAGTTAGTAGCAACCGTCTTATCATTTTGCTCTTCTTTCGGTCTCTGAAACTTCTTACATTTGTCCTCTCCTCGAAAGCGATCGATTCTCGCTTTCTCGTGCGTACCAACGGTCGCTTTTTCATTCTCCCTTCCTCTCTCTTTGCGGAACATCCTTCTCGTAGCACGAAACAACGTCCGTTCCATGTACAACGTCGAACAATTCCTCGGTATTCATCCTCTCGTTTATACTCTTTTCTTGCAAGCGTCTTTGCTTCGTAGTTGACTCAGTTTCTTCATTCCGATCACTTTTGCAAAAAAGCGACTCGACGACGAAGGATGTTGTTCTCGTCGGTATCTCCTTCCATTTGCTGTTTTCGACGCCAATAACCACTCGTCGATTCCCAGCAGACGCGACCCGTCTACGTTGTGTCTTTCGCCCCTCCCGCTGCTCTTCTTGACTCTTGCAAGGAACTTGAGGCGAGTAGAGCGTTCAACGCGCCATACGCATGTCACGCATTTTCACTTCACTAATACGCAAAAACTCGTAATCGCTTCTTTGGTATTACAGGCGCGAGAGGGGCGGGGATGAGGGAATCTGCCATGAAAACTTTCCGGCTTACGTCTAACCGTAGAACGAGTCACGTTTCGTTCACATTTTCTTCGATAATTAAGTCTCGTTAATTAATGTCTCTCTGTGTTGTGATATAAAAAAAACTGTACCTAGAGTAGTTCTTTTCTTTTCTTTAAAAAAAAAAAAAAAAAAAAAAAAAAAAACCGCTTTCCTGTATAGTGTACTTAGTAGAAGTAAGTAGATAGTTAATAGCAGTAGTAATAGTACTAGTAATAATAGTAGTTGTAGTAGTAACATGTATAACGTAATTGTGTAATCGTTACTTAACTTCTCTGTATATTATTATAACTTTAATATTATGTAGACTTCTTTTTTTAGATTAGTTGGTTTTTATCCTTTCTCTCGTTTCACTTTTCATTATCATATTAAATCTTTAACGGTAATGAATGAGGTAATAAGGTTGTGTATGCTTTTTTTCTTATCATCGTATCCTATTTCATCGACGAGGTGGTTTCGTTAACGTTGCGTAATCGATTCGTTCGAGTGCCACTCGTCGCTTCAACTTCTGAATTAAGCAAACTCGCAACGAAACGTGCTGTAACGCGCGTAGAAGAAGTGAGCGAACAATCTGTATATCTCTTCGACGGACGAATCGATTATAACTTATCATCCCCGCTTCGAATGGGCAGGAAGCAAATTTTTCGTCTCACTTCGTCTCGCATGATGCGTATTCGTTGGCTAACGTGCACACTTCCGTCTGATTCAACGCGGTGCTCTGCATCGCTTTCGTTTCACAGAGCTGTGTATCCTGAGCCACGAGGCTCGTTGTTGAACACGACGTAGGCCGAGTGTCACGATCGATGGCAATCGGTCAACAATAACGTAATTTACCATTCGTTCTGTTGCAAAAATCTGTCTAAAAAATAAAACGCTCTATATCTATTGCGTTCTCGGTGACGCGCGACAAAATGTACTTACGACAAATGAACTCGCGTACAAGACCAACTACGGTATAAAAGGGAGCTGGGGGAGGAAACAAGACAAGAACAGCCATCGATCATGTCACATCTTACCGTTCCGAATCAAACCTATATATTATGATTTTAAATATTATTCGATCCTATTGCATGTGTGTGTGTGTGCGCGCGCGCGCGCGGGTACTGTACGTGACATTTTGAACCGATAGCTTTCGCGAAGTACCGTTCGTATCATGCACATCGAAGGATACATAGCCCGCGAGAAGGAGGTCGCACGTAGCCTTTTACGAGAGAATGTCAAAGCGACGAAGGCCACCCCGGCGATTCAAACGGATTTTCTGAGGCGTTGGTCGGCGTCATGTAAGTTTCAGTGACGTTACTGATTTTGTGATTGCTGTTGATTAGAAGGCGAAGTACTAGATTGTTGTTGAGCTGAGTGCTGCGACGCTGTGCCACCTTGTTGGGACGTGGCACTGCCATCTCTTCGAGTACGAGAACCACCTTCTTGGCTGCTACCACGACCAGCGCGTGAGCCTGCGACACCTGCTCCAGGTGCACCAGATGACTGTAGAACCATAGCGCGAATTCTTCTCTGTGCCGACTGTGAATCAGAGAACAAGCAAAAATATAAATCGATATATTTTATTTGTCGGGTTTTAACGATCGTAAAACGTTGAAGTATTTTTAACGGTAACGCGCGTAATACCTGAACAGAGAAGAAAGGGCCAATTATTTGGACGGTTGCTTCTTCATCGGCAGAAGGAGATGTGGATTGTTGTTCCGATAACTTTATGATACTTCCGGTTACACGTTGCAATTCTCTAACGTTTTGTCCACCTTTGCCAATGATTCGGCCAACTTGAGTACTTGGTACGAGAATCTCGATTGTCAATCGGACGTCCTCGGTTCCGCCCACGAATCCTTCCTCGCGCATTTTCTCGAAAATTAAGTATTGAGCCTAAAAGCGAATATTATTGGTGTCGTATAATCGTTACAGGAGAACCATACGAATAACATTTACTTGAACAGAAAAAAAAGGAATGTCGAAGGTTGTAACGGGACCAACTGTACATGCATAGTGCAACATGTCATTGGTACGGGTAACCCTTCATATTTTAATTTCCCTGTTCTTTCAAGACGATGCATAGAAAAACCGCATCTTCTCAAACGAGACCAGGTTTAATCGAGTACTAGCCGTTTCTACACGTTTATCGACGATAAAAACCAGTTAGAAACAATTGTCAAGATATTGGGATTCGAACACGGAACCCTTACGTTTGCAAACCAACCTGTTACTTACTAAGCCACGAAGTAACTACACGCTATCTAACCGATTATTTAGTTCCTTCTTTACATTCGTTAAATCTATGTAAAACTTGTGCTTCTCTTTACGTAGAATATCTTACATATATATATATATATATTTTTTTCTTATACATATATTATAAAATTTATACCTATCATTATCTTTATATAATTCAAAACGTTATGACAATCGAAATTTTAGCGATACGTCGATTTCTAGATCTTTCATCTGCCAGTAACGTGCACTTCTCCACTCTTTAAGCCCAAGCCTCGACTTTTAGCGTTAAAAATCATTAGATTTTACTTGATAAGGAATTAAACGTATTACTATCATCTGCGCAAAAACTTACTTTCCACTGTGATTCTGGTGATCCGACGATAGTTACTTTTCTGTCATTTTGTTGTTCTACAGGCTTGTCCTGCTCGATTGGCGCGATTTTCACACTGGCGCCAGAGAATCTGATAATGTTTCTGATGTGTGAACCCTTGCTTCCTATGATTGCCCCTACACTCGTATTCGGAATGTAGAGGAACGCAGTTTCTTGCGTATCTCCTATTGGAATACCTTGCTGCGTAGGCAAACTGGTTTGATAAGGATATGGGGCTGGTCCGGTGCCATACAAGCCCGGACCACGTGAGCTGTATCCCATACCAGCAGTGGACATCATAGCCATTGGATGTAAACCAGGAAACATCAAGCTTTGAGGCTGTAACGATCATGTGATTTCGTTATTACACAAGCTCGATCGTAACTTGGCATAATATTTGAAACGATTCGTTCGCTATGATTTCGCGTAACTCCTAACACTTACAGCCATTGCTTGCAAGTCATTTTCGTAGCTTTGGCGTAATTTGCTGGAAATCATAGATTCAGCTTTGCTCATGTTATCGATGCTGCCTTTCACCGTGATAATGCGCTCGAGATTGAAGTTGTTGATGTCATTGATACTGCTTACGGTGATCTTCGTATCTGTATCCTGCATGATTTTCTTAATGGTGGTACCACCCTTTCCGATAATTCGTCCAATCAAATTGTTGTGCGCAAGAATCCTCAATGAGATCTCGCTGTTGACAAACGGTTACGGCGCGTTAATAAACACACGTGCATCCATTATACGGACGCGTATAGCAAATTTCATACGTAACATCGTTTGCAAAATAATTTCGGAAACGGATAGCGTTTCAAGCTTCTTACCCTTTACTCAAACCGTAAGCCTCTTGCTGCGTCACCTCCATAATTTTCTTGCAAGCATTCGTACAATTCTCTGGGTTACCGTAGATGGTAATAGCTTTTTCAGCAGCACCGAGGCTGTCCTTACGGTGAACATCGACTCGCGCGCGCGTCATCTGAGTGATCTGACGTATGGTAGAGCCCTGGCGACCGATTATGGCTCCCACCATTTCTGATTGTACAAGAATACGGAGCGGGAAGTCTGCCTGCCGTCCGGAGCCCGAAACCCCGGAATAAGCTACGCCGCTGCGCTGGCTGCGGCCTCTACGTCGGTTCTCCACCGTAGACATTTCCACTTTTAGCGGGCTACCCTCGTACTCGTGACCATTTAACTGGTTCACAGCCCTGTAAAACGGCGAAAAGACGATCGTCAGACCGCAACAATTACGATTAAGCATGTCGACTATGAAAAATGCCTATGGACCGGATGATACGTGGGTTTATCTCCGCGGCAAACAATGTCGAAACTTACTGCTGTGCTTGTTCTTGCGTCTCATAGCTGATGAGGACGGTTTGTAAATTAGGATCGCGCGAGGACAATTTCTCCACAGACTGCACTTGACCGCAGTTCGAGAACAGTGCCTCTATATCTTCTATTCTGATCTGAGCTGGCAAGTTGTTTACGATAACCTTGGATCCGGCACCGCTGTAAAAAAAAGAAATTCATAAACGTCAATTAGCGAACGTTACACCTGGTCTCGTTACGTTAAGGGTCGATCGTGAGGATGGCGCGTGTACGATTCGTGTAGACAAGAAGGAGAGAGAAACTTGTTTTTCATTTACGCTCGTATTAAAATTATCGCGGTTAAAACGCTTGGGAATCGATGTAATTTTACTAACTCGTGCGAGCAAAGAGTTCTTGAATAAAAAACGAGACCTAGTTCGCAGGCTAGTACATTTAAAAGCGAGAAGCAAATCGATCGTTAAAGTTAAACGGTTGTTTTTCTAGTTAAAAAAAAAAATGCAAAAAGCAGGAAAATCATCGATCGTCAATAATTTCTTGAAACGAGAATATATGGTTGGTCGTGCACAACGTATGTAAGTATAACGTAGCATTTGGGTCAAGAATTTCTCGGTATCGGCTTGAGATCGTCAAAGAGGACGGTGCCTGCTAAACAAAAATCAACTCGAGGAGGAAAAAGCATACGGCGAGTCAACACGAACGTACTCGGACGGTTACCAATCGAAATTGCAAGGCCGGTTCGTTACAACAGCTTCTTCGAACTTTCTTACCGCATTTGAGTAAACATTTCGTAAAAGTCGAGAAAATATCGTTACAATATAAAAAACATCGATACAGCGTAAAAGAATAAAACGTTAGAAATTCGTCACGAATGGAACAACACCAACGCGTTACAATTTCCATGATAGTTTCTACGAAGAAGAATTAAAAATACCAGGATCGCTGATCGCTAGTTACGCGAAAATCGCTATTATATCGTGTTATTGCGATTATCTGTAAGTTCAGTTTCGGTTTTGTTTTGCGTTTGTAAATACGATACGATCGCTAATTACGTAAAATAAAGAAACTAATTACGCGAAATAAAGAGAGCGAACAGCGATGATATCGTTGAAAAAAGTTCGATAGTGAAAAGTTTATCGCGCGCAATAGCTAGAAATTTACTCGCAACGAGGGGCCGTTCGATTCGCGACGATACACGGTGATCTATAAATTAACGCGAGTCTACCATATCCCAGAGGCTCGACGATGTTCTCGCCAAGAGCGTCATCGGCAAAGATCGCATATGCGCGGATGCCGCTGTTGACATTTTCTCTTTCTTTCTTTCGTTCGACATCTCCAGGTCGAATTTATCCTCCTCCTCGGCCCTTGCGAGGGAGACGGCGCAACATGAAAGGCATCGCGAATCAAAAACAAACTCCACCCGTACCCTATCTAAATACCAAATGCGCCTTCGATTCGTCTGTGCGTCTCTCTTCGAACATAATTCGCCGCAAAATTGGCAATGTGAAACAGCCCGTAGTAATTTCGTTTCGCGTTCATTACGTCGGTATATTCCTACGGTTCCTCTTTTCGCGGATATACTCGCGTCCACGTTAATCGAATTTCAAGGGGTGAAGAATCGCGAAATTGGACGCAGCCACGGCACTGGGCGCGACGCAACATGAATGAACCAAATGGCAAGTAAGAAGAGGACGCGGAACGTGAAGAAGGAAAAGGAGGGTGAAACGGCTGAGACTCTCACTTTCGTACGTATCGATTTTTCAGCTCACCGACCCACTCAGCGTCAGGGCTTTCGACTAACCTTGAAGAAAACGTACCGACCGACCTAGCTTGTGCTCGGCCAATTATTACGGCCCGATGAGGACGCGGATAATCGCGTATTCGGTCGGTTCCATCGAAAAAGTAAAACAATCGCCGTCTTTTTTCTCACGGAAGCAGTGCACGTGGGCATTAAACGCGCGTATAGGCGTGCTGCATCGCGGGGCGAAAAGATCGTCGTGAAATTCAAATTTTTCCCGCTGCTAATTACTCTCCCATTCCGCGGACAATTTGCAAAGATAACGGATATTACTTAATCATATAGTTACGCGTCGGCTCGTGCTCGCGATAATATCGCGTCTTGTACCCGTCCTGTTCGCGTCTGAACGAAACTAACGACGAGCGAAAATTCTACCGTCGAAGAAGGTCGAGGGGCAACCGAGATATCCGATATAAATACGCGTGAAAATACGGAATACCGCGGGGCGGTGGTTGGCGCCAATCGAAAGGATCGTCGGACGACGATTCCGGAGATAGGCGTAAAATCTTGCACGACGAATAAAACGGTCGAACGGCGGTACGGCACAAAAGGTGAGAGGGCGACGCGCGTGTTACGTGTGTGTGATGGAACTAATTCCAAACCCCCGGAAAACCTTAACCGAACAACTACCGTGGAGCACAACGCGTTCCTGGGTGGCCGATAGAGACTCCTCTCTCTGTCCATCGTCGGGGGCTGCAGGTTCGAGGCTCGTCGAACCGAACTCTTGGACGTGCACGTGCTCGCGCCTGTAGAGAGACAACACGTTCGACCGAGAAAAGTCGATATTATGTCTCTGTTCGTACACAGAAGGTTCGTTTGCACGCGTGTATCGGTACGGGTTACGGGGCTACAGTGAGAACCGTGCAAAGGGTGGAGGACGGCAGTTTGGTGGCAGGATGGAATCGCGGGGGTGGCAGCGAGGGTGAGAGCGGAGGCAGGCCTTTGTTTCGTGTGCTTTTGGGGATTTTCGGCGGCACCCGGTGTGGTGTGAGGTATATATGCAGGAGTGCGCAAGGGAACGTTGATATCGTCGGTTTCGTCTGGCACGCGGGTCCGTCTCCTCCACCGGCACGAACCCCCCACCCCCACCAACCTATCTCCACGAGGAACCAGCTAGAGCAGTAACCCACCAACGCACACCAACATCGCCAACCACCACCACGTCACCTCCAACCTCAACCCTTTTTGCGCCTCTTTCCCTCGCTACCCTTCCTGACCACCGGCCTGCTCTGTCTCTCCTATTCTCCCCCGTCCTGCACACCCGCCGACGCATCACCCTTGCCGGATCTTGCACGCACGTGTAACTCGCGATTTCGTCCGTTCACCTTTAACGAAAGGCGGTATTTTCGTACACCCACCACAGCGACGGAGGAAGCGAAAGAGACACGCGGCAAGAGCACAAGAGCAAACCGATAGATAGAGAAGGGAAGACGGGGAGAGAGTGAGAGAGAGAGAGAGCCTTTTCCGAGCCCGAGGCACATACCGACAGGGATGGACGCGCGACGACCGCAGACCACGGGTCACCCCCGTGGAAGAGCTTTTGATCTCGCCTAAGACACGTTTTTTCGGACTCTCTTTTTCTTCTCTACTTTGCTCCTTTTTTTTTCGTTTAACGAGCCAATGGACTCGGACGGCCGCTTCTGGAGGAAGCGACGGTCGGAAGCGGGTCGCGGGAGGGATGGAGGTCGGGGAAACAGAGGGAGGGGGCAGTTGACGAAAAGTTCGAGGGTCGTAATGCGGTGCAGTTAATTGTGAAGGGAATTGGGACTCGTTACGCGCCGCTAGTCGCGTAAAAATGGAGCACATTTACGCAGGGGTAATTAGCGCGCGAGCCACGCGTGTGGCGATTTTTTTCTTGCTTTTTAGAGATGCACCGGGAATTACGCCGTGTAATCATCCCCTGTGAGTTTTATGGTCCCGTTGCTCGTATTTATACGTTTTACCGGACCGTACTTGCAATCTACGAAGTAGTAGCGCGTTTGTCGCTTTTAATCGCGTTTTACCGTCCACATGGTGCGCGTGATTTTTTCGCCAGCGTTCGTCTCTTATTAACTCGTCTAAGTCGTTGCCGTAGCCGCTGTTGTCTTTCCCACGTTAACATCACAGGTCTACACAAGTTGAAAGATAACGCCAGGTAAAACGTTCGTCCTACGACCAGATCCAATCGAAACGCACGCTTCCGTTCCATCGATTTGACAAAACGGTACTTGCACTTGCGAAACATCTGCACACGCTATTTTCGCGCTAAAACGCGTACGATCGACGAATAAATATTAGCCGAAAAAGAAACTGGGCGACAGAGTGGCGCTCGATGGAACGTGTACGGTCCTGGCCGGAGAAGCGTCGACGTCGTTGACTGAACCGGCGGGGCGCACGGCGCCAAAATCGATTTTGAAAAGGGAAAGTGGCATGTACGTGCCAGCAGCGTGGCTTTACATATACAGTATGCGCACGATTCGCGACAAAAACGTGTAGGAGGTAAAACTGCAGCCGCGCCGAATAAAGGTTGCAGCACACACCGCGTACGTTGCAGATGCGCGCGGCAGCCAACACACGTACACTACGCGTCCGCGACACACAGGTAACGCGCGTGCAACGCGACTCGAGCGCGCAGATACGCCACACAGCCAACATTTACATATACACGCGCGAGGTCTGGTTGATGCCTCTTTTTTCTGGCCACGAGTACCTCTTTCCCATTCATGTGTGAGCGTTAGAAGGGAAGTTGGCGTCTCAATTCGGTGTAACGTGCATGTACCTGTACGGGTGCGTGGCACGTGTACTCCGCTTGCCTGTTACGCGTGCGTGTGCATGCCACGCACGTGTATACGATGTGCTGGGCTCTGTGAATGGGCGCCACATGATGACAATTTCGGTGATTTTTCCCGGTGTTCGAGCCGGAAGCGACGCGCTCGCCCGATGGAGCTTCGTCGGACTCACTTTCCACGGATTTGATAAATCGAATATAACCGAAGACAGCGAAGCGGTTATTAAATTGTTAATTTTCACCGATTGAACCGCTTGATGGGACAGACAACCATTTGACCACGTACTACAGAGATAGACGGAGGAACGTTTAAAGGATAAAAGATATGGAAAGAGAAGAGAAGGGATATTAGAAGACAGCCGAATTTTGTATCCGACCGTAATTTAAATATATCAAGTTTCGAGAAAAAGAAGATTCGCGTGTAATAAGTTGATACTTTGACGGATTAGCTCACGGATGGCTTAACTTTTGTGGGTTAACGCTCCAGCACGAGTTATTTTTAACCGTTTTACGTGTATCAATGAGATCCAATAGATATCGGCCATAATGTAGCAGATAAGACGAATATTCGACAGCACCGGTAGAGAAAGATTCACTATGCTTCTGAAAGTTTTTCAGCGTCGAGACGTACGAAGCGAACCAAGTAGATAACGCGTTCTATTGAAAAGCGATACGCGACCGATGCGTTTCGTTGTCGACGAAAAAGATAAGATTCCCGCGGAAGCTTGTTAATATTGACACACCTTGGGTGTGAACGTTCATGCACCGCGTTCGGTATCTCCCGATCCATGATAAATACATATTACCTAGCACTCGTTAACGTTCGAAATAGAGTAGCGTAAGATCATTCTGGCACCGTTGTTTAATATCGCTGCTATCCGCAATACGCTATCTACGATACTCGCTACTGAAATGGACTCCGACATGGGTTGTACGAGATATTCAAACACGCGACCAGTATTGTGCGCGATAAAAATTTATACCTAGTCACGGCATAATTTTCCAGATAACAATTTTTTTTTAATTATCGCCACACGCGATTGCTAGTGCAGTTACTACGATAAGAAACAATATATCGATATTTTAAATATTCCGCTTATCGACGATAGCCAACGTTACAACGCAGATTAACGTTCGGATGAAATATTCAAGACGGTTCGTAGGCGAGAGAAGATTCGAATCGACGAGTATAAACAAATTCTGGCATTTAAAAAAGGATGTAAGAGGCAAAGGGTAGGCGTACTTATAGCTCGGTGGATAAGCGCCGTTCAAACACCGTTTTCCTTCTATTTCGGTCTTCTGCATCGAGCGCAAATTATTGAAAGCAGCCTCGATACCTTATCGATACAGCGACCGTATAATACGAGCGAGTACCTCGAAGAGTCACAACGCGATACGATAGCGACGTTTCAAGTGCGTGGCGGTCCGGTTGCGAATCGCAGGTTTCAACGATGCGGTGGCCGCGTGCAACCGTAGCAACCGACTAGCCGAGAAAGCTTAGTGCCACATTGTTTGGCGCCTGTAAAACCGTCGTCGAATCGAGGTCGCGATCGTCGCCACTGCAACCAAGGGTCAACGAGTTAGAGGAAAAAGACGGCCACGACGATAACACGTTCCTGAACGACGGAAAAACTGTTCGATAAAAACTACTGGCCGAGTTATCGGCCGGAAACGGTGTAATCGGTACGGTTACACGATAGTTGTAAATTTCAGCCTGTTACACGTTCGCCAGAACACTTATCTACTCTTCCGTGGGTTTCGGGAAGGTGTACGCGTATCATGAGAGTCGGAACAGCTGTAACGCGCGTTCGCCGTTTCCAACCACGTTATATTCGTTATACTAGCGCGACGAGAGAAGAAATGGAAGCGACGTCACCGATCGACCTATGCGTCTAATACGAAACGCAACGTGGTCGTGGCGCGCATATCGAAAGTTATGACTCACGGCTCTCTGGATCCACGAACTCTGCCTTCGTGACAGAGTCGGTGTTCGCGTCCATTGACAACGACGCGTCGCGTACAAAGACGATGATGCTACACCTTCCTATTCCCGTAACTAAACCACACCGCTTATACGGTTTACGGCGTGTTCCGGTTATGCCTTCGAATTATCCCATTTAATCCAATGCCCACGTAAAGAGTAAAACAGATTACGCGTTATAAATGGACGATGCGATCTAGATTTGCGAGTAGCGCCGCGTCGACTATAGCGCGCCCGTTTATATAGCGTTCCAGTAGTTTTCTCTATAATAGCAGAATCGTTTATATCAGCCAGAGCTTTCAACGCGACCCGAGCAACTTTTTTCTGTTCTCGCCACGCATACAGATCGAACTAGTTAGATTGCAGCGTTCGTGCGTGTACCTATCTACCTATGCGCATCAATAATGCAACAATCCTCGATGAACGTTAAAGATCGTGCAGAAATTACGTTCGATGCTTCGTGATTATACGATCGGACCGAGTGATTTTCAGCGTACTGTTATGAACGGTACAATTTCATGAAAAGTTCAGCCTCCGATCTGCCGGAGCAAGAACTCGTCGTCCCAATTTTCATGATTACACTCGCGCTTCTCGTTCGATCGTAACGAAGTATACTATAGAGAGCTCGTGTTGCTCTATTTAAATCTTTGCGTGGAATGTTGCCGTGTTAATACAAACTGGACTGTGTCCGATCGAACGATGGTTTCGAGAAAAATGACTTTCGATATTCAACGATCGGCCATCGAATTCCTATTACGTCGACGATGTAAACCGTTGTGTCTTCGGTTTCGACGCGGATATACGGTTTTCTTACTCAATGTATATATAGATAATTTGTGTACCGTCTGCAAGCGATGACTCGATTCAAGCGAAAGTCGCAGATACGCCCATTTGAGTTTTACGCGGCTGAAATTCTGCTCGCCGCTTTGCCTTCTACCACCCGTTCCGAACCATTCGGATTTTTACTGCTTTGTACCATATGCTTTCCAGTAATTTTCCAATCTCTCCAGTGTCGTATTCGACTAGTCGTTACGCGCGTATCGTATCGCGTTGGCAACTAAGTTCTTTTCGTGGTCAATAGCATCTAATGACAAAATCCGCGATCGCTTAGTTGCTACCCCCGTAAGAAACGCGCCGTCTCGAACGCGAAACGCGTTCGGTGGACACTTGGAGTATTATCGGTAACATTCGTGATTCGTCTAAACGTTTCTATCTATGAAGAATCCGTGCTTAACGCGCAAAGATTATGAGGAAGAAACGGCAAAGAAGATGGACAATTAAGAGGACGTAGGAACATTTTCTGTATGAATATGACCCAACTCCGACCTGACTCGATTAGACCGATTACGTGCTTGCAACGTACGTTGACTTTGTTCGAAAGACGTCGAAAGTCTTGCTTTAAATCACGTAATATCATTAACCACGGCGTTGCAAGTTCGATCGACGATAACTTACTCGTAAACTTTGCTCGTTTAACGAAGATGTTGCAGCATCGCTGACAGCCCAGCGAGCCTTTCTCAAATGCAAACTTGATATTTTTTTCAACTCCACCTTCAACTATACCTGCGGATCGATGAAAAATAATATGGTGCCCTGAGAGGAAGAGGAAGTTTGGCAAGAGGAAGAGAGCATGGCGAGCGAAAGAATTTCACGCGCGGAGAAAATTTCGCGTATACCGAGGCAGAGAAATCCGTGGATGTTGCACAACTGACATAGAAATTCGCAAGCGCGATGGAGAGAGAGGGAGAGAAAGAGAGAGCGCGCGAAACGATTGAAACGGGCCAGGAGGAATTAAACAAAAACGAATCGACGGTTCGAGTATTATGCGGCAGAATTTCAATTGACTTTGTCCCGGTTAATGCCGGAATCCCTATTCCGGCACGCGGTTGTCGCTATTATAGCGACTGGCCTCGATATACAAACTGCTAAACGGTCATTTTATTTTTAACTTTACATTCAAGTTCCGCGCGGCCACCGACTGAAACAAAAGGAGGCTTTTATTTGAACTCAATAATATCGAGTTGTCACGAAGGTTGGACTCGAGTTAGCGCACGCTAATACCCCGCCCGTTCCGTTCAGTCATAACCTCGTTACATTCGAACTCTTTAAACACCTGTCCAAGCTCGATGGACGCGTCGCTAATTGTAAGTACCATTGTTCCACCTTTCGTCGTTTTTCATTTTCCCCTTTCGTTAAATATTTACTAGGCTTTCCTACGAATTGCGATCGTTCCAGGCGGTCGACTCGTTAACATTTTTCATTCGACGTCGTTGACCGATTCGACGATCGCTATTGGGGCGCGTATCGCGCTTGTAAACATCGTGGAAGCGGGGCAGAAAAACGAGTGGACGCAACGTAATACGCCGGTGTGCACAGGGTGAGCGCCACACGATGATTAAATAGCGGCGCGATCTTGTAACGCGATACGTTCGGATATTTTTGTATTCGAAAAGTTATTACACTCGATAAAAGCCAAGGGGATTCGTTAACGCCACCGGGGTTTCATCGGCGCGGACTCTTTCTCTCTCTCGAGATGCCGGGCGTTTCGGGCAATGCCAGCGATTTCATAGCTGGGCGAGAAAATAATCCTTGGAAGATAGCGGAGAAAGGGAAAAGAAACGGAAAGATCGTGGAGAGAAGAGGAACGAGGCTGCTGGAGCGCGATCTCCGGATCAACGCTTTCCGTGTTTATGATCGGGAAAGATCATTGAGTGGCGCACGCTCGAAAGACAACTTTTGCGATTCACGATCACGCGTCACACGGTGCCCGGAGAAACGTAGAAGGCGATAGAGACGCGAGCGAGAGAAAACCGGCCTATATACGTGAATTCCTTCTCGGGAGAAAAAAGGGGGCCAGGGGGGTGTAACCTCGACTCGCACACACTGGCTGCCCGCGAAAGACGAAGTTAGGTATCGATAAATTGTCCAGAGCATCAATTACAATCGTATACAATTACGAGCGCTACCTTTCACCGAGCGCGAAAGCGCAAGAGCGCAACCGGCCAGGCACACGTGGCGCTCTTAACGGCGTCGACAACCGCGCGCGCGCTCGGGAACGCGACAACGATTTCCGGCCGGTTCGTGGAAGAAGAAGACGATAAAAAAGGACAAAGAACCATACGCGGCGGGAAGGGGTTCGCGCCAGTCACAAGACGAGGAACATGAGGAGAGGAGAAGAAGTACGAGAAACGAAGAGAGAAAGAGAGAGAGAGAGAGAGAGAGAGAGAGAGAGAGGAGGGAGGGAATAGAAGGAACTGGAAGTTAGAGAGAAGAAGCACAGAGAAAAGGATAGGAAAGGTGCGATGAGTCAACGCGCGGGAACGGCGACGAATCATCGTCAATTTCACCGCGGAGCTATGCAGACCGGCGACCACTGACGTAATCATAGCACGGAGGCACCATTGGCCCTTTTATCGTGGCGTTGTTACCAGAACGATCTGCTTTTCTGCAATGCAAAAGAAGGGGAGGAATAACGATCCTCGGGGGGATTTCCCACATACGCAACGAGTCACTGCCACTTCCAGGTAGCCACTGATAATTTCCTCTTTGCATATCCGCCGACGTTCTACGAGCGTATGTCAATGTCTTCGTTTCTTGGAAGAAAGCCGGCTCTCCGTCGCTTCCTGGCTCTTTCTTTGTCGCGTTCACGATCACGGTTATCGATTTCAACACGACTAAAATTATCGTCCAATTCGGTTCGGTCAGCGTGCACACGGACGTTGAATGTTTAACGATACAATGATCGAAGGTGAAACGGTGGCCATAGATGAAACGAACGTCGAATCGGGATCCTCTTCCGGTCATTTAGATTAATCTCGAATCCCGATGCTCTCCGTTTTAAAACGATTCCTTCGTAAACGATCGCGTTTCATAGACGAGCACCAAATCCAATCGTATTATCGTCGAGAGTAATCGCGATATAATTTAAACGACGTTCTATCTTACGAATGACACGCCTATGTATTTAGATATTTATTGGAAATAAACGTAGAACCGATAGAATGCATCGTGGAAACGTTACGATAGTACAGTGAATTTTTGCAGGAGCGATTATCGCGTCTCGTGTTACGAGGTGAAGCATAACTGCGAGTTACACCGGGAGGCGAAGGCGCGCGCGCGAGCGCGCGTTTCGACGCAGCTAGAAGGCGTGCGTATAATAAAATTTGGGCTGGTCGAATTCATTCAACCGCCGCTTCAATAATTCTGAACGAAACAAGGCGAACCGGCGGTTAAAAGAGACGCTAATACGGACATTGAAAAGCCGACAGTCGAAAAAGGGAGGAGAGAGTAGGCGGGAGAAGCGCGGTAGTGGAAGAGCAGAGGACACGCACGTCGCCGTCGCGACGCTCTCTTTTCTTCGTTCGGTCCAGCGCTAAGCCGACAGAGAAGTTTATTCTAGGACGACGAAATTCACAATAACGATCCGAGAGGAGAGACGCGGCCGCAGACGGGCTCGAGATATTTCTGCGCGACGAATTAGCAAGTTGGTCTGCAACTTACATGTACCAGCCGTCGGAGAACGCGACCGAGAGACGAGAAGGAGGAGGAGGAGGAGGAGGAGGAGGAGGAGGAGGAGGAGGAGGAGGAGGAAGGTTCGATGTGAGCGTGGAAAATGCGAAACAAACGGGCGAATATGAGGCGAGCCGGTGACTCGAGCGAGAAAAGGACGAATCGAGAGAAACCGAGGACGCGCGAACGACGTCCAAGGAAACCGCCAAGAGGAAAAGCTCGTGGAAAACGATAACGGGAGGAGGAAATCTCGATCGAGAGGAAGAAAACGGAGATACCGTAGATCGCGCGATAACGAGTCGAGCGACGATCTATTCTATCGTTGATCTCGGTGGATCGATTCTCGAAGAGTTGCGTGTATTCGTGTGATATTCGCCTAGGATGCGTAATGACACGCCGACGACCGTAACTGCATCGATTTCTCTCGAGATTATGTCGTGGATCGTTCGAAAGCGACAGCTACCAAAGAACGCGAAGTACGAAATTGTCGAGTTGCCTTGCAGCTAAAGGCGCAGCAGCAATCGCGTTCCGTGCTCGTTCCGGCCGCTTTGCCTTGGTGACAGGTTTTCCTTGGATCGCGTAATAGTTTTCAAGACGATCGCGCGCCGGAGTACGTTTATCGAGCGATACTCGCGATTAAAGCGCGATTAATGAATCACTCTGTTACCAAGCGCAGGAATGCACGGAAGCATTGCACGCCTCGATATCGTAAACGAGGTGTGCTTGAAACGTGCGTTTGATCGCGATACACAGGTTTAGAGCTAGATATCGCAACGAGCACCTTTGCAAACGCGACTTCCCCCCAGCAACAAGTGTCCCTTAAAATCAATTGTCAATGGTAAAAGGGAGACGAGATGCTGACGAGATGTTTGCTCGTATCGGTACATCGGGCTATTTTAACATTTATGCGATGCAAAGTGGAAGAGATCTTTTCGAATGCCTCGCAGGGCGTGAGTTTTACAACAAAGGTGATTCCTTTTATATATTCGTACGAGATTCTCTTTTCGCGTGTTCTTGTGAAACCTAGCGCCATCGCCGCGGGAGAGGTTTCTATTTTAAAAGTTTCGATTAACCTATTTCGAGCGCATAAATGATAAATGCGAATGATAAATGAAAGAATATCGTGTAAGGGGCAACAAAGAGGAAAGAACAAGAGGTATTTTACGAGATACGTGATAAACGTGATCCTCGTGTAGGTGTCTCTTCGGCTCTCAAATTTTCGAGGTTTCGATGAAGAATTGATGTCATAGGTGTGCGAAAGCTGGACACACACACTAGGCCAAAGTATCTAGTTATCCGACTCGACGAATACGAGACTCGCAAAAGTGACCCAAATCCTAGGATAGGGGCACCGATACCTTACAGACGTTTAGAACGACCCGAAGATAGCGGCGAATGGTCAGTGGCGTCGCCGAACATCGATTCGTAATTTCATTTCGCATCGCCTGAGCCGTTAACATTGGCGCGGCTAAGACCGGCGACGTGATTTCCGGTTGGTTCGCGATTAAAACGGCATTCGGGTTACGGAATGGGAGAAAGTTGCGCAATATGAAAAACAACAGACTGAACAAGACGAATTTACCGCTATTTCCACGAGATTCTTCGATACGCCTAAACACAGAGATCCGGGCGTAAACATATTTCTCGCGTTGAAATTTCTTCCTGTCTATAGAGAGTTAATCGTCTACGATAAATTTGTCCTAAGAAAAAAGTGCGATTATCGAAAGGAACGTCTGAAAGTTACCCTGTTACCCTGCTATATCGACATGTACGCGATTCCAACGATGCCGCGAACGCGCGTTTAACTTCAACCAGCATGATGAAGCATGCAACGATTCGGTATATGTATAGTCGCGTGTATAAAGAGTAACGATACGGATGTAAACAAGACGAACACTTACACGAACAATGATCCTGTGAATTCGCAGATATGGCGACGTTCGTCGTTGACTTATTGGTAGTCAGCCAATAGAATTGTCCTCGTTCGTTAGCGACGCAACAACGATGCTCGTTGGCATCAACATACCGAAAAAGCGCACTGAATTTCCCTCTCCTGTTTTGTAGATGCTCGTTCCTTCGACGGTTAACCTTACTTTCCGCGCCTTCGACAGCCACGATAGATGCACGAAGTTCGCGTATAACACGATTTCACGTAAAGACACACACACGCGCATTCATAGACAAGGTTAGAAGAGCCTGTCGAAAGCACGTTGGCGAACGTTCCGAACCGAGTCCGAACGAAACAGATTAATCCGAAAGCGAGTTTCCGTGTAATCAAGAAGCACCGCGTGCGTAAACTACAGGCGGCTGGGCTAGAGTACGGGTAGTGTGTTCGAGAAATTGTTCTCGCGCTTGTCTTGTATCGGCGAAATTGAACCTAAGTTTCGCCGGATGACGGAGATGGAGAACACACCGGTCACGCGAGCATCGACTTTGTCCGCGGGCCGAGAAATTTCGTCGGGGCCGCGTGACTTTTGGTATCGAGTTACCACCACGAAAAATACGAACTGTTCGAAAACGATACGGCGGAAAATATGTAAAGGTAGTCGGCGACCCGGATCGATCGACGGCATCCAAAGATCGAAATGGAACGACTATTCCACACACTTTCGATTCACAGCGATCGAACTCGCGGATTAATCGTCGACGGCGTGGTACAAGCTGGTTCCATATGACGTAGAAGAAAAATCGTTGGCCTTTTGGAATTCGCTTCGTCACTTATACACACACGTATAGGTTGAACGCACAAAAATTTCGTACAGTGGCCCTGCGCGGTCGAAACGTAATCGAGACACGTTGATAAATTGAAGCGACGAATAAAATCCATCCAACTCACACCGTACTGTATATACGTGATTTTAGTGATACCACGTGTCCGTGATACGATGAAGATAGTAGCAAACTCTGGAACCACTTTTGCCAGCAGTCCCGTTAAATTTCGACACGCTGTCGCGCGCTGAACGGAAAGGGCGTTGACGCGCGACACGTACACAAATCGGAACAACGATACAAAGACGAAAATCACGGACGTTACCTATTCGCGAGAGATTTAGCGAACAAAAAAAATTCTTCACGACACACTGGCTCACGTCCCGCCGCGAACTGCGAACGCGAGAAGAGCCGGTCGACCCGAGCGCCACGCTCAATCAGCGCGGAAATCGAACTTGCACGAAGATATACGGAGAGACACGAACCGCGTTAAGGCGAGAGATTACAATGCACGCGAATTCATAGCGCGGCGAGTTTGCAGAATTCGCTTCCTTCTGTGAAACTAATATTATCTCTACGCGATCTTAATAGACGCATATTTTTATCCTTGTCAATAATCTCGATGCTGGACGAAACTGTAGAAATCGAAGGACGTTCGCCTATTTAGAATAATCGAGTAGCGGATCAACCGGACATTTTCTAGTTGTAGCGTTTTCAATCGTTCGTTTTCTTTGATATTTATTCGCGATCGAAACGAAGAATTTTCTCGCAACCAATCGACCAACAACGATTTCCCATCTAAATAAGTCGATGTAAAATCTCCGTACACTCGAGACATCCTTGTTCTTCCCATTCAGGGAAAAATCTCGCTGTATTTCGAGTTGTTTCGCGGAGAGCTGAATTTGAGTACATAATGATGGTGATTTTTAGACAGGCGAGCGTTTCAACCGCCTTGAAGAGCAAGACGAACGAAGAAAGAACACCCTAAAGAGATCTTACCCCGTCTGTATCGATAATTCGCCGTTATCGAAACTTGAAGAGGTCTAGCGTAATCGTCAACAATTTGAAAGTAAAATCACGCGGGAGGAATCGGTCGGACAGAGTCAGTCGTTGGAAGCGTGCCACTAGGAACAACAAAACGCTCACGATCCAACCGATCGAACACAAAAATAATCCCATGATTTTATCGTAATCTTATGCCACACCTATTCGTTCTGCATCGAATAACGCGAACCTATCACGTTTACGCTGGATTTTAAAAAGCGTTGCGTCAACGAATCCACCGTGAGTTCAAGTTCGTTCGATAATCCGACAGTCACGCGTCTTCTTTTTTCCACGCGGTATTCGTACGAGAAGATATTCAAATTCCATGCACGTACAGATAAATAAATTATCTTCTGCATCGTGCCTCGCGCGACGCTTGTATATATATATCTATATATATATATATATATCTATAGATCTAAATATGCTGAAAAATATTCTACGGGCGAAAAAAGGGCGGTGGCCGAAAGAGAATCGGAAAGCCCGCTCCAATACTGTCGTGTGTAAATATTCGATGAATTCATCGAAAAACCGGCAACATCTGAATAGGCCCTTCATCCGCGTGCGAATTTTTTTTTTTTTTCATTCTTTTACTTCCATTTTACAAGTTGACGGACCATTCAACGTGAATTTTTCCTAATTAATCAATATCCCGGACCGGTGCTGGCTCGACCATGCGTACGGCTCTCCCCGGCGAAGAAACGGGAAAAACGTGGACAGAAAAACACTCGTTGCGCGAACAATTTTGTTTGTACGTAAAAACGACTGGCCAGCGAACACGCGGCAGCCACGGACACTCGTCGAGAATTCTCCTATAATTAATTTCCCGATTGTATTGAGCACGCGTTCCGGGAAGTACGCGCGCGTACTCCACGTTTCGCTAACCCTATTTTAATTCATTTATTACTGCGTAATGTCGATCGCGTTATCCCGGAATCTCTTCCTCTTTTTTTTTTTTTTTTTTTTTATTCGTCCTCGCTTCGCTCGCGAATAGAACAGACCGCGTTAAAAACGATTAAAAATTTTTTTAACGCGCCGTGAAAAAAGTCCGCGAACCGAGCTTTCCCCGTCAAAAATATTCAAATTTTTAGACTTTCGGATTTACCAGCGAACCTGCTGCGGACGATTCTTACGATTTCGACTACGATCCGTTTCACACGTTTTCCGAAAACTTTTATCGATCGTTCTTCGCGTTCATATAGACGAGCGTACGTATACGTCGGATCAAGGAACGTCCGTTGCCTGGACCAAACAACGAGGATTAATCGAGTACGGCGATGTTGCAAGAAAGGATTAACAACTTCAGCGGTGGCTGTTGTTAGAGCGCGTGGTGGTACGGTTTCGTAGCTGTCAATCGGTGTAAGAACTGTGAATGAAGATGAACAGGAGAGATAATTTGGTCGGAAAGGCTGGCGCTTTTGGCAACAGCGGTGTCTTCCTTTTTGCGACGGGGTAGAGAGCGTGCACGCGAGCACCGAGCCGCGTTCCGCGCATGATATCGCGACATTAAAAATCAGCACCAAGAAGAAAAAAACTGGCGCACCTTCTGATGCATCGGGGTGGTAACAGCTGTTGAAGCAGCTGCCACGTGGCCGACAGACACCTATGATTGTCGGATCGTTTCAACATTTTTTCTCCTCCTGTTTACAATCGATATGGCTTTCCATGTATTATCGGCGATTTTACTCCGGCGAAACGGAAGCGAAAGTCGCACACGCAGCCTGCCTCAGCCTCGATTCCATGGATTGTTCGAGTTTACGGTGTACGCGAGATGCGATTGTATTATTTTTATTGCTTCTCGGAAACTGTCGCGTTTCTTGCGCTCCTTTTTTCTTACCCGGTTACGGGCTACGAGGTCAATTAATGCTAATTTCTTTCTCCGGCTTCTTCGTGCGGTTTTATTTTCGTTTTTAAACGACGCACGAGCGTGCGACGCCGAAACCAGTAACCGCGTTAAGTATCACTCGGTGGTGAGCGGAACAGTATCAAGATTAGTCTACGCTGGGTACGTATACGGGTGTACGATAATACGATAAAGAACAAACTGTTGGCGAGTATGCCCATCGCGCTATCCAACCGGCAGGTGAGTCGAGGAATCGGTTGGCGAAACCACGCGATTACTTTTTGCTTTTTTTTTACCTGTCACAACGGCCCGTTCACATTCGGCTCGCAATACGCAGCACGAGCCAGCTTAGGAAAATAACGACACCGCGCCGACACATGACGCGCTTTCGATACAAACGAAACACGACGAACGCACAAAACCCTGCCACGCTTTCAATCACCTACCAACGATTCACTTTCTATACATCCAGCAGTCCCGTCAACCACTCCTTCGTCCCTTTCAAGAATTTCCATGCACAAGAACGCCGCCAGCGTCCTAAATGTCTCTCAGTGCATGACAAAAGGAAGAAGAAGAAAAGAAATGACTCGCAAGTGTCGTAATTCTGGCCAACCCCTTGCTAATACGCCTGTCTCTTCACTCGCGTAGGTGGAACGAGGGGTAAGAAGAAGAGAGAGAGAGAGGATGAGAGAGAGAGAGAGAGAGGATGAGAGAGAGAGAGAGAGAGAGAGAGAGAGAGAGAGAGAGAGATAGGAGAAGGAGGCAAAAAGGAGTCCCGCGTGCAGATTTGAAAAGGCATCATGCGTCGATCCTGTTAAATTTTTAGAGATGAGAAAACAATGGGGGTAAATGCTGTTTCTACAGGGGAGAAGAGAACCAGGGTGCGTTAATCTCTGTCGCTCTCGTGACTGGCGCCCCTGTTCCTTCGTCCAGACTTTTCTTCTTGCTCCTTCCCTCTTGCCGCTGCAACAGGGAGGAGGCGAAGGGTCTGACATCGACAATAGGCATCGAGGAAGTCGAACTCGGGGATCTATGCGGCGAATGAAAAAGAACCGACCAACCGAGCGGAGAAAAGAGAGAGACGGTAGAGATTCGGGCCATACAGAAAGGAGAGACACAGACATAGAGATAGAGATAGATAGATGAGAGAAAGAGAGAGAGAGAGAGAGAGCTCGTCGCTGTGGAAAGGCAGCGTCGGTCCTAAGCCCAATTAGCAATTTAAGGCAATAAGCGGGTGCACTCCCTTGGTTACGTTCCTGCGTTCGGTATACTCGACATTATTTCAGAAGGGAGACGATTCTTCCAGGCCTCATCCCCTTCCATCCCGTCTATGGTTCCCGGTTCTCTTACTTCTCCTCCTTCTCCACCTTTGCATCGGTGAATCGCATAAACATCGCGAAGGCATCAAGCGTGGGTAGACAAATGCCAAGTGCATATATATTGGAGAGGATGGAAGGAGGATCCGCTCGTTCCTTTCCGGAAGTGCTCGTACCGCGTTCAACCGGACTCCCTTAAATATGGAAGTAACCCCTGGCGGCTCGAAATTTGTGACCGTTTGCGGAGAAATCGATGGGACGCGCAAGAAGAAAGAAGAAGAAAAAAGAAAAACAGCGTTCGGGTATCGTGCGAAGATGAACGCTCGTAAGACATCGAGTACGCGGTACGGCGATTCTCGCGCGTTTGATCGTCGACGCGCTGAAATATACAGCGGAGAATATTTTGGTGGCGTGGAAAGGAAAAATACGAAACGCTTGACCGTAAAACAGCGAAGAAGCGCGTAAGAAGCGATCGTGCGAAAATAGCACGGTTCGACTCGCGTAGTATAAATCGATACGCGTTTCGATGAATTTGAACGCGCGATAAAACCGCCGAGAAAAAGATGGTCCTGCTCTTTTAATAACTCTCTCTCTATTGGCTTTGCGTTTAATCGCTGTGTATACGAAGAGAAGCCGTGGGCAGACGAACGCGAAATGCATTCTTAACTCGCTGCCCCTTCCTTCCCTCCTGCCGACAATGGTAGGTTTGCCGAGCGGATGAGCGAAGGAATGGTACACACAGAGGGTGATAAATAAGAGAGAACGAGAGTTTATGGCGATCCTACCCTACACAGAGACTTGTTTCTTCCCCGGGCATTCGCGAATTATGCGTCATGGCGAAGCGAATGCATTCAAATTGACACGATACCGGAAGGAAGACAGAATTGCGACGACGAATCCCTAACGTCACGAAACGCAAGACAAATTTACCAAAGCGGTACAATAGCATTCTTTTCGTTGTTTTGGCTCGGCTGGATTTACCGTGCAGATCGCTATACACAGCGACCAAACACCGAAACTACTCCGGTACAACGCACAGCGTCGAAGAGAAATCTCGCAGCAACGTTTCTTTTATGCGACGTCACATTCTTCCGACCAAATGCCGTGCCCGTTGCCGTGCTATACGCGCCACTCCACCAATGTTTAATCCTGATTTTCCTTTAACGCGGCGTATCGGCGCGCGCCAGAGAACGACGGAATTGCAGGCCGGTGTCAAAGAATGGAGCGCGACTTTTACGAGGGCCTGCACCGCTGCCAAAACTCCCGTTTTATTGCTCACGAGTGAAACGGAGGTGGCGGCGATGCAATTTTTGGGGTAACAACGTTTTATGGTTTCCGTCAAGAAATTTCATCCCGGCTGCGCAACCTTATCGGGCGTTACTCCGCTGCTGTCGGCAGAGGTCTGCCAACTTGACGCAAAATATCCCGTCCCCCACGTACGAATGTTACGACGATGTCTCGAGTAACCATCGAGTATGTATCTCGTGCGAGTAATCGCGCATAGTCAACGACCGCGTAACACGTGCTACCTGTTCGAAGCAGTTACAATCTCTCGATTAAGGGAATGAACTCGTCGGTGGAAACGTTCGTTCGTGGGAAACTACGGAAAACGGAAATCGGTTGGCGCTCGTAAAAATTGGAAACACGCGAAACATGGGTATACGGTGTCCCGTACGGAACAACCTCGATAGTCGAGCGGGACACGTCTACGGCATCGAACGTCGTCTGAATTACTCATGGTTTTCGCTGGTGGAACGTCTCTCGCACGAAAGCGACAACGCGATTGCTCGTGTGCTCGGGTGGCGTGTTTCGTGATCGATAACGCGTTCTTTCTCTCTCCTCCTTTTTCGTTAACGCGGAAACGAAAATTACACGACGATAAACCGCGAAACGAAGAAACGAGACGAGAAGGCGATTTGAAGGGTTCCTGGACGAAGACGCGGGGATTTACGTGGAATTTTAAACGACGAGGATTCGCGAGGAAAATTGCGCGCGTCTTGGCGACAGCGGCATCGGCAATTTTTGTTTCAACGTCCGAGGCGTAGCCCTGATTGGCCGATGAAAGGCGCGGAAGTATCGGTCTGTGCACAAGGATCGATAAAAAGAGTTGCAGCCGAGGCAAGCCCGGGGTAAACGCCCAGGGCCAGTGGGAGTACATTCAGGATCACGAGTGGTCTTCCATCAGATTAATGAATCGCAAAGTGCATTCATGCACGTCATATGCATTTGTTGATAAAAGTCAGCCGGACCTGGTGCACGCGAATTTAATAATCCCCGCCGCCTAACGAGACAGCCCGTCGTCGACAGAGAGCTTAGCCCGGGGAACGAGAGGTCCTCCACGCACCGCCAACGTTTCTCAGCTCCGTCAGAATTGGCCACGGCTGACGGAGAAACGGACGGCTGCTTTCATACCGATTCGATTTCCTCGCCGATCGTAACGAGCCCGGCCTGCGTACGCGCCTACGCGAGGAAGAGAGCAGATGCTTCTCGTTTGCAACGTGTCTCGAGAGTACGGAAAATACTCGGACGAGAAAACGAACGATCGTCGAGTGGCACGAGGGTGGAAACGAGAAACGAGATTCGCCGGTCGACCGATCGAATTTGCTGCGAGGATAACCTTGACCCAGGAACACAAGGGGACCCACCACCGACCGACAAGGTGGCAGAAGGAAACGGCAAAGTTTCGACGGAGTAAGAAACCCGGGCGAAACAATCGCCGAAGAGTTGGCCGAAAGGTGCTAGGGAGAAAAAGCAAAATAAGGATCGATGGTGGCTGTGCAACCGCGATGCTGAGGGTAAATGGCACGATGCTGGTAGTCGCGAGGGTGAGGTCCGCGAGGAGGGTAACCTTGACCCGGGGATGAACGACCCTCTCCCGTAGCACGTGGCGCCCCTTTCGTCGCTCCTCCAACCCTATTCTGGACTTTCACGACTTCCATTCCAACCCTCTTACTCGTCCAACGCCGCTACCACCCCCCGGCCCACTCCCACTACGAAGGTTCCGCCGAAGCCGGCGTCGCGGTGATTCTGCCCCTCTGCCCCTGCCAACCCCCACGACCCAAACCACCGCTCTATCCTCCGCATACACGAGCCGCTGTTCCCTTTCTCCCTTCTCTTCTTCGCCCTTCGACCGTACACCCTCCGAACCTCCTTTCTCTTTCCCTTTCCATAGCGAACCGTTTCTGCTTTCTCTTTCTACGCACTCTCGCTCTCTGTGCAAACTTATCGCGAGCAGGGTCGCACTCGCTGGGCACTGCTATCTTCTCTCTCGGCCCGTCTCTCTTCCTCCATCGTTCCCTCGCGCGTTTCTGCTTCGTCTCTCGGCTCCGCCGCGAGCTCCATCTCTCTCGCTCTTTCTCCTATCTCCACCACCGGCCTTGCTTATTTTCTCCATGAGGCGACGCGAGAGGCACGAGGGTGGAGACCGAGAGGGAAATTTCAAGGCCAGGGTACAAGCCGGCTAAAACGCTCTCCCTCTCTCTCTCTCTCTCTCTCTCTCTCTCTCTCTCTCTCTCTTCTCCAGGTTCCTCGGCATCGATACACCACCGCGATCCTACCCTGCACACGCACGCTCTTCGCCGTTTAGCCGATGAAATCTTACAGGTTCGGCCGATGGCGTTTAAGGTTGCGTGACGATCGATGCGTTCGACGGTCGCACATGCCGATTTAACCGACACGCGGACAACGCGCTCCGACGAAATATCACTGGGCGGGACGATAACGAAGGGATTTTGGTAGGCGCGTTGGAACGCGCGATCGAAACACGGAAGCGGGAAATTCGCGGACGGCGGACCGGCGTCGAGTACCCGTAACACGCTTCTCCGTTTCCCCTCGTCGACTTTGCTTCTTTCCAGGAAAAGGAGAGAAACTTTCGTCCAACCACGCTCGTTTCATGCAAATTACGTCGCGCAAAGTTGCCTGGCCTCGATGTTTCCACTTTTACGTTCGCATCTCTCGCGCGATCTTTCCACCGCTCTATTATTCTGCCATTTCGTTACCCTTTGCACGCCAACTTTTCCAACTTTCACGCGCGATCGGTCACGATCGGCGTCCCGGCTTTCCGATCCAACGAACGGATAACGAGACGCAAAAACGGAGCGTCGCGTTTCCAAAAAGAAAAGAGAAAGAAACGAGAAGAGAAAGGAAAAGGTCGGCCGCAAGAGTTTTCGCGACAACTTTTGCCCCGGACTGTACTTAAATACTCGAAAAAAACTGAATCGAACCAGGAGAACTCGACCGGATGGCTACGTTTAATCTCAAAGGGAGGACGATAGCGAAGAGGCCACGATTGAAAGAATTTGTTTGCTCTGCCATAATAAAAGAGGACTTGGTTTTGAAAGACACGCCCGATGCTTCTTTCCGCACCCCTCCAAGCCTTATCCTGTCGAGGCCGCGCAAATACCGCTTGTTCATCCGCGGCTTTTAACTCGCCGAGTAGCCACGTGGATCCGCAGCAACCGTATCCGATCGTAATCGAAGTCGATTCCCTGCGAGAGACGTTGCGATCCAGCGAATCTACGTCCACCGAACTTTTTATTCGCCGCTCGGTTATAAAATCTAACGATGATAGGCGTTTGCTTCCGAGTATCCGTTTTCTTTCTCTCGTGTCCTCGCGAAAAATCTAGCACGCTAGAACTTGATTTATACGAAGCTGTCGGAAGACGCAAGTTGGTTCGTATAACCGGGTCGTTCGTGTAACAGGAGTCCACCTACTTCTGCCCGCCATCTACGATTTTTCGTTCGGTTAATAGGAGTTCCTGCTCGTATAACAGGATTCCGCGAAACATTTGCTCCACGAACAGCTACGTAACAACGTTGCAAACTCGCATAGACGGCGAAGCGTGAGAGCGTGTCGCGTAACGCGTGCCTCTACACCGTTTACGTCTTACTGTTAGACGTTCGTACAGGCTCGCTCAGCGATAGTTGGAACAATAGCAACTCCGCTGAAGTTCGCTTAATCAGGCAACGTTAAAATTTCACCGGTGTAAACCGAGTTTTCGTACAACTGGCGTTCCACCGCGTAATTTCGCGATTGCCTTCGATGCCAGACATCGTCAACGTGGGATGGATCCCAACGATACGATCGCGACGATAAGCGAAAGGGGCTGCGCGACGAGCCACGTTCTCCTTAGCGAGGAGCGCGAGAGTAGACGAATAGCGAAACAGAGGTATAGGGGAGGCGAAAGTTTCGAATGGTTGGAAACTGGTCGAAAGCAACTATCGAAATAGCGCGACAGGTGGGAAGCGGTGGCCGGGCATCGTCGTAGCGCGCTGCCAGTTTCGAAAAACGTTGCCCGGTCTAAGATCCATCGTGTCCCAGTCGATCGATTAATAAACTCGCGAGCCGTTTCTCTTTTCCTATTCCGGGAATAATGCCCGTTACAGCTGGCAATCTTACCTCGATCGACCATAAAATGCCCGGCTCTTTCAACCGAATAAAGGCTATAAAAGACAGAGTAGGACGACGCTGCGCGATCATCGCTCACCGTTCTGTATCCCTTGGAAACTGTTGCTGGAAACCGAGCAAAAGCCCGTCTCCGTCTTTCTTCCGTACCTTTTTGTTTTCCCTTTCTTTTCTCTCTCCTTCCTATAATAACCCATCGACAAATTCAATTTTCAGATTTCAAATATACACCGATTACGAGAAAAATCTCTGTCCGACGTTAAACACCGATACTTTGGCCAGCGTAATTTGCCGATAATACAACGGAGAAACGGAGAATCTGTCAATGGGTTGATCGGAGAGAGTCACGCGAGTCTCTCGAGCCGGCTACGGACTCTCGGACGCGATCTTTCCGAGAGATCCAAGGGCGTGAAATCGCTGCGAACGCGTCTTACCTGAAACAAAGAAAGAGAAGGTGGATCGTTAGAGACGTCCGTTGGGAGATTTGCTCGCGCTTCGAGATACGAAGCGGTGGGAGGAGAACGCGCGCGGTTACGGCGTACGTCGGATAGCCGGTGCCGGTACCGGTGCCATGCCGGTTCGTTGAAACCGACCGAACACGGATCGATTCGGCGAGACTACGAAAGTTAGTACTACGCGAAGCGATTACACGGCTGCCCGATCCGCGCCTACGAAAATTGACGGCGTGTACACTGATAACGAAGATGGGTCCGTCATTCCGTGCCAGTCCGCGCGCGTCTGTCCGCGCTTTACGCTTCTTCCTTTCTCTCGGTGAAAATATTTTCACGCGGTTTCACCATCGCCGGTCGACGATAAATACCGATCTTCGTCTTCTCGAGGATCTCTGGATCCTACGAAGCTAAAAACCCACCAAGGCCGGTCGAACAAAGCGTTCTTTGTCTTTCCGACTAGGTGCGAGTATATCGACGGATCGATAAATTATCGCCGAATTCGCTGGTCAAAGTGGAAGAAAATGGGCGAAAAATGGCGAACCGTAGACGCAACGTCGTTACGATCTCTCGTAAGATCGCCAGATGAAGTTTGCAGCTTTGCAGTTTGGAAAATCGCGAAATATTTGACGACCATATATATCGGACGCGGTTATATTCGATCGTAATCGACCGATTCGGTATCCGTGTCAGCAGATCTTGTCTATTATGCACGTGTGCCGGATTTGGGAAAGTCGCAGGAGAGTTCAAAAGCAAATGGACCCAGATCCGCCGTGGTATCTTTAGCGATCGCGTATACCGTGGCAACGGTCTCTCTCTTCTAACGAGTCGCGTCGATCGACGTTCACTTTTGACCTACATTTCCACGGACGATTTATCCCCCTGCCCCTCGGATCGGATTAGACATTCCATCGTTAATAATTCCAGTTTAGACGTTCGAGCGAATGCTCCGAACGTTTACCGCAACCGGCATCTCTTTCGTAATAATTAGTCGCACTTTCGGCGATTTATGCCGATCGCCGGATCTTTCGATAACGATTCGGAACACGGATGCGCCGATCATCGCCGAGAAATTGCACGTTTTACGCCGAATCTTCCTCGCAGATTTCAAGAACAAGAAACGTTCTACGTTTCTAATCTGTCGACCATTCTCGGGCGCGTTAGTTCGGGATCGCTGTATGAAGTTGGATCGGCCGAGGAAGAACGGCGTAGCCGATCGCGACGATCTATAGGCGAACGAAAATGGCAGCGCGTATGATACATGTCAAGTTATGCGCGGTCGAGACGGAGGAGGTGTTGTCGGCGTCTGGAAAGAGCAAGGCCTGCTTCCAGGAAAGCCACGGGTCTGCGGTCAAATTATTTATGGCGATGCGAAATTAAAGAGTTTCGCCCCGTTTGAAAAGCAGCGGCGATCCCGGGCCCCGACGACTCCGATTTACGTCCTTGGCTGTGGTCGGCCGGTCGATCGACTCTCCTTACATCCTGCCCGGGAATCGTTCGAGTTACGGCCGGCTACGAGATCCACCGCGAACCATCGTAGAGACCGGCCACGAGCACCACGATACGTCCCCGTTTTCTCGATCGGATCGCGCGTATCCTCCGTCTCGATCGATCCGAGCGAAGCGTAACGTTTCGAGAAATTATCTCCGATTGTGCCCGATTGGCGTAAAAATTCTACTAGGTGCTCGAGCATCGAGTTGCTTGGTCGTCGGAATAATTAAAATACGGTGATCTTGTCGGACGTTCGACGTCGTCGATTATTCGCCTGGCGGTGGCGACGAATTCCCGTGAGAATAGCTGCAACGATTTTTCGTCGCCGCGTCTCTATCGAGATTCGCGTTTCGACGACGCGTACAACGAAGAGAGGAGAGCCGGGACGAGCGACCAATCAAGACATTTTCCCATGAAAAACAATCGATTTCGCGCGATCGCCGCAATCCTCTCGACCGGCTCTTCCTAACGAGTTCGGATACGAGAGCCACGCGTTTCTGTCCGAGTAGATGGTCGCCGGTGTCGATGGTAGTAGCTCCTGGCGAAATGAAAGGACGAACGAAGGCGAGAGCGAGATGATCCGTGAAAGCGGCGGCGAAAAGAAGAAGGCGCGGTTCTCGGATAGGAGCAGAAGCGAGGTAACGAAGAGGGAGAGAAGCGGAGAAACGAGCGCGAGACTACGAAAGGATACGTGCGAGCGAGTGAAACGCGCGCCTGTGCGTATGTGTGTGTGTGTGTGTGTGTGAAAGAGAGGGTGAGTGGCAGGCAGGGCAGGCAGGGGGAAGGAACGAGGGAGGAAGAGAGAGACAGAACCCCTTCTACTCCGATTCTACTCCCTCCGACCTTCTCCATCTCCTCTACCGCTTCCTCTTCCTTCTCCTCTCTGCCGCCCCACGTTCCCGTCCCTTCCTTCTCACAGGCAGAAAGTAATCAATACTTTGGGAAGGTGCGTGGGCGAAGCATACGCGCCTGTAGGTCGCGGCATCGTCCAAGTTTCGCGCAAATTTCACGCGAATCTGCCACCAACGACCAAAGACCGATCAGCGAGGATCGACGATGGTCCTGCAGCAGCAGCCGTTTCGACGGTCTGAGCCAAAAGTCCACGATACTAAATCGCGAGCCTACGCGTGCAACGCGATATCCTCGGTGGTATGGTGGCTTCGCGAGACTTCCAAGCGGAAGAGTCCAGATTCTACCTGGGTCGAAGGCGATCGGAGGAAGAAAGCGGGCACGAGGTCGTCGCGCTTCTTCCTCCAGGGTGTTTAATCGAACGTGACGACGATAATAAGGAACGCTATGAAAGACGTTGGCGATGGAAGGCCGGTAACGTTTCGGCCAACTTCGATCGGACACGTGTGAAAAGTTGGTGGGAAAACGAGTGGAAGGTAGACGCGTCTTGTCGACGTCGTTCGATGCTGCGGCGAAATTTAAAAAAATCACCCTCGATACGTGCACGTTAGCCGCGTCGACTTCATTTCCCGAATCGGTCGACAGCCTGGGAAAATCGGGAAAAATCCATTAAACGTAAAATTCAATTTCTACCGAAGCAGAGAAAAAGATAATAGCCACGCACTTGATGCAAAATAACCAGCGAGCAGGCAGGAGGGAAAAAAAGAGCGAGACATAAATGAGAACTGTTTCCTGCATCGCGATCTCTTCGCTCGATCCTCCCATTCTCCTTTCAATCTCCTTTTATCCAGCGGCATTGCGCCGATTATAGTTTTAATCGAATTTACGGAATGCGGCTATTTTAGCCAAGGGCGAGGGGGAGGCAAGTTGAGGTGGGGCGCGCGAGGGTGGGAAAAAACGGCGTCTCGGCGTCGCCGGTAGACCAGCCAGGGATTAATTAAACGTACTACACGCCGGTACATTCGTTCCGCGATGCTGCACAGAGCGGGAAAGAGGCGAGTGCGCGACATCGACGCGTTCCGCGGCGGAGAAAAGCAAAGAAACACGAGGACGACGAAGACGATTTCACGGGGCTCCACCGCGACAGAAGCGCGTTAGAACGCGCGGGACAGTCTCGGTCGCGGATTACGAAATTTAATGAAAATTTCGTACGGGGCCCGACTCGCGCTTCCTTCTCTTCTCTCGCTGTCCTCTTCGCTTTCCTCTTTTCCCAGCGCGCGTATTATTTCATCGAGCGTCTCTCGATCGCCCTCCATCGTCTCTCGCGATTCGCTTCGAGAGACGACGACGACGACGACGACGACGACGCCTGTACGCGAGAAAGACGAAACCCGTCGTCTTGACCGGTGGTGATCGGACAGCGGCTGTCGACATTGGATTTCGAACGCGAAAGCGTAGAAGAGCTTTGGCGAATCGATGAGCTAACCGATTTAGAGACGATTTTTTCCTATTTGTATACCGTCCGGCAGCTAAAAGCGGCAGGTAGAATGCTTTTAAGGGTTCGCGGTTTCATCGGGGATAACGGAATTATGGCGACCCTGTCTCTCGTAAGCTCGACGACGAACTACAACGGTAGCCTTAAACGCGACAGCTTCGACGCGGTTGCGGCTCTGGCGATTCTACAAAAGTCGTTTCGAATTCGACCCGAAGAGAAGTTTCATTTCCTCCGGCCAGTTTACCATTAATCTTGAATCGGACAACGAGACCACGATAAAGCCACCCACGCGAACGCGAGCCTATAGGACACGACGCACCAGATAGCCGGCTATACGACGTAGCTTCTTCTTTGTTGTTTTTCGTCGCTGTATACCGGTGTTTCCTTCTTTACGACGTCCCGAGACGCGCACGTAAACCAACCAAAGACTGAACGTGGAAGCGGTAACGTTGAATAAGTGATGCTCCCGCCTCGATCCTGCAAGGCAGATACGCGCGGCTCTGTACGTAAGTTCGCGTGACCTTCGTTCACGAGCACCAGAACGAGAAACGAAGAAGACGAGACCAATCAAAACGTAAACGCCGCGTTGGTCTAACCAACGACTGGCCGGTGCGGCGACTCGTTGCGTGTTACCTGCGGACTCGCGGAAAAACGTATCGTGCGGCGTGTACGTCGCTGACAAATACCACTTGATACACGCTCCAGGTTCTGCTATTCCATTGGCTTTTCTTCTTTTTTTTTTTTTTTTTTTTTTTTTTCTTTCTTTTTCCTACTTCCAAACAATTACGGGGCAAACGGTGTATCGAGAATTACGGTGGTAACGTTTGTGTCGGCTAACGGTTCGGTTTCATCGACGACGCGATATTTTCGACGAAGCAGCGTCGCGGTGAATAGTCGATCAACGTACCATCCGGCTGCAAAACACTTACGCCGATACGTTGCCCGAGTAAAAAGGAATAACAGTACGACGAGAGATCTCAATTTCGGCGTATTAAGTATAATCGCGTTAAGAAAGAGTCTGGGTGGCATGTAAATGAATTTTGTATTACACGTTATGCGCGTACGAGTGTATCGTAATTACGCGTTATTACTTCGTATCGCGACACCCTTATCTCGGCTGTTTCACGGCAATTATAATTTTCACGTGGATGCTCTGGCTCGCCAAGCTTCCGGGACCTTAACCTTTTCGATCGTCGACTTTCTTCTTGCGAAGATTCCGAATTTTATTTAGTTTATTTAACGCAATGTCGACGCCAGCGTCAACGTCTCGATCAATCGACGACGACAGTGGCACGTTGTAGCTTCGCGTGCGTAAGAAACTACGTCGACGCGGATCTGTGGCAGTGCCGGCGAAGCTAGTTAAAACTCGCGATAGTTAAAATCCACACGGTGGAAACGTGGTGGTTTTAACGCGCAGTGAGAATTAAGTGCATCCTTCGTCGTTTATTCGCGTCGAGGTGAGATAAGAGGACCATTAACACCGGAAGAAACCGCTGACTCTGGTACGAGCAGCTTCTTTACGGATTCGTTTGCTGTTCTCGGAACGAACGCGATGACGAAAGACGAAAGACTAGCCCGAAGAAACGACGCGACCTACCGATCGCTCCTCTTTCTTCCTCTTCTCCTCTTCTTTTTCTTTTTTTTTTTTTTTTCTCTTTTTCTCTTCAACGACGTTTCACGAGGTGTACGAACGTTCGGCGAGCTCGCGACGCACACCAAGAGAAAGTGCAAACAACTGCGAACGAGCTGACCCGGGAGAATTCCACAATTATCGCGAGGCTAACGCGCGCTACTCCGATTCGTAGTCGGCGAACGCGTCTTCCTAAACGAGGACACCGCTCGCGAAATAAATTCTCCGCGCTTTAAGATAATACGTGGAACCGACTCGTTACCTCACTTACGTAAGTACGTACCTGTTATTATGTAATTCTTTGGAAAATAATAAACGCATCGATCACATCGATCGGAGAACGCTATTTAAAGGCGAGCGCGATGCTCCAATTTCGAATTAGCGGATGTGCTTCGGCGAGAGCGTACCGCCTTCTTTTTCCTGCCGATCGATAACGCTTGAATTTTCACGGTAAACATTTTACAATATCGTGATATCGAGCGAGATAAAATCGCGAACTCGTCGCGTATTCGTTTACGGCTACTAAATTTCTCGGTGCTCTTTATCGCCGCGCGAAATTCCTTCGACTTTTCAAATGACACGAGGAAAGAAAGAAAAGCAACGACGACACGTCGAACCAGCTGGCTGCCGAAGCGAGTGAAACTCTCGTTGAAAGAGGACCAAAGAGAGAACACCCAACTGACCTCGCTGAGGAAACAAGATAGTCAAATTGGAAGATGGCATCCCGCTGGGAGTAACCATCCACGTGTTATTTAGCGATCAAGTTAGAAAAATGTAACAGGCAAATGTCCAGCTGGACAAATTGTAAAGTACCAATTAAATAATAAAAGAGACATTTTTAAACAACTTCCTCCCCTGTAATTAGGCGACGTATTCAGCGGTGTTACCATTTTTCTACCATAAATACCATAAATTGTCCAGCGAAACGCACGAATCGTTTTTATTCGGTTCGACGAATCGTAATCTACGCCTTGGTTTAGCTGATATTAAATTCTTCCCTTTTTTTTCTTTTTTTTTTTTTATAGATAACCGAGACCATAAGCGAAATTTTCTGAAATTCCACGTAACGTAGAGCTGAGGAGAAAAAGGAAAAAAAAAAAATAGAAGAGAGAAAGAAATAGCCGAAGCAGCGAGAAAGCGCGAACCTTAAAATCTACGTTAAAATCCGTTAATGGAGAAAATAAACGTTGTCGAACGTGGTGAAAGATGTCGTAATATTATGGTGGTTCAACTGGTATCAACTTGTATGCTAATGAATGTGCGTGGCAGTGAAGGCTGGTTTGCAAATGGCGGCCGTCTACCCTATGGAAACCGCCAGCCATTTCTACGCTACGATTTCTTCGTCTCGGCTCTTCCTTCCAGTACGAAACCCGAGGTTCTACCGATTTTTCGTCTAACGTTGGCAAATTATTCTCCCGTCGAAGGAAACGAACGAGTCGCGTGAAAACCAGGCGTACGATTTATCGCGCGTTTCATTTACCAATTTCGTTCGCTGGCGAATCTCGCGGCGTTTCGTTGCTCGAACAAGAGATGTCCGCGATAAAAACGCTATTGCAACGTGGTGTTTTACGTGCAGAGAATCGACGAGACGAAGCTCGTCGATTGAACTATTTCGCGTGGCGATTTTAAATTAGATCGCACACGGGATATTTTCGATAATTAGCACGAAATTTTATTTCTTCGATGCAGTTTCGCGCAGCAAATTGCAGATTCGACGAGTTCCTATTTGCTTACGTATTTCGGTTATTAAAATTTTCTAAGATTCGTCGAAATTCAAAATAGTCGGTAAGAAACGCCGAATTTTCTTTGCTGGGAAGCATCGTTCGTTAAGGCGAACACGCATTGCCATCGTTAAAAAGGAAGGTGGACTTGTGAATTTTCTTCCGTCGTTTTCTTCCAACGTGGTACGCAACGCGGGAACGGGGATTTTTTTTTTTTTTTTTTTTTTTTTTTTTTTTTTTTTTTTTTTTTCTTTTTTTTTTGGAAATGCAGGCAGAGATTTGGGAAAGAAAGGAAGGAACAGATGGAAACTACGAAGAAGGAAATAACATCTGGGAATAGGAAAAAATATTCTTTGGAAAGGGCTGACACTGCAACACTGATCAATAGGTGGAATACTCGTCTTTGAGCGTATTCAAGGACTTAAAACTCAGGTAGAGAAAAGTATTAAGGAACTAATTTCAACCTTCCTAGAAATCGGCCCGGACCTTTCGAAACACGATCAAACGGACGCAGATGTGGCCCTAACAATGCGGACAAGATATACCTGAACCTTTTGTTCGAGATTTCCCGAACAGAAATTTTGACGTAGACAAATGAAAACCTTTGAGAAATCGACGGATGGCTGACCCAAACGCGATCCTATCGCCAGGGTTCCTGTATTTGTCCATTGTAAACGCACGAAAAGAAGGGAAAAACTTTTGTGGACCGTGGCAAACGTTTTTTGTAAATATTCCTTTACAACTTTCTTGAAAATTACTTTACGGTAAATTATTGCAATTTATTTTTATTGCAATTTTCTCTGCAAGTACGTCCTTCGAAATTGTATAGTTTTATTCGATAGTTGTCAGATTAATCGTTAAACGAAATAGAAATTAAAATCGCGTTTAGATAAACTTCCCTTTACGACGTATCGTTCGATCCGTTCGAGTTTTCCGCTCAAACTTCGCATATATAGACACCTACGTTACCGATGTGGAAAAAGCTTGATGCGCGTTTCCACCAAAAGATAGAGCCACGTACAACGCTCACGCGCGTTTCGTGGGGACACGCAATATCGTTTATCAAAGTGTCGAACGTTTCCTCTTACACGCTTCGATCTATTCGTCGATTCGTCGATAGATCGTATTCCCCTGTCGTTGTTAAGCATCGATTCTCGTTATATTTGTATATCGTACATTAAACTATTAATTAATATCAAAATTGCCAACTCCGTGTAATAAGTTATTCCATGAATTCGTTGCTCGTCGCTACTCTCTACAAATTCTATCTGTCTACGTCCAATTATATCCGAATTAGAATCACCGCTTAATTATTTAGAACATTTGGCAAAATCCGCGGCGATCGTCCACAGATTTCGTACGATTTCGTTTGAAAATGAATCGATCGTGTCGAAGAGCAACGTTGTCTAGTAGGTTACAATTAAGCTACGAACGTCGGTATAACGTGTTTATGGCGTGTAGCATGTCACGGCAATGCTGCCAACGTTAAAACGCACGATCGAAGATCCTACAGAGAATTTTACTAAAATTCGATCACAGACCATCGAAGATTGGCTAAACGAGCGAAAGATGTTTAGAACAAATACAAAACGAACATTTACTTTTCTTTCGGGAAATTATTCCATCTTGAAGATTCTCGTAGAATTAAAAAGTATCTCGAAGATTGGTACAACAAACCAATTACGGAAAAAGTACGAACAGCCAAAGACAAAACGATTTTACCGCAATTATATTCCTAACGACACACCGATGACGACGATGATCGCCGTTGTGGGTACGAGGTCGAGAAATGGCAGAAGCACGAAGTAGCACGAAACTCAGCCACCTCTCGCTCTGTGTGTGGAAAGTTTCAAGTACAAATCGAATGCTGGAATTCCACGTGTCTTCGAGAATATGCCGGTGTATTAACGTGTCCTGCATCGCTACAGCGAAATTCGAGTTTGGCGTCTTCCACGCAAATTCTGTTCCACGCAATATGTAAATCGTCTCCGTAACTTCGTAACTATCACCGAATATCCAACAAGCCAAATATTACTTTGCTACACCTAACCTCTACGTTTCCATTATCGATAATATCGCATCGTTACCGTATCGTGAAATAAACATTTTTTTCGCAAAATACAATTTTCTACTTTGATCCCTACGTATAATCGACGATGCTACACCTTCCTAAAATATTTTCAATTCTCCGGATTTAGTTTTAGTCGTGAAAGCGGACGGGGGCCATTGCTCGAACTATCTCGACTCCCTTCGTGGGTCATATTTTCATACTGTTTGCATTGACCTCGAAAAAAAGAACTAGTCGCAACACGGTCATATATACTTTTATTCCGGATTATTTACGATGCCAGAAGAAAATCTCCGGGTTCCGATATGTAATTGATCATAACAGTGTCTGGTCGTTTCGCGTAAAATATCTTTGCCGGTGGCCACCACTCTCTATTTTTACGCCACCGTACGTTGGCATTACCGTGACACGTAAACGCCTGTATCTACTACGAGTGCCCACGTGGACATTTTTTTCGGCCGACCTTTATCGTGCGCCTCTTTCCAGTGAATCACTATTATAACATTGCGTTTCGTTTCGGCCATCGTATCTTCGAGCTCGCGTCCACGATTCATTTATTAGGGATTATCGAGTCTCGAATTTCCGCTGGATCACCGATTTAATTAAAGTTCGATAAAAATCTGATTCTTCGCGTAACATAATCTTCCCGTTGTAACGTCACGCGTGCTTGACGTAATTTTTTAATTGATTTTTCATCGCGCGATCGAATACTTCTCGGCGAAATACGCAAATCGAGAATTCTCGAATCGTCGTCGAGATGCGTTTTAAACGGTGCAAGACGTTTCGCCTCTGTGGCGAATATTTGGGAACTGCGAGAAAACGGAATCGCTATTACCGTGCGACAAACGTTGTGGCATATCGTCACTGGTGTAACGCGGACAAGCGAGTGAATTAATTACAACGGCTGAGACGTTTCTCGGCCAAGTTAAACAAGCGTTAACGTAGAATTTTCATTTCCCGCCTTGTTGACGCCGAAACCAGCCGAATTTCAGGGACGATCGCAAAGCTGCGCCACGTGCGATATCAAGGCCACGACCAACTTACCAAAAGGAAAAAACAAAAGTACCACAGTTACACAACGTGTAACCAGGAAGTTAAATAAGTAATAAAGAAAAGCGTATTCTGTTCTGTTAGGGACAAAGAATCGAGCATATTCACGGCCTATTAACATGCGTTTCGGCTACTTGAAAAGTTATTACTCGGCCCGCTGGTATCGTTCCACATAAAGTTCTAGAAAAACAACTGGCTGGACAGAATGGTTAGCTTCTAACGACACGTACCACCACCAATGCCGAGAGATTTCACGAAATGAATCAGCTATTACGAAAGCTTCGACTTTGATAAAACTAACACGGCGAGCGAGCGCCGAATTTCCGTTTTAAAATCCTCACTTCCAAGAACCTAACAGAAATCTACATTTTCTTTTTATTCATGGCCAATGGACTTGCCAAACGAATTCGTGTAATTTTATACTTGTCACGCGCGAAATGAAGTATATACCGGAAGTCAATGTTCGATGTTTAGTTAGTCAGTGGGATATTACGATACGGTGAACCAATGGCTCGGATGGATCACGAAGCAAATATCTGCGACGAATTACATGGTTATCTACGGGACGATCAGACTAGAAGAGTAACGTAAATTAGACGATCGAACAAACTTAAAGAAAAAAATGCCCATTACGTAATTTAATTACCAAAGCATTAAACGTGATTTTCAAATCTTACGTAACAACGACACGCAGTGGAATAAATGAAAAATTTCTCGCGTCAGACACGATAAATTTCGTGGAACACAGTATCCATGTAATACCGTTAATATTTCATCGTCTTTGAAAAGTTACTTTCGTCGCGTGCTTGTGTGCCTGCGTATGTATATATCGAGTGTTTGTGGATGATCTGTTGATACAGAGAACCGTTAGGTGAGCCCTAATATCGTTTCATGTTTGTTATTATCAACCTATTCCCAAAAGCAAGCTTGTAACATCATCAGCGTACCCGTAAATTTTCCCATATAGCGAACGAAAATCTTTTCCAACGATGCACGGCTGTTTCGTGTTATTGCAGCAGTTCCAACGATACGTACGTGCGTTTCTAAGTAATCTACGCTAAAGAAAGATCGTTGTTGATTGGATAGGTATATATCATGTGTATATGGAGAAAGACGTTAAAACATATCGAAGGAATAACGTTGTTAAACGTATAGCCAGGATATAGGGAAAAAACAAATGGTAAAAATAAATGGAAAAAATTGGCGAATCGCAGGGAGAAGAAAAGGCGCGAAATGGTTGGATACGCGGTGTGATCGGCGAATGGTATCGGTGAATTTCTAACCTCACCGGAAACACGATACAAGCATCGGAGATTCGTAAATAGAGGATGACTAATTTACCTCGTGGCATCGCCGTTTTTCTCCTCCATTTCTAAACGCTCCATTTCCTTCTGCAACACGCCACCGTCTGCAAACTTATCCAGGGACATGATTTTTTGTTGTTGTTAATGTTCGTTGCCAATTTCACACAAAAACCGACGAATTATTTACAACAATACCGGAAGTTGTATTTAGCACTGTTCAATATAATATATATTATATTATATTATATTATATATTATGTATATATATATAAATTTATCTTTTCTTCTAAATATCTTTTATAATGCAGCTTTTCGCCGTTAGCTACCGCTAATCGACTGAGGTAGACAAACACTGGCACTAAACACTGGCTGATTTCTCGTTCGCGCGACAGAACGAGCACGAATGAAAGAGAGAAGAGCAAGAAAAAGGATGAAAATAGGACGCACGACGACGTATACACGACCAAGACACCGCGTATAAACTCTTTCTCTCGGTTCTCCGTACAGTAGCGTCCTCTCTCGCCTCCTTAATTTCGTACTCCTCCACGCGTCTTCCTTCTCCCTCTTTTTTTCTGATTCTCCGGCACACGCTTCGTCTCTTTCGTTGAACACACGATATCGGTCTTTCTTCCTTCACCCTTTTCACAACGATGACACACGACGACCACGCGTGGCACACGGTAATCGGTAGCGATTATTAAAGGCCTCGCGAGACAGCGTGGCAAACAAAAAGAAAAAACGAAATAACGAGTTAAGGACGATCCACGCGGCACACTGTTCCCAGTAACTTCCTTCCAAATGATAGAAAGATAGCGTCTCGTCGTTCGTCTCTTGTTCTCTCAACGACTGCCGAAAAGAAACTCTTGCGGGTGGAGTAGTTTCCGTACTTTCCTCCTTGCCTCCTTGCTCCGCCGGCTTTCTACTACCGTACCCCTTCCCCTCGATTCCCTTACCACCGCTTTCTCCTTCTTCCTTGCGCACGCTGCCGCCTCTCCTTCTCTCTTTCTAACTAACGGAGAAATCCCTCCACGTATCGAAGACGCGCGAGCACTTTTACCAACTAAACTGAACAGACAGTCTAGTGCTCGTACGTGATTGGTTGATCAGTACGATCTCGGGACTGTGCGTTATCCGGTTCCCGCTACTGCTCTCTCGAAGAAGAAGAAGAAGAAGAAGAAGAACAAGAAGAATGATGGACACCGTTTTACGCGATGACACAACGGGTTAGTAACGCCGGTAGAAAAAAAAAAGATACGTCCTCCTCTCGCAATTACGTTGGTCCTCTCTTTGTACGTAACACTTATATACATGTACATATACGTCGAAAACGCACGTGGATCAATCGGTCGTGTTACAAAGGTGGTGTACCGATGCGCCGTTTTACTCTACCGAATACGAAGTGACACGACACCCGGCCTCTTTGCCGTGCGACTGCGTTTTAGTATATTCGTAAATGACACTGGCCTTAACTCAGTGCACGTATACGTGGGTGCGTCGTCCTTTCTCTGTTCTCCGCTGATTCTTTCTCTCTCTCTCTCTCTCTCTCTCTTTCTCTCTTTCTCTTACTCTATCTTTCCCTCCCTTTCGTTCTCTACTACCCCTTTCTCCGTTTTTGCCGAGCGTTTCGATCAGCGCTGCTTGCGATCACGACGAATACGCGACGATCAATGGGGTATAAATGCGCGTCGAGACAGGCAGATTCTCGTCCGAGTTTTACGCACACCTATCCGGAAGCGCGAACGCACACGGGTGTCGAATCGGAAGAAAAACACACACACGACTAACAGCAGCGTGCTACGCTGACGGCGGTTATATTGGCAGGGATATCTAGCGAGAAAGCGCGCTGGTACACTGATATTATTTTTATAACAACGCGGTGCGCGGCCGTCCTAGGCCGCGCCCAATATACCCCCACCCTTTACCGGCTTTCCTCCCCTCCACTAACTGTTCCTCCCTCTCCCGATCAAGGGGAAGCCTTACTGTTCGTCCCCACCAAAGACATAGACCATCGTACCGGCGTGTGAGACTCGACAGAGAAGGGTGAATAGGAAAACGTTCTCCTCGACTATCCTGCGTGGGTATATCAAAGCTGGAACATTTTCTTCGCACGAATGCCATCTTGCTCCTCGTCGTTTTTCCATCGTCGCGTTCAACGTACCTTTCTCTTCGCTTTCGACAAAAAACAATACTCGCGATAGAGATTTCATTCAACTATCTATTAAACACGTACACATTTCTCGTATTTTGGCGTACCACGTTGCTCGTGTACAGAGTCGCCATCTGATGGATGCCGGTAAACACTAAAAGTTGTTTTTCCATTTCTCGCTCCGTTCTCCTGCTACCTAATTTATGGCACTTCTGCGAAGTGTGCTGCGAACGTGAACGATGTAAAGGTGTCGAATGATAGATAGAAATCGAGTCATCGCGTATACCGAGTTTCCACGACTTCCCTCCGGTTTTGAATTATCCATACTTCTAAATACGTACTCCACGGTCTATCGTATCGTGCAAATACAATTTTTCCTGTTTCATGGAAAACCTGAACGATCGTAACGTAGACAGTTGGTAACATAGAAACATAAATTTAATAATAAATTATCGTGCTAGATTTCGAAAAATTTTCATTTCAAATATATCGTTTCGTACCATCGACTTGCCAGATAAATAAGAAACGTAACGCTTCACCCTTTGCCTCTACAAAGTCAAGAGTGCTTCTCTGATCAACTTGTGAGTCGAAAAGGGGGAGATTACAAGTGCCCAACCACCGCCAAGTTCTAAAAGACACCGCTCTGTACGTTATTTCACGTGCATTTCACTCACGATTCATTAACCTTCGATTCGGCAAAGTACAGTCGTCGAGCCTTCGACTCTATGCATAGAGTTTTACCGAACGTTGGAAGTACGGATTCCTGGTTCTCCGTAGAACTACAGGATTGATTCCGTTACGGAGGTCTCGCTTTGTTCGGCCAGGTAGGAAGGAAGGATTCGCCTTTCTTTTGTGCATGCCTGCAGGTATATGGGTGCAGGTCGACCACGGATATTCCTGGCTTTTCTGCGCTCACGTTTCATCCTCATTATCTTTGGCAATGACGAGGGTGTTATCCTTGAACTAGATTTATCATTCACAGAACTCTGTGGCCGGATGGCACTTGAATTTCTGATGCGTTCAAACACCTACCGTAATTGAGTTTCGTTATGCTCTGTCAGAATCGAAAGCAATCCTCGTACGTCCCTCGTACGTTGTAAAATACGATTTGTAAAAAAAAAAAAAAATGTCCGTTTAGAACCACTCGGTTTCTTCTACATCTAGATCACGTCAAACTAAATGTCAATCTATGGTCTTTCGTTTCGTACATTCCTGGCAACGATAAAAGGAAGTTTAAATTCGGTCATTCCGCGGCCAATGCCGTGTAGAATATCGGGACGAGTTCTACTGGCATTTGATCTGAATGGCACACCTGTACAACTTGCGTCATGTTCTTCCGGAAGAAAACAAACGATGATTACGAATCACCGAATTACGCCAAGGGGGTTCGAAGAAAGAGAGAAAAGAAAAAAAAAAAAGAAAAAAGAGAAGGGAACACCGCGAGGGGAGTGGTCGCATAACCGAAGAAACGTTGATCCATTATAAACAAGTGGACAGCCAGTTAGAACACCGGGTCGAACTTGAATTTTGAGCGTGCTATGTGGTCGCGTGGTTTCACTATGAATTTTTATTACAGAGGGTAACTTAACGAGCGATAGAAATACCGTTCTTTTCGACGCAACAAATAAAAATCCAATCGTTCGTGTATGCTTAGACGAAACGACTTTTCCGATGTTCGCCGTCGAATAAAGTTTCACACAAACGGGAAAAAGTATAATTATAAAAAACGGGAAAAAGTATATAATTTGATTTATCGATTTAATAAGAATACTCGTTGTTCTTCGATAATATCGATGTTCGAATCAAAATAATATAAAAATAATGCACATAGAAGCGAATAATCTGCCGGAACGTAGGCAATTCTCGCGAATTAATAATAAAACCCGTAACATGTATTTTCCATAATATATCGTCGAGAGTCACATGATCGGGTCAGCACGTAAAAGCTCTAGCGTCGTTTGTCGCACACTTTTTCTTCCCTCTTAGCCTCCATCGACTAATTCGTTAAATGATCAATCGATTATCCTCTTCATCGAGCATAAATCCACATCAGCTTCCTGGAACCGTCTTCCACAGTTTGCGACTTATTTTCCCTTTACCAGACAAAGAAATCGTCACACCTAGCTTACTAGCTTATTACTCGCGGACTCGATAAAAATATATCAATCGACACGACGCAAATTGGACGAACCGACGAAGAAACGAAATATCCACGAGAATCTGATCGTACGTAGAATTTACTCGTAGACCGACTGCAGTAATTCGAAAATTATATATCGTCGTCCTATCGTGCAAGTACGAAATAGCGTCGAATTCAGTTGGTCATTCATGCCCAGACGAAAGTGTGGAGTTGCGAGCGTGGCGGCTCTTTGTTCCACGCGGTAATGACGGTTGGGGTAGGTTAAGGCAGTGTTTAAAGATAATTAATAGTTGCACGGCTCGTAAATATCGGTATCAATGAAGCGTGGCCAAGATCTGGCGTGGGATCGGTAAATGGTTTCCGGGCGTATAAAAATTAATGGATCTGTTGTCGACCTTGGTGGAAACTATCTTCGTTCCGTTGTATCGATCAAGGTTAAGAGCGGGTCGCTCTTAGGAAAACGATATTTCCAAGAACGTTGAACGACGCCTTTGAATTTACGCGCGTCTCCAACGCCGCGTGTTGTTTCCTAAAGCCGGTTAGGTTTTTTAAACGATTACGTAAACCGGATCGCAAGCGTACGAATGCGACCGAATATAATTACTTGGCCGCTGTTATCAACGTAATTTCGAATGGCAATGCGATCCACGTGATTCCATAAAATCGTGGAGTGGGTAGTTTAATAACTGGGACGGCCGTGGAAACGAGCGATCCGAGACGAAGGGAACGAACGAGAGCTGCTTTTACCCCTCCAGGGTGGATCAGCCGATGGAAGGAAAGCAAGGAGGAGCGACGTAATTCGGGCCAGGAGGAAAGGGTCCTCCAAGGGGAATATAGAAGACGTCGGTGTACAAGGGGAAAAGGGAGAATTTAGGCGGGGACAGAGAGGGTAACGGGGGAAAAGAGAGAGGGAAAGAGAAATGCGAGGGTGCGTAAGGGTGGCGGATCCCTGGAATCAATAGTGGCCACGCACCCTTGAAGAATTTTCGCACCAGGAGTCCGGATGTCTCAGGACAGGCTGGGAAAGCTTTCTCCGCTGCTATCCAATACTGCTTTATTCGGTAACGAAAATCCCATCGAAAAAATGGTATTTTTCAAGAAAGTTGGTGCAGTGATTTATCCCCTTTATCTTATCTTACAATGGATGAGAAGTATGTTTTAAACGTAATTGGACGTTGACCGGAACGTCGACCGATCGATGACGAATAAAATACATTATTATTACAGTATTAAGCGAATAAACGAATTTTCCAATTTGCGCGGATATAAGCGAATTAATCGTAAATTTGCAAGAAATTGAAGGCATTCGTGCATTTGGTATTCGATAAACGTCTAGTCTCAGATATTTATCAAAGCTTTCGTTTCAAGAGAACCTACAGAATCGAAATAGACCTGGTTACTTAACAGTAAGACGTGGATTCTCCACAAAAAGTGCATTGTGTTTTGTTTTTGAATCGTCAACTCGTACGAATAACAATCGACTCGTGCTTCTCGCTTGATACTTTATCGTAAACCAACCGAAATTGAATTGTTTTACGGTAATTCAATAAAAAAAAAAAAAAAAAAAAAAAAGAACGTGGTCTCGTTCATCTCGTGCGATGCGTTTGATCGCGAGACTGTTTTTCGCGATATCGTAGAACGTTTAGTGGCAGGAAATATGTGTCTTACAGGTCAGTGAGTAAAGCGGAAAGGCTGGGAAAAATGACTCACCTCCAACCACTGCCAACTTGGCCAACTGAAGATTCCGGTAGGGCGTCGCCGCTACCCCTAAAACAAGGAAATGGGAAGCTGTAAGATAGGTAAGGATACAGGAGTTTAAGGATATCGGGATAAGATATTTAGGATTGGGATAATCTTACTCTTCCTTGATGCGTTTTCCACGATGAACAAAAAATATAATAAAAATATATATATATATATATATACACATCATAGTTAAAAGAGTATTTTCTTTCACGCCAAACCATTATACGAATTTTCAAACGACCAAAGTAACTTCGAAATCGGACGCTCGTTATTCGATTCTTTACGCGCGACTCACGTTTTAAGTCGCGTTCGCTTTCGTAATTGTATCGTGATTTCGCTTTTACTCTCGAGTGGATGTTTTTACCTCTTTGAGTAGCGAAACTTTTGTCAACTCGATCCGTCTTTCCATCGTACGCGTCCTTTGTAGATGAAAAGACGAGAAACTATGACGTAAGAAAGGAGAAGCGTCCGCGACACTCGGCAAGAAGAAAAAGTTTCGTACAGCGGATAATTGGAGGCCTCCGCGACATGCATATTAATCGCAGTCTATCTGTGAGAGGACAAAAAAGAATTAATAATAACCGCGTCGCCAAGATACCGATCTGACCGGTTGGTTGGCCAGGTGCAGCGCGTCTTCCGTGATCCGTGCATATTCTTGCGGGTTTCTTTTTCACGGCATCCTTTTGCGTCGGTCACGCCAATTAACAGGCATCGCCGTTAAAATCACCTTTACGCTATCGTACCAGCTACTGTGCAAAGTTTCAATTTGTCAAAAGTGAAACCTCTCGATACAACGTTTCCGAGGAGTTTCGCTTTCGTTGTTCCCGGACATGGTCGCAACGCGTACATCGTCCGATCCTCTTTAAACTACGCTTATATTCTTACAGCATTCGTTCGATTCTATTCGCTCGCCTCGTTACGACCATCAGATTCCGGGAAATCGATTCCTACGTACGCTATTTCGGCAAATTTCCCTTGCCGTTCGATCAAAACGAATCCGAGTCGATTACGAAAATCGATCCGCGTTCTTGGCTGCACCCCTTATAAAGACGCGATCCGGGCCACGGCATAAAACTAAATCGTTCCGGTAGAACAATTCAAAATTAAGGCATCGAGCGTGACTTTGGCCGGCAGCTGCGTTCAGCAACAAAAATCGCGTCTTCCCTAACACCGTCCAAGATTTTACGATCCGCCGTTCTGCTTGTAACGCCTTAAAGCGGAACCATTGACGTTACAACGGCGAGAAAGTGCATCGACGCACGGGGGAAGTGAAAACAGCGAGCCCGGGGAACACGAGGCGCATACACCAGAGGGGTGAGGGTACATAACGCTTATTGCACGTCAGCGTGCCTCAATTTCGAGATAATTAAGCGAGGCCCTTTACACCTGCGGATTGTGCCAAGTCTGTACACGCGCATACCCGTGTAATTTTCTTTTTTACCGTGACGATCTCTGCTCATCTGTGGATCTACGCGTGATAAGGAATCATGCGATGAAAACGGCCGGGTAGAAAAAACAAAAAGCAAGCCAAACCACCTCCACTTTTTGCTGCAAAAGAAAGCTATCGTCATCTTGACTTAATGTTCTTACGTGCCCTTTCCTTCGCCAATGATTAATAGCTATTAACAAGGGGAACGACCTGCGCCAACATTCATGATAAAACCGTGCAAGATTTAATATCCTGAAAAAACATAATTCACACACACATTGGCTGCAGCCAGGCTGTTTTAATCGCGGCATTACAGCTTTTATACGTTCCTCCATTCCACTTTGGGAATATTAATTACGCCCGAAACCAGCTGTTTTACTTCGCTCAATAAACTGCCGGTTATTTCGGAAATACCGTGGCTATTTCGGAACTTTTCCAGAGTACGGCCACGATCTATTTCGAACATTTCAAATCGTCCGCTAATCGATTACTATTCGGAAAAATCGACCAATCGTCTCCTACTCACAGACTGACTACTGACTTCGAAGGCTGTAAATTGACAATTTACGCTGGACGAGCAATTGGATCATTAATCAGCTCGTAAGAGGTCTAGGTGATAATTACATTTTCGTTTCCGGCGCATTACTTAAGAGCGTAAATTACTTTCCGCGACTGACAGCCCGGAGCAGCTGATCGGTAATTTCGATCGAAGCTTCTTGGCTTACGTTCAAAGGCTCCCTCGCGTTAGTTGGCTACGCTACGTACGTATACGTACGCGATTCTTTGCACCGAAATAATCTCGTTGCTTAAATTTCTATCATAAGCGTCGTATCGAAACAGCAAAGTTTGCAGGATCTTAAAGATCCAGGTATTCCGCGAGCTCGGAATTAAAGGCAATGACACGGAATAAAGAGAAATGAAAAAGATCGGGGTTAGGTAGCAAGGTTAGGCAAAGCATGGTAGCCAGGCAAAAATGATCGTTTCTGAGAAACAAAATTAATTCAAGCCAAATTCTCTCGCGAGGGTCGACCTATCGGTCAATGAAATTTTCGAAAGACGATTCTAAAGGAGCCACGTTAGCCTGTTGTGTGAACGCAGCTGCACGAAGACGCGTATCGAGCTCCTCCTCGTCAGGATATCGTCCCTCGAGGCTCGTAGGAAGATACTTTGAGCAAACATCGGAAGGAGCGATCCTACCGGGCGGGTCCCGTTGTATCGTTTTGTTTTCGCTCTGCCGACATACGAAGCCACTGGTAGCAGTTGCTTCTCGCAGAAAAAAGAATCGCGCCAGCCGTACCGAAGAAAAGGAAAAGTGTACGAAAGGATAGCAAGGACAAACGACCCAGCCTTGTGTTTATCTAGGCCGGCTTTATACGCGAGAATTTGCTAAGAGTCGTCGCACGAAGGATTACTCGAGAATTCTAGTCGAAAGTCAGGCGTGAAAACACCGTTTATTATATTGAAATCGCGTTTCAACAGGTGACAAGTCGACGAGTACGAGGAGATTTCCGAAAGGAGAAATTTCTTCGCTAACTCGGTAACACCGCGTATTTCACAGTGTTTGAAAAAGTTGGAACAAAGTAAACACTTGAAAGTTCAGGAACGAGGTACACGGCTGGAAAAAAGTTAATTTATGGAATGCCATCGGGCAGGAAGAAAATTCGTAAAGTTAGCTTTGGCAAACGGCGCTTGCGTGGAGCACCAGTGCATTCGACATAGATGCAACAAGTGCAGCCAGGGTATTACAAATCCACCCTATATTTGTAACGAGCGTAATTCACCGCAGGATGGCCTACTACTTTCGCCGTTAGTTCCGCCTTTTACGAGCGTCCTTCAACCCTAAACTTGCGGATGCTACGTATTAACGATTGTGCTCGTAGGCAAAATATTTACTCGATATCGTAACGATCGTTATATCGGCAATTTCTGAGAAATACGCAATGTTCTCTGTATGAAAGTTTCAAATTTGAAAAGAATTTGTTGCTCTTACTAATGTCGATTGGAACGAGAAACAACAAACGAAAGAGCTGCTTTAATATATATGGCGAAAAATGGAAAAATCAATCCGTGCATTGAGACAGGAAAATAAGCGAAACAGCAAAAGTAACGAACACTGTCGAGATATAACGCGAGAGACGCGGCTATGTGTTACGCGTTTACAACGTTACGTTATGTTACGCGATATCTCGTTTCCACATTCGCGTCCATCTCCTTTAACGAGGAGAAATCGCACGTGCGAATAAACTGCACCGCGCCGGCATCTCCGTAATTCAATGAACGTATTACTTTCGGTATCCTGATGGTCTTTCGCGTTGATCCGCGCTAACTGTCTCTCGTAGTAATCCTATCGCGTTTGAAACGCATCGCACACGCACCACCGTTCCCTTCGCTTCGATAAAAAAAAGTATCAACAACATCGAGAAATTCGAGTTGCGCCTGCGCTGCGTGCCGAAGCAGCCGGCTGTGCATTGACGCAACAAGTGCATGCAAGATGCACCACGACTCAGGGGGGTGGGGTGGAGTGGGTTGTTGGTTGACGGGGGGAGAGGGAGAGAGAAAAGCAGAGAAAGAGAGAGAGAGAGAGAGCGAGGGAGAAGGGTAACGGGGTTGGGTGGGGTAGGCCGAGAAAAGTAGGGAGTCGAAAGGGGTGGAGGACGAAGAGAGGCAGAATTAAATGCAAGGCGAGGGAGGGGGTACACCACCGGAGAAGGGCACGAGGTTGGCACGCGCCGAGTGCAACGATTCGCTGGAAGAAAAGAGAAAGACAGGAAGGACAAGGAGAAAGATAGGCGGAACGGTGGAGAAAGAAGGAGAGAGAGAACGTGTGCATCGCATCGCATCGAACGGAAAGATGCATCCTCGGCAGCTCTCGTGGCAGTTTTTTATTCGTTTTCCCCCGCATCAACGATGCGAACATTTGTTTGCGGTTTATGAAGCCGAGGGGACAAGTGATATAGACAAACGGCGGCACTTCGGTGCAGGAAATGCAAACAAAGTGCATTCAGTCAGCCGGGTGACCACCGGCTGCAGGGGTCTAACTTACCCCCATGCACCCTTCCTATCGTACGACCTGAATGACCTGATACGCGCTGCGAGGTGCAGCGGCGTTGTTATGCAAATGGGAAAAGTGCAGACCCGCGTGTGCAAGTGGAAAAACATGCGGTTCGCGTGCACTTCGTATTATGAGATATCCACTTGACACCTGAACGTGGAAGCTTGTCAAGTGGTGTGTATTTGGTCCGTTCGATCGTAGATCCAGACGGTAGATCGCTGTTATTTATACGCTTGGTAAATAAATACCGATCATCTTCGTGCGCTTATTAGGAAAAAGAGGAGGCAATGTTTCGATCGGACGTCGATACGTTTTCCATGTAAATATTACGCGCGTCTGCGTTTCGATTTGCATTTCGTACAAGCCGGTTTGCCACAATTCCAACGTACGATACGCGTGCCTGTGTTACGTGGATGCACCACAAAGCGGTGCTGTCTTTCGGCGAGTCTAAAGCAGTCTAAAGCAGTCTTTGCGGTCATCGCATTAAATTGATTAAGCATGTGCATGACTTTGAAAGTTTGGAAGAAGCATCGACCGCGCAGCGCGCAGTCTCTGAATTATGTATGTCTGCGTGAAAACCACAGAAGTGAGAACGAAGCGATCTAAATCGTACGGGAACCGAATGTATTCTCCGACCGCGCTACGTCACAAAACCCTGAAAACATCCAACGTTCCCATCAAAAATTTCTATTGACATTTAAAGTAACTCATCGATCACGGCAACATCTTCGAATCTTTAACTCTCTATTAACTGCCTGCACTTTTGAAGATGCGTACACGGGAAAGAAAGGAAGGCAAGGCATATATTTAGCATATGAAAATAAACGTGCTGATAATAGCATGGATAGAGTCGCACGATGATATAATTGTCACCATTCGTTACGAATTTTCCGTTCGGTTCTCACACTCGCGAAGCTAGAATAACGTCACACATTGGCGGACTTAACACAAAGAGGCCGATAGAGCCAGTTAAAGGAAATAGAATCAGAAACGCGGTGGATCCCATGGAATCATTGTAAGGATTCTTGAGGGGTGAGACCCTCGGACCTTAAACTAGTTTTCGCTCGTACCAGTCCGTTTCTCTTGGACATCTTCCTTTTTCTTTCTCCATCTATTCTCGTCTTTTCTTCTTCATCACTGTAACCACCGTACGAGAGTACTTTACATTTGAAACATATCGGCTTATATGGAAATGAATGTTTAGCCATGCGTCGGTCCTAAACATTAAAAATGGAAGAGCAACACTCGCTGCAGGAAGCTGATACGCGAGTTTCCGAGCTACGCAAAGAGGACAACTCGGAAGTGATACTCGTCCCTCTGAATTGTCAATCTGTCTATTGTCGACCGACGACCTCCCCGCCTAATCTCCTTGCTAGCTACCTTGACAAAAAATTTCATTTACAATCTACGGTACAACGGTTACGTTCGTTGCCCTAATTTAACCCTTTCGCTATGGCAAGGTCCAAAACAACGCACGTCACGTGTCGCATGTTAAGCATCGAGATACAGAAGAAAAATTGCATTTACCACGTTACGATGGAAAATGATACTTTATATATTTGACATGGTCGATGCAATCGGACAACCGAATTAAAACCGATAGCATGTACGGCTCGTTTTACCCTGCTTTCATTGCACGTTGCATTTAATTGCTCTTATCTGCTGTCGAGTATCATTACGACCGGCAACAAATCCCCGGTTTATACCTTTGCACGTTCCTATCGTCGATAAGGTTTCTTGTGGCAACAGGAATCGCTGGTATGAATAACCGAGAAGAGAAACGGAGAAAGGAACGAGGTTGGGGGATGGTGAAATAACAGATTGCAGTTGTGGCACGAGCGAGCAGCCTGGACTCAGCTCGGGGCTCGTAAGGAGAAGGCAGGTGCCACATTTTTTTCGAACGCCTGCTCACCGTCGAGGAGGAGGCTGCCTCGATGCGCAGAGGCTCCCAAACGTTTCTACTAGGAAGCAGCTCTGAGTAGAAAGTTTTCGATCAAAACAATAATATCGATCGAAGCAAACGGTAATTAATGATCGATCAAATGCCACTTTCCATCAATTTTATATCCTCCACTTACGAAGCATAAATCGATATCGACGTAAAAATTTCTTGATTAAAAGATGGTCATCGAAGAACGTCAAAGTCCTTCGTAATAGAAATTCAGCCAGGACAAAGACACAAGGACGATTTAATTTCAAAGAAGTAGCGCTAGTAACGATCGACTAGGATCGGTAGGTTTTCAGCGAAGAAATTAACGTTAACGCCCGTTGACAGATACGATCGACGGATAATAGTGGCAATAGATACGTACCAGCGATCCATGTGTGCGTAATATATGTGGCAGCATGCAAAAAAAAATGGTGCAAATGTAATTCATATTCTACAAATTTCCATGCATAAATATAGAACGATACCATTTAACGAAGCTAGGAATTGTAACATCGTTTATCCCATTACGGCACCTATGCTCCTATCGACGGAAGCAATCGCGATAAAAGAACACCGCGGAAATTTGCATAACAATAGATAACGAAGTTTTCGAGGAAGTTCGCTTCGGTCGAACCTCGAGCGAAGCGTGTAATTGGCCATCTTTGTTTTGTAGAGCTAACCGTACGATTCCTTTGATGGTATCCGACAATTATTCAAAATTCTATGACGCGGATGAGTTCCACTGCGGATAATCCTCGACGATTTTTGCTTGGACACGTTCGGCACGAGTTCAAACTCTCGTGTATGCGCGCTCGCGCGCATTTACTCGCGTGCGGCCAATTATGCACCTCGTTATGCCGGCATTACGCGTGATCTCTCTTTTGATCGAGAAATTGCCTAAGGTTAATAACCGCTGTTGAAGTTTGTGTAAGCGATTACATAAAATTTTTCGAAGACAAATGGACTATTAGCACGTAAGGACAAGTCGGTTCGGCGCTATCCGCACGGTAGCAGAACCTGAGAAGTTGAGCAACTTTCTGGAAATACTTAATGTATAATATAAGTGTAATTCCACCAGGCGTTTCCTGCACGCTCGCCAAATTTACGACCGTTTAAAGGACAGCGGTTAACGATATTCGTTGGCCGAATAAATTTTGATTACAACCACGGTAAGACGATTCATGACTAATTTATTTAATACGTGCATATTTGCATACGAAGTAACGCAATGTATAAAGCAAAGCGTTTTATCGTTTAAGCGTTTTAAGTAAAGGCGTTTTAGTCGAGAATATCGCCGATCAACCGAGTAACGCACGTATTAGCTAGTAGAGCAGTAGATACACACGCTTGGTTTCTAATCACAATACGATACCGTGGTACGAAATTCAGACACGATTTTACGCGAAGTACGTTATGAAAAAATTCAAAACTTACCGTTTCTTCGGTCCACTAGCAACGGATGGCTCCACGACAAGCACTGATCCGAGATAGGTATATCCTGAAACAAGAAAAGAACACAATTTTAAAGCATATTTATAAACAATACTATGGATATCAAATATGTTTCTACTATTATTCGAAAAGTTATATTTAAATAAATATAACCTGTTATATAGGTTATATAAAGGAAAAAAAAACCAAAGGCAAGATAACCGAATAAATACGAAACGCTTGAATTTTCTCAGAGCATCTAGGAAATAGGAGAATTGGTTTATTGGGTCAGTTTGGACAACCTGTTTGAATCAATGGTATATTTGAACTCTGACCCTGGTCAGAGCTACCGATGGGATATTTTCTCATGGAAAAATATGCTGTACACCGGTTTTGAGAAGTAGAACTTGGCGGTTGCTTCCGGGTTTTGATTTGCACATATACAACGTCTAACGGCATAAAAATCACTGCACTGATTTGAAACTATCGCGTACGTTACTCATATTCTAATCAGGATCAAGAGGTTATGTGAACGTATCCGTGATCATAGTCTCGGGCTAGCGAATTTTTCGACACGGTCCGAGGGTCACAACGTATATATACATAAATGTATGTATACACGAGTATTTCCTTTCCTAGGCACCAGGTGTCTTCTGCCAGTTAGACCCATCTAATTTTCTCTAACCAGTTCCTCTTTCTAAATGTAATGCCAAAAAAATCTACGAAACCACTTTTGTCGACCATCGAAAGTGACCCTTTTCGCTCGTCGTATACAAAATGAAATTTGGTTACATGAAAAATAACTATTTTATCCGTTATATGATTGGTAATTAAACTGTGATTGTTTCTTACGCGCATCCTGTTCGCGACAAGAGGATGCGCGCGCATGTGTTTTGAAATCAGTCAGTTACGGTGATTAACACGACGTGCACAAGAGTCAATTACGTGATAGATTATAAACGTTTAACTCGTCGATTCCGGGAAAAAACCATTCAACTCTGAGATTGTTCGAAAGGACGTGTGTTTTTTTTTTTTTTTTTTTTTTTTTTTTTTATTCTAGTCGATTAAACGTGAACAGAAATACGCTTCGATTACTTCGCAAGACAAGGCCATCGTAAGAATGTAAACATAGCTCGGTCGGCAGCAAATGGCGCGATTTCTACTCACGATCTATGATCAAAACAATCTTGTTCGCAATACCGGCAAAATAAAGTATTAGAATACTTTATTTAATCTCTCCTTTTCAATTCGTATAACCTTTGGTAACGAAATATTATTCGTTTAAACTACAAATTGGCAATCGAATGGCGTCACCTCTACTAAACGATTTTTATGATTACAAATGGATAAATGTACAAATATCGACTAGCGAAGTTCGAAAAACTATTTCAAAGAAAACTTACGAAGAAAACGTTCTTTTACTTGTAATTCGTGATCCTCGGACATACGTAGATAAAAACGATGTGTGCTTGATGTATACTCAATGTAAAAAAAACGAAGAACGTGTAAGATGTTTCCGAACAAACGGGGCAGCAAGACGTCAAATATGGCAGCCAACGATGTCAGAATGCAGTGGATTGATCGTTAAGACGAGCTTCTAATAAAGGTCGGTAGAAATGAGATATTCGCATTTAATCGTAATAATTTTGCCTAAAATTTATACAGAAATACGCATACGCATAATAGTAGATGTATCTGTATCGTTTTCTTAGATGTTTTGCATAGCTTTATAAGTTGGGAGGAATTGTTCGATTCAATAATAAGTTATTTAGAAGTGGTTCGGCGAAAAGGAGATCCGTGTTCGCATGAATTAGTTACAGTCGGTTTGCGCCATAAGTAAGTGGGCACGCAGGCTTGTTGATGATCGTGGCAGACCGTCGCAGATCGTCGTCGTCGTTGTCGTTGAACATCGATAACGATCTCGGCGCTTCTCATTTTCGTGCGCGGAGTGGTATTTTTTTGAATGAGCCGAGTCCGCTTCAGAAAAACCGGGTAGATCTCTCTTGCGGGGTACAATGGCGTGTGGCGAGTGGCGGAATTGTGTTCGCGAGGAGTCTATTAAATGCAGCAGAATGCTTGGTACAATGAGGGTATATAATATAACCTACCGGGCGGACTAGCTTGGAAATTCGAATGAATTAAAAATGCGCGTATTAAACATAAAACGACGAGGAGAAGATGGCGTTACGGTATCTTCTGTAAGTACTCGAAAGTGAAAAGAGGCAGAAAGAGATGGGGAAAAAAGAAAAGGAGGAAGTAGCGCTTAAATGGCTACTTAGTATGGTCCCGTGTCGAGTCTCCCCTCGAATGGTTCATCTCACCCTGTAGCAATAATATTCGTAAGTGTTTCCATGCACGAGTGCTCAGCCTGAGTACCAACAGGTTTCATGCGAAAGCCAATTCGCGACAAGGTGAGAAAAAAAAAGGAGGGAAGGTAGAACTTGACGAGGTTTTAATTTGATTCTTATGCTGCGTTAAATTCGACGTGTGCTTTTACGCTTGATTTCACGTGTTTGCCATTTAGTAGGCTATTACGATAGGTTACAACGTCGTCTTCCACCGAATATAATCTTCAACTAAGCAGGAGCTGTTTGATCGCGATGATCCCGTTCGTGTCAAAATTTACGACGGTCACACGGTCGATTATTTTTTCGAACGAGCTTAATATTTGCACTACCCGCGTTGTCTCCTTTAAGCACTCGTTATTTACAAATCGAGTCAAATAGATTATTTTTGAGGTTTGAACTTTTAGCCTGCTAGTTATTACCACATCGTATCATACTATATCCTTGCTGTTGTATCGTAAACGAACTCGACATGCTTTACGAGAAAAGAGTCTCATCCACAAGACGATCCGCTCCTGTTTCGAATACCAAGTTACGAAATCGGAAAAATTCCTACGACGAAGTAAAACTTCGATATGGATTAGCTGGCGTTGGTGATACGAAGTTACAATTACAGGACGTGTTATCGGGTAACCGCGAGAGACGCACGATCCGCGAAGAGAAGCGTAGGCATCTGTTTCGAAAACGGGACACCCGTTATATGCCTAAAATATACCGGCATCTCGCATGGGGCGCGCTGCTAAGAAATGCAGAAACAGCAGTTGCTATGCTAGGTGGTACTCCCTACAAACACAGGCATACTTACACACGATACACGCTCGAATCTCTCTCCTTCTTTCTAAGCATCGGTGAAATTCGTGCATAAGAGAGACACACGCAACAAGCACTCGTATACGTAGAGAAGGGTACGCGCGTCTTACCCAGTCACACAGAGATTTTTCGGGGGTTCGCTCCGCGTGTATACCGTATGCCTCGTGTACGCGGCCGTGTGTTCGTGTAACGTACACACTCGCGTACGAGGGAGTAGAGAGAGCGAACTAGAAAAAAAAAAAAAAAGAGAAAGAGAAGGAGCGAGAGGAAGCGAAATAGCGAGAACTCGAGGGGTGTAGCCGTGGTGGTATTAGAACGGCAGCGAGAAGGGAGCAGAAAAAAGGGAGTGGAAATGAGATAGGGAAGGCAGCGTACGAGGGACGACAAAGTGAACGGGATAGAGACGGAGAGCACGGGTGAAAAAGGAGAGAAACCAGCGAGATAGAGGGAGGGAGGGAGAAAGAAGCTGTTTGAGCTAAGCGCAGCCAGGGTCTAGAAGCGAGTTTTCGGATCGAGTCGGTGTATGTGGGCAAGAGAGTAGGTTAGCAGGCTCTCCCGAGGGAGAGAGTAATAGTAGATTGTCCTGTTGAACGAGCAGGATGGCAAGTGCCTTTATAGTGGGTCAGTACTAACCGGCACCCGGCTAGCAAGCCTTCAAGGTCTCCTTAGTGCTCCTACCTCCTCCCTCCCTACCCACCATCTTCCCTGCTGATGCCTACAACGAAAACTGCCAGGTAGGTGAGTCGAGAGCGAGCGAGACCGAGCTTAGGAGAGCTATCCGGAGGTCGTCGCGCAATCTATCTAATATATATTCATTTTTTCTCTCGCTCTTTCCTTCCACCTCTTTCTCTCGCTTCACCGCGCCTTCCCTTTTCATTTCGCTTCTCCTCTTTGTCCCTCTTTCTCGATACGTTTTACCGGTTCCTAACTTAAATTTCGTCAATTTCTGCTTGACGGTGAGACGCGATCGAACGGGCTTTCATGCCTCGAAACCCGGTTACGTTCGAATTTGTAAAACGACGCGAACTTGGCCGACGATTATATCTACGTAATTAGCAATCGTTCGAACATGCAACGTAACGGAATAAAGATGAAAAAATACATAATTAGCGAGTTGCACGAGAAGTCGTGAATCATCTTTAATTATGTATCTCGAGCTTGATCGGTTATCAACGTTTATTTATAACGCGTGTATTATTAATAGAAAGCGTTCGCTTCGATACCCGATAGCTTCACCAACGTAGGTAACGTAAAGCTCGCGTATCTCAGCTGCCAGTACAGCGTTTTTCATATCTCGGCACTTGATACACCAAGACGATTCTTCGGCCAAGCACCGGTGGCGAAATACTCGTTCGTAACCTCGGATATTCAATACGTAATTATTAGCAGAAGCAAAATTAGACGACTATTGATTCCTCGAACATCTACGAAATCTCGAGACGTATTCGGAGTGTTTGAAATATCGCTACAACGATAAGGCGAGCCTTACAGGATGACATAACAGCGAGGAGTTTCTTGCGTCGGTCAAGGAGCAAGGGAGAAAGAAAAAAAGGGAAGAGAGGTAGAGATAAAGAGAGCTAGAGAGAGCACCGGCTCCACGGGGAAGTAATAAAATATTTGGGTAGCGCTGCGCGGGAATGGGAATGAGAACAGGTTCCTGTTGCGCATTCCAGGCCGATGCTGAATACCGATGCCTTGGACACGGCGGTTGGCACGGCTAGGTACATAAATTACTATTGAGTTACAACTCGCTAGTTCAGTCCCACGGAAATCGTTTGCGAATCGTGAATCACGGGTCGAAATCGCGCGAATCTACCCAGCAATTTGCCGATTAATATTTTCAAACGAGTTCGCGTATAGCCGATTTTTTTTGAAAGATCGATCAGCCATCGGACGTTGCTCGCCGAACCTAATTTTTCCACTTTACTTGATAAACAAGGACGTCGATGTTGGTAACGATGTCATTTGAAACATCGGAAGACAAATAACGCGTTTCCCTGACAAATATCGCTTCTGGTACGGGGACACGCGATCCAGATACAAAACGACCGCGAATATAACAGCATCTAAAGGAAAAATGTTCGAGAATAAAATTATATAAACATTCGCGTGATTCGATATATAGGTAAACATTTGCGTGTGGCTAGAATATTCGGTAACGAACCACACGAGGCGTTCCGTTCTAGAAGCGCAGATAAGGAAGGGCACGTGTTTCTATTCGGGGAAACGTAACGTTTCGTTGAAGAAAATACACTGGAACGTTGGGTAAAATTTAACGTACCTACATCGGAACCGTTTTTAATGGGACGGTAATTAAACGTACGGTGTACGCTGGCTTCGTATTAATCTCAATTCCGCGTCGGAAGCCAAGAAACGAAAACGAACCGAACGAAATAGCGAAAGGAAGCAATGAAAACTTTTTCCCTCGAACGGACGAAAGAAAAATATCGCCTTCCCATCCAACTAATAGTTGGATGGATGGTTCCTTTTAATAAACGAAGATAAATACGGTTGGAGGACAATCGCGCTATCTTCCCGCGAAGTTTGTTACGCGGTAAAAAAGATTCGAAAAGAAATTTGAGAAGCAGAGAAGAAACAGGAATGATCGTACGAGGCCGCGGGATATCGCGAAAAGACAAAAGGACGAAAAGACGTCGCGTCGATCGGGTTTGACACGATGCGGTAAATAAAATTGGAGCAGTTAGTCGGTCGGATCCACGCTCGTTTTCGGCCTGGCAAAGAATAAAGCAAAAATTGCTTCGGTCTCGGTTGGCCTTGTGGCATACTTCTCTCTCTGTTTCGCCCTCTGTTCCACCCCCTTTCTCTGTCCTGCTCGTTCCTTTGCCGCTTCTTTCTCGCGCCAAGGACTCTCCTTTCTTGCTCCTTCTCGCACACCCTTGTGCCGCGCTCGCAGCGTGAGAGCGGCCACACAAAGAGAGCACGAGAAGCACAATGGATTACTTAGACGGGTAGGTTAGTTTGCCGAATGAAGCGAATGGGCCCACGCACGTTAAGATAGGTCCTGACTGAGAATCCGCAGAAAGCGCGCCAAACGCAAAATCTCACTCTCCATTCGATTTTCACACCACGATACCTTCGTATCTAGACTCGTCCGTTTCGTCGTGTTTACGATATCCTTATCGACATCCCCGAATTCTCATCTCTGTCGAAGTACCAAGCTCTCCTAAGTCTGTCCCTCGATGAAACTGTCGTTTCATCTAGAAACGTTGTGCGAATTACAACGACTCTGAATTTCTGTTAAATTACGCATGATCCAATGTACTTGTTGCATGTACGTATTATGACGATCGAACGGCAGATGTCGACGAGAAATTTGTCGAGTCGATCAAGTACGTGTTTCCTCGAAAATTCGCATGGTTCGCGGCTACACATATTTTGTTGCGTGCAAGATGAGATAGCGATTCGTAAGACGATGAAAAATTCGCCTATGTGTATTGTAAGGTGGCGTGTCGATCAATTTTAAATCTCGTTGCGATCGACTACGCCGAGTTAACCAGCGCGTGTGCTCGATTTCGCCGGAGCGATATACGTACGATACGATATGAATGGCGAAAGTTTCTTCCTGAAAGTGTACGATACTGAAAACGAAAGAAACGGAGCGGCACTTGTCGAGATTGTCGTGAAGTTACTTGTACGGCGTACATCGCTAATAGCGTGAACGTCGTAGCGCGGCAGCGCACGATAACGACTTTTATCTGACAAATGGACAAAGTTCAGAATTTCACGTTTGTATAAAGTGGCCGAATATTTCATGAATCTCCGTGTAAGATGAACACGCGTCAACGCCCCTATCTCTTGACGTCTCTGTTTTCAACATAGTAAGCCAATGTCTCGAGCACTCGTATGTAACTTCGCGTTATCCAACAACGATTGACCAAATCGCTATCATCACGCCACGATGATCGAACCATTAATATCTGTAAGATTTGTCCGGTTACCTTGATCCAGACATTTGTCAAAGAATATCCAAAAATATACGTTTACGGTAAACCGGTTATTATTCCGTGGCAATTGTTCTACGAATTGGTATCGGTAGAATTTGTTGTTTTATTCCTGTTCGCCTATCTTAAATACGGAACTCGTGGAGCCGACGAATCGTGATTTCGGCGCGATTTTCTTCCAGCAATGCTCACGATGCGAACCGTTGAATTCGACCATACATAGGCTTCGATAGACAAAAAAGAAACGCGCCAATGAAAAGAAAAGAAGAGGCATAGGGAACAGCGAGAAGCAGAAAGAGTCCAGGGTCTCCGTTCGTTCGTAGATTAAATCACTCGGTCACTTTTCTTTCGTGGAGCCGACCGGGACAAAGGGCGGCGTTTCTCGGAAGAGACTCGGTCCGAGGTTTGAGAATTAAAATAATATCCGCTCGTTCGGAGATTAATGGCGCCATGCCGATGCAATTTTTCTACGATGAGTTCCCTCTCTTTCGCTGCCTGCGTTATTTCGATATTCCTCGTTGCCACGTACGCCAGTTATTCCACGACTCTTCTTCCTATCGTTTCGATTGAAACTCCCCATACTTCGAATTTCGACTCGGCGATAGAAGCTCGAAACAAATTAAGTCGCCGCCTCGACCCTCGACTGCTACCTACGTTCCTAGAGTATTTCAGACGTCGTAAACATTGTCACGATTTCGCCGTATTTCGATGATCTTCGATCAGATTACGTCCCATAAAATGTAACTTATTAATTTACATATTGCAGATCGTCTCTTGGGTTACCTTGGAATTTTATCAGAAAGTCATTCCTTTCAACGTGTAGCAATTAGCGGGTTAATTAAGATACCAGAGAAACGTACACGTAATCTTAAAGAAAAATTCGAAATGTATTTTCCCGAGATTCGATTCCCATTCGATTTCCACTCGATCGTACTTTGCGCGCAACTGCGAGATTGTTCTTAATTCGTGGAAGGGAATCAGTTTCACCGAGTCGCGTTGACGAAATGCGAAATCACCGTGAGCCCTGTGTAGGATACGACGGAGGCAGGTGCGAACGAGCTGTTCGTGCCTTTCCTTCCTCTCTCTCTCTCGACCCGCCGATCCTCCCTTCCTTCTATCTTCCTCGCTTATCCTTCGATGGATACGTCGTTGCCCAGTTCATTGACACCTGTCGAAAGATTCGGATTTCTCTCTTCGTACCTGACAATTACGCGCACGTGGGCCCAAGAGGACTCACTGCCGCCACAACTGGCAGACGCTTTAATCGTCTTTCTCCTTTTTCTTTTTCCCCGTTCTGACATAAAGATTCCGTTCATGGGCAGAAGGGAAGGACGAAAGTCGGTAGTCTGGATAAGATGCGTTTTAAAGAAACGTTTTCGTCGCGATTTCCCTCGTTCGTCCTTTTTGTCAGATGGCTGTTGCGCGTCGAATCTTTTTTCACGAATTTACGACGAACGAATCGTGAACGTTACTCGTTGAAAATACAGATTACGTAAGCGGATTAGCTACGGTAATCGTAGAGAAAAACTCGGTAGCAGATAACGATAGGATACGGTAAACGATAAGGAGTGATCCTATTTTTTTCCACTGGGAAGATATAAGGGAAAGCGTTGAACGGGCAATGCTCGGAGTAAGAAGATAGCTGATGCCACTGTTACAATAAGAAAGATTTCGTTGAAAACGGTTTGGTTTCGGGGTAACAGTGGTAACACGGTTATTCGCCGGCAAGTCAACGGCCGGGTATCTAAAACAAACACGTGTCTTCAAAGGTTTCTCGAGCGAACAGAGGCCACGAAAGACGAAGACAATGTAGATAGAAAAGAGAAAAAAAGTCGCCGCGTGGGAGGCCTAAGGAAGAAATAGAGAATTGTCGACGAAGCCAATATAGAAACACTCAAAATAGAAACTGCTCCGGGGATAATATCATACAGACGTCTCAACGTTATCAGCATTTTACGGTTCGATGTAACCTCGTTAATTTCGTTCCAATATCGCGGAACGAAATGCGTGGATTTCCCTCGAAAACCTAATGCTGTATGCTTTTAATTTTAACGAGTTCTTTTTCTTTTTTTTCTTTCTTTTTTTCTTCTTCTTCCTCCGACGATATAAATTAGTGGTTTTAACGATTCCTCAAAATTCTTTAAACGATATCTTTAAAGACCGAATAAAAAATTACGATCGCTTAATTTCGGTGCAACGAGAGAATTTTATCGGTCGTTAAAAGCCACGGCTAATTAAGCCACTGATTTGCGGTTGCGAAATCGCGTGACTGATAGGGAAGTTCGGTGCGAAGAATCATTACGTTTCATTCATTTCGAGGTATCGAGTATGTTGAAATTTCACAATGGCTTTCTCGCCCCCTGGTCCCAAGACCATTCAGTTAATGAAAGCGGATGGCTAGACGAAAAAGAAGACGAGAAGACACCGCACACTCTCTTTTCGCCGCTCTAAAGATAGCACTTCCTCCTTGCAGACGCGCAAGCACTTTTTGCGCTTAAGCCGTACATTCGTGTCGGTGTTAAATCGAGTTCTTTTCACCGTTGTTCTCAACCTAATACTCGGTTAATCAAATTACCGTTTTATACGCCGAAACCAAGTAATTTTCATCCGCGCGTGTACAACGAACGCAATTTACCCGGACGTCGTTGTAAGACCCGATGATCGCGACTCTAAAGGAATTCTTTCGAGCCGAAGAAAGAAATATTTAACCGCTCTACTAGAAGATAAAATATTGGACTTCGCAGTCATCGTGAAGTAGAAACAGATTCCCGCTAATAATAGCTGGTGTAAGATTCGTTTTATATTATCGACACGTACAACAACGTTTGGGTTGAACGTTCGTGAGAAACATGGAACCATTACTTCGATCGAACATTGGTTATGTTGCAAAGAGCGCGAATAATGGTTGTAATTAAGTTTAATCGTTTTTATTAAACACGTGTTATCTGTGTGTGCGCGTATCATTTTGCACGTCACGTAGATCGATAAGACGCGGTTTGGACGCGTAGCAATAACGTTTGACACGATCTGCAGAAATTTTCTTTATCGTAATAGGATCGTGCATGTTAACATAGGATTATTCTTTTTGTTTTTAATTTGCGTCGATGTTATTATGAATCCTGAGGTTCGCTATGTCCGAGGAGAAACCGAATCGTCAAGTTCCATCAGTGTCGGTTACCGGTGCACTGTTAACAGGTAACTTTTTTCGAGAGCAGGTGGTCTCGAACAGGCACGCGACAAATCAAGCTGACCGAACCACGAACAACTGGAAACTTGCGATTAAAAATATACATTCTTTTCCTCTCTTTTAACCAGCTAAACGGCCATTGAATACGGACGTTTCGTCAAACTTGAACACGAAGAACGATATTCCCACGAAATCACGATGCCTCTGCGTTCTAAAAATCGTTGTACCTTGATATTTTTATGATAAATTCTAACGCGAAATAGAATTTTTTAATACGGTTTCCTATAGTAAAAGTTTTCTATAGCTATTAAGGTACTATAAGATATTTCGTTTAATTATAATTCTACGTTGGAAAATAGTGACAACATTTTAGTCGGTACGATGTTCTCATGACTCGAACAAAATGAAGACATTAAATGGCGGCGAAGCTATAGTCCTCGGTGAATTAATATCGATGTTTGTAGTCTGATGTAGTTTAACCGCGACTAGCCTTAGTTTAGTTGGTCTAAAACGTAACACAACCCACCAAACTAGTTCTGTACTAAGCGGTAACGTTCTCCGCACACGGTATTGTATCCAAGGATCAGCCCCGCATACATATGTACCGCTGCTGCAGAGCAACGACTGAGCCTTCTGTATTGCTAACGAAATAGAGGGAGAGACTATTCCCTATGAATCGTTCCAATGTTCGTACCGCGCCTCTTTCTTGCAACCCGGCTTCTAAGCAAGCCGACCGTTCTCGTGGTATTCTTTGCTACATTTTTGCCTACCATTATACTCCAAATTTTCTCAACTGCTTACGTCCCGTACTTCCTGGGAATTCAAATACTTGCAGTAATTTATACCGTGTCCAAAGTATCGAACTTTTATTTTAATTATACGAGATAGAATTACTTTATCGTATAGACATAGGATATTCGTCGCATCGAATCTTTACCGTAAATCGGTTTATCATGGCGAAGCAAGTATTGCGCGTCGATTAGCATCTCGTACTTACGAGACTGTCACGAGCGTGACAGTGATTTATCTTATATACGTACGACACGAAAATGATTGTTTCGCGATTACAGATACAAACGATCTTGTTATACGATATATAGGCAAGATGGTTTAAAAACGATCCTCGGGAAATATCAACGCGTACTCTACATACTCTTCCATCCCGTTAACCTTATCAAGCTCTAAAAGCAATCGCAAGTGTATCGATCAACGTAGGTAGAAATGCGCGTACGTTGCTTACGAAGTCGTCGACAAAATTTACGATCTGGATTTACTCGATTAGCATGGCCATCGTGCATGACGAGTGTGACTAACCAATTTCTACGGACGCGTCGAGATGAAGTTGGCGGTATTTCACGATGTAAATTTTAACCTCGCGTCAAGCCAGTGGGGGAACCATACGTCACGCGTACAGACGCGACCTTGACCACGTTTTTTGGGCGGGAGAATCACCGACGTACAGGCGTGAGTGGTTTCTAGTCAAGTATCGATCTAACTTTTCGAGACAAAGTTGAAATTCAGTACGGATGGTCAGGATTTATAGGCGTGCGATCGTTTTACGAAAAATATGAAAGACGCGTCGACCATGTCGGTAACCGTTTCTTCGTCTACGACTATCGTCAAGTTACTAATGGATTATGAGAAAAAGAGTAGCTGCATCGATTTACGTAGTCTTTAGCGATTTTAATCGATCTTTCGCTTTCGCAGTGTTCCTACGCCTTTGACAAACAAGGCTATCGATAGACTATGAAATTTATTTTACGCACCGTTACCCTTGGTAACGCATGGTCGGAATGAAATTTCAGTATTCTTTCGCGATAATTGGATTCTAATCATTTACGATTAAACAGCCGCTTATCAGTCGCCCGATTATATCGTAATTTTCGTTCAATGCCGGAATCACCATTGCCATGTTAGGCGAAGCTGGCAATCGTATCGATCAACAACAGTATGTTGGCCACGACGCGAATGATTATCAGAAACTTATCTCAAAGGCGAAACCCACACGCGTGACCTTGCCGGTATAACCGGCTCCGCCATCTTGCTGATGCGTGCGCCTCTCCACCACGTGGATAAGTTTTCCACACGACCCGAGCATTCGTAAAGTAGTTTCTATATCTCGCGCCGTTTTTAAGGGGAATTTCAAAGGTACGATTCGCTCGGACGAAAACCTTCGAACGATTACGCAGGCGAAGGAGGCATAGAATGTTAGCCTGTACGATGTAAAAATATTTAAAGTCGTAGACTGTATCGTGGTATTCGCAACGTACAAAGTACATATTCGGCGAAAATGGAAAAATAAATGTTTTCGATGAATACGTTTTCGAGATCCCATACAGGGGCTCTCAATCCGATAGAAAATGCACAGTGGTTATTCGTCTAAAGCGGTCACCGATTCCTCGAGGTAACTCGCGTAAATAGATCGTATTCAATTTGTTTTCACGGTATTTTCACGGTTAGAGCGACCGAAGTGAATATAAAAATTAAGGAATCAGCAACGAGTCGCGATTGTCCTTTCGCCGATGAATATAATTGACGATCGATTTACCCGAATAACACGGTGAAGTTGCCTGTTATTTGCACGTAGGTATAGTAAAAAAATATATTCTAATACACGAATACATGTGTATATAAATAAAATATACGTGTATATATACATATCTGTAATTGCGTTGATGGGCTTGGATAGGGTTGACTATATACAGGATACCGATCGTTCGATCGAGGTAGGAAAGTAAATGTAAGCAGAAAATCGTGTGAAGCATATGTACAAGCGTGCAAATGTTCATATATTTCTACTTAGAATATCTTACAAACTAGTTGAAAAAGCATGTAAAAGCGTGACAATGTTAATGTACAGGTAGACGGAACTTGTTGCACACGTAATATACAAAAAAACTTTATAGAAAACAAGTTGACTTCCCTGGTTGCAGAGTGTAAAGGCCGTACCTAGAGAGTAATATCATGTAAAGCGATAAAAACATTTTGCAATGTCTAAATTAATCACGAAGGCCCCATGTACCGTGCATTGCCCCTTGCGAAGGTTCTTCTTCGTTCAGTCATGAAACGTGACAGCAGACCCTGTGTGATAATAGCGACAACAGCAGTAAACGTAGCGATATATTGCCATAGTAAAAGCAGTATACATAGGTATGTACATATATTTTACAAGAGGTTCGGTATCAGCGTAGCAACAGCCGATAAGAACATAAAGTATAGCGACATAGCGAAGCGATCTATCCAACATTATCTCATCTGTTGATTCTGAACTCACCGTTAAGTTTGTCGATTGCACGATCCGCTACAGATTGATCGGTACAGTCAACGAACGCATAGCCGCCTCGTTTCACCAGGATCGTCGTACACGACAAATTATGATCCTGAAAGAGTTGCCTGAGGGCACTCTCGTTACAATCCGACGGTAGATTGCCCACGTAGAGCTTCGACATGGTGGTTGGCTCGCTCTTGGACGTTATGGTGGCGGCTTTTCCGAGATGCGTCTCGGTCACGTGGCTTGAAAAATTTGCAGCCTAGTGGCACGCGGCTAGACGATGCGATCGCTGACGATGTTGTCCACAACACGCCAACGAGGATGTACGATCACGTCGCGATAACGATGGACAACCGAGTATTTCGCACAAGGAGACCCGAAGTGAGATACACCGATGAAAGTCGCGGACGAACTCGACGATGACACGACCACGGCACGTTTACGACACGTTCAGGATCGCAACTATCCCCGATACGAGACGAATACACGTACGGGATGCAGACGATGACGACGACGACGGCGACGACGACGACGGCGACGACGACGACTACGACAACGATGACGATCTTGAAAATCCTGTTATCACGCAGGAAGAAACGAACACGAGAGCGCGCTTTCGTCAGGGTCTTTCTCGTCGCCTTTTTTTTCCTTTCCTACTATCTTAACGTCTCGACGAACACGATTGTCTTTCTCGCGTGATACTCGGCCTGATTTTTCGCGCTTGCACACCAAAAAACGAAAGGGACACAGGAGGTTTATCGTAACTTCTTGAACGATCTTCCAAGCGTTCCTGGCTCTACTGTCTTTTGTTTTCTCCTTTCTTCCTTTCCTCTGGAACTGCTGTCTATTTCCCGCTCGCTTCGAGGTACAACGACTCTCTGTCACGTCGAGTCGACACCGGTAGTACACAGACTTGGCGTGTTTCCGGTAGCAATGGATGTCTCTCGAGCCAGCTCGATCATACAAACCGACGAGGATGACTGCGACGACCGATCGGCGGACTATGACGACGACCGTGTCTTCTCAGAAATGACTCTTCAACTTTTTTAAGGTTAAGGGACGCGCGTTGACCGTTCTCTTGACGATTCACCGTGTGTCCAGCTACTTCTCTCTCCTCTCTCTCTTTCTTTCTTTCCTCTCCTCTCGTTGCGACGACGACGACGACGCACCTTCCTACCAGTCTCTTGTCTCTTTGGCTAGACCACGACACGACGTCCGAGGGGCTCTCTCATTCCGTGTTTTCCCTCTCTCTCTTCTTCTCGTCGCTTCACCCTTTCTCGTTCCCTCTTTCTCTTTCCTCTCATTTGCTCTTTCGCGTGTCCTGGGGGGCAATACGATGCAAACTCGTCACTCTTCTCTTTTTTTTTCCGCTCCTTCTTCCTTGCTCCTTTTTACCAACCGTACAACCTTCTTGTCTCTCCTTGCTCGTGCGTGCACTTTCTCACTCTTTTTTTCCCTCTTACAGTCTGTCTTATTCTAGCAACTAGAAGCTCGCGAGCGCTAAGCGGGAAACCGACTCGAAATTCGCGAACACATCGCCTTCTATTGGCTCGGATGGGACCACGTGGCTACCCCACCGACTCCCGCCTCTGTTTCTCATTGGACAATTTTCGCACGCCGGTTTTCGCAGCCGGCAACGTGTCTGTGTCTGCGTGCATGTTCGCTCTCGCGTGCATGCGTGCTCGCTTGCTCGCTCGCTCGTTCGTTCAGGTTGCGTGCACGCACACGAGCATGCGTGTACGCGAGTAGAAAATGTACGTACGCGTGGCCGGTACACGCGTGTGAGCGGCGACCCGCGCGAACGCGTCCACGTTTCTCTTTCTCGCGCCTTCCCATCGTCGTTTCCTTACTCTTTCTCACCGTAGCGCGTGTTCGGTTCCTGCAGAAATCTACCGGGTGTTTTCGGCGAACGGTAGCATGGTTAACGAGTTCCTTGCTCCTGCTTCGTCGTTGGTATTCATATTGAAAGATCGTTGTACGAATCTATCAGCCTTTTTCTTTTTTTTTTTTTTTTTTTGCTAAGCGCCGCTGGAAACGATGAGACCAGCGAATGAATCGAAGATGCGTATCTTCGTGCCCGATTTACATTTATATAGGCGACTAGATGATTTCTGTACAACTATTTCGTAACCTTCGTTACGTTGCTCTACTGCAGCAACAGTAGGGTAGAATCTATTCTTCTGACTCGTTACAAATGTTTAGGTACTTGCTTAATGTGCAAGCATCATAGACATTTCAATGAACGATGCTAAAATTAAATGCAAATTTTGTGCGAACTGTTTCTGATGTATACGCGTACGTGAAACGATTATGAAACCTTTACACGTAATTTTACTATAATTTTACTAAAATACCAATAACTTTGTCTAAATTATTAAAACCATTTACGTACGTGAAATTTAAACGATCATGTTTTAGTGTATTTCGATCATTTTTCGAATCGGTCTAATTCGTAAAAGATAGAAACGAAATATATCGAGTCGATGAGCGAGAGATTCTATTAATCGAGGAAATGGATGATAAAATTTTACGCAGATGATTTTCGATAGCCTTGCGATACACTATTTTGCGCACCGTGCAGGCATAGACAAATCCGCTCTTACGTTAGAGCAGTGCCATGTCCACAAAGGGGTGGAGTGAGACAGCTGCCTATGTGGCCAGGGTCAGGGTGCTCAGGGTAAGAGGTTGGAAAAGGAAGAAACTGCGTCCATGTTGTTTCTATTCACCTGCCTTCCACGAGTAACGATTAATTAGCTAAAATTGCTTTTCTCGTGATTATCGAACGTAGAACGTAAACTGCAAGGACATACGTACGCATTAAATCAGTAGATAATCGTTCGTTCTTTGTAGACGAATGAAATCATGCTATATATTTTTCCCTAAAAGTTATTTATGTACAAGTTGGAATACGCGACACAAATAGAATATATACAAATATTTTATTTCCAAGTTGGAATTTTCGGTTCGTTTAATTAACCGAACGATGCAAGGATATGATAAATTAACCGATAAATTTATTAGATTCTTTGCTATAAAAAAATATATCAACGAGAATAGGGTATTTTCACCGAAATAAAAATTATGTTTCGAAATGGAGGATGAATTCAGAATATAGTCGACTACGTTTCGTCGTGCCATCCGGTTTTCCTGTTCCCCTACGTACCCCTCCCAATTTTAGAACGCCTATTCCGACCCTCCGGTAGCTTAGAACTATTCGATTACCCCTGTCCACCGTTTAATGGGGGCGTCCTTAGAGACGTATGCAAAGGAAACTTAGCCACAGGATATTATAAACGCTTCTCTAGCTTGCGTAGAAAAAGCACAGAAATCACAAATATTTGTCACATTTTTATAGCTATTAGAATTAGCTTATCGTTACGTTTGTCTGTATTCTGTTAGGTATATCTGTATCTGTATATCCTAACCATTCGAAACATACTACACTGTTAAGTAATCTAATCACGATTCGTGTAATTTGAATATACTTTCGGTATTACCAACGTAATCCTGTTAAAGCCATAACACGATGCTTAGTAGGTACATTAGCCAGGAACACGCTTTTTTAAACTTCCTCTGTGGCTTCCCTCGGTAATGGTATATACCGTGATATATTATATTTCGTAGTTTACCTCCTCTCAGATATAACAAATTACGTAGCGCCATTTTAAAATTGCATCGTAGTTTCTCGTTTTATTCGCGTGCTTCGTACGATCATATTGATATATATGATATTTTATATATTTTGTTTCACCATCCACATACGCTACATCTGTGTATGAATATACGTAAAACTTATTTGTAACTTACAAACTTGTCTACACCCGTTACAACCGGTGTAATTAAATCATTAAAATGTATTTATTACCAAAGAAATACGCGATCCTATTTCAACGAAATAGAAAAGTATAGAGAAGAGAATAAAAGACATATGAATAATTACGAATAACATGGGAGAATGGTAAATACTACGAACGGTTCTTTGTTGACGATAATTTGTTTCTTTGGTGTTTACAGTTTTAATCGTTATTCGTGTCTTTCTCCGACATCTATTGTACGGTATATTTCATTGCTTTCCTTAATCACTCGCGAATAAAAGGAAAGGGAGGAGGGAAAATCCGAGTAACGGAAAATGAATTGGAAAGCTGCTGTGGCATTCTCTTGGGTTCGCAGCTGCTACGTGGTGTACATATTATGTGATTTTGCTTCGGTCGAGTCGAAAGTACAATCTACATCTGTAACTTGCCATATGTTTCCACGCGATGCATCAAAAAATAGAACACATTTTTCCTGAAAAAGATTCAAGAAAACATAAAAATCATGAAGTTCTCCGTGAGTTTAAATTAACCTATATCTTACGTTCGACACACCATAATAATGAAAATACAAATATTTAAGATATACCGATTTGTCGATCCTTACATAACACGCATATTGTCTCATCGTTATTCTAACACGATTAAAGTGATTCTAAGGGTAGAAATACCGATCGGTAACGCGTCCCGTTCTTTAATACGATTTTTCCTTTACAGTGGAACATAGTTTGCGCGAAAGCTGTTCTTTCTACTTTATGTTAAAAGGACTTTTATTTTTTTAATTATTATTCTGGTAGAAACAGTTATAAGTTATAAATAGAGTCAAAGTAAACATTTAGAAAGGCGTGATTACATAAGCGCAATAATTACGTATAGAGTAACGGAGTTTCTCAGTTATAATTATGACGATCGCTACGAAAGGCAATTAATTAATAAATTTCGAATCTGTGTTATAGATAGCTTTAGGCGGAGTTTAGAATAAATTACCATCGTACCATGACGGTCGATAAGTTAGGATTTAGGAGATTCCTAACTTGCCAATGCAGCAGCTGCGGTTTCCAACGAGTGAAATTTCGCCCCGTATTTGTCGCTAGAGGGTTTTTGGGCACCAAGAGAAAACGTTAGATGGATTCATAGTGAGTTTGTTTGCACTTTACCGAATAAACTTTAGCTTCTTCCCTTCAATTTCGTTTAAATCTTTCCGAATTTATCAGAAAGATGTTAGTTTGTAGTACGTGCACACAACGCTCTGCATCTTTGGATAACCTCTTAGTACGTAAGAAATTTCTTCTTACATCCTGATGAAAAATATGATCAAATCTCTAAAATGACTCATCGTGTGTACAAATAGAGAATTTCTCGTACGTACTTCGTATGACATTAGAATCGGTTGCTACCAAATATCAAATAATTACATGCTAAAAATTGTCGAATTTCGATGCCTTTCTATTCTATAAGATACCGAAAACTACGTTATTGCATTTATTTAACCAGGTGCAATTTTCGTAAGACACAAATCCATTTCCATGATATTTTTCGTATATAACCGATTCTCGTGCGTTGAGCAGGATTTCAGAAGATGTTCAGTTTTCGTCCGGGCGAGATCTAATCTCTCAGTGCTGGCTACACCCTCGCAGTAAGTTCTTCTCGTAGATAATTTGGAGCAGCCTGTACCAACAGCCTAATGAACAGTTGGTTCCTATTGGTAGAAGGCGCCCGCGTTTAGGCCTCGTTATGTTACGGTAGCGCAGCTGGCAGTGCCCCGGATGGCCTCCCCCCGTTTCCCTCTCCATTCCCTTCCCCATTTTCGAAACGATCCTCGTGCCCCTTCTTATTTCTCTAGCGACTCTAGCTTGTTGGCCTAGAAAACTATTCTCCGAGCAATAAATCGCCCTGCACGTACGAATAATCGGATGAAATACGAGCTGTACATGGTCATTATATGGGTTTCGTGGCTAAAATCTAGTGTCTTCTTTCTCCATTTATCTTTTCACCGAATCAAATTTTCGAAAAATTCGTGCCTAATACGGGAAACAGGGAATTACCCCGTGAATAGCGGCAAATAAGTATTACGCGGAGTAAGATTTATACGAAGGTAGAGAAATAGGAAAGGCTCGACTCGGCTTTGCTCGACGCGCTAAAATTCGTTGTAAAAATTAGTCACAGTTACGCGAACAATACTGGCTAGCTATCTTTTTGCCTTTTTCTTTTCTTTTTCCTTTCTTTTTTTTTTTTTTTTTTTTTTTGAACAGTACCGCGTGTTGCCTATTGGAATTAAAAAAGTAAAATTGAATAAGAGGTTAGAGACATTTAAGTCGCGAGTTTCCTCGGATAAGCAATCTGTTCGATCGATATTCTACAGAGAGAACATAGGATCGAGAACGAAATAACCTCGGATAGTTGTAGGAGGGTTGGAATGTCGAAATTCCAAATATTCAGATTTTACAAATAGGCTAAATTTTTAAATTGTTACATGGGAAATTTGTATTCTTTGGTTTGTGTATACACAAATTTCAAATAGCAATTTTTCAACCGTTTCAGACAAAGAATGTTTATCTCGATCGTTTGAAATCATCTTTCATTCGTTCGCTTGTATTTTTATTCTAGTACGTCCTAATACTATATCTAGCTAATAACAACAACAACAACAATAATAATATCTCCTCTTTACTTTTAATCTTCTCAGGGACAAATCAATTCACTGTGCGATTTAGAAACGAATTTTATTTTTCAGTAGTAGATTTAAACATCAGATTCAGCTAAAATCAAACATACAAACAGAATAATTTACTTATAATTCTCAATGAGAATTGATTGTAAAATTCTTCCAAATAAAAAAAAGAATTTTTCAATAGAATATACATCTCGATAGAAACGTTATTTCGTTTTGTTATTCCTCTTCTATGTTGTCATATTCTTGGCTGACTTTCTACGGACTAATCAGCGGCAAAGAAAATCTGTTAGCTGAGAAATGCTAAAAGGGCGTACTTCCGCTTTCGAGCGCTTCTCATTCCTGCTCTGGTAGATTTTTGTTTTCTTATTTTGATTTCCCTGGTCTAGTGGCAGGCAAGATTTTCTAGTTATCAGGGTCTCTAGCCTGGCAGCTGCAGCTGTTTCGAAATGCCGTTGTAACGAGCGTATCCAAAGGATCGAGGAATCCATTATCCCGGCGTGAAATCGTAGGGAAAAAGATGACGTTCCACAAAAAGAGCTGATCTCACGGATGGATCCCGTGATGACAATATCCAGGGGTTGCTATGAGTAGCTTTTCTTTTTCACGCAAATCCCTTTTTTTATCTTTGACATAACTCTTTCGGTTCTTCTTACGGTTCGTCCTTTCTCATAATGCTCGTATTCAAGAATCGTTGCCATTGGTCTATCCGACACGAAGATATTCCAAGGGTAAGTTGCCGAAGAAATTCAAATTTTCTTCCACGTGGACTGTATATGATCTTGAATTTTCAAAGATAAATTATCAACTCACCACGGTTGTTGTCGTGGAACGTATATCGCGTTAACGTTGGATTGCTAAAATTGTCGATTAAAGAAATATCGTATAAAAGCGTATCGTAAAGTTAAGTAAAAAGTTTTCCTCTCTTGCTGACTATGAGTCATGGGCAAAGGGACTTTTGCTTTTGGATGCACCGCGCTATTTCGCTGTGTCTTTTATGGCCAACAACCGAAAGTGTTTATTGCCATAATATAATCCCTTCGTGAATTTAACTGCAGCGTATCGTTATTGTCTTGGACGGTTACCTGTCCCTAAGATTAGCATGCAGTTATTCCAGCAGATGGAGAATAGGAAAGTATAGCAACGATGTCTCTTGCGGTTACGCTACGTTAAAATAGGACAATCGTTTGATGTGCCGGAATTAGGATTCTAACGGTCACCAAACCATGTTACTCCTTTCCCAGCATGTTTTTGCTCGAATAGAACGACACAGCGACAAAGGATAATGCAACGTTCCCAACCGCATCTCTAATCTTCTATAATTTTCTTTTGCGTATTCCTGACATTTAATGACGTTACGTCCGCACGTAAAATGATTTGTTCGATGTTACGGCAGAAATTATTTATATATGTGTGTATATATATACGTATAATTAGAAATATACACAACAATAATATGGGGAATCTGAATATCCCTTAACGTATACGTAACAAGTATTAAGAGTCGATCGAGAGTAAGTAATTATTCGAGGAAATAAAAATGGCGTACACTATAAACACACGGATCCAACCATGTTGCTCATGTACACGCGTACCTATATGTAGGTAGACGCGTACATGCACATATGGTAGCTGAAGGGGCAGGTTCGAGCACCAACGTTGGCAAAAGGGCCCAGCGTATAAATGGCGGCTGAAAATTCGCAAACTCGCGAACTTTGTACAGATACGTTGATCTCTTTTCGTTACTATGCATTTAGGACAATGAAATTTTCACTCGGAACATCGAATAAATAATGTATTATCCAAGCCACGCTACGTTAGGTTGTCAAATATTCGTTCTATTTGGTTCTAACGAATAGGAATATTGAAATATTTAGGATACACCGGAGAAAGATTTAATATTTTACAGTGAAATCTACCAACTACACGATTTTTTCCACAATGTTACCTTTAATGCGCATTGCCCTGTTAACGCAATGTTCCATTTAAAGTTGCATACGATTATTTCCTACGAAAATTTAACGTTTTTCGGTGAGAAGCGATGCAGTTTGCGTCGTTATGCGTGTCGTGGTTCCTTCTCAAATGTTGCTTCTTCTTGTCGCGTGCCTGATAGATTTCCTGTTTATCCTTGGAACGAATAAATTATATTGCAAATACAGCGCGGCAAAATTGCGATAAAAGTCATTCCTTTCTTCTTATTTGTCTTACGTTCTGTTAAAATGATAAAAATTCAATTTCTGAGGTTACTGATATTCTAATACGACTTGTAGCTTCGATACGACTAGAAGGAACGGAAGTCTACAATAGGAAAAAGTATATACTGTTGTACAGAATTTCTTATTTTCCACTATCGAAGCTACGCCATCGAATCGACCGGCCATCGTAAAGAACAGATTGATATTACTCGCTTTAATACTCGACAAGCTTTTAGCAACGTCCATCAGGTTCTTCCAAAAGTTTCTTCTCTTCCATAAGGAAATAATAGGTGCGCAACATCTTTTCTTTTACATTATCGCCAGTAGATTCAACTGAAATCAAACGTACTATAAACTCTTAGAATCCAAGTTACAGTACCACGCCAAAATAATTTACTTATAATTCTCAATGAAAATTGATTGTAAATAGCATTCGATCAATTATCAATCGATCATGTTCCAATAGAACAAACTGGATCCTACGTAATTCACTAAAATAATATAAAACAAACCGAAAGTTGCGCGTTTATTATTTCCCCATCGAACGAAAGAAACCTTTGGGACAATCTAATATGTTCCACATACCTAGTATATAGACTTTTATTACCCAAAACCTACTCCTCTATTCTTCTGTCGCTGATAAAAAGGTCAACTTTGACGGATAAAATCTATCACGTCCATAGATAGCTGCAGATACAGTTGTAGCATCTGGCTCGGTGAAAAAGACTCTCGGTTGCGGACGTAGGAGGTGCGGCCACAGATGTAACCCCTCTCCCGCGTTTCCTTTTGAATTTTCATTCGGAAATGGTTCGCCGAAGAGGGGACAGGCGGATTGTAGTTGCATCCCCCCTATTGTCCTCGAATTCACAGTGTGCATCGTTGCATCGCTTTATTCTATGCAACTCGTGGCGACGAGGGAAGCCGACAACGAACATCCTCTGCATGGCGGTGGCTTCTTCTGGAGGGGGAAAACCGGGGAGGGGTAATGCATGCAGGTGGGGGGTAATGCACTTTGCAGGCTGGAGAACTGCAGCTTCCAGCCGCCATAAGACATTCGTACGGTATTTTCGGATACGGCTGGAAATGGCACTTTCCAGCTGGATCTGTTTATTCCTTCGAATTTGCCATACAAATTTTCGATAAAGAATCGGGAAAAGTTTGGAGAAAATCGTTGCAGCCTATCTCTACCCTGTAGAAAGTCGACAGACTATTGTTTCCTGCAAAATTACACTAGTATCGGTAGAATTAAAGTAAGTCATTTTTGAATTATCGATACGCATTTTAGACTCTTCTAAGCGCGTCTTTTGTTTCTCGTAGAACTATTTTAAACGAGAATAAACGTAGCAACGTTTAGATAGTAAATTTATCTGTGTTTTTTTCACCAGTCGTAATTAATTCATAGAAATTGTTACGAACAATCTAATTAGATGGGTACTATGCGATAAAATTTGTTTTCCCATGCGCGAACTTTCTAGATACAAATTACAGTTGCAATCGCGATACGAATTTCCTTCAAAATATTTTGAGTAAATCTTAGAAAGAAACAATGGGATATTGGATTAAAGTATTTCAAACGGAGCTGTTATAAATATCTTGAAAAACGATTCGCATAGAATATATAGCGCGTTACACATACTTTTTATTATTTTTTATTATTCATCACGAACTTTCGATGGCTTTCGGCTTTCCTTGCAAACATCATATGCCTATCTATACATACATCGGCGGATGAAAGAAAGTTTTAAAGTAAACGAATTTTCTACTAAAATTGGAAAAATCAAGGTAGTTTTCGTAGGAATTTCTTCCATTTTGATAACGGTCGTCTATCCTACGCTGCATAGAGTGTTGCATTTCATTCGTCGCTCTTATCAAACACGCAAAATTATGGCGTCTTTCTACGCTTTTTATCTTATAAACCACTTTTTGTCCGCCACCGTACGCATTATTTGTGCGTCTGTACACTGGCAATAATTTGCAATGTATATTTTTCTGTAATAATTTCACAAAGACGATGCAGGCTTATATCATTGGTATTACGAGGAGCCCTTGCTATAACTGCGATCCATTTACTTAAGGAGGTGTTCTGAATTAGAATATTCTAAAACGGCGTTCTTTTGTGATTTTTTTTAGAAGGGAAAGAAAGAAACGAAGTTATCGAATTTTGAGGTATGGTTTTATATATATTTAACGAATACAAGGAAATTTTTTTTAAAGTAAAAAAAGAAATTATAACAGATTTCTAAGTCTATTTCATAGGCTGCGGTTTTCAATCGGCGGGAAAGATCCACCTCGTAATTCTTGATTGAAACAAAAAACCAAAAAAGGATTAAATTATTATATATTTTTCTTCTCGATGAACTAAACAAATTCGTGAAAAAGTTTATTTAAATAATTGTTATAGCACCTTAAAGTTTATTTGTTCTTTTTATAAAACACATTTTTTCTATAAATTCGACAAAATTTTTAATTTTACATCAGTTCCTGTCCTTTTTTTTTTTTAGTTCATCGAGAAGAAAAATATAAAATAATTTAATCCTCTTTTGAGAAGAATTACGAGGTGGATCTTTCCCACCGATCGAAAACTGCAGTCCATGAAATAGGCTTAGAAATCCGTTATAATTATCTTTCTTTTACTTCAAAAAAAATTTGTTTGTATTCGTTAAATATATATAAAACCCTACCTCAAAATTCGATAATCTCGTTTCTTTCTTTCCCTTCTAAAAAAAATCAGAAAAAGACGCTGTTTTAGAACATTCTAATTCAGGACACCCCCTTAATGTTTGTCGTTAAAATAATTATCGTGGAAAGTGAGGCTCTGCCGATCAGCCGACTTCATTACAGATCCATGGCAGACGTCTATTGGCGGAACTGCTTATGGTGGGGCAATGGCAATGCACATTTACGCATGCCGTACGCCGAGTCTTGCATCGTGCATCGCATATTTGACGCCGTGTGGGAGAGACACTGCACGATGGTGGGATACCACATGCGGCGTTAACTGGCAGAGGGGTAATGCATTTTACCAACGGTGCAGCCAGAACTGCAACCGACATTGATACGCCATTCGCTTGCATACTAACGCCGAAACTTTGAACCGGTGATATTTTCGGCAACCACACGATTTTCGAGGCGTCGTTTCTTACGACACCGAAAGGAGATTTCCGACTTACGAACGTAACGAACGTTTGAGAATATCCACCAAAATTGAAGAGATACGCGAAAGGAAATTCAGGTTTCTTCGTTCTGCTTAACGTCGTCTTTTACTCGTCACAATTCCGTTTACCTTTTGTTACGAAATGTCGTACATTTAAAAAAACAAAGAAGAAGTTGTTAGTTGGAAATTTGTTTCTACGAAACCGAGAGTTTCAACGACGAGACGCGATAGCGTAATTTTGATTGGAAAAATCGGACGATCGTAGCGTGGAAAAATATTTGCCAGCCATTATATCCGTGTGAAAATGTACAGGAATAATCGTAATTGAACGGAGGCCAAGAGCTCCAAAACTATCGTATTCCACGGCTTTTTCCACGTGCGTCGTAACTGAAAACGCAGTATCGAGAGATGCACGACGTGCTCGACGTTGTGTTACATTCGCTGATCTTGTTAAAATTAAATTCAGTATCGTGCATATCACGATTAAAAGGAATACGAGATAGAAAAGAAAAATTTCTCTCGTCCAGTCACGACGCGGAAGTGAAAAAGAATTTCGATCGAAGTTCCGCCTCTCGAATAATTTATTTCGAACGATCGTACGTTTGATTCATAGCCTACCGCGTATTAGCGTTTCTTCGATATTCCAAACATGCTGTGAAACATAAATATTTCAAAAAGGGCGTTAGTTGTTCCTTAGGTCGTATTTGCCATTGTTTAAGCGACAAACTTGTAGAGAAGAAGTTGTCCTCTTTAATCTGAGGAAAAGAAGAATAAGAATAAGAAGATAGATCGGTGCAGTTTAAGATCCTGGAGAAACAAAGGCTGGGATAACGGTGAAAGTAAAAGTTGTCTTTTCTGGAGGCAGCAGCCTGGCTCGTTGGAGCGTGCGTGGTCGAGGCCGCGTCGGGAACACGCCGGTCCTGGAAATAGCCTGGGACGTATCTCGTCTTCTCGTCGTCGTGCACGCCGTAAACCTGGAAAAGGAAAGTTGTTCCGGGTATCATCTGCCTTGAAGGCCCTTGCGGCCGATCAGGGTCGCGTCGATGGTTAGACGTGGTAAGGGCTGCTAGCACCGTAAAACTTTCAGGAGGGTGAACTGGGAAAGCGTCGAAGGGGCGTCGAGATATCGGGCGTAAAAATAGAAAGGGACGAAGGCATAGCTAGTAGACGGAAGCGGATAGATAGAGGGGAAAGCTGATTGCGAATGGAGAAGGACACAGCGCGAAGGGGAATGATGGCGGGAGCTGAGAGTCAGCGGGATGGAAGGAGAAAGATAAAGAGAAAGTACGTGACAGGGAGGAGAAGGTAAATAGGGGCGAGAAGGAAAACGCACGAGGGTTGAGAAGAGAAGGAAGATCGTGCAGAGCGAAAGAAAAGGGTAAACGTAGGGTCGCGGCTCGGAGAGGGAAGCGGGAAGTTAAGGGAGAAGGTTAGTGGACGGGAGGCATAGGCCTTCCTGCAGGCAGGGGTGAGTCACCCTGTATTAACGAGCGGCTACGCCCATTCAAAAGATGGCTGTTTCCCGATTGACCAATTAGATTTCGCGATGTGGCCCGTGTCGAAAAAGCGCGGCAAACGTGACCCTCTTGGCCACCCTGTGGCGCGAGACCTCCGCTGGAGGGATGCTTTTATTTATGTGTCCTTTCTCCCTTCTTTCCCTTCGCAGCGCTGGGGGAAAAAAGTGTTCTCCCCTCCGCCGCACCGCTCCCTCAGCGCTCTTACAATTTCTCCCCCTTTCTTTTTGCTCCACGAAAATTCAACGCGGAAAATGATAATCCGCTTCCGGTAGCGCGCATCTCGCACAGCCAGCTTTCGCCATCTCCTGTTTGCGAGCATCTTGCGCGAGACTATCTTAGCCGTCAGATTCCCACGCTTTTTATTTAATCCTCTATATCGGTTGTATAATCGGTTCGATAATCGTGATCGATGGAAATTTGTAAGACCGTTCAGAAAATATGGCCACACTTTGTTTTTACAAATTGGGCGAACGCTTGTTTCCCGAACGAAAGATGGACTAACTGCGAACAGACGGTAATTTTCCGTTGGGAAAAGATAACAGAGCTAAGATCTTTCCGTTCTTTCGTTATTTTCGTTTTTACTCGTTTGCCGCTGAGACGAGATAGGAAATTGTATGTAATTGTTATTGGCAGTCGAGACTCGGAAAATTTTATAAAGCTTCAATTTCAGTGAATCGAGACACGATCTCCGACGAACCAGTGTTTATTGGAGAATATTTGTATTAATTGGTATTAATTTATGGATTTATCAAAGCCTTTGCCGCTCGATGAATATTATACAACTAGGGAAAATTAATAAATGTTTCGCGATATCAGTCGTTCAGCGGCAAAGTTTTATCTAGCATTCCAGCATTTTTAATTTTTCTATCGCAATTTTTTAACGCATTCCGATATACCGTTGACTACGATAAAAATGCAAATATTATCATAGTCGATAAAACTTTATAGAAATTATTATTTACGACTTGTTTCACAAAATTACCACCTTATACGTTTTCTGTGCTTTCAACGTGAGAAGGAAATTTGTCGCCGATATCGCGTCGATTCGCGTCACGAAAACTTTCTCAACGTTTTTCGTACAACTTCCACACGTTAGCAATAAAATATATCAGAAACGACAATGCTCGATAAAAGCAACGCGTTTTAAAATATTATCTCCAACGACGTATATCCCTAACGGTATTTTCTAACCGCCGTTTCTTATCGAGTGCAAAGAAAAGTGATCTAACGTAAATATAAAATACGCGAAACAATTTTAACAAATAACGTCAAAATGTAATTAGTATTTATCGTTCAATTAAAAAAACGCACAAGCTCGTGTCCTCCCCGAATTTTACATCGCTCAAAAATTTTCTACCATTTTGCCTTTCACCACTTACCTCGTGGAACATTCTATTTTCCAATTCTCTGTGAAATAAGAGAAAATTCCAATTTCTAACGAATAGCAGGTACCGACCAAGGATATTTCGCAGGGCGACGATTGGTCATCGAGTAGTTTGACGATTTGCAAATGGCAGGAACGAGAATTATTTACTCGAACAGCAGTTTTTCACGATAATTCTTACAGAGCGGCAGACCTTAGCTAGGCGAGCTAATCCTACGCCTATGGATTCCTAGAAGCCGGCATGTTCAGGGCTCATTGGGCGTGTATAGACGCTTGTGCGTCGACCTAACAGCACTCTAGGGTGGCGTCGTAGATATACGTTAGCCTGGTACAGAATTTTTAAACCTTCGGCAGGCAAGCGAGGAATTTTCTGACCAAAGTTTGCTTTCTGCCGGGAAATCTGACCTGAAAACCTCCCGTACCTGGAACGTCCGTTTCTGCGTACAAAGCTACAGTGCCATCCCTTCACCCACATCAAACTGTTGACAACGTACAATTTTACATTCGCCACGTACAACGGTGGAACGATTTTGAAGTAAATCTTCCACTTCTCCGATCCTTTTGTCGTTCGAACGATCTTACAACATAGATGGATATAATTGCAACTGGCATTTCCTTGTATCGAAAGATATCAGCGCGTTTCGTTGTTTTTCCGAGCCTCGTCGTGCTGGGTTAAGAGTAAATGGAATCTAAGTTATTTTTAATACCACGTTACAGCGGAACAGCGTGTTCGATGGTTTCTGAAACTTCGAATCGAGTTTCTCTTCCGGCACGAAATAAAAAGGTCGAAAAATATAGGGAGGTTCTACTTGAAAGTGCGGGACGTTTGAAACTAAAAATAAAACATCGTACTTTCGTTCGATATTTATTACCTAGCTTGATTTACCGAGCAGACAGTACGTAGAAACGGCCTAAGTGTTGTTCATCGCTCGAAATGGTTCGACATGTTAGTTTCCACCCGGAAGTAGCCTTCATAGGCGACGAAGAATTTTTTTACTCGTCGTATCGGTAAGGGGGTTGAATGGACGTGTGAAGCAAAGCTGAATGGCTAACGAGATCTTCTCTCGTTTCATAGGCATTAGGTACTTGCACGTGTATACCACCATTCATACGATGGAAACGCTCCAATACACGCATCTTTCCGCTCCATCCAGGAGCGTATCGACGCATGCTCGCTCGATTTTCCACGAGACGCGAACCACCAGTCAATTTTTTCCTTCCATCATCGACGAATCTTCGCGAAATCGTTCAACGATCGAAGACGCGACAACGCGTATGATACGGCGTCGGGCAACTTGGAAAATTCTCTTCGTCCAGCTACGAGGCTTTCGCGATCATTTTCGTATTTCGGTAGAGGCATACGTACGTGTACGCAGGGAAAATCGATTTCGACGGCTATCCTCCCGTTAAGTAACGCACAGAGGCATCCGCACTGCCAACTCTCGAAACGCGTGGCTCGCGAGCACGCACGTGTGTATTTTTGAGGGAAGCAGAGGGAGGACGTTGCAGTCCCTTCGTATAATTAGCGTACGGCCCTGGATACACACTTAGACACACATATCGCAGGTAAAAAGCACGGCGGAGTATGGAACAGAGAAGGTTGCACGTGCTTCGTTCACCGGTCGAGGTTGGTACACGGCTTCGCAAGGACAGCGGCCCGGTTTCCACTGGCCGCGCGCATAGACGCGCACGAAGCGAGAAAGAGAGAGAGAGAGAGAGAGAGAGAGAGACTGAGAGAGAGGGAGGGAGAGAGAGGGAGAGAGAGACAGTCGACATTCAAAGAGCGGTCGCCATTTGCAATCGAAAACAAAAAAAAAAAAAAAAAAAAAGAAAGAAAAAAGAAAAAATAGAGAGAAAAAAAGGAGAGAAATAGAGAAGGAACGGGGAACAAACGGATTCGACCAGGGGGCGATTGCCGGCTCTCTCGGGGTCGTTACCCCCTTTCGGATTTGGGTCACTGCTCCGAGGGAGCTTTGATTCGCCATCGATGAGAAAATTTATTTCACCGTACCAATAGAGAAGCTTGTTTCGTCCAACTTGCCCGTATACGTGGTCCCGTGAGAAAAAAAAATATTGAAAAGCGACGATGCTCGGCCGATGCTGTCCCCGTGAGAACATCGGAATAACGATTAATTAGGACCGCACGTGTCCTTCGAAAATGATATATCGATACGATTTTCTAGCAGATCGCCGTAACGTTGTTTCATCCGTTTATTTAAGTCAGACGATTAGGCGATTTCGTTCGAAGCAAACGTTTGATCGACTAAATACGAAGAGGCGTACGCACGCTTTTAAACGTACAGGAATTTGCAGTAAGAAACGATGTGAAAATACGAAACGTTCGATGCAACGTTTATTCGAATACTTGGACGTATCGACGTTCTCGATTTCCATGGCGTCGTGCCTCCTGGAAAACTCATGGAACGCATTAGGGCTTTTCGGGGGACGTTCCCCTCTTTTCACGTTCCTCGTGTTCTCAATATCGACCTCGCTTATATTTTCTCGACCCAATGCGAAGGGTCGTTGGCCCCCCCTCCTTCTCGCTCCCGGAAATCGTGGCTCATGTCTCTCAAAAGCGGCCTCGAACAATGGATTTTATTTCCATTGCAGTTCGTGACCTTCTTCGTCTAGTTCTTGCAGAAAACTTTTCCACTCGTATTCCGTGTATTTTTTTACCAAATTTACATATTTCTGTGAGACGTCTTCTGACACGGTAACAGGTTTTCATTTTACGAAGAAAAAATAGGTACAGATCCACCGATATCTAATATTATCTACATCGCGTTTCCATTGTAATGATCGTCAACGGAATATCGTATTGCATCTATGGAATATTCTACAGAACATCGTAATATCGGCGATACTAACGTTCTTACGACGTTTAGGACGTGCCGATTTATCATTTACGATAGAAACAACATTTCAGTCGCTTAATTTCTTCTCAATGAGAAGGAAACGTAACGTTTAGTCGCAAAAGGCTCCCAGCTCTGAACCTTCTTGCGCGGTATCACGTAAATATTTAACAAGTAAAATAAATTACACGTAGGGCTGGCATTTTCGAGTATTTAGACGCTACTTGTTACGATATCGTTATAAGTTAATTTCCATTTGGATTGGAAGATTTATCGCGTTGAAGAAAAGTGTGTCTCGCCTGGAAAGAAAAATTACGCAGTTTCACGCGGCAGATGCTCTTTCGTCGATATTTCGCGCGAAATTCTACGTTCAGAGAATTTTCCTTCGAACCGATGTTGTCCGAAAACATTAATTGTAATTGCTCGGAACCTTGACGATTCTCACAATGAAATTACGAGAACGATTTACGAACGACGTTCGGCGAATCAAGGTTCGATAGGTTGTTTTTTCTTCAACGATTTCTCCTAACGAGCTTGTCGAAAAATAAGTGATACGATCGGCAAAAATTCCAGCAAAGTTTCGCCGAAAAGGGATCAAGAGGGTCTTCTACAATTTTCTTACGTGTCTTGTACAATCGGTTGCCAGTGGCAACGCCTCCAGTTACCTCTATAGGTTCGGACCAATTTTTACGCGTTTGCTTCTTCAAAGCGCTAAAGAAAGACCGATCCCGGAGTAAGGACGAAAACGTAGACGTTGTGGGTTAGACTTAAAAGCGAAAGAACGACCCTTCTATCGATAGAAGCGAGCCTGACAGTTTTCACCTGCGAAAAGGAGAGAAGAAGGAAATTACGCGACGTGAAATCTGACGAGAACGTACACAGTGGAAAAGGAGGAAGTGCGTGTTCGTTTGATGTAACATCCTTTTAATGTTTCTCGTCTCTCCTTGTAGCTTCTTCCTGTAAATTGCCATCGAAAGTGCAAATGGACGAAAGCTAGAGGAATTTTTTTACGCCTAACACGTTTCATTGGAATCGAATATCGAAAATTCCATAGCCTATCTGTTTGAAAATGTTGGAAAATAGACGCGCGTACGTCTGTATTGCAGGAGCGAGGAGTGAAAGAGAGGAAGACAAAAGGAAAACGCCATGAGACGAGCGCATCGCGTATGTGTCGAACGAACGAATGTGCAATAAAACAAATTTATTTCTCTTCGAGATATGCAAGAGAATAGAGCGCTGTTCGTCAATACTTCGAGTTATTATGTTACGTGTAAAATTGTCATTTTGTTCTACATAAATTTTGTATTTAATAAAACGTTAGATATTGTGGGTTGGCAACCGAGTGATTGCCGATTTTGTCATTAGGTGGTGATGATAATAATAATAATAATAATAGTAGTAATAATAGTATTATTTCAACAGAAAAGTAGCGATATTTTTTTTAAAGAAGCAAAGAATTACAGGAAGTTTCACAGTTTATCGTAGATTGTATCTTGCACGAAAGCGAACAGAGAAACGCTTGGTTGTCGTACGACAATTTTCAATTATTAGAAACTTTCTATCGTATCGTACGTACAATCGGCGAAATTTCCACGAAGCCATCCATATCTTTCGATAAAATCTTACGATTGCTCCCTTCCAGTGACAATTTTCTATAAAATCTGAAATAAAGCCGAATAAAATACAGATCAACGACAATTTCTTCGCTGTTTTCATATCGATAGCTCGAGTGGCTGTCATTTTTTCGATTTACGTGAAAAATGCTATTTGCCTTTGACGAAATCAAATTTTCCAACAAATTTTTTTGTCAAGGTTTCCTATCGATAGACGTCCACGTTTCGTTTACCGCGTTCGATAATTCGCTAATTTAATTTCATTGCCTGCAAATGACAAACTTTTTTATTTATTTTCCATGGAATCTGGCAAACGACCTGGCCATGTTAAAACATTGCAATTATTTTGGCGCAACCACCGTTTTTCGTGTCTGGACGTGCGAACCGAAGCGTTTTCGTGTCGATAAATAAAATTATTATCTTCGATTCCTTCTGCGAACGATATCAACACCATTTTTACACACACGTTTCTCTTCTAGTTTTTCCAAAATAATACGTAGGAATAACTGTAAGATTTTAAGAATATGAGAAATGCCCGTAGAAAAATCTGTAAGTACAAAGAAACCAGCCTTTCAAGAGGAAAAGGAACCTTATGCGTCAGTATTTTTTTTTTTTTATTTAGTTGTTTACATTCACAATTTGTCCAATTTGGACATTTGGTAGAATTTTTTGGCTGTGCGCGTCAGTACGGTCGAAACTCGTGAAAAAGTAAAGCGCGTTTATAGAAAATCCTGTGTCGCTGCTCTCGTTTTTTTTTTTTTTTTATTAAAATTTACAATCGATTCTCGCATTGAGAATTTTCAGTAATTTTTTCTGGCGTGGGGCAGTGACATGGCTAATTACTTATAATAAATTAATACTTATTATAGATAAGTATAATTTGTAAGTATTATAAATAAGTAAATATTACTTAATTTAAATGACTAATTGAATCTAGCGTTTAGGTCTCTCGTTACGAAGAAAACTGCATCTTTCGTTCGTTTAGACAGACGACATAGATACAAGCCAAGAAACAATCAACCAACGTTTATTGGAACCTACACTTTTTTTCTATAAAGGCGATGTTACCATTTCCTGGCATTGTTAATAACTATTTATAAAGGGAAGTGGCATTTTAGTATTATTCCACGATATTATCATCAGTATGTACGATAGAACATTTAGCAATAAAAAAAATCGACGTTTTTCGATTTTGCCATTTGCGGCGTATCCTACAAATACCCTTCGAACGTGTTACTGAAAATTCTCAATGCGAGAATTGATTGTAAATTTTAATGAATAAAAAATAAATAAAAAAAACGTGTATAGCGAATTTATTGAAATTTCGGGCACCGTACGATAACAATGAAATTTCGTATTTTGAGCCAACTGTAACCGACTAATAAACAAACGGTATACGTTTTTTCAAAGATTTTACCACATGGAATCTTTGCTTTTACGACGATCGCGCGACCGAAAGAATTTTCAGCGAACAGTCGTTAGAATGTTATTCGAACGAGTCTTAATAACCGAACGCTATGAGCCCTTAGTTAACCTTCGTTGTCGATCCGAATCGCAGTCGAAGATCTTTCCTCGAGCCTAAGTGTCGCATTCTCTCTGGAATGTTTTACTAAATCGAGTAGAACGCCCGACAATTATTCGTACGTCGTTCGTTTCGTCTTTGTTCTCGCGTAATTGCTTTTCTACGATACCGCGAACGCCGTAAATTTTCTCACGATTAAATTCATGGGAAAAAATTAAATCGGATATCCGACAGGCGCGCCGTCTGGTGGGAAAAACATTTCCTGATATTTGTTGGTAATTTAGTGGGAAAAATTCGAAAGAGATTAATCGCGTGGCAAAAGAAAATGGCGGTAAGGAAAGCGCGATTCGCAAACTTCGCGAACTGCAGATGGCGCCACTGAATGGGACGTGGAAATACGAACAACGAAATTCGCAATTGCACGTTTCGCACGAATACTTGACAAATATATCGATATATATCAGGTTTCATGGCGCGTATTTAATTTTACGTCGTATACGCACGAGAAAACCGATGCCATTCGATCGATGCAATTTTTCCTACGACGATATACAATTTTAATTATATAAAGTTTACTTCTAGCTGCTATTTGTCGATCTTATTTTTGTAAATTGTCCTTTAGGTTTCTAACCATATTATATTTACGTTGCTATGCGTTAAACTCGTTTATCGTATTATAAATTTTTGCGCGACTAGTCTGCAACGAAGGAAAGATTCATCGACAATTTTGCTCGATAGATCCAGTTAGAATTTCGTTCGAGATAAAGCAAGATTATAACGTTACCGATAAGAAAACACTGTAAAAGTGGGTGATAATAGTAAATCGAATCTTCGTATTACGTAAGCGACCTGCTACAAAATATTCGTATAATAGCGAAGAATAGTTAGATAAGCGTGTCTGAAAATAGGAAGATAAGTATTTCGTCAGAAACCGGATCGTTTATTTCGTGATTTCGCTAAAAATCATATTCTTTCCATTTCTACTCGTAATTCCTTAAAAAAAGGTGGCAATTTTCTTTTTCTTTAATACTAGAAACAGGCTAAGGCGACGATCTGTAACAACCAACGCATATATTTCGAAAGTACCACAAATTTCGTATCCACTGGTGTTTCGTTTCATGGAAGACCGAGAGACGTTGAATACGTCGATGGTTGAGTCAAAATTCGAACAGATACGATCGTAAAGCAATGCGCGAAAAGTTGTAAAATAATATAAGCGAGGAGCGCGAAAAACGAGAGAGAAGACGACGATGAAACTTTGAATTTCTTCCTAACCGATGGAAATCTATTGACCAAAGTTTTATCGTACGCCTCGGCTAAAGATCCTGCCAAACAGGGTGACGTATCGTTAAACGAAATATTACGATTTGTAAGGATGATTTGCAAACGTAGAAAATGACTGACTGGCGACGCAGGCGCGACGATCGTAGTTTGGACTTGGAATCGGCGTTAAACACAGTTTCGCCGCTCTCGTAAATTTTGATTACGAATAGAATTAATCGAACGTTACGAAAGATATGGTGGAAAATATTCTGGAAAGCCGAGAATTTTCCTCGTGTCCCTTTGGTCCTTTGATTTACAAAATGGCGCGGCTTTGCCTGGGCGGCATTATGGTTTCCCCATCCTATAGGGTGAAACTCCATTCCACAAAGCTACCCTTCACGTGGGGTGAACTCTCGATCCCTCGCATACTGAATTCGAAACTAACGTAAGGGAGGGGATAAAGGGAGAAAGGGTGTCCAAAAGACACTCCCGGGAAATTCCCGGAAAATGGTGTCGGTGCAGCTGGGTTCGCTGGTACCGCCATCTCAGAATCCTTGTTCATAGTCGTTTAATGAAAATGAACATTGATCGTTGGTAATGTAGGTTTCCTATTTCGAGAACGCGAATCCCGTATTTGGTCAATAGCCGAACACCGCGTCCTGGTTCACGAGATTACAGTCGTGATCATCGAAATTATTTTTTTTTTTTATTTGGATGAATTTTAAGATCAATTCTCATTGAGAATTATAAGTAAATTTTTCTAGCGTGGTACTATGTCGTGTTTAATAAATGTTTATCGTTATTCGATTCTAGTAGAATCTAGTGCTTAAATCTAAAGGGTAATGTCTTTTTAGCCCGCGGATCTGATTCGACGTGTCAAAAAATTGAGTAACCAGTGAGTTGTGACGATTGTTAACTCTTACGTTACATCTATTACCGAATTTGGATATTTCTTCTTTGATCGTGGGTATCTTGAGGTCGCGATGTATTCGTTGGTAACATATCAAGGTGCATCTATTAAGGATCTTGGAGTTTTCGATTGGAATCGTCGAAGAATTTCTATGTTGGAATTATATGCTGTTCCCCATAGATGACGGTCGAAATGGAAACTAAATTTGACCAGAAAATTAGGAAGAAAACATGGCTACGAAATACAAACGAAATAATCTCCTTTACATTTTTCCATTGAAACAACGATTTTCTTTTGCGAATGAACGTCCACTCTTAATCGTTTATACGTACACGAGTCTACTTTTACGTTAGAATTTTGCTCCAGCAAGTACGATAACAATTCTACTTGCAACCAAGCGAGTTTCTTTGTTTCGACGTTGTATCGACGGACGATACCTCGCCTTCTTTCGAATCCTCCGATTCTTCTTCCGGCTCTATCAACTTGCCCATCATAGCGGCCGAGTAATTTCCCCTTCCTGGATCGTCGAAGACGATTCGATCGTCGAGAATCCATAAACTGTAACGAATCTCGGAAAGAAGTTGGAAGCCCACGCTGCGCGCCCATGCTTGACTGGCACCGCACGTGAAAAGGCCACCGATCGCCCGTATTCTCAAAGACACCGCAACTTGCACGCAAGCGTTCAGCAACGCGATCTCCACGCCTTTTTCTCGATAAGACGGATGTACACAGAGAACGTATACGCAGTAATACTCCTGCTGACCGAACGTTTTGTGCGCGTTCGTTTGCTTGATCAACGTATTCAGCAGATGCATGATCTTGCGCAGACTCTCTCCTTGCAGGATCTACGCGATAGAAACGCATCCCCGTTAGAATCCTTAGACTAAAATTTCTTCTTGCAATATAGAAAAAAATCGCGTGGAATCTTTGGCAGGAAGTTTCGAGTTTTGCAAAATTTCTTTCGCTCTTTCCACAATTTCCGCAGCTACCGCGTTACGTTTCGTCGTCGATCGCGGCGTGGCACTCGTTAAAAACGCGTTAAGTAAGTGGATTCGTTCTCGAGGTTTTTGCCCCGTCGAAGCTTCGCTGGAAGGCTATCGCCAACGCGTTCGCCTTTCGCGGCGCAAATCGCGATCGTACCTGCACACGATGGTAAGTGTCGGTTTTCTCAGGGTCGCTGTTAATTCGCGCGACAACCGCTCCAACCACACGCCCAGATTTCATACTGGTAGCGATCAGGCTTGTCGTGTCCTTCATCCACGTTCTTACGAGCTCCAGGTAACCGTTCACCGACGTTTCATCTCGGAGCAACGAGGACGCCTTGCACATAGGCTCGTCGCGAAAGAAGTGGCGCTGTGGAAATCGGACGACGCTACAACCTCTCAGACCAGACACTTACAACCGGATACGAAGGTGGTAAAAAAGGTTGCGCGACAAATCTGCACGGCTTCGTACGCTGCGTGATTTCGTTTCTTAGCTAAACTTTGATCAGACGCAGAGCTTCGTCGTACTGCGACTCCCTCAAGTCCGATATTCTACATTCGGCCGACGAGTGCCATTCGAGAGGAGCTTTCATCCGAGTCTCCACTGCCAACGCGAATTCGTCTTTTTCCTCGATCACGTCCATTTCCATAGGTAGCCGATATCCTGCAGATTCGGTACACGACGAGCGTACTACGGTTAACTTAAACTCGCATTTCGCAGAGAAAAGAAACGAAGATCGCGTAACGCGTTAATATAGAAATTCCGAATGTGTCTACGAACGAATGCGTCGAGCCGAGGATTCGATAAGAGAACAACTTCAAAGTCGAGAATCGTCGGGAAGTTTGAAAGCAGCGTTAGGTGAAATTCGTGCGTGCGAAACGGTTGAAAATTTCCAATTGAAATTCCTTTATCAGAGATATCCTTCGGACAGTTTCTTTCAGTTTCATCGTAATATGTTTGCCAAGAGACAAAGCGCGAGAGACAATTCGATCGAGTCTCGCAGGCGCAGCTCGATCAAGGAAAGCGATTTCTTTTCGCTGAATCTTCGTATCCTGGCGATCAGAAAGTTACAGGAGAAGGACGATCCGTACACGGCGGACGCGTCTATGGTGTGGCAGAGACTGTCGGCGGGCTATCGGATCGTCGACCTTCGGTTAAACAGATTCATGCAAACGCTCCACTTTGTACTAGTACATCGCCGCCCGAAGTACAGTTTATTACGCTTAAAAGATATCCGTAAATTTCGAAGCAAATGTCTACTCGATCGTACCGATCACCCTATGCTATGTCGTACGCTCGTTATTCCAAATGGAAATAATTTCCTTTGCTCTTGTGCACCTTAAAACACCGATATTTCAAAGAAATTGCACGAATATGACGAATGCTTCGGATTAGAGCGAATCAGATTAGAATCACGCGTGTTTCAGGCCTATTTCTGTCGAGCGGAACCGCTGCTTAAGGCCGTCGGTTTGTTCGACGACGCCGTCTCCATGAAAATGTTCATGAACGGGGTGTTCAAGCATATGGAAAGTATGATTAGCTTCTGTGCGATTAAAGAGGGAACCAACGATCTCGTAGGTGTACTCGTCGCCTCGATGTTCGAAAAATCTCAATGGTACATCAGGAAGGAACTGTACAGCATCGTGAAACATGTCTTAGTAAGCGTAGAAATCGTCGATGAACGATTAACCGTAATTAACATCGCGTTTCAGCAAACCTACGAATATCGTCGTTCGAGCTTACCAAAGGACCGATGGGTTCGATCTCGGTTTAAACAGAGATTTAACATTTACCAATTTATCGTTTAGCTGTTAGATTTACCATGTTCTTTTTTTTTTTTTTTTTTTTTTTTTGTAGAAAACGTAGCGATAAATAGTTTTCCGTTTGTAGCTAGGAGAGACGTTGCGTCAGGTAATGACGTTGAAAGGCTACGTCACTACCAAGGCTCGGACGCACGAAATAATGAACGTGGACGGACTCGTATGGATCGACATCCTCTGTGTAAAACCCGAGCATCAGAATAATGGCATCGGTACCGCGTTGGTACGTTGTTGCATGGCTCGAGCGAGTTACCTCGCGACCGCTTGCGCCGGACAATTCACTTCCGGAGCTGCCCAGACCATCGGTACGTTTCGTTTCGTCGGCCGTTTCGCGACGACGATCAAGCGGTTCGCGTCGTCTTTCAGATAACGCGTCAACGCGATCCGATACTTTCAGCCAGGAGGTTAAATTTCCAAACGCTCTATGAAATACCGTACGAACATTTACACAAGGAGAAGAGCAAATTCAAAGTTTTCGGACACTGTCATCCGGAAAATTATTCTATAGCTTGTATGGCTGTTCGAGTGTCACGACCAAAGTTGCAATTACCAATGGCGCTTGGTCCCACGTACGAGGAGAAACGAGCAAACGATCGAGCCAAGGCCAACAAGAAGCGAAAGAAAGCGAAAAAGAAAGAGTAGGACATATACCGCTACGCGTCCAGTGTATTTTCCTTCCAACGATCCACGTTTCTAACGTTGACTCTCGCCGTTTGCTTTTCTCGTTGTTTCACTCCGCTGAAAATCTTCCAACTCGAACGCGATTATACTTATTTTCTAAAATGGAAAACACTGGTCCGCAGATAGAACGTCGACGGACGAAACGTCGTAGCGGAGATGCAACGTAGCTGCGGAGTTACGTATTAAAAAAGTGTATAGCGATAGCAATCACGAATCTTTCTACGATCATGTACGTATACTTTTTTGTACAACCATGAATATTAAAAGCATATATTGTACGTAAAATCGTTGGTTGTATGCCGAAGCAAGATCGTTCCCGATGGTAGAGTATCGACCTTCGACAATTTTGCGTGACTCCGATGCAAATACGATCGTGCGATACGATCGCGCCCGTGATTTTTAAAAGTACCTGAGAACAGAAATACAATTTCTAAAAAAATGCATCCGGTGGGGCGTTCAACTTTACGATTCTTCGCGACACGTACTTTTTTTTTTACAATTCGTCTTTCCATTGACGTTGGGTGTCAAAATCCACTCGTACCGGTAAAGCTTGCCAGAAGTCTATTCTCTCCCGCAGAAGATTCTCCGACATCCGAATGTCGTCTTGTCCTATGTGAAGATACTCGAGATTCTGCGTTCTAACCGGTTTCCATTTGATCGGTATCTGCTCCGACACTTCCGGCGTAGGATTGCTGCAATATTAATTAGTCTCTCAGCGCTCGATATCGCATCTTCCAAACAACGATCTAACGGATAACCGACAAATTATTTCTATCGCGCGATCGTATCGGAAATACTTACCCGGAGTTCGCAAAGTTGTACCAAAGGCTCGTGAGAACGTCCACCATCTCGAGGTCCTTCTCGCTCAGCGGTATATCCTTGAATAATTGTTCTCCGACAGGAAACAGATACTGAAGTTCGTCCGCGTGAGATACTCCGTAATTATTGTTAGCATCGCCAAATATCCTGCTGAAGGATGCGCTTCCTCTGTACGACAGATAGTAATAATACACGGGAGAAGACTGCTTCTCCAGATAGTTGCGCACCGAAGTGCGAGCCGCGTGAGTGAACCAAGCGTCGCTGAACATCTGTTAAAAATATTCGAACGATTACGACGAGCAGGAACAACTTATCGCTTGCCCCGAAATTAATCGCAGGACGTTACAAACGTATCGGTCGAAAGATTTGCTAAATCTACTTTGACTCGAACAAAGATCGTAGCTGGCATGATATCTGCATCTTCGTAGCACGACGTATTCAACGGTCTTCGTTGCGGCAGTAAAAAATTCGCTGCAACGTAGCTGTATACGTCGATGATTTCGGAGCAGCGAATATATCGAAAGACGAGCTAATTGCCAGGACCGATGAAGAAATAGCAACTTCGATAGAGTTGGCGAATAACGTCGAATAACATCGGTCGCCGAATTCTGAACAACTTTTTCTACTTTATACAAAGTTGAAGATTAAATGTTGCGATTCGTCTGCGTGCGCGCGTGTGTGCGTCAAAATTGTAGGTACGTCGATGTAGTCGTATCGACAAGTATTTACGCGAGTCACTACCTACTTCTTCGTATTTGAAATTCAACGACTGAACTTTTTATCGCCTTTTTTCATAATTTATACAGATGCAAATATTTAAAAGAACGTTGTCAAAATTCACGAGTACACAACACGTTGACAGCTGCGCACGGCCGCTATGATATCCAACACGTTCGTTCTCGTGTAACTTTGAAAGTAAAATCGACCACTCGTTATACGTCTAGGAAAAACTTGTTCAGAACGACGACGCGTTTGTTCGACGACCTTCGTCGCAAATTCTACTTTATTCGAACGCGTAAGTTTCGCGGCGAACTCACGTTGATCAGCTGGAATCGCGTGGAATTGTCAATGGCAGCCTGATCGAAATAGAACTTGCGGATTTCGGCGGCCACGCGTTTCTCTTCGCCTTTACGACACGTTTCGTCGAACACCAACGTCATCGGAGCGAGATCCAAGAAATTCTCGTCCAGCTTCTTAACCAATTCTCCGTTGTCTCGTCCGTACAATCCTAATGAAAAAAGAAAACGAAAAGAGAAAGAGCAATTATATCGGTCGTAAAGTTTCACGAAGAGAGATAACGTTAAAGATCTAACGTGGAACGAGAGAAAACGAGTCGTGCGCTTAGCCCGAAAGTACCTGGTACTATGAGCGATCCCTCCTCGGACATAATTCCTGTCATCCACGGAATGTCTGACAAGCGGCCGTTCCTCGACGTAACTGCGGGATCTTCCGTTAAGAATGCACCAGGGTGAACAGGTTCGATCGCAGGTTTGAAGTATATCACCGGACAGTAAGAAAATTCCTAACAGAGAAATAGAAACAGTCGACTTTTACAATGTCCGTATATCGATTCCCGAAATTCGGTTCCCAAAATTCTCTTACAACGTTATTCTAGATTTCGTGACACGGATGCTATACATAGATTTTGTTGGATCCTCGCTTTCACCGTTCTCCGTATAACTCGATATCGCCACGATAACTCGAGCGAAGCTGTAGAAACGCCGCCTATCCCTTGATTTCCATGATTTTTGGGTAATCGTAGAATATCTTGAACTTTCTCGTCTACGTTTTCTTATACGCAACCGGTGGATTCGTTTGGTTTGCGAGATACGCGCGAGAACCTCGCCGCACTATGCATTGAATTCCACTTATATCGAGTTGGCAACTAAGCGATCGCGGATTTTGTCATTAGGTGGTATTGACAAAATCTGCAATCGCTTAGTCGCCAACTCGATAGAAGCGGGCATGCGTCGATATTGGCTGCCGGTCGTTTATCTTCTGTTTACGAGCAACGTTTGCGTGAAATAGTAACGAATTAATCAGAAATATAATGGAACGACTGACCGATACTATTTTACGAAATAGAGCGGTCGCTGTTATTTCGCACAAGACGCCTCGCAGCGTCCGCATCGAAAAATCTGAAAAATCGATGATATTCGTTCGTGTTACAAGTTACGACACGCGTTTTTTTGCAACCTCGCGTACACACGCTGTGCATAGAGTCTTTAAACTCGCCCGCGGCTCTCGTTTACAAACAGAGAAGACAAGCGGCCGGCAACCAAACCTGACGCATCCGCTGTCGTAAAAGTACGCTGTGTGATATCCCCAGTTTTTTCATCGATATCTTGAAAATTAAACGAAATCTGCTGTTATACGCGGAGAACAATTATACGTCGTGGAGTGATTTGAAATGTTAATTTCTACAATGTATGCAAAAGTCAGGGAGAACGGAATGTTCGTACGAGTTCATCGAAGTTTCAAGCGAAGCTCAAGCGTTGTTCGAATCCCCGAGAAACCCGTTTAGACGTTTCCTCAAGATAGAAACTTTCTTCTCTCTTCCGAGAAGGTAAAACAACGCAGTCGATTTGTCGCTTCGTTCCCAATCGCCTTTCTCTTCCTGTCGTGTCATAGCGCGTTCGCTTATTTTCCGACTTATATTTGATATTCTCAGATGTTTTCGATCCAAGTTTTCCTGCTACCTTTCGTATTTACTCAACGCGAGTAAACATATCGACCAAGAATTTACACGGGATATTGATTTTCGTTGCTATTCTGAAATGTTGCCGCGAGTGGTTACGTTAGCAAACGCAGGAACTGGTTTTCCAGAAGTTAAAACTGTCACGTTCAATATGTAATACGACGTACGTTTCTTTTCTATCTCGCAGCATATTTCTCAATTTCCCGACGTAACCAGTTCTCGTCGTGTTGCTCGATTTCGTAACCGATTTACATCGATAACGACGAAAACAAATTTCAAATGGAAGAATTCGTTCGAGATTTGCAAACATAAACGCGATTGTATTCAAAAGATTGATTTGCGGCGCATAAACATCTAGCTGGAAGCACGGTAGCGCGATGTATCGTATCGCAAAGGTACCGATACACGCTATGAAATCACGCGGTTGCCTTTTTACCTTGTTTCGCTTAGCTAGCTGCAAATATTAATTGCGCGAATAACGTAAACTTATATAATGGAAGTCAATCTACGAACATGTTTCTCTTTGTATAGAATTTTAAACGCTCGATGTTAAATTCCAGCGTTAAGACTTCGTTTCTCGTGCGATGGTCTCGTTAATCGTAGAAAAAAAGCGATTGGTCACGAAACGTAATCTATAATTTACGAAATTATATATCAGACGTATTTCCCTTTGTTGCTTTCTTCGTCTTATGACTCGACATTCCTACCGAATCGTCTTACGTTGCTACTTCGTCGAAAACCTCAACTCGAAACGATCGTCCAAACGATCTCCACTATATTAACCCCTTAACCTACAACTACGGGCACAGCCCGTAGTACGATGATCGGACCAAACGTAGATCGGCCGAAAATTCTCCAATTTAAATCGTATGTCAAGTGGTTAAATGATTTGCAGTTTTACTATTTTCTCGAAAGTCGATAGCGAACCGTAATCGTTTCCAATATTTCAGCTTCGCGTAATCTCGTTTCTAGAATTTTATTATTCTACGCAATCTATGGGTTTACCGGTTATACGCGTCCGATATTAACGAACATCGTCGTATAGTCCTTCTTTTTCTCCTCCTAGAAAGACGGAATCTCCCAAAGTAGCGGGGAACAAGATAATATTACTTACTTGAAAAGATCGATCGGTTGCAATAAGTTCAGTGGCTTCTTTCGTACGCAGGCAATCGACGAGCTGCTTCGAATCTTTCGAAGGACAAGCCAGAAGTTTGGCCAGCTTCGTGGCCTTCTTTCTCGCCGAACCGGGTTTAGCCACGGCCCAGCGACAGTCGGCGGTACCACTTTGCGAGATAGCACGATGGAAAAGTCCTGTTTCGTACAAATGTTATATATATGTTTTGCCTAAGTATCGACAATGCCTTTTACGAATAAATCAAATTACACAATCTTCATCGTTAACCGAGAACGTGACGTTGAATGAATAATAGGATTACTTTACAGCGTGTAAATAATCCGATATCTTTTTCTATAGATTCTCTGTCCTTGAGCATTGTTCCTAGGATATCTGTTCTTCTTTATAAAGTAATGTGATATTCAAGATGACATTTGACTTTTAATTATTAAGGTTTAAAGAATTTTTACTTTTAATTATGCGCGACGGCCGCTACTTTTTTTATGAAACTTCGTATTCGGTACTTGTTCGAACGAGAGAATTGCATACGACGAACAACGCAGCAGAGATCAGAACGCTTTGCACGCGTTACTTCTTTTCAGCTTGTCGTGCATCATTCGTTGCGCAATTTCGGAACTTGTCGTGAGTTTTACTACTGTCGCGTGGTAATGGTATGTTTCAATCGTTCGTCACGTTTACGCAGCCTAACTCGCGACTTGCAATAGGTCACGGTAGTACCCCGCACGTGCACTTCTTCTTTTCCTACCAGTTTCATCCGTATATTTTACAATTTATCGAAGGACGATATAATCTCCCTGGGGACTAAAACGTACGTAACCGCTAAATTGGCGAAAGGGCGAATGTATCGAATTCGAAATGTACCTATACTGAGCAAGGCAGAATGAAGGATATAGGCTCACCTTTCGACAAATCGCTCATCATGTGGTAATGGGCACTTGCACCACCCGCGCTTTCCCCGAAAATGGTCACGCGATTTGGATCACCACCGAAGACGGCTATATTCTCGTGTACCCAACGAATGGACATTGCCTGATCCTTTAATCCGTTATTTCCAGGACATACTAGATCCTCCGTGCTCAGGAATCCTATTGGCCCGAGCCTATAGCAGATTTTCATAAGTTTAACGAACGTTGACAAACACGTTGGCATCGTTCAACACCGACGAATCGATTCACCTGTAATTTACGGCGACGAGAATCACGTCGTGATCCAATAAGAATTTAGGATGATAATAGTCGGAATGACCAGCGCCACAGACCCATCCGCCACCATGCAGCCAAATCATAACCGGATATCCTCCCTTTAATTTGTCTTCCGCAGTGGGCACTTTCGGTGTGTAGACATTCAGATAAAGACAATCCTCGTCACCGACGATCGCATCGTCGTAGGTGAAGATATTTCTTTGAACACATATGTTGGCATCGTCTTTAGCCGATCGTACTCCATCCCAGGCAGCTGCCGGTTTCGGAGCCTACAGACCAAACAAACAAACGCACGTTGTTGTCGAAGTACGCTACCCCTAGCTGTTATAGTTATCCTTCTTTACTACAAGAGATGAAAAAATTCTCAACTTGTCGAGCTTTATTATCGTTGATAACGTCTATTGATAGTTTAACGGTAGCGTATCTACGTGTATAACAATAGAAGACGTTTTCTAAATAAACTACGACGTAAACCGTTTCAGGCGTGATGTAAATCCGTGAATTTGATTTGCATAAATAAATATTGAACTAAGGTGCCGAAAGTTCGTAGAAACTAGCGGAAATGTTTTATTTAAATCAAATTGTCTATTTAAATATATAATTACAAGGTTGGATATATAAATAAAAATAGATTTGTAGTTTATGGATAACGAAAAAAAAAAAAGGAAACTATATCTTTGCTCGACGCGTTACAGTCGAATGTCGAGAATTCTTTGAATTTCCGTTCCAACGCTTGGCTCTGACGAGCAGAATTCTCGTATTATTATTTACCGCAGACACATTTCATCGAATTATGCTATCAAGGAAAATATCGCGGTATTAGGAAATCCTTTATATAATTCGATGGTACGTGCGGCTACACGTACCGGGAAAATCTTTTCAAGTTCATGACTAATTTGTGGATTCGCGTTTGAGAGGTAAAGCATAAGATACTAAAATGTATAGCACGATTTTCTACAATACGTGGTTCTTCTAATTGAAAAATCGTAATAATCGTCGAACTAAATTCGCTAACAAGACTCTCAAATAAGATTCAAGATCATCGTGAGAAGATCTGACGGAAAGTTTCGCCTTTAGAGATATAGCGACTTACCTCGAATCTGAGTTCTCGAACAGGTGGAAGCGCATACGGTATGCCCCGAAATCCGGCGAATTCCCTGCCCTTCCTTGTTCTCATAAACAGACCCGACAACGTTCCATTCTTTACTTTTACCAGCGGTGCGTTGGCTGCGATAAACTCGAACAAGCAAACGCACACCAAACAGAATTTCAACAGGTTTCTCAGATGTCTCGTCATCTCAAAACTGACTGAAAGAATCGCGCGAACACCGTGTGTGCCACCGCTTTTGTATCAAACTCTTCCTATCGGTGTGCTGTAAAAAAAAAAAAAGAAAAAAAAAAAGAAGGGGAAAGTAGAAGCAATTACGAATCAACGATTATACGTATAGATGATAATAACCGTGATGAATATAATGACTTCTGTAATAGTCGGCAATTTTTACTTCTAATTATACCCTGGAAAATACTGGATCAAACGTAGCGAGAGCAACTGTCCCATGGATATAGTCGCTGCGAGAAGGCTACTCGATTAATCTAATTAATAATTAACGATACGACGGACGGCTAATGACTCGAGCGAAGCAATGACACACGATAATTGGCGCGAAGCGAATATGCCGAACGAATCGCTCTATCATTAGTCGAACAGATTTCTTATTAACGAGTCGCGTTGTACTTTTATTTCGAAAATGCTTCTAAATACTGGACAAAAAATTGTATACGTACGATCGTAAATAGGTGATTTTTCGTTCGTTGTGTGAGCAACGGAATAAATTTTAACGTTACATACGATCGGAGTGAAACGCGTGTACGATTCACGAAGGCAAAATTACGACTGTTTCAGGTGAGAGTCGTTCCTCTGCTCGTTAGTTCGACGCATGTTGGGACGCACTCTTCAACACTCACACGGTCACACGGTATCTTAGTCATTATAGGTATTTCCGGTTGTTTCGCTGGAATCGGTAATAGTTGTTTCTTGAACATTTGTTTCTTTTCGTTAAGATACGGTACTAACATCGGAGGTAATATATACGGACTATCTACAAAACCATAACGTGAAAATGATAAACGGGATGGCACAGAGGCAAGAGGACGCCTCCCCTCCTTTACGCCTTGCATAACACTTTCAGACGATATCTGCGTTTATTTGCACGATTGCATTGGGTCTATCGAAAAGTAACAATAAGTATATTCAAATTGTTCAGTATTTTACTTTTTAATTACTAGTTGTATCTTTTTCAAAGTTAATTATCCTCTTTCGTTAAGGTTTGTACGTAACTGTGCGTACAAGGAAAGAACGGACAAAAAAAATCCTAAAGAAACAAGAAGCTATAAATTATAGCTTGGTATTAACGACGATAAATATAACGCAGCTAAAGAAGCGTTGCATATTAACATCGAATAAAAATCGTAAGGACGTTATTTAGAGAATCGTTTTATAATTGTATGTACAAAGTATTACATAGAAACAGGGATTAAACAATAGTCCCATTTTGTAACATATTTACTTATAGCTTTGTATTTGTAATATTAAAAATAAAAAGTTTCTAATACAGAACATCGGCTTTTATGGGATTAATCTATCGATACGTAACACGCGTATAATCGATCTAGTGGGAATAGCTTATCCTACAGAAGAAATAATTAACTCGGCAACGTCTGCATCTTGACACAATACGGTAAGTTGCATTGTTACTTGATTGTCCGATATCGCTAATCTTGCTCGAGCAAGGACTTCTTTCCCTCCTCTGAAGATGCCATTCAGTAGTAAATTATGCGTGGCAGCACCAGACTGTACTCGATTGGTTCGCTCTACGGCATCCAAGCCCAAAAATCCCGTGAGACTTTGAATCGCTCCTTCCAAACTGTTCACCGATGAGCCTAAAGCAAACGTTTCTTCCAGCTTGGTGAATCCTCCCGCAGCCGCTGCTTCCCACGCAGCACCGAAATCTAATCCTCTGTTTCCGATTCCTCGAATTTGATCAGCCAACGTCACCTCCAAATCCTCTAACTAGAAATCGCAATTGTTTTTCTTTAATAAATAAGTGCCAGACTTGTCGTATAAAGAGCAAATAGAATTTAATACAACGTTAATAAGAATGCCCTTGGTTTTGCCGTATTAATTGTAATTATAGATAAAGAGAAACTATGCACCATGTATTCATCGTTGTATCCTTGATCGGCATCTGGAACACCCGTCGCAGGGTCGCAATCACGAGCTACGAATCGCAGTGTTGTTGGAATAGTAGCAACAGTGGCGTAAATGTCTTCTGGATATTTTAATACTGTATATGTTGTACCAAGCTCGTTGTAAGGTAGACGAGGGCATGGAACTTCGCTCACGATCGTATAGCTAAAAGCAGAGAAAATATCGTCTTTCGAAAAATGAGATATCTCAAAAAAGAATATACTCCGATATAATTACCCTTCAGGTGCTTCGACAGCTACTCTTACATCCTCGAGTAATTGATCGGAAAGAGTATTTACGCAATCGAATTGCAAAATAAGGAATTCCGTGAACGTGTGCTTAATGCATTTAACGTTATATTCCGTTTCCGACTCTGTTAATTCAGAGACAGGCGAAGACTTAAGCAACGAAGAGTCGCGAATAATGTTAGCCAAATGTGGTATTTGTGACAATTTTTCCATGAAGCTCTCCTCACGCGTTAATCGAGATTGTTGTTTCACAGTAGTATGTAGTTCTACTTGTGCTGGTTCTTCGACAGTTTGCGCTGGTGGAATCTGTAACGCGAACATCGACCGATTAGACTAGAAAGCTTTTGAATTTCGGAAATTTCAAAGTTTGGATTAATTACCTGCGAGATGTCGAATGGTTCGTCCATCGATGTTTGCATATAATTTCGCAAAGCTCTCTCCAAACTGGGTACGGAGAGAAGAGGAGGCTGTATCAAAGGCAAAATAGTTGGTTCGTTTTGTTCCTGTAGAATAGCGCAATAATAAGCTGCACGATCGCGAACTTCGTCGTCCGAATCCAATTGACAGCGGGACAGAAGAACTAGCACGTTTGGTAGTAACGGAGGACATGCTGCTGCAAAACGTGCCAACGCGGTAACTGCGGCTGCGCGAACGCTGGCACTTTCCAGAATCACACGATTGTAAATGAAGCGAATATATCGGGATGGTTGTTTCGAAGTTGGCCCTTCCTGACCAAGTAAGTGAAGAATGCGAACGGCGAGCGAGTTATGCTCGCAATCTTCGATAAATTCGCAGAGATGAGCTAAACCGGCTTCCTTCGCCTCGGCATTTACTTCCATAACAGCTATTATCGTATCTGCAATTGCTGCTTTGTATTCCAGTCCTCCCTCGTCTCTTAGCATAGCAGAAAGGAAGTTCATCAAAACTGTGTGTTTCCTAGGGAATTTTTGACATAGAGCTCTATCGAAAGAATGAAACAACTATGTAATATAATATTTGTCTATACAAATGAAACTAATGGAAACGTATAACGTTACCTTATTGCTTGTACAACTACAACCTTAAATTCATCTGAAATTTCAGATACAAAGGTGGCAATTTGTTTCATCAATCGATCAACCGAACTTTCCGCCCCAGTTTTTAATAAGGTGGTGATTGCCAACGTAGCGATAGATCTGTTCGAATCGGTAATTAAGTTCTCTAAATCTAAGTTGCACGCGGTAACTGCTGTTGGATGAGACATGGCAACTTTATTCAAGGTTCTAACAGCAGCGAATCTCAATGCTGGTTTCTGAGATCCGCAGAATAATTGGAGGACGCTAATAGCAGGCGCTATCTCTTTCGTGCAACTTCTTCCAAGATTGATCAAGGCATGCGCCGCTTCGTATACCACCATCTCTGACTTATGACGTAAACAAGATTCTATAAATCCCAATAGTTCTTCTCCTTTGTCGACTTCGTCCAATAATTTACACGCCATTCTAATCAACATACAGGCTGCGTAAGGGCTTTTTGGACTTGTTCTCATAAGCTTGGCGACGAGCTTAATCACAGCATGTTTATCTGCTTTACGTGCTTGATACAAGACACCAAGGGCATGGTACTGAACCATCACGTTATTAGAATTTAATGCTTCCTGAGCTTCGTTCGCCCATCTACGTGCTACGTCTCCAGAGACGTTGGTCAAGTGTAAAGACGAAACTAAAGCCGCGCTGGAAACAGCAGGAGAACGATCTACTATAGCTTGTTTCATATAACGTTCGATAGCTGCTATCATTCCACTATCAGTGATGGTACATAACGCTCTTATAGCGGCAGCTCTGTACAAATCTTCTTTCCCGGTCATATCCTTGGTTAAACTCGAAGTAACTATAATTACATCTTCTGCCAGAGAACTCAGTTCCTTGATACCTAGATAGACCAATCTTCTCAGGACAACGTCCCTGGACTGAAATAACTTGGTCATGGCAAAAAATGCTTCTGTCGCTTCCATCGTACCCAACTGTTCTCCTTGATTCAGAAGGTATAAGATTTTGGTTAGAATGTGCGCGCATTTTCTTGGGTTAACTGGAGTGTCGTTGAAGGTACGAGCCTCCTGAAGAACGGTTGTCTTTTCTAGGTTTTGGAAAGGATTTCCCCCACCTATTAACACAAGAATCGCATAAGCAGGTATACAGACACGTTTATCGTACATGCATTACTCGTTCGAAAAGTACGTATAAACGTCTATTTCAAAAGAATAAAAATCACGTTACGTGAAACAAAAGGATTCATCGAAGGAAAATTATCTTCCACGACGAGCGGTAGTCTAAATCTGTTTACAAGGAAATGTCACAAGAATGAGACCGATTCGTTTAATTTCGCATAGAAACTTAAACTTATAATAGTACGAAGGGAACGATGTTTATTTATGATTACCATCTTCTTCTTCCTTCTTATCGCGTTTAAAAGCGTTCATTTTGTAAAGCCACTGTCAGGAAATTGGAAAATAGAAGACACGTCACCTCGATTCTTTCACATGGGAGCCATAAGAATGACCTCCGCCATATTGCAACGTCGAAAAGTCGAAGCTAGACGTGTAATTTAGACGTCGCTGTTACACGGTAAGTAATATCTACCGTCGATAAGATCGTACTCCCTCCAGATAAAACAGGCGGAAATCGCTGTACAAAATCAAGAACCAAGCGAATTATACGACGCGTTCAAAAATGTAAAACGAATCTATTACCATAAGATTGGATTTGCAAAAAATAAAGTTAAGAAGATAAATTGAAACAAAAGCTCTCGAAGGAGGTCAAGAAGCAGCGATCGAATCGATTTTAAAGGAAAGAAATAAAATAACTCAAAACGCAAATAGTATTTCACTCTGTTTTTTAACACAATTTCATAGAGCGGTATACAAATAACGATTTCGTATATAAAATCTTATTCTCTATACAACAACCACAACTTAAAATTTCGTCGAATCGGCGCAAGACCGAACGCATAGAAGGCGTTACCCGTAGCCATATTCTTATTTGTACAACAAAGTCGCGTCCCGTCGGTATCTCTATATTACCAAATCATTCGTCGGAAGAACAAAAACTTCTACGGTTTAACACGCTTTCCCTGCAACTGATAATAGCAAGTCCAATGTTCTTTGGCACGTTAAAAACCATATTCTTCAATTTAGTCCTCTTCCCCGCATCATTACTTTCACCGTATATATATATATATATATATATATATATATATATATATATATATATATAGCTAACGAACGATCTATCTACAAAATCCACGACGAACGTACCTTACTAACGATTAACGTATTACGATTAGGTAATTCTCTTCTCTATCTCCGTATCACTCTGCGATTTGTACAATTGTTTCAAGTCGGAAATCGTATTTCTCTTCTCATTCGATTGCGAACTTTGTCTTATCCTTTGTACGGTTTGAATTTTCGCGGGCGTCGACACGTTCTTCTCAACCGAAACGTCTCCCGTAGACGATCGATCCTCTGACGACTTGCCCATATCCTTGCTCCACTTGGTTAGCCATTCGCTGGCGACAGTCTGATAGAAACGAAAAAAAAAAAAAAAAAAAAAAACGGTCGTTACATTTTATTTTCATATTTCTGCGAAAGATAACGACCGAGTTGCATCGCGGTCGACAAGAACAAGCAATTAGCTAAAATTACGTTTTTGTCGTCGTTTGCTGGCGTAGCCACTGCATTCGACTTCTTCTCCGTCTTCTTCGATCTATCCAATTCCTTCTGTAATTTGCGCTCCAACTGGTACTTGGCCACTGCCTGAGCCAGCGATCCGAGCTCTCCTCTCATCGCCGCGCTGAACATCGCCTGTTTAGAACGCATCAACATCATCGCGATGCACGTTCGGCAAAGAAAACGCCGACTACGCGACTAGAAGATCGTTTCTACCAAGATACTCACGTCTCGACGTCTCTTCGAGCCGGCATTGCTAATGGGCTCGGTTTCCGTTTGCGGTCCCAACTCAAACAGCATCTGGAAGTCCGCGTGTTCGCCAAGCCGGAAACCAACGCCTATCCTCGAGTCGGTACCTGTCGCGAGAATCGACACAAGAAGAACAATTCCGGTTAATCGGGCGTACGATTCGGTTCGAACCGGTCGCGCACAGGCGCGTCTCGAAAAGGCGAAACACGCGCGACCAGTGAAAGTACCTCGCGCGTTCGCGTCACGCGACAAAACTTTTATTTTTTCATGCGTATCGAAGCATTGGATTTTGCCGTGGTATTTCGGTAAACTCTGACACGGACAATTACACGTTTACCGTTTTTACGCAATCACCGGTTGATTACCTTTCTTTATCGGTGGGATGTTGGAGTAGATGAGCGAAAGTATGGTGGGCAATTCCTCCGGAATAACGAGGCACGTTGCGTCTGAAAAGCAGTAACAACCGCGTTATCGTACAATTTCTTCCTTTACCCCAGCCTCGCAATCCAATTATTCTATAAGAATCCTTTCATAGCCGACCGTCTCGCTCGTAAAGACGTTTTTGCGCCAGTCAAGCGGACTATGATCGAGGATGTTTGCGACATTCGGGGCAATTGGACGTAAGTAGGCGAAGGACGCGGTACGTACGACACGCGTATACGTAGAAATCGACACTTACGTTCGCAAAGAAACAGCAGGATACACAGCTTCGCTAGGATGTCCTTCGTACTCCACATCGTTTACATCAAAAAACAGATCTTCCTCTCGTATACTCGCAGTGCGCGCGTAATCCTTGTTCGAGGGTGCGGATATCGATCGACTTTGCTGCCGCCGATCTTCTGTAATTAAAATCGTCGATCACGAACCATCCTGCCGATCTTTTTCGTCGCGCTTTGTATTCTTTACGCGACGAGACAAAACGCCAACAGCGCGCGAACAAACGTTAAACGTCGAGCGACGACGTTGCACGGATCTTCCCAGGCAAATGGAACGAGTTCGATATTCTTGTCGGAATACGCGTAATTGGAAATCGAAGAGAATCGAAGCAGCGGGGAAGAACGCGAAGACGTTGGCCGATTCAACGGTTCTCGAAGACCGCGAAAACGTTGTCCGACTAGACGCGCGATCGATGGTACTTACATGAAAGTGAAATCTAAACGTCGGTCTGGCAGGTAACACGACGTCGAGCCTGCGTACTCCAGCGAACGCGATAGAATGCAATCACGTTCCTTGGCAGCGCCGGTGCGAGAAAGAGCTCTCGAAAGAAGTGCTCGAGTGAAAGGAGACGTCGGACCGAGGATCGAGGTCACCGTGTCCGAACGACCGTCGATCGATCGGGGATGAACTCTCTCTCCGTTTCCTCGTTGTTTGCCCCTTCCTCCACGGGAGCGCGCCCGTTTGACTTTTCGGCGCGACGCGTCTCGTTTGTACCGAATTTTCTTACTCTTTTCGAGCACCGACCGATTCGACGAACGCCATTTTCCCAACTCGAACTTCGCTTTACGGAAATACGATGGATTTTTCAAGTTCGTTCGAACGGAAGGTAAAGTATGGAGTTCTCGAAACGGGTGCCTTTTTATTCAAATACCACGTTGCTCGGCCTTTTGCGCTACTCGCACGAGCTTCGTTACCGAGTAGCGACTATTCGCTTCTCCGATCCGCGAAACCTCCACCGACTCCGCGTGGCGTTACGCAAAATTATGTGAAAGATTCTCGCGAAATTGTCGTATCGCGTTAAACGGTAATTTTCGACGCGAAACGACGACGCGATAGATTCTCCAGAGGCAGGCGAAAGCCCGCAGCGACTCGAGATTCCCCATCGTTCGAGAATTTACCCGGAAAAGCATGGAAATTATATATTCGCTGGAAAGTGAAACTACCTGGTGGATCGGTGTCATTTTCAATGGCAGCTATAGAAACGACCATCCTGTTCCTCGTATTCGCTCGACCACCTTTTCGTCGAATACCATCCGAAATAGCGAACCACCGTCCCCCTACCTTTTTCGCCTTATCCGTCGTGTCACACGGTCCGGCATTCTCTCGTCGAGCGAGATATCGATGAATTTTACGCAATCCGATTGCGCAATGCGCCAGAGGTACGTTTCATCGAAGAACAGCGACATTGAGACTGGCGCGCAATAATCTCGTAATATCGATCCGTACGTACGATTATCGAAGCTTTTGGTTTTCTCGAAATCGACAGCGTATAGACGAAAGACTTGGACAAAGGCTGACCGTAAACAGCAGACAGGCGACGTTGGCTTCGGGGTTTTCAGTTATAGGGTAACACTGTTAGCGCGCGGATCTGCACCAGCTCGAACTATATTCCTACTCGTACTTACACTTCTGTATTAAAATATATTTTCTACCTTACGATTTATCCACGCGTTTCTCTCTTTATACATCCAATAACCTCGACAATACGAATATCCGTGTGCGCGGGAAAAAGCATCGCTTCGGTGTAGCGACGCGACCGGTTGAACTTTACTCGACGATCGTATACACGGAACAAGAGTAAAGAATCGTTTGGAAAAACTTTGAAAAAAGAAGAATCTTCGTCTCTTCGAGCGACGTTGCTCTCGACGATTTGTCGTATTTCGATGGTCGGCGAGGTAAACGAGCGATCGTTGCGCAGCCCGTAACGATCGAGCGACGTACCTGTGAAACTTTCTGTTCCACTATATACAGGTGTTTTAAGTCGCTCGTACCATTACCACGAGCCACTCGTTATCACGGAGAACAGTTTGTCAAACAGCGGATAATTTGTTGTCAGAAGGAAACGCGTGTGCGAGAACGATCTATCAACGTTCCTTCCGTCGCAATTTACGTGGCGCGTAAATCGATTTATTCGACGCGGCGTTCGAATCAGTGGATCGAGTTCTAATTTTTCAGGAGACCGTGAACGCTCGTTCGAGCTTACCGTACAATGCAAACGCGTACGTACGACGTAATACGTACGCAACGGACGACGTTCTGTTGAAAAATATGCACGATGGCATTGTCTATGGGCGCGCTCTATCATCGGTCCTGTTGATAGGCAAGGCGAACACAGGCGCGATAGCGCGCGCGTTATCAGTCGTAACCCACAGTTTCCTCGTTGAGCGTTCAGGTTTGCCCGCGCATAACGGCGTGTTACGGTAAAATGCCAACCAAGAATCGAATTCTTTCCGTGCTTTTCGCACGATCGAGTCTTATTTAGAAAACTGTGGCGAGAAAATCTGGACAGGACGGTTCGTATAGTGTTCGTAAATTCATTGGTTCCGAGCGATTCGTAAGGACACGTAACGATTACGTAAATCGTGTATTTAGACGAAAAATTAGCCGGTGAGTCCGTGAAATCGTCTTGGTGACTCGGACGTTGGCGCGTTTAAAATCGTTCGACTTGGAGGAACTCGCACGAGGATCGCGTACAGCGCCGAGAGTCGACCAGCGATCGAATGGTCGATCGAATCGAGATCGAATCGATCGTTTTCCCATTGCTCGTACATTTTGTATGCGTTAACGTAAGTCGCGCACCGGCGGCTACCGGCCGCGGTCGCGGCGGAGGTAGGTAGAGTAGAGTCGTCGAAGCTGGGGAGAGGGGCGCGTAGATAGCGCGTTACTCGTTCTTCCTTCTATGCAGCCGCGTACTTACGTTCGTCGTTCACCGGTAGTTGACGATCGCGCACCAAGTCACCGCGATCGATCCGTTCTTTCGGTCTGTTTCGTCGTCGTTTCGTCGTCGTTTCGTCGTCGTTTCGTCGACGACTCGCGAATGCCGTCCGATCGCGCGAAACCGCGAAACATCCTCTCGTCGTGGCACGCTGTCTTGGCCGAGTGAGTATCGTCCCGAGGAATTTGTCGAGAAACTCGGCGATTTTAACTTTTATCGCGATGACGCGCGAACGTTCGGCTTCGCTTCGATCGAGCGTTCTTACGTTCGACGGGAAGGATACGTAATATCCGGGAGGAAGGAGAACATGGAACCGCCGACAACGTTCCTCGCGACGTTGCTCGGCTGAAACGTTGACTCGAGACAAACGCTCAATTCGCCCGGTATACGCCATGTACCTGTACGCGGTTTTCTCGCACGGTGCGCACGGTGTGCGTGAGTTTCCTCCGACCGGCGCTTTATCCCGGCACGCGAGTGCAACTCGAATAAAGAGGAAAAAGATCGAAGCGACGGTGGCTGCATTCGGCTCGACGTGCTCCTCCACGTCGGAAGCTTCCTCTCGTTTTTCTGCAGCGGTTAGAAACGAGCGCGAAAAGCACAAGTGTTCTCTGCGCGCATTTAACGCGACTTCTTTCTCCTCTTTCCACCGACGCGAGAATTGCGCGACAGATGTACGCAACGTGACGCGACACGCGAGTAATTTTCCTGCTCTCCGCGTCCACCGCCAGAAACACACCGTCTCGGATAAACGTTTGGGAATAATTTCGGTAACGTAGTGAACCGCATCGGGACCAAGTAAACCGTAAAACGGTGAAACTAGAAAGCCGACTAACCGGCGTTTCCGATCGATCGTCGATCGTTTCCTTTTGACATCGATCCGTAGTAATCTTGCAACGTTTCTAGTGAATGGTGCACGGTGACCTTTTTGGCCCATGGGGCCGAATTCTTATCGTCGTAGTGGCAGCGCTGGCCATCGTCCTTCTCTTGCTCGTGATCGCCTGTTTTCTCACGCCAGGATGCCTTGGATACGAATGCGTGAAAAGAAGTAAGCCCTGCCGTTTACGCCCACACACGTATCGCGCGTTATCATCACAAGCATCGCCATTCGTACGAGCTTTTGAGAACGTTCGCTCGATCCATACGCTCGAGTATCGCGCTCCCGATTAAAGCGACGAGTCGCAAAGTTTCTTAAATTCCACTTAAGGGCTGCTCGTTTGGAAGTTGCGACGAAAAGTTTGCGTCGACGATTGCTCGCTTCGTCGCTGCGGTGGAGCTACTCGAATACCGACTGCTATACCGAATATTCGTTCGTCGAAATTTATCAGTTTATTAGAGCGTATTTTATTTTCGCCACGCGTTCCATCTGCGATCGGAACGTCGATCTACGGAAGCGACGTGGCCGTCCGTGGCCGTCCGTGGCCGGCTGATCGTTTACTTTGTCGCACGAATACGCCGAGTTTACGAAACGAGGATGTAGCGCGACACAGCGCGTCGTTTCGTCGGCTGTCCGAACTCGCGGCCAGGCAATTGGTGTCGGTGCTTAGCGTTGATTAAACGTCTGGCGACTAAGCCAAGCCACCGGTATTTCATTTTCTCTGCACGTCCGCGAGCTCTGCTTCCGCGCACACGTGCTTGTACATGAAACGCGTGCCGGGAAAAATAATCGCGCGTACGCCTCGCTTTTGATACCTTTCGAGCCAAAGGGCCTTCGAGCCTCGGCTCGATGATACGCCGACGATCGCTCGGTTTACCGGATGCTCGCGTTTGTCCACTCGCGGAACGCTGCTCGACGCGTTTCAATTGCTATGTGGAACGGAGATTCTTCGCACGCGTTTACGTAAAAACTAAAATGACAAGAACGCACGGATCGGTCGCGAAACTTGTCGTAGATCGTTTCTCCTGCGTTCGTTTTTATTATAGCGTTCGCTTCAGCTCGTACGTGTCGCCACGCCGATTATAAAATTATTCGTCTGTATGCGGAGCGCGATTCCTTTATTCCAAGCGACATTTGTCCAACGAAGAACAGGCTATTTGGCTGAAAGGAAGGAAGCTTAAATTCCTGCATGGTGAATCGCGAATCTTGTGTGTACGCGGCGGTTGATACATTACGCCATTGTTCGCACAGTTATATTTATACACACATGCAAACGACGACGTTTCCTTCGTTTCCTCCGCGACGTTACGTAATTAGGTATGTCATCCTGCAAACTAACTGCACACAGGTCTTCGATAGCGCCGCTACGAAAACGCCCATCCACCGGGCAACGCAAGAATTCGATAAATTCCGTTATCGGACGTGTATCTTTTCTTCCTCCGACAAAGAGTGTCGCGTCACCTAAATCGTGGTTACAAGTTCGATGAACTTGCCAATTAAAAATGTCGATCACTCCGCTTTTTAATCGCAAAATTAACCAGCTTTTACCTTTCACACGCGTTTATTCACCATGTTAAACGTTTCGAATCCTAGAATGCCGGTTGTTCAAACGTTTTAGAAATCGGCACTCGGCTCGCTACGTCTACCAAAGCGCAATTAGCGGCGAGCAATCGCGGCTGTTTACAAATTGCATAATCAAAGCCGAGAATAATTCTTTTCAGAGAGAGAAGCAAAAAGTGTGCCGTTGCGTGTCAAGAGCAAACAGAATGAAAACGTCAAGTTGAACGACGTCAGCTACAGGTCATGGAGATTGGGTAGCCTGTACGAAGGCAGCAGCAACGGTACCTTTCGATCGCTTTTCTTATCCGTTTCCTCTATCAGTCTGTTGTGTCCGATGCTTGCCTCCTCTTCGTCTTCTTTTTCCTTCAACCTGGCTAACAACGAGTTGATCAATTTTCGCGCAGGTACGATCGACGAGAACGCCAGCCCGATCGAGGGCAATTCCTGGAATTCCAACAACGCTCAATTCGGTTGCACCGATACCTCGTCCACCCTGGTGAGCTCCGTTAACCGTGCCGATTTTCATTTTAATTGGCCGAGATCGTGCTGCCTTGTTGATCCATTGGCGCGTGTTACGTTGCAGAATTTGGTGCAAAAGGACAAGCAGAAAGCCGAGAGGAAGCAAAAGGAATTCCCGACGGAACTGACGATAAGCCTGCAGTACTTGCCGCCCTGCGACGAAACTATCACCGGGAAACTCGTTATTGGTATCGAGGTATTAAACGCTTTCCTTTCATCCGATCCTCCTTTGTGCCTACTTTCTCGTCAGAATGGAAATCGAGTTATGAATCTCTAAGGACTCGCGACGTTCAACGGCCTCGGGTTCGTTTCGTTTCACTTCGCCAACGTTGCTCGATATTTCGTCAGCTGTGCCTATACGTACAGTTCTCAAGGCCGTGTTAACAACGAACGACGTAACGAATTTCTAGCGCGACAGACAAAACGCACGGTAGCTCGATTCGTATCGAAAGAAAGGCGGGTAATCGCGAGATCGATCGACTCGCAACATCTTCTCGAACGAAAGAAGAAATTATTTAAGCGTTGCACTGCGTGCAGGCGTTATCCGGCCTTCCTCCGAAGCAATACAACTGCACCTTGGAACCGTACGTGGCTCTGAACATAACGAAACAATCGTGGAATCACAGGAACCGACAGAAATTACACAGTTTCCGCACGAGGGGTGTCAGGCACACGGCGAGCCCCGTTTTCAAGGAAACGTTCGTCGTGGCGAACGTAAAGCCTCACGAAGTTAAGGTACGTACGTTTTTATCGCGCCAATCCTATCGTTGTTTTAACTCAAGGTTAAAAAACACGTCACTCGTCAAACGCATCTACCGTGAAACTCGCTCGAACAAAGTATATTTTACATAACGAACGAACGTTTAAACAAACGTATCGACGTCGAATACGTAATTTTGCGCGAAGAAAACGGACTACGAAGATCGAACGCGTTTCTCTATTTCTCTGGAAGTGTTCGCTGCGTTCGCCGCGTAACACGATCGTTTTTTCCTTTTTAGGAATGGATTCTCGATTTTGCGGCGTACGATCGCGACAGATACGCCAACGACACGGAGCTGAGCACGCTGAGGGTGTCGCTGAAGGAGGCGAAGCACGTTCTACAGAGTCCAGAGATTCACATGTTCAACTTCAGAATGAAGCAGTCCAATTTGGTACTGGCGTAAAATATATCAAACGTTACGATTCTACCTCCTTCGATTCCTCTTCGCTTACACCACGTTCTTTGTTACATGTTGCAGGCGCTTGGGAACATTTTATTAGCTATTAGTTATTTACCCACAGCGCAGAGACTGACTATAAACGTAATGAAAGTACGCGACGTGAAGTTTACGCCACCGGTGTCGTGTTTAAACGACTTTAGTAAGCGCCGCACGTAAACTTACTCGCATCTTCGTTTTTCTTCGTGCTTTGTTATCGCTGCTCGTTGTTTCCAGGTTTTTACGTCAGGATATTGATGCTCAATGGAAGGACAGGCCAACGAATGAAAAAGAAGAAGACCCGATTCGTCGTTGCGAATTCGCACTCGGAGTTCAACGAAACACTGACGTTCGACGTATCGTACAATCAATTGGACATAGTGCAGTTTCTCGTGATATTGCGCGGCAAAGTGCGTATCAATTTTGATACATTTTACGAATGAAATGTCGCGTGACTGGGAAATATTTTAGGCTGCGCCTGCCGAACCTGTTGCCAGCACCGTAGAGCATCCGAGCGACAGCGAGGATTCGATAACGTCGGTTCAAAAGTCGAAGGACACTTCCATCGGTAAAGTTGCGCTTGGAAAGGGAGTCAGAGGGTCGACAGAAAGGCTACACTGGTTCTCCGTGCTTCAAAATCCTAGAAAGCTAGTTACCGTATGGCACGTATTGAAATAACGACCGAGGGACAACAACGGTAATACGGAAAGTGGATAATCCAACGTTATTGCTCAAACTGTCTATAAACGTGCATACTGCTGTTACTATTTCAAGAAATTTGATAACGCGATACGAAAGTATATTTGCACGACCGTTCTATGCGTTTACCTTCAAGTGACGCAAAGGGACGATGTTCTGATATCGTATCTTCCTATAAACGTTTCCCCCAAGTCAGAGACAAAGACGCTTGCGTTAAATAGTTAAACGGTTAAGCAGTGCCATAGTCGGTAGACGACTAAAGTTTGCAGATTTATGTCGAAAACAAGAATCACGTAGAGATACTTTGTTCAATCAGTTTATTCGAAACTACCTGAATTTTCGATCTTTTATTATCTCCTTTTTGTTTTTCGGAGATGTAAATTCTTAGCGCTCGAGTAATATTCATCGGTTTCCGTAGATATAGTATATTTTGGGCAATAACGTTATATCGTACGTTATACGTATATACACGTAAACGTGTAAAACGTACTTCTATATTTATTTTGCAATTTCATAATATATACGATAAATACATATACGTTTTAAAAGTGCAACCAAAGATCGCGAAAATTGTAAATGTTATAAATATTTGTTAATATATCGAATCTTATTTAAAATGTAACGAAATAAATAGTACTAGATATGTTCATAACCGTTACACGTTTTCCGTGATTATCGGTTAAACCGTCTTTTTCGATTTCCACTTAATCGCGTAAGAAAATAGAAAAAGAAAAGAACGCGTTTGAAATATGGCGGGTTTGGAGAGCGAGCGTTGCAAAGTTCCGGTGTCGCCGACAGAGGGCGGTAGCGTCGCTTCGGTCTCGTAGCAACGTCGAAGAGAGGGGTGCCCGGCCAGTCAGCTTCAGTCTGTTTCGTGACTTGTGAGTGTGTTGTGTTCGTCCTCGTCGTATTCACATTATTCGGTTATCCCTTTATACGTCGCGAGTTTAGTTACATTACCTGAGAGAAGTGTGTCGTGTACGAGGAGGCGGACGTTCGCCGAACGGTGAGTAACCGATTTGTTCTATCGACATCCTGCTCGATTTCCTGCGAGTCAGAGAGCGTTACGTTGGAAATGTAACCTCCAAAGGCGCTCCCGGGGTCCTTCCACGTAGAACGATATTTAACGCGGCTATCTTTCTCGGATCGTATTGTACGCGTCGCTATCGTACGAAACACGGTATCGACGATTTAACGCCGCGATTGGAAAACGAGCAGCCGGCTTCGCCAGTCGCGAAATCCATGTTTGAAAAGAACGAAGTATCGAAACCGCTTCTCGCGGTAATGTCAACCGTTTTTGAATATCGTCCAATAGCAACGCTCGGATTCTCCGTTCGAGATGCTTGAAAACTCCTCGAAGGCCACCGATTTCCCGAAAGCCGAAGCCTCTCGCGATCGAGTCGTCGACGCAACATTTTGATAACATCGTTTGCGAGTAAATTGCGCAAAGATTTCCATAGTTCCGTTGAAATCATCCGGTGTTGGAATTCTCCGTTCACGTGCTCTGCTGTCAAGCTACACAGAAAAAACGAACATGTCGACTACCTGTGCACTTCGATCCCCAACGAATCGAGTTTGTTCCGAGCGTCCGTTGGCCACGTCGCCACCCCTCTCTGTCCGTTTCGCTCCGACCAAAATGATTTTAACGACTCGCCCCGAGCTTAAGGTATCTCCGTTCAGTTCTCTTCGAAATCTGTCTTCTCTTACCTATCCGCTCCTCGCCATTACGTTAGGTTAAGTCGCGATTCTCCCTTCTTTTGAAAAGAGGTTTCATGGCGCAGCCTTTCGCATCGCGATATCCCGTATACTTTCGCGGTAATCTCGATCAAGCATCTAAGATCGCTGTCGGTAATGAGACAATACAGTGGCAAGGAAAGTTACAAAATAATCGGATGCCGTTATCGAGAATGCGTGGGCAATTAACGCGTTTCCGAACGGTTAGTACGTAACGTGCGCCAGGTTGTCGCAACGGTTCACGCGTATGGTGTCGCAGATGCGTTATGCGTTCGATTACGCGGGAGCTCCGTCAGCCGATCACCGTTTCCAAATTATGCGTCTACGCACATACGTGTATATCTGTAAGTAAATAGCCACGAGCGTTCTCTCATATATCCTGTCATCGGCGAATAGAACATCGTACGTTGTTTTTTCGAGCGCACCACGATACGGCTGAAAGTATTATCGATCATCGAGAAGAAAATTCAGTTGAAAAACAAAAGACGCGCACGCACCCGTGCCTTGATTGCTCGTAAATTTCGATCGCCGGTATAGCGAGATTGGAATTTAATTCGATTCCGTTTCTTTCTGTATTTTTTTCCCCCTCCGAGACGAACGAACGTTGGTTTTTGCGTTCTGCTCTTGTTTATTTACCTCGGGACGCTATCTGCCGCCGGCTTCGGTTCGTTTCTTCGGAAGCAAATTTGAGACGACGGCGATCGCGTGCGATCGGTCATTTCGTATCGTGCCTTTCGGTTACGTTACGCGAAAACGACGTAAACGCGTCGCATGGCAACGGTACGCGGGACACTTTTGACAGGTTAGCGGTTCTTCCATCTCCGCGAAAGACCGTCGTTGGCTTTGTTGACGTATCACGCGAAGGACGTCCCGCGGCTGTAGCAAAAAAAGAGCAGAGGGAAAAAAAAGGTAGCGTGTAGCTTCCCGTGCATCCTGCAAATACGTACGTATCGGTAGGAGTCGCGGTGTCCGACGAGGATCGTCTATGATTCGATTTAACGACGCGACGCTGGTGTGTACCGGCTATTATCGGCGCCGAGGAATGTCGACTAGGTAACTCGATCTTGCGCTTATTATCGATATCCCAACGTGGTACATGTTCAAACGACTATACCTACATCGTGCACCGTTTGACGACACCGCGGCAAATTTGTACTCGTCGCGGGTGCCACACATGCAACCTGTAAATTGCAGGAAGCAAGTATGTACATTTAGCGCGGCGAGTAAGCGCGAAGAAATATCGTATCAACGCGCGTTTCGCTAACGTTGCCGTCGGTATACCGGTTTACCCGTCGCATTTAGAAGCTCCTGCGGAACAATATATTTATCATCGTGCTTTCGTCAACGCGCGTCTCCTAATCAATTCTCGCACCTAACGACATTGTATAACAAGTAAACGAATACGCAGCTGTTAGCGTTAATAACGAAGCTGTTCTCGTCAAATTTATTCGAAACACTCGCCACCCACAATAAGCACGCTTTGCGGTTAAACGTACGTACGATATATGTAGAGATATCGTTCCTGTACTTCGTTTGCCGCGCTTGCCATGTTTTTATCATCGAACCGTCCATTTCTAAGTCGGATTTCCGTCCATTTTTGTACAGTTTAAAACACGAAACCAGTTCGTTAGCAAGCTTTTTTTTTACGCAACCATCGACGAATTAACGGTAACGAACTTTCTAAGAAATTGCCGAGCTGACTGCAGCTTGTTCCAGAAACAAAACCAAACGAAACGAAACTTTGTTACTGGAAGAAGGGGGTCGGGAAAAAACTGGTCGGCGGGCAATTTGATAGAGCGAACCGTAGCGAGAGACGCGCGTTGCCCGGCGGTGCGGGCTGCTCGATTTCCCACAGGTTTTTTTTAGAGTCGATGCGCATTTTTTTTTTTTTTTCGACCGACGAGCTACGCCATGCGACACGCGGCCCTGGCTCATTGTCATGCAAATGATTTTTGCGCAACGACGAAAGAGGCTAGCGACGTGGACGTGCTCGATCTACGTACACGTGCATGGGAAAAAGATTCCGGAACGTCCACGCGTCTCTCCCAACCCTTTCTCCGCGTATTTGGGTTCTTGTCTTCTCGCCTGTTCCTCGCCGCTTTCCTTTTCCTATCGCCGCTCGTATCCCGACTCTTCCTCGTCTCTTCTCTCGCGTCGCTGTCTCGATATTTTAGTTGGTATTTTTTAGTAATTTCCACGAGTCAAACGCCCTCGTCTTTTACAATAGTATCACGGAAAACTGCGATATAAAGAAAACTCTCTTTCCATGCGAAAAGCTTTCGCAGGATATTTCAAGTGGCATCGGGTAATTGTCGCGTTTACTCGATCGATGGTGTATTTTCGATCAGTCGCGGAGGGGACGCGATCGCGAGGAAGCTCGTCAACGGGAGTCGTAAATTCCAGTTACGATTATAATAATCGACACCACGAACGGATCGATCCCCTTATTTCTTTTGGGATAATTGGGGTGATTGATGTGGTATAACACTGCGATTAACAGGTTGTAAATTCTACAAGGGGGTTGGTACAAACGGAAAGGGAAGTGGAAAATATAGAATAAAAATTTGTCGTTCGAGGCTTTGTTTTCGAGAAAATCGACTTTGAATTTTCGCTCGGTACGCGTGCACTTGATCGCGTCTCGTTATAACGGATCTCACTGTAGATCGTTTTTATTTTATATTTTCGACTTCTTTTTTCGCGTAGAATCACCCCCTTTCCGCTTGTACCACCAGTTACCGACCACCCTGTATATTTCCAACAACTTAATACAATGATGAGTTTCGCCGTTACGTGTGATACAAATATCGCAGACGATTGTTTGACGGACAAAGACCCGATAGAATACGTTGACTGATCTGTAGGCGAGATCAAGCACGAGTAGATACGTCGATGACTTGGCAGTTGTCGACTCGATGCCAGAGTATTGACTGAACTAATCTCGTAGAAACAGTCGAGTAGACTCTCCTTGTGTCGTAGAAGAAGAAGTTGGCTCTCCTGGTGTAATAGAAGAAGCGAAGTCCGTTATTACGGAGGAAAACTCGGCGTGGCTGTGCCTTTTCAACTAAGAACGCGTCAGGAAAGCGAGGGTAACGGTCCGCGATGGCCATTGGTTATGACCCACGCTGTCGACGTGGCTCGTGGGTGACCTTGTTCATGGGAAAAACCTGCTTTTCCTTTAGACAAATATCCGCTTTCTCCGTAATTTCTAAGAACGTGCGATAAACCCAAGGGCTGTTTTAAGGACCATCCGAAAATACTGGCAGGGTTGGAGTTTAAGTTAAAAGGATTCTGTTTATGACGGTTCCTTAGGTCTATCGAGGGTCTGCGTAACGACACGCGGACCCTTGACGCCCAAGGACGTCGCATGGACCGTCTCACGCGACGTAACAGATGGTGTTACGATCTATCGGCTTGGCAACTAAGTGATTGCGAATTTTGTCATTAGGTGGTATTGGCAAAATCCGCAATCACTTAGTTGCCAACGCGATATTTTACCATTCGATTATAGTCACGCGTTATCGAAATATCGCCAGTCTCGTTTATACCTGCGACCGTGGAAACGCGTATCTTAAACTCGTAGCCAATTGCTCGGCAATTACTCGCGACGAATAAATCGATGCAAAGTGCAACGACGCTTATAGCGGAGCTCGAAGGAAGAGAAGAGAAAGACGAGAAACGAAATCGAGTCGCCTCGCTACTACGATTCCTCGATTCGACAGACGAGGTGGAAGTTGGAAAATCGGGAAGGAAAAGTTTCCAACGTGGACGAAAATCCGTCGAATCGAAAAGTTCGACTCGAAGCGAAGCGTAACTTTTCAATTTCTATGTGAAAGTTGCCGGATCCTCCGCCGCTGCCGCAACAAAGTCGCGCAGCTTGTTGAATTAAAAAAGTTGTCGCTTGCCATTATCCTACGCGTTGTCTCGAACGTTTATCGAACGCGTGCCACGAAGAAACTCGAACGCAGAGAACGCAGCTTCCACGAGGATATCGTTCGTTTTCTCTTTTCGTACGCGAACGTCGTCGGATTGCTCGCGATTTTTCGATCGACCTCGCTTACGTTCGAGTCTGATCGTATCGTAGATCCGTCGCCATGTTTCGGAATAGCTCGAGAACCGCGTACACGTTTTTAAACAATAGCAACCGGCGCGATACCGTTGTTCGCACGCACGGCCATACCCGAAAACCCGTAAACAAATAAGCGTACGAGCCGTGTCCGTAAACTCGGCAATTATTCGTAATTTCTAGTGGAGAATGCAGCAGCCGGTCCGTGCTCGTTAATTAAACGCAGATTCCATAGAAAATCGAACTCGTTGCCGGGCCGACCCTGACGCTGATCGATCTAGCCCTTGCCAGCTGCGAGTATCTCTGCGATATCTGGATACGGCGACGCGCAGAACCGAAACGGCGCTGGAAAATTAATAACTGCGAGCTTTCGAACGATAAATGGAATAATGGGTCGTTTGATCGTACGTACACATATACGTATATGGTTTAGAATGGCGTCCCGATTAGGAAAGCGGAGAGTAAGGTGCTAGAGTCGCGTGACTGTTCGGTGATGCATCGGGATTCGCGTGTGCCTGCGGTTGGCAGAGGTTTGCAAACGTCGCGAAAGCCATTTAAAACAAAAATAGTGGTCTGAAAATAGGCGGTCTCCTAAATACCATCGAACAATGATTGGCGCGATCGTCGTTCACGGATCAAGAGCGTCATCGTTACTATTTCGGTGGACGTTCGGTGGCACGAAAAAAATAATGTTTATTTGGGTTACTTAAAGGAAGAACAAAAAGCGGGGCTCTGGTCCACGGTCCGGCTTGATCGTCGGTGTGTCAACCGCATCCGGTACATCGATGTAATTCGTTTCTCCGGTTAAACGCTGCTTGCCCGGGGAAAAAGTAACGCGAGTCCGGTGCAAGCGGTTTCATCGCGGCTACAAAATCCAGCGGGACTGCGCCTATTATGCTACAAATATTCGATGCGAGAAATACGCCAGTTTTTCTTCTCGCGATCGTTTCGATTCGATTCGCTCGCCAACGAAAAAAGCCGGGTAAACTCGTTCGTATACAGGTTTTCTCCTATTTAAATTGGAATTCCAAGCGCAGACGTATTTTATGTCGCTTAGTTACCGATCGTCGTTTACGCGTTACAAGAACAAAGATACGTTGGACGCAACGGGACGGTCGCTACCGCGCGTACGTCTTTCGAGTGGCACGTCCGTTCGAGCAACGACGATGACGCGTTGGCGATCGTAACAGCCAACGGTGAACGTGTTACGTACGCTGTTCCCTCGTAAAAGCCCCGTAAAATTACGAAGCAGCTGTGTCGTTTCGTTCCGCCAAAAAACGGTGCATCGGAACGCGGTGGTTGGTCGCTTGGCTCGCGCGGGGGGTGAAACTTTGGAAAGGCTGGCTGGAAGCCCACGAGGTTCTTTGCATTCGCGGCGTCTGATGACGGTTCCCGTTGCACGAGCAGCAACGCGCACGAACACGCGCGTTGACCATTTTACCGTACTTTCCGCTCGAGGATAATTCTCGCGCCCGGTTCCCAGGCCATTAAGCTAAATCCACGCTCGTCTCGCGTCTCTCGTCCCTGGAATCGTAACGAACGCTGGCTCGCCGCGAGGAACAGGGCACCTCGCGTTTACCAGGGCATCGGCGGAACGAGAATCCACTCGAAGAAAAAATTTGGGTCGCGGAAGTTGAACGTCGCGAGTCTCGCAATCTCCGATTTAAAGCGATTTAAGTTTTCCAGACCGAGCGTATCGAATTTCAGCACGTAAAAACGCTTTCACGCATTGCTTGGTTTACGCGATTCCAATCGTTTCGCACGCGATACGCGACACTCGAGAGGAGAAGCACGCGCATAGGGGGTCGCTTGTGTCTGGAATACCGAGAAATCGTTCCAACCGACGATCCGTCGCGTTTACCAGCGTTTCGGAGTTCGTCGTTTCATCGATACGCGGACAGCGTACGACGACGGACGTCTCGAAGTGTAAATTCGAGAACGCCGATGCATAACTGGGTCGCCGTCGGCGGGCAGGTTGGCTAGAATGCAGTTTTCGATGTAGGCAGTCATTCCGCATTCTGTGCATCTATAAATATACACGTTCGATGGTATTACCCCGTAACAACGGTTTCATCGAACAACCGTTTTGCGTTTTGCCGCGCTGACAAAAAATCCGTCTTGCGAAATTACTTCCAGCGGACGAGACGTTGCGTCGTTTTCAACGCAGCCTTTGTCTCTCGTTCGGGGAACGACGAAGTTTCGGTTTCGTTTGGGAATCGCGCGTGTTCCTTCGATACGTGGTATCTTTGTTGTGTTTTCGTTCGTTACGCGTAAGCGGCGAAGACATTAATTAAGTCGCGATTGAAGTTGACGTCGGTAAGGTGACGTACGTCGTCGCCGAGAACTTGCGTTCTTGCGCGTAATCGATTCGATGGGAACGTAAGACCAACGAGAAAACTCGTTTCCTCCGAAGAGTTACTCGAGCGCGGCTAACTTTTCGATCCCACGAGACCTGCCGCGGCCGCGAAGTCCTTGAATTTTCTTCGCGTTGTTAAAACACTCTCGATGGAAGGAGCCAGTAATAGTAGAGCGGTTGAAAGTTGGGAGAACGGTCGGGAAATATCTGGCCGCGGTAATTCCGTATCTACTGGCTCGGGGCTAAAGTCGATAGCGAGACTTCTTTCTCCTTCTTCCTTTCTTTCTGTTCGAATTTCACGGCAGTTCCCACTTCGTACGCGGCTCGTTCCGTTTTAACGAGAAAACGCGTTCGCTGTATCGGCGCGGGTCTATCGGTAGACGCTCGCCTGGAAATTTCTGTACGCTGTTTCGCTTTTTACGCAAATGCGCCGACGTCTCCGCGAGGTTGGTTCGGTTTAAGAATAGCGGACAATCGACTCAAAGATGGAAGACGCAAAGTCCACGCGTTTAACTCGTTTCGTATCTGTAGAGAATTGGATCGCGCGTAGATAAACAGTGATTTCCCGAGACAATTAGTCGATCGATGGCTCAATGTCGCGCGATAACGATAAGTTAACGAGCTGGACGCAACGATGAATCACGCGACGCTTCTCGGTTCGTCAGAGCGGAGAGAAGCGCGGTGTTCTCGAGTTGTGCACGCGTGCTAAAATTCCAGTTACTTCGTTTCCATCGAGTATAAACGCGCGTCCGTGTTACCGGCGGAGATAACGCGAGTCGGTGTCTTCAAAGCGGTCCGATCCAACGGCAACAATTGCCTCTGTTTAAATTTGCCTAGCGATTATCGGCGCCCGTTGTCGATCGTCGAACGCGCGCGCCTTCTTACCTAACCCGTATTGCGGATTTATCAATCGTATCGCGATTCCAGACGATCGCGAAGTAGCCAAAGTACACGCGCGTATCTCGACGCGAGTGTGTACGCGCGTTACCTCGCGTTAGAAAGAGCGCTCCCTAAGAGAAGCTAACGATCGGAACGTCGGCTAACGTAAGTGAAAGGAGAGCAAACAGAGACGATTCGTCGCTGCTGGCAAATAAATCTCAGCTGTGATATCGACGTGGATTCCGGGACAAAGGAGACCGAATTCTAGGGCAGAAGAAACGGCTGGCTTTCTTCTCGGACGCCAGTCGATCGATCGTCTTTTCTGCAATTAGAAATCCCGTGCTAATCCTTATAGAGCGAACCGCGCGAGCGTGATCGCGTTCGCGTTTCTCGGTGCATTTGTGCAGACGCGCAGCCATATGCGACAATGCGGGAAACCGCGCGCATCCACGCGGCTCTCGCGGTGTTAATGAAAAAGTCGAGGAAAAAGACACGAAGACCAGTTAGTTCCTTATATCGAGATCGAGCGACCGCGCGGTCGATACGCGTCCAACTCTTTTGCGAATACTCGCTTTATCGCCGTAAAAGGCGAATCTCTAGCCGGCCATGTTTCAGCCTTTTTCTCCGACTCGTCTTCGTCTTTTGCGTTTATTCGGTCGATCCTCGTTCTTAGCGCGAATCTTCGCTCCGTAGCGCGATTCGTTGGCGCGGCCCGCAGACTTACGGAACCGCGGTACGTTCCATCGGTCGCGGATCGATCCGATTAAACTGCACGCGGTATATTCCGACAACGTAACAATCCTGTGGAGTAACGTTACGTTCGTAGGTAGAACGCGACGAAAGTCGTTTACGTCGATTTCACAGTCGTAAGAAACGTTTTGTTCGCGAGCGAGGCGCTGCAAAGGAATAAAAGAGCGAGGTAAATCTTGGCAAAGCGCGTTTCGCCGAAGAAACAATGAGCGACCGTCAACCGGAAGAAACGGGAAAGCCCGAGAATTCTTTTATTGCGCGATGACTCGTCCATGCGTGAAGCGACATGCAAAAATTTCTGCGCCGATCGTTCGCTCCGCCGCTCTTCCCGTGCATCAACTCGCGGTTTCTTCGCACCACGAACACTCGTCTTCTCGCGAACGAGACTGACGCCAGAGTACTTTTCTCGTTTCAGCGAAATTAATCGTAACATCGAAGCGGAGGAACTCGAAGGATGGTTCCAGACCGGCGGCCGATCGTAGATCGTTACGATTTCTCGCGATATATCGTCGGGAAGCTGCAAAGTCGACGCGGTTAAAATCCGTTGTTCGTTTTCGTTAGAATCGTGCACGCTTCGCCGATAGGTCTTCGCTGGCGAAATTACTTCATTTCTCCGTGAAAGTTTTCGTCGTCCCTTTTTCCTCGACGTCCTTACTATTTGTTCGTTCGTCCCGTCTCCGCTCCGCGCGACAGCAGCACCGGAAATCGCTCGAGTAGTCGTCGAGGCGATAAATCCGCTGCGTCCTTGTTCGTTCCTCGTTTTTGCGCCAATAAATCGCTCTTCGTCGTACGCACTGTGCACAGCGGACAGCGCGAGTATTTCGATTTTGAGTTACGATTCGATCCTTTCCCCGGTGGAATCGAACTCCACCTCCGACGCTTCGAAATACTCGTACGCAGTCTTTTCTCTTTGCTTTGCCAGCGACGAACGAATCGCTCCCCTCTACTGGCAGCTTTTCTAGCGGCGTGCACATTCCGCTGACTCGCGGATCGTCCCATCGGCATCGTCGACGGGCGAGCGAAACGGCCAGACGATTTTTCACGCAGCTCGTACGTTTTCCGCGGGACGTTTAAAGCTTGGGGTGCATTATTTTTAATCCGGCGACTGGCAGAAAGCGGCGTATAGCGCGTCGCCGAGAAGCGTCGCGCGAAGAAACAGCAGGTTGCGTTCGATATTTCGCGAAACTCGGTGATCCGCGACGGCCGCGAGGCGAAGCTATCGGTTCGTCGAGGTGAATAACCGTGAACACACGCGTGCTCGTCGTAAAACGTTCGCCGCTGCGTCGCAGCGTGCCGGCCGTAAAAACGCAGCGGGTTGACGCGTAACGTTAACGCGCGTTTCTCCGTGCGACCTGCAACGAAAGGGAAGGGAGACGAAACGCGACGAGAGGCACAGGACGAGGAAAACAGAAAACGGGGAATCGCGGAATCGTGAAACGACCCGCGTTGCAGCAGCAACGCTTCCAGGTTCACCGTGCGTGCGCCGCATAGGTGTGTACACACGCTCCCGTATAAACAGGCCGCGTATTTTTAGCGTGGGTCCGTGTCAGATTTCTCGACACTCGCGATACGCTGTAAACTGGATGGCTCGAGCGTACGCTCGCCAGGGGGATGGATGGATGGATGGATGGATGGATGGATGGTTGGCTGGTTGGTTGGTTGGTGATGTGGTTGCCATGCCTACGTCTCCCTCGACCCTCGTTTCTTCTCTCTCGATCCATTCACCCTTTCTATTCGCCCGTCTGTCCGTCGATACCGTCCGTCCACGTCGTTCGATATCCGGTCACCTCTTCGCTTCCTCCGCGCGCGCTCTTATCGTCATTTATGGTTTCTCGGTTATGCTGAGTCGGCGAACCCGACGATCTTGTCAAAGTCGAGTCGACCCCCCTCCTCCTCGAGCCGCTCGATGGGATTCAGCGTTTAAGACGCCAGCGAGCCGAAACGGTGACACGACCGCCTCGCTTTGTACCGTCGCTCGAAGCGCTGAATTTTTTTACGTTTAGCGATTCGTCCTCCGGGACCAACAAGCGAAACCTTTCGCGTTTCCTACTCTCGCTGCTAAACGCCTCGTCCGCTGTACGACACGTGACACTACTACACAGTCGCTCCAACACGGTGCGAGACGTGGCGTCGCGAGACCTCGGCCTGTCGTTGTTTCGTCTAAAGTCTAAAGTTACGCGTCAGCGTCCAGAAAACGGAAACTTTAGTCGGCCGATACGTTTCGTTTGGGCAGTCGGCCCATAAAAATCGTGTTCCACGCACCGCAGAACTTACTTAGCGAGGGGTCGCGCGATCACGCGCGTCGAAAGAATACGAAAGCTTTTTAACGGTTTTCGACCTATCGAGCGCGACGTATCGACGGACGACGAGGAACGCTCGACACGCACGTCTCGATTTTCTCCGTACTCTTCGGCGACGCGTCCTGGCTGAGCAATGCTGGCCCTAACGCACACTTTTTACGCGCGTCCAGCAACAACCGCGCGACGACGTACGCAGCGCAGGAAAACGTAAATCGGGTCGAAACGATCGACACGAAAGAGGACGTCCGAAATATCCGCGCTTCCATCGATAGGTCGTACGTTTCTCGATAAATGCGCGCATTTTACGGATACGAGCATCTTCGTACGTATCTTCGCGCGAGAGACGAGTACCTCGTTACTCTGGCAGCGGTAAATGTTATTGGTCAGATTTTTGCGGAATGGTTAGTTTCGAACCGCGTAAACCGTCCCGTCGACTCGTTTATACGTTCAAAGTCTGGCGTAATCCCGCTCCTTGCTCCCCACTGTTTGTAGATTTATTCCGTAAGACGCGGGTTCGCGTGGACTCTGATCGAAAATAGCTGGCATCGCGCGTCGAGGAAAAACTCGCGCTCGTTTCCACTCTGTTTTTCTTTCGTTTCGATAATTGGAACGTTATCGAGCGCGACTAATCGCTGTTTCGTCGCGTATGCGCGTGTCTCGTTCCGACACCTTCGCCCTGAATGCACGCGAGCCACGTTTCCACGAGCGATTTCACTCCGATATTTCTTTGTCGTTGCGATAACTCTTTGTTGTTCGTAATAGGAAAGACGCACGGTCGCAGCGAGATCGTCCGCCGAGATACACGCGTGCATTTACGTTTACGCGGAAACGATCGTCGATCAAGGATTTCCGAACCATTTCCAACGTTTCTACGTTTGCGTTGCACGTTCGATGGTTGGAGGCACGCGATTTACGCGACCAACGTTAATTAACGCAGATGCAGGCGATAAAGCTGTACGTCGTAACTTAGACGTTGGACGAAACGTCGATGGAATCGAAAACAGAGATGGAAATTCGTAAACAAATTTGGTCGGTTTAACCGGGGCTGTCGTCCCCCGGGGAACACAGACGGCCCAGGTTGCTGTGCTATTTCGAGGAAACAGCAACGGGTTGATGGCGTGTAAAAAAAAAAGGGTGACGTTAATTAAAGGCTCGACGTAAATCACGGCGAACGTTTAAACGTCTTTCTCCCTTTACGCCTTTCGTCGTTTCGACGCTGCGTTTTCGGTTCCGATGCAAGCCAGGACACCTTTTCGAGGCGACCAGGACCTTCGTTTGCGTACGAACGAATACGACCCGCTTATCGATTAACGGACGAACGAATAACAAACGTATAATCTTGTATGGATGTCGGCATTCGTTCGAGCGAGAATCTCGGACAAAGCGGCATTTTCGAATCTGTCAGCGACGCGATACCGAGCGGCAATATCGCATAACGTTGAAGGAATTTTGTATCTCGCGAGCGAAACAAAGGATTGCATTCTATATTTGGCGAGATTTGCACAACGAACCAGACGCTTCGAATCGTCGAGATCCGAGCGCGACCGGTCTTGGGCACAACGGAATCGTCTTCGGTCGCTGGAAACGGGTCAGCTAATTCCACTACTATGCACTATTTATGTACTATGTAGTTGTATCTTACCGTCGTACTGTTTTCTTCTGTCTCGCGAGAAAGAACGAAAGGACGTACGAAGAGGAGAGAGGCGGCTGGAAAATAGACGACGAACCTGTCGAAGCGAAAAGATCGTATCGGAAATAAAATGGAAAGAAAAGGAGAAGCGGCCGAGATTGGATGGTTGGGTCAGGACGTTGGAGACAACGTGTGCGTACGGGCACGTGTAGCGAGCAAACGGTGTTATTTAACGCTGCAGCTATTTCCAGGTGCGTACGTCGCCGGTGTCGAGTGCTACTCACCGCCACGAACTACGACGGCACTCGTGCCAGCCTTTATACCGCTTAATCTCCTTTCACCCAGCCCGTCGAAACGAGTCATTTTTAGTGGCACTCCTTTTACTGCCATTTTCGACGTCCGTTTAGCGCAGTCACGCAGAATTTTCAGTTTAATCCCGGTGCTGCATCTAGAGCGAAACCGGTTCACGACGCGCCGATAGTCAAACGTTTCGCAATATCAAAGGATGCGAGCGAGGTTTTGCTTTTCCCCTGGCGACCTCGGCCTCGCCGTAACGCAAACTCCCGGCACGCGTATCGTGATCGTCGACCGTTGGCGCTGTCGCGGAGTTTAGTAGCATTTACCGTGAAACGAAGGATACGCGAGCAGAGTCGACGCAGACCAGCTCGAGACGGTTCTCGGGATTTACCTTCGTCGAATCCTCTACCGTGTTACGCTAGACGCGGTAGTGGCAGCAGCGTGGTCGCTCGATCGTGGCGTAACTGCCGCGTCGGAGATTCCATTAGAAGCTAAAAACTTCGTTTGCAAGGGACGGGGCGCTAACTCGACGCGCGAGACGAGCAAAACGAAGAAACGAAGGGCAAAAAAGGGAACACGGCCAAGATCGTAATCTCGCGCGGCAAGAAATCGCGAGCGAGTTAATGGCAGTGGGAACACGACAGTGGCCGTTAAACGGCGCGTGCAATCTCTTCGGGCGAATCGTTGCTTGTTTTCTTAGCGTTCGGCTTACCGTAAGCGACGTTGTCGGAAAGAAAAAATCCCGACGAGATCGCGCGATTCGATAAAAACCGTCTCATCATCGCGTAACGCGCCATCCTTCCTCTATAATCCTTCGTGAACTTGGCTCGGCCGTTTAGTCGCGTAATTCGCTCGGATACCTAGTTCTCTTCGCCGCTTTTTTAATAGCCGATTCTCCGGTCGTCGATCCATCCACCACCGGAGTTTCCGTTTCATTCACGTTTCTCACGCACGCTCGAACCAGTACACGCACGAGCGAACGAAAAAGGAACGTAACGAGATAATTCAGCGTATCGTCGATCTCCGGTTACCTAACAGGACGAACACTTGCAGCAAAGTTGCGGATCGAACGTCGATCGGTCGTACGATACGCCGCCCGTTACATCGCGCAGATCGCTACCAGCGAGACGCGTCGTTGTATTTACAAATTGCCGGCCAACGATCGCGTCAAAGTTTCCTTAGCCGCGGCACGAAACGTGACCGAACGTTACGCGATAATTGCGCGACGTTCGTTCGGCCTGAAACCGGTATATCCGTTCTTTATCTAAAGTAGAGCGAACGTTTACGTCGATAAGTCCGCTCTTTTGTTCCATTTCGAGCCGCGCGTGTTCCTTCTGGTCGTTTCTTGCCGCAGGTAAAAGGATAGAGAGCGTCGTGTAGAATGGCTCCGACGCGTAGAGAAAGACGAAACGACCGCGATCGGAAGAAAAAGTCACGTTTTTTCGTCCCGTGGAAGATTTTGCAACGCCAACGCGACGCGGTAGGCTCGCGTCCGATACGCCAAGAGGAAACAGCACAACGAAACCATTCTCTGGACGAGCAAGGTCGACCGAATACGCGCGTTTCATCGTATACGTTTCTTCGCGATTCCCTGAAAGGCTTGTCGCGCGCGATATCTCGATAAAACTTTGATAACACGTCCCGCGGTCTCCTGCCGTGCAACTCGATAGCAGATTTCTATATCCGCAAGTTTCTTCTACCTCGCGGCTCGTCCGTTAAAATCCGAAGCTTTATCAACGTTGAGATTCCGCTTTAGGCCAGTCCTGACCTGCTTCTCTAACGGATTAATCCAACGCCGCTTGGATTTTAAACCGCGTGTGTGGCTTACGACTATATACGTTTGGCTGGATAACCTTTGCGTTCTCGTTGGTCTGTCACGCGAATTACAGCTGCATCAACTCGTATTCACGACGTACGAACGACCTCGTAAACTGCTCGGAAGTTGGGCTGCGACAAGACGGTGTTCCCGATGACGTTTAACCGCTAGAGGCGCGAACGATTCATCGATGTGGTCACTCCTTTCTCGCTCGTTTTCGAGTCATCGATTCCGAAAATCTCGATCGTCGAGCGATTAATACGAATTCGGATTCGTAATCGGTGGTACGCGAGAGATTTCGTCTGTCGCGAGTCCTTCCTTCCGAGAAGCTTGCCGTCAGTTTTCAAGAATGCGCCGCTGCTCTAAGTATTTCTTGCAAGGTGAACAGGAAATCCGAATCCGCGACACGTTACGCGCGTCGTTCTCGATACACCGGGTTCCTCGCGGATTCGCGACTTCTCGCCGACGATTGTCCCGTCGTCTCGAAGTTTTCTCCTTCGACCAGTTAAACGGAGCGTGCCCGCGAGGCAATCGAAAGAGCTCATTTCGCGATAATAATTTTTCTTTGTAACTAACTGCAGGGAGAATTCTTCTGTACGCGTGGTGGACACGTATTACGAGAGAGTACCGTAAATGCCGGAGTTGGAAAAGAAAACGGAAATTACGATATTAGATAACAAGTGGTATTAGATAGTTGAGAAAGGAGAAAGAGAAAATCGTAAGATGATATTTACGACTGGCGTTTAACGCTTTGACTGTCACGCCAAAATTACATGTTTCGCTCGGCACGCCACGGGAGTATTTTTATCATTCAAAGCGTATAATTTTTTCTTTTTATTTGGAAGTAGTTTACAATCGATTCTCATTGAGAATTACAAGTAAATTTATCGAGAATTTTCGATTTCAATAGCCGAAATAACGGTATAGGAAGGCTAAATTTACGCTTGGGATTTATACTAGAATGGTTATATATTTATTTGATAAACGATTTCAAAGATATTCATCGATACACACTTTCACGCGTCTCGGCACTTTCTTCCATAGCCGACTGTTAACCGACCGAACAGTTTACGTTCGTTCGTTTTCGAGACACCGCGCACACGCACACTTCCACACACTGACCTGGTCTAGCACATAAAATTATACATATCTCAATAAAATTATTCTGGCGTGGTACTATACCGTGAATAATAAATGATCATCGTATGTTTGGTGCTAGCTGAATCTAATGTTAAAATCTACAGAATAATGTCTTTTTAGCCTGCGGATCTGATCCGTCGTGTCAAGTAATCGAGTAACTGGTGGTTTTGGTGGTTGTTAATTCTTATGTCGTATCTACTGCTGAATTTGAATATTTTTTCTTTAACTGTAGGTATATTGAGGTCGCGATTTATCGTTTCGTTAGTAACATACCAAGGTGCATCTATTAAGGATCTTAGAGTTTTCGATTGGAATCGTTGAAGAATTTCTATGTTGGAATTGCTCGCGGTTCCCCATAGTTGGATCCCGTAGGTCCAAGCAGGTTTTAATATGGCTTTATGTAGCATCATTTTACTCTGCACGCTAAATTTGGAACGTCTGCCAATGAGCAAAATAATAATAAATCGACGATGTAAGACGACATTTTTCTCCAATGGACCGTTTATTTTATTGATGGTCACGGGTGACCACCGTGGCGCCTTGGTAGCAGTTGATAGCGACATATTATAACAAGGCGTCGTTTATTTCAACAAACCATACGCATTCGGTATTTTGTCGCAAGCAAAACGTGCATAATATATTGCTGTAACGTGTAGAAGATATTAGCGAACGGTATTTGCTCGTTCTATATATAACAGTAAGGTATGTGCACACTTCTAACTTCAATTATACAGGGTGGTTGGTAACAGGTGGTACAAGCGGAAAGGGGGTGATTCTACGCGAAAAAAGAAGTCGAAAATATGGAATAAAAATTTGTCGTTCGAGGCTTTGTTCGCGAGAAAATCGACTTTGAATTTTCGGTCGGTACGCGTGCACTTTATCGCGTCTCGTTGTAACGGATCTCACTGTAGATCGTTGTCTCGATTGACGTTATTTTTTCAATTTTTTTAATTTTTAAATTTTCAAATTTTTAAATTTTCAAATTTTTTAATTTTTAAATTTTTAAATTTTCAAATTTTTATTCCATATTTTCGACTTCTTCTTTCGCGTAGAATCACCCCCTTTACGCTTGTATCACCAGTTACCAACCACCCTGTATAACAGCAAGGTATGTGCACACTTCTAACTTCAATTATATGATTATAAAGCGGCATTCACGATTATTTTCTAAGCTGTGTTTATAATAATATTCGTAGATTATTCCTCAAAGGTAGCTGCAAGATTTGTTCTCATTTCTTTTTTTTTTTGTCGATGTTCTAATAAAAATATTTAATTGCTCAATGGAGCACTTTTTGTTTCAAAGTATCTTCCATTTATCGGTTATATTCGAAATTCCCTAATTGTTAATTTTCATAAAATTTTTGCAATTGCAAGAAGTTCAAGCGCTCCGGTCACCAATGACCAAACGTGGCAGTCAAAGTTTGGGTAAACGAGAAAGGAGAAAAAGAATATCGCAAGATGACTGACGTTTAACGATTGCGGATCGTGTTGCAAGTCGATAGTTTGAACGAAGCTAAACATTTAGAGAAGAAGTCGGTTGATAGTACGAAACTGCTTATCAGTTGTTAACATTACAACCTACAAAGACAATTGGTTGGATGATAGTCGGGTTTAAAGAGAGTAGAATTTCTAGGAAGACGAGTAACGATGTAAAAATCGAATTTGCGTAGGATATTAAACGAGTCTGTCAGCCGATCGATAGCCTTACATTTAAGAGATAGATGATAGATTCGTTATACCGGGACGATGTTCGGGAGTCGATAATTATATTTGCAAGGGAATCGCGTTTTCGTGTCGACCGCGCGAAGGTCTATCGAATTAATCGAAAAACCGATGTTATCGTTCGACGTGTCTCGTTGGAACGAACGTCTGGTAAGGTTCGTGCGTCTCGTTTCTCTCGAGATGAATTTTCTAAAACGATGCCCCGAGCTACAGATCGGTATCGACGATTCTATCTGTTCGTGCTTATCTCACTATCTTTAAGATCGATTAAGATTATCGCGATTCCTTATCTCGCGACTCGTGACTCATTGCATCCCTTATCTAAATTTCGTAACGACCTGTTGTTTTGCATGGGATTTGTCATCCCCGGATTTGTCATCCCCGGATTTGTTTGACGAGAGCGAGTCATACGGAATAGGAGGATCGATATCTGGGCATTTTATGCGCGTCGCGTTAACGAGACCTTTTAAAACGCCCATTAAAAACGTATTTCTACGCGCGCATTGACGATAAGGTTGAACGAAAGACGAGGAGGAGGCCGTTAAGTAAAGGTCGCGCGTGAAGTTAATAGGCGAGAAAACGTAAAGTTTAAAGATCGGACTGTCGCCTGTAAACGTTGTTCCGGTGCGGTTTAATTAAAAAAAGAAAATACGATCGATCCGCGAACGACCTCGCTTCGGAGACAACGTAACGGATGGCGTAAGGAGATGGGACGGTTGAAAGGCCGAGCCGGGGCGGCGGAAAGAGGAGAGAGAAGGGTACGAGGAAGCGAGGAAAAGGCAGGAAGGAAAGATGGAAGGGTCGGAGAAAACTGGTCGATAATTCGTTGGTTTATATTCCTCCGCAGTGGCTGGTCGCGTCCGCTCGTGAAAAATTTATTTGTCTGCTCAGGCTCGTAACATTTTTACAGCAGGACCAAATAATTCGTCTCGCGTTTAAATAATATATCGCGATTCCAGCTTCGCCCTTTCGTTGCTGCGCGCCTATCTTTTCGCAGACGGCAACCCCCAGACATCGTAAAGTGCCAATTTTCTTATGGTTTTCCCCAGACGATCGAGTACTCCCGGAGATCATTTTTTTATGAACGAATATACGCGCGTACATCTTCTCCTGGATATTCAACTTGTATTACGAACTATTTACTTATCTATTTATTTGTTAGTTTCACGGGAAAAGAGAAATTCTTTTAGAGACGAATAAAAGATAGAACGTAAGGGAAAGATGGTAAAAATAGAAAAAGAAGTAACAGTAGCAACTTGGAAAAGGAAGCCAAGGTATGAAATTAAGAGTCAGAATAGAAAAATTATGAAAATCTGCTTTTAAAGAGAATCCGTGGATGTTCCGTAAGTTGACTAAATGTATCAGCTTGCGATGGGCGGAGTTGGCGAAATTTATCGCCCTATTAAAACAGCTGTGATAGCCATAAGCCGTTTGCTTATGTTGCTCGGCGTTTAACAGCAAGTAATTTCGCATTCTTCTCGAGGGCACGATTTATGGAGACTAAATGCACGATCGACGTGCAAGTTACGAAAGCTCTAAGAATTTTATGTACCAACGCGATGTCGCGCGTGATTCGTCTATGCAGTATGATATCCTAATGATATCGTCGTAAGCGCGGGAATTAAACCTAACTACGATATCTACCGTGGCTGCCACTATTAGAAATTCCTGCCGAACATCCTCGACGTCTGTAACGAGAGATTTACAGAAATAGGACCAGCTAATATCACCATAATTATCTTATTCGTTGTCTCCCGAAAATGTATCGCACCTCGTCCCTTCCTCTTATTATTCTTCGTCCTTCGTGCGAATAGAAATTAGGCGATTCTCGTGTCGCGTATCGATAGGATCGTTGGAACGTTTGTTCAGGCCGTGCCGCCCTCTAATTTACTTATCGTCGTCAGCGACGAGGCAGAGCGCTATCGCGTTTAACTCGTTAGCCGAGAACTGAAAAGAAGCGCGCTGGTTCGGTGCAACGGGGCAACGTCAACATTTTACCGAGTTGCTTCAACTCCGTCGGCTTTATCGTAATCTTTGCTCAGCAAACACTTCTCGGCGAGATACGAAAGATCGCGTCTCCGCTCGATGAAAAGGAAGACCGAGTTTGGTCGGCAAGCACAGTTTTTTTGAAAGCTGTCTTTAGACGGACTCGCGCGATTCACCGGCACTGGCTCGAAGATCCGACCCAGGTTCCCCCCTACTCTGTTTGGTTTTCCATCAACGGGAAGTTTGAACGCGCCTCGTGAAAATTAACTCTTTCTCCCCCTATATATATATATATGTTGGCGTTTCCGACTGGTTTATTTGAACGGTAGAATTTTAAGCGGTTCCCAAGCAGATGGTAAAATTCCAATTTCTCGTTCGGTCAAAGCGTGGCAGAGGTTCGACGCTGACCTCGTTTAAGACGAAGCGATCGTGGAAATTCGGCCGATCGGGAATATCCGTGGCGTGTGTGTAATCGTAGTTTGGATCAGAAGCAGCGTAGGAACAGCTACGTGGACGCGCTGCGCTGAAGCGTTAAGCATTTCTACGTGACTTTTGTTCCAGATGGAAGCACGTTTTCTTGTATTCTCTTGTTTCTCTCCTTATTAGGTCTTAGAGGTTGTGCCTTATCTTTCCAACTACGTTATTGCAACCGTGTACGTCCTTGATTCTTTAACGACACGCGTCATTATTATTAGTCAGAATTATCGATATCGCGATGAAAAATATCTTGGTGGAATCTGCTCGCGGAACGGTCGTCGAGCGATTCGTCGAACGTCGTTGAAACGCCAGGCTAGTCGAGAAAAAAAAAAAAGAAAAAAGGAAGGCAGAAAATATAGCAAACACCCTGGAAGAGGAATCGAAAGGAAGGTGATCGTTTCGGAACGAAGCAAAAGCCGTCTATCATTTTCCTATTAATCAGAGCGTTAACCGATTGTACGCGCCAAGGTAAAGGAAGTATGCTAATGAGCGCGAATCGTTGAAAAGCATATTTTCACTGAAAGCTACGTTACATTCTAGGAATATACATACGTATGTACTTACACGTACATGTACGTACGTACTGGTGTAATTGATGCAGACCATAGAAATTAATCGTTTCTTTAAAAGACGGCACGCAGAGGAGATTGCTACGGTAATGCGTCTTCAATTAGAAATTTAATTTACTTTTTAATCTAATTTAATTTATTCGAAAAAACGGGGAAATCCGTTTAACGCTGAGAATATACGAAAACATAAGCAGACAAATAGCCTCGCGGAAATGTTTTAAAACGCGATACGAGATAATACAAAAAAAAAGAAAAAAAACGCTAAGAAGATCCAACAGTCGAGATCGCGATTTTTCCATGCGTAAAGTACAACTTTTTAGGTCAAAGACCTAAATCCTTGGATAGCAGAGGACCAAAGAAAAAAGTCTCTACCTCATTGTCATTGCTTACTTCGCCTATCCTATTTATTATATCGATGTGGTCGAAACTGAAAAGGAGAGTGTTTCGTAAAAGAGTTTCGATGATCTGTAAAAAAAAGAAAAAAAAAAAAAAACGGTGAAATACGGAATACAAAAATTCACGGGATTCGAGAGCTTAGTGCAGTTCAAGTAACTATTTAAAACTTCGTATGAAAATTTGATGAAATTTTATAATCCTGGTCTTTTACATTTAACGGTCGCCCAATCGTGTAAGTTAATTATCGTAGAAATCGATGTGTTGGAGTTGACCGCGATGCTTGACCAAACGAGATTGCCAACGATTATCGTCGATTATCGTCGTATTTATCAAGCTTTAGCCGAACAACGTACAACGAAGCAATTGGTTCTTAAAATATCCGAGCGAGATCAAATCGATATAGATCGTCGTAATAGCGAGCAATAAAGCCGATCGAAAGGTCGTTGCGTCTCGAGGATAGGACGCAGAGAGCGTAGTCTGGAGTGACGGCTGCCTGCGAATGCCTACTCGTCGCTCGCATAATGATCGAAACGCGACCTCTCGATCGTCGAGCTGTTCGCTCGTATCTCTGGCGCACTCGTCGATGCAACCGCGGTGCGAACCGCTTAGCGTACGGATCGCCGTTTTCTTCAAGATTCTTCCTCCGTGTAAATGTATTCGCTGTTTCTCGACCGTCGTCGTCCTCCGTGACTCAACCGGTCGAGTCTGTCACGGTACGCGGAACGATAACAGAGAGCTCGGTCGAGGTCGCAGCAGCCGCACGATGAAATCGCGCGTAGGATTCTATCGGTGGACGATCCGTACTCGTCGAAGCTGTTCGCTACTTTTCACCTCGCGGTTATTTTAACCGCGAGATGGTCGAGACGAAGAGGTAGGCGCAGAGTGGCACAGCGGATGGTTGGCTCGCGGGTCACGTTCCTCGTCTCGTCCCGCCTCTGACAATGCGGCCGCTCGGCGCAACACCGACCGGTCATCGTCGAGGCAGCGACGAGCGGGTGCGCTTGGTCGGCTAACCGGATAGCTTGTGCTACCGTCGCTACCGCCACCGCTTCGCTCGTCGTGCATCCTGCGGGACCTTGGCAGTGACAAACTGTGCGACCGTCGTACGCATCTACGTCTCGTTTTTCCGAAGCTCGAGCCATCGCGCCCGCCACTCTCCCGCGATTCTTTGTTCCGCGTTCACTCGCATTCACTCGCGTCCGCGCGCGCTCCTCTCGTCGCGCGGGTCAACGAACCGGCCGAGCAAAACCGTGCGTGTTTGCTCGCAGATAATGGTATCGATCATCGTCGACGGTAGCGGAACGCGCGATTACCTTCGCACCTTTGCTGCCGCGTTATCGCCGCGTTTATTCTTCGAACGATACCACCGAGGCGTCCAAGTATACTCGATGTATCTCGAACGTTCGGAATCTTTTTGAAAGACCACGACGACGACGACGCAAGTAGATAGATCCGTTTTGACGATTCTCTTCCGATTAGTTTACTTCTATTTCTCGAGGTACAAATTACGCGGCTGCGTAGGAACGCTGGAAATTTTCACTAGCGAATAAACGCACGGACGTCGTACAAATTAGAGCAGAGTAGAGTGGCGGATCAAAGGCCCGAGTTAACCGAGTAGTTTAGCCACTGGACTGGCAATCGGTCTCCCCTATGAGACCTTGGCAGTGACAGTCAGCCATGCGAATGGCTACCTTTTTGTAGCACGGTGGTTTCTTCGCCAATGCCGCGTTCGCTAATTTGTTACGTATTACGCGGCGGACCTTTAAACAAACCCAGTTTCCGAATCGACGGCAAAAACGTTACACCAACGCGTAAAATTGGTAGCAAAGAAAGAAGAAGAAAAAAGACGACCATGGAAGCGTGGAAAATGTCGCGTTAGGCGATTAGTCCGCGGGAGCAAAGAACGCAGTGAAACGCAGAAAAGGGAGAGGACGTTGGATATCGCACGTGCGCGATCACGCGTGTATTTAATATTTATCGCCGGTGACAATGCGTGACAGAAAGATACATCGACTTGGCCGGATGAACGGGCAGCCGAGAAATACCTCGAATCTTTTTCTCGTGCCAGTTTTTCGCCAATTTCGATCCTCTTCTTCGCTTCGAGCGGAAAACCGCGTGGCCCGCCGGGCCGTCTGACCGAAAATAAAACGTCGCGAAACGACTTCTCGTCGACGAACGGAATCGTCCGGGTGTTCCGTAGTTCAGCCCAAGCGCAAAACCGCTATCGTTTTCCCCTAAATGTTCTTCGTTGCGAAACGCGTAGCCCGTAAAAGGTCGCTGGAAACGGCTTATCGATTATGGAATCGGCCCAGGATACGATGCTTGATCGATGGGAAACATTATCCAATTAATTATACGATGGATCAACGGGCAACAAATTAATTCAACGCGCGACGTAATTTATTTCGCATTGTCCCGTAATTGGTGGGCTGAATGAAAGTGAAAGCTTTCCGTGAATCGCTGCTCGGCGAAAAGGGAATGCAGATTATTCTCGGATCCTTCGCCTTATTCGTCACGTTGCCGATAGATTCGGCCTCGGACACGGATCTAAATATTCCGAATAACAACCATCGGCAACGCTGATCGTACGACCATCGAATGTTACGTTACGCGCGTTCCTCTACGTGTTTCTCGTGGGAAATAGAAGAGCGGTCGTTTCTCGGGCAATGGCTGGCTCGCGTTTCGGGCAAATGTCGTGGAACGAAGTGGAATCGGGCGAGTAGACGCGCCGCTCGGCCGTTCAAGAGCACCGACGATTAAAGTTTAACCAAACGTGGGTGTTCACTGGGTTGCAGTCGCGTCGTAAATTGCCACGACGGATTACCAGCTCGTAAAATTTCCAGTTCAAGGCCGGACGAAGGATGCTCGCTCGACGCAACGTGGTAGCGAGATCGAATCACGATTTTCTCACGAATCGCGCTAAACCAGCACGCGTCTTCGGTGTCGTACGACGTTTTTCTCTTTCTCTGTTCTCCATCGACGCGCGACTTCCTCTATGGGAAAAGCATACTCGCGTAAAAGTACACGGAAACGGTTGTCGCGAACGAGCAAGAGCCCTACTTGGACTCTCCGCTCCGTCGTACGTGACACGAGCTCGTAAAGTGACTCGAACAGGTTGTCGACGGATTAAAACGTTTCTTATCTTATTGTCAGGTACAACGAACGAAAGATAGACGGCACGTTATCTCAGACGTGCCAGCGGTGATAGCGCGTCGCTCGATATCTCGGAATTGTTATGTAAAGCACGTTTTTCGTGCTTCTGTCGGCAGGGCGCAGGCGAGACGCGCTCGATTTCAGCGCGATATCTTCAACGCGCGTAATAAAACGCGGTTGAATCGTTGAAAAGTCGTTGGACTCCGTTTCGTCCGGATTCTTTGGCGGCGCGACTAAGTCGATTTCCGATTCGTTTACCCGTGTTTCGTTTACTTTTTTCTCCTGGTGCTTCGCGAAGTCTTTTCGAGCCAACGCCGAAAAGATACACCGCGATCGAACGACGGTGAACCTACCTTCCGGCTGTGACCTATTTCCCCTAAACTCTTCATTTCCTCGAATTTTTCCCCCGGACGAAAGATAGACCGGTAAATGGGCAGCCCATTCCGATTGCCCCTTTCCTTCTCTCGAGTTCGAAAAGCAACTGGAAACTTCTCGAAGAGATCTGGAAGCCGACCTCCACGGCAAACACTTCGATTATATCGAGAGTCGCGTAGGTTGGGTAATTTTCCTAGTCATCGACGACTCGACTCGATACCACGCACGTACGCGAGACGACCTGGCATTCCGTAATTCATCGTACCTTCCCTGGCTCTAGGTCATTACGATTCCCACGCTTGCATCGCGACGTTCAACCGTACGTACGTACCGCTGACAGCAGAAGAGCTGGATAGTGAGTTTAGTGAGTTTGCGACGTTGCACGAAATCCACGATGCGATGGTAAATCGTGCTCGACCGAGATTCACGCTTCGTTTCTCTACGGTTTATCCGCTCGAAAACCATCCAGAGAGATATCGTAAATCGAACCGAAACGAGAGGGAGGTCGCTCGAAATACGACGTTACTGCCGCGCGATACCAAAGTGGTTGGACGCGTGACATCGAAAACGATCCGCGGGCGAGACACGGACGTCGGTTTGAACGGTAGACGAGACTCGGAGACGAGCCAGGTTCGTTCTACTCGGATTGGCCGCGTTTAGACGATGTTTCGTCGCTCACGCAACCGATAAGAAGAAGACCCGCGCGCGGGCGAATTAGGTTAGCTGCTTCCGGTTCCGGAGAACGGTGAAAGCCTCCACGAGTGATCTCCCGCACCCATGCACCGCAGCATTCGCAGCAGTTCCTCTGCCGCCAGTACCTCGGCGTTCTTCGAAACTCGTTCCGTGAAAATACGCTCGTCGCCGGGACGCGGAAGATCGGAGCCGAGACGAAGCTGGCTCGTCGTCGATCGTTAACCATTCAGCGGGAGCGAAGGCGACGAGGATACCACGGTTACCGCACGCTGCCCCTTCGCCGTCTCGTTCGTGTGCCGTCTTTCTTACGTAAATGCACGCAAGAAATACTCCGTGCGCTCGCCGCGTTACCTCTATATTTAGCTAAAGTTATGTCACGTTATCGTACGCGCGACGAGTAACTTTCTTTTTCGATAAAACTCATTCAAAGTGCGTGCTCGCGTCGGCTATTTTTGCACCCGTGGAATCTCGCGCGGCTTCTGCTTATCCGCAGCGAGAATCTTTTAAAGCAGATCCCTTTGAATACGCGCGTAGGGGCTTGGAAATAGGCGGACGGACCTCGGCCGGTTGCGCGAAATATCTGGCCGAGGGTGAAGAACGTTTCGAGCGACGAAACTTTTCTCCCTCGGGTCGCAGCTTTTCTCCGCGAACACGATTTTTCCGGTTTTACGTCTCCATCGAAGCAACTTCTCGTCGGCGTTCTCGTTTCTCGAAAGAGTCTCCTCTTGTTCCCGAGGAGCGATGCTTCAGCGACGAAATCTTTCCTCAAGTTGCTGTTTGTTGGACATATATTTTCACGAACACGCAGCAACCGGAGGTGACGAAAAGAACGGAGCCTCGAAGAGCGTGGAGTACGTCGATCTACCGACGACGCGTACGACGTCCTCTTCGGGAAAAGCCACTCGAAGCAATCTCGCGACGCTATGAATGGGATTAACGGGCCGGAAAAATGTATCTCGTGTTGCCTACGTTCGTTTCTTCGCGTACAATGGCGAACATCATCGTACGCAACGTTTAACGCGAAATTAATGCGTGCAGCGGTTAATTACCATTTGACGTTCCGATATCTTTACATGGCATCGCGTTTCGAGTTTCGCTCGCGATTCGATTTACATCTCGATGCAACGGAAATCGGCAAGCGATTGCCAGACAATTTCGCCGGATCGAGAGTTCGATTCCGCGTAAGACGAATGTTTCTTCGTCGTTGGTCGTGTAACGGTGCTGGTTCGAAAGGCTTCGCAAAGCGGTCGACCGACTAGCCGTAGCGCTAATGGAAACTTGCCAAAACCCGTGCTAATGCGGGACCGATTGGCGAATTAGGCCGACGAACATTGTCTTTGGTAATTAAAATCGCCGCAATACTACGCTCTTCTCGTCCTACGTTTCGAAGAGGTCGACGATCAAGTCGAGTCGCGGTACAAATTTTTACCGCTTTATTTCGCGCAAAACGAGAAAAATCGTTAATCTCCTCCGTGAAAAAGAAAAATCTCTTCGATCCGCGACGACGTCGTTGGATTTGCTTGGTCCTATGCCGGTGGAGGAACGCGATTTCTCGCCGGTGAAAACGCAAACGAAACGTAACCACTTTCCTGAGATATCTACGGTTCCGGATCGTGAAGTAATCTTACCAGTTGTGCGTCTGCCGCGTTAACTAAGCGTCGTGGGACTCGTAACGAGGAGTCGCGCGGACTCCTTCATTGCGAAATAATCTCTGGGCTCGTGGAACCGGGGCGCGTCCGTTTCTCGTTTCGAATCTGTTGGTCGTTCCACGCTGTTGCGCGCGTCTGTTCGCCACGGTCGCCTACTATTTTACATAATTCGCCACGTACGAACGGCTAGAAACGGGTTTCGCCGATCTTTTTCGTTATCGATGATAGCGCGTAATCGATAGAAGAAGGCGGATGGATGACGGTGAAACGGAAGTGGCATCGTCCTTCTCGCGCGCTAAACGTTATGCGTGCCGCTACCGTCGAAATTAATAGACCGCCATTACTTGAGCTAGTGAATCGAGTAAGTATTAGGTTCGTTCGTATCTAGTACAAGAGCCTGTCTTGCGAACGAAAAGAATAGATACTCGGGTGATGCACCATTTACCACGTGGAACGCATTTCAATGACGGCGGATTTCGATGACGTTAGAAGACGAGGGTCGCGTCGGTGCTTCCTCGTTAGCTGCTCCACCCTGAATTCGTGGACAACAAGGGCAACCGGAAGCCATCCGTTTACGTTATTGCTTATGATTGGAACGTTCGCATTTTAAGAGGCAATAAGAAACGAAGCGTGAAACGTTTCAGCGACTCGCCGTATCTTCCCTATTACGTTCTAGTTTCGTAACGCGCGTTTCGTGCTGCTTTGCAGCATACGGGGCGTGCAATTTGTATACCGTGAGACGAGCGCGTGTCTCGTATATCCTCGCGCGGGTCGCGATAGAAGCCGGCCCAGTCTCCTCTCGGCTTTTCGCTCGTCCGGCAAACGGAGATTTTTTGACTCGCTGCCAAACGTACGAATAAAATAGCGGGTTCGTAACTCGTTATCTCTGGGATATACAGCCGCGCCAAGTCTTACCCTTGGACCGTGGACTCGCGAGAAAGAGAGAGAGAAAAAAAGATCCGTGCGATGGGGCATCGAGGGGAAAAAAGGAACACAGCCGGGACGATCGAATGGGGAAAAATCGGCGATTCTTGGAGGAAGCGGTGGTTTCGTGGAGTGTGCGCGCGAGTAACGGAGTGGAGAGTTTGACGGGGCGTGACTTTCATCGAACCGACGATACCCGATCCCGGCGAAATACCGCAGGCTCCTCGTCTCCTCGATTTTCGAATATTTGGCCGCGGGCCAAGTCCTTCTCATCGGTCGAGCAGCATCCCCAGTCACGACATCGGATACGTATTAATGGACAAACCTCATCAGCGGTCTGTTAAAGACGCGTTTAACGATGCCCGGACCCGACATCGGCTCCCGTCTTCTCGCAGCCTGCCTTTGCAGCTCATAAATCCTTGCGACAACGAAGCCGGCTGCGCGTACCTCGGGACACCGCCGGTAATTGCCTCGGTACGAGCCGACACGTTATCACGCGCTTTTTATTACCTTCTTCTACTCTTTCCATCTCGTATTTCGGCCATCGTACGTCTCCCATCTTATATTCGCTCCGCCAACCTTCTTTTCGCTGATTCGTCCAGTTCTACTTAATTTTTTCCGATCGCGTTACCGCACGTTCAAACGAAATTTAAGCGACCCGCTTTGCGAATCCACGCGAACGGACGATTCGCGTTCGGAGAATTCTCGGTCGGTCGGTGATCGCCGGGTACACCTGGCGACGCTGCTCCGAGAAAAGGCGGATTAGTATCGCGCTTTATCGATTTCGTGTCACGATAAACTGCTTTCTGTCGTCGGTGGAAGCCATACTCGCGTGCCTTCTGTCAATCTCTGTACGCTGGAACGTTCCTTGCGGTTCACGGTCGACGCTATCGCGCCGGAAAAATCGATCGATCGGATCGACGGGCCTGGAGATCGGAAGGCCGTGTCGTCGTCGTCGTCGTAGACGAACGTCGGAGAGCCGTGCGTGGCGAGGCGATCGCCGACTCGGCGGAGGCGTTACCGAGGGAAATGGAGAGAGGCGAGGTCGATATTCGAGGAATCCCTCCGACGAGCTAGCTCCTTATACCTGCTCGTGCATTATCTTCCGTTAACTGCGGCGCATACCGTTATCCATTCCTCGCGTTTGCAACCACCAGCTGTACCGGTCGAGCTGGAATTCGCGTAGGTCTCGATCTGCCACGATCGAGAGACGCGAGCGCGCGTCGTCCACCTTTACTCTTACTTTCGCCCAACGACCGGCCGTTTATCGCCGATCGACTAGCAGATGGTGACACCGATTTTTCACGCGACGCAAATTCCTATCTTTGCATCGGCGTTTGGCAATCTTCCATCGCGTGTCTCTCTCTCTTGCTTGCAGAACATGGAATGAGAGAATCGAGCTTCCTTCAGGGATGAACTCCTGACGAGAGAGCAACGCCTGCCACCATGATGGAACCACCAGTTACGAGCAAGGTCCTGCGGGCTCCTAACCTGAAGAGAGGTCAGGAAAACGTCAGGATTCAGGACAGGGTGAGTAGAAGGAAAATTCGTTCGTTCCACTCGTATTGGGTTGGCAACTAAATGATCGCGGATTTTGTAGTTAGGCGTGGTATTGACAAAAACCGCGATCGCTTAGTTGCCAACCCAATAGAATACGCGCATGTTGCGAACAACTTCCGGCGTTCGTCAGAGTTAGCGCGAGCTAGCTTTTACTCTCTTGTCGCCTACTTTGACTTGCATCAGATTGTCCGAAAAGTGTCTTTCGTTTACAGACGCGTCTTTTACAACGATGTATCTTTATACAAACGTGAAACCTAATCTGTCGAACGTTGTGATCTGTATCTTGATAGAACAAAATGGATCGTACGTAATTCGATGAAACGGAAAATTTGCGTCCATTATTTCCTTATGAAACGAAAGAAACTTTTCGGACGACCTACTAACATCTTCTCCAGGTGACACTGCAAAGACGATCGCCTTTTCTCTGTTCGTTTCTGCGCGAATCTACTAGCAAGCTACTCGCAACGCATTTACGAAAACGCTGCTCCGTAATCGCACGATCTGGAAAATTAGAACCGCGTTGCGTTAAAGAGGAAAGCGTGCTTTGATTAATCGGCGTATCTAACGCCTGTACAGTGCAGTAAGCGGTTAAACGAGCGATGGCTCAGTCGATGTCACCGGTTTTTGCCGCGCTTCGCACGTTCGCGCAGCTTAACGAGCTTCCCCCTGCTTCGATCGTCCGTCGGTAGCGTTAGTCGGATTTCGCGTGGCATATTTAGAAATTTGAGAAAAATTCGCCACCCTTGCAGCGCGGATTTTTATCGGAAATTCGAAAGTGCAAAAATCCATGGAACGCGTATGTCGTTCTATTTTCTACGAACGTTGTCCCGATAGCGATGCAACGCTATTTCGAACGTAAAGTTCGAGCAGCTGTCGTTCAACGTTTCATCCGTCGAGATGGAAAACGCGAACGATTGGCGCGACGAACTTGCCGCGACGAACAACTTGCCGCGATAGAAGCGGCTTCCACACAAAGCGGCGTGACGTACGACTGACACCGGCCAAGACAATAGTCGCAGTCCAACCGTGTGGATTTCTCGATACGCGCCGGATGCGCGTTATTATTATGCATCCCTGTCCATGCAGCAGCCCCGGATTGACGTCACCGCGATTCTCCATTTTTCGAGAGCTCGCCTCGCCTCGTCTCGGAGCCGCGGCTGCGGCCACGCCGCGCCGGTGTGTCAAGTATGCGCGAACGTGGGCGACGCGCTGCCGTGCACAACGCGCGTTGCACTTGCAGCTCGCATTCCGTGGCCGGTCGTTCCTCGAGGCCTCGGAGTCTTCCGCGACGAGTCGCCGCTCTCTGCGGAAAATCTCAGCGCTCGTTTCCATGCCACTTTCCCTCTCGAACGAGTGGATCGGATTACACGACTCTCGAGACGCGACGCGACGCGACGCGACGCGTGCGCCTGCACACGCTGCCTTCGTTACATCAACCGTCGCGCAACACTCTGTTATTTTGTTGTCTCGCCACCGAGCGTCGCGTTATCGCGATCAACGTGGATGTCTTCGTCTTGCGGCTGTAGCATCGTACGAATCGAACAGAGGCTATCGGTAGTCCTCTATCGACGTGTCGAACGACAAACGGTACGATCCTGTTCGGGAAGAAAAATCTTTGGCAATGGAATTGAAAGCTCGAGGCGTCTCGAAGCGGCGCGAGTCGCTGGCTCGGCGCTCGTTCGAACAAGTGGTCGTCGATAACCGGATAATCTTCTTTACCCTGTGAACCGTGCTTCGAAGCGATTACGACGATAGGCGCCTCCTGTCACTAGAGTCGCGTACTAGAAGATGTACGAACGTTCGATCGACGTTCGCGTCGTGGTCGAAACGACCGAACTTTTAAACCATTTTCACGTTTGTTCTTAACTTTGGAAGTTAAACTTACTGCTGTAGAGAGAGAGCGATCGATGGTTTGAAGAACAAACGTGTCCGTTCGTTCGCTCGGCTGTTTAACGCGATCTTTCGACGTTTGCTCTGCGACTCAGCGAAACCGATCGTCGACGTTTCCAGATCGGAGAATGTTTAGATTATCGACGCTCGGTTCGCCGCGAACGCCGATTACTGACGCGGTTTCCACGTTTCATCGCCCACGTTTCTTTCACTTCGCCCGCTTTGTCCCTTTTTCCGACCAGTCGAACTTTCGCCGATCGCGCAGATTGCGTTTGCGATTTTTCCGGGAAAAGGGACGTGCAGATTTCTCTTTGAAATTTCAACTTCGAAACTTTGCTCGCGAACGAAAAACGTCGTACGTCGTACGCGAGCTCCGAAATCGCGATTGTATGTAAACGAACGCGTGGGTGGGCGGCGAAGAATCGGTTCTACGCTCTGCCCTCGCCAGTTTTTCGCAGCGACAGCGCTGCTTCGTCGCTGCCGCCTGTCCCAGCGATCGAGCTTAAAATTTTAATTGCTCGCGTTTGGCAAAGACCTTCGGAATCTTCAATCGGTTTTCTCCGACGATTTTGCAAATATCGCGATTTCGTCGTTGCCATTGACTTCCAAATGATCGCGGTCCAGAAGTGCGAATCTGGTCTTGAATTCGGAACTCGTTTCCGTCTGACCAAGACCTCGACAAATTCGTCGGGGATGCAGTCGCGAAACAGGTGTATGCCGTTCGCAGCTGGTGCGGATCGTTGACCTAGTCGACACACTTTACCCGGCGAACCGCCTGCTTTTACTTTTTCTTCGAAGGACCAATGTCGTGCGTTTCGTCATTCGTAAATCCGTGTGCCCCTCCACTAATCGCCAACAACTCGGTCCACGGTTGTACCAGCGAATTCCGTTGAAAGTTACGTCAACTTTGGCGTCGAAGAAATTTCAAACGTAATTCCCCATCGATTCTTCTCCCTCTTCTTCTCTCGAAACACCGATCAGACAGGTGTGACAGGTGGAAAGTCACATGCCCGTGGCTGGATGCGATTTCCTGTTTCGTCTAACGGTGCGACACAACGTCGGTTCTTCCTCTGCGTTCTCAGCGACCGATCTTTTCATTTACACGCCGACTTTGAATCGATCGATCCGATCTCTCTGAATTTCCAAGGAATTTTCTCCGTTTCCTCTCGCTCTTTCGACTTTCGTCGACGATGCGCCAGCTAAAAGAATACAGGAATTAATATACGAGGTGAAGATGAAACGCGCGTTCTGCGACCTGGGTGTCTAACGCTTTGACCGCCACGTTGGTCGTATATGACCCACCACCGTTTCTCCTGCGACGCCACGGTGGCCATTGTCGATGACTCCAACTTCTTACAATTGTAAAAATTGAACGAAAAATCGACAGTCAGAGAATTTTGAATGTAACCGATAAATAGAAGATACTTTGAAGTAAAAATTGCCCCATTGAGCAATTAAACATTTTTACTAGAAAATCGATAAAAAAAAACGAGGACAAATCTTAACACTAGAATTACCACACCAGCCAAATCGACTAGGTTTACAATTTATTTTAAAATTCCTATTTCGTGTTATATTTTGCATCTAAGGGTGCACTGTGTTAAAACAGTGTGGCTTCCTAAGCGAAACATGTGGTCTCGTGCCAACGACCTGGGAAAACCTTTTACACTTTATTACATCGGATGTTAATGTCCAATAAGGGACACACCTTTGTCTGCCATCACAGCCCTTTCGCCACCATTTTCATCCTCTCGCGTGTCACGGGCTTTTATCACTCGCTTGTAGTCGGCTTTTAATAAAATTGCTTCTTATCACGCGACCAGCTCCTCCTCCTTTCTTTGCTTTTTACCTACGGACTTTACTTTTCGGACGTTACCCGAACGCTTGTAATTCTCGATTCCAAGCAAAAGCGAATTCGTGTACTACGCGAATGGTTAAAAGTGGCACGGTCGAACTTGCACGAACCGGGACAAAGCGAGCTGGAACATTTCCGAGCGAGAAATGCGACCAAGCGATCTTCTTTAATTGTACCGTTTCAGGTTTTTGCTCTTCGCGTTTAGCAAACAAAACAGTTTACGGCAACCTGGGTTCTTCGTCAACGTCCGGCTTTTTATTACGAAGCGCGTAAAAGGAAGAAACGTGGTCGACTGCGCAAGAATCCCGGCGAACTGCCATTACGTTCTCTTTTTTTTTTTTTGCCGAGTCTTAATCAACGAGCTTTCGCGTCGCATTAACACGTGGCATTGGTCGTTAAAGCGTGCCATTAGATAATTCGCGCCGGCCGTTCGATCGTTTCGATAGAAGCTTCCATTGGGAAGGGGGAGAAACGTATCGAGCGAATTTCGACCGATAGCGAATCTCCGAGGAATGAATTTCTCATGGCGGAAGCGGAAGGGACGTTGCCTCCGCACGACGGATACGGAGATCAGCGTTTGAATTAATTATTCGGTCGTTCCATTCTAGTCGCGCGAGTTCCATCCTCGATTTGCACGAGTTCGTCCCCTTTCGCGTTTCAAGTTCGTTGCCCGGCCGAATACGCGTTCACGCGAACGAAAATAGATGGCCGATTCTTCCGTTCTCCGTAAAAGAAATAGCGTAACGTATCGAGATTTTTATCTTCGAATAACTTCGTTCCGAAAGCTAAGAGACCGCGTTCGGTTGCTTCCTTTCCAACGACGAGACGCGCGATTCCCTTGCAAAACGTCGACCGTATGACGCGCGCTAATACGACGTTCTCGTGTCGCCGATTAATAACGTACGTCGATCGACCGTCGATTCTCTGGCGGCTTACCGAGTTCCTATGTAAATTTCGACGAACGTACGAAGTACACGGTTTTGGCGGTTCATCGAATCGACGAGCAGCTCGATTACATCATCGGGCTAAATAACTCGACGTCGTTTCTCTGCGATTACGTGTGTGCATATGCGTATTTGCGTTGCTCGATGTCCGACTGTTCGCCGATTGAATTTATCAACGATACCGGCAACTCCCACATTTCCCTACGACCTCGATGGAGCTTGGTCCGAATTACTTGGCGCAACTTTCCTAAAGTAGCGTTTATTCCGTCGATCGTATAACAGGTACTTGCGAAGTTAAATTGCAACGGTGGTTCCCGTTTGGCTTTCTCTTCCACTTCCGAAAGAAGTTTTCCACTTCTCTTTTCCATTGCTTAAACTTTACTTAAATGGTTCTCGAGTAACAAACCACGTCCGTTTCACGCGTACAAGCTATGGCCGGGTAACGCATATCCAGTAGCACACACCATGCGATTCCCCGTGGAAGAATAAGAGGCGAACACGGCAATGATATTTTCTCTACGCTTCGTTTTCGAGTAAATCGAGTTTCGAAGATTTATCAAGTATGCTGGAACGTGGCTACACGTGCCACGTATATCGAACGTATAGGATACGTTTGCACGATACCACTGGGACTACCACACGAGTCGAATTCGCTGGTTTTACAATTTTATTTTACAATTCCTACTTCGTGTTATATTTTTCCCCGCAATGATGTAATGACTTTCGCAACGATAACTGAAAGAATAATATAATGAATTTTATTTTCTTCTTTATGTATTCAAGCTGAAAATAATTTTATATCGAGGCTACTTATATCAATACCAGTCAAAATGACCGACACCTTTCAAAGTGTAAAAGGACCCTGCAATCTGTTTATCGAACCCTAATTAACCAGTTTCCTCGTTTTCTACGACTTCCCACACGGTTTTCAAACTTTTACCGAGTATCGTTCGATATGACGATATCAGTTATCAGGAAAATTCCTAGATGCCAACACTAGAAACACCACAGCAGTCAAAATGACTGGCTCTACAATTTTATAAACGTGTCAACCCTCGTTTAGGGATCCCAGATGGATTAATGATACCAAGAATCTGCTACGTAACATGGAATTGCTTCTGTAAGAAAGTAATAAATCGATAAATATACAAATATTCTTTTATTAGGTATTTTTTAAAGACCAGTGATTTTCACTGGTTTTGGTAGAAATAGCTTCGTGTTTTGTCTATCGGTAGTCGTAGCGATAACGCGCGCTGTGGCTGTGTCCCGCGTAGTCGAAAGTAAACGCTACGCGACCAGCTCGTGGCGCACGTAGCCGCCTACTTTCGGCGCCAGAAATCCAGAAATTGCAGATTCGCTTTCGTCCGGCGGGAGAAGATTTTTCGGGCATACATATTCAGCGTTCCGGTTTTCGTTCGCGATCCGCTGGTTGCATAGACCGTTTCAATCTAAAGCCGCGATCTCGCTTTCGGAGTTTTACTTTCTTCCTTTGAATCGATAGCCTACAATTGCACGGCAATAACCAGGCCAAATTCGAGTTGCGTGGTCGGTCAATTTCAGCCGACGTTTCCACGCCGCGATTTTAGTCCGCGACTCGTCAACGCCGGTTCAATACCGATCGAACTTTCCCTTTCGATGCTTGGTCGCGTTACAAAACGCCAGACGCGGAGGTGGAGGTGCGAGAGCAGAATTACGCTTCACAGCGACTGTGGGAGGCCGAAAATCGTTTCACTAACGTGGGTGGAAATTTCGTATTCGCCGTCCTTAACGAGCGAGGACAGACAAGCCAAGTGCCCACGTAGGATCCTAGAGTAAACACGATTTCAGAAACACGATTTCGTTACGTGGACCGTCTCGAAAGCCTGAAAGGACGCGAGAAAGCACGTTTCGATAAGAGCGAACATGCACTTGCGTACTTCGGTCTGGTTCCTCACTCGCGAGAATGGTTGACCGAAGATCGTCGCATGTCACGATGAAACATCGTCGTTGAATTGCAAGCAGCAAGGACGAAGAAGAAAGCACGATCGAGTAGCGAAGCTCTTCGTCGAGGATTGTCGTCTAGGCGCGAATTTCAAGACGCACGAAACGCGCAACTCGATCTTTGACTCTGCTATTCTCATCTTCCGTGGAAGCGTCCTCGTCGGTTTTTCGCATCGGTCGACTATCGGAAACGACCATGTACGTCGAAATAGGAGAAAAATGTGGCGAGAGGGAAAAGTAGGGAGAGAGAGAGAGAGAGAGGGAGGGAGGGAAAATCGAACGGACATCGTCGGGTAAAGGCTTGGCAAGTGGCAGATATACGTTACAGTCGCGGTCTCGGGAGTGGGGTTACACGATCGTCGGTCGGAGCGGTAGCCTGGAGAACACCTCAGTTCGGAGTCGGACGTCCTCCGTCGCTCTTCTTCCTCCTGCTTTTCCTTCCATCTCCGGTCGCCCCGTTCGTTTTCCTCTTTCTCTGTGCGACCGGCTCGTTAGCGGTCACGCGATCGCCGCTGCGAGCAATTACCAGCGATTATAAATCGACTCGTTGCGCAACTAACCCGGTCCTCTGAAACGCCACGTCGAGTTCGATTTTTCGTTCGGCCGGTGTTTTCCTCTGTTCGATGCGACCAGTGATCGTGGAAGTCTGGCGCAGGCCAGTGTCGTGAATTCGTGAAACGATTTCCTTGGCCAGTGAGAAGGTCGCTGAAACCGAAGAAGGCGGTGATGCTCGAGCGGAAGGAAACGGCTCTCCCGACACCTCTAGCATCGAAGATGCTTTGAGCGACGTTCGTGCTGTTTACGGCGACGCTGCGAGTCTCGGAAGCACGCCAGTGCGTCGACACGTCTCGGTTAATTTACACGCGTGCGAAGCACCGCGCCGACGCTTCCAAGCTACGATCGTTCGCCGTGTCTGGCAAACGCACGCGATCTACACGCTGATAAACGTACAGACGAACATAGAGGGAGTAGCAAATTGAATGGGAGGAAGATGGAATGAGATTTAAGATGCGTGCGCTGGCAAGCCACCGGAGGATCGTTGCCCGAACCTCTCGATCCGAAACGAAGGTCAAAGTCGCGTCGTAGCGACGATTCGCGACGAAACGAGAGAAACGACTTCGCGTGCCACTTCGCCAGCAAGGATACGGATAATTTTGATGTTCCATCGCGGTGCCGCGACTCGACGGGGAAAGCCAGGCTCGTCGAGGGAAAACGGCGAGAGATGCGAGAAACCGGGGACACGCGGTGACCGAGAAACACGACACGCGAACACACCCTGCACGGACTCGTGGAGGAAAATTGCACGGGAGAAATGGCTCTGATAGCTCCGAGAAACAACTCGCCCGTGGTACGGGACAAGGAGAGCATACCAGCCTACGACGTACGTATGCACGCACTCGCGATTATCTTCTTTTAACGCCTGCCGATCTCCTGCTACGTCTGTTCGGTGTTCTGCGATCGTTCGTTCTTTTCCGGTGCCTTGCGTCCTTCTCGGACGTCGAGGAGCTTGTCGCGTTGTTCGACAGACGCGCGAGGACAGCGTATGCGCATAACGATAATTTCTCGTCATTCCAGCGATCGTTCATCGAGTAAAATTTACTCGAATGTCGACGATTCCGCCGTAATTGCACTTCCGTGGTAGATGCCGTTAGTCGGATGGATGTCGCGTGGAAGGATAAATACGGGACGAATAGAACGATAGTTTGGGAAATTTTGGAGAAGCAGCTGCGATGTAACTCGTAGCAGAAGTCGAGAAAGATCAGAAAATTCATCGCGGCGATGTTATCGATTCGCTGAAATATCAACGACCGTGATATTGAAAAATAATGCGGTTGCAACACGGTGTTGCGATCTCGTTATATCACGAACGCGTATCGAAATAGCCGCATTTTCACGTGGAAACATCGCGGCGTTACGTAAACGCGTTAACTTCCGATATCGTTCCGGCCTCGTGTCCATTCATACGTCCGAAAGAACGCGCTTTCCTCGCGTTAACCGACTCTCGGAGGAAACGATTCGCTTTGCTTTTCCTCGCGGACGTCGTCTAGTCTGTGTCAGCTGGCGATCGTAACGTATAGTCGACGGTGGAAAGTGGTATCGTCGATTAGCGAAATCGAATCGCGGTTAACGCTCTGCAAGCGAATTAATCGATCTTTTTCTCCTTCCATAATTCGTATATATTTACATACTTGGCGCCACGCGTTATTACCTTATTTCGTCCAACGTGAATGGAGTTATTACGCGGTCGTTGATCTCCGATGTACGTTTTCGTATTACGTTTCGATAAATTACCGTTGCTTCTACCTCGATGTCGTAATGTTGGCGGAACAGTCCGGCTGGCTGGATGCAAAACTGACTTGGTCGACGAGTTTGTTCAAGAGAGTGTCGAAAGTACCATAATATCGTCGTTAAATCTTATTTCCGTGATTCGACTCGTCGCATCTCGGATTCTTTTACCGCAAGCCGGTTCTTCCTTTTTTCGAGATATCGACGAGTTACCGAATCCGGCGAGAATTACCGGCGACAATTTCCAGTCGCCCGAAATATCGAAGCAAGTAAAACGAAAATAAACGCCCGCGACTGTGCAGAAAGATGAGTTCGTTTTACGACGTTGCAGTTTACTACCGCGCAATAATCCACGGGTTTAATTATTCCGCGAGATTGATAAGAAAAGACCGGTTTCGAAGCGTAAAGCCGAACCGTGTACCTGCGCGTACGTTGCCTTCTGCGTTAACTGCTACATTGTTACCGCGAACAATCGCGTTACAGCGCTCGCTCGAGCAACGCGATTTCGTTTGTACGCGGATGTTTTTTTTTCCACAAATTTTCGTTATATAATTTTCTTTGTCACGGCGAATAAAAAGGACGAGGCGAAGTTAACCGCACGAGCTACAGTTAGTCGACGGTTTGAATTCCACGCTGCTGCTCGATGCGCGCACGACACAGTGATTTCACAGAGACAGTTCGCATCGAATCGTCTTCCAGCGAAGAATCTAACGAGTGAATATAACAAGCGTAAATTCTGAATAGAAAATGTTACGATGCACGTGCACTGGAAAAATATAAATGCGTGTACGTATGCATATGTACGAGTACGTTCTTCAGTTTCTGTGGGAGAAAGGGGGCTTCGCAATTACGCCGATTTCACTGAACGCGGTCAGTCGGTATCCTTAGGGATATCCTCAGGTTACTAATATATCGTCAATATTTCAAGGTGCTCAAAGGGATCAACGTGTATCGTCGGTACGATATCGTCCACGTTTATCGACAGACCGCATTTTCGTTGAGAAAGTATTGGCGATATTATTGATAGACCTCGTTGCAAGAAATTCTCGATTTTGAACAGCCGTATTTTACCGCTTTTGTCCCCTAATTTTAATCGACCCACCGTCGAACCATCGAGTTGTTTCGTTCGAAGACCGATGGCAAAAGTTTCGCCGTAAAAGCTGGCGAGGAAAATCGTCGCCGCGATAAACGTTGCTCTCTGTGCACGCCGAAGCGATATTGCCGTTTGATCTAACGTTAAAAGCGCGCCCATTGAAAAGCCTGGCGATAGCGCGTTAATAACAGCCAAGCTTCGATGATTCGCATTCATTCGCACGCGGTGAAAAATACTAAATCGCGCCAACCGATTCACCGATGCGATCGTTGCTTCCACCTTGGGAAAACAGAGCCATTCACGCGTCTCTCCCGCGGCCAGTTTATCGAAACCGAATTGAAATCGACGTGGAATAAGTACAAAGCCGCGTCGGTTCGTTGCACATCGGTGTTCGCGTCGATTCGTCGATCGATCGTTCAACGTCGGATCTCTTTTCGCGATTTCCTTGCAACTTTCGAGCGCGAATCGCGAGTCTAACTCTGCACATGATTTTCACCCGACCGGTAGAGAGCAGGCAGCCAGCCCGTCAAAAATGCACGGAAAGGCAGCGCGTGGCACACTTTCCGCGATAGTCCTTTTCCCCGGCATGCGAGAACGCTGCATCAGACTCGGCAACCACCTGCCTTCTTTCTACTCGCAGTTTATCTTCGGTACCGTTGCCACGCACCAGCATCGTTTCCAACTTTATCTCTGTCCTAGCTCGCCCAGTGCTACCGACCAATCGAGCGTTGCTCGGCCCGACGAATTACGCTTTTAATATGCCACCGCTTGCAAATCGAAAGAAGATACGTAACTCCTGTTTCTTCTCCTTTTTCTTTTTTTTGTTTGATCTTAACAATTTACCGACCGCCAGCTCAGGCACAGATTCTCCCTGGCGCCGGCTCTGTTTCGGTTTAAACTCTCCAATAGCGTTCTTTCGTTCGTTGAAAATGATAAGTTTTTCAAACTGTGGGAGCTTACGAAGCAACGCAACTGAGCAAGGTACCTTGGTACTAAGTAACAAATTACTGCTCAACAAATGAGAAAGATTCTTGGCGACAAAGATCGATTAACTGGCTATTGGTCAGTAAGCGTCGGCGACAGAAAACCGAATATTAGGCTATCGGTCGATAGTGTTGAGCTGTGATTGACTGCCCTGTTCGTTGTTCGACGCAATCAATTTCCACGTACCTTCTAAGAACACGAGGAGAAATAATATGTTTTACGTCGATGTATCTGAAAGGTAGGCTGTCGTTAACTGTACTGCGTTGCTAATGTCCTCCGCTGTCGGAGCAACGTTGAACATATTTATATACAGGGTGGTTGGTAACTGGTGGTACAAGCGGAAAGGGGGTGATTCTACGCGAAAAAAGAAGTCGAAAATATAGAATAAAAATTTGTCGTTCGAGGCTTTGTTCGCGAGAAAATCGACTTTGAATTTTCGGTCGGTACGCGTGCACTTTATCGCGTCTCGTTGTAACGGGTCTCACTGTAGATCGTTGTCTCGATTGACGTTATTTTTAAAATCTTTTGAATTTTTGAATTTTTGAATTTTTGAATTTTTGAATTTTTGAATTTTTGAATTTTTGAATTTTTGAATTTTTGAATTTTTGAATTTTTGAATTTTTGAATTTTTGAATTTTTGAATTTTTGAATTTTTGAATTTTTGAATTTTTGAATTTTTGAATTTTTGAATTTTTGAATTTTTGAATTTTTGAATTTTTGAATTTTTGAATTTTTGAATTTTTGAATTTTTGAATTTTTGAATTTTTGAATTTTTGAATTTTTGAATTTTTGAATTTTTGAATTTTTGAATTTTTGAATTTTTGAATTTTTGAATTTTTGAATTTTTGAATTTTTGAATTTTTATTCCATATTTTCGACTTCTTCTTTCGCGTAGAATCACCCCCTTTCCGCTTGTACCACCAGTTACCAACCACCCTGTATATATAAATATACGTTTAAGGTACGGTTGTTGGACTCGTCGTACCGTATCTTTAATTGTGCCAATCGCTACGCTGACCGCCTCGACCTTTTTGCTGCGAATACCGCTTCGTTGAAACGCAAGCCTTGTATAGGCTTGTGGATGACGATTCGATATCGCGTATGTCTTTTTCGTCTGTCTGATATTCGTGTATCTCTGTACGCGAGATATTTACCTTTTGGATTGAAAATTTCCCCCGCTATTTTTCAGAGAATACTTGCGAACATTCTTAGAAGGAACGGACTGACAGAGTTTTGCGTAAACTACATTGACGACGTTTTAGTTTTCTCCGAAACATTCGATCAACGTATCAGGCATACAGAGATGTTGACGAGAGCTGTTAAGAAAGAAGGCTTCCGATTGAAACTGGCCGAATGTAATTTTGCAAAAAGTTCAGTAAAATATCTTGGTCACATCATGGAAAAAAACGGAAGAAATAATCTCAGAGCAATACGCGAATTTGAAAGCACAAAGAACAAAAAAAATGTAAGACAATTACCGGGGAAAACGAATTTTTATTATAAATTTATAGAAGATGTCTGCAAACTCCTGCAACAACTTCGTAACTTATTGAAAAAAAAAATGTCCTATGGCCAAATACGTTCCGTTAATAAATGGTACGGTACGATACGATTGAGCGAACCTGAAACAAGTTCCTTCGAACCATTTTCAGCGAAGAACGTTCGGAGTCCCTTCGATAGGGCGCGTGTCGCGTTCAATTATCATCGCCTCGTAAAATGCGTCGTTTCCACCTAAACCATTAGCGTTAACATTTAGCCTTCTAACCCGGCTCATAAACATACATTTCCAACGCGAAATGGCTAGCTCGACCTCGCTGTAAACAATGCACGATTATAGATTACAACTACGATATCCATTGGAGGGTCTTTAACGGAGTTGTTTAGCGAATAAGAAGCGCGCGAGTGGCGTGGTGGCCGAGCGAACGAATTCGGGAAGTGAAAGAAAATACGTGTTTGCGAGGCAACCGACTTTTTGTCGCGGTCGGCGAGACTACCGCGTCGTATAGGGTTCCTTAGCGTAAATTAAAGCCATTGCTGCACCAACGCGGCCATTATCCTCAGCCGGGACATGCGTTTCACAGCAAAGTAGATGTACGTTCCCTTTTTTACCGCTGAATTTCGTTGTTTCGCGAGACGCTTTTCCCCGAGGTCGGAACGAAGCTTCGAGCCATGGCGAAACGAAGGAGAGTAGAGATACGCGTCCATTTGATGGTGGAAGTTTCGCGAGCTACCCTCGAGAGTATTTCTCGCGAGTGGACACCGCATCGAGAGTGGCTGTCTTGTTTGATCGATTGAGTCGCATAGTCGCTACGAACGCCCACCTGCGAGAAATACTCGGCAGAATGAGTCAGGAATAGCTTTATTCTCGGGTGGACACGCGGCTTAAATCACAAGGTCCATGGGTTTGCTGATCGGCAAACCGGTCGATAAATAGACGAATAAATAGGTACGTAGAATACATGGCGGAAACGAGCTAGTCGATGGGTCCTGATTAGATCTGTTCTCACGACTGCGTCGATGCATAATACGTAAACGTATAGGAACACGTCGTGGAAAGTTCATCGAATGAGTTTCGACTCTCGAATGCTAATTATAGTTCAAATGGCACACGACTTTTCCCTACGCGAACAGAAACGTACGCGCTCTATCGGTCAACCGGTTGATAACCGATCCAACGCGTTCTCCTCGACTCTGTTTTCTCCGCGAGGATGATGCGGGCTGTACGGGCGATTAATCGCCTGGCGGTGGTCGGGAAACGTCGCGGACATTAACGCGGTGATCAGCGAGATCGAAAGATGGGAAGAATCGCCGGTGCACGTGCCCGAGTTCCATTCGATCGGCCCGGTTAGCGGTCGAATAAATCGATCGATACGGCGCGATAAGCCGCGTTTATCGTCGAAGCACGCGTAAATTTCCGTGTCTGGCGTTCGCTTAACAACCGTTGTACGCGCTTGTCGGCCGTGTCTGCCGTAGTAGCCTTCTCACTCGCGTACGAGCTTATTCTTATTCTTCGCCGATGCGGTATAACTGTACCAGGGTGTGGCTTACACGCCGCGACTCGACGCGCCGCACGCGGGGAAAAACGGTCTTGCACGAAACTCCTAATGGCCCGTTAGATCGATCTGCTATGGTAACGCGAATACGTATACGTGCATGCGACTTTCCTTCAGCCCTCGTGCGAGTCGCACCCTCCGCCATCCGGTTCGCTTTCACCCACGTCGTTTTTGTCGTACTTTTTAGAAGGAGAGAAATCTCGCTCGATGATTTTGTACGCGATCGATCGTAGCACGTGGCAACGAACGGAAGCCCATCTTGTTGCAAACAAATTTCTTCGATCGATTCTATTCCACGACACGAAGTTATCGTACTTGGCTTGTTAGCGGCGATCGCTCACGGCCGAGATTCGTTCCATCGCGAGAAAACGACACGATGAAAAAAGCGGAAAAAATGCGGTGAACAGGCACGGCACATTCGCGGAAAGAACGCGATGCGATAGATGCGGCGGCGAGGTAAAATATCCGACGGCGATCGGTTCCCTCAGTTTTCCAGACGCTTTGGTGCGAACTTAGCTTTATCCGTCGACGATCTTCCCGCGTTTGCCGATTCCTCTCCAAGTTTTACCTCTTTCATCCGACAGATATCGCGTTCATCGCACGCGTTCGACGGATCTGTCGGCTGGGATATTTCTGACGAAGGCTGGAGAAAAATTCCGCTCGATACCGATCAAGCACGCGTTTCAGCGAGTACCGTTTTACACGCTCCCGTTGGCAAAGGGCGTGCGAACGTTGCTCAGTTTTTCCTACAAGAACAGCGACTGCCGGTCGGACCTCGCAGACGCTACGAAAGAAGAAATGGACGCGTCATTGACCCGTGAAGCAATCGCGTTAAGCTCGAAGGCATCGTTTTCTTTCTTTTGTGTTCGCTAAAATATGCTACTCGAACGTCGTGGAACGCATCGCGCAATTTCGAAGCGCCAAGGAGATGAATTATTTGAAGCGCTGTCTCGTGGAGTTGGCTACGCACGTAGCAGTTTAATTAGCCTTCTCTGCCTCGGCCGTTGCAAACGAGTTTAGCGATAAATATTTATCGCGAATAAAGCTACGCTCTTGAAACCGTTCTTCGTCGCGTATTCCTCCGCGAGAACACGCTGCACGCCCCCTGTACTTTTCACACCTCGCGACACCCGCTTCGAAAATTTACGAATTTCTCGCCAAAGTTGAACTTTGCGCGCATTTCCTCGGTTTTGGTCGAAACAACGGAGTTTGTATCTTTTTTCGCGAACTATCCGTTCAATCGTACTTTTCACCTTCGTCTTTCCCTTTCTGCTCGATGAAGTAAGATGCGGCGCGATTCCGCTCGCAGCTAAATACTTATCGTCGGCTGCGATTAGCTACGTCCTTCGAAAGATTCATCGTCGCGAGTTGTGTTTTGCGTATGCACAGGCATTATCCCTTCCACGATGCTGCGTGTTCCGTGCAAAATTACGCATGCCGAGTCACGCGTCGTCGTGGAAAACGTTTCTCGAATACTCGACTGGAATATCGTGGAATCGTTAAATATGTTTTTCTATTAAAACGTCTTCTGGCTGGACGGCGTTCTCGCTGGCAGAAGAAAACAAAAAATAGGATTTCCGTTAGCGGAGAATTCTTTCCGAATGCCCCGTTGCAATCTCCGTCGAAGTCGGCCAGCCGACCGGTGCAATTTGCATTACGAGCGACTATTCCGGCGCACCGTAGATGGAAATTGCGATCGTCGAGACCGAAATTTGCATTATGCCACGGCGAAACTGTTTCCGTATCTCGAGTACCGGCACAACTAGAAGCAGTTTGCAAAGTAAACTGTACCATTAACGAACTTTGCGCAAACGAAATCGCAACCGTTGAGAAGCTCGGGGCGTTCGTTTCTCGGAGCCGCGGCTCGTCGTCGACCATCGACTTGGAGAGGAGAGTGCACGACGCGTGCACGGCATCGTTGATCGAGGCGCGAATTTGTCGGCTCTTTTCATTGAGTCGCGTCGAACCCTGGCTCGTGTTGCGTAATGTTTCGTATTATACGAAGGAGACCTTGTCTTCCGTCGGTCGTAGATTACGTCACCGTACGGTGTATCGCGATGCAGCGACTATAGCCGCTTTCAGCGCATTAGTCTCGCAGATTACGTCTTGTCCGTACGTGCGTTCTTTTCTTCTCAGTCAGTTGGTCCCTCGGTGCTTCTGCGATTGGTCGCGTCTCCCGATGGAACCTCCCGTGAACTGAGGACGCTTCGTCGATTCGAAGAAAGTTCCGTGGGAACGCGAATCATGCTGAGTCGTGTAAGAGACGTTTTTCTTTTTTTTGGCTATTGATTGCGTCACGTAGAATTAAGACCGGGGAGCGCAGCAGAGAAAATTACGGTGATTGGGTGTTAATCGGGCGGCGGCGATCGAACGAAAGTACGTGATTTGGCGTTGATAACGACCGCCTTCGTCGACCATGCTGCTTAGTGGATCGATCTCCGGCACTGGCGATACTGGCGTTTCACGTCGGAAGCAACAGAGCGAAAGACGAAGAAGAGGCTAGAACACGTCGCGTAACGCGTAGCAACGTGCACGGTGATTCGCGATAACGTCGGAATCGGTCACACGATTGCAGCAGATTTTTCATTGGAAACGGATCTGGGTCGGTCTCGTTATCTCGATCGATGTACGCCGGAACAGACTTCCTTTACAACTTTTTCATTCGAATCGACGATTCCTGCGAATTTTCGGCTATCGATCGCGTAAAGCCAATTTTCTTGCCAACCATACGATTTCCGGATCAACGAGCTGGCATCCGGCCTCGACTCTTTCCTGGACGAACTTCAAAAGAAATTTCGATGAACGCGCTTTCTCGATCGTTTCGGCATCGACGGCCAACGAACGCCGTCTCCACGCTGTTCGACGTTTTCGCGGATGGAACGAAGCCCGATTAAGCAAAAAGAAAATTAAACGAAGACTGTCGTCGTCCGCTTAGCGACGAAAACCTTTCGTCGACGATTTCGTTGGTACTTGGTGTCGACAAAAGGAGCACACGAATTTACGACGAGTTTGCGAAACGAGTGGAATCGGTACGGTTCTCGAGCTTGGAACGCGATCGCGCCGATATCGGTCGCGTCAAGTGGGCGACACCTTTACGCAGCAACGACGCTCATTTGCATACACAGCCGCGGTCCGCGAACCAGTCGTTTATTCGTCGTCCTTGCGTGGAGCGTGCACAAATACCGCGTTTTGCAACGGACTTTAACGCAACCTACATACGAACAAAGCCGCGCGCTTAACCAAACAGGAAATCTCCAACTCGCTTATTTACTTTGCGGGACGCGCTCGCTCGTTCGTTCGGAGGATCGAGCCTTTCGGCTAATCGCGATCCGCCGCCATGAAAAAATTAACGACGCGGATCTCCTGCGCGAGTTTCCCTTTCGTTTGGACGTTACGAGGCGTTACAAGCGTGCAGTCGCGACCCCGAGAAGTGGAGGCACGCGACGAAAGACGACTGTACGAGGAAACGCGCAAAAATAGTCGGCTAATGTGTACGTTAACGTGTCGGTAGCTCTCGCGCAAGGACGCCGACTGGATCATCGCTAAAAGCGTCGCAACCGGTTCCACCAGAAGCGCGCGTTATTCGATCGTTAATCGACCGGTCGAGATAACGAGCCTCATGCATCGAACCCGTCGCGATATCGTCGACCTCGATATCCGGTCAGCGAGCGATCAATCACCGGCGGACGCTGTTTTTGCATGTTTTTCGTTCGCAGCGGGGAACTGGTTCTGGTTTCGCGACAAGTTACGCGTTCGCGCCGATGATACCGCGCTTCTGAAACGACTTTCGTCGTTCGAGGAAATTGCCCGAACGATCGCTTCGATCGGCCGACGAGGATCCATCGCGCGCTGATGCGAAGTCGTCGCGACTCCGGAAATCAGATAACCGTCTCGCGACGGCCGATGACAAACGACGAAGGTGAAATTTATAGCCAGTGCCTGGCGGCTGTTTCATGGCATTCGTATGCACAGCCGGTCTCTCGCGCACCTTGCGACTTACGACACCGGTACATTTTCCAGCGCGTGTTCCGCGAAACAACGACGACCACGGCAACTGCTACGGTGGTCGTTGCGAAACCTTCCGTCCAACGACCATAGATGTACATAGACAGAAGTCCGTGGCACGCGCGTTCTCGTGCCCACATCCGCCGCGTTACGATTTCCATGGTCCCGTGCTGGTGCTGAACGCAATCGGTGTACGTCGCCGGCGAACCTCTCGATCGACGAGCGTAGGTCGACACCACTAGCGCCTTCGTTTCCGAACGAAACCACCGTATTTCTATCCCAATAAGCCAACTCTCGGCCTTGTTCGCCGACTTTTCGTTCAAGGTCTCCCTCCGAGCTGCCCAACGGAGATTTCGTCGTCTCGTCTTCGTAGGTTGGTCGCGGATTGTCGAAGAATTTAGTGTAGCTTCGATACGCCGCTACCGATCGAACGCGTTCGACCGAGAGAAAGTTGGGACTCGTCGTAGATGGACGAGGACCAAATAGACGTTGTACGGTGTAGGTTGGCGATCGGTCTCGAAATCGACGATTCAAGCTCGAGTTTTCTAGCCGTGAAAAAATCCATCGAGAGAATCTCTACGTTCGAGAGAGACGCTATCGTCCGAGTCGAGCTATCCGTGAACGCGACCGTTAAAATCGTTAGACTGGCAGTAACGATTGGAGAGTTTGTTAAATTACGGAGAACACGCGGCCAGATATTCGTACGCCACGCGCGACACAGTTCTTCGTTTAATCGCACACAACGATGCTCCGATCTTCCCTTTCTACCTGTCGTGGTTTTCTCTGGTCATTGCGGCGATCGATCAGCTGCTCGCTCATAGATGGAAGGTTTCACCCCGCGAGAAATTACTTATACTTTCTCCGAAGCTCGAATCGTTTCGCGTGTCGCGCTCCCCTCCTCCGACACTCGTTTCCTTTAACGAGGCGAATTAATTCCTCGAGATTCTCGGATCACTCTACTTACCCGCGACGCGAACGAGTCTACTCGCCGGGACACGAACGAATACCGAACGAGAAACTTTGGTCGGATTCGAATCGGATTACTGCCAGCTGTAAGAATTCATTTTTCCTCATTTTTACGTAGTCCGTCGGAAAGAACTTTTCTCCGCGTTTGGTGTTGTTATTAACCCATGTTTGCATCCAAGCGCGGATTATTACGCAATCGGACGACTGTGTTCTATCACGAAGCGCGGATTATTACGCGCGCTGCCACTGCTTTTTATTTCAGTCGCTAAGTATTCTTCAGATGTGAGAGATCGCGTTTGACCCGTTTGTCAGCATCTCGTTTATATCAATTTATTATTTTCCAAACGAGTCTTACTTTTGTTGTGAAATTCTTTTTAACTGCCACTATGAGTAAGTGTACTGTCGATCTTGATTAAATTCGACAAATTCAAATTGAAAAAATATTCCAATTTTATAATGTAAACTACAATTTAGTTGCCCCAATGGATCTTGATGATTCGGATCAAAGTATACAAATAGGACATACTCGAAAACGTATCCGTAGGATCTCATCGAGCGAAGACAGCGAAGTTGATCAGTGCGGCAGTTTTAAATTCTAAATAATTTATTTTTTCATCGTTTTGAGCAGTAAATTTTCGGTAAACTCTGTGAACAAGTGATGGGGCCAGTCGTCAGTTGAACGCCGCTGATGCCTTCAACTGTCCTCTTAACGGGATAGATCCTTTCGTACAAAGATACGACGCGAGAAGAGGTAAATTACACGCGCAAATATACGCAAAAGAGGGAAAAGAGTAGGAGAAAGGCGTACGAACGGAGGTTTGAAAATCGCGATGAATATAACAACTACAGTGTACGTTGCAAGAAGCTTCTCGAGGACGATGCGATTGTCGAAAAAGATGGGCGTCGCGGTATACAGAGTCAACGAGATGGACAGTTCCATTAATACTAGGACTATAGTTAACACGAAGCTATTTCTACCAAAACCAGTGAAAATGACTGGTCTTTAAAAAACACCTAATAAAAGAATATTTGTATATTTATTGATTTATTACTTTCTTACAGAAGTAACACCATGTTACGTAGTAGATTTTTGCTATTATTAATCCATCTGGGATCCCTAAACGAGGATTGACACGTTTATGAAATTGTAGAGCCAGTCATTTTGACTACTGTGGTATTTCTAGTGTTGGCATCTAGGAATTTTCCTGATAACTGATATCGTCATATCGAACGATACGCGGTAAACATTTGAAAACCGTGTGGGAAGTTGCAGAAAACGAGGAAACTGGTTAATTAGGGTTCGATAAACAGATTACAGCACTTTTACACTTTGAAAAGTACCAGTCATTTTGACTGAACAAAATAAAATTCATTATATTATTCTTTTAGTTATCGTTGCGAAAGTCGTTACATCATTGCGGAAAAAAATATAACACGAAGTAGGAATTTAAAAATAAAATTGTAAAACCAACGAATTTGACTGGCGTGATAGTTCTAGTGTTAGTACGGTGAAAATGGTTATGGGTAGTGCAGGTTATCCTTTATCATTGCATCCGCGATTTTTTCCACCGAACATTTGCGAATAATATCGTTCAGCCTCCCACGCGAACCGAGCTAGTCATTCGCGTGACGAACCAATGTCGCGGTAGCGTTCTCCTCTCTACCTGCGCCGATCTCGATCGTCCACGGAGCGGAGTATGAGACGAACGTAAGTGTCCCTGGGTGTCGCGTAACCTGCGCCGACTTCGTTCGATGGAATTCTTCGACGAACCTGCGGATATCGCGCGGAGATCGCATCGAACCGCTATAACGCGATCGCCGCTTCTAGAACGTCGATTTGCTCGTTCAGCCGTTCGATTTACGATCGTTGGACGCGCTGGTCGTTCATCGTGAAAGTCGACGGAAAAGGGAGCAGGTTTTTGCCTGCAAAGAAACATAAAACGCGGACGGAGCGTTCTCGAATCGCGGAAGTTGTTACGCGTAACCACCCTTAATTATACCGTTACGAGTCATCTTCGACGAGGACTTTGCGATTACGCAACGATCGCGCAACCGCGACGAATCGCCCTGTCGTTTGGCGCGTATCCCGACGGCTCGGGCGATCTATACGTTGGCAATTTTATTCTCTTCGATAGATCGTCGATGATTCGTTAAGTGGTAAGCGGTAAGACGTTTGTCGGTTTCTCGAGTTCCGATTCGCGCCAGTCGCCCGACTTTACGTAGAACGTGAACAACAACGACCAATTGAGAATCGTTCGAGTATCGACTGTTAGTCCCAGATACGGTTCGCGAGATTAGAACACTCGTTAGGACGAACTCGTCGCTAGGTTTCCTAAGTTAACGACGACACGGTACGATGGTTGGCGAAAAATTTGACTCGATGGAACTTAATTGCGAACGATCGACAGATGGATGGCCGTTAGAGAGAGAAGGCGCGAGTAGCTTTTCGTCGGAGCCCGAAGGAAAGTCGCGAACCATCTACCAAGTTGTTGCGGCTAAGACGCGCTGTTGCTTTCTAAAACCTCGTTTACTATGTTCAGCCACTTTTCGTCCATCGATTTTAAATTGTTCGAATTTGCCCGTGTAGACACCCGGGGTCGGTCGAGTTGAAACGACTCGTAGTCGTTCGACCAGAAATAGCCCGTTCTTCTATCTTTGAACTGATCGCTTCGACCCAGACCTAGTCGCTTCGAGTATAGTTGCGTGATGCAAATGGGACTTAACCGATGAATATTTTCGCTCAAACAGCGGACCTTTTCGGAGTCGAAGATACGATCGAGTCCGTCGACGTAGCTGGTTAAACGTCGATGATTCGCCAGAGTCGGCACGCGCTGGCAACCGAAAGTCACGAAACGAGTCTTACGACGAAACAATTTCATGGTCTAAAGTTCCAGTGTGCTTCTCCTTTCAAACGTCGTTTCGCGCGATGCGTTCGTTCGTCGCCGACGAAATCGCGCGATGCTAAGAAGCCAACCATGACAGCCTGGCGTTTTCCTAGCGAAAAGAGACCAGCGGCCTGACGAATGAAACGCGCCACGTATTCGTTAAGACGATGAAAGGGGGCAGCGTTTGTCTCCCGGGGGACGACTTGGACGGCGCTAGTCCGAAGTGTAGATGTCTAGAGAAACCGGCCACACGCTGTGAATCTCGGCTTCGAACGAGATTCCCGATGGGGAACGTGGAACGTAAGATTCTCGTTACGCCGCGGTACAGCGGGTTGCTGATATCGATCGGACGAGTTTCTCTGAACTTTTGCCGACAGCCGTGAAAAAAACGGAAGTACGCTGTATTAACAAACTCCGCCTTCGCGAGCCATTCCAGATCAATGCCCCAGTGGCGTATCGAGCGAATTTTCCACGCTGGCGTCGCGTATCCACTTGCCCTGGCTTTTCTCTTCCCCTGCCATTCTCTGTCTTCCGGATAACTTCCTCCATAAATAACACGGTGTCTGTCTCTTTGTCGCAGTATCTTCGCGCAACTCGATGATCAGCCGCTCGAAAGGCTCGACGAGAGAGCCTCGAGGCCGGTCAGAGGCAATGACAGAGTCCTCGGTTATCGATTATGCAGCCGGTCGAAAATAGCAGCTGCCGTTTACGATTCTTGGATCGCGGATCATAGAGAAACAATTAGACGACACTGAGACGACGTGGAAAATCGCCGACGGTGATTTATTATCGCAGTGATGGCAAATGGCAGTCACGATCGCGATAGCGACGTAACCTTATTCGCGACCGTGACACTTTTTTTATTCGCGAGTGAATTCGCTCGCTGTGATCGTAATTCTTTTATTTCGCTCTGAATTATTTCGCCTGCAATATTTCGAGATACAGCGTGCAGAAAGGTATCCGCGTATAACCTTAGTTTACTTTATTTAATGTTAAAAATGAAGAACAGTTGAATTTTCTTTTCCTTGTCTTATATCGGTATCTTAACACCTTACCGACCGCTACAGATTCAACAGAATACGCACGTCCGACCGGCAGCTCGGGCGCAGATTCTCCCTGGCCACGGCTCTGTTTCGGTTTAGACTCTCCAATACCCCATTCTCTTCGTTCATCGCGAACGGTACGTTTTTCAAACTGGTGTAAAATTGTGGGGGCTTACAAAGCGACGCAACTGACGCAACTGAACGAGGTACCTTAGTGCTAAATAACAAATTACTGCTCAAATAACGAGAAAAATTGTCGGTGGCGAAAAGCCGATTAATAGGCTATCGATCGGCAAAGTGTTAAAAATGAAAAACAGTTGAATTTCCTTTTCTTTATCTTACATCGGCATCTTAAAGACATTCTGTCTCGAAGATATTCGTTGTTCCTGTCGATTTCAAGACCGTAATATATTAATTTGATATCGTCGATGTAAAGATGATAAGGTTACGCGATGCGCGCAAACAACAGTTATATCTCTCCTCCGGTCAGAAGCGATCAGGAAAAATCGCAAATCATCGCGAGGTATCACCGTGATTGAGAACGAACGTGATCGAACTGCTCGTAATTCACAAATAGCAGTTTGCGCTGTCTCTAATTAGATACATCGTACGTCATTCGCGCAGATGCATGCGAACGAACACACTCGCGTAAGTAAATAAGTGGTAAATTCGTCACGTATGACGTTAATCCTTTGCTGCAAGGTACTTACGCGTTAACCAGCAGCACACAGAGAGTTTAATCGTCGCGCATCGAGCGATTCATCGGTGACGTAACGCGCCTGTCGAGATTAAAATTAATTCCTTTAGAAAGACGAGCAGCAGGAGGCGAGGAGAATCTACGATCTTGCAGTTTCGTCATGAAAGCTTGTTATTACTTTCACGGGCGAAAGAAAAATCCATTCGGCGGGAAAGACGGTAAAACGCGAGACGATAGAAATAGAAAAGAAATAATAAGCGAGAATTTGGAAGAAGTAGCTGAGGTATAGAATAAAAAAATCATTGAAAAATCTGTCTTAAAACGTTGACTGCTGCGACAACTTATTGTCCAAATTGTCCCGACCAACCTCAGCTTTGTATACAATGCTTTAAAGTTTTACATCCTAAATGATTTTCTTAATAAACCATTTTCCTATTATTTTTGTAACCATACAATAGTTCTATTACTTCCTGTGGAATATCTTTTCAAATGCCTACGACGATTCTTCGCAAGTAGTCAAATACCCGTCTTCCGAATACCGATCAGAAACTTTGCTGTCGCCCGAATATGGGTGACGCGGCAGTAGACGTGTTAAGGGGGAGAATCTCAGAGATTCCATAGGTTCACCGAGTATATCAACCTTGTGATAGACGCTGTTAGCGAAATTCATCGTTCTATTGAAACAGTTACGGTAGTCGTGCTTACGTTATGCATAAACGCTGCGACGTCGTGTAATTTCGCGTTATTCCGGATAGGCATATTACATGAAATGCACGAGTGACGTACGAGTTACGAGACCTCTAAAAACGTGCAGGATTCAAACTCCTAACAACACCGTCGCAATTGTGGGAATTAAACTACACTTAAACTGTATAGGGGCACTATACAGCTGCTGTCCAAGTAATTCTTAAAAATTAGCGTCGAACGTCCCCGATATCCTCGATGTGAGATTTATATAATAAAGAGTCCGGATAACGTCGTCATGTTCTGAGATAGGTTTGATCGATCGACTGTAGCGGCGTAAGCGTCTTAGGACGTTTCGATACGAAGATTCCTCACATAGTTGTTTTGCCACAGATGATTGACACTGTACGACGCGCATAACGTAATAAACTAACTCTGGAGAAAGCAATTTCGCTGCTACGTGCAACCTACAACCTGCGACGAGTTCAAACCTTTCGGTACCTCCCCTTGACAAGTATAAATAGACGACCATGTTCTTCAGAAGTCAGTCAGTCGAGCGAATAAGTATAACGAATCGATCTAGCGAATCAACGTAACAATTAGTATCAGCACCGCAGTATCGCGCAGTCTTATAACGAATATCATCGATTGCGATTAACTTTGTATTCTACATTTCAAAATATCTGTGGCGGTACTCGACAACAAATACCGCCACTCGACACTAACTTCTACCGGACGACGGTAGCGCAGTGGTTAGCACCTTGGGTTACGAACGTTCGGGATCCGGTGCCCGTAGTTCTATTTTTCTTCCACGCATCTAAGTTAGAAGAAAAATAGCAGTACCCCAGCAGCCGATATCTACAGCCAGCATCTCAAGTATCACGGACAACACTCACACCTCATATCTGTAAATATAGCTAATTAAATTAACTCGTCCCATAATTAATTTAAACGACTACACGTCACACCGTGCATCACTCGACAATAGGAAATGTCCGAGGACGAATCGCGTCTCTTACGAGTTTAGATATCCTACGAATTTGACGTGCAGATTTATAGCGATGAGAAAATATTCCTGTAGTATGTCGCAAAGTGGCAGGAAAAGGTAACGTCAACATCTTTAACGCAAAGGTAATCTGGTATTTAATTTGTTTCAGATCAAGCTAGAACGCGTTCTCGGAGTAACCGTATCGAGCAATGCAGCCCTGGATTGCGACGCGACCAGCGAGTTGGTCGCTTATCCTGCCGGGTAAGTTCGAGTCCGGTCTCTTGCTTTTCTTCCATCGATTCCTCTTCCATTGTATGTACGTCGATCCAACTCTGTTACGCGTACCATCCGCACCCGTGTCCTCTTTCCGAACCCTATTCTAATCTCGCGATTCCTCCTACGACCCTATTTCTCGCCGATTTTCAGCCTGGTTTCCTATATCGGTAGAGAAAGTCCCGATTCGGGCCCGACCTTTTCAATCTTGTAGCTACTCGTAGCGTTTACTCGGTTTGGCGATTAGAATTCCGGACGCCGCGGTACTTTGGAGGCTACGTGGTCGCGCTGATACTCTCGTTGGTGACGCGACGCTTGGAAACATCGTGGTCGATCGGCTCGGTCGCGACGTTAGTAGTCTCGTCGTTGCAGCCTCGAAATTATCGCCATCGTCCGTCGAGCTCTAAATCGTTCGCCGATAATAGCCGGTTTCGATTGCGGAATTAAAGTAATTGGTGGGTTAAGGGGCCGCAAGAACCGGGCAAAAGGGAGAGTGGCGCTCGTCGACGATCGCGCTCGCATCGCGTATCGCCTTGAACGAGATCGAAACTTTTGCTACGGTTTATTTCTACGCGAAGGAAATTGCTCGCGTGAACGGGAGCGGTGAACTCCGTGGCTATTTAACCGTAATCGGAAAGTAGAAGTAGCAAGGTCGACTTTTAAAAATCGTTTCGCTTTTCGCAACTTTCGACAGACCCAATGAACGACGATCGACGGAGAACTTGGTCGACTCCGGGTCGTGATCGGAATGAAAGAGGAAGGAGGTCGTATTACAAATCCGACAAGTTGTTAGAAGTCGGTCGATATTCGTGGGAACGAGCATGCAGAAGAAAGAAGAGATCCTTTGCACAACGCGCGGCACACGGAAGCGAGGCTTTATCTCGATCGGCGATATCGGATCGCGATATTTCGATAAAGATGCTCGCTGGTCGGTGGAAGCTTGCGAAACGTCGATAGGCTTGGTCGCGCGCGTGTCCCAGATCCGTTGTTTCTCGCCGTTCGACTTTTCGCTTTTTCGACCGCGATATCCTTCGCCTCAACATCCTCTCAACGATCGATCGAGTCGTCGGGCTAAAAGTCGAAGACGAACCGCTGCTGGTTGGCTACGTCGTTCCGATTCGCCGATCGAGGCGACTCTTTCTCCCTGAAACTCGCACGGAACACGTTTTGAACATCGTCGCACTCGCCTGTACGATATTTCGAACTCGCGTTCCGAACTTTTGTCAGACGCCGGCCGTGAAGGAAGAAGGCGACCGTGAAAGAAAGTTCATCTTCGTTAGCGCTTTGTTCGGCGCTGTAAAAAAGTGCACGTGCGATTCTACCGGTCACGGATAAACGCGGACGGTAGAAAAGAAGGCTCGCGCTATGAATGGAAGAATGGCGAAAGTGCGATCGGAAGATTGTGGACTAAGACACTGAGGTATCGCGTGTCAAGAAACAAGCATTTCGACCGCGCTACGTGGTGCCGCTCTTCTGCGGTTCTCCCAGGCTTTTTCCTCGAAATTCGCTTCGTAGCTGGATCTCGCCTGCGATGGACGTTCGCTTCTTCGCTTTTCCATTTGTTTCGCGTTTTCTCCGCGATCGATCGACGATCGGGACTGAATTATCGCGTGCAGTACGCGATTGTACGCAACGGATACGCAACTCGTCGTCTCGCGGAACTTGGGAAAAGACAGTTGACTCGACGAAAAGAAACGTTTCGGTTCGACGACGTTAATGCAACAACGGAACTTTTTTATTCTCAATGCTCGTTGAATAAACGTTTCGGCAAAGTAATTCCTCTATCGAATATACGCGTGAAAGTGCGCGTCAATTAAATCGCGTTTGGTCTCGTTTAAAGAAGGTTAATTAAAAAGATATCAGAAATAAAAAAGTTTCGTTCGTTTCATTCTCGTGGACAATTTAGCGTCGCTTCGTGGACACATTTGGCTTCCGATCGGGTTACGCTAGTCAGCCGTCGAACTTCGCGGTGTGTCATAAGGAATATTAGGGTGTCCTTGGGGGAGACTCCCCTCTGTAGCGCGGGGATGACGACCGATCAATTAGAAGGAACACGATGGAACAAGATGGCCTGCTCGCTTAGAGAGAAAAACCGTATTCGCCGAGCGACGCGCGCTCGTTAACCCATTGTATCGCTAATTACGATCGCGATAGAGAAAAACGGCGGAGTAGGATGACGCGTTAACTCGGCGCGTAATCAAGCGTCGCTTGACAGAAAGCACGGCGACGAGCGAGAACTCGTGATTTTCGCACGTGCTACTTGAGTCGCCTAAATCCGCGGCGCCATCGAGCCGGACGTCGAGAACGTACATGTCGCGGATACGTCGGGTGCAAGCGAACGAGCAAACAGCTATGTACGGTACTCGGAAATCGGGTCAAGAGAGCGGTGAATGGACCAAAAGATTCTGTGTCGGAGATCCGCCTCGAACGATAAGCGTCGGCGACAATTAAATCGTTCGATCGACCTGGCAACCTCTGCACCCGTTGGCTGTTGTGTACGCGTTTTTTGCCGCGTCAAGCCACGCCGATTCTTTCCTCTCGTTTCGTCGACGACTCGATCGGCCTGGTTTACAGGCCGATACGAGACGTTCGTTAGCATCGATGCCGCGATGTTACCAGCTCGAGCGGAATTATGATTCTTCGGTCACGTAATGTAGCGTAATTACGAGCACGAGCATGGTAACGAGCTCGGCGAGATTCCTCGCGCATACGCGTGTTTACGCGTGCGTGAACAAAGCTTCCCCGAGTCGAAAGTAGCTGTTAGCATGCGAGTACTTGCCAGCACCGCGCTCGATTTTCCTCGATGCATCTGGCTACCGTTCGAGTCGCTGCTCCGGCCGATCTCGTTATGTCATCGCGGTTAGTAGCAGTTAGAATTCGCCGCTTCCTCGTCAAATTCTCCTTCTGGTAATAAATCCAGCGTTGGAGATATCAAAGCGCGTTAACGTATCTCGCCAACCATCGATTTTCGTCCTGTTTTAATCGCGTAGGAAACGCCAGATCGGTTACGCGATGATACCGGTTGTACGCGCTAAAGACAACCGTAATAGCGGCTACTCGATACGTTATCCGATAGCGTGCCGCTACTTTCACGAACACGTCGATACAAAGTCGATGGCGTTACACCAATTACGACCAGCAGCTGTCCGGCGATCGTAGCTCGGCTCGCTGTTGCTTGCGATTTAACAAACCGCCTCGAACGATCACGCGAAACCTTTTAAATTTGACGACGTTTACCGCTTGTCGATTTTTCGCGTTCGATCGAACGAAACGGCCACGCGTCCTTGAACGTATCGAGGTCTGTTCGTCGGTGACGAGAGACGACGGTTGGACGTATTGGAGCGGCGGTGGATCGCGTATCTGGCAACGACATCGTCGAGAGCTCGACTTCAAGGTTAGAAAGTGCTTGACATTGCGTGTATCGTGTTACGAAGGAAAGTTCCGCTTTCCCGGTTTCTCGATCTACTCTGTTTCCCAGTTTCGAGGTTCCAGATGCGCTGCGAGTTTAATCGACAGAGTCGATAGAGGAATAAACGCGCTAGTCCATTAATTGCCGGAGAAAATCGTGCGCAAAGAAAAGTAATTGCTCCTCTCGTAAATTTCACCTACGGAGAACGCAAGACACGAACTGCGGTTTGCTTAGCGTCAGCTATAGACAACGCGAGACCCATATTCCTCGCGCGATCGTGATCGCCTCGGGACTTTCCAAATTCGATAGCATCGAGAGCCGTTCCGTTCCTAGAAAACGAAAACTCGACCGGACTGTGTTTTCCAACGTCGACATCGGCGAGGCAAAGATAGCGCGCCACCGGTATTTCGAGACGCGATCGCGTACAAGGTAAGTAGATCTTCGAGGTGAGGAAAGTTGGTTCGCATGCCTGGAGAAGGCTGGAAACGAAGAAAGTCCCTTATTAATAATTAGGCGGAGCAGCCGAGCGCTGCCGTCTTGTGTTCCGACGACACACTGCCGGAATTAGTCACTGTGGGACAATCTTTTCCGGCTAGCGAGCAAACGTGTTACGCGTTCGAACAGCACGAGCAAGAAAACGAGAGTTTCTTTCTTTCTACGAATACGGTTGCGTACGAAACGCGAAACACGGTCCTTAAAATCGTACCGCGTTTCCTACCTCTGCACTGAGTCGTCGATTACGTTTCGTGCTCGTTCCCTTTTCACATCGTCTCCTACGATCGCTCTTATCCGATACGAAAAAGTCCTGTGCCGATTAAATAAATAAATAAATAAGTAAATCCGTTCCAGAATATAAAGAAAGTAAGTCGTTCGATGAGTCGATTTCGAAAATCTCTAAAGCGGTAAAGAGCGGTAAAGCAAAGAGCGTAATCGCTCGCCGAATCGGATTTACCATCCCGACGTCGTAAACGAGTTTCGATTCGTCACGAGACTCGTATCGTGACCTGTCGTTCCGTCATCGAGATGCAAAGGAACGTCGCGATCGGTCGTTTTAAATCAGCCAGTTCCATCGACTAACTTATTAGAACGCCGTCGACCGGTTTCCATGCTCGATAATCGACCTAGTGACCTTTATACCAGCGACCTTACGTGTTTCTCCGCACGCAACCCGTGGCTAGAAATTACAGTTACAGGCTTCCTGGTGCATCGCACGGGCTCTCGCGAGACTTTCGTGCGAAGCTTTTGCCATGACGGTAACGTTGCCTTAACGGTACGCTTCTGCACTCGCAGCGCTCGACCACGCGACAGGCGACGAGACTTTTTTCCTTCCGATGGAATAGCTTGTTCGAAGAAGACTCGAACGTTCGCGGCGGATGTCGCTTTGCTGGCATATGAACTAGAAAAATAACGGTGGAGCAGATAGGAAGGTGGTTAGAAAAAGTTGCAACGGGCAAACGCGCGGCATTCGATTACGAGGCAAGCAATATCGCTGGAACATCCAGCTACGTTTCTTTCGATTTGAGGCATCTTCTGACTTTAGCTGTCGAGGTGCGGCAATCGTTGATATCCTACATCGCCCAGCGTGTGTCAGCTTTTGGTAGGTCGTAGATACAGCGATCTTGTTGCGTCGATGGATCGTTGTCAGGGAAATTTCGCGCGCACAGGAGACGCAAGAAGAGTCCATGGCACGTTTACAGTCTCGTCCGAAGTTTATTTGGTCGCGATCTCACCCCTTCTCGTTCGACCCTAATCTTCTTGATCGATTCGCCTCTGATTTGGAAACGGTCGAGCGCTCTAGAAACGCGCGTCTACGATTCTTCTCTGGAATCGAGTAAAAAGAGCGCGACGCAACCGTTGGAATTTCCTTCTCGAAACAGCCTTCGAAAACGAAGGTCCGAGGAAGGTAGACGGTTTGCGCGGGAAAAGTAGATTTTCAGGTTAATCAAATGAGAAGTTCGTATCGGCCCCGAGCCCGGCTTTACGCGCCGCTTGTTTCTCTCTCGCGTTCGACGAGGAAGAAGAACTAGCATCCAGCTACGATTTCTCTACGGTTTCCACGTGTTCCTTTCAGACGCGTCTGACGCGATTCCAGTGCGACTCGAATACAGCTGGAGTCGCGTTCCCACGCCAACCTTTCAGCAACGTTAAAGTAGACCACGCGGCGATTCGACCGACCTACGATCAACGAGGAACGTAGCGGTCGCGAGATTTTCATTTCGATGAAAACCATCCAGACGATACGGGTCAAGCCCGAGCCGAGCCGCTTCCTCCTCGTAAATGGCCCTTCTTCCTGTCCCACGCTCGTCGTTTCACAGTCGCTCTGTATCGATCGCCACGCGCGATTTTCCCCGCATTCTACCACGTAATAGCCAGCTTCGTAGTTAGCCAATTCCTTCTGCGCTAAAATTCTGCAAGGAAAAATGCTCGACCATTCCGACGGACGTTTATCCGGCCGTCGATTTGGAAGATCACGTTCATTCGTTACGGTAACGAACTCAGCGAGCGGAAAGTGTTTTAATCGGAGGCTAGCAGCCGTATACTCGTTTTGGCGAACCGAAAGCGAAGCGACCGGAAACGCGGCGGACGTGCATGGCGGCTAGCTCGACGAACGCCGTTCGCAAACGGAAACGAACCGTATGCTCGAACGAAAGAGACACGCTTAGTCGATCCGCGATGCAAACTGCTCGCGATTATCGACCGGAGAGAACCGCGCAACTATCTATCCTTGCTTCCACCTTGCCATCCTGCGATCTTCTCTCTCCTCTGACGGAGAATCCTTGGCGCAGTTGCTTCTCGGCGCCGATCTTCTCGTCCTGAGAAGATATCTCGTATGGACGAGCAGCGATAAACGTGAAAATAAGTCAACCCTTTGCGCTGGAGAACCTTTTCGTAGCAGCTACTTTGGATGATTTAGCGTATACCTGACGCGCGTCTTACAGCTAGTAAAATGTTTCATATACAAATGAACATTATATTCTAATAATTTCTCTATATTTGAATCTTTGAAAATATGATTTTGTAATATTAATTTCTGTATTCTTTCGTATGATAATTTATAAAGCATTAGACGTAGCGTCGATGAAAAGTACAAGAAGCATAAGATGAAGGTGAGAACCTCGAGGAACGCCAGAAGTAACCTTGACCTCGCTTGAGAATGTGTTACTAAAACGGAATATTTGCTTTCTGTCGGATAGAAAGTTGGTTAACCACGAGAGCACACACCGCCGTTCGTTTCAAGAGACTTCAACTCGCCGATCAAAACAGAACGACCGATAGTATCGAAAGCTTTACGAAAATCCGTGTATATATATATATATAGCTTCAGCCTGAAACCCATTTTCGATACAATCGGAAAGATAGGGACGGAATTTCATAAGATCAGTTGCAGCAGAACGTCCAGCGGATAAAACCGTGTCGTTCCAACGACGATGTTAGTAAAAAGAAAGGATCTTCGCGTATCTAAAGAGCACGAAACGTAATTGCGATATAACCGCGTCCCGGTTAGATCTTCCGACGATCGGTTCGCCAAACGATCCGATCACGATCCACCTGGTTGTCCGGACCTATTTCGACGAGAAACACCGTTCGTGTTCGTTCCATAGAGCGTCGCCGTCGGTCTAAACGCGTTCGTCAACCAGACCGAGTCCGATCGACGGCGTCGAGAGTCTGTTCGCTTCTGCCGCGTCTCGACTTGACCGGTCCAACCCTCTCGCCTTCCGTCGGTGTCGAGCGATCAAGAACGACGATCGTTAACCAATGGAGAGCGCACAGAGACATCGGCGCTAGAACGCGCCGGTATAGACGGTGACTTTTTGCAAGACTGTAAACAGTTATAGACGACGGACGACGAGAAAGTAGCACATATTTTTAGCAGCGTAATCGTAGCTTAGGTCAGCAGCGGTGCAACGACCTGCGACAACTTGACTTTTCACCGTTGGTGCTGCGCGCTTTGCTAATTTGTCGCCTCGCCGTCGGGAAATTATTCGGCAAGCTTTTTCGTCTAGCGTCACCACGTGCAATCGCCACGCGTCCACGACGACAACGAACACTACGTCAGCGAAGAAGTTTTCCAGTGCGGTCGGTTTGGCGAAAGAGAGTGGACGGAGCAGAGTTGCGGCGAGATTACGTTACGTCGGTGCTTTGCTAACGTAATGTCGAGACAAACGGTAGCGCGTAAAAGAAACGGCCGGTTGACATCGAGTTTATTGACACGTTGCGGTTTAGGTTGGTGGGCGAAATAAATCGCCTCGGTGGACAACGAGATTCAACGAGTCGCACGAGTCGCGTTTCGTGTTACCGCGAACGACCGCGTGCCTCGCAGCTTTACACTTGCCCAGTGGTGCTCGTTGACGCTTTCGGAGACCGCGGTCACGCGATCCGTTTTTGGTTCGTCGTTCGCACTTTCCGGGTTGTTTTTCGTCTCGCCTCTGGTCGTTTGGCGCCGGCCTCTGGAATCCGGAAGTGGAACGTCAACCGCAGCTGCTTTAAGAGCACTCGTATCCTTTTACTCGCTTTAAATTCTTCTCTTTCCATCTCTCTTATCCTCCGATCGATCGATCATCGCACGATGTACATTCAAATTTCCTTCGCTTCCAGTTTTGGTCCAGTAAATCGATATCAACTTGACTAAACGTTACACCAGCAGGTTCGCTCGTGCTAGAAACCGTGTGCACTGCAAGTATTCTAATGTTGCCGCGGTTAGCAGGGTGAGAGACCTCCGTGTGATCGTAATTATCGACTTCAACTTCTAATTTATAGACCACTTGGCACGCGTCGCCTCTGCTTCTTCTAGAATACCAGATTTTATTAAGCGTAGCCGTGACCATTTCAACAGCCCTTGTACCTTAATCGGACTTTACTGCTTCCTTATACTCCTTTGTCTCGATTATGGGTCGATCGTACGGCAACCTCGTGTTCAACCTGATAAAAAAGCCAGCAATTTTTTCCAAGGTTTCTCGGTTGTAAATCTGACCGGCCGATGAATGTGCCCGTGACCATGATTACGCTTCTATCTTGATAGAATATATATTCTGTTCGCTGGTAACCAGGCCACTGTCTGATGAGAGGCTATTTTTCTTTTAAAAGCCTTAAATAGGTTTAATCTGTTCATAACAATTCAGCCTTATCAATTTTCACACACGAACCTGTCTTTTCAGCTCTCCCTCCTTATTCTACCCTCCGTCCTTTTCATCCTGACTTGCTCGCATAAACGCTATTGCCCGCATATGTGAGTGACGCAACGCTTTAAGCGATAGTATCAATTCTTCTTCCACGTCAACCAAGAATTTCAGACAGAAGGTCTTACAGAGTCTATGTTTCTCTTATTTTCATCTCACATCGGCGATAGCACTTTCGACGTTCGTCCTTCTCTTATCGCGTAGCACCTTCTCGTAAACGGCATAATTTCCCGTTTAACGCGTTCAGAAAAAAACAATAGGAATAATATTCAGACTAAGTAACAATATTCGAAGAGTCGTTTATGGAATTCCCGCAAACGTATGAGAATAGCTGACAAAACTGAGTGTCACTGAGTCGAAACTGCCGCGCCCATGCGTCTGCAGCGCGTTATCAAATGGACCAAGAAACGCGTAACACGTGCCGCAGCATTTGCAAGCGAGCGTGACTAACTGTCGCGATATGCACATTCATCCGTGTAACCCGTGCGAGTAAACCCGTTACGAATCATCGATCGAGCCCGCGGAGAGTCATCGAATCGTATCGATTTCGCAGGAAACGACGACCCGGACAAAGTGGCAAAAATTCGGTGCAATCGCAGGCGTCGTATCGCTGCGGCGAATTTGCAGCAACCTCTTGCTCGTAATCGTTCGCGTCGCTTTCTCCGGCTGCCGGCCAGCGGCAGATCGAAGACGAAGTTATCGTTCGTTCACCCGACAATTCTCCAATTTCGCGTGTCACGGAGCTTGCCTTCGCTGTTCGTAATGAACGTGTTTCGCGCGAGTCGCTCGGTTGTTCGTCTGTTTTTCGCTAATTACGATGGCAGATACACATGTATGTCGCGGTCACGATTCAGGCAACGTTTCGTGAGACGCGTTACGACCACGGAATCGATATAAAGGTAGAAGCAACGGACCTAACGGTCGAATTTCTGTCGAATGCCAAGGCAGTTGCGCTTACAGAGAATAACGATTCGAAGCTTCGGATGTCGTTCCGTGGTCCGTCGAAGTCGATTGCCTCTGGCATTCGTGAAAATACCCCGTCGATAAACATTTACAGTACAATGCATTAGCGTTAGACGACTACGGTTGAAACGACGAGAAAGAATAGCCAAAAATAGAAGAAAAAATAGGGCTGTTTCTGGTCGGAACGACTCCCAAGTCGTTTCAACTTGATCGACACTGTGTTTACAGCGACGAGTTGGAGCAACCAGTGCCGGTGGTCGACTCGATCGTTCGATCTGGAAGTTGCCTAACGCGAGCTAGGTTCAAATATTTGTTCCATCTTCTCGTTTCCTCGACCCGATTCGTCGGGACGACAAAGTACCCGTTACAAAACGGTGTCGCAGCTCGCGTCTGGTATATCGAGCTCGAGCAACCGTGACGAAAGCCCGTGGTCCAATCGCGGTTTATCTTATCGCGAACGATTTTGAAAAAAGAAACTTCTTTTTCTACGGTGTTTGCACAAGAACCGCTACTTGAAATCGATCTTCGATGGAACGGAGGATAGCGAAATTCAACGATCGATCCTTCCTTTGTGTTTCAGCTGTACCGTCGTTTTGTTCAACCCACGAAAGAACACGCAGGCCCACGTGTTGAACGCTTGTCGCAAAACGGTAACTTCTTTGGCCCTCGCTGGCGATGGAAGGTTCCTGGCCACCGGAGAATGCGGCCACATGCCGAACGTTCGAGTTTGGGACATCTCCGATCCGTACAATGCCGTGCAGTTCGCCGAATTTTCCGGGCACAAGTACGGCATCAACTGCGTGGTGAGTAGCAAGCGGGGAAAACCTGCAATCTGTTCGCAAAAATCGATCGCAATCGATTACGCCCGAATCGTGAAAACGAAACCGGAGAAGCTTCGGAGTGGCGAGTGCAGCGAACGCATCGACGAGTCGTTTTTCCTTTTAATAGATCGTTTAATTAACCATATCTGCATTAGCTTCGCGATATCACCGACGGTATCCGCCAGCGCGTATTCGATTGTCAATCAGATTCTCTCTCTCTCTCTCTCTCTCTCTTTCTGCCTCGACAATTCTACGGCAGAAATTACGCCGAACATCGTTGGAAACTTTTGTTTCTCTGATCGATACGTCGGGTCTGGCAGTGCAAGCTGCCTGTCGGTCACTCGAATCTGCATCACGCGCCAAGGAAATAAAGCGCTTAATTCGAGGGTACGTTTTGTTTCGCCGAGAGGAATTTAATTTCGAGGGTCTTTGTCGCGCCGCTTTTGTTCGCGTTTACCTCGGCGCGAACCGCCGCTTTCCACGTGAAATTACTTTCCGCAAGCAGAGAAACCAGCTTTTCGAGTCCTATTGCGACGAACACCGAAAGTACCGCGATGAATGCTCGCGACGAAGAAAGGGTCGCCGCCGCGTCGAACGCGCCTTTACGAACTCACGACTTTACCTCTGTTACGTCACCGCTCGCATGTTAATTAAGATCCACGGCTTTTATCTCGGCACCCGCTTACCAAAGACTCCGTTTCAAGCTGCTTCCGCGGCCGTGCGGTCGCCCCTAACACAACTACGTGTCGTTGCAGATATATAGTGTTGTAATCATCAAGATCGCGCGCTATCTCTTTCTTCGTTTCGTCGCTCTGCGGATGAAACGCCGTCGTGTAAAAGTATAATTTCCATGGTCGTTCGACCTCGAATAAATATAATTGAAATATTCTCGGGTCAACGACGATTCCGTCTCGCTGGAGACAATTTTCGCGATAGACTGCTAACGAGAAACAAGCAAGCGGTTGCAGGAGCGACGCGCGTCTCATCGAAGAACGTTGCATTCGCGCCACATACACGCGAGACGCGTCGACGTCGGACAAAGTGCGTGAATACGAGATCGCATTCTCAGCGAATGGACAACGGTATCCTTTCCTTTTTTCTCTTCTTCCTTTTTTTCTTTTTTTTGTTATCGCTAGCCGTTGCACTCTCTCGACATCCGTCGAGTACGATGATCTTTGGTCGAAAACGTGCAAGGCTCGGATTCTCTCGTTTCTTTTGTTGCTTCGGTCGATCGTAATCGAGACGACAAACTAGAGAACGTTTTTACACGCGTGTTCGTACGATGGTTTTTTTCTCAAGGCATTTTCACCGAGCAACAAGTACGTGGTATCCGTGGGCTCTCAACACGATATGATCGTCAACGTCTGGGACTGGAGGAACAATGTTAAAGTGGCGTCGAACAAAGTGTCGAGCAAAGTGAAGGCCGTCTGCTTCGCGGAAAACGGCAATTACTTCGTTACCGTCGGCAACAGACACGTCAAGTTTTGGTATCTCGAATACTCGCGCAGTGCCAAGGTAAGTCAGACGTTAACGTACCGTCTTTGTCCGAAACGAACGCGGTCTCTCTTTTCTACCGTACCCTGATCGATCGAAAAGTAATTTTGCACGGACGAGTCGTAAGGGAAGTAGAAAAGAAAGAAAAGAGGATGATCGGAGGAGGAGGAGGCAGGTGGTGAGGTAGAAGAACGGTAACGCGAAGGTGGTGATAGTGGGAACTTTGTTGCGCAGTATAAGGAACCTGTGCCTTTGATGGGTCGGTCTGCCATATTAGGAGAACAGAGAAACAACGATTTCGTGGACGTAGCCTGCGGCCGAGGGGATATGGCGGATTCGACGTACGCGATCACCAAAACGGGGCTTCTATGCGAATTTAATAACAGGAGGCTGTTGGACAAATGGGTGGAGCTTCGTGTAAGTAACGACTTTGCTCGTAATGGCTTTGCCGGATGCTGTGTTTTTAAGGATATTACGTGACCATGAACCGACGAGGCTCGTCACGACACGCTGCTCTCGTCGAGGAATTTGTTTTAACGCGATTTGCATGGAAACGCGGTGTCAACTTGTCTCTTGGAATCGTCGAGCGTATACGCGGCACCGTGCAACGCACGATGTAGTACCTTGTCCGTAGCTCGTTTCAAGGAGCGGCTGTTTTCAGACGAGCAGTGCCAATTGCATGGCCGTTGGAGACAAATACATCTTCATCGGCTGCGCGGAGGGAATCGTGAGGTGTTTCAGTCCCAGCACGCTTCAGTTCATCACCACGTTACCGAGAACGCATTACCTAGGCGTGGACGTCGCTCAGGGATTGTCCATTAGGTGCGAGAATCTAAACGTCTCCTTAGATAAATTTAATCCGACGACGATCTATCGGTGTGTCCCTTCGTCAAGCCTATCGTCTGTCAATTGCAGTCACATGTCTCAGCATCCGACGAACGCGAGGTATCCGGACGCGATCGCGCTGGCGTTCGACGAACGGAACAACAAGCTGACCTGCGTCTACAACGACCACAGCATCTACGTGTGGGACGTGCGGGACATCAGGCGGGTCGGCAAGTCCCATTCGTTTCTCTACCACTCGGCGTGTATCTGGGGCGTCGAGATGTATCCCACAGGATCGGATTCCATGACCAGTATGCCGGCTGGCAGTTTCATCACCTGTTCCAGCGACGACACCATCCGCGTGTGGAACCTCGAGAAGGACATCTCTCCGGACGACACGCTCTACAAGCGAAACATCTATAGCAACGAGTTGCTCAAAGTGCTCTACATAGATCCGGAGCTGACTTACTTGAAAGATCTGGATCTGGCCGCTGCCGGGTCGAGCGAAAAGAGCGACGCATCGTACGACGGACGAAACGGAGTCAGATCGATTCGAGTGAGCCCGGACGGGAAACATTTGGCGTCCGGTGATCGATCTGGCAATATTCGAATTCACGATCTCTCCTCGTTGGAGGAACTGTGCTTGATCGAGGCGCACGACGCCGAAGTACTCTGCCTGGAGTATTCCAAGTTCTCCCGATACTCGGCGGAGCCACCGAGGCTGCTCGCCAGTGCCTCCAGGGATAGGCTGATCCACGTGTTCAGCGTCGATCAAGGATACAACTTTTTGCAAACGCTCGACGATCATAGTTCGTCCATCACTGCCGTTAGGTTCTTCAATCAGAGTAATCAGAGCAATCAGATACAAATGGTCTCCTGCGGTGCCGACAAGAGTATCATCTTCAGGCAGCTGCAATCGGTAAGTCGGTCACCGTTGCCTCGTAGCGTCGTTTCGCGAGCGTAGTCGAAGATTTCGATCGTTTCAGACACCGGGAGGAATGCCGCAATTCGCCAGGGGTCACAACGCCCAGGGCAAGACCACTCTGTACGATATGGAGGTCGATTCTGGACAGAAACACGTCTTGACCGCCTGCCAGGACAGGAACATAAGGGTTTACAACGTAGCCACGGGTAAACACAGTAAAACGTTCAAGGGGTCTGTCGGCGAAGACGGATCGCTCATCAAAGTGGTTCTAGGTAAGGCAAAGTATAACGGCAATGCAAACATTTACGCTTGGTCGGAGCTACTCTGGTGGAACGATCGATAGACGGTGGTAAACCGCGTAACTTGCACGTTTCAGACGCATCGGGAATCTACGTAGCTACCTCGTGTACGGATAAGACGTTGTGCGTGTACGATTACTATAGCGGCGAATGCATGGCCACTATGCTCGGTCACTCGGAGTTGGTGACAGGGCTGCGCTTCAGTCCCGACTGTCGCAACCTCGTGTCCGCTAGCGGAGACGGTTGTATATTCGTGTGGCGCGTTCCACGCGACATGGTCGTCACTATGCAGGCGCGTCTCGCTCAGCAAGCGATGCGAGCTGGAAAGTAAGAGAACCTTACGTTGTTTGCCTCTTATAGTTTCGAACGAAGGAAAAACGCGATCGATGGCACGATATGGATGGAAATGCGATGTTACAGAAGGCCGTCACAAGTGAACGGCACGGGGATCGACATACAGCTGGACAACGAAACTTTCGGCTCGCCACCGCCGGAATTCCTCGATCCGAACGCGAACCCAACGTCGCAGAACGTAGGCGTGGACTACAGATTCAGCGTGGGCCAGCTACCCCTCTGGGCGAAGAAGCAGATAAACACGACGAACGCGGACGAAGGTGCTGTCCTCGGTTCGAACGTGAGACCCCTCGGCGTGGACCTGCCGAAGGGCAGATGGGCGCAAAGGGTTCAGCAAGGAGACGGTATAACGGTCAAGTCCGTGTACGACAGCGACGAAGTTATACCGTTTCCTCCGCCTCGTGGCGCTATCGATTCCGATGGCGGTGGCGGAGGCGGCGGTTCGAAAGATAGTTCGATCGACAGCGGAACCGAGACCAAGTGCAGCAGCGATTATCGCAGGGAAACGATCGTCATCAAAAGGGTAAGGTCGTTTTCTGAAACGCGTTACCCGTGGGCAAAGATCGCGCGCCAATCTCTTATCGTTTCCGAGATCAACCTCGGCATCGATCCGCGCTAAAACGAACCTCCTAATGGGATCAATGAATCGTTCCTTTTCTTTTCTTTTCTTTTTCTTCGAATGGTGCTCACGATACGCTAACGATCGATAACTGGTTCTAGGAAGAGGACGAAACTGTATTTCAACCTTGCCCAGATAGTTACAGAGAATTAGCAGATGAAACGAAACAGGTACTAACTGATTCCCAGTAACACAATAATTGTAATAATTTCTCCGTATCCACTGAGTGTTATTAGTGTGCATTTGCGAATCGCGGGCAGCTCGCGAGAGAAACGGACCAACCATACTTGCGTTTGTCGTTTACTTTGTCCAGTCAGCTTTCACACTGCTCGATTTCTTTTATTTTATTTTATTTCTTCCATCGTAACGTCAAATTATCTGTTCGCGATTGTTTTGTGTTCATTCTATTTTGTTTCAACCGATGACATATAGGTGATCGGTGGTAACGTGACTGTAACTAGAGGTAGCAATATCACGGAATTGACACGACAATCAAGGAGTCGTCATCATACCGACGATAGCAGTCTTGGCAGCTTTAAATTTGAGGTATAATCTCACTAACGCCTCCGACACACTTATAGCAAAGTATCGCCAATCAGTAACGCAGTCAAACAAAAAAAAAAAAAAACATCCAAAATACGTATATCGAGTTTAAGAACGATCATTGTACATGTCTTCCTATACTTGTAGCTTTTCAGTTACTCGTGTTGGTTGCTTTAATTTCTCGTAATAAGTACATACATATATATATATATATATACCTAACCTTAGAGTCTCGAAACAGCCGAAACTCACGCTTCATCAAGTAACAATAGCTCGTAGGTGAAACGACGTTTGGAAAGAGGAACGTTCGCGTCTAAAATATTTTAATTATGTATCGTATAGGATCACGAGAGTACCGAGCACGACGGAGACGTGGAAGATTATTCAGAGGGAGAGAATGGTACAACCGGTTCAGAGAAATCTCATCACAGGTTGATGTATTATCCCGCACCGGAAGATACGGTGTCGAATCAATTCACCGTAAACGCGATGGACGTCGAAGAACTTCGAAGGTTGGAGACGTCGCTTTCTCGCGTTTATCGTTTTACGAATTTTCTACAGCCAAGTTATCCGAAAAAGTAATTACCGAAAATGTTTCACAGGTCTCAGAGAAGACAGAAGAAGCCTAGAAACGGAGAGAGCGGTCGAACGAGCGAATTAACCGCTTCTGGTAGTCAAGACGACTCGGACTCCGAGGGCGGCGCTTCAACGCCCAGTGCCGAGCGAAATCCTCTGTCTATGTTGTCGGAAGCTAGTTCAGAGGGATTCGACCAACTAGCCAAGCAGAGTCACCGTGAAAAGTTCCTTAAGAACGCTTTTGAATCTCTCAGCGGTGCCGAAGAGCCTACGAATAGAAGCGTTAAAACGACTAGCATCAGTTCCCAGTTTCACGGAAGGTAATTGCTTATCGTTTATCGTTGCGAATAGATTTCTTCGAGAGTCGACGAAATGAACGCGCGCGATTGCAGACTCAGCGGTAACGGCGATAACGGCGGCAACAACAAGATTCGCAACGCAGCGGTAGTGAACGCAACGAAGCAAGCGAGAGGTGACTCGGACGTCGTGAAGAAGCGCGAAGAGTTGCAAAGGAGAATAGAGGAAACGAGAAGAAAATTGCAAAGCGTAAGTACCGCGAAACGAAACGTTATCGGCACCGCGTGATTCATAGGCGATATTGCAGTTTGATCGTTGGTTTTTCAGGTTGGCTATAAATCGTCGTTAAAAACCAGTCAAAGCATATCCGACTTAAGCAGCCATATACCGGAGAAACATCATCGTTCGAATAGATTGAGCACAGGTAACAAATCCGGTCAGCAAACCCAATACTCGAAACCGATCAATCCCTGCAAACCTATACCGAATCCAAAGCCCCCGTTAAAACCTCAACAACTCGTTAACAAAATATCGGTTGTGGGTAATGCGCCACTTAAGCTAGATATTCCGAACGATAACTGCTTATCCAAAAGTCCGACTACGTCGTGCGTAAATGACAAGACAAAACCGTCTCTTAGTCGACCGTTAACGTTAACCTTAAAGAAAACTGAAAAGTATAAGCTATCGCTGAATAAACCGAATCAATCTTTGCCGGAATCGCCCGTCTGTGAAGAGCTAAAGCTCTTAAAGGAACAGTGTAAAAAGAACGTTAGCCGATTCGCGAGATTCGCTCAGAAAAGGAGATCGTGTAGTTACTTTATCGGACTCGATGACAACGAGGAAGACATGGAAAATATAGCCAAGTCTTTCGAGAGTTTGCCCGCGATGAACGAGCGCAACATAGAAAACTTAAACGACCCGATGGACGACGGGGACGAAGGGAACGGAAACTTCAGCGACGACTCCCTGGAAGGTGACTTTAAGAATCCACCTCGACGATGCGTCAGCGATTATCAGATAAACATGCATATCGACCATCAACAAGGCACTCAGAGAAACTATTCCACGTATCAGACTTTCTCGAAACGAATTCTAACCGGCTCTCAAGAAAGCATCCTTTCGGACGCCTCGGTCGAGTCTTTCTCGAAAGGAAGCGCTGAAATTCTGGATTATAGCCACTACGACAACGACAGGCATTCGAGCGCGAGCTTCTTCTTGTCCCGCCGAAAGATGCAAGCTGGTCGAAGTCACGAAAGCATTCTCACGGATGAATCCGATTATCAGATGTTCCCGTTGCACGAGAACATCGATCACCGAAGCACCGAAAGCGTGTTGACCGACGACTCGGACTCTTTAGTGAAATCCGCGCCGTTGGAGATGCTGTTCGATTCCCACTATAAACGAAAAAGGCAAAATTCGGAAACGTACAGCGGTAATCCCAACAACGCCGTGATACCATCGAGTAATACCGAAAATTCTGCTAACGATCCAACGTCTTGTCGGGCTGTATTCAGATCGAAATCGCTGCAGGACACGCGAATAAGCCAAGCCAGGAACGAGAATAGCTATTCGGAGGACAACGCGCAGCCGGCAACCTGCATCTACTACGAATTCAATTTCAACGATCAGAACGACACGAACGTCGAAATGAGAATCGGAACTAAATCGGACACGATGTCGCGAAGCAATAGCCTGAAAGTTGCAAAGGAGCCGCAATCGATGTTGATCCTGAACGATTTCGTGGCTCACAAACCACCGAAACCTAAACGCAACTCGGCTCGAACGCAGAGCATGCGGAACAGAGCACGCCCCGCCTGGAACAAGTACGTAGACTCGGCGTCTCAGTCTTCCTGCGTGAAGCCCGCCGATTCCGACAACTATCCGAACAAGTCTCACGGGGAGGAACGAGCAGCCAGAAACGGTGCCGAAGCGAAGTCCGATACGAACGAGTCTTTGCACGCTTCCAAGAGGATGGAGCAGTTGTTGCAACCCTCCAGCTATTCTTTGCAGCCAAGCGACGATAAAGATTCGAAGACCAAGTTTTACAGCCTGCAGACTCGTCGGGCCGACAAAGGTATCGCGTACGACGCGGGTGGACCGATGGACAACTTTGCCTTCGATCCAAACGATTCCTCTTGTCAAACGAAGAGCTATGGAGCCCACGACGTGGACGAGGATCAAATAGATTCTTCCCACGCGGAGAGAAATCGACATCGTTGCTTCGATAATCAGATACCAACGAAAGACACGCAGGAGACCTACGACTCTCTGGAACCTCCCACAGCCGTCTCCTGCGACTTGCAAGCGACCGGCATGCAAAACGCTTCGAATCTGTTGACGACGAACGAACGCATCGACAATTTGGACGCTAGCGTCGATCTCAGAATCACTCGAGCCATCGAAGGGACCGTTAAGTTGCTTTCCAAGGAATTCGAAAACTTGGTGAGAAGGGAGCAATACCTTATGAAGGAGAAGTGTCTGCGAATGTCGCATTGTCAGGAGACGAGCGAGAACTTCGCCAAGCTGGAGGCGGAAAGAGACGGCAGATTTTGTTCGCTGAGGCGAGACATAAGATTCCATTCCGGGGGCGAAGATAGCGATTGCGCGGACACGTCTGCGATGGACAAGTCGATGATGGAAAGCGGTTCCTCCACGTCCGCTTCGAGCTGCACGAACTCGCCAAAGCGAATGTGGCCGCCAGCCTCGCGCTGCCAAAGTCACACGAAGTGGACTAAAACGTTGCCCACCATTAATCAAGCAATTCTACCATCCAAGCATCTGTACGCAGGTACTTCGCCTGAAAGAAAATTGTCCTATCATTCTGTTCGTTTCGTTCGCTGCAGTAGTAGTACAGTTTTTCTTATCTGGATGCCGAGAAACCGTGCCATTCTGCCGTGATCATTTTCGCTGCTCGATTATCGATCTCGATCGATGCCCACGGGGCAACGTAGCCGCCGCAACACGAGAAAACAAGGGTTTTCTCAACGAAAAACATGAGAAATCGCGGAAAGGAGAAAACCAATAGCGACGTTCTCGGATAGTCGAACGTGTCGGGCAAGAAAATCGAGGAACGAGTCGTTAAATGTTTGCCCGAGTGTGTAACGACAACCGCAAATCGTGTAAATACCGTCGTTCGACACTCGGCACAGCACGATCACAAAAGTTTCTCATCGTTTATTGCGTCTAAGATAATTTTCTTTTCCGCATCCTAAATGTGAATGTGTTATTCTTTATAGTTTTGTTATATCTGTCGATATAGTATCACTACCATCCGACCGAAAATATATTTCGCTTCTTTCATTTTAGTTAGCGACGATAGCGATCGCGTACTTTTCAGTTTGAACATTTACGAATATTTTTTCGAATTTTTCGTTTGGCATGACACGTGATCGACAGCATGTTTTGTCTTCACGATGTAGTTTAATCCCGCTTCCTTGTCCCACTATCGATCATTTTTATCTTATTTTATTAATTATACTCGTGTGCCAAAGTCGATCGCGTTGACCGTGTGCACGCACTACCAAGCGTCTATACTATTTCTCATAGTTTGCATTCGCGGAGTGCGAACTTACGTCGATCGGCTTTGGACTGGAATTTCTCTTTTTTATTTATCTCACGCACTCCACATACATTTTGCATCTTTGTTTTCCTACGAAAGTCATGATTTTTCGAATTTTTATATTTGCTATAATTCATTAACCAGACGGTCAATCGTACGTTGATCTACCGTCTCGCGATTAATTCGTTGCTTCCGCGATGTGCATGAATGAGAGAGAAAGCAGCTTGCCTTTCAACGTTCTGAAAATTCCTAAACCGTACGTTTCGTTGTTTGAAATTTAAAAGACGTAAAGCCCAGCTAAAACAAAAAAAAGAAAAAAAAAAGAAAAGAAAAGAAAGAGAAAGAACAGTCAGAGGTAAGTGTAACTCTATAGAAAAGAGACACGATCATTATAAATACACATTAAACATCTTTGAGCTAAGGGAAAAAGTAGCTTAGTGCATGTGTGTGCGTGTTGTTGTCGACAGTTGGCAGTAGTGGGGGGCGAATCTCGTCAAAAGTTTTTGACAGCGAAGAAGAGGGGGGTGGCATGCGACGTGCCTGCTCGCTGAGTGATCTTTCCGTCAGCCCGCCAAATAGGTTACTGCATGGCCCGATACAAGGTACCCTTTCATTGTGTGCCACGTCTATGAGGGTCTTTCCAACGACAATTATCTAAATTGCACCGGGAGAACGTCGACGGGCAACTCTTGGTCTTGCCCTTTCAAAGTTGTTCCTCGTTTTTGCCATTCTTCTTCATCATACGTTCGATACAGCCCTCTACTAGTTGTCAAAGTCACGGTACAAGGTCGTATGATTTTACTAGAAGTTACTTTGGAACGACCCCCTTTTATAATATAGAAACTTTGAATCGATCGTTCGATATTTTGTCTACGCCGATGTCGATGGCATCGTAAACCTCCGCGGTGATTAAATTTCAGATCGTTTGAATTGGAAAAGCGTTAACGTTGCCGGATATCATCATCGATATCGCAGTTTTATACAAAGTATCGAACAGTTTCGCTCTTACTTCTCTCTAAGATAGAAATTTGCTCTGTGCAGTGTTGCATTTTATCGCTAAAGATAGATAGACGATGGCTTTACGTAAGGTGAATTTGTTGCTAATTGGTGCTAATAGTTTCAGGAAAAGTAGGTAATAAGAACGCGAACGCTTCGGCGAGAAGTGGACTAGGAAGTGCAAATAGCGGGAATCAGTCGCGGCACGGTTCCACGAAGAATCATTCTTCTCACATGACAAGGAGCAGCAGCGTTGGCGTCCTAAATCAGGTATGCATCAATTTTAGTAAATTGTCAAAGCGCGTCAAATTGTAGGAAATGCGTTCTCTGTTTCAACGATATTGTTGCAGAGTGACTCGGAATCGGACGTTGGAGCTGGAAACAACAGGGGTTGGAACAATCAGACAGGCAGCAACAGAATCAGCGGCTTAATGAGGCCGACGATCAGCTCGCAAAACAAAATCAATCATCAGGCGAAGTCGAACTCCTCTTCTAACAGCAATTTGCCTTCCGTTCTCAGAAGAAGAGGAATGCAGGGAGCATATTCAAGTGGTAATTATCGTCACAGATATTAACCGAAGCTTGAGCAATCGAGTTACCTGCCGATACATTGGCTTCAACCGTGTTACGCGTATTCTTTTGCAGTAAATCTAAGTCAAGTGGGTAATCAGGAAGATTCAAGTTCGGAAGATACCTCCTCTAATGGAAACGGTGGAAAACCGGCGCTTCCACCGAGACCTCGAAGCATCAGTATCGACCACTCCACGACTAGGTACGTTAAATAAAATTGAAACCTATTTTTCTGTTTTTTTTATACGCGTTAATCGGAATTCCATCGTCGATGTATCTCGCTTCCTTTTACAGCTTAAGTCTACCCGGTACAACGGTAAGAAGATCGGGATCGACGACGATTATAACTAACGGTCGTAACGGAAATAACACGATGGGACAGAATGCAAGTCGGATGTCGACAACAAATCGCAATCAATTAGATCCCAGCCCACAGGAACTTCCAGTTAAAGATACCGATCGTGCCATCGATGTAGCCAGTGCCGAATGTAAGTGCCGCGATTATCTTCATTTTCCTTTATTTGGTCTATGTGCGTGTCCTTTACACGCACGCGTATTTCTCACAACTCACGATCATCTTGTCGTTTTTCAAAGTGTAAGCATGCAAGATTGCAAGAAGCTGTAATACGATATACGATTATAGATAAACGTACTCGAACGTTCTATCGATTGGGATATTAAGTTTTTATTATTTAATTTTCGTCTGAGAAAATATAATCTAACAAGGATTTTACTCTTGCAGTAGGCACGGACAAAACATTAGGTAAACTAAAGACACCTATTGAGAATGCTGTCCTGTGAAAATAATAAATCTTTCAGTCTGTTAAAAATTTGTAAGTGATCATGCTATGACAAGGCGAAAACCATTCAAACAGAATCGTTTCACGCGAATCTTAGTACAGACTAGGACATAATAGTCTGTAGGTCGCTGTATATAATATATGTGCTATACATGTGACGTTCAGAGTTTTCAGAGAGAACGCGTAGCATCGTTTTCGTCGTGAAACGAAAATAATGCAGCTTTTAGTTGAGACTATAAAACGCGTCAAACTGTCATTGCATCTTCGAGTCCAAGATATCGCATTATTTTCCACGTTCCTTCTGCTTTGTATGTGTTTAATTAATCGTGGAGAAAATTCCCTTCGCCTTCGGTGATTCGATCGCTTTTCCAATTTAACTCGTCTATAAGTTCTACAAGTATGTAAATACTGCACATAAATGTTGTACATAAATATTCACGGAAGAAGTTCGGGACATTTCGCGTCATGTCAATCATAAGAAAATCACTCGAGGACCAGCCACGAAGATATTGTTATTTAGCTCATTGCATAGACCTGGAAAATTTAGCTCTCATCGTTAGAATTCTACCCGAGTCTCTAGGTCTCGATCACAATAGCATGGTCTCATTACGGATTTTAGAACTGATGTAACCTGCACGCTGCACGATTTCATTCAACCTTTTTTCATGTCGCGAAGCGGGTACTACATGCTGTACATTGAAAATATAAATCATGTAACATCCGCTTGTGTCTGACGTGCATCGTTAAAAATGTAAATGTTCGGTCGAATCGAACCTCTTTTTCTTCACGCGTACCGGAACGTTTGCATTTTTAAGCACGTATTCTTAACGGTAAACCTTTGCGAGCAGCGTATTAAAGAAACTGTCGCTTTTTGCAGTGTCAACGCAACTGTGCAATACAATCGCAGACGAATTAACACGAACAGCAGACAATGTCGTGCAACTGTACAAACGTTTAACGATAGATAACGAGGATGATCCGTCTCGAGCGAGCATTGACAGGGACACGATGTTGCGCGGCCTCGAATCGTCCGTAAACGAGACGATGCGCACATTGCGACTGGTGGTTTCAGGTGGCGAGGGCCACGAAGGTTCCGCCAATCCCGAAAACGTTACAATGAACGAAGCCACCGCCAAATTCCAAGAACTGCTTGCTGGCCAAGACCAAGGAAAAGTGGTTAACATGATGCAGCAATACTCCGAGTTGCTACTAAACATGATGCAACAGAGAATGGGAGGGACGCAATCAAGCCATACGTAAAATCCGTCCATTCGCTAGTTCTCTAAGAAGAAAACGAACGATCAGGACACCAGCTACTACGTCACACGGTCCTCAGGTACCGTATACACGAGCACATAAAGCTACGCCTCTCAATCTCTGTAAACTCTTCCTAAAAGCGTATCGAGACACGGTAGATAGTATTTAAGATCCAGGTTCTGAATTCTTATCCTCGATCTCTCGTTGTTTCTGAGAGTGGTTTCACGAGTGCGCAGGATCAAAAGTTTAAGCATGAACTGTTTTTTTTTTTTTTAATACGCGGTACGGTTGTTTCATTGTAAACGTTGCTGTTAGAAGGTTGGCGATTCAACGAAAAGAATTGGTCGTTTGAAAGTCAATATCGGCTTCTGTTTTTTTTTCTCCTTTTTTTTTTTTTTTTTTTTTGAAAGTAAAGGATCTTTATGTTTTCGATTGAACGAGTTTGAATGAACTTTGTCCTTGATCGTAAGTCGTGTCGTGCACTGAATGGTGTTTCTAGCCAAAGTTAATAGAATATTTATCAACGATTTCGTGCGACCAAATATACAAGATTCGCGAAAGTTTGAACGGGCTAATTTAGAAACAACTAGAAATGTGACGCGACAATTTTCAAGTTTCTAGAAATGTTGCGTTTGGAGATCTTTCCTGTCCAGTTTGGAAGGGAAAGCGGGAAATGAAAAATTACTCGTATCTTGAGGCCATACGCCGATAAATGCCAATTAACTAAAGACTCTTAGATTAGTTTTCAAACAAATATATATATATATTATATATATTATATATATATATATATTTATCGATCATTGCGCGATATATTATAATATTAGTCCTCTTGTTATGTAACCAAAGGTTGTTTGTACCTATGGTCTAAAAAGCAGTCTCCCTTCCTTCCCCCGATATTTGCAAAAGCTTCGAAAAACTGTAATGAACGTATGCAGTGAGCGATGTAAACTTGCCAGTTCGAGTAAAAGAAAAAAAAAAAAGAGTAACTAGTTTCTAATTAACGCATTTAGATGAAAGAAGAATGTGTATCGGCTTTGTAGACTTACCCGTGTGTCTGTCAGGGATAGGAGACGGATATGTGATTTTATATCTTTAAAACGAATATAATCGCCGAATAGAACGGAAGTATCGCCTACTAATTTTACTTCGCAAAGAAAAGATAAACAAGTAATTGTCGAGATAAGCGAAAACAGTAACAGCGAGAAGTTTCATTTTTCGTCGACGAATTGATTTGAACCGAGCCTACGATGGATACACGGAAACTGTGCTACGTTAGTAACTGCATATTTTGTCATAGAAATTATAAATATTTTTACACGCGAATAACGTCGAGAGACAAACAAAGCAAAAGTTCCACAAAGTACCGTAAACTTTCGTTGAAAGGTTATACTGGAATTCGAGGGCTAAACGGGCTTTACAAGTTTCAAAGGAAGGAATTGCATCGAGGAATCAAAGTATTACGAACACGTATTATTAACGACTTTAACGTTTATTAGAAAATACGCGCGATTCGTTTCTCCGTTTAATAAATTGTAATTACATTTGTCCTCTGTGTAAAGTTTCCATATTGTATGTAATGTATAAAACGTGCCATTTAGGTTAACCAGTATCACTCGCTTGTACTCTCTACGAGAACGTTTTATTGCTTCTTTAGGCATGTATCATTAATCTCTTTGTTGATAAACGTGTAACATATCTTTAGTATCATTCACGGGGACATAGGCCTAAAGTTGTTTTCATTCGATTACATAATTTATCAGATACTGGGTTAAGAAAGACGATCCTTACAACAAATTGCAATTCAGTATTGCTTTACTTTATATAATATCGCCTCTTTTTCTTTTCATCGATGACTCGATTGGGAAAATATTATTTTTCATTGTTTAATCGTGTAATTTTTGCTAGTGAAAAAAGCGACTTTTTACGGTGGTGACTATTATTCTTGAATGATACGGATCAATACCTTCGCTATTCGTTGGTTCCATATTTTCCAGCGAACATGTCTCGACACAGGTAACGTTGGAATTAACCCGCGTATCATTTGCGGACAGAAGTCGATTCGCTGAAAATCAAAAATACCTTTTGTCGCTTATAGCGGTTAGAATCTGAAATATCTCTACTATCATGTATCACAACTGCCTATCGTGGTAGATCTTATCGTTTTAGAAAATCGATGTAAATCACTGATTTCGGCGGTGAAGGTGTTGATTTCGTCTAAATATATCATTATGTATTATAGAAACTAGGAATATTTTATATTCAATGTCAGCATTTTTGTAATACATGAACGTTAGCGTATAAAATCATGGAAGCGGACGTGAAAGGTGGAAAATGTGTCGAATCTCGTCTCATACATCTCCTCGTATATTTACCCAGCTTTATGTGGTAATGAACCATTCCAAAATTTCACTCTCTCAGTGTAATAATCATCAAAGACATTTAAATACTTTTAATTGATCGCAAAGATGATTAACGGCTTTGTATATTGTTGTATTTGTTATATTAAGACGTATTGTTATGTAATATGTTACTACTCGTTTCTTTAATGTGTATATATTTATTTCAAAGTTTTTGCAGGAAACAAGACAGTTTGGTAATCGCGAATGCCAAATGTAATAATTTCGTCGTGAAAGAATGTAACTTTTTAGCACTTTGTTTTGTATATTATGTTGATAATTAATAATATAATAATTCTTACAAACTGGAGAAATTTTAGCACTCTTGCCAAAAAATAGAAAACCGATTAAAATATACGTTCAAAGCTTTATTTTCAGAAAACATTGTATTAACAAGAACGAACATCACAGGATGATGGAAAATATTGCTCATCCCAGCGACTCGATGACTAAAAATGTTAAAGAACTTTTATTCTTGTTCTAATTCTCATAAAAATATATAACCGTCTCTATACAATAGGAACACACTCGCTAAATATACGGATATACTTAACATTAAATATAATTTTTAAAAGATAACAATCTCATCGATAGATCAGTGGAGCATTACGTGCGAATAAGATTCGTGGAAGACTTGTTTCTGATGATTTTGCATGTCGTGTAATGTAAATACTGTTGTAATATACTGTTATGTTGTCATGATCATATTTCTTATACGGTGTGAAAGGAGTAAGAGTATATGATGAGTAATTGTAAAAGTAAAAAGTATGATGAACCGTCTTATATAATTTAATAATTCTCTTCATGGGAGACTATATTAAACAAATTATTGGTACTACTATCGTAAAGTCTCCACGTATTCATCTAATATACACAATTATTCGCCACTAATTTTTCCATATCTTTTTACCATTTATGTGCCAGTTGGTTGGCGTAATTCCTCTAGCTGTAATAAAACGTAATAGTTTCAATCAGAGATTTTAAATTTAAAAATTCGAAGTAGGAGATTGATAGAACATTACAAACCTCCTTCTCTTCGTCTACTTCGTCTTCTTCGTCGGATCCGTGAACCGACGCAGCAGGAGTAGTGTGTCTCGAAGAGGAAGGCGACGGTGGTTCACTAATAGGTCTAGGATAACTGAAACGTCCTACTCCACTTTCAGCATATTCAGAAGCGAGTTCTGGATAAACGATTGTCAAAGCTTTGATTCTGGCCTGGCGGTAGTACTATTAAAACAATCGTGTATTTAGTCGATTTACTTAGAAAGCTAGAAACGTGAAAATAGTAAATGAAAATTTAAGTAATAAATACACTTACGATGCCAAGGTTTCTCCAGTCAAGGAGATCACTAAGACGCTCGGTGCGATTTCTTTGAATAATACGTTGTCGACGACTCAGTCGTGCAAAATCAAACATATAATGAGCAAGCTGTTGAACAGTGTTCTCCAGGCCAATGAATCGTCTGTCCACGATATAAATACCATAACTCATTGGATCAGCTATGTGTTCTTGCATGAAACATCCGAAACCAGATAGATTTGTGGTTATACTGGGAATACCCATAACTGTACATTCTGCAGGCGTGTACCCCCAAGGTTCATAATACGACGGAAAGACACCTAAGTGACACCCTCTGACAAATTCTTCGTAATCAAGCCCAAATAATGGATTCGTCGACGATAAGAATTCTGGATGAAATACTATCTAGGATATGAAATTAATACCAGTTACGTATAATTATAGTGGGGATAATAACGTTTTAATCACATTGCCGCATAATTACCACGAATCATAATCGATTACCTTCACTCGATCATTGACTGTATTGAAAAGATTGCATCTTCTGATGGCGTTTAATACCGGATCGTTCCAGTCGTCTACGACATTGTGCGTGGTAACCGGAGGCAATCCATTTCTCTGTAGGGCATATAAACACCTGAAACGATAGAAATAATTTTAACATGTTTTTTTTAACTCTAATTGAAATCATTGTAATTTCAATCAAATATTACCGTTTAATTTTGATGGTATCTTCTTTCTGTAAAAGATCTTGCGTGTCAGGCATACGACCAGAAAGACACAATTCATACATTCGCTTTCCTATTTTCTGTTGTATGTCGTTAATTGCATCTCTTAAAGATTTGGTAACCTTCAACGAAAAAGCAAATTCTCATATTGACAATCGATATAGTTCTTCGTTGATTTAAGATTATTTCACTTACAGCATGTCCACGCAACGACTCTACATTAAAATTATTAGTTCGCGCTGGAAAAATAAGGAAAGCCACGACGGTCATATCAGGTCTAGATGTTTTTAAGTAATGATTCAATCTAGCTAAAGCCTCGATAAATATATCGGCGCCCTTGTTTCCAAACTCGTAACGTCCAGCAATAAAAAAGTATAAGGTTTTATCCAGATCGAAATCATAGTGCCTGAAATGGTGATTTAATGCAGATATTTTATGACACAGAAAACGAATGTTACGTGAATCTTGTATTACAATTTACATACCCGTAAAAGTGACCCCTCACAAATTCGTGTATTTTTTCTTTACTAACGGCATGTAAATTTTGAAATTCGTGAATTGCTGCAAATTTCTTCACGTTGAGCCCATTTGGTGTGATTATATCAGGTTTTCGTCTCAGTAAATGCTCCGCTTCGAAACCTGTTATGTCCGAAACAGTTGTGAATATATGCGCTAAATGCGTAGCCGCACGTTCCATACAGTATCTATGATAAATTTGACGCTTTCCTGCTTCTTCGTCCACGTTGAACTACAGATAAATTAAAGAAATTAATACGTTCAAATAATATTGACAAAAGAGATTACATTCAAGTAGGCAGCCACGATACCTTATCTAAATTATTATAGAAATCAATCTTTCCCGCGCATAAGTATCTTCCTAGAAGAGTGGCATGAGTAGTAAAAACTGTAGCAACGTCTACGTGTCTGGTTCTTAACGCGATTATACCAACACCGGCTTGCCATTCGTGACAATGAACCACGATTCGAGGAGGAACATCGCAATACCCTTCGGCAGCTTGTCTAAGATATAAAAATTTATTTTTAAGGGAGTAATGAATCAGACAGAATTGATTTTTGTGTTATGTAAAATTCACCTGAATTCAGAAATAAATTGACACACAAGATAACCAAGAATAACTGCATCATTAGCTTCTATATCCAAATGAGGAATGCCAAGATTACAAGTATTCCATAATTCCTGCTTATATTCATCCAACTTCCATGCTGCACTTCCAATATCGAACAGAATGATCTGTGGGTTTCCATCCACTAGCCAGGTCCCTGTTATCACCTCAATAAGAACTCTTTACTTTATGGCAAAATAGATCTCATTTGCTTTTAATTTTCATAGGTTTTATTGAAAATAAGGAAAAACAGGGAGTAACCACATCATTTACTTGCAGGGGCAACTGACCTTGAATTAATTTTGGCTTTGTACCTGGACTTTAGCCAAATTGCTATTTTTAGTATATAATGAAATATTACAGTAACTGCAAGTGTATATTTGTGTCAAAACAACAAACTTTTGTCTGATTAATCTGTTCATGCTCCATTACATACTCTCTTCTATCACTTTATCTTTACACAATTGAAGTTTTAATTAAATACAGTACTCAGAGTACTTTATAGAGAATGTTATTTAAACTTACTTTAAATCCTTGATCACGCAAAGCTTGTACAGCTAAATGCAGTGGATTATTATGTGGAAAATCAGCTTCCTCTACTTCAGTACGTGCTGAGGTTTCTTTGTATGGGCCAATAAGACAATATTGATCTCCCATTTCTTCTGTTGATACAAAAGCTTTGGAACGTATTACAGTGTATATACCACCAACTAAAAATGCAATAGTGAAGAGTAATCAATACAAATTAATAAATTAACGTTTTGCTTTAGTACATTATGCATACCCTTATTGGCAGCCTCCCATGCAACTTCAAAATTCCATCGATTTTCATGCTGTGCTGAATATCCACGATCCATAAATTCTAATAAGTCATTACTGCTGTCCATACGGTAAAATCTTCTAGATACACGTTCTCTTGACATTTTGTTGGCTCTTTTGCACCCTTAAATTTGTACAAATTTAAACCTTTGATTCAGGATGATAGAATATTATCTTTAGAGGAATTATGATGTACAAAAGGATTTGAATCATTTAATAACAATATATTAGACTTTAATAGTAAAATTATTTCAATGGTCTTTTTTTCACCTGCTTTTTGTGGAATTTTTTACATGTATTTTACAATTTTTCTGACATTTTTAATTTAATAACAATTATACAAGTAATATTTTATATTTTATTTCTGAAAACGTATTAAAAAAAATAAGATACAAAATCGACTAAAAAACTAAGGATATAGCAATAAAGATAACTCAATATTAATGTAAAAAACGAATACTTCATTCAATTCTTAAATGAATCGAATTATTGAAATAACTTCCCGAAAATCAAGATCTACGCGAGCAAGTGGAATTTTACGAGCGTTAAGTATTTTCCTACGTATTTAACTGGCCAACGTTGTAGTTATATTATACTCGAAAGAAACACGTTGCCCCTTGAAAGAATCTATCGAAGGTCAATGACAGCACTAACGTAAGTATTGCCAGATTGCTACTACGGGTTTGCCGGTTCCATTAAACCATGTGGAGTTTATTGTTCCTTAAGAATAGTAAACGAAAACAAGATATAAAAAGTAATGTTTAAATTCGAACAACTCACTTACTTCCGCTCGAAACGATGTACCACAACAGGAAAGGAAATAGATGAAGAACAAGTAGATTGTGGACGGACGAATAGTTCCACGGGCAACCTCCCGTGAAGGTCACCACAAACTACGAAAGGTCACAAGGACTTAACGGGGCTCGAGTCAGCCCCAGTATCTCGGTCTACTTTAAACACGACGAACCTTGCTCGATTCACTGATAACCACATTGCCTCGTGTTTCTTTCGTAACAACAGATGGCACGAGATATCTCGAAGAAACCGTCCTTGGCTTATGATCAACCTCGTCAATTCCTTTTGCCGATATATATGTACCTAAATATGCCCCATTCAAGTGCATACTCGCAAAGTGCATACATACATCCCTATGCAACTGTTGATATTATATTACTTTTGGTTACAACATATACATATATACAAATTGACAAATTCTTACATTTACAAGGAAATTTATCTGAATCACCAGACAAGATTTGTACTCTTGGATTACTCAATACTCTTGGATTACATTTATAATTTATGTTACAGATTTTTCCCTCTTTGACATTCCTTTTACATGTAAATAAAACACATTATGAACATACGTATAAATCAGAGAACGATTATTCACACTAGAAAGGAATCGTGACATATATTGTTCTTAATTTGTAATTATTTATCAAAGTTTCAATTTATTTTTTTCATGTCGAGAAATAGAACATAAAACGCAATTAAAATTTCATGTACCACGAAGATTATATTAAATAATTAGTACAATTTAATGTTTGAAAGTAATTCTCTCAATTTCAACTAGATTTATTCGAAACGACTAAAAATAATAAGCAACAAAGATTTATCGATTTACGTTTCTTTGCTTCGTTTAAATTAAATTTTTACCGTTTAGTTTCCATAACAACCGTCATTTTTACATCGAATTTATTAGTTCAAGACATATTCTACAGATGGCGGTTTTAACCACTATATCCTATGTAACTACAAGTTTCCTTCCTAGTACGTTTACATAGTTATGAAATTATAAATAGCATTATTTTTTGGAGCCACAGTCATGTAAACGGATTTGAACTGAACAATAGTATTGTTGTTATTGACGTAATATATATTCCTATGAGACATTTCTTCCTATGTCCATGAGACATTTTTACGCGTGAATGCATTAAGGAAACTATCCCGTCCATTGAGTCGAAAAAGATCAAGATGGAAAGCAATGGAAGTTCTTGTTCCGCGCATGCGTTATACATATACATGTATACTATGAATGTTGAGACAGAGCAGAACATGCTATTCATCTCTGTGTACCCCGTAGAACAAGACCTTTTTTGTTCTCCATCTTAGTTCTTTTCCACTCAAAAGACGGATCATTACCCCTAGCGAATATCTAGACCTATTTATATAACCATTGCCGTCACAGATTGCACCAATTAACGCATTCTTTCTGGCTACGTCACTGGTGACGAATGCGCATACGCACGCTTTTGGGATTTTTGTGGTAGCGCCGCTATTGGCAATCCTCGCATGCAGGACTGTTTAAAAAGGTTCTGTTTTATTGTTAAGGAATAAACACGTGGAAAATCTGCAAACATGGCGGTAAATATTCATTATGAATTAATATTATAATTAGCTAATTTTTGTACTTTTTACGTTATATTCGACAAACATATTCATATTACCATGTTTTTGTCTTGTTTAGTCAATTAACCTATTTGGAATACATTTATTTTTCTAAGCGTTTGAAAATATAAAGAACGTTTTTGTTTATCGTATTATTTTTACGGTAGGATGTATCGTTTCAATTTTGAATAGTATAATGCTTTATATTTCTATATTTCATCTTTAATGGAATTGAAGGAAAACAAGTTGGCATAGCAACTGTTGTTTGATCGATATGCTTTTGTAATATTTGGAGAGATATAAAGATAGAAAGATAGAAAGAGCGATATAAGAATAGAAAGAGAATGTTGCATAGAGACCCTTTATGTTTTGATCTTATAATGCGTGTACATCGATGTAATAAATATGTAAACATAAAATTGATCAAGCATCAGTGTAAACAATGGATTAAATAAGGACAGGAGAGGTCTTTATACAGCTTTCTGTTTCTATTCCCACTCTTGTATTATATCTCTGTCTCTATGACAATACTGTATGTAGGATATATTAGCACTATATTAATATAATTACTTTCTTTATTTTAGGCTGTCGCGGCTGCAAAAGTTCAAGAAGTTCGTGAAATCACAAGGATAGAGAGAATTGGTGCACATTCTCATATTAGAGGTTTAGGCTTGGATGATAGTTTAGAACCTCGCCATGTAATATATATTAGTCTTTTGTGCATTGTGACTTCAATACCTACTTTTATTAACTTTGTGTATGATTATTTAGGTGTCGCAAGGCATGGTTGGTCAGCTTATGGCACGAAGAGCCGCAGGTGTTGTGCTTGAAATGATTAAGGATGGTAAAATAGCAGGCAGAGCTATATTGTTGGCAGGCCAGCCTGGGACTGGAAAAACTGCCATTGCCATGGGAATGGCGCAAGCTCTAGGAATGGATACTCCATTTACTTCAATGGCAGGTTCTGAAATATATTCTTTGGAAATGAGTAAAACAGAAGCTCTTACTCAAGCTATTAGAAAATCTATCGGTGTCAGAATCAAAGAGGAAACAGAAATTATAGAAGGTGAAGTAGTCGAAATACAAGTGGATAGACCTGCTACAGGTATAGGTGCTAAAGTTGGTAAACTAACACTGAAAACAACGGAGATGGAAACGATCTACGATCTAGGAAACAAAATGATCGACAGTTTGATGAAAGAAAAAGTTAGTAAAGACAAGCAATGAACATTTATTCTTCCGTAACATTGTTTATCGGGTTCCTTACAATTATGATTCGCTTAAGGTACAAGCTGGAGACGTGATTACAATCGACAAAGCCACAGGAAAAATAAATAGACTGGGAAGGTCGTTTACTAGAGCTCGTGACTATGATGCAACTGGTTCTCAAACTCGCTTCGTACAATGTCCCGAGGGTGAATTACAAAAACGCAAAGAGGTCGTACACACAGTAACTTTACACGAAGTCGATGTTATTAACAGCAGAACCCACGGATTTTTGGCGCTGTTCTCTGGCGATACAGGAGAAATTAAATCAGAAGTACGAGACCAAATAAATGCGAAAGTCGCTGAATGGCGCGAAGAAGGAAAAGCAGAAATCGTTCCAGGCGTTTTGTTCATCGACGAGGTCCACATGCTCGACATCGAATGCTTCTCGTTTCTTAATCGAGCACTTGAAAATGAAATGGCACCAGTCGTTATTATGGCTACAAATAGAGGTACCTTATACTCGTTCATATATGTTGTTTTGATTGATAAAAAATTAATCGTTGAATCTTACAGGTATTACTAGGATAAGAGGAACGAATTACAAAAGTCCGCATGGTATTCCAATAGATCTATTGGATCGTATGATTATCGTTCCAACGAGTCCGTATCAAGAAAAGGAATTGAAAGAAATTCTAAAGATAAGGTGCGAAGAAGAAGATTGCGAAATGGCGGATGATGCTCTAACCGTCCTTACCAGAATCGCATTAGAAACTTCATTGAGATACGCGATTCAATTGATTACTACTGCTTCTCTCGTTAGCAGGCGAAGGAAGAGTACGGAAGTAAGTATCGTATTATACGTGCTGTTAGTCGTATACGTACTTCTTATACTGTTACAAGAACATAAAGATAATATGTAAATACAGGTCAATATCGATGACGTGAAGCGTGTTTACCAGCTATTCCTCGATGAAAGTAGATCTACACAGTTTCTCAAAGAATATCAAGATGATTTTATGTTCAATGAAATGCGTAAGTAAATTCTGTAGAGAAGAATGAAAGAATTAGTAGAATCTTTACGTTTCTCAAATTTCATTCGTGTAATTGTTTCTGTTACAGCGGAAGAACCGATGGAAATATCGTAACGATAGGTAGATAAATAAATTTAAACGCGAATGTTGTTCAATAAAAGTTTATAATTTTCTACTTATTAATTCCTTTCAATATTTCTTCAAAATGTTGGGCAGATATACATAAATGTAATGTATAAACATTATAATAGCAGAAACGACGTACTATAGCTCAAATTAAATATAAAAACTTAACAGATTCTCTCTTCATACTCGCTACAGTTTGGTTTTACAGCGTTTGATTTTTCTTACGATTATTAATAAATTCATAACGACAGAGTTAATTAACTCTAACATTAATCGTCGAGGTAAATTAGTTTTTGGCGTAAACTCTCTGTTACTTTTGAAATCTGTCGTACATTTCAAATAAATCTGAGATTTGCTTACAATCTATAACTTTGATATATATATATAATATATATATACATCACCGTACGATGTTAATGAATATATACCGCTTCATCGATGACAGACTACGATACGAATAAAGTCAATCTGCAACTAGTACGTATATTTTGTACCTTTACGTTTTCTTCTCTTGGCTCTTCTTAACTGTAAGAAACGATATTTATTGTTCCTTTCATTGGATATACATGTATACAAATACATACATAGTTTGGCATAAATTTTGCTTACTCGTTATCAATTTTATTCCACCCTCCGGTTTCAAGGACGACTGAGCCTTCTTATCTTTCGATATGAATCCCAAACCATATTCCATTTTGTAGACGGGGAGAGGAATCACCGTAGACGAGACTGGTATCATCACTGAAACAATCGATAGCGAAATTTCGCATTAAATATCACCAGGTTTCGTTCAAGAGTTGCGCTTTAAAGTTTACGCGCCTTAAGGATACAGAAGATAAGTTCATTACGTTTCAGAGTATCGCAATTTCTCTCGCATTTCGCTCTACGAATACTCGTAGGCAGAATCGTTTCTCATCAAGTAGGAAAAGGAACGTAGGTAACGTGGCGAGGCGCTAAACATTTATTCGCAGTATCCTTAACGAGGAATATTTGCTTATCGGTTTTAATCGAATATCGATTCGGTAAGTAGGCGACTGTCAGCGTCGACGTCGACGTCCATTCGACGAGTTGCAGCCAAGATAGCGAGCTACTCGTGCAAATCTTTGCTATTACGATTGCTGTTGTCCATCGCCGCGAAATTTTGATTAAATTCTCATTGGCGAATTCGCTACTGAATTATCTTATTATTTCTTTGGAATATTTCGTTAAATCGAATCAAGGTACTTCGTCCACGTTAAAGCAAAGTGAAAGGAGAAATTTTACGGGGATCGTATTTGAAAATTAGTAGCTTTCGAGTAACGATAAATTTTCGTAGCGAAAGTAAAAGAATATTCCATTTACGTAACTCGAGAGAGATTCTTTGCGAAGCGATATTCGAGAAGCGTGGATTTTCGCTACGAATCACGTGAACGGTGAACGCATTGAAACGTTTCAAATCACGCGACTACACGGCCAATCTGCGTGCCATACTCCACTGCAGTTGACATTTACGCCGATTAATTATCATATTTAACATTCTCCCTCTCTGTTTCTCTCTAATAGTCCAACGAAGGTCGAGTCGTACAGGTTCTACTATCGTTTTGCGCGACACGCGTCTCCTTGCTGTACAGGGTGTCAGAACGAGCGCAATTAGGTGCGTTCGGACGACTCTTAGTAGCTGCGGCTGCGAGCTCTTCAGTTTCCTAACAGAATCTTAATTGCATATTAATCGTTGGCTCGTACCTTCGTATTAATAGCGATCGAACTGTTCGGTGTTATTAAGAAGCCGATAACTCGATAACGCTAATAACCCAATAAACTCGACGTTACTAATGAACCGATAACTCAATTTTCCTAACAGCCTAACTAATTCAATGGTATTAGCTTTTCCGCTCGCCCATTCCCGCTATAACTCTATCTGGTCTTTCGATCTTCGATCAATTGCCCAGTTTCTTTGCATCATGCGTTCCGAGACAAAGTTCTCTTAGGCTGAAAGGGACGACGAGAAGCAGCTTCGACGTTGCAAACGACGACGAACAGATAAAGATCGGTACGCAACTTGGCGAGCAGAAACGGGCACGCCGGCGCACCTTTCAATCGTCACGACTCTTCCAACGAAAGGAAACGCGGATCAACAGCGGTGGTGCGCGTACTCGTCCAGCGAGTATCCTGCTATCCTAGAAACCAGCCGACAACACGAAACAGCAGACACAACGCTACTCTCCGCTCCAACAGTTGCACCGGGGATACGATCTACTCGAGATATCGCGGCCTCGCTATAATCGAAGCCTACGCTGAACGTGGACTGACGTCATCGGCCCGTTATTCCCACCTGTCAAACGTGGCCCGAAGGAAATTCGGGCTCGAAGAAATCGCTCTTTATTTGGCCAACAACCGTTCCGGACACAGACGTCGGCGGATACCGACCGATCGTCGGTTTTGTCATCGCCACGATGCGCTCATTGACTGTAATTTATGCTACTCTCCGGTCTCTCGCGGTTAGGCAACGAGAAGACAGATAACGAGCAATAGCGACGGTGTAGCGGAGTTTGATCGAGTTGTCCGAAGTTCCATCGATACCGGCTCGGTCCTATCGAGACGTCGATAAAACGCCACGCCAAATGACGATGCATTTGTCAACCTGTGGTTTGTCGTCGCCGTTTACCATGTACGATCAACAAGGTAAACAAGCCTCGAGAATCGATTGTCGATCCAAAGACCTGCACGAATTAGTCATCGCTAGTTAGATCACAGTTTATATCTGTTTGGCGAGGTTCGCGTAAGCGCTTACATATAAAGCAGGAAACGGGACGTCACGCGACTCGATGCTTTCCAAATTGTCGGAAGAATGAAACGAAGGGAGTAGAGGCGGCGGAGGCGCGACGCGATGGAAAAGCGAAGAAAAGAAGATTCGGTCGTAAGGAGAGAGAGGTCAAGGCGCGTCTTCGTATCGATATGGCACGAGCGGCAACGATTAAGGTGAAAGCTTTTCCGCGGTCAGACGTTCCCGCGCGACCAAGACCTCCAAGATCCAAGTTAGGATCTCCGTGCAGATCGGAGAAAGAAGCATCGAAACTTTCGATTCTTTAAGAAGCACCACGAACGCCTCGTTACCTCGCTCATCTCGCGCTTCGATATTCATCCAGGCAAACGATAAAGACATCAGTTTCGCGAAACAAAGGAAGTCTCGTTGCGGAGTCGATCGAGGTTTCTTCGACGTGTTACGCAGCCAGCGAAGACGAGTCCGAATCGCGTAAAACTCGTTGCACGGGCAAAATCCCGAACGATTTTTCGTCCCGTTTGACTGGAAGATGTACGAGAAAGTGAAAAGAAAGCGAGTCACTTTTTCACGGCGCAGCATGGACACAGCTGAGGGAAAACGGAAAAGACACCATTCGCTTGGTCGCGCACTAGCGTTACGAATTTGTTCCTAATCGAACGTTAAGCGGCAACAGTAGCGTAGGTATCATCGCGGATTATCGTCGCTTAGATTTCAATTTCTTGTTAATTTATTTCGTGTTAATTAATCAGAGACACGTCTTACCTGGCTCGAACACGTTGTCGTGGTTCCTTTTGTAGATGGTCGGTTTCGCGTACGTCGTCGCGATCGTCACGAGGAAACAAACGAAAAGGAAGGTCGGAAGAAACGACATGGTTCGCGGGAGGAAGGATCGTGTTTCCGGTGCGATCGTGGGCCGATCGAAGAGAACGATGTCGCGAGGTTGCTACTCTTGGCGATGTTTGGGCCGGCACTACGCGGAGCAAAGACTAAAGAGGTGAAAACACTTGCCACGAGTGGGGAAAGCTGCGAATAAACAACAGAATTGCCACTCTCCGGCAACTCGCAGCTTCGGATTTCTAGCGCAGCCAAGTACCGCGACACAGTCAAATTTCTTCAACCGCGAAAGGAAAGTAGATTTTCTGTTTCAAGTCCTTCGTTCGAGTTTCGCACGAGAAAAGGTTCCCACGATCGATTCCGGTTTCGTTCCGATTCAAAAATTTCCATTTCTACGTTCCACTGGTTCGACGTTCTCTATTTCTAAATGTCACGCGTGGAACGCGACGCATATAGTTTTACATCGCCTCTTTCCCAACCGGCTGGGACATGGAAATATCCAAAGGCTAGCAGAATTTTCATATTTCTCGTCGATGCTCGGCAAAAGATATCGCACAGGCGAGAAAAAGAGTCGCAAGACGAATCGTATGAGTCGATGACGAGTCGCGTCGATGATGGAACGGCAAAGGGAAGGAGACAAGAAAGAGGAGGAAAACGTTTCAGACGAACAACGAAGGAGCGTCAAGGATTCGTATTAATCATTGACGATATTCGTCATTCGTCGATTTATCTCACGCGTTCTCGTTTAACGACTAAAGAGCACGACGAGCGGCGGCAGACTCGCGGCTCGTGTCGCGCTGGGAAACACGACGCAGAGATGGCCAACGCGGTATTTCACGCATTTAACGCGCATATAATCGCCTAGCATTTTCCTTTCTGGTTTGTTCGCGATCGCGCAACCGTGTTCAAGTTGCGCAACGCGTAACCACGCTGCGTAAAAAAGATGCCAGGGAAAGCGAGAGATTTCGCGAGGAAACGAATCGTCGGACGCGTTTCCTCAAAGGGATGACAGCAGCGAGGAAGAAAGCGGCGAAACAGTTGAATATTGCGGTAGTTAATTATACGGTGGATCGGATCGGTCTAGTTGGGTCCGGTAGTCGAGTCGGGTGTGACAGCAACGACCTGCCGCTGGCCTAACAATGGAAACTGGGTTAAAAAGTGAAAGGATCCAGAGATCGAAGGAGGAACGACCGTGGCTCCTATTCGGCTCGCTATTCGCTATTCTGTATTCGCGTGGCGATAGAGCTAGTCGCACTGTTCCGGTCCGTATAATCGGCTTTCCGGGTCCAGTGGTTTCCAAATTGGCAGAAATTTCGCTCGGTCGGTTTCGTGTCTAAAGCAACTCCGTTTTTTATCTTTTCAAAAATCTCGAATTACCTCGAGAATAACTGTCTTTCTATACTACGAGCTATATGTATAAATAGCGAGCAACGAAGCAGAGTTTTCTGTTTTGTCCTATTTTTTTTTTTTCCACCTCTCCGACGGAGAAATCCCTCCTTTCTCTGCTTGTTCCCTCGCTGTTCTTTCGCGTTAATCACCCCATTAATTACCCGCTGTTTGTTCATTCTTTCAGCCGTTCGTCGATCGGCAAACGGAAACACGCAAGTCGGCGAAAGTCGTCGCGACTCTCGTTTCATCGTTTCGCGTTCACGTGCGCGCGTTTCTCGTTCTCGAAATTTGCTCACCTCGGCCGATTAACTTTATTCGCAACGACGCAAAGCTATCTGTGTTTCTACCCTCGAAAGACTCGTTATCGCTAAAACACCGTTTACCGAACGTATAAAGCTTCTTCGTTTTGTCTCGCAGCACATTTTGCGCAGTCTAGATGTTATTCGGAAACCTTGTTAAACCTCCTATTTGCGAAAGATGCCGTTCCGACGCCTGTAGGTAGCTGTTATCGCGTAACCGGGCCAAGTACGATAGATTTACATAGTCGTTAGCGTTTAAGAATAGTCAGCCTGGCGATCTAACTTGCAGTGTAAACTATCGAAAGGATACAAAATCGCGATACAGAAATTGGAAAATACGTTGGACGTATCGAGCTCACGTTCGAAGCGCCATACGTAGGGATCATCGGTAATCGGTAGATCGGTCGGTAGATGGAAAACCAAAACGACGGCAGCTTGAATCGATTAGAAGGAGTTGCACGAAACGAGCAAAGGCATGCACGGCTGACACATCCGGGTCTTGCCGCGCATAATCTAGCCATTCTGTCGCGGCAGTCTGTTCTTGTATCGGTCGGGATACACGAGCCGAAATTATTTCATCCACCCCCGCGGCTTTATGGAGATGTCAGCGACGGATCGGAGGAGTGCGCGCGACAGGAACGTCACCAACGACCAGGCAAATGGTCTGTAAAAACGTGACGTCATGTTCTCTTTTAGATAGACACCTGCCTCGAAATAGAAAAGATACAGGCATTATGATTTTCAATCAGGGAGGCTACTTACTTTGCGCCCGATTTGACACGAGTCGTACGAGCGTTCTACGTAACGCTCGAAAACCTTGATTTCTCGGCACTCGAGGTATTTTTAAAACGAAAGTTGTTTCAAGTGTCAAGCGTAACCGGGGCGTCCTTAGACGTTGATAATTAATAGCATTAGGGATCGTCGATGCACCGACCCTTGATCGAGAAAAACGTATCGCCTCGGATAGAAATTCGATAGGGAAGCACACATAAGCGTACGGTTTGGGCAAACAGACGTTCCATTTCGGACAGCGTCGTCCCCTGAATCTCCGCTTTCCCCCATTAAGGAGAAAACGAGGGGAATCAAGCGGAATCGAGAGGAGTGACTCATTCGGTAAGTGCATCAACGTACGAACGATGCGCGCGTTAAACGACACAAATCCCCTGTTTTCGGCTGAAAATACCCGCCACTGTCGAGAAATTCGACGGAGATAAATTTTTTTGAAAAAGAAAGAAACCTCCGTTTGACGGGGGAATTTCGCGTGCCACCTTTCAATTTTGACCCGAAGATTTCCACCGGTTCCCGAGAAATACGGATCTCAAAAATTGTTTGAAAAAGCGTCGTTCCTCTCGAGTAGGTTTCTTCCTTTCGCGAGTATCGTTCGACAGAGTTTGCGAATTGGAAGCCTCGTGTCGTTTATGGAAGACAGAGCGTTTCCTGTTTGCGTTATAAGCGCGGTCTCTGCTACTGGCAGTTTTCGTGCAATGTCTCTGCTATAAAGCGATCGGTCGTAAAGAGAGCACGATAGCGAACTCCGGACGAGATTTATTACTATTTTTACGATCTTGAAGGCAATCGTGCATTTTATCGCGTATCCTCGGTGCGCGCACTTGCAACGAACTGCGATAAGTCGAGGCGGAAGTAGAAACAACGTAGATAAGAGAGTCGGATCGCTTCGACCCTTATCGACGATGATCCTCCGTGGAACCTTGGAAATCGCCGTTTGCCCGCGAAACGGTCAATCGATCTGAACCGACGAAGAAAGCATCGAAGAAACGCCAGGCATCGGAAGAGCCTTCGGCAGACTCGTTCGGCATCTCGTTTCTCCTCCTTTTTCACTTTCCACGGCTGTACTCTTTTTTATTAACTCCGCAGCCCAGGCCGTGGTTGACTCGACAGATACGAGGAGAATAGGAGTAGAGAATGCAAGAAGAAGGCTCGTCCGAGTTTTTACTAATTACCAATTATAAAAACTGCTAATCGTTACTTGCATGCTTGGTATCTCCTCTTTGTTTCCCCTTGGTCTTTTTACTCCTTCTCTTTGTACGATTTTCCACGCGATCATGTTTGTCCCAGCAAAGGCTACTCACCAGCCATTTGATAATAAATTAAATTAAACTAGGTCAAATACAACTGACATAATCGTTTCGCCAGGTGCGGTTGATCGGTCGAATAAGCGGGAAATTTCGTTGCAGATATTTTTCAAGGTAAGTAGAATCGGAGTAGAATCGTAGCTATCAGTACGTTTCTACCTCTGTCAAGCAACGATCCTGATATCTCTGTATCGTCTTTTGGTCCACCGAGGTATCTTAAAGCGTCGTGAAAGAAAGAAAAGACAGTAGCGATGGAAGAGAACGATACGCGGAACGTACGCTGCGAGCCAGCCTTTTCACCGAAACTGTTAATCGATCGAAAACCACAGTCCCACCAAGCAAGCTTCGTATCGCGATTCATACAAGCCGGATGTCGCGCCGTATATCGCAATCGAAGATAATTCCGTTTCCTTAATTCGAAACGAGAACACGCAAACCTCGTCGTCTCGGACATAGACACCATAGACGCTATTCGGAATATCGAGTTTCGGGAGACAGAATTTGGCCGGAACGTCGCTCGTTCTCGAGATTTTGCCGACGTTCGTCTTTTTTCCTCCAGCGTTCCGCGAACTGACTCTTTCAGCCGACGGACTGTATCCCGAAACGTCCATCCCTTATCGATGGTTGCGCAGAAAATCGAGCCAAATAGCCCAGAGACGGCGTACATTTCGCTCGGGTTTTCAAATTTTCTGGTAACGAGCGCCGGGAATTCGCGAAACACGGCAAGCTGCCGGCTGCTGGCTAAACCCGGCAACTTGGCCGCTCGTAGGAGATATAAAACATCTCGATATTGATTTTAGGCAGTCGCGCGAGACTTCGGAGTTCGGTAGCGACGACGTCTAGCCGCGTTTGGCTAGAGCCGCGAATCACGCGACCGACTACAGAAATTCACGGTGGACCGAGCGAGCCTGATATTCGGGAAAAATCGGCTGACACCCGTCAAACAGTATTGACGGCTGTGCGGTCTCCGCCCCGATAGAAAAAGAGCAGTGGCACGCGAAGCGACCTTTCACGGGACGATGGTTCTAAACCGATGGATAAAACCGACGCACTCCGTCGTTCGCCACGAATACTAATTACGAAAAATTGCTCGATACTCGACAGACAGCAGATTCCGTCCTTCCGCAAGGAATCAACGAACGCGAATCGGCGAACTACGGAGGGACGCCGACTCCGACCCATCGATCGCTAGATTGTCGCGCGATTACTTTCGAATCGATAATCATAGCCGCGTAACTCGTGACCGAGATAGCGCAAACAATCGCTGGTAACTGGCGCGAGATTTATTCGACGTTCAGGTTTGCTCGTAAGGTCCCTTCTTTATTAATCGCGTTCGTCCGATAGTGTCTTTCGGTTTCGTCGGTTCCGCGAGTCGTTCGACAGCGACTTTGTAAGTAAAGCGATCGTTTATCGACTATTTCGATGGATTTCACGAAGCCGGGCTATCGGTCGATATCGTTTGCACCGGACAACGGCAGATAAAATATACATAAAGCGAAACGCTTGGCACTGCCACGTTTTAAACACGGCTAAGAAGATTCGATGGCCGGTATCTTCGATCGTAAAGAATCGATGGATGGATTAGCAGAGCAACTGAAACCGCGGTTTATGACGCGGGTAGAACGCGTGTCCGTTGTGGTGCGACGTACGCGAATCAATCGAAACGACGTTTACGGGTCGTGCACCTTTGAAACCTACCTACGGATAACGACTTGGCGCGACACGTCCAGCCACGAGGTATCTAGACTCGGTACGACAGTTCCTTATGGATTTTACACGACTGTGCACTCGGCGAGGCACAATAGCCGCCCCGGTGACTAAGCCGCATTTCCGGGATACGAGAGAGATCTCTTATTTTCCCCATCGGTTCGGCTGCTACTTTCGCGTTGCCACTCCGTTTTCTCGACAACCGCGTGATTAACGAACCTCGGTAAAAATCCTCCGGGTCCTTGCAATCTACTAGTTCCAGGTAGAATGCAGCAATCGACGAGTTCTTAGCCGATATTCTTCCGCTGTTCTTCGCTTCCCTGAGCTTTCTCGGTGAAGCACGTTTCGACTGGAACTTCGAAACTCGGATGTCTCGATGTGCTCGATTTAACATCCTCGGTATTACAGCGAAGTACTAAACAGAAGGAATACGATGCCTTTCGAAGCGAGCGAACCCTCGCGTCTGCAAATTACGTTACACGCGATCCTGTGACAAATGCAGAGACGACGTTGTCTTTTCATCCGTGAATATGGCAATACAGCGGGTTATACAGTAGACTATTTAGCTTTACGCTGGCACGCTGGCAACAGTCGTTTCGCGCAAATTTCTCGCATTCGGATTACGAGCGCACAATGGAGAGCCGTTATCGCGTACGCCATCGGTCTTGCATGCATGCATAATTTTCCGCAGATAAGCCTGGAAACGAGTTAAAATCGAAATCCGTGAACGAGATGCTTCGCTCGAGCGATCTCCACCCGCAGCTTGAGACTTACGAATTTGTTCTATTCTCCGCTGTAATTTCTCGCCACTCTTTTTCTTCGCGTTGCAGCCGATACGTTTCGCTACACGCGTTTGCGTTTATCAAAAAACGTACGACTTTCTCCGTCGAATTTTTTCCTCCCCAACGTCTGTCGACGCGTAAAGCAGCCGATTGCGTTAACGTTATATGCTCAGGAAGCTGTTACTCGCGTGACGTACGGTCACGCGTGGCCGTCAAACGGAAAATCAATCGCCCCAGTCCGCTGGTTTGCGTAATCATCCGGACGAAAACCTGACCGAAATCGATCGGTGATCGCCAATGGGAAAACGAAAGTCGCCAACGCGTCCGTCCGACGATTAGATCGTTCCAAATTACCCGATTTCCAGTTTATATTCGACTCGATATATGGTCGTACGTAGGGTCGATAACTCGCCTAATCGCAATCTGTTGCATCGGGAGGCGCGTGAGTCTGGAGGAAAGGTCGGAACCGTCGGAAGGGTGGTTAAAAAAGAAGGAACGCGCGTATCGTGGCGAGGCAAATTCATGAAGAGGATGAGAGAGAGAGAGAGAGTGAGAGAGAATGAGAGAGAGGGAGCAAGGCGTGGAGATTTTCACGAGGCTAGAAGCACGCGTGCGCGCGATTACGCGTATCCCTGACAAATAACCGAACACAGCCATTCTGGCGTCCCCTATGAGTACGAGCGCTCGAGAAGCTCGTAGGGAATGGTTTGACGGAGATGGACGCAGAGGAGCCGCGTACTCCACCACCGGGCGAACGAGCGAAAAAGAGAGAAAATGTATGGTGTGTGTGTGTGTGTGTGAGAGAGAGAGAGAGAGAGAGAAAGATAAAGAGGGGCGAAGGGCAGCATGCGATAGGTGTACAAACGAAGAGAACAGAGAATCGAGGAGAAACGAGGAGCGAACGAGCAGGGACGAAGGGTGGTTACCGGTAAGAAGGGTGTACTACCCCTCGCTAGAGCCGAGTCTTACCGCGTTAATTGCAAGTACTTCCCTCGGGGTACCGCAACGGGTATACAGTTCCACCCACCTTGCAGGTTCCACCCCATCCAGTAGGGTTTAAGGGTACGCAGGGATGATTCGTGCACCCCTTTTTCCCTTTTCATGCTCACCCGGGTCCTTTCATTCCTCGCCAGTGGTTAAAATATTAGGATTTCCTCGAGGTCTTGTGCGTTCGTGTTGGGGCTATCGCACTAGCCCTCTCCTCCACCTTCTCTCGCTCTCGCCGAGATTCCCTCTCTTCTCTACCGCCGCTGACTCGTCAACGGCTCGACGCGACGCTGCTCCAGCCGATTCTACTCTCGAAAACTCTTCTTACTGCTTGACACCCTCGTTCGAAGCAACGGGCCAAGATTCGAATCAAAGGCGAGCTGCCGTTTCCACCGCTGTCGGTCCCAATATGCCCCTGCGCGTGTATTTCTTTCGCCGTAGCAAATTGTTTTTCGGAATATCCGATTTCCTTTGGATGCCTCGAACGATTTCGAAACGGGAACAACCGTTTCCGCGTTTCGGAATACGACGTTCGTTCTACCGCCGTATCTGGTCGAGTAAGTGGTTTTCGCGGGAGAGACAGTCTCGAAAACAAATTTCCGTCCTCTTCGACTGCGAGTATTCCTTTTCTTCTTGACAAAGCACGAGCCGATATAAAGCAGAAGAAGAAAAGAAGGGTAGTTACGCGATGGTAGATACCGGAATGTAAAACGTACTGAATCGCGTACTTTCATCTCGAGTACTCGCGGTCTTCTTCCTTGCATTCCCGCTCGCTTGTTACGCTCGCACGCCTCTAATTATCGAGTCATCGCACAACGAGCGTAATTGCCGCTGTCAAAGAGCATAGCGTTTCGCTCGTCGCCTTTGTCGTCGTTCCTTCGAGTTGCCAACACCGCCTCGCTACCACGAAATAAGACTCACGCGGACTACGCGGAGAGAGCTACAATGGTTTCTACTTCTTTTCTCGGTTTGAGGAAGCTCGACGCTTCAGTTTGTCAAGATCGTGGAGCTTTTGTCGTTCATCGTGGAGAAATTCGCCGAGACGCGGAGAAAAAAGAGTTATCTCGCTCCTTACATTTTGAGTTAACGAGCAGATCGGAGGATTAAACGCTTCCAACTCTTTTCTCTTGCTAATTCACCGGCCCGGCTCCCTTTGACCGTCTCCTATAAAACGAGCAGCGATAAAATTTATCTGGAAAATTTAGGAACGCGTCGCGTAGGCAAAGCGTCCCGCTTTCCTTTAGATCCTTAGAGTAAAAAACGTTGCGTGGTAACTTTAGCAGAGGTTCCTGCCGTGTTTTTATTTCCGTATGCCGTAAAAACTTCTCGTTCGTCCGTGGGTTACGTGGATTTCAATTTCGGTAGGCCCTGAAAAGCTGCAGGCTTACGATGAATTTCTCGAACCACGTTTTTCTTTTATCTTCTACCTCTTATTAAATCTCTCGAGCAGTCGTCGCGACCACTGAACGACTTAACGAAAGTTTTCGTACTTCTCCAAAGAAAGTTCGGAGTATTTGCGTCCGAAAACCAACTACCTCGATCGAACGAGTTGACGTAGCTGCACTTTTGTGAAAAACGATGGCGAACCAACGTCCCTTTCTTCGGCAAACTAAGGTCTTTGTCTAGAACGCTTACCAGGTGCTTTAATTCGAATAATCCTTCGTATCTCGAAGTATAAGAGAACTTTTCTCCGAGCCACGAGCCACGTAATTCGAGCCGAATAATCGCCGATCTCGGCGTTAATCCGCGGAAGAAAAAAGTTGGCTGAAGGCGTCGTTTCGCAAAAGGTAGGTAGCTTTCATTGTCGCAAGCAGAATCACGGCGGTAATTTATACGTAAACTTCTGATACGGCAACGTGCCGCGTTACGAACCAGAGGTAGCACTCGAAGAAGCTTGTATCGCGCCTCGTGGGAGCAGACCACCCGACCCCCGTCGTTTACCATCCATCTTCCGAACGTCCATGTGTGGAATACATGTTTAATAGAGATCGTATTTACAGCGACGTAAATCAAACTACGGTGTGGACATCGAACGTATGCAAGCCACGCTCGAACGTCACCGTCGCCTTGCCTCGCCTCGCTACGTGTCGCATCGCTTCGTGTCGCGTACCATCGTCGTTGTATCGCATTTGACCACTACGTATTATGTATATTCACGCGTCCACGTGCGACAACGCTACGTTCTGCCGCTCTGTGTCGCGACTACCAATCGAGTCCCTCGGCCTTTTCTGCTTTTCGACCAATTTGCTCGGCCTCTCCGACCTCGTTTCTGTTCGTCCCGGCAAATCGGTTACTTCTCGACGTTTCAAGACGTTACGGTTGCCAAATCGTCCAATTCTTTCAACGGCGAAGAGAGACAAAGAGAGAGAAGGTAATTTTGCACAACGTTCCGGGCAAATGAACGCACCCTCGCAGATGCGCGGATCTTCGTCTTGCTTTGACGAAGATTTCTCTTAAAGCAGACGGCAGGGACGGCTGATCTTTGAGGAAGCTTCGTTTCCTCAAGAGAAAGAGATACATTAGAAAAGGTACGAAGCGACGGTTTGGGAAACGGTGGAAAAATGGATGGACAAGCAAAAACTGACGAGGACGAAGCGTCAAAGAGTTTGAAGGTAACGATGGTGGAGAGGGCGAAAGCAGGCAGGGAAAAAGGAAGACCGGCAGCAGAGGATAGGAAGAGGGGTGTTTCGAGTGTCTGCTGCTGTTCTGGCCTGTGTTAACACTTTACGCCTCCCTTTTACGTATTACCGTCTCCACTTAAACGCTTTCGTACGAACTTGGACGGTCTGACTCGTAAAATACAGCCGTAACTACTTTCATGCGATACGCCGTGCACACCGAGCGAAAACAGCTCGAGACTCTGCACCCGCTTGAAATTTCTGCATCGCGAATCGAATCGCTCTTTCGCGAAAAATTTTTTTCTACGACGATTTACCGACCGACGTAATCGACCTACCATCGAGTAATCGAGTTTCGTGATTTTACAAATAGGAAATGTACGAAAGAAACAGATTCACCGAAGCGAGTTCTCGGAACGATGTACGAAACAAATTTCCAAAGTTTGCCGGCGAAAAGTGGTCGGATATTCGGTAATCATCGCCGAGAGAAAATCGTTGCCGAGGAACGAGCGGTCTGTCGAGAGGAATTTGTCGAAACTTCGCCACTTTGATTGCCTCTATATCTTTACACGACCGATCGACGCGTCGACGGTCTTCTGCACTGCGGACGTTTCTATGGATCATTCGCGAACTTCGAAAAAGCTGGTTGGGGTCGTTGCGCAACACACGGCAATCGCGTCAACGAAAAAACTTCGAGATCGGATCTGCGTGATCCAAAAATCTACGAAAGAAAAGGACGAAGATCTTCGATTACGTCGAAATGGCTGAAAGTAGCTAAAAGCAGAGGCGTGACAGCTATCCGAAGAACGTAAATTGAAAACGTCGACGACCGGCTTAGGCAGGTAACGATCGAGCGAATTCGAACGATCGAAAGTCGTCGAAAGAATCGATTCGTGTTATTAGATCGGCAGAGACGGCAGCCTGTACATTTCACCGGGTAAACAATGTGCGTTCCGAGAAGTTGGTAGGTTGCAGGATGCTTCAGACTGCATTCGGTTTCCGGCGTCCGGGAGTGGAGCAGGGGTGAGCGCGGTATGCGAGCGACCGTGTCGTCTGCGGTGCGGTGAATAGGCGAAGTGCCAGCTTCGAACTTTGTTGACTCGTTCCACCGCGTAACTTGCATCGTGCTCGATAGAGACAAGTACACAAGTACGACCTACGAGTGGACCGGATTCTAGCTTTTCCCTCTCGGTGCAACACGTTGCATCCCGTACACTCCGATTTACATCCGAGAAAACCTCACGAAAAAAATACATTTTTCGCGTTATTTTCTTCGGTGTTGATCGATCAGATGTACAGTCCCGTGTATTCCTGTCGACTTGGCAAGTTCAAGAAATAAATATATATATCGGAGGAAAGCTCTGACGGGAATTGAAAAGTGGCGATACGGATGGGCGGAGTGACGTAGGATTGTCGATGGGACGGACGAGCGTACTTATCTATCGGATGGATAGGAACGAATAACGCGGCTAGCGATTTCAATGAGCAAACCCTACCGGAATAGTGTAAACACGAACGAGAGACGGACACTATCTAGGTAGGAACGAATATGTGTGACTTGTCTGTAGAGATATGCGTAAATCAGCGGTGCATCGACCTTTAACAGGTTGACTGTCGCGCGAATTTTATATCTTTTGTCCGAAATATATTACGCCATAACGTTCAATTTTTCCAGAATAATTATATGGTATTTGATAATTAGACAGCGATTTTGTATGCATTTACAGGAGAAATTTAAAGTCGAATAATTACACAGAATGTGTACATGATATGAAAACGTATATGAAAGTATAATGCGTTCTATGATACGTCGTAGCTACAACAATTGTTGTTTTTTTATTTCTATTAAACTCTGCAGTTTAGCGATAATATTATCTCAAATTCATTCGCATCGTTGAACATTTTTTCAACGATATTTATCTTATTTTCATCGCTCTAAAATATTTATAGCGAGGCGTGGGCCACCGATGGCCACAGCGGCAATTAACGCGTTAACGACAATCGCTCGTATTTTTTATCGGAAAGATCGTATTTTCTTCTCGCTGTAATGGATAGAAATTCGTTTCGCGATCCTCCGAGGATCGTTAATACGTCAAAAAGAAGGTCGCGCGATTTAAAAGACTATTTGCGGCAATTTCTATCGTTCGGTGATTTAGCGATTGCGCCAACGGCACCGAGAACTTTCCCGTATTTATGGCAATTACGTAGATCTATGCTGCAGAGGACAGGGCAGAGATTACCAAGAGCCAATTAATCGTATGCGGTTGAACAGTCCGAACCCGAAGGGAAGTCTCCTATTTGTTAGTCTCAAATCCCACTCCACCCACGCTCCTAACGCTGCCAAATAGGAACACGAGCGATCCTAGAACCGGACAACGTTAAAACACCGATAAGTACACCAAGAGGAGCGGAGCAGTCGCGTATCTTCATAAAGGAAACTCGGATCGCTGTTCTCTCCCTTCCTCGAGGGATTCGCGAAAAGATCAAAGGCAAAGGTCGTTAATTTACGTACGATTAATCTAACTGCCGCATATTTTAGATACACGTACGTCGACAAATTTCCTATTCCATTTTCCGAACGATCGTTGATCGTCCCGCGTGTGTTGCAAAGACCGCGGATAGCGTCGAACAAACATTGGACCGCCGTAAACGCGATTCCGTAGATTTTGACGTTGTTTTATTTAAGAACCAAGGGTTTTATCGAATTTACGAGACGACAAGTGGCGGGCAGTTGGTTTGGTAAAATCGCTCGCTTTGTTTTCCTTCTATGCTAAATTCGCGTAAAATTGTCAAAAATTCCAACGGTTCGATCGGCGTTCGTCGATGACTCGCGTTTGCCTATTAGCAAAAGCTAATTTTGGATTTGATTTTACGAATCGTATACGGAACTATCCTCACTTTAGATATTTCTATCGTTACGGACTTAAACAGGTCATCATTCGAGTTGCGCTGTTGTCTACTCGTTGTCCCTAGATGCGACGTCGGCATGCGATGCGATTTACGGCGACCTGGCGTCGGTATAAAAGTTTTTACGATCGCGTGAAAGAAACGTCGTTTCGATTCATCGTTCCTCGATGGCAAATTTAGCGTCGAACGGATAAAAATAAAGCCGGAGTCGGCCAACGAGTAGGACGAAGATGGTAAAAATATGAAGAAGGGAGGCGGAGAAGGAAAAAAGACGGGAAGAAACAGTAGAAAACGGGTTGTCAGTCGGTCAGAACTAGCTCGTAAGAAGCCATCCCCCAGGAGCTTTCCGGTGTCAGACGCTTCCTGTGTTCCTATCTGCCTCTATATACCTATCGATCCTCGACCTGCACCCTCCTCTTTGTGCCATCCGACTGTCGTCCCTCTCTTTTCCACCGCCCTTTCGACCTCCTCGTCCCTCCAGGCTCGATCTATATCGTATTCGTACCCCTCTCTACACGAGGTGTCCTCGCTCGTAGCTCGCGCCATAACGCTCAGGGTAATTTACCTTGCATATTTATACGCACGTCTCATCGAGAAAAGTGCCTCCGTTAAATGCTGCTCTTCTTTTCTCTTCCATTCTTTCTTCTCCTCTCTTCTTCTCTTTTCTCCTCTTCGCCCTTCTACCTCTTCACCATTCTTCATCTCTGCTCCTTCACCCCGTGTATCTGTCGTTTTCTCTCTTTGCTCGGGGTTAACAACGTTTAATAGATTCTCGCTAGCGGAGCTTCGATATTCTAGAATCGCGATTTTCTTCAACCGCGAGCGATCAAGGGTGAGTCGATGTCGTCTCGTATAGAAATCTCGCGACTCGTCTTTCCAGGTTCGCTCGTCTCTTCGTAGTCAATATCATTTTTCAATCGAAGGAAGCGTTTCGTCTCTTGCAAAGAGAATTCCAGCTGAAATGGAATCGCCTCGAGCGCCGTTTCTATTCCGCACAGGGGCGTTTTCAGAACCTTTTCTCGTTTTCTACGCCCGCGACTCGAACGAATCGATCATTTAACGCGAATACCTCGCCGAACGGTTCTCGACTCGATCGTTTAGCAGCATCTACGGCTACGATTAGCCGGATGCGATCGCCAGGCGAAAATATGTTCAGTGACGATTAGAACGCACGAACGTAGACACCGGTTGAATATGTAAGCAGACAAGGGCCGGGACGACGATACCGGCTTTCGTTAATAATTAATCCGTTAAATGATTAACCGGTGTTCGGCCGGCAAAACCGTCTGACTTAACCTGTCTAATTCCATCGTAAATCATTCATCGTGTCGATGTCACTTCGAAGTTTATTTCGATCGTAATAGTCGACACTGTCCTATAAAATAAAGTTTTCTCGCTTTTATGGAATTTACGCGTTAAAATTGGTATCCGTTACATCTAGTGAACGAGATCGAAGGCTGCCGGCAATCAATTCGCAATTACGCGACCCGATTTTCCGTGATCCCTTTCGAACAATTTCTTTTCAGAGACGATCGCTACCAAACGGCGAGTTCTTCTTCGTAAATTGATTCTCCATTTCTATCGGAAGAAAAGACGGTACGCTCTGTTCGATCTCTCGCGAGTCCAATTTATACTCGCTGCTTCGGCTCATCCGATGGAAATCTGTTTCGAGGCAAACGCTTATGTAAATAAATTCTCGACACGGTGAGAAATACTTTGAAATTCTATAAGAGCGCTTCGGTTCGCGGAAATTCAGCAAACGTCGTAATCCTACAAATAATATAGAAGAATTTCACGTTGATCGGAAGTTGTGGAAGGTATAAGGCGATGCCCGAGGTAAAAATCATTCGACACCGATCGTGTCGGATGGTCTACGCCTATCTTTTACACCGAAGGAAACTGGACGAGACAACGAGAATCGCATTTGCGCGTAAAAGTTCGAAAACTAGGGATTTTCGCTGTCGCACGCTACAAATCGCACGTCTTTCAATGGAAAAACGCGGATGCAACGATTACCGGTCGAAGGACGCGAGATCGATCGAAAATCTCGCTTGTTTCTTACCTCGGACACAAACCACGAGTAGTTAGCCTGGTACCGACGAGAACACACCGAGCCATGCCCCACCGTGCACGCTAAAACGAGAGAATCAAAGTCTCCCTAGCTCCGACTCCCTCGCTTTCAGCGATGGCTCCGATCGTTCTCTGTCGCGTTCGCTCGCGCTCTGTAACAAACAACTACGTGTCCTGAAATAATCACGAAATGACCACGTCGACTCCTCTAAGCTCGCCGCAAAAACATATCTGGCTGACGTGATTCGAGTTTGCCTTGGCAGATCGGCGTATCGTAGAAGCGGCGTGTGAAATCGAGGAGATAAAGCGCGAGAATTCGCTCGAAGAGTGTGGACGATGTCGACGCTCGGTGAACGTCGTCTGCTCGATTCGAATCGAAAGTGGAATCGGAGAGACGAAGTTGGAACGAGAACGTATCCGAAACGATTTGTTCATCGGACGGGACGGTTTCGAAGAGACTCGAAGCGGTCGCTACGCACCACCGATTCAGCCAGAGTGAAGGAAGGGGTGGCCGCAGGGGTGGCGACGAGTTTGGAAGTGCGCGCGCAACTTACCCCCTCTGTTGGTGTCCGTGTAACACGTAATCGAACTAGGAGCGCCGCGGTTCGTCGTCAGCTCCGTCATCCGCGAACGACAGGGGCCAAATCGTTGACCACACACGGCTGGATAAATCGACTATCCGTCGAAACGAAAAGAAAATCCAAGCCTGGCGGGTGTTTCGTTGGAATCGATCCGGTCCTCGGACAAGTTTCTAGCGAATCTAGTGAAATATCGGTGGCGGTGGCAGTGGCGGTGATGGTGACGGTGGTGGTGGTGGTGGTGGTGGTGCATGAGTCCGCGTAGGGTGGAGGTACTGGGGGAGTAAAGGGACAGTCGGTGAGCTTCGTAGTCTCCTCCCGTGTTGGCTGGACGTGGATTCGAAAAGGGCGATCCGAAGGTCGAAAACGATCGGAAAAAGGAAAATCGTTTCGATTGGTGCGGAACGAAGGTTCGGTGGTTGCGAGCGAACGGCGAAGGGCGAGAAAGCACCGTCGTAGATAGAAGAGGGTACACCGCGAGCGTTTCGCGAACCGAAACAGCGGATCGTCGCGGTGACTCGCGAACGGTCAAACCGTAAGTCGGAGTGCGTCGGTTACGTCGCAATGGCGCCGAACGCGGCTCCGTCGAGGAGCGACTCGGTTTCCGACGGAGCCGCCGGTGATGGAGCGACCGTGAGCCGTTCACGTGAGTCCACCCCATGTTACTAGAACCGCCGCCGTGGCCCGTGCTCGTGCCACCTCGTGATCCAACCGATTCCGGACTCGTACGAGTTCCCCGTTTCCTCATTTGCCCCCGTTCGGTGAACGCGAATCGGCCAACCACCATGAAAAGGATCCGCAAGAGGCAGCCGCGCAAGATGAAAGGCCGGTCGCGCGAGTGACAGTGCGTGTGTATGTGTCAGAGCCGAGTGGTGGGCAAGTTTTCGGGTGATCGTTCGTTTCGTCGATTTTTCGATTTGTCGTGGCCGTCGCCACCCGTGTCCTCTCGCTCGTCGTCGAAAGGAACGGGGGTATCTCCCTTCGACGATCCGGCAGAACGATCTGCCAGCGGTCGTCGTCTACTGGCCGATCGCCATGCCGTGGATTATCGCGGACACGAAACACCGCTCCGTCACGGAGTGATCCTGCGAGGACGGGCAGCACGCGAAACAGAGAGGACCAATCGTAGGAAGAAAAACCGGAGGAGAGTCTAGCGGAGAAAGGAGGAACGGAGCGAAAGGAGGAAGCGAAAGAGGGAAAGAAAGGAGCGGAAGAGGCCGGTACGCTGGCTGGGTGGGTGGTAAAAGGAAGTTTGCAGGAGGTTCGTTACCGGCAAGCCAGGGTTTCTAGGATAATCTAGCCAACCTGGCGGACCAGGAGGAAGGTGGCTCGACGATGCAGGGCAAGGAGAGCCCCGTCGGGTCCAACACCCAGGAGACCCATCAGTACGTTGGTCCTTATCGACTGGAGAAGACCTTGGGAAAAGGCCAGACAGGTAAGTGCAGCGGATCCCTCGCGCATTTTCTACCTCAAAGATCTCACGACTCGTACGATACGTTGTTTGCGAAGCTTCCACGCTCGTCCGATCGAGACTCTTTTCGATCTTTGACGCCAAGAATCCGCATTGACGAGTTTACGGGAAGAACAATGTCTCGAGACGAGACGAACGACTTTTCCTCTTAAGCTACTCGTCTTGGAACGAGAGACAGTCTTTGGACGAATAAATTCGAATTAACCGTTATGTCGGAATCTATAGGTTGTTACTTTAGTAAACCGCATGGCTACGGTATAAATAGAGCTCGATGCGTGTTTCGGTTTGCACATTGTTGTATCACCCCCAACGTGATGCAACGTCGGTCACGCGAGATATCATAGCACGCAGTCGCATCGAGCCTTCGACGAAATTCGTACGACCCCTCTCGTTCTATTTACGTTACGAAATATAGCTAACGCGCGCTATTAACTTTTCACGAAACGATAATTTACCGGCTGATTACGTGACTTCCATTGACGATCTCGTAGCTTTCCTTTTCGGTCGGTACATCGATCGATTCGAAGGAGAAAGGATCTTCGGGGCTGCTGGTTACGCTTCGTTCGATCGTCCACGGTCCAAGGACGTGCCTCTGGTTTTCCACAGAGTATCCAGCGGCATAATCGCGTTCCGTGGAGAATATAACCGGGTTGCATAGGAAACGAATTTCGTTACACGGTTAAAGAACGATTCTGGATCGGAAAGAGAGAGGAGGATGAAGCTACCCCACCTCTTGAACGGGTTGCCGCGAGCGCTTTTAACGTGGCGTCTTTTAACGCGTTGCGTTACCCCCAAAGCGACCAGAATCGCGAAGAAACGGGTTCCCTGAGGAAGAAGAATGCGCTTTTCATTCGCCGCGTATACAGTTTTCCGTGCTACGAGCCGGCGACTGTTTCTGTGAACTCGGTCGCGTAAACAAAAGCCCGTCGAGACAATCGTTGAAACAATCGTCGTGCTACACAGTAATCAGGTTGACCGATTAACCCTCGGACGACCGCGACCAGATTATCCTGACTCAGTGCGATATTTTCCAACGTGGCATACGTAAAAATCACTGTATTCGTTTCAAGCGAGACTATGTTACAACTGTGCGATTTATTCCTATCCGTGATCTATCGAGAAATAACGTAAAACAATGTCCATCTCTATTTCTATATATTTTCTCAAGAAAGTGATTGCTAGAATTGAAAATATTGGATTACTCGGCTAGAGAATCACGTACGAAAGTGCTGCAAAAACGGACAAACTGAATTGAGAACGAGACCCAATACGGAATTCCGCGTCGGTAGTTGGTGAGTTAAACGAAGATTCAGCTTTGAAACGGACATCGTCTTTTCTTCTCTCGCGTAATTTTGCTTATGGAAACCTTGTATCGACCTGTACGGAACGAAGACAAAGCCAGGACTTTGAGAAAACGCGAACTCGTCATGTTTTACCGATTAAAGCCGATTACGTTTCATGACGAAGTTACAAAGGAGCTAAGGTAGTGGTTTCGCGAGAAACGCGACCGTTCAACGTGATTCTTTGCGGCTACGTCGTACAACGAACAGAGGAGAGGACAACCAGGAACAGGTTCCGATGGAGAAGCGTGCGTCACCCCCGCGAGAGTGAACGATAATGTTACAAAGCGCGCTTCAGACTCTGTTCTTGCTCCGACTTCGTCTCTACTCGACTCGACTTCGCGTCGAACGACGATTTCTATTGCCACCAAACGTACGAGCACGAAGTTCGTTCGAGTAGAAAATCGTGCTGTTTCGCGGGGATTTACATCACGCGACACGGCACACTCCCACGCTGCTAACTAACCCTAGAAGCTATATCTACCAAAAGCAGCGAAAACGACCGGTCTTTGAAAAATACTCTATCGAATATTTGTACATTTATTACTCTCTTACAAAAGAAATTCCACGCTGTGCAGTACATTTTTGATATTATCAACCGATCCGGGACCATAATCCCTAAACGAAGGCTTGGCACGTTTATAAAATCGTAAAACCAGTTATTTTCACTGGTGTGGTAGTTCCAGCGTCGGCATCGTGATCGATCCGGAACTTTCCTCGTAATTGACAGCGTCGTATTGAACGGTACGCGGCAGAAATTTGAAAAACGCGTGGGAAGTCGTAGGAAACGAGGCAACTGGTTAATTCGGCTTCGGTAAACAGATTGAAGGACCCTCTTACACTTTGACAAGTGCCAGTCATTTTCACTGGCATTGATATAACTAACCACAAAATTGCTTTGATTTTGAATAGAAGCAAAGAGAAAAAGGGAAAATAAAATTCGTTATATCGTTTCTTTGGTTATCGTTGCAAAAGTCATTACATCATGACGGGAAAAAACGTAACACGAAGTAGAAATTTTCAAATAAAATTGTAAACCCAGTCGTTCTGACCGGCGTGGTAGTTCCAGTGCTGATATCCCGATGGATTCTGTATCCAGGAACGGAATTCCACGAGAGACGAAGTAAAGTGGAATCTAATGAAATTGCGAGTCGCGTACCGAATGGTAATTTTCGTTTGTGGTCGAAGCACAGGTACGCGTGCACGCGATACACCGCGACAATCGATGAAGACGTCCCGCGAGCGAAGGTTACCGTTGTCGTTATTGCTATAGTTAGCCCGTGTCGTGTAAGAAACTTTCGAGTCCAGAGACCGCGCTTCAAGATGAACGAGTTCGAGAGCTCGCAGGGCGTGACGCGACAAATCGATGCGATCGAACGTTATGCGGCAAAACAAATTCTTCCTCGTACTCGTGTCAACTTTCATCGTCTTCTTTTTACGATCGGGCCGGCCACTCTCGTCGATTTATTGGTCCGAATTAAACGAAATTCGAATAGCAAACGGTTGAAAATAAAAATTATTCGGCGGTTAGAACAGACGGGAAAAGCGTCCGTTTCGCGGTCGACGCCGGAGAATTAGACGAGCGAGGGCGACCGAATATCACGCGGTTAAAATTATAAAATTATAGTAAACGGTGCTTCTTTCAAAGTTGCAAAGTGTTGGCTGCTATTAAACGAATTGCAGAGGCGAATTCGTATCGCGCAAAGAGGAAATGATAAAGGAACGTTATTAAATCTGCCAAGCAGCCAACTGCTTCCCATAGGGACGATTTAACCTGATTTGCTTGCCAAATATCCTTGAGAGATCGCGCGTTTCGATCATCAAATAGCCACGTCACGTCGCGTTGGAACAAGGTAAACCGGAAAATTGGACTACTGCGGAATCCGCTTGTCTTTCTTCCTCGCGAAATCGTCCCACGCGATAATTTACCTACGCGTTGTACTTATACGCGCAAACCTTGAACTATTCGGACAACAACGACAAGCCGGAATGATGCCAAGGCGAAAGGAACAGAGTAGAGATTTGACGATCAGCTTCCATCGAATGCGAAATTCGTCCTCGAGCAAAGGATCGCGCGCTCTTGTTCGTCGTGTCGCGGATTCTCGTTCATTGAACGCGTTATTTCGCAGAAGGGAAGTAACGAAGAAGTCCTTTGGAATTAATATACGCCTGGATTGATAATAATTTGCCGATAAAGCCGTGACAGACGCACAGCGGACGTTCGTGCATTGGCGAACTCAAGAGAATTCGATGAAGCGTGCAATCCGTGAAACATCGAGATATAATTCGATTTGGTTGGCGAACGCGGTCCTGTCGAATACGAAAAGGGGATGCCGGTAAATACATTTGCGTGTTGCGTCGTGGGTCATCGGCCGAGCGAATCGTCGACGATAGCGTTTAAAATAAATTCTTCCGTTCTCGTTTCGAGAATCTCGCGACCATATTTGACGCTTCGTAGACGCTTTGTCTTTCGCTCGTGCATATCGTCCGCGTATCCGCCAGCTTTATTTATTTCGTTTATACCTTTGAACCATCGAAAGGAAAACTCGCCGCGCGTTTTGTTCTTCATTTTGAATCGACGTTGATTGACAACTCTGTGGATCAGATTAGAGATTTGACGCCACGCTAGATTTGCAATTTTCGTTGCATCGAAACGAGAAAAGACTCGACGATAAGCAGCGATACAAGATTACCAGACTGATAACCAGCATGGAAAGTCGACACGGATGGTCTGACACAGATTCGACGAATTAGTCGCGAACAGTACCTTGACGGATGTAGGCTCGGATCGACTCGTCGTCGTCCCCGACGTATCCTCGGCACGAGCAGGGCTTCTCTGCTCTATACCATAAAACGGCCGATTATACGTACTTAGCTTCGTGTACGCGCGCATTTGCCTACGCGAGGACTATATTTAAAATATCGTAGCGCAATTACTAGCCGATATTTAAATATTCCATCAGCTAGACACTCGATAATGAAGCGGCTAGAAAATAGAACGACCTTGAGGTGAAAACGCGCTGATATCGCAGCCTCCCGTTTATCGCGTTTTATCGCGAGAGCAACGTAACGATCGGAGAACGAGAGATCGACGATGCGTACATAGAACGTGTTCCCATCGTCATCGCGTTATCGAATTATCGTCGACGCAACGTACACTCGTGCACCGTAAGAATATCGAGGAAACAGCGACGCGTTATCGACAGTTGCGTGTCGTAGGTACGGCACCAATTGCGTTACAAAACGGTCGAAATGTAAATTTCGGAGAGATTGATTTCCACGAGGGAAAATGGCTGGCATCGATGTCGGTAAATCGTGCGTGATGCAAGTCGTTAGGGAAAGTGCACTTTAACGCCCTATAGCGACGCTAATGCAATTCTCGTCGATTTGTTGGCGAGCGCGACCAGTCCACGTCCCTCGCCAAATTTTCATCCGATTTACCGACACGTGGATCGCGGTTGCGATCGCTTAAACGCGCTGTTCGAAACGTACCGGCGACCTTCTTCCGTTGTCCGTTCGCAACGAAACGCGATACGAAACGATGGTTGATTGGAGCGCGTCGATCGCCAACAATTTTTCCGTCATCCGGTTCGATACAAAATTCCGATTCGTTAGCGTCGAATGTGTGGCCGTAACGAGGATAGGTCGTGTTTAATAGGGACAAAGAAAAATCGTCTGGAGCGTTATGAAATGCTCGATAAATTGGAAGAGGAATTATAATCAGCAGGAAAATCGTAAAAGCGGACTCGCAGAAAGGCCATTCGATTAATTAATTGACGAAGGTCGTTCGATTCTTCTAAGCCGTCGCCGACGCTTCTTTGCATCGTTTTCTTTCTTTTCTTTTTTTCTTTCTTTTTTTCTTTTTGCCCTTCTACTTAAAGAACAAAAGGAGGGAGGAGCCTACAGCCGGCTGCTTTTAAACGGATAAAGACATCGCGTCGCTGTGGTCTTCGGAGACGGTTTAAGCCAATTTAGCTGGTCCTATAAATCTTCCTTTCCGCGTTATTCCCTCCTATCTGTTCCATCATATTTTCCCTTTCTCCGTCTATCTTTCATTTTCCTTGTCGTCGCAAATACCTACGCCCTAGAGCCGTAATTCTTGGCCGTACGAACAGCTCGTTTCCACGTATTCAGCTTCCCAATAATTTCCCAATAAATCATAGCTGATTTGCAATTCGATTTCGCCAACGTCAAAGTTGCCTTCCGTTCTAAAACGTTGAAGCGATTCGTTGACGTTAACGGCAGTCGAATAATCCGACGCTCTCCTTCTTACAGACTCTCCGCGTAATCGTGGAACGCTCGTAAACGCTTTTGACCAGTGGAGCGCGCGCGGACACAACGAAGAACAGAGATCAAGTTTGGAAAACGTGTGCTTCACTCCGCTGACGAGTGTCTGTATCGGTATCTTTAGGCTGAAAAGTAATTTCACGAACGAGGGTGCATTCGCGAATTAATTACGAGCCCCGTAAACCGGTCCATGGGCTGTCGTTTGATATTTGGAGTAGGGTTGCGGTGGTCGAAACGTTTCAAACGTTTAGCTACCCGGCCAGATTTCCGCTCCAAACGTCTCGTCGTCGTCCGTGTACATCTTCGGCGTAGCTTTCGCGATTACTCGATTCGAAACTGCCGTTCACCGTACAACCCTTCGCCCGCAGTCGACTACTTATCGTGGCGAAATAATTGGACGAGAGGGTCTCACGGAAACAACGAAGCAAAAGACGGCAGAATTGCAATCGTAGAAGGAAAAGTAACCGCTTCAACGACGTTATCGTTGCACGATGACAGAGCAGTGGCGCGGCACGACACGATGTTGCACGCTTGGAACGATAAGCACGAGTCGATCGTCCGTTGGCGGCACAACGGAAATATTCCAGAATTTACCCTAAATACGTCGAATCGTTTAAGTTTGCGCGTTTCCGCGCGGAGAATGCTCGCGATCCAATTTAAACTTGTCATTCGATTTACTCGAAGCACAAAATGTATGTTTTCGATTAAAGTTGACAACGACAAAAGCGTATCCTATTCCGTTCTTCTTTGTCACGATTTTAACTACTTTTTCCCCCTGCCGCTCTTAAACTCCGTAATTCAACTTCCAGCAAAGAATCACAGTCGTTGCGTTGCTCTACGATTTCCAATCTCGTGGTCGCGTTTCTCGCGTTCAAAGCGCTTGGCTGGCGTGCGTGTGAAATTAGCGAAATTACCAATCGAATTATGGCGCGTAACGTAAGCCAGGCTCGACGCAAAGTCCTTGCTGGAAAACTTTCCGTGATTTAGCAAATGGAAGCAACTGGAAACCACTCGGCTGAAACCTCTCTGTTTGCTTACCGAGGTAGGAAAGAAATGCACACATAGGATCATGCAGAAGGTTCTCGAACACTGACTCGAATCTCGAAAAAAATACGTCACGCGTCGTACATCGTATCCATTTTTCCACTGTTATCGTCGTACGGAACGTGTTTTACGAACTTGCTCGTAGCTTTAAAAGAGCAGTAGACTCAATGGCGACACAACGTCACCGGTATGAATTGCCTTTTGCCCTGGCGATACAACGCGGATCGAGAGAAAGCCGCGCTCAACGGCGACTAAAACGAACAAAGTAGATGCGACTAACGGAACAAACGGTTTTTACGGCTAACATCGAGCCGTTCGTTTTTTTTTTTTTCGCTTCCCAAAAGATTCGTCGAGCAAGAAAAAAAAGGCGAAACGGACAAAGAAGGACGATCGCGCTGATCCAGGCCGAATACAACGAGCCACTCTTTGCACAAGGAGCTCTACTTGCCGCGACCCTACTCAGCAGCTTTTCAGATTTTCTCTCGCGAGATTGTCCGACTAAAAACGACTGTACCACTCGAGCCGGGCTACTTCGTTCGCAGTGATACGACGTTCCGAAGCAACGACGCAACGCGACGCGGCGTCGCGCCATCCGAGACAGAATCCGAAACAGAATTCAAGTTTTAGTTTCTTCCGAAAACGATCGTCGACGAAAGCGTATCGGTCGAATTAAGGAAACAGCTAATCGCGAACACGTTTGCTTCAGGATTGGTCAAACTCGGGGTCCACTGTGTGTTGGGCAAGAAGGTGGCGATCAAGATCATCAACAGGGAAAAATTGTCAGAGTCGGTGCTGATGAAGGTGGAACGGGAGATCGCGATTATGAAACTGATCGATCATCCGCACGTGCTCGGCCTCTCTGACGTATACGAGAACAAGAAATATCTGTGAGTACCTAGAAAGAGACTGAATTTTTCCGCGAATTTTCCCGCTTTGAGCGAGTCGAGGAAAAACCGAGACCCGCCCGAGATTCATCAAGCTGCACAAGTCGTTGAACTTTAATTCGGCCGTTTGAAAAAGAGAGTATTCGGTGACTCGGACAAACTCAGAGAGCGAGAGAGAGAGAGAGAGAGAGGGAGTGAGTGAGTGAGTGGGAAAACAGGAAAATCTACGGACTAGACAAAAGTGTTTTACTCACGGGACCTATTACTCACGGTGGCAGAGAAGAGAATACACGCTCGGAAAAGTCGGAGTGTACCAGCACTGAAATTGCGCTTGTTCGTTTCAGATATCTTGTTCTGGAACACGTTTCGGGCGGGGAGCTTTTCGACTATTTAGTGAAAAAGGGTAGACTAACGCCGAAGGAAGCGAGGAGATTTTTTCGACAAATCATTTCTGCTTTAGATTTTTGTCATAGTCATAGTATTTGGTGAGTAATGTGAAATTCTCTTCTATTCGAATATATAAAAACGTTGCTTTGAAAAGAATCGGGTCGAAGAGAGATATTTCGTGGAAATACGCAAGCGAAGAACACTTGGTAAATCTGTCGCCAAAGCGTATCCAAAGAAATCTCGGTCAGTTGGTTCGACGCAAAAACCATATCGTTCGAAGGACGATGCGAAATTTCTCTCCATTAATTTCGTATGTAACGACGACTCGATAACAGAGTTTTATTCAGACTAGAAGGGTCCCCCAAGTTCTAGATAACATCGGGGATACCTACCACGATCGAATAAATCTAGAAACGGACCTAATTTCTCGCAGGAACACCGTATAACATCGGTTTCGATCGATCGGACATTTAAATTACGTGACCCTAAACCGGGCCACCATTTAGGGTAAGGGCGGCCACGGACGGCTTCATCGGCTAGAAATTCTAGTAAGTCGCTGTACGTGAACGGAAAAATTGACTCGACTAGTCGACTCGACCGACTGTAGTCGAGTTATTTGGGAAGACCCGCGTCTGTAGCCGCCCTAACGCTGTAGTATTAGCTTGTCCGAAAAGTTTCCTTCGTTTTACGAGGAAATAATAGACGCACAACGTTTATTGATTTATATTATTTTGTCGAATTACGCACTATACTATACTATCAAGATAAACACCGCGATATTTCACAGATTTGGTTTCACGTTTGTAAGAGGCTGCACTGTTGTAAAAAACATGTTTGAAAGAAAGACACTTTCCGGACAACCTAATAATTGGTATCGCGTGGAGCGTACCACTCGATATAACCGGGTCGCGGGTTTCTCCTTTTCAGTCACAGAGACTTGAAGCCTGAAAATTTGTTGTTGGACGAGAAGAATAATATCAAGATAGCGGATTTCGGAATGGCGTCGTTGCAACCTGCCGGCTCCATGCTGGAAACCAGCTGCGGTTCTCCTCATTACGCCTGTCCCGAAGTGATTCGAGTAAGTTTCGTCTCTAGCCTGCGCGAGTATTCGCTTCGCCTGCCTAACTTTAATAATTCTGTCGTTAGCCGTAGAAAAGGAGGAAAAGATTGATAACGAAACGGTAATCACGGTCTTTTAAAATACACATTCTGCTTTCTTGCGTTTCCCTTTTGCCGCCCGCCGACAAAACCATCGAGACGAGTTACTACTATTTTATCGTTAGCCGAGTTCCCGTTTGTCGGGAATTTAATTAAAAGGGGGGAAAAACACGGAATAATTGCGCGTTTGCAGGGTGAGAAATACGACGGAAGGAAGGCAGACGTTTGGTCGTGCGGGGTGATACTTTACGCGCTTCTGGTAGGTGCGTTGCCCTTCGACGACGACAACTTAAGAAAATTATTAGAAAAAGTGAAACGAGGCGTGTTCTACATACCGCACTTCGTGCCGCCCGAATGTCAGAATCTGCTGAAGGGGATGATCGAAGTCGATCCGGACAAGAGACTAACGGTAAGTTAGTTTCGCTTTAATATCTCGTTGTTGGTCCGTTAAACGGTTGGTCTGATTGGTCGAAAAGGATTCCAAGTGGAAAGAAGGGTCCATCGGTTGCATCGATCATGCAACTGTCACAAAACAAGCCGACTACTCGGCGCCCACGTTTAACGGGCTAAATTCGAGAGAAATGGTGCGGCAGGCAACGGATCCTAATTTCGAATTTCCTCAGCTGGCGGAGATAAACAGGCACGTGTGGGTGACGGCGGCGGGCAAAGGCGAGTTAGAATTAGAGCTGTCGATGATGGACGTGGTGCAGACGCACGTTATTCCGTCCGTGGAGGCGATCGACCCGGACGTATTGCAAGCGATCGCGAGCTTAGGTTGCTTCAAGGAACGGGACAAACTGATTCAAGAACTCCTCAGCCCGAAGTAAGCGTGATGGCATGAACGAAAAGACAAAGTTAGCAATTTGCCTCGGGATTAGTTGTCCCCGTTCGATTTCTTGGTCCCATTGCCGCGCGTTTCTCTGAAAATCAAAGGAGATATCTTCCTATTGAGCGTTGACAAATAAAAAGTTGTCAATCGCTAAAGAATCTAAATCTCAATTTTCTGTACGTATTCTCCGAACAGTTTCAGTCGTTTTTAACGTTCTACGGTTTTCTCGGTGCAGCCATAACACGGAGAAGGTGATCTATTTTCTACTGTTGGAGCGAAAACGGAGAAGACCAGCGTGCGAGGACGAGTTGGAAGTAATGAGAGGAGGCATGAGAGGATCCGCCGGACAATTGGAAGCGGATCCACCGAGAAAGCGAGTGGACACGTGTCGAGTAAACGGTAGCACGGCCCTGAATCTCGGCGAAATCAGTCACGGTTCTCCTTTAACGCCTCGAAGGCAGTCGAGGTAAGTAGAATAGAAAACGATCGTTCCTGTCGCGTATCACGAATCGGATCGACCATTGTGTGAAAAGCTGCTAGGCTAGGCGACACGCTCGATCGTTTCGCGAATTACTATCTCCGGGCTTCGTCGAAGTTCACGATCGCGTGACCACCGCGATTGGTCTCCCGACGCGAATGCATCGCGTGTACGATTTCACGTGTATTCCCTTTAGGTACCTTTCTTCCGTTCTCTTTGCTTTCTCCCCTCGTGACGTGTCACGTGCGAGCTTCGTTCGCACGATTAGCTTTCGTTCGATTAGAATCGTGTCTCGAGCATCCTGCGACGAACCGATTCCGTGAACGAATCGATGGAACGCCAAACTCGCGAAACAACGCACAATCTGGTCCGAGTCGCGGCTTCCAAATATCCCGAATATCGTTCTCTAAAGTCTAGACGCTTGCGCCAGATCGTTCAAGGGCGGATCAGGACCGACGCTAATACCACTTGTCGCTATAATCCCGTCTAATGCCAACGTTGTTCGCAACAAATACCCTTTAGCGGTCGCTCGAGTCATCTGTCTATCTCTGGTCACGATCTTTGTCTCAAACGTGCTCAAACCTGTCGCGAATTAGACTGACGAAACGTTCTTTTCTTTTTTTCCAGCACTAGGCATCATGCGCGTCGTTCGCCAAGTACGGGATGCCACACACACGCGTCGCATTCGCACGCATCGACGCCAGGTAGTTCGCCGTTGCACGGCTCGAACGCTGTCGCAGGATTGCTAAGTCCTCACAGGGCACCACCGACCTCGCATCTAGGCCAGACGATGAGTCCTCATCGGCTGTCGGCGGTAACAACTGCAGCGGGCAACGGAAACACCAGCACACCGCCTGTCGTGGCTCCTGTTCCGGTTCTACCCAACGTGGGAATAGAAATAAACGACGTCCAGCAGGGTGAGCGTTCACATTATTTTCTCCCTTGTTCTCTTTCTGGTTTTACTCGGCGTTATAAAAATCGATCGGGTCGTTTTACGAGACTTTGCCTAAAGGAACCTCCTCGTTGTCATTCGCGATAGTCCAACGCGAAGAAACGGATGATCGTTCGCCTAGAAATCGCTAATAATCGAATTTCTTGTTCGGGGCAAACCCCGATTATTCTACGGGTCTTTGGTCCCGTTGCTCGACGAGGATTCGATCGAGCAAGACGCGCGGAAACAAAGGATAAGTGAAATTACCGCTTTACGGTATGTAACACCACAGCTTGACCGATTCGAGGATCTAATAGCAGTTTACGAAACACTTTGCAGAAATAACGTCGAGATTTTAATGGCGTTATCTAACCAAGCGTTAGATCGCTGAACAAGAAACTATCCGATGTCCTTCTACACAATCGATACACCCCGCCAGGTTACGTTATTTCGATGAATAATCCATTCTTCCGAAGTGCCCTGCAGATTGTGTTTCGCGAATTAATCGACTGTAAATCCTCGTAAAACTAGTTAGCTGGCTCAAAGCTCGAAGATGCATTTATACGTTACGAAGCGTACCAAAATACATTAGGTCGTCCGAAAAGCGTCTTTCTTTTACAAACGTGTCTTTTACAACGATGCATCTTTATACGAACGTGAAACCTAATCTGTCAAATGTCGTGGTCTTCGTCTTCATAGAACGAAATGGATCATACGTAATTCAATAAAATAATAGAAATGTTGCGCATCTGTTGTTTCCTTATAAAACGAAAGAAACTTTTGGAGCTACCTGATGTATCTGCTAAAAAACGCGATCCACCAACGACGGTACATAGGAATTCGTTTGCTTTCTCGTAAACTTCGATCGGAGATGTGGCGGCACTCGACAACAAATACCGCCACTCCACACTAACTACCACGGGACGACGGCAGCGCAGTGGTTAGCGCGCGCCTTAGGTTACGAACGTTCGGGACCCGAGTTCAAATCCCGGCGACCGTAGACCCGAAGGAAGGGCCGTTCCGTGTTCGTCGTAGCCGTAGATCCAGATTGCCACAGTCTTAGATTCGCGATGATCGAAGTCTCGGTAGCCCTATCACGGTCACACCTCTTTTCGCTGTCGATCACGTCGGGGTCACCAGTTTGAGGTGATATGTCGTGATAGGTACTGAAGAAACGCTCGAATATATTTAACAATAAATATTAATTAACAATATATTCTATGTGTACAAGTGGCGTAAAACTCGCGGTTACTAATTTCGGTTCGCGGTTCGCGATTACAAGTTCGAACTCGGGTCGATGCGTTTCGATATGCGATACAAGTTCGGACGATGGTTGCCTAAGATGTCGAGCAACTCGGATCAGCGATTGCTGCCAACTACCAACTATCAATTCGGACAGGCGTCCAACGACTAACTTTCCGTCACGATGATGCTGCATAGGAAAACTATCATGGGGTGTGTCTAAGGATACGAGATCATCGGATTCGTTGAGGAAAGCGTTGGTTCGGAAAGTGAGGGAAATGGACGTCGCTGTTAATTGGCTAATTTTGTGTTGGTGGTTGGAAAAGGATGCTAACCGCCCCTGAGAGAAAATTGCTAGCGGCAAGCGTCGTACGTGAGAAAAGCAGATTTCCAGCATCTTCCCGTAGTGGGTATAGGGACTGTTAAGACAAAGACTATTTGTCCCTTTGGAGGACCTTAAGTTAAATAAATCCTAAGGTCTATAGCGGGTCCTTAGGCTAGCTGAAAATATTCTGTAAGAATGTATCGACATCTGGCAATCGTCTTGTCCGAAGGATAGGGTCTTTGTGTAGCGAGCCACGGAACAGAACCGTTGGAAAGTTTACTGTCGAGTGTCGCTACAGAGAGTAGAGTCATTGGCATAAATAAACATCCAATTAGAGAAGAACGTTTGATCTGCAACCTGGTAAAACGGGTAAAAGTAGCTGAAACGAGGCGCAGGTGTCCAGAGTGTTTGTACGGGGCAAATGGCGAAAGCCTTGTCTGAGTGCGCGTGTTTTATCTTGCCAGAAAGAGCTAATAGCTGGAACGATTTTAAAAAATGCAAGTGACCGTGCTTACGCCGCATAACGAGCACACACCGCGTACGACGTATCATTGTTAAAGACTGGATACGCGTGCATTCATCGTCGACGAGCCTCTATGTGGCTCACTCGCTTCTTCTTTTTCTTTTCTCCCTCTTTTCAACACCGTGATCGGCCGAAACACGGAAGAAGCATCCTTTCTTCCAGACGATGCTACGCGTTCTTTTGCTCTTTAACCGCCTTCGCGTACAACGCAAACATCCGATTCTGCGTTTATCGCGCGCAATTAAAAATACACGTAATATTCGATTAAACCCGTTTACCTTCTGTCCGACAAAATAATTTGTTATCGTCGTGGCGAAGATCATGGCCGCTCGTTGTAACTTGGCGTTCGCTTCGAAACGCAAAGGATACGCGATGGTACAGGTAAAGAATAGTCCGTTTCGCAGTAGTCGCGGTCGGCGTTACACCGCCAGGCTCGCCGCACACCGGCGCCGGATCTAGCGCTCATCACTGGCGATCGAGGTTGACGACCATCAAGAACTCGTTCCTTGGCAGTCCCCGATTTCATCGACGCAAGTTGCTCACAAGCGCCGAGGAGGTAGGCTCTCTTGATTTTTCACCTTTTTCAACGAAGCGGAGAAAGCAAAGAATAGAAATTAAACGTGCTTCGCTTTGTTCCGCGAAGGTACATCTCACGCCGGATTCCTCCCCGGAACTTACGAAGAAATCATGGTTCGGTAGTCTGATGACCACGGAGAAAGACGAAACGTTCACCATTCTGGTAAAAGGGAAGGCTCTAGCCAGCGTCAAAGCCGACCTGATTCACGCCTTTTTATCGGTAAGTTTACATCGAAACGTCGTACGCTCGTGTACGCTGTTTACACGGGCCCACGTTAATGGCAAGTTTCGTTCAACAGATAGCGGAGTTGTCTCACAGCGTAAGCTCGCCGATGTCCTTCAAAGTGGAATACAAAAGGGGAAGTACGGCGCCGGCAATGTTCCAAAGACAAGTCCGTTTTCAAGTGGACATTAGCGCCATATCGAAACAGCCGAACGAACCATTGTTCGCTATTACTTTTACTCTGCTAAGCGGTAAGTGAATTCTCTGATTTTCCATCGCAACGCCAACCTTCTTCATTTCCGATAGTAAAGAGCTTTCGCGTTTTTTCGCCTCCTGGATAATTGCAGAATTTCGCGCGCGACTTTAATTTGCGAAATATCGAGTTGGCGATACGAAAGGACGGCCGAGGGTACGAAGCACCCTCGGAAACAAACCGCGGACAAGGGTAGATCGGTAAGGTGGTGGCGTTTGGCAATCGTCCAAGCGCAACTAGATCGATGTTACCTTGGCCAGTGGAATTTTGCCGTCTTGTCGACGTATGTGAGCGTGTATAATTACAAGTCACAAGTCGCAGTGCTCTCGGGTTTTTCTCTTACGGTTTGTCGCTCGTTCGCGCGCCGCTTGATTTACACCGCGCGCGTCTAATCGACGAGGTAATCCCGTTGCATCCCGATTTCGACGACTCAATTTTCCATCGATGTTTTATCTTTCAGGAAACATCCGAAGATTTCGAAGGGTCTGCGAGCACATTCAGTCGCAGGTCTGCTCGAGAAGCGTAGGAATAAATTTGGGAGGGCAAAGCCGCGCGGCACCGCCTAGTCCGCGAGCATCTCGAAAATTTACCACGGAGATGAGCGAAAGTTCCAGCTGCGGTAGCGACACCAGCGAACGGTTATTTCTCAGCCCGCACCCAGCTACCAGACAGGTAGTCTGTTTCAACAAGGTAGTGCATCGTCATCTTCCTCCTCCCTCGCATCATTGTCGCGATAATTCTTTCCTTATCTCGCAAAAATCATTCTTCGTGGAAAGCAATTACGACAGGTGATAGCCTTCTATTTAATTTTGAACGTCGAGCCAATTTTCGATGTACTCGTCGTATCGATATCGACAAATTCCTGCTCGTGCGATTCACGACCTTCGTAGTCCCTTCTCGTAGTATATAGCACGCGTAGAAAATAACGCGTCTGTTGTTCGCGCTGTGTACCGGAAACTACGTTAGATGCAAATAGCCAAGTAGCCGCTGGCACGCTAGCAAACCCATTGACGAGACAAGCCATTAGACGAAACGAAATGATTTTTCTCGTTAAAAAGTAACCGTGTTCCGCTGTCATTATCAGTCGTATAGTAGCCAATTACGCATTAGTCGTAGCTAGTCCCACGCAATAACAATATCGAGATTTGGGAAACATGGTGAATCGAGAACTACTGTTTTCAGATCGACTCGGACATCGAATCGGACACCTCCGTGTTTGACGTGAAATCGCCGACCCGCGAGAACGGTCGCAGGAGTTCCACGTCAACGAACAACAACAACCCGTTACCAGGCGACGCGACGCCGACTCCTGGAAGTCCGACAAAGGCGGTGCGTAGTAATTCGGAGAGTCAAAACACGCCGGAGAAAAAATGCGTAACAACGATGAGCGGCAATAACATAGCGTGATACTACCAGAACTTCCGTTTCGAGTTTCGATCAAGCTTGAAGAACTTGTGGGACAGTGCCCAGAGATTCTGGTGACCCTCGTACGAGCAGCTCGCTCTATCTCCGATCGAGAAACGATCCAACGCCGGGGAGGCAGCAACGATCCTGAGACGAAGCTTCGGCCGAGGACGAAATAGACTTCAAGGAGGCATTACCGATCCGAAAGGAGAGATCGACATTTAACCGAAAAACCGAATAAAAATACCTCGACACGACTTCCTTACGTCGCGAGCAAACGAACGAGAGATTGTAACGGATAAATTCGGAGCGTCGAAAGCGATCGAGGAGAGACGATCCTGAGGAAAAGTTCGACGATAGTCGTCGTTCTGAGAGACGAAGACCAGAGAAACGAGACATCCGTGTGAAAGGAGAGTAAATCAGATTCGGATGAAAAATATGAAGGAAATGCTCGACGTCCAACTCTCGGATCGTTCGGCGACGCATCTCGTGCACAAAGCATATTCGACTGGCAAAAACGACGGAGGAAATTTGTGCCGCAACGCGAATCCTTCTCTTTTGATGTTTCGTTTGCACAGTGATCGTGTGATCGTGTGATCGTTTTGTCAAATCGTAGCACGGTTTTACCTGAAAGTGAAGTGCAATAGTGACATCGTACCGGTATACGTCGGATCGTGCCGTTGTAAGAATGGTTTACCGGTACGTATATCTTGTTGTGTATCGTCAATTAGCGATTTCGTTTTACCTTTTCGTTTGTTTCGAAGAAAAAGCTGGAGAAGTTAAGCGAAAATCGACTGTCGTACGGACAAGTTTCAAGTTACACGAACTTCTCGTCGAGTCGAACTCAATGGAAATCGATTTTCTGTTAACCTCTCCGGCTTTTTCCATTTTAAACATCGTTGAGACGGTTGCGTTCATCGTAGACGCTAATTAGTTGCATCTTTAGGCGATTCTTTGAACGACTTTGTTGCATATTGCTATTGCGTCGACCATTAGATACGACGAAGCTATTCGATTTTCTTATTGTTCGACAAGTCGAAACATTATACAACGTCGATTATCCGAAAGTCGAGTTTCGAAACTTTCGCCCAAACGTTCTACGCGCTTCTCGCCATAAGTATGCGTTATTCTCTTTCTTCCTTTGTTTCCAACAGTCGATAGTTTTTCTCGAGCAATCTAACGGATCAACTACTCGTGAATTCCCGGACACCGAGTCTTTCTTACTCGCTTCAGGCAATCGATGTTTTATCGGAAACAACAAAGAGTCGGATATATGCCTTATACGCAAAAATACCCTAATATTGATTCCAAGCCGCCTTAATCAAATATAAAGTAATGCAACTAATGTTCCACTAATGGGAGTAAATATTAAAGTTTTGTGAAACGAAACCTCTCGAGTTAAGTGGGAAAATGGAAACTCTGGAGAAGAGACGCTTGTTCGGTCGACGTTTCACATTAACGCTATTTTTACATTGCGCGATAAAGACGATACTTTCTAATTTGTTTAGTGCTTCGAAGAATCTAGTGTAAACTGATAGGCGTATTTTTGCGCGGAGATAAAGACGAAAAACAGGAAGATTCTGACGTTCGTCGGCATTTTCCATCTTCGCTCTCGTGAAATTTTCGAACAGCGGACAAGCCACGTTTTCGATCGCGCATCGTTTCGCATGCTGACAATTTCGAATCTGGAATTTTTGAATCCTCGATCGTCTTATCAGCGACTCGCCGTTACAGCCAGCTCCTATTTCTCGGTACACGATCGCGAACCAGCAAACTTTACGAACGAGTCGCTGAAATTGTCTCGCGATGTTTCTATAACTTTTACGGGACGCGCGTAGTAGAGAGAAAAAGGGAAACGCAGGATCAACGGGGAAAGTAGGAAAAAGAAACGCGTTAAGGGAGAAAGAAAAGAAGAAAATCCACTCGCGACGCAACGATCGCGTCGAGAGATTTATTTTTTGCACGCACGAGAAAACATTTCAAAAAGACTAATATATAAATATATAAATACGAATATAAATATATAAATAAATGAATAAATAAATAAATATACATATATATATATAAATATCAACAATTTATATATATATATAAATACACACACACACACACACACACACACACACACGTACATATATGTATAAGTAGATTTCACTTACGAGCGACGCGTTGCAACGCGTACGGCTTCTTGTCTGCTACTTATGCGAAAATAGACGACGAAAATGAGAAACGGAGGGAAAGAGAAGGGACGAGAGAACGCAGCAAGATGAAATCTAGCGTTTCTAATCATAGACTAATAGAGATAAGTGATTTCAAAAGAAAAGAAAAAAAATGTTATAATTAAATATCGTACACGTTTTTCTCAATACACAGAAACATATCTCGAAAATAATCCTGGCTTCTTAGTGGAACGACGAATGCATCGTGAACGTGATTATAGAAAGCAAAAGATGAGCACCGTTTTTAATCGAAGGCTCGCTATAGACGTAACCAAAGTCGAATCCTGCCGAACGTAGAAGTCTCGACGAACCGAACGAAACGCCCGTGTACCCCTGGTCGACGCGACCCACGTGGTTACAAACGGATCGACTCTAGAATGTTAAACGGTCATATCGAATCGTGCAAAATCGCCTAGCGTTTATATTTTTGTTAAATATTTCGAGGAAAACAACTGCGCGTTCGCGAACCACTACGCTCCGTGCGTTAAAATCGATCGGACGGGAGATTAGCCAGAGTATGTTGTAACGTAATTTTCGACGAGAAGCAAGACACGTTCGAGACGGTCGGAGTGGTAGTACTCGACAACGAAAGAAGCGTTGCAAGTGTCGTCGGAAAGGAGGGAATGGTTTTCAGTTTCCGTAATTCGATCGTCGGTCGATACACGGCGCAGCAATCGGAGATGGATCCCGTGAAAGTTTGCCATTCTAGTAGATGCTCGATCGATAAATCTTAACGGCAGACGAGTCGAGACGAGGCGTTAGTGATATTAAAGTTTTCGCGATTAGATAGACATAGGCAAGAGAATTCGAACCTTAGATGTTCGCTCGAATCAAAAATATTGCAATGTCGAAGCCCTTAACGATCCCCGATAGCTCTCTCGCTTTAGATATTTAAATTGTACATTGTACGGCGTACGACGACTCGTTCCTACATAAACAGCTACGTACGAATTATATCGAGAGAAAGGAGTATGCGGATCGTTGTTCCGACCAACGCTTCGAAAACGGAGAAATTCTTTTTGCCAAGAAAAACGACATAGTCGTAGTCTTCACTAGGTAAAAATTCGTTGCGATCCTATGGACGACGCAACGACGTTTTGTTATATCACGGGACGCGGATCAAAATTATAGGGTAACGTTTGCTCGTAAGAGATTCGAATTATTTTCTCTCCGTATCATCGCTGCGTTTTTCCCTCGTGAAAATCGACTGCAACAAATGGAAACGTTTCGGGTTTTCTTCTCGAGGTATGACACCCGGTTTCGACGATGGCGAGATGGACGAACAAAGAGAGTCGTGACAACAGAAAAGCGAAAAATAGTCGGACGTAAGCCTGGTTTAATTGATAGGCGATTAGATTACTCGTTCTTACCGATTCCCCTATTTGTACCACAACATTCCATTAAGAAGCTTGCAGATAGAAAATAAAAAGATGCTGTAATCGTTTGACGTACGGCACCTTCTATGCTTCTGATCCAGAGGGAGAATGGAAGCAGCAAAGAAACAGAGAGGAAGAATGCGTACGAGCGTGAACGACGGATCGTTTGTTGCGTGTCGAGGAAATAAAACGGGCTTTGCAATACGCGAAATCGCAAGTAAACTAATAAAATGGTAAAGAGAGAAAGGGAGGGGAAGCAAGAGAGCGTGTATGTGTGTGAGTATGTTATGCGTGAGCGAGGAGAGATTGCTGTTGGATAGCTGAAGCGACTCGTTGATATTTTATGCGTCATACAACATAACACACACCACTAATTCGTAAATTCAACTTAGACGTAAGCTTGCGGTTATCTATTTACTAATTGCGGATTAATGTAAAACCATTCGTAAGACGTAAGTAACATAGACGTAACTAAAGAAAGGGGGAAAACTCGTAGGATGATTACGGGAATGGGAAAAAGAGACAGATGCGAGGCAGGGGGTGTGAGAGGGAGGGAGACGAGGAAACAAGGAGAAACAAATTACCGGCCATACTAAGCTAGGATTTTATATCGTGCGAATTTAAGAATGGAGAAAAATACTAAAGTACTTCGGTGAATACTCGAGTGAATGGATTAGGTGTCGAGCATGAAATAGCTCGGCATCATTTTCTGTCTGCTGCTTTTTCTTTGCAATTGGGCGTGCCGCGTGGCGCACGCGCTTGCCTCACCTGTCACGCGTATCGCACGACGGACAATTAATAATACTCGCTATCCCTCATGTGTCTCCGATTTATTTTTCGATTCGCTTTTGCCTCACGTGACTCTGTGCCGACGCGCGGCGATTCCTTTCGATCACCTGTCTCGATCCGATAAAAACGCTGCCACCGTTCTCTGATGTACGTTTCTACTCGTTTCGTTTATCGAATCTGCACACCTTTTCGATCAACTCTGTTAAAATAATACTCGAATCGTTCTAACGTGTATCTCGTAAACGATCAGGATCATCATCGATCGTCGTCGCTCTGTCTACTTTCTGTTACCGTTCTCTTACCTCTATTTTATTCGTTTCCCGAAATACACAACCGTAAATCGTTCGCGTATCTACGTTTATCACATATACTTTGAATACCAAAATCCACTTTCCGTTATATACGTACGTATAGGATACTACTGTTCGGATGTATTTGCAAAAGTCTGGCGACTCGTTTGATGGAAGAAGAAGTCTGAATGAGATTCACCGTGCTTGTCGCTCAGCGCACAGAGGGCATGCGTGCTTTTCCTAGTATATAGAGACGAGATTGCCGAGCAGAAATAATAAATGCAACAGCGTCTCTTCGACTGGACATAAACCTGTAGGAATTATACAAATTCCCAATACCGTATCCTTAAGGCATTAAGCTAGGCAAATAGAGATTTTTATACAATTTATAAGGCGATTTGCAATCGATTGATTTATCGCACGTTTACTTGTTGACGTTTTGTTATATACACACGGGCGCACTATGCTTTCGAACCTGCATCGTGGCAGCCTTGTTTAAGGAATCCGATTAAACGGATTATAGCGTTGTATCATTGAAATACCGTTGTCAGATCGTACGGAAATCCAATCAACCAATTTGTTTTTTCATAGAAATCCGTACGAACAAGAATCATCCTCGTGTTACTTGCTTCTTTTTTGAATAAAAAAAAAAAAAAGAAAAGGAAGAGACGACTAACTCGCGTTCGTAGCTTCTTTCAGCCTCGTGAACCGATCCGATCACTTTCGCTGTACTTTTTCGGAGATATAAAGTTCCGTAGAAATAATGGAAAATAAACGATTGATAATAAAAAAAAAAAACCATTGAAAACACTCTATCCACTGCTTGCGTTGGATTTGTCGAGCGAGTGGTACGGTAGGAAGGTTGCTGCGATGCACGCATCGTAGCGCCTAGATGAACGCATTACCTATTGTAAGATATTCTCTCTCGTCGCTCGAGGTTTAAAACTAATCGATTATTATCGTGCTTCTGACACATTCGTATAATTATCGTGTGTATTTACGAATCTCTGTACGGGCGTGATGTGGTGCACAACGGATAGATGAGCAAGAGAGATAAAACGAAGAACGAAGCTCGAAGGTTGCCCACGTACGTTGACCATCAACGATTCCGTTTACGAACAATGTTCACTTTGACGCGCAAATCAGATTCTTTCCGCTGGAACGAGGCTGATTGCCGCGCGGGAACGTCGGTAACGTCGTTCCGTTACTCTCTGCACGAAACTGAAACCTCCGCCAACCTCTCGAGCTCGCCAACCGCTCCAATTAGCTTATCGACTAGAACGAAACACTTCGTGCTCCTATCATTACCAGCTTCGTCTTCGAATTCACCTTCGGATTTACTTACTGACGCGTTTCCAAGCGAAAGCGTTTATCGCGAACACGACACCGTAACTCGATTCCTCTCGCAGAACGAATGCCAAATCTTATCGAACCGTCGCCTCTTTTTTCATATACCACGAATCATGCTCTATCGTTCTCACAGATTGTCTCTTCGTTTAGGTTTCATTGATCGTAACCGATCGCAAAAAAAAGAGAATATGTTGACAATGCGTCAAATTTTCATCGTTCAAATGCGAATGACTGGGTTCACACCGAGGAAGCCTTCAAAGATTCGTCCCAAACGGTTCCATCTATAGAGGGAGAAGCGTGAAATTTCGAAACGAACGGTAAACTCGTAAAGAGGCAGAAGCGGAAAAGAGGAAAGGGAGCATTGTCCTAAGATAGAAGCGTTGCCTGGCACGGTAGGTCGGCGCACCTTCGGCCAATTCGATCTTGCACGGTCGCGAATTAACGCCGCGACCAACGACGTCCGACTAGTTAGTAAAGTTTAGTAAAGGCGTGAATCTGTAGTTCCACTGTGTTGATCGCTGTATTGTAAGCAAAATCGACTAGAAACACACCCGGAGACGCTTCTTTTCACGCTATACTGTTCGCTGGGTTACCGACTTCTTCACCGTTTACGCGTAGACGCCACCGTGCACCGATTTTTAGTATTTCAATGCTTTTCACGTTAACACGCAACACGCGTTTAGTTTTCTTCCTATGGTTGGCAACAACTTTCTACCCTTTGCACTTGTACCGGTATTATTCTTCGTGCCGTACCGTGTTCACGAAACTTGGATACAATCGATGCTAAATAATCTGGTACTTTTATAAATATGGCTACGCCATTACGTATTTTAATTGAAAAAATGGGAAAGTATGTTTGATAGAAAGTTTGACGCGATAGCGCGTTACGTCAAAATTTACGCAAAGTGCAAAGGGACGAACGATAATTTTCTTATACAGCCGATTCGACGAAAACAACTGACGAAGATATTGTTATGTCGTAGGAACGCAAAAAAAATGGTACGAACGCGAAATAACGTTGCTCAGGGCTGTCGGAAAATTATTGGCCAAGATTACTATGCGATCGTTGCTACTAAAAAGAAAGAAAAAATCAAAACGCCTTTTCAATAGGGAAACCCTTAGTGCTGAATTATCCATATTCATAGCCGTAGCAACGAAGATATTGCTTTCACGATTGATTTAGCAATCTCACGACACACCTTTAATACAGGCATATCTCAACGATAAAAAGTTTCAAAATCGAAATGTCGTACACGAGGGATCCACGAGTCGTATCTCGTGCAAACGAGCTTCGATTTCTATTGTGAGTATCGATTATATGTATTTCGTGTGAAGTCTTTCACTATTGTAGCAGTATACTAATCTGTTAAACGATAAAGAAAATCATATTGACGTACGAAGTGGATCGTAGTGATAAGTTACGGGCGCTTTCAAACGTTATTCAAAGTTCAAATTGTCTAGAAATTTAAAATTCTCGAATAACGGCCATCTGTAAATGATCGTTTGAATAAAAATTTTGACGTTTCGAACTAACGAATTCCTAATTTCAATTTATCGAATACCGATTGGATAACTGAGTAACTTCCGACGTTTGTTACGATAAGATTTTGTATAAAGTTCCAAAAATGAAATAGCACGTTTATTATCGATTGTTATGCGTGTATCGAAACAAAACGATTGTTACCTGAGAATTTCGTGTGAAACAGTTCATATCAAAGATACATAATCAATATTCTATTTAGAGGATCCCAGAGGTACAGCGATTCGATTTGCCAATTACGCGTTGTATGTACCGAGTATTTAGTAACGTCCATGACAACTGACAATAACGGCTGTGAGTCCGAAGATGTGTTTTCTGAAAAGTATTCCTTATTGTAAACCATTTCGCTTGACTTGCCTGCGTGAATTTAAACTTCCGTCGAAGTTCTAGTGGGAACCGATCGTACAACGCTATATTCACACAATAGAAACAATTCGATAGACAGGCTTCGATTATACATTCGGTTATTCGATGTGTACCGAATAACATAAAAAGTAACTATGGTTCGTAACATTAACAATAGCATTACCTTGCTATGCTATTATTTCAAGAAGATGAAAGCTCGAAATTTGTTCATTTCTAATAGAGCGTTAAAGCAGGTGCAAATATGTTTGAGTATTAAACTTTTGGTCGGTTTTCACAAAAGAAATTTCAAAAAACGGGACGACGATCTATCTAATCGATGCATGAGTACAACAATGATATACATACATACATACATAGGTACTCACCATATGCAGTCGATTACGACGAAGTTACAAAATACTTGTCGCTTATTTTGCAAATAAAGAGCACTCCTAACAAAAAGTGGTTACATCGATTTGAGAGTTGTTAATTTGCATCACAGAATTAATCAATGACCGCGTCACACAAACGGTCGCAGGAGATATACAAACAATGGATCTTTAGGCCGGTTTCAACGATATATGAAACACCGATGAAATATATTGACAATTTTGAGTATGTGATAAAATAAAATCGTTCGAAATTTTGAAAAAGTACAACTTTATGAAAGAAGACACAAACGTGTTCGAAGACTCGAAAACTTCCACGCCGGAAACACGAGAAAGGAATATGGCTTCGAGTTGCTTTACAAGTTGATGCAATTATCGATCGTGAAATCGATTAACCACCTTTGAAATGCCCGCGTTTAGCGGCAAACTGACTCCATAAAATTTGAACGATCGTGTTCAGAGGGATTAGGGATTTGCGCTAAATTCGATGCACTTGCAGTAAACTATTTTTTTACGAAGAGAAAAGAAACAATCCTGCCCTGAAACCCTTGTTCCGCATAACGAAGAACTAGTTTCTTTTTTTAAACGTTCAATTCCTGAAACCACGGCAACGGTGTACGCATATTGTGATTCGAGTGTCTCACGGTCCCACGAATCGATTAAATAGTTTCTTTCTTGTCGACCTTAAATGGGTATGTATATATCACCTTGTTTTGGAGAAAAAAAAACGATCATTACACCACCAGATGTAACCAACATTGATATCACAATTGTTTTATTTTATTTCACTTTATCGAATAACAATTCATTCGATTATTCAATTACTTTTTTATAGTTTACTTGTGAAGCAAACTACAAATACAGTGTACAGTTATTGTACTAACGAATACTACTGGTACTTGTCACGCAATGACTATGAATTATTATGTATTATTATAAAATAATATCGTTAGTTTTCAAGCAAACGAATAAACACGAGAATGTGGGGAGATAAAAATTGTAACATATTTGTTGATGGCCAATATCAAATATGTATAAAAGTAATAATAATGCAACATTACTAATAAACAAATATTACTAATTCCGTTGTAAACTTAATTCCTAAATTATAATATAAATATCACCTCTACACACTTTATATATGCAACACAATATAGCAAATAATTAAACTCTAATGATTAAATATGTATTTATTTTTTATTGCATCCATTTATATACATATACACACACATATGCTTGTTAAGAGATCTATGTACATAGTAATCTCTTATTTATATGTATAAGAAAATTCTTTACGTTATGAAAACAATTATAAAAACAACTTAAATAATTGCAAGTAATTTCATATTAAAAACTTTATAATCTAACGACAGATGTATTTAACTTTGTTTTTGTTTTGAATTTGTAATTTAAGCATAAGGTAGAAAGGTGGAAAGAGTGCGACACTACATCAAACTACGCGACTACATATATATAAACTTCTGTATGAGCTATATGGTTGGTTGCTCTGTCGAGTCAACTTTTCCGTGGTACGATATTATGAAAATTTTAATCTGCATTTGTTTATTGAACTGCTGTTAATTAAGTTAAATTAAGTTAAAGAATGCCGAAACGTCCATGTCCTTTTGAAGATAATTTACTACCCCAATTAAAAGTACACGTAGGCCAGAAGCAAATAGACAACGGCGTCTGTCAAGAGGAACGAATGAAGAATGTTTATGGTACGGAGGTTATAATATACGAATATCAACCGATATTATAATAATATACACTCTGTTTATTCTATTTCATATAGATAAAACAATGGATTTATTGAAAGAAGGTGTAAAAGTACTGTCGCGAAGATTAAATACTTCTATAGAATTGAATTCTATCGATGTACCATCATCGAAAACTCCTTCTTCGTGCAAATCCAAAAATGAACGTATCTCAAAACAAATGGTGTTGAATAGTAAACTAGAATTATTAGGAGCGGATAAAGCTATAAAGGTAAGTTATTTACACTTATTAACAATAGTAAAATCTATCTATCATAAATTTATTGTTACTATCGATATTACAAAGATTTATCATTAATCCAATATAATCCAACCTATATGTATAGAGATTTTAAAATATGATAAAATTAACACCTTTCTCTTTTCCTTTATATCCTGTAAGGATGTTCGACCAAAGTATGATCTTTGTGAATGCAGTCGAGTGATAGATCAAAGCATGTTCAGCAAATGTTCATATTGTGATCAAATTTTATGTAATTCATGTCTCTTTGAGTGTATTAGTTGCTCAGAACTATTTTGTCAAAACTGTTCCCTGCCTACGTAAGTTAGCTTAATCTTGGAATATATATATATATATAAATATTTGGAGGATTTCATTTTTCTTTATTTTCTTTTTTTTTTTTTGCAGATATGATTACGAAGAACAAACTAAATGCCTTAATTGTTATAAATAGGGCTTATATATATATGTATATTTTTTATACTCATTTTGTAAGTTACATATTTCTACTCACATTGGCTAATATAAAGGATCTTAAATTAATTAAAAAAATTAATTATAATACAATATATACAATGTAGTATTAAGTGTATTAAATGAAAGAATTACCTGTTATCCTTCCCGCATCCTATTCTTGTCATTCAAAAAAATATGTACTATTTGATGTGAACTTACTTTTGCATATGTAATAAATGTTATGTTTGTTGTTCATCACGAAGAAAATTAGACAGAAATTCATTACAATTATGACATTGCTTCATTGGAAGTTAGAAATGTACAAATTAAAACTAATAGGGAAAAACAAAAGACTATCATTCAGATAATACCCCATAAAAAAGAGAAATTCACTAAAATACGTATGATAAAACGTTACTATAATTTCGACGAATTCAGAATGATTTAAGAAATCAGTAATCGTTGATTTATAATACATGATATATTGCAAATGATCAGTTGTATTGAATAATTTAAATTTCGTAAATGAATAAGAAAATTAACAAAACATTTCAAATAAAATAAATACTTAGAGCGGGAACGTATTTGTATTTCTGTATACATATATACGTACCGTTATCGCATATTCACGTGGGTTCTCTAAGAAATCTGAGTGACAGTAAGTAAGCCGCCTTTCAAACGAAAGATTTTAAATTTAGTCCAGCAACGGTAGGAGATATTAATATCTACATTACTTTCAGTTATTATATTGCATTTACATGTATCACAAAATTACATTTCCATATAATATGTATTTATATCGTTCATTTTAATTCAAAAATTATTTTCAGAATACAATTCTAATAATTAGTGTGAAATGGATTTCTCATTTTATTTTTAAATCGACGTGATAAAGTTAGATTAATTATTATATTATAAATTTCTTTTTATATCTTTATATATTATATATATATATTTTAGATACTGATATGATTAAAAGAAGGAAAGCATCAAAGTTACCGGTACAAATCAATGAAGATGGAGATACTAATAACATATCAAAAGACAATATTTTGGTAAGATATTTACATTATCTTAAAATTTTATTACTAGCGATAGAAATTAAAACTAACAGTAGATCGTGTACTTATAGAATGTTAAAGAGAAAACAGAATACGATTTATCCCAAAAAATGAATATGAAACAAAAGGTAAAACAGAAGGGCACAAAAAAGTGTCAGAAAGTTAGTAAACAAATAAGTGTTTCAAACATGATTCTCAAATATAATGCGAAAGCATATAAATATCAAATTCAGCAGTTAAATCTATTGTTCAAAAAATCTTTAAAATATTCAATGCTTACACAAGATGAATTATATATGTTATTTGCAAAATATAAATCCGATGGACATTATAAAATTAATAAGAACTTACCACCATTTACGAGCCTTCTTGTTAATACACGTGATATGTTTAAAGAAAATCATTGTTATGATCAGTTTTCTGATATACAAAAAGCAAAGCCTGAAAACAGTGGGGAAACAATTGCAAATTCATATTCTAACACCGCTGATAAAAATCAACATGTAGAAGAAAATCCAAAGGTGTATGAAATTCTGCAATCAAATGTAAAACAGGATGTACTGAAATGTACAGAAACCCCTCAAGTAAATAATATAGACAGCAGAATACAAAATAAATATCTTTATAATGATCAGAACTTTTTACACAGTAGCAATTATAATCATTTATATATGAACTATAATATGCAATCACATAATAACTTAGATATATTAAATGATATACAATATTGTGCTCAATCCAAAGTAGATGCTAAGAAAGTTTCTGATGCAGAAAAGAAACAGTTTTCATGCAATTTAATAAAGTCACAAGATATTACCTCTGAACAACATCAAAATTGCAGATATACGAATAAAAATTTACTTTGTAACATACCTGATACACAATATGAAAATTTAACCAACAGTGAAATTCCACAACAAAATGATATACACTATTCGTTGCAGTATAACAATTTTTCGTTGAATCCAAACTTTTACAATGATTGCTATTTAAATAAATGCAATAATGTGGTTCCTATCAATAATAACAATAATTATCAATCAAAAAATGTACAATCAATTTGTATTCCTCACATCAATAATTTAGAATCATGTCTTGATATGAAAAATTTGGTTGCTCCTCATCAGTTGACAAGAAATCATTTAGAAGAACAAGGTAATTTAAACTTACCTATTCGTACAGAGACATATTCTGTGTTGAGCAACAAAAATTTGCCATATGTTTCCAACGAGGATGTCAGTAATATTCAGGGAGATTTTAATGCTTACAATACAAATTCAACTGTGATCTCAGATGATATTCTGTCACAAACAAATGCATTTATTCCATTGCATGCTAATATGGCCAATCAGTACAACTAAAATATTATAATATTTAAATATTACTCTTTAAATTTATACAAGATTTTATATATTTTTTTGCTATAAATATTTGAAGATATATATATATATATACTATATATATATATATATATACTTAACAATATATAGTATAAATCTCGAAAATGTATTTAATATACATAGTTTAGTTTTAAATACAGAGAAAACATAATATATTAACGTACAAATTATACTACACAATTATTTCTCGTTTCATTTTTTATAGATATATCAATTTGAGTTTTTATAAATAAACATATTTAAAAATTTATAATAGGTAAAAAACACAACTACGCGTGAATATAATTATATAAGTTGAGGTATTATAGTTTATTAAGCAATATTTGAGTTGAGAATTTTAATTACAATTTATATAATCTATAAGTTGTAAAAATTCATTATGTTTTTGTAACAAATAAAACATATACTATGATAAAATTTAAAGCGTTTTAAGTTTGTACTTAATTAAATTAAAACATGGTCCCAATAAACCTTTTAAGTATCACTTTCATAATAGTATTGAAATATATTGATGATTTTCATACAAAACCTCTTTTGATTTCTTACAAACAAATGATTGTATCTTTTTATATAAAAAATGTTAAGTACAAAATACATATAATGCAATACAAAAAGTTATTAATAATTTCATTTGAAATAAAAAACGTAAAAATGATGATACTATTCATGAACTTAATGTAAAAGAAGACAATGAATTTATGAAAGCACTATTAAGGTTCTTCGCATTTTGCTTGCTTTCGTTTCCTTTTGTAAAACCTATTAAAAATTTAACAGTTAATTACAAAATATATTCTGAAACTGAAAACTTCGTGATTATATTGAGAATAAGATATTATGACAAAAATTTGATTAAATGTCAGTTTATTATATTATTGGCAAAAAAATGTCCGTGTGCGCGCGTACACACACACACATGCACAGAATAAGAAATAATATGAATTATATAAAAAAGATCCTTACAAGTCATAAGGGTGTTATGTTTGTATGGTCCTTTATATTTTTTCGATATCCAGAAAAATCTGTTACCAAATCAATTTCATCAATATCTTCACCTAGGAGACGACCCTCTACATTGTCCTTAGATCTCCTAAATAGCCTGCAATTGAATTGAACAAGGCAAAAAAATTATTAAATTTATTCCAGAAACGTTGAAATATCAATGTATAAATTAAAACTTGTATTACCTTATCTTATACTTAAAGATGAGACTGTATCTTATAACTATTTGTCACATTTTTCTATGTTAAGCTACAGATACAGTAAAATATTATACAAGCGATCTAAATGTCATATTGTTAATGAATAATTTTGCAGTAATATAAGCATTTGAAGAAAGTTAAATTTTCAAGTATTATATGAAATATAAATTCAATAACCAAATTAGTTACAACATACTTTATACGTCACTGCTATTTGCTGTAAGCAAATTAACTGGATACACAGCCAAATTAGCCCAAGAAAAAAGGTGCTATAATTTATTCCTCTTGCAATCAATCAAAAATATTGTTGCAATATTATAAACCTTCAACACAGTTTCCAATTAATATGCAGATCATAAAAAGTAACTACGGTAAAAGCGTGCAGAAGAATATATGTACAAAAATTGAAAACCAATCCTGAGAATCAAATAATATTATTATTATTATTATTATTATTATTTAATAGATAACATATACATGTTTAAAAGATATGAATATTTATTTACAAAATATATATATATGTATTTTTTTTTTTACAATAACTGGAATCGATGTACAGTAAGAAATAGCTTATTTAATATCAGTTATTTACGTTTAATACAATATTTACAGTTTAGTATAGCAAAATTGCTCCTGTATCAATTGTTGTTTTAGCACATTATTTACAACAGGAAGCGACATGTTTCACCAAGTTTTTGTTTGATAAAGTTCCTTTTCACTCAGTCTTATATTGTTTTAAATGTAGTTAACAGTAAGTCTCCATTTGATTAGAAAGATAATTTCATAAGTTTAATTTAAAGTTCACAGCCTGTTTTGCTCATTCACAATGCAATTAAAATGTTGAGATATCAATAGAAAATTTGCTACTTAAGTTATGAAACATATTACAACTAGGATAGTAGTTTTACTATAATCACTAGTTAGTTAAATTAAATATTTTTAATATCTTTGTTAATTTAATATATTAACAATATAAATGATAAATAACAAGCACATAAAATTTAATAGAACTACCACCTTGATATTAGTATGATACAATTAAGAAGGCAACACGAATGTATGATGTCAGTTTTGCCGTAATTCTATTAGGCAGTAGGATTATTAAAGTCCTGCACAAATTTCGAGAGCATAGAAGGGGTTTGGGCATACCTGGACAATGTCGATGTTGATCTATGCATAATAGGCATTACAGTATCATCTAAACCACGATGAAGAGATATTGTATCTAAATCAATCATTCTTGCAGTAGAATGAGCATGCATCGCTGATAAATATTCTGATGTTTCTAAAGTGGTCTTCGTCGGTTTACGATACCTGTGAAAATAAAATAAACAACATTGAAATTTACAAATACTGTATTCCTTGAATGCAAAACTATTTCTTTTTTATGTGGTACTTACAATTTTAGTAACAAAGAACTACCAACTACAGATGCTGAGCTTAAAGCCATCGCCGCTGACGACATCCAAGGTTGAAGGAAGAATCCGAAAGAACTAAATATTCCAGCAGCAATAGGAATACCCAACAAATTATAGATACTAGCAAATAAAAAATTCAACCTTATTCGACGAACTGTTTTTCTCGATAGATCCAGACACGCGATAACATCTAGAAGATCATTCTAAAAAATTATTATTAATAGAGTATTTGTTGTATAAATATAAAATATCGAAATTTTTTCATTTAATTTTTAACTCACTCGCATGAGGACTACATCGGCAGCTTCCACAGCAACATCCGTACCAGAAGATATTGCAATGCCAACATCTGATTGTGCAAGGGCAGGACTATCATTAACACCATCTCCTACCATTGCAACTCTTAAGCCTTGATCTTGTAAACGCTGAATTTTAGCAACTTTGTGCGAAGGTAACACTTCTGCAAATACTCTAGTAATACCAACCTACATGAATAATACATATTATGAATCGATAAAAAGTCATAAGCGAACTCATCGAGTGAAAGAAAGCTTACTTGTCTAGCGATAGAAACAGCAGTCTTTCTATTATCTCCTGTTAAAAGAATGACTTCTAAACCCATCTTTTTCAAAGTATAGATTGCCAGATGGGCTTCTGGTTTAACCGTATCTGCTACGCTGATCATAGCCACCAGTACATTATTCACTGCTGCTAAAACAGCAGTATGTCCTAGATCTTCTTCAATAACCATTTTCAACTCTACTTCTTGTGGTATATTAATAGCATTTCTTCGCATCCACTCTCTGTTACCAACGCAAATTTCATATACATCGTCAGGATTAGTCTGGTCACCATGGGAATCCGGACTTAGCAACAATTCCAAATTTTGTCTCGTGCTCGAAATTGGCGTAACATCGATCGACACATTATTTAAGTTATGCGTTCCAGAAGGTAATCTTTTTACTTCGTTAATATAGTTAAGAATCTTATCAGATTTTAATGCATCGGCCAACGTAGTTGAAATATGTGATACTTTACATTTAAGTCCACAACCAGCAACTGCTTGAAAATTCATGCACTGTCCAGTTGTTTCAGAGCCTATTGTTTCCTTCACGTACCGCACAATTGCTTAAGAAAAAAAGCAGTTTATTGAAAATTGTACGCTAGACATAATATATAAAAATATAAGTATTTTCAATGTTTTACCTGATGCGATCGGATGTTCGCTGTTTGTTTCAGCTGTACAGATAATGACTAAGAACTTTGCTAGTGAATAAGCTGTTTCATTTACAAAGAGATTTATCTTTGTTACCATTGGTATACCATGTGTTATTGTTCCGGTCTTATCAAATACAATACATTTAACTTTGTGCGCATTTTCTAAAGGTTCAGCACCTTTTATTAAGATACCATTTAATGCTCCGACTCCAGTACCAACCATAACAGCAGTTGGCGTAGCCAATCCTAACGCGCATGGACAAGCTATCGCTAATACGCAAAGCGCGCTTCGAAAAGCATATTGAAATATAATTTCTTCTCTATTCAATCCGTGTTTTTTGATTTGATCGTTGTGCGAGATTGGTAAACTGTTTACATTTACATATCCCACTATTATCCAAACGAATAAAGTTACTATAGAAACAACTATAACAAGAGGTATGAAATAACCAGCTATCTTATCGGCTAAATGTTGGATAGGTGCCTTATTCGTTTGTGCCTCTTCTACTAATCGTACAATTTGTGCCAATGTCGTGTGTTCTCCTGTATGCGTGGCAGTAATTAGAAGCGGACCATTTTGATTTATCGAGCCACCTATTACAACCGATCCCTTCTTTTTCGGTACCGGCATACTTTCCCCGGTAATTAGGCTCTCGTCGCAAGTAGAATTGCCTGATAAAACTCTACCATCGACGGGAACTTTGGCACCTTGCACTACTTTTAGGACATCGCCCCGTTGTACTAAATCTATACTGATCAAACGCTCAGATAGTAGTTCATTGTTAGGGCCCAAAGTAACCAGGACCGCGTCCGTTGCTTTCAAAGACAATAATTTCGATAACGCCTCCGATGTTTTACCCTGAAAAAATTAATTGCTTTTTATTAATTTTTGTGACAGTTATATGAACGTAAGCACAGTGTTTGATAAAAGATTGAAAACCTTTGCGACATGTTCTAACCATCTTCCTAAACTGATGAACACTAACAACATGGGAGGAGTATCAAAAAATGTCTGAGGACTAACGTGTTCCTGCATTATCATAGCTGCTGCAAGTACGGCGACTGAGTACAAATAAGATATCGTAGTAGTCATAGAAATTAAAACATCCATATTAGTCGTACCGTGTTTCAAAGCTTTGTACGCTTGAACGTAAAAATGCCAGCCGCCAAAAAACTATAAATATCAGTTTGTCAAGATTTCTACTTAATTTCTTAATTTATAAAGAAATATTCGGAATTACCTGGACTGGTGTAGAAAATATGAAAAGGATTAAATTTTCCCAGGAAAGACCAGGAACTACGCAACACATATCTTCGTGCGTTTTTTCACCAATAGACATGATTACCATGAAGTATGTCATGGCTAACATACACGGTATGCCAAAAATTAAGGACACTAAAAACGCTGTCCGCCACTTGTTTATTTCTTCCCTACATAAAAACGAAAGATATACTTATTTCTATTTATTTGGAAACTCGTGAAATAAATTTACCTCTGATCCAAGTAGTCTCTGTTCTCTTTATCTTTATTACTAAATAACATTGCGGTGAAACCTAATTTGTTAATGCATTCGATAATGTCCCTGACGCCAATTTTTTCTACATCGTATTTGAATTTGCCACGTTGAGTTGCCAACGCAACAGCGGCAGAACGGACGCCCGGTAATTTCCTCACAGTCGATTCTATCTTATTCACGCAAGATGCACATGTCATACCTGTGATCTATAAAATCAATATTCAGAACGATGTTGTCAACTTCGTGTCGCCGACTTGGGAAGTTAATAACCAGCTTACTTTTAATTCGATATCTCCCTCTCCAGTGCCAGGTTCCTCGATCAAAGTAGTAGGGAAGCCCAATTCCGATATGCTAGAAGCGATGTCAATCGCCCTTATCTTATTCGGATCAAAGGCAACTTCTGCCTTGGCCGCCATCAATGCTACCAAGATATTATTTACACCGTATAATTTTTTGCAATGTTTTTCTATGGCAGCGACGCAGGAAGCACAGGTCATCCCCTTTGAGGAATACACCGATTCATAACGTCAAAGCAGTAACGCGAAGACGAATCAGGATTATTTTCACGCGTAATATTTACCGTTATATGTAAAAAGCATTTTGCTGTTTCGTTTCGAGTCTTTACATCACCTCCCCCATTCATTTGCAACGGAAGTTCCTCTTGCGCAGAATTGTTTTTTAACGATAAATTCATTGGTGTTTCATCTCCTAGAACTTTACCGTTTACTTCTTTAACAAACGAATTAAAACCCATTTCCTCGACGAACCCTGATATTTGTTCAGCCGTTAGGTCCTTGTCGTTGTAAGAAACCGTAGCTTCCTTCTTCTCTAAACTAACGTTCGCCTGTTTTATTCCTGCTTTCTGCGATAAACTGTCTGCAACAGAAATAGCAAAGAAACGCGATAACTTGACTATACGAACAAGAATCGGTTTAACAAAATTCGGTACTCACCAATGATAGTTTTAACACAAGACGCGCAAGTCATTCCATCGATATGTACGGTACAAGTACTGATAGTTAATTGTAACGAATCACTTCTTTGTATCTTTTCGGTAGAGCTACTTTCGTCGCTGCATAGGGAAGCGGTGAAACCCATATCCTCTATCGCTTCGACCAATTCGTTCGGCGTAATTTCTTCCGCTTTAAATTCGATGTAGCCGAGCTTCTCTTCTAGGATTACTTTAACGCTTAAAACCTCCGGTCGGCTACCTATGGTTCTCTCGATGTTCTTCACACAGCTCTGGCATCTCATACCGTCGATATTAACCTTCATAGTAGAAATATTCGTGGAATCTTTCATTTTCTGCGACCGAGGAACGTACACCATCTGTACCGTGCCTTCGTAATCGGTATCGCCCTCCCCATCGCTAAACAATCAGAAAGAATCGATCATTTCAGTTTCACCCGCCTTTGAAAGACGTCCAACTGCACGAAGATAATACGCAATATAGATTGCGTCCAGTCATTAGAATTAATTATAGCGATAAGCATTTGTAACATTAAAGTACATCAATAAATAACAAGGAACGTCATCGAAATATCGTAGCAGTTATCGTGGTCACATTAGTGTACCTACTTGCATTATGCAACCGAAGCAGCTTAGCTATCGTTCATTTTATAAACAATAAAAGAAAGTAATCGTTATCGGTCGACTTCGAAGCGAGTTATTCGTTTAAATGTTAGAATACGATCGAGGGCACATATTTCTTTCCGATTACACTGATTTTTCTCCAAATCGAACGTTAATGATCAAAACGATGAGTAGCGTGACCTTCTCGTCATCGACTCGAATTTTAAACGAGTAATTAGCAAAATTACTCTTATTAAAAACGCGATATTATCGTTAACGACCCGAAACGTAAATAAGCTACGTTCCTCCCTCTTATCTTAAGGAAATACTTTCTGTTTTATGTAACTTGCACGTTTGTCCGTTAATGTGAGAATTGTAAGGAAAAATAACGCGCTCGATTCAGAATCTCTCGTGATACGACTGTTTCCATTGTTCGGTAATCTCTTCTTTGTTCTTTAAAGCAGATTATACCGAGATCTGAATATCGCTATCGATTAACGCGGAAGCTACGAAAGAACTTGTCGTAAGCGCGACGAAACTGGCGATCGCTATTATGTATTCGAAAGATAACGAGATACGTAACGAAAATACGATGTTGCGTTTACAGGATTCGAAAAATCTTACCAAAACGAGCTCGTTGAGTCATATCTTTTTCGAATTAACGGCTGCCTATCGTCGTCCATCTTTCTAATTGCAAGTATGATCACGTTTCCGTTTCTGCGGTTTTGTAGATCTTTCAAGAACGAACGACCGTTATAGCCGTGGAATTACTCGCGTAATCACGATCCCATTGCGTCAAGATATTAGACGGAACCATTCTAACGAGCTCTTAGAAGCCGATAAGCATTGCTCGCGAGAAGATAAAACTGAGCCGAATCTCGCGACAAGTCCGCACTTTCTCGAAAAGGAGGAGAAGAATAAGAAGGAAAAAGGAAAAAAGTAGACGAAAGCTGGGATGATCGAAATTTTTGACCGCGTTAAAAATATTCATCAAAGCAAAGTGGATATTCGTAATGAAAAATGTCCTGACTTGGGTCGATTGAAATTTTGCGGAAGAGCGCGGTAACAAGAGTAGGCAGTTTAGCGAAGTTAAATATTTCAAAAGAAATTGAAAAAAAAAAAAAAAAAAAAAGAAACGTAGATTGGAAAAATTGACCGGACGACGAACACTAAAGTATCAACGAGATAATCTATCGGATCGCTCACAAAGACGCGATCATTGGCTCCTTTGTCGTGTAGCCGTGATCGTTTTATAAGATCAGCCCAAGGATTTCCGGAATTGTACGTGCAATGGATACAATTAGCCAGTGTTGTGGCCAGATCGAGATCACACATTCCTTGAAAGCGAACACGTCCCAGTAACGACGAGTGGGGCGCGAACCAAACGCGTTCGTGCGTTTGACTGGAATTGATATCACAGACCGACTGATAACTCCTCTAATCGCCATGCTACGCGATCCCGTCTTTTTGCTCACGGCACTTATTCGATCGCTCGTTACTCCTCTCTACAAGGACAGTTGCGCACGACCTTTTCTCACTTCGTTCGTACGATACTCTCGAGTTTAGAAATTCCCTTCTACTCGTGTTCCAACGATACTGTAACAGTAGCCGCATTGAAATTGTTCGGAATAGACGCGATACAGACGCTCGCTTTGGATGCATACCGATATATACACGCAGAAAGGAAGAAAGGAAAGAGATGAAACATCGAAAGAGAAATGTCTCGTCACACTTTCTGCGCGCGGTTTTCTAACCTTCGTCAAATATCCACAGATCAAACGAATGTTGCCAACGTCGTCTCTCAATTTAAATTAAGTTCGTACTATTACACCGTAGCAACGAATTACCTATTAAGCTATGGTTACAGCGTGCTCTCTCTCTCTCTCTCTCTCTCTCTCTCTCTCTCTCTCTCTCACTGACTAACGAAACGTGAAGACCGAAATTCACAAACATACTAATAAACTCGTAAGAATCTATTCGTCGTTTGATTCGTCGGAACACGCATCCGCTGTAAGCATAGCCTTAATTGCATTGTACGCAATATACATTTTGCAAACAAATTAGCAAGAGAAGGAGGAAAACCTTCTGTCGCTCTATCGCGTTTCAAGCGTTGAGTTTTTTGAAACAATTTACGAAACAAGTAAGAGAAAAGGTACTGACCCAAGTAGTTTCGTATTGTCATCGATCATATTGTCGTCGTAAAACTGCAAGCAAGGAAACGACTGATAGTGGAAATTTGACCGATTCGCTACTAATTTCTTGTGTACCTTGCACAAAGGTAAAGGATATTTCATCATCCTAGATGGAATTTCAGTTTCCCCAAGATCATATACATATGTGTATATATATATATCCTATAACGATCTTGTTCGTCATGTATCGAACAAATCCACTTCGTAAGAAAATGACCGTAACGAATGGAAATACCGATGATGTATTCTTCGTTATCAGTTCTTTTATATAGAGTATCGAAACAAGGAAATCAGCTGCAGTGTTTGCTTCGCTGCTCTTTATTTGAATTTAAGTTTTATTTACAAGACTCTATAGAAACTATAGAAGACTCTGGTAAAGCACGTTTCGTCTAACGTTGCCCTTTCTTCCACTTTCTCTATGTTATTTTAATTTCCTATTCGATAGTTGTACAGCAGCTGATACTGATAACGACGCACTCTTCCTACTTTCCCCGATTTATACATTAATAAACGCTTCGTTCTATCGTTCTTCGTTAATTCAGTTTCGACGCTCAAACGATTCGTTTAGTGTCGTCTAACTGTAAAAGACGTTCGTTCGTCTTTGAGCCGCAATGTGTACTTATACGAAGCAAAGCATGGTATCTAAACCGATGTCGCTTTTTCGCGTTGTTATCCTCGTCGCACAAGTAAATATATAAGTATACGCATCGGATCGTTTCTCTTCTTTTTAACTTCACGGTTCTATTACTTGTCGCTGCTGAACTATTTTTCGATGCTTGATGGCTTTACGACCGTGGTATAATTGCGGGGAACACGTAAAACCGCAAGCCTTTATCTTGTTTCCTTTTCTTCGACTGCTTCGTAAAAGCACTGTCTTTCAAAATAAAACTCGTGTCGAAAATTCGGTGACAACTAAACTGACCGGAGAATAGATCGAAGAAAGTCGAAGAACGCGTTTAATTATTTTCAGTGAATCTACGTTTGAACGATGCCACGTTCTCGATGATATTTATACGCAAACAGACGAACGACGGAGTCATGAAAAATTCGAAACTATGTTGAAAAGAGTTCGATGAAAAACGAAATTAATTCGATCGAATGAAAGAGCGAATATAGTACACTGGCCAAAGAACGGAACGCGTTGAACAGTTGGAAGCGAATGCATGATTTCGTTGTGACTAGGTGTACATATACCTGAAAATGGATCGAATAAGAATGGCATGAACAAGAGAGAAAGTGGTGTTCCAGATCCACGTAGCGAAAGATGGAATGGACAGATCTCTCGGCTGTATAATTGCCTTGTACGTCTATTTTTTTCATTTATCGAATCATATCATATTTAATATTATATTTCGATTGTTGGTAAAAAGATAAGTCTTTATCGCTTCTTTGATAAGTGAAATACGGATTAAAAGACCAGAAATAGATATGCTATTCATAATATTGATTGATTTAACGAATGACTTACCCCAAGTATTTTGTAGAATTCAGTAATTTATACCGCCACGTTTTTGCAAACTTCCGCATTACGATACGATTGCATAAAATAAATCGAAATAGTAATCGTTAAAATGTAAAGAACGTCACGATAGCATAATGTTTTGCGAATTGACTCGCGATAAAATTGGAGTTATTCGATAGGCAAAGCGAAGGAAATACGTTCGTTACACACTTATAGGTTTGAACGATCAACAGATCACGATCAAATTTCGAATCCATCTATCCCTCTGTGTCGATTAGAAAATAAAACTACTGCGAGTCACCAAGTGCTTTTTGAAATACGAGCACTCAATAACATTCTTCTGTTCTTCGCGTTTCGTCATCAAAGCATTGTCGTTTAATTTTCAAAACTATCGCGCGTTATTTTCGTCTTCGATACGACCAACTTATATGTATTACTTTTTTAACAAAGTTACGTTTCCTTTATATACGCGTTTCCTCTTACCAATTACCAATACGAGTTTAACAGAACGAAAAATAATTTGCCCTTGGACAATTGACAATATTTAAATAATTAAAGTTAAGCGATAATACTATCAACAATAATTATCCATGCCACATATTTACTCTGTACAAAGCAACCATTTTTGTTCTATTCTTCTCTGCTAATTAACCTGTTTGATTAGCATTATAAAAGATACGCAAACGTATGTATAAAATTAAATACAAAATTAATCGTAAAATAATAAAATATTTCATAATCTTTAATATAAAAATATGTTATATTTTGTGTAAATATTCATAGTACGAACAAATCACTTACTCTTTTTTTGTTACTGTCAGCTCTGCATTTGCCGCATTTTCCCTGTCAGCCTGTTCTGTAAAGTCAATGATTAAACATTGATTTCAAATATGATACAATTATTTAATGCAAATACATTGTGAAAATTATGTCAAGCAATAACTTGTAACAGATACATAATATTACCTGTACTGATTTTATTAAGCTGATGATTGTCATCTATTAATGTCTTTGTATTAATTTCTGATTCCATTTCTTCTGTAAAATAACATTCCAAATAAATAAATATATAAGAGTATAATTAAAATGATTGATCAATACCATTTTCAAATATATCCAAATTCAAAAACACCAAAATCAAAATAATTGATAACAATTGATAAGAATAAATAAGTAACTACGATATTTTTTAGTCGTTACGAGAAAAATCTAAGAAAAGAGTTAAAAATGAATAAATACTGTTGTTAAATGGAATAGTCGATAAAATGAATGAAATCATCAGCTAATATTTATTCGCTCTATTATTCACCACTATGCATATGTAACTGTCATATCCGATAAATAAGATTACTATATACATTTTTAACATTATTACGCATGATTAAGAAAATATGAAAAAATAGAATACATACCAATAATATCAAATTTGAAAATAAAATGTTTTCATCAAAGTGAACAGTTTAATTTATGATTCACTTTTTTCATTATCTTACACACATAATGCACCATCAGAGAGGAATACATTACTGGCAAAATCTTATTTACCGATTACAATTGTGAACATACACTTTACTTTTGATAAAGTAATAAAAAAAAACAAAAATATATATATAAACATGCGATCTAAAATAAGTTTACAAAACTTATTAGGTTAAACGGATTCTTGTTCTATACACTGTTCTAACTGGATACTATCAGAATTGCTTAATAAATGTAATCTAACCTATAAAAAATTCATAGTTAAACCGAAATTAATGGATTCGATTAGTAATAAACTATGTAAATATCAGCACAGGCAATAGATAGACAATAGGTTTCTATTCACATTTATCACACTGAATTGTTAGTACTTCGGCATCAGCAGCAGCAGCAGCAGCAGCAGCAACACCTTTCCTATTAGATTATAGCGCTCTATGGCTAGCGGCCGATTTGCAAAGTACACCTTACGACTTTACAACCTTATCCCCACCACGGGAGTTATCAGATCTGTGTAATTAAGTTAGTATATGACTGTGGCCGGCATACGGGTAGTATGTCGAAATTAAAATGTTTGTCAATTTTGGCATTTCAAATGTTTTTAGTAAAAGGTATAGATGGTTCGATAGGTGATAGATCTCAGTTTTACAATTTGTGCCTTGAAAAATGTCATAATGATAATTGCGATAATGGTACGTATTTTCAATAATGTATCAGGGAAAAACTGAGTGACATAGTAAATTGTGACAAAAGCTTAAAAAAATTATGATTAATAATGTTATTACAAATTTAGTATTTTCCAACTAGAAAGTTAAGATAACAATAAAGAAAATATTTTTTTAGTGGTTTATCATGTATTATTATATGTACAGTATGTATATGTATATACCGATGTTAACTGATCATTTTACAGATCATAGATTTAAGGTACTACCTTCCTTATCATTAAGGTTATTATTTTGGTCTTGTAAGGAAGATTGTAGTTACAACTGTACTTGGAAGACAGTGGATCATTTTACATCTCATGGTTTAGAAGTTCCTCAATTTCATGGGAAGGTATGTGACATTTAATAATAATAACATACATAAATATAGAGTAAAATATAAATTTTATAAACAACTGATTTTTATTTTAGTGGCCATTTATTCGTATTTTTGGCTGTCAAGAACCTGCTTCTGTCGTATTTTCCATATTAAATTTTTATGCTCATATTACTATGTATTGGAAATTTAAAAGAAAATATGGATGTACTTATCCTATGTTTTACATATGGACTTATTTTAGTCTGGTATATATCTGTTATTTATATAAATATAATTCCCTTATTATATAATTTATATAAATATAAATATTTCTTATGTAAATTTTAAAAAATTTAATTCCAGGTATGCATGCACGGGTGGTTTTGGTCATGTATTTTTCATGCAAGAGATACTCCATTCACAGAAGTAATGGATTATTCCTGTGCATTTATTATGGTGGTTACATTACTGTATTGTATGCTACTAAGGTAATTTATACTGTTGTTAGATAGAATAGAATATTAATAAAAACATTTTAAAGATATCTCTTTATACATTTTAGAATAACTTATAAAAATAAGAGGTTATTTACTGTGATTACATGTGGATACCTTAGCACACTATATTCACATTTATCCCATTTATGGTCTGGTTACATTAACTATGACTATAATATGAAATTTAATATAGTTATAGGTAATTCAATGAAGTATTTGTATTTCTTTCAATAATCAGACGTTTTTTAATTAAAAATTATGACTAATCATCGTAATGTTACAGGTTTTTTAACATTTGTTATAACAATGATATGGTGGCACCGTAATCGCAAAAAATTATCTTATATTTATCTAATTGGTTGGTTTAATATATTAACAGTTTTTGTTACTATATTAGAAGTAGCAGATTTTGCACCAATCTTTTGGATACTTGATGCTCATTCTTTGTGGCATGCCAGCACAGTTCCTCTTACAATTTTGTTGTATAGGTCAGTATAATTTATTTAGTACAATGTTAATACATTCTAAATATATTTTTATATAAAATTTTTAGGTTCATGATGGCAGATTGTTCTTATTTGAGTAAGTGTTATAGTAAATTAATATTAAATATTAATCATCATATACATTAGTAATGTCATTACTAGTCATATATTTCTTTTGAGGTACTAAAGTGTTATTTCATTGTTACTTTACATAATAGTAAATATTATTCCGTATTTTTTTGTTAATTATAAAATACTATTTTTTATTAACATTAAATGAAATTTACAAAACAGAAATATATCTCTTTCATGTACTACTTAATATATCAGTAGTATATATATTTTATTACTTTTTTTGAAGATATTGTTTATACACACACATATATATATCCAAGTTATATATATACATATCCAAGTTATAATTCATAATAAAGTGAAATTTAAAATATAATGATAAATACAATGAATTTGTAATACACATTTTTTTTAGATTGATATGAATGATTATCTGTTAAAAGATCATTGAACACATTTCTTCAATCTACTTCTTGTTTTTGTAAATATTAATGTGTAACATGGCAGGATTAGCTGTCATTGGCAATGTAATTAATACTAAATATTAGACATTTTAGTGTTAACATATGAATTTAGAGCAAGGTATTAGTTCTGACTTAATACAGCCAGAGCTCATCGCATTTATTACTTAATACAGGAAAACATATAAATACTTTGGGGAATGTGTTGTAATATGAAGATATAATTGCATAATGTTTATATTAATTAAACCATTGACCGATTGATAGAACAATAGATTTTAAGTACCCGGTATACATTTAAATTATTCGTATACCTTAATATGTAACAAGTAGTATACATATAATATAACAATCAATAAGATGTATACAATATTTTAAAGGCACGTTACATTAAACATTCTTTAGCTTTAATAGTACATATGCATATGTATATTGCTGACATTTAATATAAAAATGTAATAATGTACCTAATAATTTTGTACACTACTTCTAAAGAAATAAGTTCCCATTATGGGTACAAATTAAAACCTCCAAAAATTGTTATATTATAAATAAGATTAAAGAATTTAATCCTTCTTATGTAAATGTAATATAATTAAATATATTACTCATATATTTTAAGTCACAGTGTAAAGACAATGTGAGTCTGTTTTTTTCATTAGCATTGAACTCTAGAGTTAAGTATCTTTGTTCTAATAATCTTATGTTACAAAATTAATGGCAAGTTTGCATTTATTATGACTTTTTTAGTTTGCAATTGTCAATTTTTTAATAAAAAAGAAATTGTACAAATTTTGCAAAACAAAAAGTGCATTTTATATAAAGTCAGTCTTATTATAAAATGTATCAAATAATTCCTGTATAGCTTACAGAAATATTTAATATTAAATAAATGCATCTTTCATATCTAAAACTGAAAGTAATTTTATACCATGTTTCTATTTAGTTGTAATAGATATTGTTTCATTATATGAATGTAAAATTGTATAAAATGTAGAATTAAATTGTATAGTTTTCCTTACATATTTTTTTCTTCTATACTTCAATTGTGCGCTTGTATAAATGTGCAAATTAAATAACATTATTGTCGCAAAGTAACCTTTATATTTTTTAATGTTCTTACGATTTTAATATTTTGAATAATTTCATAAAGATTTTTGATAATAGTATATAGTTAAAAAAAGATTTATAAAAAGTCAATGGCCTAAATATTATTGAAAAATATAACTACTGATGTAGTTATTAAATAGATAGTAAGTACATATAAAACATTATAAATTTTTGTGCTTTTCTGAAAAAATTATATGGATAAATACGTCAATATATCACAATATGGATACCAAATGTTTTGCATTAATCTACTTTTTCTTCTCCTTCTTTTTTAAAGAATTAATTTTTGCTGTAATTTTCATTGTAAGTACTTTATATGTAAGTATATAAGATAGTATATATCAATTAATAATCTGCAATGTTTCTGTTATAAATGTTTAGCGCTTAAATAATGCCTCACTTTCTGGATTATCTTCTCTATGTTTCTCGAGATTTCCTGACAAAGTAGGATCTGGCCGCCGTCTTTTAAAGAACCCGAGTTTTCGGAGAAGCAAAGTAATTAAGATAAATAATAAGAAACCTGCTGCAACCGCTATTATGATTATCCATAGTGGTACTGGTTCACCATCTTGGTGATCAAGAAGATTCGGATATACAATTATTTCAGCCTAGATATTAAAATATAATTATGAAGTTAAAAATGCCAAATACATGACATTAAAGTATAATTACAATTATACTCACAATTGCATAATCATCTTTTAAATTTTCTTGTTGTATTACAACATTTGGTGGTATAACAATTTTTGCATTAGAACCAATTTTTACTTCGTCTACTTTTGGATAATCTTCTACAAGAGTAGAATTCCACAATCTAAACATATGAAAAAGTTCATTTAGCAAATAAAGAATTTATTTAAAAAACATGTTTGTATAACTAAAAAATATTAAACATTACCTTGCTTTAACAGTAATAATTGCCTCCTGTTTTCGTTGCAAATTGTATATAAAGCATGTAATATCAAAGCATTTTGCAGTCCCAGCCTTACAATTCTATAATATTTAATGATAGTTTTTAAGTGTTTATTATATTTCCAAGATAAGATATCTTTTAAATTGATAAATTACTCACCATTGAAACTACTTGACGTCTGTGACCATCTTTATCAATGATCGTTCGTGTATTAACAACTTTTTCTGTATCTCGTCTAGTCCTCATGTGGTTAGTATGATTGTGTGGCAAGGGAGGAGGAGTAGATATTACAGATTGGAATACATCAATATCATCGTAGCTTATACTATTTTGCAATTTTAGTGGATTAACTACTTGCCCTGATGGTAATATACATTCACCATCACCTAAAGCTACAAAGTTATAGAGTAAGTAAATATACTGCATATATTTCAATATTAAATAAGATATAAAAACACGTTAAATTAGTATAGAAAGAAATTTTACCTTGTACAGTTGGTAGCTCTTCTAAATACAAAAGCCATTTACCATGGGCTTTGTCATTCGCAACCTCATAAGGCCACGAAATGTGAACTTCTAAACTACTTACTCTCCATGGACCCTCGTTGAACACTTCGTACACATGCGATACTTTCGGTCCTACTTCATTTAAATGTTTTATGGCAGATTCACCTATAACTGGACCACCATAAAAGGCCCACTGAATTTTCGCACTCCTATAATTTTAATCATTTGTTTATAATTAATGTGTGATTTGATTTTGTATTACATTATCATTCTTTCTTGATATATAATTGTAAATAAATGTTACCCTTTAATTGATAATTCTGCTTGTTTCAATACTGTAGCTTGTAATCTTATAGGTTCTTTTTCTTTTATTTCTTTTGAAGTGGAATTTGCAAATATTACAAATTCCAATTGTGATTTATTATCTTCTAGTTCTTTTGGATCAAATCTTACTTGTATATTTACTAGTTTGTCTTTTTTAAAAGGATTTCCAATAGAACAGCCTACTATAGTCGCATTATATAAATTACAGATTGCAGAATCATTGCTTTTACTAGCGATATAATTTAAACTTTGAGAATGAACAATAAATAATTGTGCTTCATATGCAGATTCCCCAATATTAGACACGTTCACATCAACCACAACTTCATCTCTTTCACCAAGGAGAAGTTCGTAGAAATTTGGTTTCACCGAAGAAGCTAATAATTGAGCACATTAATAATTTCCATAAATGTATTTTAATTTAATATTTCAGTAATTTTAGTTATTCAGAAATATACCTGATAGATTTAATCGAGCCTTTACTTGCAGATCACTTTCACAAATATCATTATTACCACAATCTTTTTGAAAGGTGGCTTCAAATACACGAGCAGCTTCTTGTTGGTTTAATATAGGGTAATTCTTTATATCAGGTAAAGGTTCTCCTTCAGCTGGCATAATTGGTTCTTCTTGTATTAATGAGTAATTTAAGCGGAATTTAATAGGTGATTGAATATCACGTGTATTTTCCTAAAGATTATTAATAAACATATTTATAATGAAGACATTGAGTTTCTGGTAAAAATATTATTTATAATATATAAAATATACCTTCAAATAAACTATTTCTTTTTGACAATGCTTCAATTTTGTTGTATCTAAATGAACAGTACGATTAACGTAATGTAAATGAGAATACCCAGTTCCAAACCAAACTCTAGAAAATTTTTTAACTCCAGTATAAGTTTCAGCTTCAATATAATAATTTAATTTTAGATTTTGCATATCTTCTTCTTTTACTAAAGATTTTGTCTCACAACAAGCTTCAAATGAGAAACTGTAACAAATTAATTACAATTTTATATGAAAATAATCTTACTTCTAAATTTTATTAAATCATACTTACCAGGTATGGTTTGAATCTGGATCTTCTGGACACCCAACTTTATTAGGATCTATAGGCTCAATTTTTTCTTGAAATGTACCATCTTTTTTTAAATAATGAATAGAAGTCGTAATATCAATGATTTTTTTCGAACGAAGAAGTGCTACAGCGTCGTTTTCATAAGCTCCTACTAATAAATCGAAATATCCATTTTGATCCATATCAATTCCACCACTTAGTGAATAGCCAAATGTTTGTAATGGTTCTGGCATATCTTCTGCATGTATAACCTAAAGTTAACAAATCTCCGCAATATAAAAAAGTATATTACATAAATATAGAAAATTAGTTTATTTCCATAATATTGTAGATAATAATGTAACAGTACCTGTGATGGTACTGTGATTATTCCATTCTTTGAACCAAGATATATGTATACTGTTCCTTTTTTTTCATATGGAGCTCCAATAGCAATGTCGTCATATCCATCTTTATTTAAATCTTTCAGATTTGTCAGAGCAAATCCAAATCTATAATTAAATTATACTTATTTAATGTTGTATATTCAATTCTATAGAGTGTTCCGATCTTATCCAGTCATACGTAGTCGGCATATTTTATACATCAAAATAAAACAAAAGTGTCATATAAACATATGTTATCAAAAGTATTATGATATCTTCTGGCTGCTACTAAACGTAAATATTCCTAAGCTACGAATACTTTGAGCCATAGTAATTCACGTTCGTTACCGCTCATTTCGTATACTGTTTTTCTTTTGTTATAACTATTTAACAATGCATACAATGTCATATGTTTATATGACATTCTTTCCTTATCTATTTTGAGTTATAAAATATACTGGGACATCTTATATATGCGAAGTTAAAAGGAAATAAAACCTTGATTCTTCACGCCCAACAAGTTTAATAGGTTTACTTTTTTCACGTTTCTTGTAAGTTTTTTGTAATTCAGTATACACATATACTGCACCCCCTTCTGCCTTATTGAAGTAAAAAGGTGCAGCTACAATAAGATCATCAACTCTAAGAGCAAAAAAGTGAAAAAGTGTAATTATGCAATTAAAAAAGATATATGCTTATTATGTGCTTAGAAACAATATATAAAGAATTATACTTGTCTCCATTAACATCTGCAGAAGTAATTTCGTATCCAAAACTTGAAGCAAATTGTTCACCATCCAAAATAAGAGCAACATCCATATCTGGCTTAAAATCGCGTCGCGTAAGTAGAACAACTTGACCTGTACCATTTGAACGCGGAGCTCCAGCAGCATAAGCTAATCCAGTACCAAAGAAATCACCCACAGTAACAGACATCCCTGTAAATTGATTTGTTCTGTTTTTCTTACTTGTACAATAACTAACTTTATTATCATCAAATACCATACTACCATATGAAATATTTACCTAAATAACTATATTTGTTAACAGGAGAAGAATCTTGCATTGGAGCATTATAAACTGTATTATCCCTAGTTAAAAATTCATCTGAAACGGTAAAGAGATATAAAGTCCCTCTCCAAGTATGTGGGCCGGGAGTACCAATAACGACACGATTTTCCGAAGTAAGGACACCACTGGTTCCTGCTTGACAATATCCAAACTGTTCATGTGCTCTGAAATAGAATCATAACTTTTGATTGATTCCTTCAAAAACGTTAATTGTAAAAATTATTAAATGAATTTACTTGTTGGTAGGTTTTCCAGAGCAAGGTTTTTTTAAATCTTGATATTTCAAATCTTGTGTCAATATATAACATTGCCCTTGACCCCACTGAGAATCTGCTGTTTTTACAATATGTCTATGAGCACAAACCTAGAAATTTATTATACTAAATTATATTCAATTTAATAGTATTAATAGGTAAAATATGATGAAATTTATACCATTACTTTGCCACCAGAGCCTTGACTGCGTACTGTTACTCCTAACCATTGATTATCTTTAATTTCATCATTACCTGGTGGTATTAGATCATCAGATTCAAGATCTAAAATGCAGAAAACAATTTATTAAACGATTGGTAATGATAATAAATAATTGTATAATATACATGGTATTCCTTTTACAACATAAATGTTTCCTGTCAGAAACTTCATACAGTAAAGTTATTGTCATTTATGTCTTCAAATTACCTAGTAATCTTTTCTTGTTTCATATTATATAATAACTTTGTGTCATTGTGAAAGAAGTAAAGGAAAGGAAGATGGGTAAATATTTGAATGTATTATAAAATAAAAATATTCTGCCTAATTTGGAAAGAAAATAAAATAAAAATAAAAGCTGAATAATATAAACAATTATCTATGAAATTTCATGCTATAGCAAAAAAAGAATAGATATCAGAAAGATTATTAAGAAGCAACAATAATTAAATATATTATTCGTAAAACACATGAGAACATACATAATTTTATTCTTTTGTGTTATCTATAAATTGTGTACTTCAAAAATGCAAATGTGTAGTTAGTAAGAATATAGTTGCAAATATCAGAAAATGTTAATAGTGCATTTGGTAGAAAATATTCTTTGAATCACAAAATACAAATAATGCAATAAAATAATTTTTATATCATAACTTAAAATGCCATGCTGACATAAAAATGAGCATATCAATATAAATATATATATATACAAAATCACAATAAAATAATTCATAATAATAAATTAAATGACTGCTCATTCAAATAACACCATTCAATAACTTACTTGTGTCATACAGACTCCCTTCTGCTGCTCGTTAACCAACACATAATTTAACAAAAAAATAATCTTATTATATGTATAACATAAAATAAAGCACAATAACTTAATGACTTTATGAAATAATAACATAAAAAAATGACATGCACAATGACTACACCAAAATCATATATAAACATAAGATGACACTTAGACAATACTATAGCATAGAAATAAAAAATATGTGTATAATTTTACTGATAAAATATAAATTAGCTTAGATAACAATACGTTATTTAGTTAAATTTTGACTTGTTTCAAATATAACAAGTTTTAACATACTTCTATTAATGTAACATTAGTATAGTAAATACAATATGCTTATGAAAATTAAATGTTTTAATACAATGTAGAATTAAATTTTATAACCAATAAATAAGATGTTTATATCAGTATTTCTGAAGAACTTTTTTAAATTAAAAACATACTTAATCGTCCATCTGTAATCACTTGAGTGCAATCTGTTTTATATGTTGTTAAAGGACATTGCCACAATGCACCGGATCTATTAGTTTCTGGTTGCCTATTTTGATCTAAAGGAGCTCCAATTAACATCCTGTAACAGATATTATCCTTAAAGCTTTCTTAATGCATGCTTCTTGTTTATCTAAGCCTTATCTTACCATCATATATTATATCAGTGATGTAATTAGTAGATAAAAGTATAAATTAATAAAATATTAACAATACAATATTTTGTACATAATACATATAAGTATGTATTGTTATCTATATTATACATATATATGTATACATTCTCTTGATAATTTTAATTACAACAAAATATTATAAGTAGCACATACCAGCTTTTTGATATTGTTCCATCGTCGGAAGTTTCTTGATGTTCGGCTACAGAGTAACCGAAATAAGATCCATTTAATCCTTTTTTGATAACAGGTATTCTTGGTTCTAAATTAAATGTGTGCACTAAGCATACGTTCAAAACGATCAGAACCAGTTGATAACATTTCATTTTGTGGTTAACTTTAATCGTTCTTGCACATATAATATGATAAAGGTAAAAAGGTATAAATAATATCTGACCTCGTACAAGCTCTTATCGTTACAACTATTTTTATATACTTTTCCTGATTTTATTACTATAACATTCATCAGCACCTTTTAAACACGCATAGGATCTAGCAGATCCACCCACGCAATCTATACACAAGCTTTTTCGATGGCAGTGACAACTATATTTTATAATTTTATAGAAGGCAATATTTAATGGAAAAATATTACCAATTATATTTTATTAAAATTTTTATTGTTTAAAATTCTATGAAATGTCTATATGTATAAATATATGCTAAAAGTTTCTTATTTATGCATAGATAATTAAGCAAGATTAGTATAAAATAGTTTACTTTCTTAAGTACATTTCTGTTGTATTTTATTTTTATCATTGTAATTAATATTAAAAAATCATTAAAAATGCTTTGAATGTACATACATTTATGTGATTTAATTAATTAATATATATATTTATGTGATTTAAAGACCGATTAATAGTAGAACGATTCAGATTAGATTCGATTATAAAATATCGATAACTAACGATATCAAATAGCAGAATTGCACTATAGTTGCGTGTTGCATTACGAGTTACGAATTGTTTGTCAAATCAAGCGTATTTACTTATATGTTAAAAGGATGAAGTAATATTTATGACAGACAGATTTTTAATATTTAGTAAAAATGTATTATTTTAGACATAAAAAATTGGTTATGACCTTCAATATAGTAAGAAATATGGGTAAAGATACATCTTTCTAAATTATAAAGCCTTCTGCATTTTTTAACCTATTTTGACATATCGGTATCATAAGCTCCTAAACATGAAAGGGAGAATAATTTTATGAATGAAATTAAATAATGTGCTTTTATAAAATATTTTAGCCACTCTTAGAAGATTTTATCGAAAAACAAATATATTATTGTGTGATGGAAAATTTGAAATTACACTTGATCAAAGGAAGCTCAAAACACCACAAGGAAAGATATTACAAGTGGAAAGCAAACCTTTAGCTTTAGCTATAGCAACAGAATGGGATATGCAGAAAAACATTATTGATAGAAGTAGTATGCATCTAGTAAGTTTATCTTCAAAATTATAAGTATAAGTATAGTACATAATTTAGTAAACAAGATCTAATATATTTATACATTCGATTTTACAGACAGCCCTGTGTAATACTGTAATAGATAATCCTAACAATCATACAAAGCAAGATATGGCAAATTACATTGTGAATTGTTTGGAAATGGATACAGTACTATTTCACTCATACGTAAATGTTATATTGTGTAATGTTGTTTATATGATGTAAGACATTTATTAAACAGAGAATAATTATAGGAAAATGAAGAATTATACAAAATACAAACTGAAAATTGGGATCCACTAGTACAATGGTTTTGTGACAAATATGGGGTGAATTTGGTTAAAACTCAGAGTATAGAAGCTCCTACTGTATCTTCAGAAACTAAAACAATATTGACAAGACACTTAATGTCCTACAATTATAGTGCAGTTTATGGTAAATGATTTTCTTATTAATATATACAAATATGCAATCAATGTTACCAAACTATTATATTTGTAGGTTTTATGTATGGAGTCGATGCTCTCAAATCTGTAATCCTTACTCTAGCTGCAGCAGAAAGAGTAATTAGTATAGAGGAAGCAGTAAGGCAATCACGCTTGGAGGAAAATTATCAAGTGTGTATAACAATTTGTATACTAAAAAGTTTACAGCCAACATATGTTTCTCTGCTGAATGCTACTTTACTTTTTATTGTAGATTTCTCATTGGGGTTCTGTAGAATGGTTCCATGATCAAAATAAATATGACTTACAAGCTCGTTTAGCTGCAGCTATCTTATTTGTGCATTTGAACTCTTATTCTGTGTCATGTCAACCAAAAATAGATAACAAGAATGTTGATTAATTTATAAAAATTAATTGAATAAATTTTGTACAAAACTCGTACATATGGCGTATTGGAATGAAATGAAACAGTAACAATATTTTTACTAGTTTGAAGTACGACAAGAAGATGGGTCAACAGAAGATAATGCCTCTACTGGTATGGAACAGTCAGATCCCATCCATTCTTTTGTACAAATACAACTGAAATAATTAATTGATATTTTATGTAGATATTAATTATGTAGATATTTTATGTAGATATTTTATGTAGATATTACCTGTATGTAGCTCCATGATTTAAACATACTGCACCATTTTTGCATAAATGACGAATGCATTCATTTCTATGACATTCACCAACACCACGACCTGTTGCAGGACTTGAATTGGTTATTGGATAAATAGCAGTTTCTGTGCGTAATTCAATGTCAAATATACAACCAGAAAATCCAGTATGAAGGGGCAAATCGTGAGGTAAAGACTCAAAATTTTTTGATTTGTGTCCACCTGAACAGGAATAATTTTTACAAATAATGTTGCATCTATCTTCTAATATAAACTTTTTAAACAAAATTATCAAATAATAAAAAGCGAACCGATATAAAGTATTGGTGATACATCGAGTCGTGTCATGGTTCCAACCACTCGCCCAGTTATATTGCCTATACCATCCACTGCAAGCCATGCATCCCTACCCTTTCTTCCAATTCTAATCGTATATGCTATATGACTTTTACTTGCTGTTGCTGCCATTGTTGCAGCACTCAAGGGAACGTTTGTAAATATTCTACGAACGCCTAGAGAATATTTTCACGAAATTCAACTGGGCTAAAAAATCTGTAAATATCTAAGATATTAAGATGTATTACCTGCCCCTAAATCCCAGGTTAACATAATATAACCACGAACATATGTTATGGAAAGATGATCGGATAGATCTTGGCGTGATCCACTTTGTCCTAAATAAGCTATCAAAGATATTTGTTCGTAAGTACGCGGTATGACCTTCAATTTCAATTCCATTGCATCTTTTATAGAATTTGAAATGCCGTAAGCAATGTATGATGAGAATCCAGGTACAAGTACAGAAAATGATGGTCGCATTATAACAGTATCTAGAAGTGTAGGATAAAAAATAATTATATTTTATTTTCGAGATACATATGTATATTTATAACAATATTACCTTCTTCGCATAAGAGCCCATGAGTTCCAAGTGGGCAAACGCAAACGAAACCCGTACCCGGTGAACTAATACAAGTTGCACCCAAAGCACAAGGATTTTCATCGCACGTTGAACGTTCACAAAATGGGCCTGTATATCTATTCAATTAAATAATATCCTATTTGACGATATTTTTTAATACCAAATTTTGTTGAATAAATTGCAAATTATCTTACCCAGCTATGCATCTACAACGTATTGCACCATTTATTTCTTCGCACGCACCGAAATTTTGACATGGATTTGATAAGCACAGAAACGATGTGCAATCTTCAATTTGAAACGTTTCTGTGGAATCACGGATGAAATGACGTGGTATATCGTTTATCTATATCAATAAAACATGCTTTTTAATTTTCCGAATGCTTTCAAATATACATATACATATGTAAGAAAGACGAACTTTCAATGAGTTCATACAGCCAGTAAATCCCATAGAGACATGAGCGAAATAGTGAGAAAATACCAATGGTATACCACCTAAATGTAAATTGGCATGTCGTGGAAGACTTCCACGTAATGGTAAAGTTTGTTCTCCACTGACTGCCGTTGTTCCATTTACTAGCAAACGAGCCGAACATTTGTTAGTTTCATTTTTCATGAAATATTGAAACCTGCATATATGAAGTAAGCGAATACAATGCATGGATATGATAAGCAATATATTATCGTCTTTGTATTATTTTACCTCGTATCAATATCCGCTTCATACCCGTTATCGATAGGCGAATCTATTTCACCTAATAACATAGTTTCAAGTCCGCAGGAGAATTGAAACTTTAAAGAACCATATTCCAAATATACCAACGCGTATTTTTCATCGTCGAAATAAACATGTAATATAATGCCATCCTTATAACGTGTTCGAAGCCTGACAAAAATTTTTAACGTTGCGTTATTGTCGTTTGAAATTTCTACATCAACGTGTTGTCTCGCGTAAGATTTTCCATTAAACGCCGCCCGTATTATACTTGGTCCAGGTTTACAATCTTCACGACGTGAACAGTTACACTAGAAAAAGATAATGTCTCTATTGTAAACATCGTAACAAAAAATGTATTTCTAAGTAAGAAAGAAAAAAATGTAATACTCGCATCGCTATCATTGCGCGTAGGTGATATTGTGGAACTTGAACACAAAATTCCATGGCATTCAGGAATTATGGTACTTTTTGAAGTTGTTGGTGATTCAGTTTTAGTTGAAAATTGTTCATGGTCGCTATCGGTAGTATTCTCATCGTATATCGGTTTTACAGAGCTACTAGTTGTTACAGATGAAGAGATATTGTTAGCGAAGGCGGACGTAGAACTTTCCACTTCTGTACTTGAAGATTTTGTTAATTCTGTAGAGGTCCACTTATCCGTAAATGTCTGAGGTATAGTTCTTGGCACTTCTATTATTGGCGTACTCGAGTCAGAGCTTTTATTTTGCCAAAACTCTGTAAAATTGGAGGAGGATGCAACGGTAGGGAATGAACCATTATTTCTTTCACTTTCTGTCGTCGTAGATTCCTCTGTCGTTCTTCCAACAGATGCAGTTACATCTGGATAATTCCTAATTGACATAAAATAGAATAGATCGTTCATTTTAGCATACTATTATTTTTATACAATTACTCGTGATTTATGGATTATTGTTACCCTGTACTTGGAACATATCTCGTCGTGCTACTAGTTTCAGGAGTCGTATTGCCAGTGGACGTGAACAACCTGTCACCGTTCTCTTGATAAATAATTTCAGTCGTAGTCGTTTCATTGTGAATCGATTTCTGTGTCAAATATTCCGTCTCAACTTTTATCGGCGACGTTACCGAATAGACTTCACTTGAAACACTGGGAAATGTTCGAGGTTCTAACGAGACTGTTTCAGTTTGAGATATCTCCTTACTTGTAACAGAATACACAGCCGAGACATCGGTAACAAACGGAGTACTTTCTGTGGTACTACCACCAATGTTGCTACTAATGGTGGTACCGCTACTGCTACTAAGAAAGTTGAAACTGTTATCAGTCGAAGAACTGTTATCAGTTGTTTCTATAAAAGGGTACCATATTGTGTAGAGACGACTAGTGCTTTTAAGAGAAGTCGAAGACTGTACTGTCGTGGAAGCAGTAATTGACGATGATGTCTCGATTTCTGGCAGTGTCGATGATTTTGGTGTAAAAGAAGTAAGAGTAATACTCCTTTGATCGTTATCAGTCTCGAGTGTTTCTTCGATAGTAGAGAAAGTCGATGGAAGATCGTAGACATTGCAAAATGGTCCACTGTAGAACGTTGGGCAAGCACAAGTGAAGCTATTGATACCGTCGATACAAGTGCCTCCGTTCTCACAATTTGCAAATTTCGACTCACAGTCGTCGTATTTTAATTCGCATAACGCACCATGATAATCTGGTACACAGTAACAGACTGGTCGCTCGTCTTCAAATAAGCATACTGCATCATTTTCGCAAGGATTCTCTTCGCACGGTACGATGGCTTTATCGCAATCTTTACCAGTATATCCTTGTGAAGAAGGTTTAATATTAACATTTTACAATACGACAAAGTTAACTCTTTATAAATTATGAATTCAGTTTCTACATCATCACTGATAATAAATAATTACAACTTACCAAATAAACAAGCACAAGTGTACGAAGCAGGAATGTTAATGCAAAGACCACCGTTCTTACACGGTGATGTGATGCATTCATCAATATCTTCGTCGCACAATCGACCTGTCCAACCTTCGCAATAAAAAGAATTAATCTTCGGTATATTTAAATACTCGAATTAAAATGTAAATTGCCTAGATTATTCAATAAAATATTACACCTTCCGAACAGCGACAAAAAAAAGAGAATCCAGGTCCTTCCACGCATTCACCTCCATTTTTACATATTGTATCGTTGCAAACCGAAGCATCGATTTCGCAATAGTCTCCTTAAAAAGAAACAAATTGTAAGATCGAATAGAACAACTTTCGGCGTACCAATTTTTGCGCTTCTATACCTGAATATCCATCAGGACATTGACAGGTAATACCATCGTAATCTAGGCAAGTCCCGTTATTCAGGCATGGTTGATTCGAACATTCGCTATATCTTTGTTCACAATTTATACCTAAAAATGCACACCGTAATATAATGTACAATAGTAAAATATTTGATTATCTGTGTGATCATACGAACATAAAAAATTGATTTCAATTTTACAATTTTTCTGTAAGGAAATCGAAGCACGAACATCATTTAATTTCACCCTCTGTGCTAACACGTCAACGCGTCGTTTTCGAAACATGCCATGAAAAGTAAACGAAGGAATCATGAATTACCTACAAACCCTTCAGTACAGGTGCAATTATAAGCTGCAACAGCATCGTTGCATGTCCCTCCGTTGAGGCAAGGATTCGACCAACAATCATTCCAATTGATCTCGCAATTGATTCCAGTGTAACCGTCGATACAGTAGCAAGAATAAGTGCTGTATTATATGCACGGGACGAATGACTAATATATTAATTTTAAAAACTTATACAGAGTCGCCTTTTATTTATAATCTTTTTTTTTTGTTTTTTTGTTTTTTAAATTAAATATAAAGAGTGAGAAGTATTTATTTTATTTTGAATTATTTATGTACCTGTTCGCGTCTTCTAAACAAATTCCGTACATGCAGGGATCACCACTGCAATTTATACCTCGTGAAAAACCAATCGTTAAGAGAAAAAATGTTGCCAGAAGAAGAATCTTCTCTTTCGTAAACCTTTCAGTAAGCACCCTTCTATAATGCATTCTGAATAAAAATAGCGTAACTTTCACATAGATGTTTGCTATAGGTCATTCCAAACTTTTTATGTGATACGAAAACCCGTAAAAGATTTAGATTTATGAAATTATATGTATACAATTATTTTAATATAGATGGCAAAATCAATTAATTTCTTGTATCTCAATGCTTTAATTAATTTATCAAAAGGATCAAAGAAACGTGAATCGCAAATGATGCGCCACTTCCATCGGTTTACACTTTCTCAATGATATAACTATCCGAATGCGATATAGATATGCTTTATACTTTAACTAGTATTTGTAGCAGGTAGTTGACCACTTGGTAGTCTTAGCAACGCTTAGGACTATACAAACGATAATACCTATCGGATACGCTTGCGTGAAAATTTGATTCATCAATAATAATTTTTATTCAATTTTGAAACATGTAATAACTAATTTATCTAATGATTGATCGAAAAAATCTCAGTTCATTAACGAAAGGTTAATTTTATTTCTATTTCATTATACTCATATTTATATGAAATATATGGCAAACGAAAATATTATTACTTTACATCGTGACTTTTATTTCTTCCTTTCTGATTGACGATTAAACATGACACGTACGAAGTAATGGATATCGAAATACGAGCGTTACTTACAAAATTTCAACTCTATTTTGGACCGAAACTGGATACACTGGCGAGAAATGCGATAGCACTACATGCTTGCATAATAATAATACAACCAACCATGTGAAACGCCGATCTTTCATATATACATAAGCGAGTATGTTCTACAGTAACTTTTCCTTTTAGACGTAGGGAAAAATCAGAAGCTGTCTGGCGATCGAGGGGTTTAATCGAATCTCGAATTTCTGGAAATTAAATTCTGCAAATGAAATTATAATTTCGGCTCGTCGAACAACGTTCTAACCTACCGTAATGAATATCCTAGGTGTACTTCAAAAGTTCCGAGAAGATAAACAAGAAAAAATTAAATCGAAAAATGTTGTGGATATATATTTCCAATCCTTCCGCAACTTTTTGCCCAGCCTGTATGAATGCATTACATAATGAACGTATTCTTGAACGTATATATACTCTGAAGTATATGTGAAGTATATGTGAAGTATATGAAGTACTGGTTACAGTACCACCACCCTCTGGGATCAGTCGTCAGAATCTTTCAAGCGAGTCACTCTAGAGTATCATTATTTAACATGAGTTTTCAGGATATTATAGAACCAGAGAAAGTAGAGGAGGTGTTATTGTCTCATTTAAAGGAAAATAAGATCTTCCTGAAAGGACCAAAACCGTGGACTATTCGTTCTTCACTATTGGGTGGTCGTGGCGTGTTCGCCACCCGAGACATCAAACAAAATGAATTAATATTCATTGATTCGCCTCTATTAGTCGGACCTAAATACATAGGCAAATATTTTGAAATGTGCGTATCATGTTACAAGAACGAATGCGCATTATTTCCGTGCGATAGAGGTTGTGGCTTGCCAGTTTGCTCGACTCAATGTGAAAATTCGCCAAAGCATGTGAATTATGAATGTGAATATCTTAAATCATTGGTACCGACTTGCGGCACCGATTGGTCCCCAAACTTATTACTGGCTGTGGTACCCATCCGTGCGCTCTTTCTAACGGAACAACAGCGTAAATGCTTGGCAACGCTTCAGTCTGATAAAAATCTGACTTGTTATCCCGAGGTACGATTTCGTTATATTATTAGCTTTTTGAAGATTTCTCTAATGATGAGAAAGATACTTTTTTAAAGAAATTTTCTTGCGTAGGTGGGATGTATAAATATGTCTGTTTCAGTGCTTAAAGAATAAGCAATGAGCTTATGACTAAATTTAAGTACTACTAAACTTCATTATATACTTATATTTCTATAATAATAAATATTATCAGATTTAATGAAGAGTATTAGGGAAATAAAGTATGAAAAATTGCGTATCGTATTTTAAATCTTAATACGCATAAAACAGTTTCTAAAAATATTAATGTTACTAACATGATAATTATTATTGGTATTAATATTTGCTTAGTGATCAAAATTACGTAAAATATTTATGATATTTTTCATTTTTATCTCCTGTTATTATAAAAATAATTTCTGTGAAAAGATCGAACAATTGAAAAAGAATGTGACCAATTCTCCAAGCGAGGAAGATATGGAATTGATGAAGCATGTGTGCAGAATACTTAATACGAATTCGTTTGAAACAATTATGGTCCACGACAAGGAGCATTCTGTGAGTTTACGAGGACTTTATTCTATCGCCTCGTTCCAAAATCACTGTTGCGTACCGAATACAAGACATCATTTCGATGGAGAATTTCGGATGTATGTTAGCGCTGCCCTTCCGATTGCTGCTGGAGAGGAGATCACTAGCACTTATACGAGTTTATTTTGGGATACAACATTACGGCGGAAATTTTTAAGTATAACTAAGCACTTCTCCTGCATGTGCAAAAGATGCAGTGATCCTACGGCAAGTTTACATCTAATGATTACTTTTAAATGTATAAACATATGCATTAAAGATTAAAATATAAAAATGTATGATTTTAAACGGTACATATTAGGAATTTAAATCTAGGCTAGGTGCACTGTTATGCGCATCTGACAAATGTTCCGGAGAGTTATTACCCCTAGATCCTCTTAATATGACTACTCCTTGGATTTGTAATAAATGTGCCATAACCCTAAATCATCGGCAGGTATTTATATAAATTATTTAAAATTTAATAATTTCAAAAATATTCCATAGATATGGTCAATAACCATATTTATTTATTTCACTTGTTGTATGATTAATAATTTGTTCTAGTCTTCCTAGATAATTTTTTAATGTATTTTCGTCTTTACGAATTTTTCTAATTTCCAGATTAGAATTAAATAACGTTAACGTTTAATAACAAGTTTTGTATTTGTAATTTTTTCATTTAAGCGCATTGATTTAATTTTATTATTAACTATTAATTACTAACTTTAATTAATAACTAAAATGTTTTCGACCTCGGTAACTTTCTGTCAATTCTAGGTAAATACTTCATTTTTTTCCTTTTTACTAGATATGTTCGATTCGTTCGGGTATAGCGGGAATCATAAAGGAAGTTTTATGCAAAACACCACGTGAGATCTATAAGTTTTTGCAGAAGGAGCTTTCACTTTTGACTCCATGGAGTAATTACTGTATTGTAGATATGAAGTTTCGAATTGTTTCGTATTATGGCAGGAGTGATGGCGCCAAATGGGAAGGTGCGAATAATATACAAATATATTTTGTTAAAAATATATTACTTTATATATTATATGATATTTTTTCAAACATTATGTTAGATTTAAGTGATACTGAGCTGAATCTAAAAGCGAAATTCTGCAATGATTTACTTTCTGTACTGGATGATTTAAATTGTGGTGATTGTAGGAAAAGAGGTAAATTCATTTAAAACGAGGTCTAGAATTTTGCTATCTTTCTATTAATATTAATATTATATATAAAATATTAAATATATATGTATCTTGATTTAATATTTCAGGTCTTATTTTATATGAACTATATTGCACAAATCTTGAGAAAATAAAACGATTTAAACAACAACCAAATATTGAGGAAGTATGTCTAAATTTCGTTGTTATGCTTGTATTGTTCATTTATTGATGTTGTCTTGATATGTTTTATCTTTACATTGAATATCCTTTTTAGGTTGATGAAAATCAACGTATATTAGAAAAGGCAATCACTATACTACAAAACGATATTATTTCGGCTGTTACATTTGAACATGATAAAAACTATTTTAAACAACCAATTACTGTATAAAAGATATCGACGAATAGAACATAAAATATACTTATAACCGTGTAATAAAATAACTTACAGAACAATAAGAAAAACGTGTAATTCTTTTAAAATAAAATTGTATCGTTTAGAAAACTGTCATATTTTTTAAAAATAATGTTCAATTTTAGTAACTACAATTTCCATAAAGGAGACATAAAGATTGAATAATATACAAAAAGACATTTAGTTATGGAAAATTAAAGAACTAGATATTAAGAAAAACGTATCAATTTAATCTCTTTTTACATTGCACCCCAGATGGCTAAATTGACAGCAAGAAATAGCTAAATAGCTGTATCAGACTAGCAGGTAATAAAGTGATGCACTTGTACCCTATGCTATATCGTATATGGTATAATAGCAAAGTGCAATTTTGTTGTTTTATACTGCCTGTTGTAATAAACATTTTGCTTCTTCATATAAAGCTGTACAAGGTCTTAAAACTTCTAAATCGTAATCCACGTCCTCATCAATATTTACATTACCATTCCTATAACATAATAATATTATGCATTGTTATTCTGTTAAAGCTATGTCATTCTACTAAAAAAATAAAATATTTACCTGTACAGAAAATCATCCACTGTAGGTAGCATATCATTGTTTAAGTCATGTAGCAAACGATTTCGTGCAAGTGCTGTATGCATAAATGCAACATTATGGAAAAACAATTCTGAATGATCTGAAAATAATCATTTAGTTAAATAAATACGATTAAAGTAATTGTTACTAAATAAAAATTAATCGGATAACAAACCGTCTTTTCCATATTTTTTTGTCAGTTTCTTCATTACATCTTCGCCTGCGTATTTCGCAGAGACGCCAACTCTATGCAGAATTGCTTTGCACTGCCAGCGATTTTCTGAATTCTGATTGCATGATATAGATTTGCGAGGTTGTGTTTCTTTAACAAGACTTTCCCAGTCAACTCCTAAAGCATCGCCTAAACCTTTACCACTCGTTTTAATGTCCTCTTCTAATTCACCGTCAGAAATTTCTTCAAAGTCCATAGTTTCCATATTTTCGTCTTCCATATTTCTGTGAACAATTTTAGTTATTAACCCAGCGATTATTGTATATTACATATAGTAATAGTAAATGAACTTTAGAAATTAAAAATATTACCTAAAGGACATTGCATCGGTATTATCTTTCCCTTTTGTGTTAAAGACTGTTTCCTCTATAGTTTCTTTTGGAGATGAGAGGTCTGCTTCTTGAGTTGTTAACTGACCATCTCGTTGTATAGTATCAGGAGTTTTCTTTGTTACTCGTGTTTTATTTGCATCCATATCCTGTAGATGTTAATATTAAATAATAATGTAAGCTTACAAAGCAATAATCACCTAGCTTAGTTATACATAAATAAATGGAACATACTGTGATATCTTCCATATTTAATATGTCATCTGGATCATCACTAATATCACTGAGATCGCTTTCAGTATGAAGTGTCTGCAAAGACTCATCAATGCAAGTACGTTTTGATTCAGAGGTAATAGTTTCTTTCGTTTCGGATTTTTCTTTTGATACAGCCTTCTTTTGAAAAGTATCTGTAGATTTCTCTCGAGTTGTAGATAATTTACCTTCTGCAAGCTCCATTAATTTTTTATTAATAGGTTCTTCTTTCATACTACCATATAAAGATGCTTGTTTAGAACTATGAACTGTACATTCATCTCTAGTTTCAGAACTGTTATAAGTTCGTCTTTTACTAAAAAGGGAACAAATTAACTTGTTATAAAAGTAATTAAATAAACAAGAGTTACATCTCATGGCATACTTATGTGATGTGGATTCTGCTATTTCTAATTCCTTAGATCGATCGTTTCTATAATGGCCTCGAATATGCACTGATTGATTATCCCATTTTCGAGAATCACTTGATTTCCAATCTGACACAGAATTATCATATCGAGAATTCCAATCATCATCATGCACTTCTGACCGAGGAAGACTATCTCTGCTGTCCCATAATCCTCTTACTCGCCATTCTCTTTCTTCCCAATCAACAGGTCCATAAGCTCGTTCTCTGCCATGTTCTACATCACGATGATGACTATCCCAATCATCGTTAGGAACATTTTCGTCCCTAGTATAAACATACAAATTTAAATACTTTCGTTACTAGTCATAAGGATAAATAACTACAGCTATCAACATACCGTATGGAGGTGTTACTCCTTAACTTTTCTCCAGGATAAAGCGGATGCCTGTGATGATGATGATGATGTCGATGATCATCAAATGAAGTTCTATCAGTAGTTTGAACGACATATCTAGATTCCCGGGATCTTTCTTCACGAATTCCGCGTCTTTCATCAAACGGACTGTCATATCTCCTTCCGTCAACAGTTTTTCTTCTATCATCTTCATGAATATGGTGATCACGATAATCTAAATGTGAAGATGCTTCGTCCTGTTCGTCCCAATGTTCTGATAAACGCCCGTAGTTTCTATTATAGTTTCTGTCTATTTCAATTGTTCGTCGTGGACTAGTCTCGCGTCTTTCGATTAAACGATCAACTTTGGTTGGTGTAACGCGTGATTGATCGTGTTCAGATGTATGATTTCGATCATATCTTGTACTAAATCGTCTGTGTCTTTCGCGATCATAGTGCCCGATATCTATTCTGTCAATTAAATTATCTCGCGAACTTGACAACGTAGGCGGTGCGGATGAAGACGATGAAGATGCTATAGAAGACTGAACGGCTGGTAAAGAAGGAGCTTGTGGCAATGGTGGAGCATTGTGCACACCTTTATCGAGCAACGATGTTCTATCCAAAGATCTTTCTCGCGGAAAGCGATCAACACGATCCCTAGGTGAATTTACGCCAGCTTTACGAGCTGGTGTATCTTTATCTACAGTATTTCTATCGTATCTATTATCAATACGCTGAGATGTTCTATCCCTATCAGAAAGAGCTTTCGTTTCGGATCGTTCTCTTTCTCTATCGCTTCTACGTTCTCGAGTTCCATTTTTCTCAAAGGCATTATCCTTCACCACTATTCGTTCTTTATCCCGACTATAACGTGAACTTTTATCCGTTGTTAAACTTAACGACGTTGTAACTAAAGGTGGTACATCTCTATCTCTTGCTTTTATTGGTTCTTTTTCTCTGTCACGGTCTCGATCCCGATCGCGATCGCGATCCCTATCACGATCCCGATCTCTATCACGATCGCGATCTCTATCTCTATCTCTCTCTCGCTCACGATCACGTTCTCGATCTCTATCTCGATCACGATCTCTTTCCCGTGGTCGTTCACGACAACGTTCTTGTAGATCTTCTTTGTCTTTATCACGAGCATCTCGTTGATCTCGAGCAAGCCTCGAATGCCCACGTTCATCCCTCGTATGCTCTTTATCACGCCGTTCTCTGCTCTTTTGGCGGGTCTTTTCTCCTAAATAAGTTTTATCATCAAACTCTTTGCCAATCCTTCTATGGCTTTCTTCTTGATTCGATACTTGTCTAGTTTTATTATTTTGTTCATTTTTTCTTATGTCCTCCCTGTCTTTAGTTTTATCACTTTTATGTGATTCGCGATCTTTTTTTTCCGTATCTCGAGATCTGTTTGTAGAAAGCTGTCTATCTTGAGCTTTTGGCGGCGTGAGTTCTCTTTTGGATCTAGATGACTTTTCAGGTGTACGACTACGGCGAGTTTTCGTTGAAATCGTTTCTTTTGAATGTTGATGTTTCGATCTTTCGGATGTCGGAGGTGTTCTAGAACGTATATCTTTATCCTTACATTTCGTCTTTAATCTTTCGTTTGTTTTTATTTTTTCGTCTATTGCACGACTTTTTTCTTTGTCCTGTTCTTTGACTTTATCAAAAGGTTTATTCTTAGCATTATCTTTAGATAATTCATCTACATCTCTCACTTTCTTGTAATGTCTATCTTCTTTATCCATATCTCTAGCTTTTACTGCTTTGGGGGATTCACTTCTATTTCTCTCTCTAACTTTACTAGATGTTCCATGATGAGGCACAGATACAGAGGAACCTAATACTGCAGTTGTCGTTGATGTTACTGCTGTAGAAGCTTGTATTGCTGGTGACCTTGTACGAGGTGTGGAAGAATGTTTCTTTGATGTTGTAGATGAACTGTATTTCTTCGCAGATCTAGCACTAATCTCCTTTTTTGTGGAACTACTTTCAAACTTACGTTTTTTCTTCACTGATGGTTTTTCATTTTTTGTTCCAAGCCTTTTCAATTTTAATCTGTCAAGGTTATTAAATTATAATAGATATTAAAAGGTTGATATATTTAAATCAAATATATTAATTATTAACTTGTCATTTTGTAACGCTTATACTATAAATAATACATTTATAAGAAAATTGACTATTGATTTATAAAAAAAACATTATCTCAATCTAGTGTTTTATTTCAAAAACGAAAAAGCATGGTAACATATATATTATGACTTACTTCCTTCTTCTTTCTTTATCTTCATCATAGTCAGTAGATCCACTATGATGCCGTTTAGATTTAATCTTTTTAATTTTTTTACGTGAATCAGATGTTGAACTAGAAGATGAATCTTCACTGCTAGAACTACTACTACTGCTAGATGTACTTGAAGTATGAGAACTAGAAGAAGAAGTCATAGCCTTTTTTTTTTGTCTCACTTTATCTTTCCCATGAACCTCTTTATCTTTCTTCATTTGTAGCTCTAGTTCACGCTGTAACAACTGTCTACGTCTTTCTAAGACTTTTTCGTCCTCGTATTCCAAATCTGTTTGATTCCACTCTTCCAAATTTAAATCAGGGCTATGAGATGGCTTTTTTATGATCTTAGAAGTAAGCCTTTTAAACGGATCCTCAATAAGCTATATATTATAAACATATATGTAAATATCCATTTTCAAATAAGATAATTTTTCTAAATAAACTTTCTATACTAAAAGTATGATAATACAGATTATGCACTTACTCCTGCTGTACTTGCAATAGCATTATCCTTTTTGGCACGCTTGGACGGACTTATTAATGTGTGAGTATTTGCATATCTAGTTGCAATATCAAGAAAAGAAAATGGTGATCATCTTAAATAAAATGAGAGTGATAATTCTTACTGTATTATTTAAATAATAACTTTAACAATTTCACTGTTTATTACTATAAAAGATAGATGCATATTTAATTTACTATGCAAAAGTAAATCAACTTCAAAATTATACTTGCTTGCAATTCTTTCCATACGAACAGCTGCCGTTTAGTGCCCAGTTTCTACAATAATCCGACGAATTTTGGCCGGCAGTAACTGCTGGTTTGGTCCCCAACCTCTCAAATACACTTGGTCGACGAGAGTCTGTATTACATTTCGTAGGGTCAACCGTTATCTTCCTTATGTTTGATTTTGACATATTATCACCATAAAACAATTATGTTTTCACAATGGAAGCACATAACTGCAGCATGCAAATATTCATTTGCTATGGAATCACCATTAATCAATTAAACATTCACGAATACAGTAACGGTTTTCGAAGGATTGGTAAAGCATTTAAAAGCTAGGAAACATAAGCAGCTCTTTACGTTTTGTATAATAATTCTTTTTATGAACGGTAATATCTCAATATTTACATATATAATTCGTTTTTACATATTTTTAAAGGCTAACTCCAGATATACGTAATCTACTGCATACGACTGAAGTACCGAACTGTACAGAAAACAATAGTGCTAACTCAATGAAGTTGTGTATAAAATGTGGTTCAATATTGCCAACCGATAGCGATAAATATTATAAGTAGATTTAAATATTTTTAATCTATAATATTTTATTAAATATAAAAAAAAGAGAAATTAAGAAATTGCTATGTGTATATAAAATTATTTATATACATTTTAATAGTATTTCTCGCGTTATATATAATGCATTTATTAGCACAGTAGGAAAGATATATTATTAATTGAATACATTTATTGCTATAACAGAAATAAAATTTTTAGAACATATATAAACAGTTCAAATGTATTAAAAATCAATTCAGAATGAATAACCAGAATGTGAAATGTTGAACTCCAAAAATATTTATCACGATGTTTATTTCAAAATAGAATTATTCATATAAAAATATAATAATTTTTTTAGATTATCTTGTGATACGAATCTAAAATTGAAACGAAACTATAATTCCTTACCTAATTTTATTTTTAATTTATCATTAATAATATCAATTGTAACATACAAATAATTGTAGTTATCTATAATTTATTTCCATATTTCTAATAAATAGTAATATATGTATATAAAAGCTTCGTATTTAAACTTTAAAATTTATGCGTAACTCCGACTATTACTTCCAGTACCATAAACGTTTTATGACGTTGAAGACTGAGGGAGTTAGTTTTCATTGATATATTATTTATTCCTTCTCTTTAAGGTTAAAATATCGTTATATTCTAATTTTGTTTATTGGATAACAATTTTGTTTACTGGATAACAATTTTGTTTACTTTAATTATTTATATAGTTCATATTAAATGTTAATACAAATGTTTTACAGATTGTTTTACAATGCCTCACCAATGTAATTGTGGTGTTACACACAATGATGCAGAATTAGGTGTACAATATAATCTATATCAAAAAATTGATGTAGAAAATATAGAATGTTTAAATGAATTTGAAGAAGCTACCGGAGCTACTGTATTTAAACCATGGGAAAATAGACTGGACAGAAATAAAGTAATTATTTGTTTATATATTTAAACATTTAATACAAATATTTTTCAAAATATAATTATAATTTTATATTACAATTTACCTTTCTTTTTCAGTATGTTGAAAGTGATATGGATAATGAACTTCTATTTAACATTCCGTATGTTTTTTATTTGAACGTACTATTTGTAAGGATACATAGATATTATCATCTTTTTTCAGGTTTACAGGAAATATAAAATTAAAAGGCCTCATTATTATTGGAGGAGAAGATGATTTGCATCCAAATAAAGTAAAATTGTAAATACCCCTGAGTTCGAATGTCTAGAAACAAAGTTTAACCTATACAAATATAAAATATGTTTTATTAATATTGAAAAAAATATTTTATTCTTTTAGGTATAAAAATAGACCACATATGACATTTGATGATGTAGCTACAGAACCTGAACAAGAATTTGAATTATGTGTAGACACAATGGGAGTACATGAATATTCTCTTAAGTATGTATGTTTTATTATGTTACTAAGCATTATATAAAGCATTATAATAATATAAAAATATAATACAATTTTTACTGTAGGGTGGTTAAATTCTCATCTGTACATCATTTAAGTTTGTACTTTACTGGTACTGAAAGAACAGATAAAATAAAACTTTATTATATCGGATTAAAAGGTGAATGGACACCTTCACATCATCATGGTGTTACAATTTGTACCTATGAATTACGTCCTCAAATGAGTGATCACCCAAAAGGACATAACGAAGATATTAATAGAACAGTTAGTTGATTTTATAACAGAAAATTGATAGAAGATGTACTCTGCATTAGTAAAGAAAATAATTTCAAAATCTAATAAATGTTTATATTCAATTCATGTTTTACTTGTTAATCTTATTTTGAAATTCAATTAAATTTTTGTATATTAAATATTATTATTTTTAATCAACAAAGAACTCCATCGCACGAAGCTGTATGTATACTTTCCCGACAAAGACTGTGATATTCGGTAAATATATTTGGAAACAAATTAAGTCAAAAATTAGTATGTACTAGTAACGTCGCAATCAGTTATTAATTAGACATTTTTTAGTATTAAATTCGTTTCTTCTAACATTTTGTAGAATAATAAAAAGAAAAATAATTTAAAAAATTCGTAACATGATTATTCGTTAAATCGCTTTCTAAATTCGTTTAATCGTTTTAAATCGCTATATTTAATGATATATTTGAGAAACAAAACAATTATACTGCGTTGTTCCGTGACAAAAATAATTCTTCGTTTCATTCATGAAATTTTCTGTACTATCAAAAGTAACGCGTTCCTCGAGGTTTGCTTTGATCACCCCTTCTCTTCTCTGTTCCCTTCCACTATATGAGCACCAACTTAAAACTTTGATACATACATACATATGTACTTGATATCGCGAGAAACAACGTTCACTAAGTTCAACAATCGCAGCTCATGGCACACGCGACTGTCAGCTCCTCCGCTGAGGCAAATAGGCAAGATAAAAAAAATGCAAGTGAAAATATCGCCTGTACCTCAATGGATTATTCAGTGCCATCAGCTACGAAGCAACCCTTACCACCGGACGGAGGATGGGGCTACATCGTAGTTCTAGCATCCTTTTTAATCCATGTAATTGGTAAGCTACCGATTTTTCCTCGTTTCATTATACTTTCCTAAAACTTCATTTTAAGTTTAGTTTAAAATTTATATCGAAGAAACATGCCAAGTTCCTTTTTTCATTTTTAATTTCAAATTTTATGTTGCCGTTAAACGTATATGTATTTAAAATATTATAAATTTAATATGAATACCGTAAAGTAGATTTTATATACTAAAAAACCACATAACTTTTATCTCCAATTTTTTATCTTTATCTAAAATATAATTATTATACTCCTACTTATAATAAGCATTTCAATGAAAGTATACTTATTCCTCTTTTTCGAGAGATTTATCGTTTACACTGTTACCATTACGGCCACGTTTTAGATATATTAATCGAATAAATGATATCTTTATTAATTTAGAATAAAAAAAAACATTCTGAGATAAAGCAATAAAAAGAAAAGACTTCACGGAATTGTAAAATTTTCGTTTAGATTCCGCTTCGTATTTACACTATATCAAAAACAATTTTTAATCTTTATGAGAAACTCATTTAAGTTAATTTACGATTTATAAATTAACAAATCGATTTTTTTAATCTCATAAAAATGTCATAAAAAGAAGTTTTATTCTCTTTACTTTGTTAATTCTATATTATCATTCCTTTTATTCAATAGGTATTACGTTAATTGAACAAAATAACGAAGAGAAGCAAAACAAGTTAAAACCATTCTCAATTTCTTAAATCTCCTATCTCGTGTTCAAAGCATGACTTATGAAAGAGCGATACTTAAGAACGTTGACACATTTTCTCTTGTACGAGAACAGATTTGTAACATGTGTTTATTATTATGTACTTATTACAAAACAGAATATTACCAAACACAGTAAATTAAGCGTGCTCTACATTATACACAAATCATGCACATGTACCATTATGTGCGTGATGGTTCGAAAAAAGGAAAATGACCTTGCAAGCATGTTTACTGGTGCATCCTCGATTTCTTGCTGGTTTTAACTTTCCCAAGGATGCACATATCTTGACGAAATCGATAAAAGATAATCATTGTGTCCTTTCTTTTATAAGTACATATACTTATATAATTCGGAAAAAATTTATAGATATCTATATTTGCTTAATATAGCTGTTTATAATGAAACGATCAATTTTTAGATCAATCAGATTTATAACAGATTTTAATTGATAATTAGTACATTATAAGATGACACAAAATTTTCACGCATCCCAAAAATAGAAAAGACAGATTTAAAAAAGCGCTGGCCTTGGCATTATAGAAACATTAAAATGATATATTACATATATCTATGCGTCTTTTTAACTTCTTATCTTGACACATAAAAATATTTCTATTAGATGTTTTCTTACATTATTAGCTTGTTTTCTCCTCGCTGTAGACATCGTATTGGATGTATTAAAATTTAAAGGCGATGATTGTATCTATGACGAAAAAGTTATGATGGTAACAAGGTTATCGATACCAATACATATAAGAGGAGGATTAGAACGACCTTTGAAATTATTTCCATTTGAAAAATGACAAATATCAATACGCTATGCGATGAGAGAATTTTAACGAAGATTATTTCGTTACAAAGACAATGCCAGCGATCGAACTGTATTATTGTTGAGTTATTGCACTTTGTTCGTCACTTACCATATGTATGGAAATATACTCATACAGAGAAACTTTGATTACGCATAACAGTAATTTCACGATACGTGAAATCAGAATATGATACGAAAAACATATTTTTTGTATGGTAGTGACTAAGAATTGCGTTATACCACCTTTGAGGTGATACTGAATATGCGTCTGTTGAAAAATATTAAATTCATGTTATACCATTCATTTAATATTACGTTAAATACCATGATTGCTCTTAAATATCGTAATAGTTGATTACATTTATTGTAACTACGATTGAAAATAAAATAAAATAAAACAAGAACAGTTTCACAAGAATGAAAGTAATAATGAAGCGATAACTTAAAGATAAGTAGTATAATGCTACTTCCTATTGACGAATTAGGTTAAATAGATTACTCATTTTGTTATCAATTAATTCCTTTATTTCTCGTAACACTGACGTTAATTTCATTAACAAAAATAAAAGTCATTAGAATAACAAGTATAAGGTATCGTTCGTTTATTTCTCTTCCCAAAGAAGAGGTTACTTACTATGTATATTATTTAGTTCTTTAACCATCATCTACTAAACATTATTTTACATCAAAAACTCTATATGAAAGAACAATATATTCTTGTTGCAGCGGATGGAGTGACATATTCGTTCGGTGTTTTTTATTTAGAACTTCTGTATTATTTCGAGGAGGGAAAAGGTGCAACTGCATGGATTGCGTCGATATTAGTCGGTGTTACTTTGTGCTCAGGTAAACTTTTCATCCACGATAATTTCGATTTCTCAAAAACATAACGGAAGATTGATTAAAGGTCCGATATCAAGTTTATTCGTAAATAAATTTGGATGCCGGGCTGTAACTATAGCTGGTTCGATATTGGCCAGTGCATGTTTATTGGCGAGTATGTGGGCTCGAAATATTATAACATTATACTTTACGATCGGCATTGGAACAGGTGAAAATATTTGTATTACTTTATATAGAAACTTTTAATGCCAACGTATAAGTTCATAAACAATTTGTTCTTATTGCAGGACTAGGTTTTGGATTGATCTATTTACCTGCGATTGTCAGCGTGACATGCTACTTTGAAAAGTATCGGTCCCTTGCAACGGGAATCGCAGTATGCGGTTCTGGTTTAGGCACATTAATTTTTGCACCTTGCTTAGATTACTTTATAGCGACATACGGATGGCGAGGAGCGATTTTAATTTGTTCTGGAATCGTTCTAAACTGCACCGTTCTTGGAGCGCTTTTTAGGCCCCTTAAAATGGATAAACGAAAAAAGAGAAGTTCTACAGAGGTACAGGATTCTTGTATGTATTATTATAAGAATTTAATAACAGCATTTACATCGCATAATAAATAGTATCAAACTATACATGAAATCGAATTATAAAAGATAAAGAAGAACGAAAGCGCAATTTATACGAACGCGTATATTATATATATGTATATTATATGTATGTGAGATCAGATGCGTTGAATAAGATATATAAACATTTCATGTTTTTAAACCAACGGTACCGTATCGTCATAGATCTAGGTTTCAATTTTCAGAAATCTTCACGGAACATGAAAAATAATCCTGAAGAATATTCGAATAATTTATCTAATGAGGAACAAAGTAAAAAGATATACAGTGTGAGTTTTCGAAAGGAAAATAATCATGCTGGTTTAAAGTCCCTGAGTCAACCTGTTTTGATCTCAAATAATGTGATACAAGACAGTTTAGAGAATATTCATAAAGAGCAGTCAGTATTTATTCTATATATATATATATATCTTATATATATATATATCTATTCGATATTAATATTTTAAGCATTAACATCTATTACCATTATTATTATTATAAAAGTGCAGAGAGATAAACACAGACATCTTTTTCGATATATAAAATATAAAATTTTGTAATTTTCTAATACAATTATTATTAACACGTAGTTTTTATTTACAGCCCTAATTTAATGCAAGGATATAGCGAAGAAACCTTTCATATTCATAAGTCCTCTACAAGTTTACCTAATAAAATAGATTATATAAAAGCTGGTAATAAAGAATTTAAAATTAGTATTGACAGAAAGCTCAATGCCTTTCAAGAAGATGTAACCATTTCTCTGTTAAAAGATCCAGTATTTATATTATTTACTTTCTCTAATTTCTGCACCAGTATTGGATTTTATGTACCATATATCTATGTATTGGTATATATACTTGCTTTTATTAAAAATGTTCTTAATTTTTTGATAACAGAAACTATTTAATTTGTTTATAAACGACTTTTGTTTAACATATTTTTACAAAAACTGTGTATTGTAAAAGTTATAATTCTTAATATATTTATGATTATGCTATATTTCATGAAAATATTGATTATAGCCTCAAGCTGAAGAACGAGGGATTAATAAAAAGGATGCAAGTTATCTTCTTGCAATAATCGGAATTGCTAATACAGTTGGTCGTATAATCTTAGGATATGTTTCAGACAAGCCATGGGTTAATCGACTATTAATATATAATTTATGTCTTACTATATGTGGCATTTGTAAGTATTACTTTTGTTATTATTTATAAAATTTAATCAAACCTCTTAAATTGTATTAAGAGATTAATATCTAATTGAAAATCGTGCATGATGTTTAATCTTTGTGTATTTTTCCAGCTACAACTCTTAGTGCATTCTGCACATCTTTTGCCTCATTCACACTTTATTCCTCTATATTTGGATTCACGTCTGGCGCTTATGTTGGTCTTACATCTGTGATTTTAGTAGATTTATTGGGTTTAAATCGTCTCACCAATGCTTTTGGACAGCTTTTACTATTTCAAGGTTTCGCATCACTTTTAGGACCACCCATTGCAGGTGTGTCTACAATGTTTTAAGTCATAAGTTTTATTTTCTTAACCTTTTTATAATTCATAATTTTAGGATGGTTATATGATGTACTTCAATCTTATGATCCTGGATTTTTCACTGCTGGTGGTATGATAACTATTAGTGGATTAATTTTATTTTTTATACCTACAATTCAACAAAAAATTCATAAAAATGTAAATACTCAAAGAACTAAAAATATAATAAATAATTAATTTGTTCAAAATAATTATTGCTTTCTTATAATTATTAATAAATGTTTTGCCATTTAATTTATCTATACTTCTAACTACAGAATGAATACTATGATACAAATATATGATCTAATAAACTTGAAATTTATTAAATATAAAATTGCTGGGTAATTTCACATCACTTTATTTTGTTAAACTTTGAAGAACTTGCAGTACATCATCTGTTATTTGTGCATGTAAAAATTTACGTATTTTTCCTACTGTTTCAATCTTTAAGCTAACATCGTTATTTACCAGCTGATTTATTACCTAAAAAGATAATACAACAAAATTGTAATTATTAAGTTATTACTTATGTTTTTTATTACATATATTCCACTACTGTAATTATGCAATTATAAAAAATACATTTCAAACAACATAATATATGTAACTTTTATTCTAACTTATTAAAAATAACTCAAAAAAAAGATTTGTGACATAATAATCTGTACAAAATTTGTAATTTATAAAATTAAAATTACATACCCTTATCAACCACATTTTATGAGATGGAAAATCAATCATAAAATCATGTAACTGTTTGTCCATGGGCACAAATGTTACATTATTTGATTTGTTATTTAACATCAATATTGAATCTGAATCAGTGCTTTCTACTAGGTTCTTACTGATGTTTACAAAATTATATGTATCTCTTTTAAGTACTGCAGCTAGTCTGAGATCAGAAGCAATAATTTTATAAAAATATTCACCTTTGAAATATCGCACTATAAAAAAAATGTAAGTATTGTTAGTCTAAATATATTTATTCTATATATGTCTTAAAGTTTTGGACTTACTATATATAGCAGCTTCTATTATCTTTTTTTTCCTCAATAGTAATAATACATAAGCATTATCAATCATTGTTTCACTTATATTATGTTTTATTAATAAATTTCTTGTGTGAGATACTTTTCCAAAAGTAAATGGTAAAACGTAATCAGTAACTGTATCAATGCAAGGTAATATATTAAAGTCATTGATCATAATTTTAAGAATATCTAAAATACCTAAAAGCATATACTTATTGACACAACCAATATTAATGAAATATTGACAGTATTAATAAATTTTATTAATACTTTAAAAATTAATAAGTTATATACCTTGTAAATCATACTTAGTTGCCTGTCTCAGTAAAAGTGGCCAAAAATAATGTGGCTTTATCAGATAATGACTTTTAAATATTCTAAGCAAAGGAATAGATAAATGGTCATTTTTCATTAACGAATAATGTAATAATATTAAAAAACATTTCTTGAACACTGTTTCATCTTCAGAAATCGCACATAGCTTAATAATATCATTAATTAACTAAAATAAATATATTAGAAGTAACTATTTGATATAAAAAAAGTGACAACAAAAAAGGATATTGTTCTTACCATTCTGTTATTAACTACATGTTTTAAAATTAATCTCAGAATATTTTCAAATTGAGGGTGTTTATCATGTAAACCTATACATGATAGTGCCTTTATAGCTAAGTGTATGTGATTAATACTTATTAACTTCAATATAATTTCTATTTCAGTATTTAGAATGGTGTTCCTTTTTTTTAAATATTGATACATCTAAAACAAAATATTCCATTATTAACTTTCATGGTACACATTAATGGTACTTTATCACAAAGTTTTTAGAAATTCTTACAATATGAACATCATTGATGTTATTATTCCCTATTAATATATAAATCACATTTAAAATATTTTTGTTAGAGAAGTATATGTTGTTTAAATTGCAATGCTGAATTATTTCTTTGATTTTAGCAACATCATTCAATTTAGCATAAGTATATATAAGAGCAGCATATGTTTCACTTGTTAATTTTAATTTCTGTTGGCTCATATAGTTTAGCATTCTATTTGCATTCTTTATATCTCTGAAAAATATACACTCATGTTAGTTATTAAAAAATTAAATATCGTACTAATTATTAAAATATTGTAATGTTTATTAAATAAATCTTGTATATTTACCCAGATTGAGAATATCCCAACATTAATGAATTAAAGACAGATTCCGATATAGGAAACTGTAACTTCCGTATATTTTCAACAAACATTAATGCCATGTCAATATTTCCCTTCATACAACAATATTCAATACATATCTTATACGTGATATCATTTGGATAAATTTGTTTACATTTCATGTGCATTAGTAATTCCATAATTGAAAAATCATATTCATTTTTTGTATATAATTTTAAAAGCTCATTATAATGAGCTGTGGACATCTTAAAATCTTCAAATTCAATGTAAAAAAAATACGTTAAATTATGTTGTTTTTATTACTTTTAAGTTATAGAATAAATATGTAATACTGAGAACATACTGCAGGTATCCAAAATCAACCATAAAGATCTTCCAAATTTTACTTTGTCTACTGGTAAACAGTCGATTAAATTATTACACCAGGAAAGTAACAAGAGTATCTTATCAGTATCTATAACATCTGCAATATGCATACCATCTTTTTAAAGAAAAAAGTTTTCTATAAATATATATATCTCTATATGCATATATATATATATATATATATATATATATATATATATATATATATATATATATATATATATATATATATATATATATATATATATATATATATATATATATATATATATATATATATATATATATATATATATATATATATATATATATATATATATATATATAATATTGCAATAATACGTGTTTGTTTATACTTACCCGCTGAATTTATAAGATGTATAATACTTGCCATTTGTGTTCTCTGTACACATTTGTGTATTTGCATGTGTTTATGTATACTATTAAATTTTTCATTTATTAGCTGTTTTCTATCATTCTCAGCAGTACCCAATATCAGCATTGTATCCCTATTAATATAAAACTGCATATAAACTACATTAATAAATATATAATACATTTAAAAAACTAACCTTTCTAACATTTCGAATGTTTTATTACGTAGACGAGGTACAAAATGTATCATTTTCTTGTTTTCGTTTAGTATCGTAATTTTTAAGTGATTTTGAAAATGATTTACACATTTTAATAAAATATTTACCATGATAAGTTGACACTCGTTAATAAAATTGATGCAGCGTTTTTCACATGAAATACTTGAATTACCTAACCCTATAACCTACAATGATAAATTCTTCCCAATAAAACAATATACACAACGTATTAAAAATATAATTATTCGTTTGTTTCATTAATGAGTTGGCAATAACTAATTTAACATCAATTATTTATTAGAGTCTTATAATATAAACGGATTATAAAAAACAGTACTGTCAACATTCGCCACTAATTTTATGTAGTCGTCTTAAGATTCAATAGATTAATATACTCATATCAGAGGTAAAATATTATTACATTTTATTGTATATATGTGCAATATTTCTGTATATATAACCGTTTGTATAAATTTGTATATACTAAAATATTTGAATTATTAGATATATCCAAAAATATATTTTCAAATTAGATCTTGCACTTCTAACAATTTTGTACAAGAATTATCAAAATTTTGTTACAGTTATAAGTAAAATATCCACACATTGAACAGTTTACATGTTGTTTTATATGCAAAAATGTAAAAAATAGTTTAAAAGGTATATCGGTATCAGAAAATAAATAAGATGTAATGAAAAATTAACATTAATACATAAAATAATGTATCTTACTATTATCTAATATAAACATTAAATAAGATTACAAACTTCCATATCATGTTACATTTATGTCAAACTTTAAAGTACCTTTGAAGATATTTGTTTTCATTATACTATAGTAAGTTTATCTAAAATTATCTTGAAGTCACGAAAATGAAACAGTTTTTACATTTTGCATTACAATATTACAATACATACTTTGCTATATTAAAAATCTCATTTTTGTAATATCAACATTAAATTTTATAATTATCTTACAAAAATTCTTCACACCAGTCAGAGAGGCATTGATAACAATCGCTAGATTGTTTTGCATTAGCAGAACACAAATCTTTCATCCATTCTTGGAACAGTTCTCTGTTCTTTTTTAAAACCAAATATTGTCCAAGTACTACATATGCCTGTAAGTATATTAATAAGTATTAATATATTAATATTAAATTAAATGAATGTTTCAATCCTTTACCAAGTTATTGGTACATATAAAAAGTATTATTTACTCAATATTACTCAATATTACTTAAATTTTAACATTGTTTATATTTGCCTTAGTTATTCTTAGATACTTCTAATAATTCACTCTTTCATTTCATTATAAAGAAATATTAATAAAATACAAATTATTAATTAGATTCAGATAAAAGTATGTTATACTTTGTCAAAACCAGCTGCTTCCAATCTACGACCTAGAACTTCTCCAACTCCAGCAAGATCTGTAACAGGTTTATCACCCATTGGTTCAGCAACAAAGTTTTTGTGTTTCTGTGATGTGCTCGACATGTTTCTGAAAATGAAAATAAATCTTTGTTCTGTACGACAAGCACAATAATTAAACACAGTACTCTTTTATTGTTATATTAAATGAAAGGTCAAGATAAAACATAACTAACATAAAATAAATATGATTTAATTATTTTATTAAAATTTACTTTTATATACCTTTAGATACAATAACTAAATAATATACCTATTTTTATAAAATACATACCTTAAATAACTTTTTATGAACTAAGTTTAAATTATTTCTATTAATTACTGTGTTTATATAGTTATTTTTTTTTTTATTGCAAATTTATGGCAGTCTGAATATTAAATTTGTAACTAATTGTTCACTTTAGGATTACAATATCTTCTTCTTTAATAAAATATACGCCTTTAAAAAAATTAAACACAACACTATCAAAGCAACTTACATTTATATAAATTTATATAAAATTGTAGAACGGAAATCTATGTAAAATTTTATGCACATGATAGCTGATTTCTATGTAACTAAATAAGTGTATTTTTACTACTATATTTCACGGTATTAAACTTAATTACCATTAAACTAAAGTTATTATTAACTATAAGACGCTAAAATGTGTTTCAAAATATAATTTTTTAAGTATTTATAAATATATATACGACTTTAAGTTTAAAAACGTACATATACAAGATATAAAAAAATTCTTCTAAAAAATCTTATTTCTTAGCATTAAACGGAAAACAATAAAGTTATTAAAACATAAATCATATAAGTACATATGCACGTATATATTCCGCTATAGAAAAATTAATTAATAAATAAAGATACTACAAATAGGTTTCATACAGTGTACTTTAATAAATATTTTTAAAGTACATTCAAAAAACAATGCGATTATTTTATTATATAAAATAATATAGAATAATCTTGTAAAACGTACATAAATTAAATTCAATAAATTATGACTTCTTATATTTAATAAATTCAATGTGTCATAAAGTAAAGTGTCGACACCATCGGTGTGTTTGTAAGCAGAAAACGTTTCGTTTCTTGTCTATTCGTTTACGAAATTGGGTTATCGTCGAAAAGATGAAGCGGTCAATATGTGAAATATAAATAGAAATATATAATGTTGTTAAAACATTTTAAATTTCATTTTAATTTGTTACAGTGATGTTGTAAAGTTCGAATTTATGTGATTACTTATAAAACTGTTAAAAACACTAGAATTTCTGACATATATTGTGCTCCAATCACGGAAGAACCATTATGTTGTGTCAACGTAATCGACGGCAGCACTGACGCCTCTTCAGTAATTAACCAAACAAAATGGACACCAAGATAACGATTAAGCGAACAATCGTGCAGTAGATTTACATGGAATGTCCAGGAGAATGGGATTAACGTGTACACTACAGTGAGTCTTATTTAATTATTGCAAAATCCTGGTTTTTCATAATAATAACTCGTAAGTTTATATAAATTGCTTATATATTTCTTAATTTTAACAATATTGAAACTTAATTTTGACACTTCAAACCAGAATAAAACTGTATAATGTTATATTACATTCATAGATATTTAGTATGCGAAATAAAAATATAACGTTTCTATAATATTTCAATATTTTTCATTGATCTCTTATAGTTTTGCGTTATAGTTTTTCTATGCTGTGAGTACTCTGTTTTATTTCTGTTATGGAAAAATATAAATTCTCATTATTTTTAGTTTGTATCCCACTTTTCATAATAATTCATGGTTTGATTGTAGATTGCGTAGGGATGTGTAAGACCATTGTTAGTTTGACTATGTTTCACGTGATAGGTATTTAATTTTTGTCCTTTTGTGTTATTCTTTTTTTGTCAATCGATTATAAAAATGTATTTAGCAAAATTACCCATTATTATGTAGTATAATAAAATTCATAATCACTGAATGTTACTGAAATTACATAAAGTCTATTCTTTTTAATATACTTGTATAAATCTATTGAATTATATTACGTGACGATGTTTCATTGATATAGCTGTGAAACATTTACAAATTTAAAATGAAATAAGTATTTCTTTCAAAATAGTAATCTTGAAACTACGAAAATTGATTTATTAACTATATATTTATTGTAAGGTCTATATCTTTAAGGTCTTTATTATCTATAAATCTTCAATAATTGTTAATACTTTTAATTTACACATTATAGTAAAACTATTAAAGGTAGATTCTCTCTCTCTCTCTCTCTCTCTCTCTCTCACTTCAAAACAATAAGCTTTCTGTACATTTTCCTATTAAATAAAAAATGTTTATTTTTTACTTTTTGATAGTAAATAAATCAATAATTGTAACATTTACAACCTTGTCATTTAAAATTGAAAAATAATTGATAGAATTATTAGAATTAGAATTAGAATTGATAGAATTGGTTTGTGTATAACTAGTCATAAAAAACAAAATCTTGTCACAAATTTTTTAAAATTTGTATTTCTCTAGTCATTAGCGATTCATTATTCGACGGATTATGTGATTTGATTTCTTTATTACAATAAGTATGTGTGTGTGCGCGCGCGCGTGTGTGTATGCATTCAATCAAATAAAATGAAATATAATGTTAAATACACTCGTGATTCATTAAAGATGTTGTATATACTTACACATTCAAGCTGATACCTAAAGGACAGGATTGGTTAATCGAATATCCTGCCCTGGTATCCTACTTTATAAGGTAAAATCTGATTGGTTCTCTTTGTGGTATAATTCGGACTCCGCCTTACTACCGCCAATTGCGTTGTGTGTTTTTACCATGATGCCAAATACTTTATGTGCTAGGAGTGTAATTCTTGGAAGGTTGCAGCGTCCAATCTCTTTTCTTCTTCCCGTTGTTTTCTGTTTTCATTCAGTGAATGTACTATATTCACGCATTGAACTTATGCATTTACACATATGTTGATACATATGCATATATATATGCATTTATATACGCAATACGCAAATTTTATTATACATCATATTTGAAAAGTATTTAAAATATACTTACTTCCTCAGATGTAAATAAAAATGTAATATTTAATTGGTTGAAATGCATATACAAACATATGATCCACAATTTTCACTGATTTTTTGTTTTTATAGTAAATCACGTTCCTATTTTACTTTCGATCTTAAATAACTATGTTCCTATTGTACATTTTACAAATTAATTTTGTTCATTTATATATCACAATCATCGCACGTTGTGTATCATAATGTCATTTATCGAAATCTAAGTATTTATATCCATATTCATATCCAAAATATTCATATTTACATGGTGATTTGATTAATTTCTTTCTGGCAAAAGATTAAATAGATTTTCTAATAGTAATTTTCGATAGAAAATACACTGAAATATATGTATATAGGTTTATATAACTATTTAAATATTAATTCAGTTTTATATAAAATCGATTATATAAAATTATTTAAATGTAATTGATAAGTAATTCGAATTCATTCCAGTATTTCAATCGTATTTTGAGCTCTATGTTTCGTGTTTCAATTGTATGATCATGATTAAAGTAGATTCCAAGTTTTTATTCTTTTAATCGATAATATGAATTTGTTCATAGTTTTAGATGTCAATATACATGCAAATAAATTTATTTTTTATTTGCATTAGTTTCTATTGATTCAAGTAATGACTCTATGAAGAAATAAAAGATTTGAAAAAAAAAGATACAAACATTTCGGAAATTAAAAAAAATTGTGATTTCTTATTCTTTAGAGAAAAAGATTAATCAAATTAACATTCGTTCAATTAAATATAAATATCCGATTAGTACAGGAGTTATGGAATAAATATATCTAGTCATTTAAATGCTTTATTTTCTAACATAAATATTTTTCCGTTTTTATTTCATTAATGATCTTTTTTTCAAATTACTAACAGCCATTAAAGATGTTAAGATATACAATGGCTACAAAAAGTACTTGCAAGTACATACCCTTATTTTTCGATGAAGCGTTTTTTTTGGCAGGTATCACGTTTCATTTTCATAGTATTAAATTTTTGCAGTTATATGAATATAACAGCAATATGATATGAAAATTAACAGTTGAACTTAATTAATTAGTATGTAATTGCTATAATAAACATTTCTTGTAGTCATTGTGTAAATACAATAAATTTGATAATTTCTTGATATTTCGATTTTTTCAGTTGCATATGAACCAAATAAATAGTTGTTTTTACAATGATAAATTGAAAAAATCCGTGACTAATTCAAATGCATTATTTCTTTTTTTTTCATGTTCATTACATACGCGTGTCTATACATGCACAGAGGTTTTTAAGTGGCAAAGAGAGATGCGCGCGCCACCAGGTGGTGCAGTGAGTGAGTGTGCGCGCATGACGTGAAAGGTAGCTGTATAAGTTTCTACAGATGTTACGATTTCTAACTAGTGTGTGTAACGGCCTCCGTTGTATAGGAGGACAGGACAGGATAGGATAGGGTAGGGTAAGAGAGAAGAGTAGTCCTTCGTTGTGAACTGTACTAAAGGAGGAAAGCGGCGCGGGGAAGACAGGGGCTGGGTGAGAGAGAGAGAGAGGGGGCGGGGGGGGGGGGGGGGGGGGGTGAGAGGGCAGAGAGATGTGTAGAATGATTCGGGCCTATGGACACGCTTGCACCTCGACGGTTCGCGCCGCAGCCGCAGCCGCAGCCACCGTCGATGAAAATCTTGTATACGCGCGCGCAAACAAGGGTGGTTTTTCGATAAAACATTAACATATAACTACATCCATCAAGTAATATATGTTTCGAGACGCGTTTTCTACGAAATATAGAAAGAAATAGTGAATTGTGCGAAGTGAAGTGACGCTTTGGTGCTTGAATATCGAGCGTCGCGGTGGCCGCTACGAGAGTTCTCTTGGAAGCCCAAACGGAAATCTCTCACGATAATGGCGTACTTTCCGACGATCCGTGCTTTTTTTTCACCGAGTCGCTTCGATTCCCCCTGATATTATTACTATACTCGTATTTAACTCGGCGTGCGTTCAAATTCCACGAATTTGAAAGAGAAATTTTGTCGATAATAAAATTACGCTCGCAATAAAGTGTGAGAACTTTCTATACCTATCTTAACAGTTTCTTCTTGTTCACCCTTGTAATATACTTAATGTGTGCGTTTTTAGTTCGTATCCTAATAAGAGCAAGAATTTCCTTTCGTATATTATAGTGCCGCTGTCAGTGCATCAGGTTTGTAAGGTGTTTTCTCTTCTTTTTTTTTTTCGAGTTTCTTTTTCGCTTTGTGTTCATGTGCATGTATCAATATTTGAAGATTTTTACATATCGGTTTTGCAATTTTACCAGCGTGTCAGCAATGTGCAATAATACCATATTGTTACTTAAAAAAAAAATGTTCCTTTTATTGTCTGTACTGGTTAACAGCATGCTTGAATCTTTTATTATTCGTTTTAAATGAAAAAAGTACCAGATCTATAACTTTTTAATAAACAATAATATACATTATTTTTTTGCAATTTATATCCATTTTCTATATTTTTTAAATGGTTTTAAGTAGCCCTATTATATATTTTTGATATGCTGACAGATTTCATCATTTTAACATAAAATAATTATTTTCTATTGGTTTTAGCAAATCTGTAAAATTATCTTGAAATTACTTTTAATTTTTGTATGTATAATTTATATACATTTTGTTATGCTCATATTGTAATTATCATATCTCTTTTTAGTGTTAGGTTATGTTAATTTGATCATATTAATGAATATATACAAGCATATATAAGTAGGTATGTCCAATGTGTAATATAACAATTTAAATCTAGGTTGATAAAAAGTGTACAAATGAAACTGTATATAATGTAATGCTTGTATTTTTAGAAAAAATAAATACAGTAATTATTAAATTATAGCAATTATGACTTTTATATTAATTATTATAAATAAAAATATTATTTTTGTGGTAAATTTAAATCAACAAGAGATTACAAGTTCTATAAAAATATATATTGCAAATACTAATCAATATATTGATTATTAAAATGTAATAATTATAAATGTAAAACTAGTTAAAATTATTAAATCATACTTTTATTGTGATTGACATAAAATGATATTCTATATAGTTTTGTGTTATTTTTTTGTAAGTGACTAAAATTTGTAATTAAGTATGTAATATATAATATATAATATTTTAATATTACATAAGTATCAGCATGAAGATGTTTATAAATAATAATTTTTATATATATCTATATTCTACAAAAATGTGGACTTTATTTGTGTTTCTATTTCCTGTATCTGGAAATCATATTAGGACATATTCCAAGGGGAAAAGGTTATAGCGATTATGAGAAATTAAGCCATAAGCGTATAGCTTTTTCCCTTTGGCATTTGTCAATGTCATCATATAATATCTAATACTGAAAATTATAAAAATAATCTAAATATTGTAGAAATGAATTAGAACATTAAATTTTATATACATAAAAATAAAATAAATATTTAATGCAATTTTAATAAACATTGTTTCAGGCAAAAAAAACGTGGATTAACAATGGGCACGTTAATGTCTGAAAGAGAGACTATAAGATATTCTCTTGAGCCTGAAATAGAGGCGAAGAGTCCTGCAGCATAGACATGGACTCGTACGATTTGTTTGGTGAAGATGTTAGTGGCTCGATGCTTGATGCTCTTCCTGACCTCGGGGGGAACGATCATTTTGACCCTGCAGGCACAACTAATTCTGTGGTAGTATCTAGAGATGGTCCAAACACTGGTGTTAATGGAGGAGGGAGTTATATTAGTCAATCTTATATATCTCAAGAATCTCCACTTCAAAAATTAACTTCGTTTGGTGGATCTGATTTTGGAAGTGCTAATCAATTGCAGAATCCATCGCAACGCAACATGTTTAATCAAAATCTTGGTACGTTTGACAATGGTGCACCACAGCGTGCTATGGTGCCTGGAGCATTTCAAAATCAAGCTCGAAATATGGCACCACAACATAGAGGGCCTCATCCTGGTAGTGGAGGACAATATCCTAATTATAATGATAACATGTATTCAATGGAGCAACAGCATTCAATGACTAGAGCGAATATGTCTATAGATCCAAGTATGCAAGGTTGGCCAGGTAGTGGAGGCGCTTATCCACAAATGCAGAGACATTATAATCAGATGGCACCACAACCTGGTACTTTCCGACAACATATACCTCCACAGTATTCTCATCAACAAGATCAAAGTGGAGTGATGAATCAAAAATTACAGCAACAACAACATTTTAGTAATCAGCAAAGTATGATAGGAAATATGGGTGTGCCACATCAAGCAATGCAAGCTGGTGGAACAGGTGGTGTTTATCAACATATGGTTGGACAACAGCAGCATTACCAGCAAGGAAGTTCTGTTACAATGTATCAAACATCTCCTGGGTATCCAGGCTTTGCCTCAGCTATTCATCAGCAGCAACAACAGCAGCAGCAGCAGCAACAACAAACTCAACAACCACCACAAAGGATGCCACATCATCATCCGTCTCATCCAACTCATCAAACACATCCTTCACATCCTCAACAGTATCCTCAACATTCACAACATCCTAATACACAACAGCAACAACCAATAGACTCTCAATATTCTCATCATGCAACTTCAATGTTCAATCAGCCTCAACATTCTGGACCTACAACGCAATTTGGCACAGCCAAACATGCCACAAGTCCCCAATATCGTGCAGCTTTTCCACAGTTGTCACCTCAAATGTCACCTAGACCTCAGATGTCGCCGCGACCACCTGCAGTACAACAGCAAATGTCTCCTAGACCTATTATGTCACCAGCTAAACCTAATACACTATCTCCACATCCACATGTTCAACTTCCACATCAACAGTCAAACCAACCTGGTACAATGTCTGTGTCACCTTGTCCTCCAACTTCAATGCAGATGAATCCAACATCGCAACAAACTACTCTTCAAGCACTGGAGCAGATGGTGATTCCAGGTGCTTCTGTAACAAATTCGAACGTTTCAAGTCAAGATTATAATCAGTTTCAGACACGTCCATCAATGTCGCAAACACCAAATGTTTTATCTCAGTCTACCGCACAAAATTCTATGTCACCAATAACAGGTCCTAGAATGCCAATGCCAACTCAGTGGTCACATCCACAACAACAGCAGCAACAAATAAGGCCAAATGTGAATGAAGATAGAAGTATAGTAGAAACTCAACCTCCAGTATCTGAACAAAGCCCATCAATGTTTCCAGTAACTGGAACAGAAACTATTCATAATGTTGCAGAAACTACAGTTAGAGATCCTACGGATTCTGTTCATAACACAATAGAACCTTCAAAGTCAGAGACTGAAACATTACATCAAAATGTTCAAGAACAACAAGATGTGCTTAACCAACAAGCTGATACTTTGATGCAAAATAGTTCACAAAATAATTCGCCTTTAGAGCATACATCTGGGAAAATATCTCAGGAAACTGTACAATCATTACCAGCTTCTAGTACAAATGGAAATGTTGATTGTTCAAGTATTTCAACAATGTCTCAACAACAATTGACACAAAATCAAGTTCAGACTCCTGTTTCTACTATTGAGAATCAGAATACATGTGATAAGAAACCAAATGATCAACATTTAGAGCTGACTCCAGTAAATTGTCCAACTAATAGTAATGCAACTGCACACCCTCAACAACCTGCAGTTAGCAATCAAGCAGTGCAGCAGCAGCAGCAGCAGCAGCACAATCAACAGCAACCTATCAATTGTCCACAACAACCAGTACAACTTCATATGAATCAGCCACAAGTAGTATCAGCACAACAATCTCCAGTACAGCCTCAACAGTCACTGCAATCTTCACAACAGCCACAAATAAGCCAAGTACAACAACCTCAAACAGCTCAACAATCATCTCCCCAACAACAATTGCAACAAATAAATACTTCTCAACAGCAACCATCGATTACTCAGTCTCAACAATCTTCAATATCACAGCCACAAATTTCACAACCTCAATTGGTACAGCCACCACCACCACCTCAACCAGCTTCAAGTTGTATAAGTCAGGTTCAATCAACACAGCAACCTCAACCACATATAACTTCGCAAGTCGGTATAATTCCTCAGAATGCATCAGTAGTTTCATCTCAGTTGTCACAGGTACAGGCACCTTTACAAAATTCAGCTCCTCAAATACAAAACCAGCCTAATCAAGTTCAACCTACACACCAACAACAAATTCCTACAGTTAATCAAAGCAATAATATAGTATTACCATCTCATCAAACTGCAGTATCAGTGCCAAATTCACAAACTCCTCACCAAGTGCAACAAAATTTCACAGAATACACAAATATTCAAAAAAATAACATTTATTCAAATGAAATGCTAGTGGGTTCTGGTCAACAGTATCCCTCTGGTGGTGATATTGTTAGTGGTAGCACTATGCCAAATATGTATAACATGCCACAAAATCCAACATCAACAGCAGTTACATCTGCTGGTTTTGGTAATTCATGTGCTCCAGTTACACATCACCAAGAAAAAGCTGCACTGCAACAGCAACTGCAAGAATTATATTGTATGCCCCCAGCAAGTGAGAATCAAGAAAAAATTGTTTCTATACAAGAAAAATTGCAAGCTCTGCAACAACATGAGACTAATGATCAGTGTAATGGTGGACCACAATGCATATTGCAAACCCCAATGTTTACAGCAACAGCTGTTGTTGATAGTCCACAGGTAAATTATTATATTTTATTTTTGTTATATATAAACAATATATTATTATAAATAAGGGGAATCTTTTTAATGAATTTGCTTTAATCCTTTTATAAATAGGTTTCAAGTACTACTGGTCGTGGTCGTAGTAAAGGCACACCTAGGGCTAAAAAGAGTAGGAAAAAGGCTGATAAAGAAGCAATTACTCCAGCAGCAGTTACTCAGCAACAGCCAGAACAACCATTATCGGATAACCAAGTAACTCCTGGAGACAGTAGCAATATTGTTGATAGTGCAGCAGATTCTGAGGATATTAAACCATCTTCTGGCGATATAGAAGAAGAATGGAGTAAAGGCAGGAAGTCGCGGCCGCCTACCAGAAAACCGCGTAAGCCAAAGGAGCCAAAGGAGCCAAAAGAACCAAAAGAGCCAAAAGAGCCGAAAGTTAAGAAAGAACCAAAACCACCAAAGGAAGCAAAATCTCCAAAAGTACCAAGAAAGAGAAATAAAGACAAAGATTCAACAAAACGTAATAGAAAGTAAGTTATTTTGTAAATATTACCTCTTAATTTTCATGTGTTAGAACAGTAATTATTTCTATGAATACTTTCTATCTTTACAGAAAAACTAATCATTCTGAATCAGCTGATGATGAAGCTATTCAAGAAAATGAAGAAACTGCAGTCTCTGATTCAAGTGCAATTAAAGAGTCAGATACAAAACCACCTGAACCATCCATCCAAAGTGATCAGGAACAAGTACACTCTTCAACTACTGAGCCATTAGTAACTGAAACAAAAGATCAAAATAAACAAAAAGGAGACTCAGAGGATAGTCCAGCAGATGAAAAGAAAGAAGAAAATTCAGATGTCGGCACAGTTACAGAAACTGCTACACCTAATAAGAAAAAGGCTGCTGCTCGTAAAAGATCGGTTGGGAAGGTTTCGTTAGGAAAATCACCTAGAAGTTCGAAGTATGTTATTTTAAAATATTGAATATTGATAAGTAATTGTATTTCTTATTTGTAATTTCTTTTTTAATACATTCTTCTTTATTTCATTAATTTGCCAAATTTTATTAGAAAACGAAAAAGTCGAATTGCGCCCGATTCTGACGGTGAAGAATTAGCTGCAACGCCTCCGCCATCACCAGAAGCTGGAGATGATAATAAAAGGCGTTCAGCAAGAAATACGCATCGTAAGAAATATGTGGACGATGTAATGCTTAGATTTTCAGATGATGATGTACCTCTTCAGGATGCTCAGCTTTCTAAAAAAGTAGAGGGTACAAATACCGCAAAACCTGTTTCTGTCAAAAAAGATAATGAAGGTGGTGAAGTTGGGCCCAATAAACCTAACTTTGTGTATATTGTATGTATTATGTTAATATCATATTCTTCATATATTAAAATTGTATTCGCAAAAATTTTAAAGTAGTAATTTTTATGCATTATAGAATACAACAGATGAAGATTCCATGGTTGTGCAACATATATTGTGTTCTCGCATAGGTAAAAGAGAAGTCAAACCTACTGTTCCAGAAGTGAAAACTGAGACATCTGCTGAAAAAAATGATAATAGTGTTCCTGATACAAAAAATAAAGAAGGGGAAAATGAGTCAAAAGAAGAAACATCTGAAAAAGAATCAGTCTCAGAAACGAGTAATAAGGATGAAGATGATACTGAGACTTCCGAAGACAAAAGTATCAATGATGTAAAAGATAAAAGTAAAAGTGAAGGAACAATTACAGAATCTAAACAAGAAAATGCAGTAGCAGATGTGAAGCCTCAAATAGTAGAAGTTGAGGAGTATTTTGTTAAATATAGAAATTTTTCTTATTTGCATTGTGAATGGAGGACTGAAGAAGAATTATACAAGGGCGATAAAAGAATTCAAGCCAAGCTGAAAAGATTCAAGCAAAAACAACAACAAAACACTAATATCTTCGAAAATGTAATTATTTTGTACCTGTATATTTTACAACAGTTTTGATATTTTATTTCTTAATATTAGATAGGTAGATATGAATAATCAAAGTTATGGTTCTTTTTTTAGACCGAGGATGATCCATTTAATCCAGATTTTGTAGAAGTAGATAGAGTGCTTGATGAAGCAACGCATACTGATCCAACAACTGGAGAAACTTTAAAACACTATTTAGTCAAATGGCGATCTCTTCAATATGAAGATTCCACATGGGAATTAGAAGAAGATGTTGATCCAGAAAAAATAGCTCAATTTATAAAGTTTAATAAAGTACCTCCTAAGGATCAATGGAAGGTAATATGTTATTATATTAGTATATTATAATATTATAATTATATAATATAATGTTTAACATCAAAATAATTATTAATATCTATTTAGCCCAAAAAGAAACCAAATGCGTCAGCGTGGGTAAAATTAGAGGAATCACCAATTTATAAAAATAATAACAGTTTGCGACCGTATCAATTAGAAGGCCTTAATTGGTTGCTTTTCTCGTGGTATAATGGACATAATTGCATTCTTGCCGATGAAATGGGTTTAGGAAAAACAATTCAGTCTTTGACATTTGTGGATGCAGTATACAAATATGGCATTCGTGGACCATTTTTAATAATAGCTCCACTCTCAACCATTCCAAATTGGCAACGTGAATTTGAAAGTTGGACGGACATGAATGTTGTAGTATATCACGGATCGTAAGTACAATTTTTTCGCAGTTTCATATTTGAAAATAAAATACATTTTACTATGAAGTCTTTTACTTACAGTGCAGCAAGTCGAACTATGCTTCAAGAATATGAAGTTTATTATAAAAATGAAAAAGGACAGCAAATTAAAGATTTAATCAAATTTAATGTACTGATAACTACGTTTGAAATAATTATAACAGATTTTAACGAATTACGGGGCTATAATTGGAGACTCTGTGTTATAGACGAAGCTCATAGGCTAAAAAATAGAAATTGCAAATTACTTGAAGGTCTTAGACAATTAAATTTAGAGCATAGAGTCCTTTTATCTGGTACACCTTTACAAAATAATGTCAATGAGCTTTTTTCATTATTGAATTTTCTCGAACCAGTGCAGTTTTCTAGTAGTGAAGCATTCCTTAAAGAATTTGGTAATTTGAGTAGTGAAAGTGAAGTCCATAAGCTACAACTTCTCTTGAAGCCAATGATGCTACGTCGACTTAAGGAAGATGTAGAGAAATCGTTAGCTCCAAAGGAAGAAACAGTAGTTGAGGTGACTAATATTATTAACACAAGTTTGTTTATGTATATTTGAAAATTAATAAATAATTTATAATAAATTATGCCCTTTCATCGTTCAGGTGGAATTAACAAATATACAAAAAAAATATTATCGTGGCATTCTTGAAAGGAATTTCTCTTTCCTCGCAAAAGGAACCACATCAGCTAACATTCCGAATCTCATGAATACAATGATGGAATTAAGAAAGTGCTGTATCCATCCATTCCTACTTAATGGTGCAGAAGATCAAATACAATTGGATTACAAAACTGGTGAAAAGGAAGATTCAGAAGCTTATTACCATGCACTAGTAAATAGCTCTGGAAAAATGGTATTAATCGATAAGTTACTGCCAAAACTCAAAGCCAGTGGTCATAGAGTGTTAATATTTAGTCAGATGGTGAAATGTTTAGATCTATTGGAAGATTATTTATTATATAAAAAGTAAGAATTATTGATTTTTACTTTATTGTAAATATTCTTTTACGATATTTATACCTTTATCAAAAATATTTGTTTAGGTATCCGTATGAAAGAATTGATGGTCGAATTCGGGGAAATTTAAGACAAGCTGCAATTGATCGTTATAGTAAACCTGACTCCGACAGATTCGTTTTTCTTCTTTGTACTAAAGCAGGAGGTCTTGGAATTAATCTTACAGCAGCAGATACTGTTATTATATATGATAGTGATTGGAATCCACAAAATGATTTACAGGTTTTAATTGAATTTACTCTATTTTAGTAAAACTATTGAATTTTTGTACTTATACGTGAAACAATAACTAGAATATTGTATGCGTTGTTAAATTACAAATACATATATTAAATTTGTATGCAGGCTCAAGCTCGATGTCATAGAATTGGTCAACAAAAAATGGTGAAAGTATATCGATTACTTTGCCGAAATACTTATGAAAGGGAAATGTTTGATAAAGCTTCTTTGAAACTTGGATTAGATAAAGCAATTTTGCAATCTATGAATACAAGTCAAGGGGGTAAAGATCCAAGTAATAAACAGTTGACTAAAAAGGAGATAGAAGATTTATTAAAAAAGGGTGCTTATGGTGCTATTATGGATGACGATAATGCAGGAGATAAATTTTGTGAGGAAGATATAGAACAAATACTTGAACGAAGAACACAAGTAAGTGAACTATTGTTTCGTTAGCTAAAAGTTCTTCATTTTTATGTGTGTTTACTAATTTAGAAAAATTCAATTATATAGATTATTACGATAGAAGCAGAGAAAGGATCGACATTTTCAAAAGCTAGTTTTGCATGCTCATCTAATAGATCGGATATAAATATTGATGACCCAGATTTTTGGAAGAAATGGGCAAAGAAAGCTGAGATTGATACAACAGAGAAAAAAGAAGAAGACGAATTAGTGATATCAGAACCAAGGCGAAGAACACAAATCAAACGATATGGCCATGACGAATCTGTCGTTATGTCAGATCTTGATAGTTCTGATGATAATAGCGACGATGAAACAAGTAGTGGGTTAACAGGTAGAGGTATGTTCATTCTTAGTGCATGTTAAAAGACAATACCGTTCTTAACTTCATCAAATTAACGTGATACCTGGAATGGAATTATCCTACGATAATTACAAAGGTATTGGGTCACATTTAAATATCCTGTTTCAAATATTTCATGCCTTTTATCCTTATAAAACTAGCAAAACAGTTATTCGTTTTAATATCTTTTTATTTGTAAAAGTTCCTTAATTTTTGTATAGTAGAACATATTAAAATATTGGTATAAATATTGAATTATCAAACTTTGTAGATACTAACTTCACTGTGTTGTGTTCAACATATAATTGTAAATATATAATTTATTTTTAGTAGCAGAATATATATATATATATATTTATATTCATCAAGTGATATTTTGTTGTATTAAGATCCTTTTTCTATTTACGTTCATGTTTATGAGAAACTCGGGATTTATTAAAGGATTTTAGAATAGTTTAAAAAAGTGAAATAATCTCAGTTTTTTTTAGTTTTCCAACAAAACAAATTAACAACATAACACAAAAATTTTATGGTATACATTCTCAATTAATTTCTTTGCTTTTGAAGTTTTCACAAATAAATTTCCATAAAAACGTTAAATACGCTAGATATATGTACATACTTTTCTATTATTTTTATTCAGCGAATGTCACATACACATATAAGCATAATCACGTGCATGTATGCCTATACCATTAATATTATCATAATAATGTTTAAAATATGTTATTCCTGTTCTATAAGCTGTTTTTATTGGTGTGTTTGCCAAAAATTAAAATGTTTAAATATATTTCATTCTTACATATTATAAAAAAATCCTTGTTGTAACATAAGTTTAGGACATTGTATTTGTGTAATGCATGGCAAATTGAATAGGTGTTTCTTTACATAATTTATACAACATTCATGAACATAGATTATTCACTAGATACAAGTAACATAAACTATCATGATAAGAATCTAATGCAGTTAATTTTATTATTTAATTAATGTAGATATTGTTTTATTATTTAATAATTGTTTATTAATATTTTTAATACATCTTTTAGCATATTAATTAAGTAAAAGTTTCTTAATGTTTATTCAATATTTTATCCTCCATTTCTTAATTTACTAATTCAATTTATTTCTCATTTTTCAAAATAAGTAATTGTTTCTACATATGTATATTTGTAAATTTCGAAAGAATATCAACTTCTGTCTCGTGAACTCACAACATAAATACTATCTTCCTTCGAGCTATATTTGTAATGTTGCTTGCCATTACTACAGAATTATTTATATTTACATTATAAAGAATTGAACTTCCACACATCTATATTTTATCTTAATATTAAGTTTATAATAAGATATGTAGTAATATGTTTTTTTATCATTATAAGGTAAAAAGCGAAGAGATAAGTTTGGTAAGAAGACACGGAAATTCTGCGATGAATATGTTCCTCGGGAAGGTGAGGTGGTATATGGAAGTTGGGCACGAAGCGAATGTTTTAAGGTCGAACGAGGCTTACTAACGTTTGGATGGGGTCGATGGGAAGAGATTCTTCAACACAGTCAGTTTCGTCGAGGATGGCGTGAAGTTGATGTTGAAGATTGTGCACGAGTCATTTTACTCTATTGTCTCCGTTACTATCGCGGCGATGAAAAAATTCGTAACTTCATCTGTGATCTTATTACGCCTGTAGAAAATGGAGAAAAGATCAAGACTGTGTGTGTTAATACTAGTGGACGAAATAATAGACAAAAGAAAAAAGGGCGAGTTAGAGAAGGTAGAGAAACACGGGGATCAATGATCAATGGAGGTCCAAATGATCCTAATCATTGGAGTAACGCTGAAAAGTATGACGGAGACATATTTCTTGAAAGTAATTACAGGAAACACTTGAGTCGTCATGCAAATAAGTACGTACATCAAACACAACAATCTTTTTTATGATAAAATTTGTTAAAAAATATTTTTAGTTGAAAGTACTGCTTAATTTTATTAAAATTTTGTAAATAATTTTTGTATTGTGTACAGAGTACTGTTACGCGTGCGAATGCTTTACTATATCAAACATGAGATTATTGGAGACTTAGTCCAGCATATATCTGATGGCGTCCATGTCAGGTTAGTGATTTTATATGTATATATATTATATATATGTATATATATATATAAACACGCGCGCGCGCGCGTATACACATACACTTATAAACTTATATATATTTATTTACTTTTAAATCTCCATTATTCTACGCTCTACTGACTATCATAGAATATCATGCACTTACTTACACGCTTATACGGAGCTTCATAGTTGCATGCGCAATGTATTTGTTTATCCTGGGAGCTGTAATTGTATGAGGAATGCTCATAGAGCTAAACCATGTTTATTTTGTAGCTCTATAAATAGCTATTAATCGCTGATCCTATATTACTAATATAAAAATTTTCCCATCCTATTTTATAAACATGTATATGAATATATACACGATTTTTAAATTACTGTAAACACTTTGTACGGCTTACTATGGTCAAAGATGGTCAACTCAGCAACATCATGGTAAGAGACAGCTATAAAGCAGTGCACTGTATTAAAGGGGCAAACAGAATAGGAAGTTTGAAAAGTTTACTTACGTTTATACTTAATTGAGAGCGAAAGGGACGAGAAAAATAAATAACGATTCCTTAAATATTATCTAATATAATATGCCTCTTTTCTATGTTTATTTAACAACAAACATTGTAATTTACGATTCTATTAAAATTCATGAAAATATAAATCTTTTATAATCTAAACGATTGGCATACATAAATTGGCAAATTGTAAATGAAACCGCCCTACAGTGCGTTGCGGATAAACCCTCCACAGTTGACGGAACGGCCAGCGAAGTGGTGGGACTCCCAAGCAGACAAATCCTTAATAGTTGGCTGCTACAAACACGGCTACGAGAATTACGACCAGATGAGGATTGATCCCGCGCTTTCTTTCATTACAAGCTGCCCTCCCCCTTCCCAGTCTCAGACCACACAAAATAAGTAAGTAACTATTCTTTTTACGTTGTTTTATATATATATATATCTATGTGCCACTGCTGTTTCATTCTAACATATATGGCTTGCATGCTGTTTAAATTTGCTTAAGATAATGCCTCTGCTAGAATTAGTGTATAAATTTTCCTTTTCATTTTATTCATACTTTTATTCGTACCTTAACAGTGAAGGAATTTCGTATTTTTACCTGTTTTAAGATATTACTTTCTACTAGCTTTTATTTACAGTGGAGACGGATGATGCATATAATATACCAATATACAATGATTATTTAAGTGTTTCTTATAAACAGTCAATACATTATTGTTATATATACTTAATAACTTCTGTTTATAACGTAAATTTTTAGTATCCGCAGCATTTTAAAGTGGTAATCATGAAAATCTTTTTAGTTTTGATATTATACACTTTTAAATTATAGTTTCAAAATAACTGTTACATTTATAATTGGTTAAGTATATGTATGTTTTCACAATTAAATACGTACTAGAAAGATTTGTTTAGTAAAAATTAAAAAGATTAAAGATATACTATGTAAAATATGTGATGTAAAATTAAGTTTTAACTTAAAATATTTAAAAATTTCAGCAGCAGCAGCAGAGACGATACTAGTTTAGAGAATGACATTGAAGATGTTGAATCTCTTGGAATGATAAAAGATTCAAAAGATTCTGATAAATTTAATCGAGAAACACCTACTGATTCACCTGCTTTACCTAATAAGGCAGATACACCTGGACCTGAACCTAGTAGTAGCCATGAAGGAAATGATGGCTTATTAGACGACGAAAAAACTTGGCCGTCCGTGGTCGATCTTAATACTCGTTTACGTCGAGTAATTTCTTCCTATCAGCGAAGTGTGAAAAAGGAAGATGTAAAAGTATTACAAAAATCAAAGACAGGGTTGGAAAATGATACAACTGTAAATCATGCTACTTCAATGAATGAGCCACCTTTAAATATGCAAGGATGGGACTTACAACAACTTGCTATGTATCTTTTGGTAAGTTATTATATTCAAAATATTTAATGTAAAAAACAAAAGTGTTATCTAGAACATATCAACTCTTTTATTTTACATAGAAAATGGAAAGAAGAGAAAAGATGGAGGCTATGATAAAGGAAAGAGAACGAACTCGTATTGAAGAACAAAAGACAAAATGGTCCCGTCGTGAAGAAAGTGAATTTTTAAGAGTTGTATCGACATACGGTGTTAATTATGATAGAAAGAAAGCACAGTATGATTGGACAAAATTTAAAAGTATAGCTAGATTTGATAAGAAAACAGATAATGATCTCACAGATTATTATATGTCTTTCAGAGCAATGTGTAAAAAAGTATGTAACGCTAAATTGAATGACGAAGATGGTATGTTTATAATTATATTTATATACAATTAAAAACTGTAATATTATGACTCAATCATTGATATTATATATACAATATTATTCAGCATATTTTATGCTTTAATCTGAAAATATAAAATTTGTTTACGTATTTGATATTTATTATAAATATCAAAGTACTAAATACGATATATATATCTCAGATTTTTCAGACGTTCCTGTTGATCATCTCAGTCCAGCAAAAGCGAGACAAATATTAGATCGCGTAGATCTTTTGAGCAAAATACGCGAAGAAATTTTATCTCATCCTCATTTGGAGGAACGACTTTCATTATGTCAACCATCAGGTGATACACCTGATTGGTGGCAACCTGGAAAACACGATAAAGAATTATTACTTGGCGCGGCAAAACATGGTTTGGGAAGAACTGATATAACTATTTTAAATGACCCTGATTTTTCATTTCATAAACTTCTAAATAAAAATATGTATGGTAATATCCAAACGTCTAAAGTCTCAGATAAATCTGAGAAAGCAATCAAAATTGAAAACAGAGAAGACATATTAAAATTCGATAAAGATGAAATACTTGTAAAATTGGAAAAAGGTGAAGGTACTTTGAAAATTGAAAAAGTGGGTGCAAAAAAAGATAAGGATATAAATATCGTGGAAAAGCGAACAGAACATACGGATCTGGAAAAAAGCCAAGTAGAATTAACTATTATAAAGGCTGAAAATAAAACTGAAGAAAAACCTATCAGTAATGCATTAACTATTACAACTGTTGCAAGAAATATGTCATCAGACAAGGAGTACGCTACGAAAATAAAAACTGAAGAAAAGAATGAAGTAGTGATAGAATCAGTAAAAAATGAAATTTTTAAAACTGATCAAATATCAGGAATTAACAAAACAGATGAAACAAAAACGAGTAATATCACAACGAATATCGAAGAAGCGACACCTATAAAAATAGAGAAAGAAAATCAAAGCAAGGAAAAAGAAATACCAGCAGAGACTGACAAAGAAGTTCAAGAAGAAAAACCAAAAGAGTCTCAAACTCAAGAAATAAATGAAAAAAATTCATTGGAACAAAAAGAGTCTGTAGAAATAGTAGAAAAATCAACGGAAAATAATGAAAATATAACGGCGGAAAGTGATAAAGTAAGTGTGAAAATAGATGCCCCAGTTGTTAAAGAGGAGTTAGAAGTACCAGAAAGTAAACCAGGGGATACAAGCAAAGATAAAGCAAAGGTGTGCAAAATCGAGGATAAGTGTAATGTTCAAGCAGCAGAACTTAAAGCAATGTTTCCCGATTTGGAAGTTATTCAACCGTTGTCACGATTAACGCAAATTGATACATTTGTTCTCCGTGACAAAACAGTAGATTATAACGAACCAACAGTTGTGCAACTTCTATCGCACAATAGTAACAGTACTATCAAATGGCCAAAGGTAAATTGAATCCTATATTTTTATGTACATTTAGAATTGACTTGGGGAATTTTTTTAGGAACATGCAATTGAAGCTCGTTTGATGCATATCGTACATGCAATTGAACACAAAGAATGGCCTGTATCTATAAATTTTAGTGCTGGTGATGAATCAGATGTACCTTCAAATGAAAAAGAATGTTCAGAGGTGATAACTATAACTACAGATCATGGAATATCACGCAATACAACAACTGGGAATAATATCTCACAATCTAAAAAACGAAAAAGGCATATTGCTATTGATGTAGAAACTGAAAGGGGTAAAATTAATAAAAATTAAACTAATGATCTCTTTTAATTTTCTTTAAAAGGATTAATAACTATATAGTTTTTGTATTTTTAGCAAAACTTCATGCATTATTAAATAGTAGTAGCCACACGGTTACTCAGTCTCCTGCGACTTTAAGTAAACCTACTGTATTATCTGGATCTAATACATGGGAAATAAATGATGAATCACAATCGGAAGAATCGAGGCGTTCAACACCGGTTCAACCACCTCCAGCGCATCAGCAAACACGAACACAAAATATACCCTTTGATTTAAAATATACAGTTCCTGGAAAACCAACTGTAATTCCTGGGACTTCGAGTACTTTGACTCCTATAGATTTATCTGCTGGGTATAATTTTTCATAAATATAATATTTATAATTTTAATATAAAACATGTTTTTAATTAAATATTTATACAATGTTTACATTTTAGATATCCAAAAACAAGTACAGATAATAATAAAGATATTATGAACGAGGTTCAAGACTTTTCAATGCCAAATAAAAACAAACAAATTAGTAGTAATAAAGGGAAATTAGATAGTATGTTAGACAAATTGATGAAGAGAAAGAACTGTGTATGTATAAATATATGAACTATTTATTCAATTATTTATATAAACATCTAAAACATAAATATGAATAATAACCAAAAATTTATTATATTTTTATGAAGCCAACAGATGAACCTATAATTGGAAAGGAGAAAAAACGGAGAAAACTTGACGAAATAGTACTAGGATTAAGTGCAGCAAAAGAACAACAAAGTAGTCACTATCCTGAACATAGTAAAAAGAGTACAATTACACCAAATGTAACTGTTACTCCAACTTCAGCGCCGATTGGGCTTCCAAATCCTCCAACAAGTACTCAGAAACCGTTTTCCATTACTGTTACCTCGATCCCGTCTTCACGAGCATCAAATTCTACTTCTGGCTTACCGCCTCCATCATTACATTCACATAAAGACAGTTTTTCTGCCTTACTTGTTCAAGCAGAGCAACAAAATCGCGAATTTAAAAAGCAGCAGCAGCATCAACAACAAACTCAACAGCAACAACAACAGCAGCAACAGCAACAACCAAATTTCAATTCAACGCATTCGTCATCAGCAAGCGGACACAAAAAGAGTTATGAAGCGATGATTGCAGACATTAATAAAGTCGCTGAATATTCCTCTAAAATCGGATCCTATTCTCATGAGGCTAAAGTGAATAAATGGTTAGCTGAGCAAACTGCTATGTCTGAACAATTAGGTGCAGAATATTTAAACGCACCAAGACGACGGCGACCGCGTGTTGATCCTTCTTTATTAGATTGGAAAAAATTGACTGGAGAAGAGAATGTCGCTGTAATTAATAGATTAACAGGCAAAAAGGTTTGAATACAAAATTTTATTTTTTCCTATGTTATATATGTATTTATATTAATTATGTAAGTGCAATTAATTATGTATATTTTTATTTACTTATCACTGACTACATACCTTATTTTGTATATATGTTAATTTACGTACATCTATTTTAGGTTACAGGCAGTAAAGCACCACAATTAAAGCGCTTAGGTCAATGGTTGATCGAGAACCCAATGTTTGATGTTGACCCAAAATGGGCCGAACTTGTTAAAGAACGAGGAAATCTTCCACACGATTTACAAAAAAGATTGTCAGGAAATGATAGAAGTTATGTTAATAAGGGTAAAAGCCCAGGAAGACCTCCCATGATGCCAAGTCCTACTAGTCAGCAATCCGCAAATCAAGCTAATTTAGCAGCTACATCAATGGCTTCAGGTTTAAACTTTCCTTCGCTGGGTAATTTGAATAACTCTCTTCTATCAGGCCTCTCTCTTGGCAATTTTGATCCAAAGAACAATCCTCTTTTAATGCCATTTGGTGGTTTACCCAATCTGGGTGCATTGAGTGGACTGGGCAATTTGAGTAACCTGAGTAATATGAGTTTAACGAATTCTTTATTTGCGAACCTTGCTGGTCTTGGTTTACCATCTTTAGCAGGTATGGAAGCTGCTTTAGGTGCGACAGCAACTAGTACAGCAGCTGAGACCAATCCTGTTGTCAGTTCTGTCAGCAGCAAAAATACAGGTTCTGCTAATATTAGCAGTGTTAATAAGTCATCTCGTAATAAATTGGAGCCTCCTACAAGTAAATCTTCGGTGCCTTCAACTTCATCAGCATCGTCTACGATATCAACAACGACACCATTCCCCTTCTTTTTCCCAAACCCCAGTCTTTTATACACACCGTTGGGTTTGGGTGGTTTGAATCCATTCTCAATGCAACCTGGTGGAGTATCGTCGGCCTACGAAAGTCTTGCCCAATGTGGGCTTCTAAATCCATCCACTTCGAGTGCCTCAGCAGTGCGTAAACCAGCGTCTTCAGCAAGTAACTCGAGGCAACGTGATACAATTACCGAATCAACGACTAAACGAAAGGATACAGAGAAGAAATCCAGATATTCTATCGATCCTACAATAACATTACAACAGTACACGGATATGACGTTACATAATGAAGAAAGACGTAGAATAGAACCAGAAAAACGAGAAACCTTGGAACAAAATGATGCGGCAGATCTTTCGGAAAGACGAACCGACAGGAAAAACAAAGAACAAGAAATGAAAGAAGCCCTGGAGCATTTAAGTAGAACTAGTGCAGAACTTTTAACAAGAAATCTAGAAGATCAACGACTGAGTGACAAAAGAAATCATAATCAAAGTTCAGAGCAACAAACTCCAAGTATGCTTGAAGTAACTCTTGAACCTGTCAATAAGAAGACAAGAATTGAAATTGAAGTTAGCACACGACCTGTGACAACTGCTGTAACAACTACTGTAACTTCAGCAGATGTAACAACAGTTGATGTAGAACATGGAACACGACCATCAAGTACAACAACTAAACAAAGTTCCGTAGAAGAGAATAATGTATTCAGTGAAACATCTTTAAGTACTAATAATAAAAAGGAAATTGATGAAACAGCTGCTACAGTAACAACAAGTATCTCGACTACAGTTACAGTTACAGTTGCATCTACTGTTACGCCTACATCAACACCCACACGTACACCAACGCCCACACTTACGCCTACATCTACGCCTACATCTACGCCTACATCTACACCCACACCTACACCTACACCTACATCCATAACTGCACCTACATCTACAACATCAATAACAACAGCCCTGGAAGATGCAACTACATCACAACAAAGTACTACAAATACTAAGAGCGATGCGTCGAAACTTCCGTCAGAAATAGAAGAAGATAACAAAGGTACTAAAGGCAAGAAAGTACGAAGTGGAAAACGATTAAGTGTAGAACCTCCTCCAGAAAGAAAAAATCTTCGTTCTAGTGCAGGAAGACAAGCGAGAGCAGCAGCAGAACGGCAAGCAAGAATGGAAGGTGAATTGCAATCAGATCAACAAGACACTCACACAACGAGCGAGTGAAGTGAATTTTTTTAAGTGGGTTTTAAATAATACTAGTGTTGTTAATGATTTTACGTTGTTGCGATTATTTTTGTTGCAAACTTCTGCAGTGTATTCGCACAACGATTCACAAAAAATCATCGATTCATAAACATTTATATACATGAATGAATCAATGAAACGACAATTCTTAATTAAACAGAGCACAAGTGCATTCAAAGAACTTGAAAGAACGAAAAGAAAATTTGATTTTTCCTTCCAATTTATATGGAAATAATGGGAGAAATACAAGTAAACCACGTACACATTACCATTGCTATCATTGTGAATGTATAACATTGAAGCTGTTAAGTACGAAGGCTGGCAATAGTATTTTATCATTCGATATATTGTGTGGTAATTAACTTTTAATTATATAACATTACAATAACAAATTATAATTTTGTTAAATTTATTATTCTTTACAATCTTTATTGGTTTTGACGAGGGACTGTTATACAATAACTGCTATCTCATTATTGCGTAAACGCGCAACGGATCATTCAAATATAAGATATAATCATACTGTAGTAAAGTAAAGTTAGTAATAACTTAATAAAAAAAAAACAATGTAAATATTATATAATTATGCCTAGAGACTATAAGTGATTGTGTACTTGGAAAAATGTATATAACACAGTGTACTTTTAATTACATTAGGTGATACAATAAACAGCTTTTTTTGTTGTTTGCAAATGCCAACATTAGAATCTTTGTTTTGATAATTATGTACACCTTTAATGATGAACATATAAAAAATAAGTTATGTATTGTATTAATAGAATCAGTGAAGAATGTGCATGGATAATAATATGACCAATGAAAGCCTAAAAGTACATAAAACTTTTTTAAGTATATTTTAGCGAATTGTTTCTAATTATTTTTATCGTGAATTATTAATAAGAAATTTTAAATAAAAATTGTTCGTTTCTATTAGATTTTCTTTGGAATCATAAACTGTCATATACCGATATTATGGCACTAAAGGGATACGCTTATTTATAAACTGTATTTCAAGGAATGACATAATATTGAACAGAATTTAATATATATATTATCAAATATGTGTATTTTAATTTTTATAAACATACATTTTGATAATTTAAAAGAATACATTGTAAAATAATAGTTTCTCATCTTGCAAAGTATTATTTTTTACAGCGGTTGCGATACAACGCGCACGTAAGGTTTGCCCGATGGTAATGGTACGATTTTAATATTGTTGTACAATGTTTTCGCTTCTTCGTCGGAAACAGTAGGCTGAATCATTACTTGATCACCTGCCTAAAGATCATTATACAAAATTAATAATTTTTTTAATAGATGTAGTGATGTTTTAATTAATAAATAAGATCATAGATAAAAACCTTCCAATCAACTGGAGTTGCTACTTTATGCTTCTCAGTTAATTGTAGCGATTCGATAACTCTCAAAATTTCACTGTGTTCAAAAGTTATGTTAATGAATAATATATTAATAAAAATAAATTTTAACCATTAAAGATATAAGAATAATGTTACTCGAAATTTCTTCCAGTTGTTGCAGGGTATAAAATTGATAATCGCATGTTTTTAGCAGGATCAATAATAAATACTGCTCTAGCAGTCATCGGTATGCCACGATCATCAACTTCTGCAGGATCTAACATTCCCAATAACGTTGCGAGTTTTCGCGTTTCATCTTCTATTATTGGGTATGGGAATTCTTTATCAGTCATTTCAGCATAGGCCTTTATATCCTGAAAAATAATTGTGCTTTGTAAACTTGTAATAATTTCGTTTCCATTTTTTCTATTAACAATTACTTTTATTTCTAATGAAAAAACTATAATAAAAGCACTTACTTCTATCCATTTCCGGTGAGAATCTACGGAATTACACGATAATGCAATAACTTTAACTCCTAGCTTTTCAAATTCGGGCATCAATTTTAATACCCGAGCCAATTCTGTTGTACATACTGGTGTAAAATCATTTGGATGAGAAAACAAAATTCCCCACCTGTGTGAAACATAAATTAATTTTTCTAAGTTTAATATAATCTTACATGTCAAGAAAATCATATTTATGCATGATTTTGTATCACTGAATGATTTGAAATTATATGAATAGTAAATAATACATTCAAATATAAATATAAAGACTAGTTATATAAATTTACAATAAAAAATATACAATAAACATTTACATATATATATACATTAAATATATACATTACAAACATATATATATACATTACAAACATATATATATACATTAAAAAATGTAACAGAAAATATTAAAGGTTATGTTTCTTAAAGAAAATATTGTCTCACGAATCATCAAGCCATTCATGCAAGTTAATTGAGCCCATTTGAGTGTCCGCTACAAAATTTGGAAACGTTTCACCTAACAAGACCATTTTTACATGTAAAAAGTACTTTCAAAATTAACTACTATTACGATTTTGATATAGAACACAGTAAGTTGGTATCCAGGTACACAGATTTAGAAATATGACTATCTCCGATGATAAAAGCGTTGTTAAGGTGACCATACAACTATATAAATTCAAACACAATTAGAAGATACACGATATTTCAACATAATATTTTTTTAATTAATTCATGTAATATAAAAATAAATATTTGTAATGTATAAATATTTATTATAATATCAATTAAGAGATAATTTGATAACTAAATTTAAGTATTATATTTCATTCGAATCTTAAATTTAAATTTGTACTATTACGAGATTATTTATGTACATCAAATACAAGATTTATAAAATTTAAAAATTCCCGTTTTATAATATTAAACAAATTTTATAAAATTTTTATAAATTTTTTTTAAAATTAAAATAATTTTATAAAATTAAACAAATATTACGATGCATGTATTACATAAAACCGTAGAGGGCATAATGAAACCTCAGTACATACATTATAATATTTAGTTGGCGGAGGTTTTTAAATTTTAAAGTAGCGAAGAAGTGTAATAAGTTCAAATATCGATTAAACCAAATATAAAAATATATCATACCGTACTATTATATTAAGAATTAAATACAGATAGTGTATTACTATAAAATTTTACATTATGTTTACGATTATAAAATACTACTTCCTCTCTGGTATTACTAATATTGTCTACTCATATTAAATTGATATCCTAGCACGATCGTATTAGATTATATCACGATTGTAGTCGTATACTTAGGCCTGGCAATTCCCGTCGTGGTAGGCTGTTAATATCATAAGATATGTTTTATAAATCAGCCGCTAGCCGTACATCGCTGCGATCGCTGGATACGTGAAACAAATGTGTGTTTATATACGTACAGTAAGACATATATGTATGTACATTTCCGTAGTACGTACAGTGTGTTTTATACAAAGTGATAATTCAGTTACACAATTTTCAAAAATGTGTCGTCGACTCCCTTCAAAGTTTATTACTATCGTAAATAAATTTTATTCCACCGTTTTTATTCAACCGAGTCATAAATTTACGGTCTTGCAACCTAAGTATCCTGTACGAACGCATATATTAATAACACGGAGGTATAGTACGCAAAGCCCATCTGAAAAAGTAAGTCAATATTATAAAAAACTGTACGCAGAAGAATTAGACTCTCTCCTAAAAGATCCGAAATACAAAGCTTTGTATGATAAATACGAGTTAGAAATACAGTACACGAAATATGAGACAAACAGAGTACCTAAAAATTTAACCGCATATAATTGGTTATATTTACTACGAACAACAACAAGAAATGAAAGAAGGTTGTGCTTAATATCTATTTTAATATAAAAATGATCTTAATGTTTAAAAGGTTCATTCATATATTAATTTTTGTCCTTCATTATAAATATTTAGATCATATATAGAATTTCTTTGGAAATTGGACATGAAACACGAAAACGAAAAGGAGAAAAAGTTATTAAAGATGAAAGAAAAAGCAGAGAATTTTAGTGAAAATGGTATATATGGATTAAATAGAATTACAATGTTTCACAGGATACGTGCACAAACAATAAGTGATTTTTATAATGGCAGATTAATAAGTGCTATGTTACATGAACCAATAATGGTATTTGACATTGGATATGAACAATATATGACACCAAAAGAGATATCGAATTGTGCAAAACAACTATCATATTCATTCGCAATAAATCGATTACACGATAGTCCCTTTAATCTATATTTTTGTAATGCTAACAGGGATAGTATTGTTATGAAGAGGTTACATTCAATAATACCGCCTTTGTACGATCTAGAATTTCCATTAAATATCACATCAAAATGCTATTTAGAAACATTTGATAGAGATAAATTAGTATATCTTACCCCTCATACTAACACAGTTTTAAAAAACTATGATGGTAACTTAATATATATAATTGGTGCAATGGTAGATAAGGTAATTAATATTATATTTTTATATAGTTTATGCTACAAATGAAATATTAGTTATAAATAAATATTTATCAATAAATATTGAACATTAATCCATAAAATTGACGTGAACAAAAAGATTTATTAAAAAAGTTAATAATATTTTCAGAAATGTAGTAAACCAATTTCATATCAAAAAGCTAAGAAACAAGGTATTAAAATGATGAAGTTGCCTTTAAGTGAAAAATTAGAATGGGGTTCAGGATCTTCAAAAAATCTTCCTCTCAATCAAGTTCTTTCCATCATGTTAGATTTGAAACATACTAAGGATTGGAATGTGGCAATGGAAAATATACCTAAACGAAAATTACAAAGAGCAAGGGCATATTTCCAGGAAAAAAGAATGTTAAGAAATGCAAGAATGTTGCAATGCTTTTATAGAAATGAAACTTCAAACTTAGCAGATAAAGAGTAATGTTTCCTATATGTTTGAAACCAAATAAAGTTACAAATATAAATTATTGTATATAATTATCAATTTTAACCTATACTTTAGTTTTTAATATAATTTCTTTAGTCGATCTTTAAATTGCATGTATCAGTTTTATATCAGAAGCAAATAATATTTTATGATTGAAATTTATGCTTCTGTTTCACAAAAATAAGACTTTTAAATGTAATACGAATAATGTATATGGAAATGTATATATAATTAATGATATATTACTCTATGGCATACATACATGCAATATGTATACGGATAATACAGACGTACATATGTACGTTATCTATGTACATCCTCAATACTAATAATATAATAAAAGAAATTTGTTATTATTAATAACCATATTATTATAATGTAATATTATTTACTGGTATTAAAATTACGAGATAAACATTTTAATGTCACCTATTCTATATTGAAAGTAATATTATAAAAACATATTATTTTATATATAACAATGCACTCATAAAAAATAATTATGTTCTTGAATAATACATTTGCGTTTTTAATATTTCTAGCTTTTTAATCGATTGACTGGGATTTATTTAGTATAATTTATTTATACAGTTCATTATGTTAAATATATTTAAATATGTATAATGATCACTTTTATAAAGATCTTATAAAGATCTAAATCTAAAATTTATTGATAGTTAATCTTTATTTTGCACTTTTTGATTTCAGTGTTTACGAATAAATTTTTTTAATTCAATAATTACGAGATTAATTTATGAAAGGTATTCATATGTAGTAATTTTTTACTGTCTTTTTAATGCGAGTAATACTGACGTTACTGACGCATGAATGGTTAGTGTGTTCAAAAAATGGAGATTAAAAGTAAGACATGTATCATACATTTTTTGTACTAAAACGAGGGTAAAAGACATAAAAAATTACCTTTTCTTGTATGTGATTATGTATTAAAACCTCTAATGTCTACAAGATTTGTTATGCAGATAATATGTATAAATTATAATAATAACAAACCTTAAAGCGATTAACCTATATTAATTGAACTTTGAAGTTAAAACTTTCTGATTAATTGTAAATGACATGATATCTCATGACGAGATAAAAGTTGAAGTAGTTCCGATAAATGGAGAAAAAATTGGAGGAAAAGAAGAAACTGTTGTTTTTGTTGAACAGTTTGTTAAAGACGTGTGTGATTTTAGTTCCCAGTATGGAAGTAATATTAGTATTTCCTATACAGCCTATAATATTGCTGGGAATCCAAGTAAATTTCCTGATTATGGAGATTTTCCACAAGCTTTTGTTATGGTATGTTAATTTTGTAAAAAATCAAAACAGTTAAATAAACAATTGTAAACAATGCATGAAAGTAAAAGAATCAAACAGTTTTTCGTGGACTAGAATAAGCTATTTGGATTGGTTTTGTACATTATCAAAATGTTAATAACATTTTAGTTTTAATCAATGCTTTAATATTTTATTGTATAATAGCCGGCCAAGAGTATATGGTGTCGACTTTAATAATATTGTATTTTGTGCCTGAAAATTTTGGAAACTATTAATTATATATTCTTAGAACCCTAGAGTTAAAATTCTATGAAAAAATGATTTGTAAAGTATTATTTCGGCTGTATGAAATTAATGACAAAAATGTTTTATGCCTTTTTATTCATGCTACATCATATCTAATAGATTATAATTTTAGAGAACATATGGACGTTGGTGGGATAAAGCACCTTCAAGATTAATGGATTATATGCCACAGAATAACATAGACGTTACAAGTCAGGATTATATAGGTATATAGCTCTTAATTTAAAAATTAAATACTTTCTAGCATTTAATGTTTATATTGCAATATTTCAATTATTTGTAGTAATATTTTATGTTTTTATTCTTAAAGATATTTTTAACTTATTGGAATATTATACTGATACCATTAATGCTTATGATATATGAAAAACGGAAATAAATTACAATATTTTTTATATTATCAAGATCTAGAATATTATCAAGAGGTATATCCAATTAGAGTATCAATATATGAAACTTACAATCCTGGAAGTGTAATTGGAATTTGGGCACAAAACTCTGAGGGCAAATGGTATCAATTATGGAATGGATTTCCTCAAGTCGTGCCGCACAAGCCAAGAATATTTTCTCCATACTTGCAGCTATGTAATTTTAAGACAAAAATGATAAGACTGGAATTTAATCATAGTTTATTAGACTATTATACAGAGTTAGATGCTGTATTACTTATTGGTACATCAGAATTAATTGTACCTAATAGTTTGCATAATCAAAATCTGAATGACCTTTCTAAAGAATTGGGTTACCTTAAACAAAGTGATGATGATATATATAATTTAACACCAGATTATTTAAAGGCAAATCAGGATTTAACAGTTCTTAAAAAGACACTTTCTGAACACTGTAAGCTTTTTAAAAGGTATGTTGATATACAACCATTGATATTTTAAATTTATATTTATTTCTAATAAATAAATGAATATTGCCTGCACATTATTACAGCAAAGGAATAGATAATATATCCAAGGGAAAATTAGTATCTAAGATAGGACAACATTATCAGTCTGTTCCTCCTATAGAGGAAGCATTCAAAAGTTTACAACAATTTTTACAAGAAGATTTTCCAAAACTTATTAGAGATATTCATCATTCGATACCAAATACCATAAATGAACAAGACAATTCTCTTCAAGAAAGATTTTCAGTAGCTTCAACTGATTTTGAAAATCAACCATGTGGCACTTTCTCAGCACTTCCAGTAAAATATGATATCATGATTTGTTATATCTTATTATATCTATTATTAACAATGCATTTTTACAGGATGAGACGGTACTAAAAATTTTGAAGAATTTAGATTTAAGATCATTATGCTGTTTATGCAGAGTAAATAAACACTTTAACAATATTGCAAGAGATGCTTTGTTATATACAAGTCTCAATTTAAAACCTTACTGGCATTGTTTAGACACATCTGCATTAATTAGTTTAGCACCTAGGTGTCATTATTTACAACAATTAGATCTTTCATGGTGTGGAAATTATAATATGATTAAGTATCAAGATTTTATAAATTTTCTTCACATATCTGGCAGTGTTCTGACTCATTTAAGACTAAACTGTTGTCAATTTGTAAATGATGCTATTATCTTTGAAATTTCAAAAGTATGTAAGAATTTGAAAGGTAAATATTATTGAAATATTTTTTATTAAACATTTAAAAGTTGTCTGTTGAAAATGTAATATATTAATTTTAGAACTATGTTTATGTAACTGTATGGGTGTAACAAACGAAGGATTTTCGAAACTCGAAAACTTGAAGTTCCTTGAACGTTTGGAGCTTTACAGAACAACTATCGAAACTTCTACATTATGTTCTATTTTAAAGAAGAATACTCAAATGCGACATTTAAATTTGGCAGGAATGCATGATCGTTTAAATATAGACGAAGTTGCTGTTGAATTAGGAAGTTCTTGTCCATATTTGGAAAGTGTAGACTTTTGGAAAGCACAAACTTTAACTCCATATGGAGTTAGAGCTTTGTCTCACTGTACTAAACTTCGAGAAGTGGATTTTGGATGGTGGTATGTTCTCGAAAAAATATTGTATCATTTATATAATTAACGAATTTCAATGTATTTATCATTCGTTTTATCATTTTCTTCATAGCGGTGGAATGGGCGCTCCTGGTGACTCTCTACGAGCATTATTGTTTTCCTGTCGTTATTTAGAAAAAGTATTTTTAGCAGCACTTAGAGGATTAACAGATCGCGACTTGGAGCCACTTTTATTATGTCAACGACTGCAACAACTAGACCTATTAGGGGCTCGTTCTCTTACTCCTGATATATGTTATGGAATTTTATTGTTTTGTCCAAAATTAGAAATGATTGATCTTAGTTTCTGTGAAGGTATTAATGATTTTATAGTGCAGGAATGGCGTCAGCAATATCCTCATGTTTCTATTAAAAGAAGTTTTCAAGTAACCAACTCTAATATGATATAACAAACATTCCATGATATTTATTACATCGATTGTAATTTAAAGTATTTTAAGTATAAATAGGTTTGTTAAATTTTATAACTTTGATTAATACTATAAAGGATGTAATATTGTTGTATATAATTACATAAAAAATGTTATTACTAAAGTATCTGTACATATGTATCCATTTTTTCATAAGAATATACATATGTGTACTTGTATATTTGAAATTGCAGTTTAATATATGTATAGTATAAGAAAATATCCATACGTGTAAAAGCAATAGTACGATTAAAAATATCCAAGTTGCATAATATATATTATATTTAATACGAAATGAATAATTTGATATGATAAGTTGTGAATTTCTATAAAAATTTATATATAACAATTCTTATAATTAAAACTTTTATAATCTTTGCATTTGTTTAATTGATATTTTAATTTAAAATAATATTTTCATAATTTAAAATCATTTACAACACATGATGTAATGATTGAATTAAAAAGATACAGCCGTGTGTGAGATAAAATAGTGATTTGTTATAACAGGTCATAACAGGTTATGACGTAGTAATAATACTAATAATAAGTGGAGAGGGACGAATGCTTAATGTATATATACGTACGCACGTGGTTTCTTTTTGGTATAGGTTATGTAAATTATTTAGTGAAAGAATCACGTTTCAGACAATGAAAAATGTAAAAAATGTGATTTTTTAAAATCAAGGTACATACATATATATATATATATATATATATATATATATGTATTTAATTTGATATATTGAAAATAATGAATACCGATTTACAAAGTAAGAAATCATATAATACCAGAAGTGATATCAAAGAAAAGGAGAGAGGAGGTAGGAAATGTTATTTTCTAAGTTTTTCTGTGAAATTTTATCGTGTAGTAGTATTTCTATATTTCCACATTACTATATTATGTTTATTTTTATAATATTAAAATTTTTATTTAATAAATTTCATTCACAATTTGACAAAATTATTAATTGCAGAAGGCAATTATGTAGATGTTGAACATATTAATGATAATATGCAAATAGTTGATAAATACGGTGATACAAATATGTTGAAAAGGAAGCTGGTTTGTGATGAAACTAAACTAGGCAAAAAACAGAAAAAGAGAAATATCATAGATTCATCTATAAATGATACGAGTTATGAAGAATATGTAGCAAAACATAAGGAAACATTCCAAGAATTTCAAGGTGATATATAGATCGAATATTTAAATATAATTAATGATTTTATACATGTTTTTCTACATTATATATATTTGTATAAACATATTTTCTTACAAATGTAGAAACTAACAACAGAAGCGAAGAAAATAAGGAAGATGAAAGAGATATAGATACAGAAACAGAATATTTGGACGGAAAATATTTTAGAAGAAGTTTCAACTGTACAAATGGTTTGGATATGCTAAAAAAATTTGTAAAAATTTGCAATGAAAATAAAGAGAGGGATTTGGCTGCAGAATACTTAAATGCAGGTGGCAATATTTTGGAAATATTAAAATTTTTAGCTGCAGAAAAGAAAGGAATTAGTAATGCTATCACCGTATTTTCTGCATTAAGGATATTATTAATAAAGTAAGTATTCTATAAGTTTAAATGTTTCTTAATAAACTGCAGTTTCTCAATTTAAATATTAATTTTTTTTATATTTAGAATATTAGCACAGTATCCACAATATCAATCTAGTGCAGAAAGTGCATGTCGCCATTTGATTAATTCGCATTTATCAATAATTCACTCGATGTTGTCTATACAAAGTAATACAAAACAACAAAAAGTAGTTTTACAATTATTTGCTGCAATAGTCTCATTAGGTGGAAATATTCCACGTGAATTACTTACCCACTTGTCTTTACCAATGGGAGTTGTTAAATCTCTTGTGCAACATACAAAACCTACAGATAATCAAAATATAAGGAGCTGTTTTATTCATTTTATCCTGGCTTTCTTAGTAGAAGGAAATGTATCAATTATTAGAACTCTTCTAGATAAACGTGATTTGTTTTATAGTATATTTCCTGATTTAATATATGATTCTAAAGACATTGTTGCTTTGGTTTTAACTACTCTTAAAACTTATATTCTTCAAAATCCAAAAATTAGTAAAACAATGAAGTTACAGTTATTTTCAACATCAATTATTCAAAATCTTGTGTGTCTTTATAATTGGAAAGGTCCAAATAATTGCCCAAAACTAAAAAATCGGAGTTCTATTCCACATTCGCAATATTTTGAAGAAAAAGAGGTATTATTAAACAACTAAATAACAAGTTAATAATATATTGTATGTATACATATTAATAATTATAAAATATATTTTGATTTAGGTAGTTACAGGAATTATACATGATTTTTTAATTTTATTGTTAACGTCACATCGATATGGTATTGTTTTTCATGATTATATGCTTGGTACTTCACATGTAAAACATAATCATGTGATAAATACAGTACTTCAGAGTTTAGACCGACCTTGGGAACATGAAAAACCATTAGATCTAGTAGTTAAGATACTGACAGCGTGTCCTGATTTAATTAAATCACAACTTACTCTTCTGGAACCATATATTGAACCAAGGGTTTCATTGAAGTGGATTACAGCAATAAAATTTGTAAGAGAGGTAAACAGTTTAGTTTATTCCTTATTTTAGATATTGACATTAATGAATGTTCATATTAACCATATTAAAGGTTTCTTAAATGTTCGTATTAATCAATCTTATTGCAGATAATACAGTCAGTGGATATGAGTATCTGTGTAAAGACATGTTCATTAGAATTAAATATATTACAATTAGCGAGTGCAGTAGTATCTTTAATCTTACCAGGAGTAATTTTGAAGCAAGCAATTATGCCATCCTTATCCCATTCTAATGTAATAATACGGCATGAGGCAGTACTTACACTTACATCTATGTTTCATCAGACACAGAAGTGTTTATCAATATCAAAAGCAGTTTATAAGGAAGATAATGATTACTGCACTTTTAAGGATTATATAACAGAATATATGGTGAAGGTAAACGTATATTTTGGTAAAGCACAAATTAAACATTTAAAAATTAATCCCTGAGTAAATTATAAAATGCAACAAAATAATAACTTTCTCTTTAGAATGTACCAAATTTAAATATGATATTGAATGTGTGGAGTGGTGCTTTTACATCAAATCAAATTGAAGATAACGGTAATGACATGGAATACATTGTAGAACCAAAGAAATACGAACACCTGACAGCTGTTCTACATTTATTGCATGTGTATATTGAAGTGTGTCCGAAATTGTTAGATACATTATGTGATATGTCATCTGATACATTTTTAAATACATTGAACAAATTGGAAGATATCAGTGTCGTGGAATTTAATGTTATAAAAGTAAAAGCTATTCAATTTCTTGTTATAGTGCAGCCTTATGAATTTTCACCAGACAAGGTGTGTAAAATATTATAATTCGTGTTAAATAATTAATAACGAATATTTTGTATTTTTTGTATTGATAAATAAACGTTTCTTTTCAGAAAATATTTAACGATGCACTATCATTTCTAATATCTGCTTTAAATGAAGAAACATCTTCAGTTACATTATGTACAAAAGCAACAATAAGAACTTTATTAAATGCTACTGGAATGTTTGAGGGATGTAATGATCATTTGGATATTTGGATTAATGGTTTCATAAATTTAGATGATAGAAAGAAAGTAATAAAATGGTTTGTTCGTATTGTAAAAAAAGCTGCTGAAGATATAGAAAAATATGTAAATGAAATAATTAAAGCTGAAGAAATTATTAATCATGAAGTAATACATATTGGCAAATTACAGGACATATTTGACGGTAAACTTTAATTTTATTCTTAAACGCATTGATATAATATGCGATGTCATCTTTTTTTGCACTTTGCAGAACTGACAGAAAAATCTGCTATTCATAAAAATTTAGAAAATAATATTTTACATATGCAACATCTGACCTCAATATCACCTCTCTTATGTTGCATGTTACATAAAACAAAGGAAGATTCACATCCTTCGATTTTATCTTATTTGTCTTACGTTTTAATACATACGTTGCATTATCAAGTAATACCTCAATGTTTAATATATTTAATTAAAGATATGCCAATATTACCAGTAAAGGAGTATTTATTGAGTTGGCTAGAAGGCAATCAACTCGTTTATATTAAAAATATAATTCCCACAATGACTTTATTATGTAAATTAAATTTAGTGCTTTTGTCTGATACTAAATTACAGATGGATCAAATATTTAATGGTAGCAATATAATTACTTTTCAGTACAATGAGGAAAGTATAACAATTCATCATTCCTTGTCTACATATGAAGTTGTATATTTGTTTAAAATGACTACATTCTATTTAGTACAACATACCAAAAAGGGTGTTTTAACAAAAGTGCAATATGACAATTATAGATGTTTATTAATGTCGCTATTGTATATTGCAAAGGATAGTGTAGATAGCGTTATTTTTTTGGAAGAATGTGCAAAATCGATCTTTACTCATCCTATTATTCTGCATTATTTTTCTCCAATTTATCAAAAGAATAAAAATATTGTAAGAAGTATGATAACTCTTACAGTTACCGACGTTTGTAGTATGTTAAACAATTTGCATAAAAAATGTAATACTAGAAATTTATTTATTCATTTCAAAAATAAGTTACTTACGCAACTATGTAAAATGATAGACAAAAGACAAAAAGATGAAAAGATAAATAATCCTGATAAGATTATCACCTTGTTAGAGGTATTGCAACCAACACCAAAAGATGTTGTATATTTATTAAAGAGGCTAGTGAAATTAGAGGATACTATGTTTATTTCAAACGATAAGAAAAGTTTATCAGTACACGGGCATTTAATTTCTAAACTTTTAGAAATTATTAATGCTAATGAGATAAAATCTGAGCGAAATGTATTTTTTGAGCTTGATACAGAATTTGTTAGAGATTTGTGTTTACACTTACTTTTCCTAAAATTGAACTCAATTACCAATTTTGAAATATGGGAAACAGTTTTACATGGATATCTTTCAAATTTTTCATTCAATATTGGTGGCATTGATGCAAGTAAGTTGTTTTCACAAAATTTTACGTTAATGCGTTATTTCATAACCACATTATTACGTTTTATTATATTTGTGTAATTGCAGATATTTTTACGTCATTATTATCAACAAAAATTACGGATACGACTGTAAATTTAATTTCATTTTTAATTAGCAAAAATATAAGATTTATACCTATTTTTGTGGAATGTGTAAAAAAGTCGAAAAATATGGAAAAGGGTAACATTATATTGCCAATAGTTGCAAGTAATTTAAATTTTAATTGGGATCAGGACTTTCTGCAAGATTTGAAGAAACATTATGAAACTGAAATTACATGTTATCTATGTGATCCTAAAGATGTAAAACCTTGGATAGAAGAAAATGTTATTGCAATTTCTTATTTAATTAAAACTACATTTAATCTTAAAATATGTAATGATATATGTAATATGATTTTACAAACTGGTGATAAATTGGATATGGTATCTATACATTACATAAAAATTCTTCAAAGTATGTACAATAAATTTGCTGCCTTAGAAACAGAGAGTGAAAAGCTTATCATGAATTTGATACAAATTTTTCTTTACATCGTTACTGTAACTTTAAAGAAAGAGTCCAAGAATGTACAAAAACTTCATATCCTTTGCGAAATATTGAGCGATGCTGTTAAACATTTAAGAGAAAAAGGGAAAGTTTTTGAATTTGAGGCCTTAAGTACCAATCATTCGTGGTTACAATTTACACGATTTTCTTTAAAATTTGGTCTTAAAGGATTAAAAAGTAATAAGAAAGAATTGCCAATATTAAGAACTTTAAGCATTTTATGTGATATTGCATATAAAAATGATAGTAACAATGAATATGCCAAAACTTTGTTTGAAATGGCAACTTCTCATTCTGAATTTATTAATATTATGCTAGGCTCATCAGAGACTAAAAGTACGTATATAATAATAATAGCGGGTAATTATAATAGCTGTAATGTATTTAATTATTTTATTTTTTAGGAGATTTAGTAGAGTTATTATGGATTCTTATGCGAAAAAATAAAGAAGTTATGAGATCAACACACATACCTGTTTATTTAGCGGCGTACAATGCTACTTTAAACGAAGCCGATCAATATATTTTATTCGTAAGAATAAATAAAATTAATACCAGTAAAATTTATACTAGTTTTTAGAAAAATATTAATGTATAGATTTATTTCAGATTTTGCAGTATTATGAAAATAATAATGTTAATATTTATGAATATCGGCCATATGTGTGGGGTAATGTGGCCACAACATATTATAGCGTGAAAGGTGAAATACACACGACTTTGTGGAGGCAACCATCTGTTACGCAAGTCCTTAACTTATTCGAAGAAGATATTGTAAACAATACTATAAAAGAATACCCTGTGGATAGATCTCTGAAGGTGGTTTTCATTGACTTTCATCAAATATTAAAAAATGTATTGAACTTTATTGAACTTTAATTTAAACCATTTGTTTTTTTAAATTTTATACTTTATAGGATAGTGAATTATATAGAGCAAATAATATATACGATCCAGCATTTTATTTACCGTTATTATATTTTTTACTATCAGAAAATAATGTTGTATCATGTCATAAAGTTGCTCAAAGTGGTGCACTAGCATTAACATTTGCTGCATGTAGCAGCAAGCATTCTGACGTTCGAATGATAGCTTATACTATTATTACAAGATATTATACTCATTTGGAAGCTTCTAGGTATATTTTATAAAAAAATAATAATTTAATTATATATATTGTCATATGTGATGATGTGTAATATATATATATATATATAAATTTTTTCCTATTTATAGCTCCAAAACAAAGTTACTATGGATGCGATTAATAGATGCATTGCGTTACGGTATTATATCACAGCAATTAGAACTGAATAATATACGTATAAACTGTTTAGTTTCCACGTTTTTAGCAAGAACGTCTTTGATCGCTACACAACCATTGCACCCCCTTTATTCAGTCTTACAAATATTTCTGGTAGCTAAACCAGCATTAGATATAAACACAATACCCGAGTTGTTACAGCTTTTACACAGTTCTGATGTGGAATATAAAGCACACAGATGTTGGATTTTGGAGAATATTCGTGATAGTATGAAAACAGAGGTTGAATTGGACATAGCCTTTAAATGTGTTTTGTTTAAAATGCTCCTAGACTTTTATATTTCTAATCTATCAGACTCAAATACGAAGGTATGATTTAAAAACATTGAATCACTAATTTCTTTCTTTAAACTGATCTAATGTATTTTTATTTCAGAAACTTATATTAGAAATCATTGATGCTACATTAAAAATAACGAAAGCCTCTATACTTTTTATAGAATGTTATGGAATACTTCCCTGGTTATTAGAAGTTGCAAGGAGTTTGCCTAAACGCGAAATACAACATTTCGAGCTCGTAGTGAAAATGACGGACAAACTTCTAAATACCGTATTGAATATGAAAGGGGACATTGTTCACTACAAATTAATGGTTTTAAGTATTGCATTATCTTTGAAATCACATTTAACTAAAGATATCAGGATTGAGATTTTTACATTATATATCAACATTTTGCAAAAATTACTACTCTCGAAGCATATGAAAATAATTGTTACTAAAGAACAGATATTAGAAATTCTTGAATTTTCGACAAAAATATTAGATAATACAGGGGAATGTGACGATATGTTACGTTTCGGTTGTGAATACGTAACCAAAATAGATTGTTTAGAAGATGACGATGAAGTTCAGATAGCGAGAAATAGTTTGAGAACATTAGTGTGGACATGGTGTATCCATGAAACAAATTGATTTTTAATTTTTGTATACTCTATAAATACTATAATTATATTATATTTAATAATAAGGAATTTTTCAGTATATCTTTATGGTATATCTATCTAGTATATTTCAAACTTGTTCTATATTGTAGCAAGTATCAACAATAATGTTTTGGATAAAATGTATGTACAAAAACGTCTGCATTGGGATCTCTATATTTTCCTATATGATGTCTCAGTACTATTATAACACAATTAGTGTTTAATTCCTCGGAATCCGCCGTACCATTATAGAATTCTTTCATTTGAGGTAGAATAAAATGATTTGTTTGTAAATCTCTACGCGACAACTCTACCGCTATGGATGTCGCGCCAGTATTTAATTCCTCCATTGCTCGCCTCGCTTTTGCATGACTTAAGACGAGATGGGCGACATTGTCTTGATCCGTTCTACTCAAAAAACCAGATTTCCTTGAATGCGTCGTTCGAGAATAGTTCTCGACGCTATCCTCTGGGCCTGTAGCGAATCTGTCGGATGCGTGCCCTCTTGGATGACCAAGTGCTCTACAATCGTGACACAAAACATTTTGCGACCTGTCGAGAATAATACCCGCTGCTCTAGGTGATGTACCGATATATCGAGCACCGCCGATCATTAGCTGTTTTGCATTATTATTCGAAGATAAAAATTTATCGATTTGATCGATTAAATGTTTGGAATTATTTGTTAAAAAATCAATAGTATTGTTTCTTAAATCGTCAGCGCTTTCTCCACTTTGAGCAGCTATTACTGCAAATAGACACGCGTTTAAATCCAGCTCGACATTAATAGGATCTATATTATTTAATAGCGTCCAATGTCCTGTTAAATTTGACTGTTCGTGATATTCTACGTCGATGAAATCCTTGGTCGATCTTTGATTCGTTGGATCATCTATCGTTTCATATAAGCTATCTTTCGATCTCCATATTCGAATAGATTTCCCTGTTATAGTACTTAGCGCGTATACGTGAAGCAAATTACCCGGCCCGTAATTTTTTAGATCATTAACAATGTATTTAGCTAATTTGATTTTGCATAATTGTTTGTTTTTTATGTTCTGGTATTTATCGTTCGATCTTTTGCGATTTTCGCGCATTTTTCTGTCCCGCTGTATTTGATTTTGTAAATCATCGTTATCCGAAAAACTTTTGATTTTCCTAATATTAGGCATTACGTTTTGTTTCTATCGTTATGCTCTTTTAAATTTTTAATGCATTTTGCTTGCTTTTTACGTGTACATCCATCCCTTTTCTTATTTCACTGTATTATCTTTATTTTATAAGTTGGCACGAGTAATTTACATTTTCTAATGAAACAACGATTAATAACATTAATTACAGTGTTAAATAATCGAAGGGGAGAGAAAGATACGCGTCGTTAGAAAAATATTTGTCATTTATTGATAAGGATGATTATCGAAGGAAATTTAATGTGAAATCAAATATGTAAGAGGATTGATTATTGGAACGATAACATATGCAAAAGTACCTTAATACAAAGATAATACATCTCGAAGCTTTATATTTCCCATAATTTCGTTAATTAAATACCAAAATTTCGAATATCCTGCCAAATGTTTGTGGTTGCAGTTACATTTTAAATTTTCAGTTCAATCTTCATCTTTAACATTTTATACAGACGTTTCCGTTACGTTCATTTTTTTTTTTCTTTATATTTTGCATATTTCATTCGACAAACGAAATTCATCGTCCAAGCATATCGAACAACGACGGGAAACTGATAAAAGAAAATATCACGAGTCAATATTTATCGACTTTTTGATTTTGATATCAGTTAGCTAGTTGGCTAAGACAGTACAATTTCTGAAAGTTTCGTAGATATAACTTTCTTAAAAATAGGTGACGTATCTACGAAACCTTATAACAGACTAACAGCTAAGAATACAATTTAAGGATCAATCAACATTTTTTAAACATTTACTAGAAATCAAAACGCGTGTTTAATCCCATGACCAATTAAAACATCCAATGATATGTATAATATGGAGTTTACGGAGCCGTATGGAACCGATCGCGAAATCCCGCAATCGCTTGCTTTCCCTCGTGTTTCTCGTTTCTATCCTAAGCGAAATTACATCAACCGTTGATCCAGCGAAATATAACACGTGCCTTTTTTTTTTTCTTACTCAATTTTTCTCCATCTGCAAGACGATCTAGCGGTCGGACGATCTCCATCGCGATGATAAACGCGAGTTTTTCAAGTCGGAAACTCGAGTGGAAGCTTGCCGTAAGCATGGCCGTAAAGCACGATGGCAGAAGCGGAAAGTACGAGAGGATCGGTTCCCGGTTTGCATTTATTGCGGCGAACGTCTCGCTCGGTAGGCGTGCTCGAGAGAGAGAGATCGTTCGCTGGCCGAAGAGAAAAAGAGGGTTTAAGGGCCAGGAGAAAAAGGGAAGCGTTCGTGGCGGTTGGAAATGAGCGGGGAATCGAAAGGCAGAAGGGGGTGAACCACGAAGAGACATGGTGGGGATCCTCTGGATGCTCGCTCGATCCACGGCTTTCGTTGCTCCGTGCCACGATCCATGGATCAGTCTTGGTGCAACCGTCCCTTCGAACTGGTTGCCGCCAACGCGATTTAACGCGTCGTCTTCCATCGATTTAAATGTTTCGTGCGAGTACCTGTCCGTCTCCACCTTCGAACGAAACGGTATGAGCTGGTTTTTGCTCGAGTGCTCGTGTTTTTCCGTCGCTCCGCCGGAGGAGACTGCGTTTACGCGCACAAACCTTTTGGTAACGGTTCTTGTCGTAAATAGCGCACCACACGAGAAATTTATCCGTTGCTGAAACAACGACGAAATGCTCGATCGAGAGCGATGCGTGTTCGAGCGTCTGTTGCGCCTTATTCCGTTCGGACGTTCGGTGATTTGAACGCTCGGGCGAGCGATGTTCTTGTTCGGCCTGTAGAACCTGTAAGAGTTTCGCAGCAGTGAGACGTTTGACGTTAGTTCTGTACGAGTATCCTTTGATCTGCAGATTGGATACGACAGAAAAAGTATAAATTAATCAGGATTATTTATCAGGATTATAATCAGATAAATTAATCAGCAACAAGGATATTTTTAATAGCCCTTTGTAGCGAGTAATTGATTTTAAATTGGCGAGTTGTTCGCCACGAACGCGCCTTTGTAAGTATATCGGAGAATTTGAAGCACAAGTTCTACTCGAATTAATTTCATTACGGACCGTATAGATTCCGTTTTATCATTTTAAAAGATTAGTCCGATTTTATGTTTCTTTGAAACTCAGATATCGTTAAATTCGCGAATTCCGCTCGGAAGATGAAATGAATTCTGGTTTCGGTGTTCGAGTTTTGTTAGCTTCTATCGCGCAAGTATATTCGTGCCATTTCGCTTGTCGTTTCGAGCCAATATACGGCGGCATTGATGCCGCGAAGAACGTGTTCGATGGTGATATCAACGCCCGCATGAGAAAGTCGTGCGACCATCGATTCGCGATTACTTTACTTTAAACGGACTTCTGGTCTCTTCGCCTTTGTATCTCGAGCATTTTCACACGATGCATATAATATACGTAAATCGTTGGATCGATTGACTCGAACGTAGATCGCGTGACGCGTTAAAATCCATTGGAAGATTTGTATTATCACGTGCGAAGAAAAAGGAAAAAGTGACGTGTCTGTATGTGGAGTACCTGAAACGAGCGTCGTTTTGTGAAATATTCGTTTGGAAATCGGTGTCTGTGACGACAAAGAGTGAAGAAGAGGAAGAAAAGGAAGAAGAAGAAGAGGAAAGAAGAGGCAAAGCGATCGATACAATCGTCGAGAGCAAAATAAATATTTCTCTCAGTGTGGCTAGAGTGGTTCTATCGACGAGTGATCGTGATGTGTTTTCCAATCTATATAATTGACGCAGTTTGTTAGTAATATGGTGTGAAACAGGTGATCGCGTTTGGATTACGAGTATCTGGAAACTCACTTTCGACCAATCATGTATGGCTGGTGAGTAAACATTATTACGTCTATTAACAATATTTCCCTGAAACCTTTTCAACTCGCCTTTCCTCCCACGTACTTACGATGGCTACAACAAGTATTCGACGAAGCATCTTTTGTCTGTTTCTACGTTTCATTCACGTCGTATCGAGCTTTTCCTAGTCGTACGAAGCTAGTTTTAACCAGATTCAATATACTTGAACTTCGATCAACTAGCGTGCCAATGTCGCCGATGAAAATACTTTCCTTAGCCATTGCGTGCGATGGATCCACTAGAAAAAAAAAAAAAAAAAAAAGAAAAAGAAAAATGCAGAAAAAATGACGTAGACTTTAACGTTCGGTGGTTCTCCGAATCGTTCTATTCCATTTTGACTGCATAATATAATAGTCGAACAAAATTCAAGCGTTCTTTTCGTGGAAGCACCTATCAACGAAACACAGGACGTTGTTCCGAACGAAAGGCGGCGTGGTTTCGTGGAAGTCGTGAGTTTAACGTTCGCGTTTATGCTGAAAGGGACTGACGAGCCGCGAAACGTGCACGCACCGCCTAACGAACGTATGCCTTGAATGTCCAGTGGAGTCCGCGTACGCATAAACCCGGCACGTGTATATATTTATTGTGTTCTTTATTCAGTATGCATCCGGTGGGCTGCGTGGCACAGGTAATAATGCGTTCGTCGTTGGTAACGCAACAGCGACTACCTGTTAAACTTTTCCGGCGACGATCCCTAGGTTCGTGGTATCCGTGGCGCGACGCCCTCGTCACGCGTCTGGCGCGTTACGTTACCGCGTTTCGCGTTCTAGAAACGATGAAAATTGCCTGTTATCGGTATCGTTAACGATGATCGGTGTTATCGGACCAATTAGTAAAATCTTCGCCAAAGATCGTAGAATTCGGCGGCGAACCGTCGACGCCGCCTCTTTCTTCTCTTGCTTGCTTCTCGTAATTCGTAAAATCTTGCGAATTTGGCTGGCAGAACGTCTGCAAAGAAGAAGCAAGAGAGACGACGTGCCGCGAAAGGTTGGCCATTGCGACGAGTATCACGTGAGAAAGGTAAACCGTCCGCGCGTATAGCAGGAAATGCAGTGGAAAGATAGCGAACGAGCACCTGCTGCGGCGAGCTGTTCGATGCATAGGTAATATAAACGCAATAATTCCGTATTGGACAGCGACGAGGCTTTAACTTGGCAGAAAATACGAATTCTACGTTGGTAAGTCGACTCCGTTCGGTTAAAAAACGTTCGAGAGCAACGAAACGTTCTTCCTCGAGGATCTAAGTTACAGCGTTTCCGAACGAGATGGCTGTATAAATATCGATAGTAAAATTAATTGAGTTCTGTTAGCACAGATGATATCGCATACCGGTTTTCCAGGAATGTAACGCGGTTCATTCATGTTTTACATCGTACGCGAATACATTATGGCGTTCTTTGCGCGTTATTTCCACCGATTCAATGGCGGATCGGCATCGCAGATAGAAGCCGACTCGAACATTTTTCCCCATTAAGCGCGAAAAATAAAAAGGATCTTCTTCCTTTGGAAATCTTCGCTCCACCGTTTTTCTTATTTTCGTTTTTTAGAAGCTTTCGCCGTTTCCTTTATTTTACATCATTCGCGTTTCCACGATTCCAATCGTACACATCCGACGAGGAGATGACGATCTTCGCGCAAACGGAGATTTATTTGCAGAAGAAGAAAAAGAAGGAGAAAGTGTGGAAGAAGATAGGAGCGACAAATCGCTGTATTAGGATCGAATTTATGACGTTCGATACGTAAATTATTCTATTCGCCCAGACTGTCTTGCAGGATAAATAAATTCTAGCAAATTCCACACGGTTAGCATCGTAAGCCGCAACGGAGCGTAACGTTCGCTACGTACAAAGATATATTAACGCGATTGTATCGGTGAATATGACGCAGGGGTCTTACAAATTTCACTGCAATTCGTCGGAAGCGGTGCGCGAGTAACTAGTTTGCGATTTTTCTTATTCCTCTCACGTTGTAGCCGATAATTCGCGTTAATTGAGTTAGCGATCAACGTTACTAAGAGGCAATTTCTTTCAGATTATCGTAATCGTAAATATTCTAAGTATACTTTATCCTTTCGACGATCAGACGTATCTCGAAAGGCGTTTGATCGAAATTTTCATCGAGTACCGGATACTACGACGAGACTGCGGATTCGTTCGCAAATTCCGAGTAATTCGCCTGAATTTCACATTCGATGGAAGAAAAGGATAAATTATTATCGAAGTTAATGGTGCAGCGTTTACGGAAGGTATCGTTAACTCATATTATCTTTGAAAACAACGTGTATTGTTAATACGAAGGTAAGGCACGTAGTTCTTTTTTAACACGGCCAAACTACCACAATCTTTGAAAGTACAGTGTGTAACAGGGTTAATTAAGCGTTGCCGATGACTCAATTTCCAAGTTGATCGGTCACGTCGATCCGGACGGGCCGTAGGACAGACCGTAAGAGATTTCAGTGAAATGTGACTCCTCCGACGAAAACCTGTCATTAACGGCACCCTTTTTACACGCGCAAGTAAAAGACCTACACCATCAAAAGTCTGTCCCAGTTGAGTTTCAACGACCAAAATATCGTACGAGTACGATTTCACCGACACATTCTGTCGAACAGTTTCTCATTTTTATTCGACATGCCGCGTTTATTCGCTTCGTTCGAACATCCCATTTGCTGTTTCCGAGCTTTCGAAAGCTATCGATCAATTTATTTCACGAGATCTTTTTTCGCTATATTTCAAAATAGTTTCGGCTCTCCCCTGAGGAAGCAGACGCGGTGTCTACGAATCGTCGGGTCAAAATGCAAGTGCCAAGTGCAATTGCGAAATAAAAATTCTTCGCTCGTCGTTCAAATATCGCCGATGTTCGTACGGTTGACAGAAATCTTGAGTTTGAAGATCTCGGAAGGAGTTTCAGCTTCAAAATCGAACAAGATTCGATAAGAACGTGATTGGAGATTTTTACGCAGTTCTATGCGTATTCTCGCGCAAGTGCCAAGTGCAATTGCGAAATAAAAATTCTTCGCTCGTCGTTCAAATATCGCAGACGTTCGTATGGTTGACAAAAATCTTGAGTCCGAAGATCTCGGAAGGAGTTTCAGCTTCAAAACTGAACAAGATTCGATAAGAACGTGATTGGAGATTTTTACGCAGTTCTATGCGTATTCTCGCGCAAGTGCCAAGTGCAATTGCGAAATAAAAATTCTTCGCTCGTCGTTCAAATATCGCCGATGTTCGTACGGTTGACAGAAATCTTGAGTTTGAAGATCTCGGAAGGAGTTTCAGCTTCAAAACTGAACAAGATTCGATAAGAACGTGATTGGAGATTTTTACGCAGTTCTATGCGTATTCTCACGCAAGGCAGAATATTATTAGCGTTCGGCAATGGGACAACCGGTAATTAAACTTTGCTCTTTCATTATCTGCTTGCCTCTGGGATGAACGTGATAACGATGAAGGTTCGTGGTATCTCTGAGTTATTGCCATCGCAACGATAATTCGGTATTGCAAAACACGATGAAGGACATGCAAAGTTCGTGCGTGCGGATTGATAAACAGTTTAATACCGAGCCGCTGTGCCGTATTTTATGCGTCTGCAAATATGTTTAACGTTATCGACGGTCTGTAATCGACGTAACGTGGTACTTGGTACTTGCGTCGTTTCAAGTTCCCTTTGAAACGCGGCTGCGAAATGGACTTTGTCTGCTTCTTCCCGGTGGTTTTTCGACGGAGATTAAAGAATTAATAAATCTGGAATTAATCGACGTAAGCATAAATATTTGTCGAAATTATGTACGTATGTTGGTCTGCTTGACACGAGCGATATAATTTACGACCGCGATTCCCAGTTTCCGTATTTGGCTCTCAACGAGTTACGGACGAGATTGTGGATTCCTTTAAACCGATTCACAGAATCAAATCAACCGAACGATGGAAATACGTAAAATCCACATTGAAATTCGCTTCCTCGTACGAACCTAAGCATCGCCAAGGAACGATCATCGCCACTGTTATTCGCGAAATTGTCCGATCGAATTTCCAACGAGACAAATAGACGCGATTATTCCCTAACGACGATTGGCTCTTAATGGATTAACCATAACCATAATTCAAAGTACGATGTAACACGAGAGAGAACGTAGATCATGGCGTTGCTACCGATATCTACGATAACAAACTGCTGGTAATTACGCTGCGTCTATAAATAATAAGAACGTTAACATTATATTCGACACTTGGATCTAACTCGGAAGAACGTAGATCATATGCAGGCAAAATTTATTCCCCAGTTAATAACTGACACACGCGTCATGTTTTCTTTATTCAGAATTAATCTCACCACCATGTGCATAAATGAATTCGTCGTCGATCAAACGATATAAACTAGTCGCGATATAAAAGCCGTGTAAATTATTCCGCGCGCCGTACTAATAAATTATTTACAAGTGATAATAGGCGTTCGCTTTAACGCCACGTAGCCTCGCATCGAGGTAACAAGACTCGCTCTTACGACCACACGCTTTCTCTGTTCGACGTTTTCGAATCGACGTTTTTCCACGACCGATCTTGCTCGATCCCTCTCGATCTTTCGTATCTACGTTAGAAAATCGTGGATCGGTCGAACGCCTGGAAAGGTACTCGAGCGTAAAATTTCCTGGTAGCGGAACCCGATCCATTTATCTAATATCTCGTCACGCGTGCGTATACATTCTTGTCCTATGCATTAATTAGCCTAATCGTGGCGGCACAATCGTTCCACCGAGATGCGCTTGTTCGCAGAATCCCGGAATAGACGGTATAAGCGACGCGGTGCCGCATAATTAGACAGGATACGAGAGCCGTAGATGTAATCGTCGCAGGCTGCATCAAAAGCGAGATCGTTGTATCGCTGTTTGCTGGAATATCGTCGCTTTTGAAACTCGTTTCAAAACCGACGACGCGACTACCAAGTTCAATGAATATCGCTGTCGATTGCATCTTGTTACGTATTATGCGTTTTTAGCGGCGCAGCGAGTTGCTCGGATAAGCTCGTGGACAGGTTCGTGAAACTTGGATTCGCGCGATATTCACCGACTCCACGAGACGAACCAAGAGAATCTGTTTCCAAGTGTTTCGTTCTCCGTGGAAGGCTGTATCGTATTTGAAAGTATTTGGTTGTTCGCGATTTTGCCGCGATTCCAGAGGATTAGGCGTTCGGTGTTTAAAATGCTGCAGCGAGTTTAGTTCGCGAGAGCGTTTAACCGTCGAAGTGACTCCCACTTCATGGAAAACTCCACGTCTTTTCTAAAGTTTAATTTTCTTAGTGCTCGAAACCATCGAGTATCGTTTAGCACTAAATCAATTTAAAGGACCTCTCATAGTTTTCTAGGAACATGCCTCGCACGGATGATGCAACGCGGTACAGACAGGCCAGTTTTCCGTAATTATATAAATACCCATAGACCCATGGCTTCCTCTCCGTCTCTTACAAGATAAAACCTTAACATCAACCCTCGGTGCTTCTATGGCAGACTCCACCCTTACTCTGCCATATTTTGCCAATTTTAGCGTAGGAGATATCGTAGTTTCGTTTGACGTAAATTCGTCGATAGTCGATAGGGAAATTATAATAATACGAATAAATTACGAAGCGCCATCGAACGAACCGAGACACTGCGCATCGATCGGTGTAAAACGCGACAAATAACGGGCGAGGTTTTCGTTTTCGAGAGCAATGTCTCGAGTTCTCGGGACTTTCAGCGGACCGGTCTGCCCACTACGATCGCAAGAGGATCAACGAACGAAAAAAAAAGAGTGGAAAAAGAAAGAGCAAAGTAAGAAAAAGGAAGAATTCTACCGTAGGAAACGGCGCATTACACGTCTTGGTGAACAGCGTAGTCTTTGCGAGCCGATAGCAGGACCTTAAATCCTCGTTGCGGCCTCTCGTATCTACGATACACGGTGACATTGGACGTTTCTTTGGCGTGTTCGGTATCACCGACTTCTTAATCTCGGACGTGACAAATTACTTCGTCGTGTCGAGGAACGCGTATGCTTCTTCCCCGCCTCTTTGCCGCTGTTCCGTTTTATTTGCATCTTTATGCCAGCCGGCGCAGCGCGTGATCCGAAAAGCGTATTCGGAGAGAGAAGTTGAAAAATATGTCGGATATATCGGCCCGCAACGACAACTCTGTCCGCGTTCTCAAATACGAACGCTCTCAGTCGAGAATCGATTATTTGTTGCCTCGCTCTTTTTTCCCATCGGATCCTATCTCGTACGAGTCGAGTGATTAATTCAGGAATCGACGAATAACCGTATGGAAGCGAAAATTATAAGGCGATTAGGACCTCGTGGAAGGACCAACGAAGAAATATCTCGCGTTTTGTCATTCGCATCTCGAGAAGAATAGATAGGCGAGCGACGATAAGCGAGAAGTTATTTTTTAAATGAATTATACGTCGACACGGATACCAAGTGGAGTTCTATTTTCGTGACACGAATTCTCTCGAAATATTTAGGCAGAATTTATTGGATCGAAATTCAGGTTTGCTGGAGCTACAAAAATCGCAAAAACGTCTGACATAAATTTCATAATGGAAAGGAAAAGACACGAGCTCTTATTATTTGAAAATTTATCGGTTGGTTATTATTCGCCGCAACAATTTTATCGTGGCGATTCTTCGTTTTCCTTTTGCTAGCAAAAATAATTATTACCCCACAGTTGTATCGATTTTCTTCGCCGGTTCGTAAAAATCAAAATTCAATTACCCCGTACATTACGCCAGACCGCGTTTCAAGCACGAACGATATTCGCATAAAGCCAATTAATCCAATCACGGGGAACAAGAAACTTCCTCTTATCCCGATCGAACATCGAAATCCGACGAGTCAACGAGGAGGGTGGATTATCCTTTGTCGAACTTTACGATTCGTCGTTCGTTACTTTGCTACGTTGTACGGGCAGGGTTGTAAGCGTTATATCTACGCGCATGTAGCGCGGTGAATTTCGAAGGAACGCACGAAACCGACGATAATTTATTCCGCGGCCGTAAACTTCGCGGCGGACAGCCTTCCTACGCTTGTTTCCTCTCGAGCCAAAAGTGCTAAGCAAACACGTATACAGGGGGTCTGTTCTCCCGGTGCGAGTATACGTTTTCTCCTTTTTTCCCTTTCTCTCTCTCCATCTTCGCCGCGTGATTTTTTCCTTTCCCTTTTCCCTTTCCGTTTCCCTTTCACCTACGCTCTTCTATCTCCGTATCTCCGCGTTTTACCTCAGCCTTTGCACGCGCATGTACGCGGAGTTTCCTCCTTTTCTCCACAAACTTTGTTCTCCTCGGCACACAAAGATTTTATACGACGTTTCTCGATGCAAATGTTTGATTAAGCGGTTGTAGGCGAACGTCGAACGTGCTTTGAAATACGTATGCACGTACGATCTTATTGAAAAGCGTAAGAGCACATATTTAAAGTTTTCAGGAATTTTGTCACTTTGTCGCCAAGTCATAGATCGCGTTCCGTATCTTCTTGTCATTTTTGCAAAGGGATATTCGCAGAAAAATTTGACGCAATATCTCTCGTCTCGTTCGTTTCGACGAGAAAAGTAGGAAACAGCCTGCGTATACTTTGGCCTCTCGCCCGTTGCCTTCCCGTACGCGTATTTCCGCGTGAAATCGAAATGAATATTCCTGCGCCGTGGTTTTTACGCCACAGACCCGCGGCTTTCGTGTTCCTTTGACAAGAATTCGCCGATCGCCGCTTCTCCGTTCAGGGAATTTAACACGGTGGCCATTGTGCTTTCGGTATCGCCGCTCCTTAGGACAAAAGAATTTCGAAATGTATTTTTCTTGCTTTTAACACGGTGGCAAGGGACAAAAGTCGAGTTGCGAATTTCAACTTTTCAAGCGGTTCACGTGGTTTCATCGCGTACGCGCAATAAAGATCACTGGGCTGCGAACAAGTACACACTTTGCGACGCTCCTGGCGCAACAACTGCACGCACGCTTCTCCAGAACGTTCTCAAAGACGCCCCTGTTCTCCTGCGAGAGGCAGAATCGTTGTAAGGACGACCTCGAGCAACGATTATCTTCGTTGCTCGAGTTAATCAGGGGTCGCGATCTAAGCGAAAATTCAAATTACTCTAATCGCCGGCAGAGATTGTAGCGGTTGTCCCGTGTACGAAGAAACCACGATCCCGTTGCTGTAATTAATAGAACACGGAGAGTGCAGATTTATCGTGCTCGCCCTGTTGTGCCAGCCGAGGGATCGGACCTTCGAATTATCGAATTATCTAATCGCGCTTGTTAACGCCGTGTTTCCATGCTAAGAGGTAGGACAGATTTATTGGAGCGAGGATCGATGGACGCGTTCGTCGACGATCTGCAGCTTTTCCATTGGCATTCTCGATGAAATTGCTGGCAAAGGGTATGTGCTATGCCGCAGGATCGCGCGGACACGCGAGATCGTCGGCCGCGCAAAACGCCAAAGGCGCTAATCGAACCGCAGATCGTAAGGGTTTCTTCTGGTTGCTGCAACGCTTCCACGTTCTCAACGCGATAAACCGAACGATGCGTGATAACGACGCGTCTCTGCTATTTGTTCGACACGCGGATCATACGGAACACGGATGTTTTCTTTAGCGAATAACGATGAGAATGCGAGAAGCGTGAGCTCCGACTCGTAGATTTTATCGTAGGATGCTGCGGATACGTATTTTCAGGATTGGCTATTGTCTTATTTTTGCTTTATAAACCGGCGGAAAGTTACTATCCGCATGTACGTACGCTCTTTAAACGTTGTACCATCCACGCGCCATTTACTCGATTCACTTTTCTCGCCAATAAATAACAACATCCGTATAAATCAAACTGGAGATCGCGTGTACCGCGTTCTCCCATAAATAAGCTGTTGCATAACGCGATCCCGTTGTCTCGGTATCTGAACCACATTCCGCAGCGACAAAAAAAAAAAAAAAAAAAAAAGAGAAGAACGCGATCGAATCCACCATTCTGGCGCTTCGCAAACGAGTTTTACATATTGGCCGATTCGTAGGAAACGCGCATCGATTTGCATACGAGATCCTGCTTAATTCACGCGGCCACGTTAACGAGCCTGGTTAAACCAGTAGATAAATTCGAGATCGAGGCGTTTCTACACGCGTAATGGTAAATCCTGAGATCGATCTTAAACATCGCGGATCGACGAAGAGATTCTGCAAACGCGAATAATAAGGATATTGTTTTTTTTTCCTCGGTCGTTCGTGTTTTCACGAGGCTCGTTCCTTTGCCTGTTTACCGCCAGACTTGGCGTGCATCTTCGCTGAAGCTTCTTGCCATTTCTGTTTGCGAGTAAAGAACAGCATGATCCAAAAATTCCATCGTTGAAAGAAAGGTGTAATCAAGACGAAGATATCGTCCGTTATCCTGGAAAAACGAAATACGCAGCGACATTCGTATTGCCTCGAGCAATCGTTGTTACATCGCTGATTCTTGTATTCGAAGCTAATACGAGATCTTCTTGTGCAACGACGCGCTACTTCTGCCTTCATTCTTATCTTTGATAAAAACGCGTGCTATAGGGAAAAAGAGGATAACGACGGATGATCGAGAGCGAAGCATCGTCAGATTTAAAGCGATTATTTAAAGCGATTATTTAAGGCGATTCGCATGGTATAAATATCCAATTTAAATTATACAGGGTGGTTGGTAACTGGTGGTACGAGCGGAAAGGGGGTGATTCTACGCGAAAAAACAAGTCGAAAATATGGAATAAAAATTTTTCGTTCGAGGCTTTGTTTTCGAGAAAATCGACTTTGAATTACGCGTGCGGTACGTTACAACGGATCTCACTGTTGATCGTTGTCTCGATGGAAAAAAGAAAATTAAAAAAAAATTTTTATTCTATATTTTCGACTTCTTTCTTCGCGTAGAATCACCCCCTTTCTGCTTGTTCCACCAGTTACCAGTAACCACCCTGTATTATATCGAACAAACACATTATTTTTCTCGGTAAACAGTTACGTCTGAATACGTTTCTTATTTGTTCGTTTATTCGCTCCGATATCTCCTTATATTCTTTCTTCGTTTACCTTCTCAGCTTGTTTACATTTCTGGCTTATTTATATTCCCCATTCGTCTGTTTACATTCTCATAAAAGCGTATACACGTCGAAGTGGGTATTAACTTGTAGTAGAATGAAATCGCTTCTTACGGTACAAGCGTAACGTTGCGTATCACGGTTGATACAGTCGTCGGGCCTGATACTTTGTTCGTTTTGATACGATCAAACGTTACATGGAGCACGATCGCAGGTATAAAACAGCGTGAGTTTCCTCGCCGCAGCTCCTGTGCCGTTAATCGTCGCGCGTTACGATAATACGAGCTCCGACGATCGGCGTACCATTAAACCTAATAACAGCTAGGTTTGTACAAATAAACAAAAGACGTGGAAACATCGCGGAATCCTGTACGCTCGTTTGCTCAACCAAATACGTCCACCTTCGTCCTAAATCGTCCCTATAATTCATACCAGTTTCGTTTATCGAGAAATCTACTGCAACGATTTCACTTCTTAATATGTCGTTTCCATCACGATAGATATTATCGCTACCGGATATAAATGAATAATATTACGTCCTATCCTTTTCAAAACTACGATTCTCTTATTTTTTTTTTTACAAGAATAAAGTTCCTCCTCGCGTATTCGTTATCCGTTGGTTAATCGTAACGTAGAAGGTTTTGCTAAAGAGCAACCGGTCAGGTCAAACCGATCTGTCGATATCGCGTACCTCGAATGACTCAACGCTCAAGGTGGAGGAGGTTTAATAGATCGAGCGTTAGGGTAATCTAGCACTGAATTTGCGCTTGTTGTATGAACACGGTGGTGGTAAGATCTCGTTGGGAGTGAAGTATTCAACCCGCACGGTACGATGTCTGATGACGAAGTGTCCTAGTACGTTGCTGGTTCTCTTCTCCAGCCGTTGGGTCTCGTTCGTCCTTCCCGACCGGGGTTTCTCCCTGACCTTTGAGTCCTCAGGTTTACAGTTCGGGGAGGACAGGTAATTCGGAATTTCTCAAAGAAGGGAATGGGCTTGTCCGTGCCATAAACGGACGGCCACTGAAAATTCCGAGCAGAAGGAGAAACAAATTCTTTTTGCGAGTTGTGAATGATCGAGGAGAGGCAGGCGGTCGTAACGATCGACGGTGAATCTCGATGGTGAAGAGAGCGAAAAACAAAAGCAGACTTAAAACGTTACCAAAGATAGCAATATCCTGCCTTGTTCGCCGATGCTCATTAGGATCTGTCAGTACTTTCACGCCGATCGCATTCTCGATCGATCGGCTGGTCTGGTGTGTGAGAATCGTGTTGTTCGATTACTCGTCCGGCAACGACAATTATACAGCGCCGCGGCTGCCTTTCTATCACGACTCGCGTGTTTTCCGCGCGCTCGTAAGGGCGGATCCGATTCCTTTAACAAGAACCATCCGTCGAATCGTTTATTCCCCTTTCGAACGTACGTGATTCTCTCAGTTGGAAGAAATATCACGAGGAAATGGGAATTTAATGAAGCGGCCATAGAGGCTACTCGCGCCGGCTAAGGATTCATTAATAATTCGCCGCGGCGCGGCGGTTCAGCTAACAAATGCGAAACTGCAATTCCATTACTCGTATTTCAGTTATAGATCTGGTAAGAGATAGTCGTTATTGGCATTATTGAATTATTTCGTATCGATTATTTCAATTGCACTGGTTAAGCGAACCGGTCTCAGGGTAATCAGATCAATGGACAGTCCATGTTCTTCGCTTGTTTCTTCTCTTTGCGGAAAAATACACGCTAATAGGTCCAGCTAAAGGGCCGAGTATCAGTCGTGGCTAAGTCAGTCAATCGCTATCTTTATCTTCCAGAAGATGGTCTTCTAGCTCTGTGGCTACAAAACATTCGTCATACTTTTCCAAACGATGAGTCGGAATAGTAAGGAATAAAATTGTGAGACTCAAGGGACGATGTTTTCAAAAGTTGGAATGTGCGATTAAATCGAAACTCTGAAAACCAGAACTCGCGTCACTGCGGTTTTTAACTCGTCGAACGAGATGTGTCACCGAAACGCGAATGGACCCGTGGCGTCAGCTTCGGAAGTTTCGATCGCAACGAAAGCACATTTTCTGATAGAAACGGCAACGACACCGCGTCCAGATCGTCGCTGTTGCTGGCTGCGGCTAGCGGATTCTACGTACGAGACTGGCTTAGGTACGATATCGATTCAGTGCTGAGAAAAACTCGTCGAGCGTCTGGTCTTGCAGGATTTTCAAGAAAGCTACGGCTCGGTCGCGTATCTGCTCGTGGGTTGGATCTTCCAAGACGAGTCCGTTGCTTTCTCGATATTATTCCACGCTGGTGACGCACACGCTTTACGGAAACAGCGTCGTTTAATAAAACTGCAGGAGATTCTCCGTGGAATGAAGTTTGCAGGACGCGTGATCGGAATCGTATCTGGTCGAACTATTCCCGAGGCGTTTTGTTTTTGACCTTCTGGTCTGAATAGATGCGAGATGTTCGGTAACGAGCGGATCGGTAACACGATTGGCAGGGGAGTCGTGTGCGTTTTCTTGGAGATAATCCTGTAGAATACGGTTGAAAGTGTCGTATAAACGGACGCTATACGGAGACAGGAATTAGAAGCGTCGAATAAGATCGTGTCATTGAAAGATCCGCAGAAATGGAAATATTTACATTCTCGGGATTTCTTAATTTTTAAAACGACTTAATAAATAGTAGTTAACTATATAAACTATATTTACATAATCCCGACGTTTGTCCTGATATTTACGTGATATTTATAATATAATACTTTAAGATTTAAACCGAACGAATCGATAATATCCTGATTGAAAACGTAGATATTATGCTAATAGCGATTCAGAGTTCAGAGATCCGGTACCGTTACGTCCGATCGAATGGATTAAATCGCGGATCGATCGACTGCGTACTTATTACCGATTATTTATTATTAATTGAATTATAATTTATCCAAAACCAAGCGAAATTATTCGATTCTGCGACGAATACGTATCGGACCTGCTTTATGTAAAATTTCCATTCGTTCGTTGCCTTCGTCCGAACTTTTATTTTCACCATGTTGCGAGCATACTTCCACCGTGGCACATCTTCTCGTAAACAATCTCCAATTAAAATTTCTTTTCTCGCGTTCCCTCGTTTCCACCACATTTCCATATTTCGCTGGAGGATGTATACGCGCGCATAAATATCGTCGGCGACTCTGTATCGCTTTGCGGAATCGCTCGCGCGGTTCAAAGAACGAACCGGATAAGCGTGCGATTAATGGATGGGTCGTAGAATTCATAAATGTTGAGGGCTTAGAGAAATTCGCCGTGATTCACAGCTGGATACATGGTCGTGATAAATCTGCTATAATTTGCCATGTGCCGACAGCACGGTAATTGAATTAATTCTAGTTGAAATCGAACACCGTGGACGTCGATAGCTTTTTCCTGGGGCGATTAGAAGCCGAGCAACAGTAGTGTCGAGACACGTTGCGGCTCGTGACCGACGTTTACATTGGGCAACTCTCGATCCATCGGCCGATCGACTTTAAAAATTCAAAATCGACCGTGTAAATAAAATTTTAATCGCGTAGAAAGGACTTGCGATCGTTCAACTACGTGTTATCTATCTTTGCTTTGGATTAAGTCCTTCTGCACTGTAATTTGCTAACTGGTAATATCGGTAAATGATAAGTTACATAATCGTATCGATCATGCGCTCGTTTCTTTATGATTTTCCAATTTTAATAAACGAATCGCGTAGACTCGTAATCTGTATATATTCGCTACTGGAATTTTATTTCTTCTGCTATATCTCTGGCGTATTTTCTGATTATACGTATAGTAGCCTTCACAAGCGGTAGTCAGAGAAACCTGTAGGTTTTCTTTTTTCTCGAAAGCAAACTCCGATCGTTACGATTTCGTTGTTGACAGCCGTAGGCGGACTGCACGCATTTCCTTGATAATTACACCGATACGTACTACAAGCGACGTTAACCAAGACTTTTTGCTTCGTGTTCTCCTAGCAGGAAGTACTCGCGGAACGGCAGCGATACGATCCATAATTTGCCGCAATTATGTCAATTTAGACTTTCACTGGACTCGCGCGATCTTTATTCCATTGAATTTCTGCTCGGAATTAATAAACTTGTAGTCGAGGCGATATTTGTGCCGGTACTGTAATTGTTGTGCAATTATTGGCACAGAAATGAAGATAGATAACGATATAACGTACCTGTATGCATCGTTTTGCTATCAGTAATTCGTCGAGTAATTTCCTCGAACGACAGATAAGAAATTACGTTAACAATTTCAAGCCGACTAACTTCATCCTTGAACGCGTGATATAACGCAGAGAATCTATCATGCCTGTATCCGTAGTAATATATAATTATTTAAACATCGAATCTCTGCAATTATTTTCCCCTGTTTATCGTACTTGCAGAAGTCAGCAACACGTTGTTCGCCAAAAACGGTAACATTCTTGCTACCATCTAACTCGCGCATGAAATTAACGTTTCTTCTTTCTAACTCGAACTCTAACGCGCGTCCGCGAGAATGAAATTCCTCGACTATGTTCCTCGAAAACGTTCCCTCAACCAAATTGTTGTTCCATCAATGCCAAAGTGGTAAATTCGTTAAGATAGCTCCGTGGCAGCCTTTCCAGTCGAACGATCGCGCAATCCAATTTACTCTCATTATTCGTAATTGGTCGCGAGGGAAACGATGTTACGGCCGTACTGGACAACCGGCAATTCTTGCACGGCCATTGTTGCTTGGCATCTGGTTGCATGCGGAATACGCCATAGAGGAGGAGGAAGCGTAGTTACCGTGCCTAGCTACCATGGCCCGGCATCGTTAGAATTTCAAAAATCATTGCCCTCATGACCATAACGCGTACCGTTAGAAAAACTGTTAATAACGCTCGGTTCCGACCATTACAGTGTTCAATGACTGTTGCGAGTATAATAATGACGTAACGCGGCCAACGGGTCTGGTTAACGCACCCGCAGCGGCGTCAATTTTTTACCATTGAAAGTCTCCGGCCAAAGCAAGACGATTCGCTACGTTATTGGCTACTGATCGTTCCGTGTTTTCTTTGATCACGGAATTATTCAACGGAGTTGCTCGCACGGTTTTTGCGCTTTTTCCAGATAGAGGAAGCCGAGGTTGCGTTTTTTAAAGGAAATTCATCTCGATAGCGAATCGCGGCGATTTATTTCCCGTAATTTGCGCAAACGAGGATGTCGAATCGCAGAAGCAGATAATTCGACGAACGCTTGCCATAGAGATATTCGTTCGCTGAGAAGGAAATCGAAGAAGTTGCAACGAAAAGAGATTCGAAAGGCCGGCATCTTTGATCTTCGTTCGATCGCGTACCAATTTTTCCGTGCGAAGTATTTATTTATCGTATCGTACTAATTGCTATCTCCAATCCATCAGACGCTACAACGTCTTTTTATTTATGCGAAGTAGGGGACGTCTCGTTTCCGGCACCCCTTTGCAAATGCTAATGGCGACAAGGTGGTTTGTTTTCGCGAAACTACATTAGCCCATCGCGGCGATAAAATATCTGAATGTTCGCAACTGCGAAGAACGAGATAACCGACGTTCCGTGTAATACATTACGTCTCACCTTCTAAAGTACCACATCGTATGTACAATACGCTTATAAGTGCATGTTGCCTTTAACTATACGCTTTGTACACCTTGTACCGATCGTGATGCGTGCGTGTTATATCTTTCCCAGTACACCTTGCTGTCGATGTATAAATTTACGCATTTCTCACTCGCGCCTACGCGAATGGATCGTGGACACCGTGTAACGAACTGTGTATTTGCGTTTGCTAGCAGATACGCTCATAGATCTAGACACTCGTCGTTCGTTCTTCGGGCAGACTTAATGGCAAATTGACCATGAGATTTTCCTTGTAATCTTCTCTCAACTTTCTTCCAGTAATTTACGTTTTTTTTATCACTTTCGTTTATTTTTCAATCGTACGGTTCGTGTCTTAATTTCGCGTGTCTTCTGCGTAGCTACGTAACGAAATACGCATAAAGGTAACGAGTCAACAGAAGATTCGGATCGGAAGAGACTCATATTGTTGTGCCTTGGAGCGTCAACGTTGTTTTGGTTTGCTAGATTCAAAGGTGAACGAACTGCGAACAAAATATTATCGCTGTTATTCGTAATCGTCAACCGGAGTTACATTCGAACACTTTTTATAACAACAACTGTAGTTGTAAACAGACGAACGTACTCTCTAGGACAGTCGTTGTAGCGAGTCATCGAGTCGAATAGCGAGCGACGATTACGACCGGCGTACAATATCTCTGTACTTGTATTTAAAGTGATTTTAATATACACCGACTATTGCAATTTTATCACTCGTCTCTTTGATAAACTAACACGTTTAATAAACCACCTCGGTAATTTTATAGAATAGTCCGCGATGATATTGGCGATCGTCTAAGCTTGCAGAGTGCGTTCAGCGTTTCTCCCGAGATAAAAATATTTTTATAGACGGTGTGTTTATTCCGTTCGCTACGAAGTATTGTTTACATCATTTTTTTTATTTTATGGCCTTCCTCAATGGTTTATGGTCTGTGTCGGTTTATTGTTCATTGTTAGGATACCGAAGAAGGGTGCGCGTTTGACTAAAAGATTCGAATGTTTCTTATTTTGTAAGTAAATAAAGAATTTTTTTACGAATCTACGTTTCTTCCTGTAACTTTTTATAAGAACCACGTATCCTATCGCTTACAAATATCAAAGAGGAATTAATCGAAAGGAAATGTTCGTGATATTAGGAACGCCGTGCTTTTTTACCTTTTCCTTTTTCGACGTTCAGAATCGTATTCCTTCTGGAAAGTCGTTGCCCTCGATCGGATACCTCGACCAAATAATCCAACAAAAAGTGCCTGATGAGTTTTTCTAGTGGCGGTCGTAACGTAAGGTGGTCGTTTCGAGGATCGTCGTACGATTTCCATTCATCATTTTAAACGAGCACGGTTTTAACTGGCCTTGCTGCGTGTAAGCTACCCGTAACATCGCGATAAGATTGGCCGATCGAAAAGAAAAACAGTAACGCGTTCGTTATTTATTTCCAGCTTTCTTTATCGTCTTTAGGTTCCTCTCTTACCTCGTAATCTCGCGTTAGACTCAACGATATATCGTAATTCGAGTCCACGAGAATTGCCATGCTAAGACGAACTGTTCACGTACTATGCTAATCTTGTACTAAATATATGTTGCACGGCAATTATCTTGTAACTTCTATGTACCTATGTACGCTACGTATGTATTGTAACGTCTATACAATTATAACTGCTACAGTGTCGACGAAGTTTGAAAATCTGTTGTTTGTGAAAAACTTTGAAAAGCTTTCTATTGTAAGCGTTCGAATACTTTCGTCAGCCACTGTAGCTTACGTTGCCAGAATCGGTTCCCCAACTGGTAGTTGGAATGAAAGACGCTGCTCCATGTACGGATCGGGCTCGTCGTCTTACCCTTGGGACCGACCTCGAACGAATCATTAGCAGTACCGTGCATTAACGTGGGCGTAACCGTAGACCCGATCTCTAGATCGAGTCATAGCCATCGTCAAAACGATAACGGTCTGCGGCGAATTAATAGTATCGGAGATAAATGGCCGGTGTTGGAGCTAGGCCGAATTATTGCATGGTGAAAAAACGGAGCAGCTGTCGGAAGGCGAAACGCCACGAATACTCAACTACCGGCCTTGCGTTGGAAACAGTTTTTTTAGGTCGATCGAGCATTTCGCTTGGAAGCAAAGCGACCTCGTGTTGCGATTAGCGGATTATAACGGCGCGGCTGCCTGAAAGCTTCGTTCGCGATAACGTGCCAGTTGGGATTAAGTTGTTCGCGTTTGTTGGAATTAAGCGTCTAGCGGTCGGTTATGAGAGAACAGTCGAAAGAAACGCGTAAACGAACGTAAATTGGATGATACGTGGATTTGTTAAGATTAACGAGATACGCTAATTAGCAGCGACCGATTTAACGAACGTTTCAAGTTCGAGGGATTTGAATTTTTCACGCCTATTATCTCGATAACTTAGAGTTATCTCGAATTTGGAAAAATCGATGGCGCAGATTTTATTTAGATCTACGCTGTTCACGTAGCGAGTTAGCTTAGAAATTTCTATGAATTTAGGAGAGTCGATGGAATAAATCAATTACCAAGAGTTTCTTATGTAACGAATCTTTGAAACTAAAATTACGTTTCTTTTTCAATATTCTTTTAAAATAACTTTAACGGATCGACTTACTCGAAAGCTTCTCTTCAAACCAGTTCGCGTTTTTCCAATTGCGAAAAGTTTTTGCTTTCGTCCGAGCGAGCTTGACCGCGCAAAAGATCAGTAGCATTT